>NC_090924.1:26405176-27719709 GCF_040938575.1 Ambystoma mexicanum
GTTGTGGAAATGCAGAGTTTTTTGATGGAAATGGCCTTTCCTTGTCGCCCATTTGCAATGCAGTTTTGTTTGCCAATCTACAGTTTGAGGTGAAGAGCTTACTGTAATATTGTGACTGCAAGAACACAGAAAACTAATGAAAAACTGAAAAAAAAGAGTCTCGCAGCTAGCATCCAAAACGAGAAATTGAAAAAAAAGCCTTTGGACAGCCTCCCTCAAAAACGAAATTGAAATGTATTCGTCCACGGCGGCACGCAGCACGAAAACCTCTACCGGGGATTTTCACGATGGCCATGGAAATAGGACTGTGCAGGCTGAAGTATTGCGCAATGCTGTTTCTGGGTGTGCTGTGTACACAGAGGACTGGTGTTGAGAACTCATGCTGTTACTTGGAGGGCTCCTTAATGTAATTGGCGGATGCGTGTGCAACATTGTAAGAGAACATAACGACGGTGTGCAAGAAGGAAAGAAGTGGAAAGGGAAGAATTGTTGATGCTTCAGTGGACCACGCGGATAGCGATACTTGGGAAAGCGCACATGCCCTACTCAGCTCTTCTCCCCATGGTGTCCAAATGGAATGGGACTGTGTGCATTGTCCAATGAGGTGCGCAGGGTGTACGTCACAGGCAAGGGCGGCCATAGGGAGAGCAACTCCTCCTTTTTCACTGGGGCGCGGCCTTCGCCCTACTTGCAGATGTGCATGTGCTAGAATCTGCGAGTCTCACCATGCGGGCCAATGAAAATAGAACTGTGGGGAATATGAAGTCAGGTACTGTGGGTGTATTTCACACAAAGTCGCGGTCATACTGTTGTATATTGCTCTGCATAGTGAAGCTGTTTGGCATGGCGAAACACCTTGAGTTGCCTTTGGGTGATGCATTTGTGCTACATATGCATAAATATGCCCAGGAAAGACACTTTGATGGCCACTGAGATTTGGAAGGAGTGCACGCATTGTGTTGCGCTGTGAATGACGGCCGTATTGCCGATATGCATGCCCTTTGGAGAGAGATGGCCCCTTTTATTACTGGCGATGTTATTGTCGTGAAGTACAGCAACATGTACATGGGATACCTGCCTTGTTTACGCATCCTGCGTCCACTGAAGAGGTTGCTAAATGTCGTGCAGATGCTTTGTCGCACTACTAAGGTGCTTTTCTAGAACCTAATAGTGTGGGACAATGGTCATGTAAGTTGTGCCGACCCAGAGGTTGTAAGGAGTCTATTGAACAGAAGCATGTACATTTTTTTGTCCGCTGGTGTGATATTTCTCTGCAACAATGAACCCAGTCGTTGTGCAATTGCGGAGTCTTTGCAAGCAGAAGGTATTTCGTTGTACACCATTGGTAATGCTGTTTTGTTTGCCCACCTACGGGACGCATTGAAGACTTCAGTGTGACAATGTGAGCACAAGCAAACACAAATTCAATGGAAACCTGAAAGAAAGGGTGTTTAGTAGAAGCATCTACAATACAACTTAAAACAAAATGTGCTATTTTCAGAGCTGTCCGCACAAACGACCTTCCCCACTTTGGTTGTACTATATTAAGTTACGGCCGCACGCAGCACGAAATCTCCATCTGGGATTTTGAGGATGGCCATGGAAACGGGACTCTGCAGGCTGAGGAATTGCCCAATACAGCTTCTGGGTGTGGTATGTACGCAGATGACTTGTGTACAAAACTAATATAGTTGAATGGAGACCTTTTCAATGTGATTGGTAGATGTGTGTGGAACATTCTATCAGCAACCGCTGCTGGCGTGCTACAAAGAAGGAAGAGGAAAGGGAGGAAGGAATGTTTGTGCTTCACTGGGGTACTGCCTTCGCCGTAGTTGAAGAAAAGCACATGGAAAAGAAAACTGCTTGCAGTGTGCTACCTATGGAATGGCATAATGGGGGTGCACAGTAAAGGACATTAGGCAAGTGCCGTGTGTGCCAGCTCCTGCTGAGCACATTGCGAGCCTGGAAAGCCATGCAGACAACAGAAAAAATAGCCATAGACCTAAAAAAATTGGAGGAAGAAATCAAAAAGATCGTCCCTATTGAACAATATAAAAAGAGATTGGATGAATTGTTGAGCGAAATGAAGACATTCAAAGATGATCTAACAAAAGAACGAATTAGGCGTCAAAAAAAGATATACAACAATTTACCCACGAGAAATCCTTCCTGTTTACCCAAGATAATTATTTCACTAAATAACAAGAAGAACAAGCACAGAAACAAGGTAATTCCAAAATACGAGTTAGGTTCAGAGGAAGCTCGTACAGTTTCAGTGAAGATAGCACGGGGGAAGGCAACAACACAGGCAGAAGAGGACGAGCCTCTAATTTCAATACAGGGAGGAGAGGCTTTAGAAGAGGTGACGGTACGAGAAGGAACAGCAATAGAGGAAACATAAGTGGACAACAACATTTTTTAGAACAGGACCAACAGGAATGGGACCCAGACCAACGAGTAATGACCCGCAGTATGAAGACACTGTGGTAAACCTATCCGATTATGTTTTGACTGTGGAAGAAACAAAGGTCCTGAATAAAGGCCTGGGGTTCATCACCACTAATAGACATGATCGCTTCAAGTTTCGAGAAGAATTCCACCTGAAGCAATGTTTTGATGATAAAATCGACAATAGTGAACCAGATAGTGGGTTGCATAGGAAATCGGAATTCTGTCCTCCAACACAAACCCAAACGGCAGAGGCCAGGGTCTTTGAAAGTAGGGTGTTACAAGAAGTTGCAAAATTGGAAGAGAAAACTAAAATGGAGAAAACTTTTCATAATCTTAACCAGACAGAAAAAGCTACCCTCAAGACGCTGCTATTCAACGACTCGATAATCATTCGAAAAGCAGATAAAGGTGGGGCCACGGTGGTACTAAATAGAAAAGACTACATAGAGGAATGTATGAACCAACTAGGGGATAAAAACAACTATCTACAACTGGAAGAGAATAAAACAGAAAAATTGGAAAGATTAATCAATCACAAAGTGATTAAAGCGGAGGAAAGAAGATGGATCACGAAAAAAGAAGCGTCCTTCCTGATAGTAGATAAACCAAGGATCCCAATATTCTATATACTCCCAAAAATACATAAATCCTTGACTAGACCACCGGGAAGACCCATAGTTTCAGGGTGCGACTCAATCTTAGAGCCATTATCAAAATTTGCAGACCATTTTATGCAACCGATGGTCAGGAAAATGGCTTCCTTCGTAAATGACACTACACAGATTATAAAAGAAATCGAGGGTAGACCATTTGATAATGCTACTGAGATTTTGATCAGTCTGGATGTAGTAGCCCTGTATACGAATATACCCCAGAAAGCATCGCTTGAAGTTTTAGAAGAAAGATTACTCACAGAGACAATGAATACCAACACCCCAGTGTCTTTCATAATGTGGTGTGCCGAAATGGCATTGATGGAAAGCTATTTCCATTTCAACGGTTCTTTTTATAAACAAGTACAAGGTACGGCCATGGGGGCAACTCTGGCTCCAAGTATCGCCAATCTCTATATGGAGGCTTTTGAGAAACACTGCATCTATAATGATACCAACCCATATAAAGCAAATATACTGCTATGGAGAAGGTACATAGACGATGTACTTATCATCTGGAGAGGAGAAGAAAATATCGGCAGCAGGTTTTTCGAGTGGATCAACCGACAAAACTAACATCTGAAATTCACGGAAAATGTAAGCAAAGTGGAGATCAACTATCTGGATGTGACTATCAAAGTAAATACAGAGAAAGGAAAACTGTATGTGAAACCATACAAAAAGCCCACGGATCGCAATGCCCTATTGCACTATACCAGCTTTCATCTGACACAAACACGGGATAATTTACCCTTTGGCCAGTTTCTACGGCTGAAAAAGAACAGCACGAATAATGCAGACTATAAAGATGGAGCCCAGAGACTGAGAAGTGATCTACAGAAGAGAGGCTATCCTACTAGGCTGATGAAAAGGGCCATGAAGAGAGCCGACAATAACAACAGAGAGGCAATTCTGGAACAAAATCCTAGAAGAAAAAACAAAGAGAACATAGTGTTTGTTAACACTTATAGTACCCTCTCCAACAGAATACAGAAGATCATCCATCGAAATTGGAGAATTCTGGAAAAAGGTAAAGTACCATTACAGAGACCACTGATGGCATTTCGAAGAAGCAGGTCGATAAACGATCAGATCATGAGAAACGACATTACTAAGCAGATCAAACCACAGTTGACCCTAACAGAAACATGGGGATTGCGGGCTTCAGAAGGACACTATCCATGTGGGTCCTGTGTCTGCTGTCAACAAACCAAAAAAACTACGGAAATTGACTTAGGTCTTAAAAGCCTTTGGAAACAAAAAGTGCTGACGAATTGTAACTCTAGTTTTGTTGTGTATGTGATCTGGTGCCCCTGTAAAAAGATCTACATAGGGAAGACAGAAAGAAAAATCAAAACACGCATCACAGAACACAAAAGCTGCATACAAAATAGAGTGCAGTCTGCTCCTCTAGTGGAACACTTTACAGAGATGGTGCAGTCGTATCCTGCCGTTGCCATGTTCTCCTTTGTCATGGCTGGCCGCAGGACGCATTTTGTCTGGAATACGTTATGTGCATGAGGAGAAATGTCCTATGCACACTTCTGCTACTTGTCTACTGAATAATAGTGCGACACACGTGCACCGACCTTTTTGGGAGATGCTGGATGTTTATAGTGCATAGAAGGTGGAATGTTCATGTGTGTAGCTACTTGTAGGAAGTGGGTGGGCGCCTCAAGCACATTAAAGTTCATTTGCATATGCACCAGAGTGGCGCTGTTACTAGGACACAGAGGAACACATACACATGCTTGTACTTGCACTACGCACTACGCACAAACGTCCACTCCCACACGCATTGATAGGTGGTGGACAACATGCAGACATGCAGACCTTGCTGGTGGCGTACGGATGCCTCCATTGTGATTGTGTATAGGCCGGACTTTGATGTCTGTGGGACACCTACCTTTTTATTAATTGTTGTCTTTACATTGAGGACTGTGTGCCGCTGAGTCAGAACCCCATTCAGGAAGAAAAAAAAACACCACACAAACCCTCAGCAACTTTTACAATATTATTGTTTACTTGTACATAATCATATGCATTATTGGGAAAGAGAAGGGGTAGCAGAAGTGGCTATTCACTTGTGGCCAAATGGAGATGTACAGAACTTGGTTGTGAGGGGAGGAAGAGCTTGATGTATTACCGCAACATCTCCCATGACATGGTTTTTGAGGGGATGGTGGCCTATGACATGGGGAAGGAGTACACGTGTAGGTGTGCCACTGCTGTTTTATTTTGTTCAAAATATATCCTTTATGGCTGTCCATTTGTTCACTACTTTTTCCACTTTCATCTCCAGGCTGTCTATTTCTCTATGCACAGAGTTTCTTTCCTTTCCTATACCTGTATGCTGTTTTGCAAGGATTGTCACTTGTACTGCCTTGCTTTCCTTATCAATATGTTCTCTTACCGAAAACAGAATGTGTTTGGTGTACATGCAGCAACATATATTACATAATTTACGGTTCACTGTAATGTGCGTACAATGGGGTTGCTATAGAAACTGTTTGCGTCATGAGGGACATTTTCATCCTGCCACTCTAAGGTGCTTTCTATTGCTGCGTTACACGAAAACACGTTATGGTTTTGTTCTATTGCATACTACAACATATGTGTAATCATTACATAAAGTTTAGTGCCCATACTACATTGTAGTGACGTTGAGGTCTTAGCACTTTCCTTTCGTTACTGTTGCTCTTCTTACTATGTTCCCATTTACATTAGCAGTGCGGTGCATTGTTGAAGGCGGACGTCACTTCTGTTGTTCATGCATTCCGTTATGGTGTACTGCATATGCCTTTGTCCTGTTTGCTTCATAAAAACACCATTTGCAAATCAACTATTTTTTCACTTGCAATTCTTGCACATGGTGCGGTTTGAATATGTTCTTTGCATTTGGTGATTGGTACCACTATGTAATAGAGCACCTGCCTTCCTCAGCAGGTTGGATGCTGCGCAATCTCTGCAAACAGACACACAGTCGGCAACTGCTCTCCACATTAACATGGTGCCAGCGGTTTCACTATGTTGCACAGTTCTTCCTTACAAACTAAGGGTATCCTGCAAAAAAACAATGAAATTCACTGACAAAAAACATTGTCAAAGGGACGTTATGGTTAAGTTGCGCTACTAAATACATTTCCCCTTTACTGCAAAAGAATATCCTAAAACAACGTTATGGTAAAAGTGCCCTACTAAAAACCTAGGAAATTCACTAACAAAAATCCTTGTTAACGGGACGTTATGGTTAAGTTGCACTACTAAAAAACCTAGGAAATTCAATGGAAAAACGTGTCTACAGGGACGTTATGGTTACAGGTAAAAACCTAAAAACTCCACAAATTCGCAAGTTATAGTACGGTACAAAACCATAACTCGCGCTGCAACTGTGCACCGCAAAGATGACATCACAAATGTCAATGATGACATCCCTGATGGCATCACAGTCTGGCTCCCTCTTTTTTCTGTTTAGTGACATATGTACACTAGGTGCTTTTCTTCACTAACAATGAGGAACAACATAGTGAAAAGGTGCAATATTTGTACACCTTATTCTTCTCATATGTTCTTACACTGCTTTCCTTAGGGTTCACTCACATCACATGGTACACATACATATGGGAAAAAGGCTAGCCTTAAATACAGCAATAATTTCTGTGCATGAAGATAATCAGTTAGGTTATTAACACTTTCTGGTCGTACTGCTACTATTTTGCTTACTTTACTTTCTTTGTATATGCTGCTATTGGTATGCGTTGTGGTGTCTTTTAGTTTTGTGTGCAGTAGTACATTAATGTTTTAAGTGAGGTATTTGTAGGTACTTGTTACATGTTTAACAGTCCACAAAAGTCTAAAAGGAAAGCATTCATAATTTGACTATGTAGCATGGGAAGAATTTGGATATTGCATCTTTATTATGCATACTGCACACAATGCCTACGTGTGTACATGACATCAGTTATGTAATGGAAAGAAATGTGTAATGCAACACTTTTTATATCAATGCATTACTTAATCACCTATTTATGTAATAATAGTTCTCCCAGTTATCTCTGATAGTTTTCTGCCAACATTACAATGACAATCCCTTCTGGAGACTTTTCATGACAACTAAATGCACATGTGATGTCATCAGTGATGTCATCAATGACATTTGCAATCTCATCTTGGCAGATGGGAAGCAGATGCAAGTGGATCTAAGTCACCTGGCCTAAGCACCTCCCACCTTCTTAGCCCTGCCTCTTGCTTCCTGCTCTTAACTCTTAGATCAAGGGATCAAGGGGGCCTCTCGCCCGGGCGTCCGAAGTGAAGGGCAGTCAAAGAAAAGGGCAATTCCTGTTTGGAGCTGTTTGGACCAGGTGGACCCTGGGCCTGACCCCCTGCTCAGACAGTAGGTAAGCATGCACCAACATGTGTTACTACCTCTGTCCCCACAGGCCATCCCCACCCTCTCTGGTCCCCCTGTGATGTTCCCTTGTGCCCCCACCATTCTCGCACACAGGTGTTGCCTGTTTTGCTTGATTCTTCTACCCTGCTCCCCCCTAACCCTCCTACAGCCTACTTCTGCAGGAGTCTGTCCTGATAAACTCTGGTTTCACCATCACCGTATTCTGGCCAATGCTGGATTTGACTTTTATGGACTTCATTCATTCACGGTGCGTCACCCTTTCTCAACTCTCATGTTGGACTTCCTTTGCATCTTGTACTCATGGTGGCCCTGAATCATGCTGTTCCCATCTTCATCTTGTATCCTGGCTTGCAACATTATGTGTTACTACTGACTTCTGCAATTGTATTCAATCTCCCCTCTTGCTTCCCCACTCTTTTGACTGCTAACTCTCTGTTCTCTCTCCATTTCCCTTCTCCCTTTTCCTATCTTCTCCCCTTACTTTCTTCTATGCACTTACTCTATCAGAATTGTCCCTGGAACTAGTATGACAGCAACCTCGTCTGTCTCCTCTCCACCCCCCCAGCACTATCTGAAATGTCGTCAGGCCTAGTATGATAGTCACTTGTTTTGTTCCTCCCCTATCTTTCTGCACCCCTCTCCCCCACCTCTTGTACCAGAAATATTGTCAGGCCTAGTACGGTAGTCGCCTGTCTGTTTCCATTTCCTTCCCACTCTCCCCCTCCCTTCCTTATCTATGTTTTAGCTCTTACACTATCTGAAATGTCATCAGGCCAAGTACGATAGTTAATTTCACATCCATATTGTTCATGGCCGGTAAGAATGTCATTGTATTTTCCCTTGTTCCCTCCCTTACCTTGAAGTGCTTTGAAACACATTGTGTATAAGCGCTATATAAATAAACTATCATATCATATCATATCTTTGATGTCATAGGTGTTAGTCCTTGCAGTGCACAGTGGTAGCGCGAGTTATGGTTGCGTAGCGTGGAGTTTTTAGGTTTTTGCCTTTAACCATAACGTCCCTGTAGCAACGTCTTTCCATTGAATTTCATAGTTTTTTTTAGTAGTGCAACTTAACCATGACGTCCCGTTAACAAGGTTTTTTGTTAGTGATTTAAAGTATATCTACGGTATAGCAGCCTTATATCCTTAGTTCTCTACTGTACTTCATGGTGTGGAAAATAAATCTGTTTTTTTTGTGCAAAACAATTGAAATAATTAAAGCATTCACTATTTTGATATAGTCCCTTCTGAACTACATGCAAGTTGTGAGATATGTTCCAATACAGTCCATGGCTAACAACATGTGAGAGCGATTGTTCTTTTGCCCAAACCGTGTACACGCTTTCACAGTGATGTGTATGATATGATATGATGTGGCATTTATAATGTGCTTCTACAAAAGTGTTTCTAGGCATGACAAGACAAGGAGGGGGAAACAAAGAAACGAAAAAATAATGATCTTATTAGGCCTTGTATCATTCAGATCGCATTGCGCAAGTGCGGGGAAGAGGGAAGGGGAGAAGTACCGGGGGGAAGGGGGAAGTGCAGTTAAATCACAAGTGCAGCAAGCGGGTGGCTCATAAGTGCAGAGAAAAGGGACTTTAGGGTTGCAGATAGATACCCTTAACTGCTGGGGAGGTCAGAGGCAGTGCGAGAGCAACTAGACATGCAGGAGCCCAGGCCTGAGTTCAGAGGGTGACCAGGGGACCACTGCGCAGAGCAGTCAGGTGCATCAGCAGGGGAGAGGAAGAGAGAAAGCAGAAGTGAAAAGGAAGGTCTTGAGTGGCTTCCGGAACTGGAGGTGGTTCTGCTCAAGTTTGAGAGAGGCAGGAAGGATGTTCCAGATTGAGGCCCCATCTGCGGAAATAGATCTGCCCCCAACTCTCTGCTTGGAGAAGCATCTGACCCTCAGTGAGTTGGAGATGGATAAGAGAAGAGCTTGAGAAGGAAAATGTTTTGGAAGAGAAAGTTGGAGGTAGAGCGGTCCCAGGCCCCATAAAGTCTTGTGGACAATGCAGAGGGTCTTGAAGTTGATCCTCGCAGCCATGAGGAGCTAGTGAAGCAATTTCAGAGCTGGAGAGATACAATCCATGGGCTTGAGGCCAAGGAAAATTCTCATAGTACTTTTTCTGGATAAGTTGTAAAGGTTGAAGAATAGAGGCAGGAAGATTTAGAATGATGCTGTTGCAATAGTTTAGCCTAGAGAGGACCATAGCTCTGGAGACAGTGAGCTTCTGGGGGAAAGTGCAAAAAGGAAGAATACCTCTGAGGAGGTGCATCTGATAGTTTGATGTCTTAGAGATGTCAGAGATGTGAGGAGAGAAGGAGAGGGTGGGGACGAAGATGACACCAAGGTTCGTAGCCCCACAGAAAGGAGCAGGAAGATGGCCCAGAATGGGTTGCCAGAGAGAGAGAAAGAGGAAAGGAAGGAGCGAGTGTCCCAATGAGGAGGATCTCAGTCCAACTGGCATTAAGGCAGAGATCATTGGTGGCACACCATTCCTGAATTGAGGCTAGTCTGGAATGAGAGAAGGAGCAGAGGTGGTTGAGGGGAGCCTGAAAGAGAGCTAAGCGTCATCCGCATAACATTGAAAATTGGAGCAGAAAGTAGCGATGCAGTGGGCAAGAGGTGCCAGGTAGTGGTTGAAGAGCCAGGGAAAGCGTTTCGACCCCTGGGAACACCATAACTAGAGAGAGGGGTAGAAGAGAGGAAAGACCCCAGTTGGACCTGAGAGGGTCAGCCAGTGAGAAAGGGGGTCAATCAGGCCAGGGCCTCATTAGTAATACCAAGGTTGTCGCTGAGGCGATTGAGCAGGATGGCATGGTTGACCATGTCAAAAGCAGAAGATACATCAAGGAGAATGAGGACAGATGGGAGATTAGAGTTCATATTGGAAAGAAAGTCTTCATGGGTGTTCAGGAGATTAGTTTCCATGCTTCTGGCAGTGCTGAAGCCAGACTGGTGATCATGGAGGCAACCAACAGATTCAGTATGTAGATTAAGCTGGGAGTCAGTTTTTCCAAGAGTTTGCCCAGGAAAGGAGTGATGTAGATCAGGCGATAGTTAGCCGGAAAGGAAAGGTCAACAGAATGCTTCTTTAGAAGGGGGTGCACAAGAGAGTGCTTAATGGTGGAAGGGAAGTTCCAGTGGCAAAGGTTTGATTGCAGAAATTGGCCAAGGTTGGAGCAAGGGTGTTGATGTGGTCCTTGATGGTTTTGGATGAGCAGGGGAGAACCTGCTTTGACGAGAGATTCATAGATTCAGACTTGTCTAGAAACATTGTTAGGTGTGAACAGGGAAAAGGAGGAGATAGGATGAGGAGAGTTGGCCTCAGACGGACCAGGAGTGGTAGAGGAGGAGGAAGAGGAGGTAGAGGTAGACAGGGTATCAGGATGTCCTGAGTTCTAGTAGTGAAATGAGAGGCCAAGGCTTTGGAGAGGGCGTGGGAGGGAACAGGAGGGGTAGAGATTGCATATTTATATATAAAGGAGACAGTTTCGATTTTTTCAAGTTTACTGATCTATGCAGATAGTCTGGTGAACTAGCCCCCCCTGTACCTAGACCAAGAACGTGATACTTATACACAGTATTCAAAATATTTTAATAAAGTTTACAAAAGGATAAACAACTCATAAAAATGTTCAGCATCAACATGACCCAACACAAGCAAACATGGTAGGTGTAAAAACAAATAAATCACTAAATTCACATACATATAACCACATTAAACAGTAATAAAAAACATACAAATGGCTTTAACACCTCTTACACATTCTGAGTATTTTACCTCAGACCAAAACAGATCCCGACATGTTTCAGTTCTTTATTGCACTCATTGCACGAACTTTCTTCAGGGGAAGTACAACACGATTTTCTTAGTCTCCACCATGCAATCCAGGGCCACGCAAAAGATTCCAATATTTAACCAGAACATTAATCCTAAGAACAGGAGAAAGAAAAAAGGGGGGTCTCAGAATTCTTCCTCACAAACTTGACCCTGTAGTGTAGAGGAAGAATTCTTTCTATCAATATACCTCTCTGAATGTACAAAGGAACATACAGAAAGATTGATTAATCGAAAGACTGGAATCCTTGGAGACTTCGTGGCTGTGAAGAAAGATACAGTAATTAATAACCTGAATATTTATAACAAAATTTGAGCAAGATATCTATTACACTAACCTGTGAGGTTAGTGGCAAGACCCAGAATTATTAGGACAAGGACTCTAGTCAGTAGTCGTGGAATTTCCTGTAACAGAAACCACTGTGTGAGAACAGAATAGACTGAGGGATCAATGATACAAATAATAGCCTAAACCCCTATGTTAGATAAACAGTATGAGGAGGTAATAATATCCCTTGGATAGCCAAACGTGAGAGAAAAGTTCCTATCTAACCCATATGGTTTGGAGTGACCCACTTCCCTGAACCAAAAAAGTAAACAAAAATGAAGCACAAGTTACCGTACCGCAATGGTTCTACTAGATCTCTCCCACGGTGCAGCTGAGGCTGAGTCCGGGTCTGGGTCTTCAAAGAAGCCTACGGGGTGGCCAGGATGGAAAACACAACACTCCCACGTAGCAGCGGAGGCTGGCAGGATCCCGTGGTGCAGCTGAGGCTGAAAACTCCTATTCCCACGATGCAGCGGAGGCTGATACTATCCCGCGGTGCACCTGAAGCTGAAACACTCCTATCCCGCAAGGAAGCGAGGGTTGAGAAAGTTATCGGTACAAATACGTGGAAGTAACAAAAAGTGAGTACACAAGAAAGGAAATCAAACGAGGAAAACCTGAAATCCGTATAGGCGTCAAAAAACAAAGGGACAAGAACAGCAAGCCAAATACCAGTCCGAAACAAAAACACAAGCGGGCGGCGACAGAACCAAGGAGCAGGCAAGTAGAGAGTCCAGGGACGAGTGGCGTATGTCGAAAAACCAGAAGTTCCAGGTACCAAGACAGACTAGGGGAATCCAAATGCAGGTCCGAAAAACGTTAGCAGAAATCACAAAAAAGGCACAGATCGAAGCAGCATACCAAAAAGGCTCAATCAGAAGCACTGATCTTAGAACAGGGCGGAGCTTAAGAAGAGCAGGTCATGTGACTAGTGTTTGCTTCCTGAACGCCGGCTCCGTCCCCTTGACAACGGATTCCACCGTTGCCAAGGTAACTTCCAAGCCCTTCTGTATGAATAGGGTCGGAAACGCAGGAGTCTTTTGCCGTATTTCCGTATTACATTAGGTTCAGCAAGACTCTTGGTGAATCGTGGAATTCTTGAAACCTGTCTCGAGTCCCGTGGCATGACAGTACCCTCCCCAAAAGGTAGACCCCCTCTCCGAGAAGGCCAGAAGTCGGCAATCAACCGTGGGGCATGGATATGATCCACGGGTTCCCAAGTACGGTCTTCCGGCCCATATCACTTCCAATCAACAAAATACCATCGAACACCCTTGGAAACTTTAGTAGAGAGGATCTTGCGAACCTCATATTCCTCCTCACCCTGTATCTGTAGAGGCAGTGGACGTGAAGGCAGGGAGGTGTTTGGGTAGAATGGTTTCAGAAGGGATACATGGAATACCGGATGTATCCGCCACTTCAAAGGAAGGCGCAGATGCACCGTCACTGGGTTGATTAATGCAGTGACCACATAAGGACCCACATAACGAGGTAAGAGGGCCCTTCTCCCCGGCAAGTGCAGATTCTTCGTAGATAACCACACCTTCCCACCCACAGAATAGCTAGGGGCTGGAGAACGATGAGCATCAGCATAGTGTTTGGTGCGTTCCTGAGCCAGTTCCAGATGTCACTTAACCTGGCTACGGATCGACACCAAACTTTCTACACAATAGGCCGCTGCGGGATGATTAGCAGGACAAACAGGGGACAATGGCAAAGACCTAGGATGACTCCAAATAAGGCAAAAAAGGGCGAGGACTGAGTAGAGGAATGCAGAGAATTATTATACGCAAATTCCGCCATAGTGAGGACTGAGAGCCAGTCGTCCTGATATTGATGGGTCAGACATCTTAGGTATTGCTCCATGGTGGAATTCAAACGTTCCGTTTGCCCATCCGTCTGGGGCTGATATGAGCTAGAATACCTGTCATCAATACCAAAAGAGGTAGTCAAGGATTTCCAAAAATGAGAGGTGAATTGCGAACCCCTATCCGAGATAATAATTGAGGGAAGACCAAAGAAACGGAAGACATTCTTTAGAAAAAACTCCGCCAACACCGGAGCAGTAGGTATCCCATGACAAGGTATGAACAAGGCCAACTTGGTAAAATAGTCGATGACGACCCAAAAAGTATCAAAACCGGACACCGAAGGTAGTTCAACCACGAAGTCCATAGATATCATCTACCAAGGCTGGTCTGGTATGGGCATGGATTGTAGCAAACCTACTGGTTTAGCATGGGAACTTTTACACTGGGCGCAAACATAACAGCGAGCGATGTATTCAGTAACATCTCTACCCATGGAGGGCCACCAACACCACCGATGTAATAGATCCATGGTTTTCTTAGTACCAGGATGTGCTGCCACCCTAGAATCATGACACCAACTAACAGCTTTCTTCCGAGTAGTCTCATCTGGCAAGTATAACAAACCTTTGACATACGGAAGACCCCTGATGATATCAAGACTCAATCTTTTAACCTCGTCTGGATTTTTCTGCACCCAAACCAGCAGTTCAGAACGAAGAGTGGGTTTTAGAGTACAAGTACATACCACCTGATGGGGTAGAAGCAACTGCTTCCCGAGTCGGTTCAAAGAAGGAACATCATGCATACAAGATAATGCATCAGCTTTGGTGTGTAAAGCTCCAGGTCTGTATGTTATGGTAAAGTTAAACATTGAAAAGAATTCATGCCACCTGGCATGTCGAGCCATGGAACACTTTATCGATTGTAGGGCTAGTAAGTTCTTGTGATCTGGGAATACCTGGACTGGTACTGCTGAACCCAATAAATGATGTCGTCAGGTCATAAACGCATCCCTGATGGCCAACAACTCCTTTCCTGTTATGGTATAGTTGCTTTCATAAGATGTTAATTTTTGGGAATGAAAAGCAACCGGGTGTAACCCATGGGTATCTGGGCATTCTTGAGACAAGATAGCACCCAGAGCTATGTCATAAGCATCGGCATCAACCACAAAAGGAAGAGAAGGATCTGGATGTTGAAGAATGGGAGCGGTTGTAAACGCTGTCTTGAGATTAACAAAGGCATTAGTACAATCCTCTCCCCATATAAACGACTTTTTACTGCTTGTGAGAGCAGTTAAAGGATGCCACTGTAGAGAAGTCCCTAATGAATCTTCTATAGAAGTTTGCAAATCCCAAAAAAGATTGGAGAGCTTTAAGTGATGTAGGTATTGGCCAATCTAATACTGCTTTGACTTTTGACTGACTCATTTGGATTCCCTTGGACGTGATATCATACCCGAGAAATTCCACTTCAGTGGCATGGAAGATACACTTCTCCAATTTAGCAAACAGACGGTTCTCTCGAAGCCGTTGTAAGACCTGGGTGACGTGTTGTACATGAAGATCATAATTAGCTGAGTAAACCGAAATGTCATCCAAGTAGATAACAAGGAATTGATCGATCATATCATGAAAGACATCATTTATGAAGTACTGGAAGGTAGCAGGGCCATTACAAAGTCTGAATGGTATAACTCTGTATTCAAAAAGGCCATATTTAGTTTTGAATGCAGTCTTCCATTCATCCCTACTACGAATTCTAACCAAATTATAGGCCCCTCGGAGATCTAATTTGGTAAAGATAGCTGAAGAACCCAGCTGATCCAACAAGACAGAGATTAGAGGAATAGGATATTGATTCCTAATAGTGATTAGATTCAGAGCCCTGTAGTCGATACATGGACGCAGATCCCCTTCCTTCTTAGGAACAAAAAATAGGGGGGAAGCCGCGGGAGACCGAGAAGGACAAATAAACCCAGACTTATGAGACTGATCAATGTATTCTTTGAGCACTTGGTCCTCCTTGTGTGTCAATGAATAAATCCTCCCGGAAGGTATCTTGGATCCGGGAATAAGATCTATGGGGCAGTCATAGGGTCTATGAGGTGGTAAAACCATGGCACTTCCTTCATCAAATACGTCTTGAAATTCAGCATACTCTTTAGGTAGTTCCCCTGTGAGCATTGCTCCGATGGTGGATGTAACATCCAGCAACGGACGACATGCATTATCTACTGGAGATTTTGACTGCCAACACTGGTTTTCACAGTGTTCCGACAAGAATTCAATATTGTTCGTGAACCAATCAATGGTTGGATTGTGTGCTCTAAGGCAGGGAATCCCTAAGATTAACTTGAGCTGTGGAGCTGAAATGAGATCGAATCCAATGGTCTCAGTATGCCCCTGACCAGTTTCCATAACAAGGTCAATAGTTTGATGGGTAACCATGCCAGACAACAAGGAGGAACCATCTACAGCATTAACAGCCACTGGTTTGTCCTTCGTGAGAATGGGTAAGGCTAGCTCTTTGGCATATTGCAAATCGATATAGTTTCCTGTGTCACCTGAATCAAGCACCGCAGTAGCTGGAACCAATTTCCCAGGAGGGAACAGGAACATAACTGTCATAGTGAAAGGCGTTACCAAACTGGAGTCCATTAACATGGAAGGGCTCGACAAACTGACTCCTCTTATTGTCGAGCTTTCAAGTTTCCCTGTTTCTTCATGGGTTTCTTAGTACACTCCTTCAGGAGATGATCGGAAGCACCACAATAGAAACATAAATGGTTCTTTTTTCTATTTTCCCTCTCTTCTGGAGAGAGGGGTCCCTGTCTGGCCGCCCCAATTTGCATGGGCTCGGGTCCTCCTGCAGTTGGAATAGGGTTGATTGATAATGGAGGAGGTAAACCCTTTTTCTCACCCTTTCTAGCGGCCTTGCGGGCATCGATCTGCAGAACCAGTTCCAACAATCCTGGAAATGTGTTTGGGACGACTGGTACCAAAGCAAGGGTATCTTTTAATGAATCGGATAACCCTTTGTAAAAAAGCGAGGCCTTCTTATCATCCGGCCACCCTGTCTCAGCAGCCAGCTGATTAAATTTGGCCAAATAAGCCAGAAGAGTTGAATCCCCCTGTTGTAAACTTAACAACTCCAACTCCATAACCTGGGCCTTGTACCGTGTATCGAAAACCTTACCCATGGCTGCAATCAATGCATCACAGTTGAACAGTAGAGGGCTACCCTCTTCCAATAAAGGGTTAGCCCAAGCTGCAGCAGTACCCCCAAGATGGGATAACAAGAAGGCGGCTTTGGTTGCGGAATCAGGGAAAGATCCTGGTCGACATAAGTAGTGCAACCGGCACTGATTCAAAAATGTCCTGAAGTGTTTAGGATCCCCATGGAACCGCTCAGGGGGAGCTAACGGAAACTGTGAGGTAAGGTACACCGGTCCTGCCTCGGCCTGTGCGGCTGCAGCACCTGCACCCGAAGCAGATGGAGGTGGATGAACCGGAAGGGAGGGGGGATGCATGGCCGTTTGTATTTCCAGGATTTGTTGTTGGGTCGTGGAATGTGCATTAGCCATGTCAGTGCGCACATCTGCCACTAACTGAAACAAATTAGCCAGGGTCTCATTAGATTCCATTTATAAGGCTTCTGATTTTGTCAGAATTCTTCCTCACAAACTTGACCCCGTAGTGTAGAGGAAGAATTCTTTCTATCAAAATACCTCTCTGAATGTACAAAGGAACATACAGAAAGATTGATTAATCAAAAGACTGGAATCCTTGGAGACCTCGTGGCTGTGAAGAAAGATACAGTAATTAATAACCTGAATATTTATAACAAAATTTGCGCAAGATATCTATTACACTAACCTGTGAGGTTAGTGGCAAGACCCAGAATTATTAGGACAAGGACTCTAGTCAGTAGTCGTGGAATTTCCTGTAACAGAAACCACTGCGTGAGAACAGAATAGGCTGAGGGATCAATGATACAAATAATAGCCTAAACCCCTATGTTAGATGAACAGTATGAGGAGGTAATAATATCCCTTGGATAGCCAAACGTGAGAGAAAAGTTCCTATCTAACCCGTATGGTTTGGAGTGACCCACTTCCCTGAACCAAAAAGTAAACAAAAATGAAGCACAAGTTACCGTACCACAATGGTTCCACTAGATCTCTCCCACGGTGCAGCTGAGGCTGAGTCCGGGTCTGGGTCTTCAAAGAAGCCTATGGGGTGGCCAGGATGGAAAGCACAACACTCCCACGTAGCAGCGAAGGCTGGCAGGATCCCGCGGTGCAGCTGAGGCTGAAAACTCCTATTCCCACGATGCAGCGGAGGCTGATACTATCCCGCGGTGCACCTGAGGCTGAAACACTCCTATCCCGCAAGGAAGCGAGGGTTGAGAAAGTTATCGGTACAAAATACGTGGAAGTAACAAAAAGTGAGTACACAAGAAAGGAACTCAAACGAGGAAAACCTGAAATCCGTATAGGCGTCAAAAAACAAGGGGACAAGAACAGCAAGCCAAATACCAGTTTGAATCAAAAACACAAGCGGGCGGCGACAGAACCAAGGAGCAGGCAAGTAGAGAGTCCAGGGACGAGTGCCGTACGTCAAAAAAACAGAAGTTCCAGGTACCAAGACAGACTAGGGGAATCCAAATGCAGGTCCGAAAAACGTTAGCAGAAATCACAAAAAAGGCACAGATCGAAGCAGAATACCAAAAAGGCTCAATCAGAAGCACTGATCTTAGAACAGGGCGGAGCTTAAGAAGAGCAAGTCATGTGACTAGTGTTTGCTTCCTGAACGCCGACTCCCTCCCCTTGACAACGGCTTCCACCGTTGCCAAGGTAACTTCCAAGCCCTTCTGTATGAATAGGGTCGGAAACGCAGGAGTCTTTTGCCCTATTTCCGTACTACATTAGGTTTAGCAAGACTCTTGGTGAATCGTGTCCCATGGCATGACAGCGGGGGTCATCACTATATGTCACCATCAACCACCTCTTATAGTCAGTCTATGCTTCGAATATAGCTCAACAAACCCATACATATGCTCCATAGTCGCAATGTACTCAGTGAGGTCCAAATGTTTCTGTCAACCCTGCCTCAACAATCTCAGAAACAAACTATGTACCTCTTCGTATAATATTCATAGTGCTGGTGTCTCAATACACCCTTGAATAGCTGTAGACTTCAAATATCAAGTCTCTATTAGTTTCATTGCTGCTTATTAGTAGCCGTAGGTCCTAATCAGTACTGCAAATAAACACAAGACAACAAACCATAGTTGTCTGTCAGTATGAGAACACATAAAACATGTCCCATCACCAAAAAACAGGCACCACTAGTCAAAAGTTAAAGCTCACAGTTTAT
This sequence comes from Ambystoma mexicanum, assembly GCF_040938575.1. NCBI lineage: Eukaryota > Metazoa > Chordata > Amphibia > Caudata > Ambystomatidae > Ambystoma > Ambystoma mexicanum. The sequence continues at coordinate 26,424,062 of NC_090924.1, forward strand.
GCCCGAAAGTCTAAGAATGTGAACCGAACTACTTGCTAACACCTTCATTATGAATGACACCACATGTTGTGACATAATACAACAAACACCATCAGCAAACACATTAGTGCCAATATAGTACCTCCTATTTTGTTGTTAATTCTCACAGGACTTGTCACCGTAGTCCTTAACGCCAGGAAAAGCGGTCTCACACTGATAGTGCACCTCCAAAGTAAGGTACCTCTGGAAAGCACAACATACAAACAGCATCATCATTCTATAGTGTTCTCATCATTGTGTCTGCACACACAAGAATGTATTATGATCAAAAGACAAGAACTACTCGCTCAATTTAGCCATAACTTATTGAAAAGCAGTCACCAAAATCTGTGCGGGTAGTAACAATGACCATCAACGCTCTGCGTCTTGCACCCGATCCGTACTAGTCGCGTTCTATTCAGGTTAACATATACAAACTCCATAGAGATGGAAATGGAAGTAGGACTCGAGGATTCACCTCCATGGGTATGAAAAGAGGACTACAAACCCGCGATTTCACTTGTGAGTGTTCACAAATATAATTCCATGTCAAAACACTGCGTCGTCTTCAATAGACCACAAATACCCAATTTAGAGCAACTGGAAACCGAAACGCCAGTTAATTAGACATATTAGACAAATTAGAATTTTAGGGTAGCAATGGACATACAAAAAAGACCTATCCATAGGAAGCCTCACCCCATTAGACAGCCCAAGATTGAATTCAATTTTAGCAATAACCCAAATTATTCAGTTTAATTACGGGTGCTGGATTGCATGTTGGAAATTATACATAGGTCCATTTTAGCATCATGGGGAAACGTATATACCCCCAACATAGCCTAACAGAATATACATGTATACTGTTTAAGATAGACACCAATTCTATCAGTTTCATGGAAAGCTCTCCGATGACAAAGTTTCAAAACATTGTTCAGGATTAGTATGCTGAAAGTCTGTTTTGCTTCAATAAAAATCACATAAATCTGGGTGGCATCAGTCCTAATGCACATCAAAATGTGACAGATTTTTCTCGGAGAGCAAAACATTTTGTGATGGTTATACATCGAGCTTTGGGTCACACATGGAGCACTGTTAGAATCAAAATGTGACAGATTTTTCTCGGGGAACAAAACATTTTGTAATGATTAAACATAGAGCTTTAGGTCACACATGAAACACTGTTAGAATGTACTTAGCAGTCATGTATACAAGAAAACAAGTTTCATTCTAGTCTATAAACACAATTTAAACACAGTATATAGACCCCATAATCAAGCATGTGTATGCTGCCAATCCATTTCCTCATTCAGACCGGTCATATGACTTTGACATTTAAAAATCATTCTTTGCTCAAACATCATCAATTTACGGTCTACTTCTGCCTTATTTTTGCCGTCAACCTTCTTCAGAATTACCCACCTAAAGTCTTCATGAGAATGTTTCATTTGTACAAAATGTTTGACCATTGGTGCCATCACTATTTGATTTTTGATACAACTACGGTGTTCCATCATATGTATGTATCATTTTGTATTGGTCTTGCCAATATATTGTAATCCGCTAGGACATGTGATTAAATAGACCACATTCTCAGTATTGCAATTAGTCATATCATTAAGCAACCACAATGGTGGTCGGATTTAGCACAATCTGCTTGGTTTATTTAGTGAAGGCACACATCACACATTGCCCACAAGGAAAGTGTCCCTTCACAATTGGAAGTCCCCATAGGGTGGTTTGTCTGGGTTCTGCCGTGCGTTTGACTGATATGTCATTTCTAATTAGCATCTCTCTAATATTTTGACTTTTCCTGAAAGCCACTCGAGGCGAAGGAGTGGATTTATGATTATAGATTTTCTTCCATGTTTTGTTGATGATACCTTTGATTTTGTAAGACAGATTTGCAAAGGTGTTAACAAACACTACGGTTTTCTTTGTCATCTCTTTTCTTTTTTTCTAATAGCGCCTTGTTATAAGCTCTTTTGGAGGATGCCTTAACCAATTTAGCTGGATAGCCTTTACTGCATAGTTTTTTGGACAGCAAATCGGCACTGTCACTGTAGTCCTGCTGCAGGCTACTGTTTCTTTTGAGTTTCTTTTGAGCCTACGAAACTGCCCAAAGGGTAAGTTTGTTTTAATGTGGTTTGCATGATGACTGGAAAAATGCAAAAGGGCATTCTTATCGGTTTTCTTGGTGTATGGTTTCACTTTTCAGAGAGTCGGCCTCAGATGCCCCAGGAGAGGTAGAGGAGGAGGAAGAGGAGGTAGAGGAGGTAGAGGAAGAGAGGGTGGACAGGATGTCCTGAGTTCTAGTAGTGAAATGAGAGGCAGAGGCTTTGCAGAGGGCCTGGGAGGGAACAGGATGGGTAGAGATTGCAGCCGGATTTGGCACCTCCTTGCAGATTTTGAAAAGTTCAGCCGAATTGTTAGATACCCCAGAGATGCAGGCTTGGATGTAGACTCTCTTCTTACAGAGGACAGAGCGTCTTTACTGCCTTTGGAGCAGGCGGCAGGCCATTTTGTCAGGGGGTACGCCCGATGCCCTCCACTTCCTCTCCGCTATGCTACACTTGCATTTAAGGGCAGAGAGGTCAGGATCGTACCAAGAGTTCCGCTTGGATTTCCCTACATGTGCACATGCCTATAGTTTTAAAACCTAGGACTTCGCCTTAGGAGGTCTCTGATTAAACAGTACTATGTTATTTGAATGTAAGACTTCAACAGTTTTCATTAATCCATTAAAACAAGCAAACATCAGGTTTTAGTATTGCAGGATTCTTACACTTTATAAACAATAGTTTTTGTCCTGCTATTCTATATGGCCTTTAAGCATTGACATTGAATGATCTCTATTGGTTAAATATTATAGCTTGGACTGGTGCAAACATTTTTATCTCACCTCAATGGTTTCTAGGGAGTATATTTGTTTAGAAATGGGCCTGATTTCCCTACATGGTAAGGCACTGAAACGGTGTGGGGGACTTTACATTAAGGCTATCTGTTCTCGTAAATGTCCCTTGTTGTCAGCTATAGGTGACAATTTTAACTTTTAACACTGAGTCACAAATTTCACTCATTTGAGAAACTGAATAAAACTTTTTATGAACTGGTTGGTTATGCCACTTCAGACGACTGTGGGGATTCATTTTATGTACTTAAGAAATACTTTGGGAAAAAAAGGCAGATTTATGGGACTGAATTCTAACTATGCTCATTTAAGAAAGTTGAAGTTCTACTAAGAATTCTCCATGGTGTTATATAAATATATGACTGTACAACCACATTTGCTATGGTGTCCAAATTCTGGAGTTCAGAAATTGATTCTAATGCTTTGCACAATACAACTCCCTGTCCTAGCTGTGATAAGCCCCAAGTTGAAGCTTGCCCCTGATAAAAGAAACTGTTTCATCTGTCAGCTGCTGCATGTAATGGAAACAGCTAGGCAGGTCAGGACTCAGTGTCGACAACTTGGACTATTTTTTCAATCTTGGAAGATTTGTTAGAAATTATGATGCAATTAAATGTTTGGACCTTTTCAATTATCTCATTTCTGGCTGGGCCTCTCTGCGCATTGCACTTTATCGAATATGGCTGTATGTTTTACATTTTTTGAAAATCTGAAGTTGGAAAATTGATAATGTTGGGAAAATATTTCAGATCTTTTGAATTTGAATCTGTTTGAACTTTCTTTGATCAGGCTGATTGCTTTTAATACATTGTATATATTTGCTGTGTGAATGATTTCTACTTGAATATGAAATTGTATGCATTTGCTGTAAGTAGATGTGGCTGATTATCTATTTATGAAAAGTTCTTTGAACTAGGCACAATAAACATGCATGAAATAAATTAATATATCCATCAAACTTCTAGTTGATCTCAATTTGTATTCTTTCTCCTTGTTTCTTCACATATATCCTGATTGCCCCCAAATGTTGCTACTTTTTCCAAAATACCTCCAGTTGAAGGCTGCAAATGTGTCATTGCTGTCATTGGAGATAAATTGTATGTCATTTCCAATAGTGACAGTATAATAAGTAGGATACTGAATCACTTTCTGAAAGAGCAGTATTCAACAGGCAAGTGTGTTTACAACGATGCTCAATGGGATTCACCCCATTTTCATTGGCAAACTGTTACTGGTGTTCAAAAGTACTATGACAATATACACACAGTGGCCCTCATTACGACCCTTGCGGAAATCAACCGACCGGACCGCCACAGCGTAAATAGCGTTTCCGCCATTGCACGAAGGAGCAAATTGCGGCCCATTCCGACCCATCGGGCACGAGCACCACGGCATGGCGGAAGTGCAAAGTCAGCGATGGCGTAAATGACCCCAAAACGGCCCACACCGCCGCCGTACGGCGCCCTAGGTGCAATACCGCCACCCATCACAGCGGGCACCGCAGAGTGCGCCTACCGGAAAGTACGGTGACCGGAAATATACGGAAACGGAAGTTAAAACATGGGCCCGGAACGGGAAACATCCCGCCGTGCACCCATAAAACCACTAAAACCACACAACCACTAAAATCACTACCCTGAGACACACCCCAACCCGTCATCCACCCTAGCGAAACCAAGAAAAATGGGAAAAGTAGCGAAGAAAGCGTGCGACCGCAAGCGGCAGGTCCACTTCTCCCGTGAGGAACTCACCGTGCTAACAGAGACCCTCCAGGAGAATGCCGCCGCCGTCTTCTCCACGCAAATGACCAGGACGGCACTTGCCAACAAGAAGGCCATATGGGCTCTGGTGGCACAGCGGGTAAGCGCGGTGGGGACCGCACCCCGCAACCCACAGCAATGCAGAAAGCGGTGGGACGACCTGCGGATACGCGTCTGCAGCATACTCTCTGCCAACCGCAACATTGCCACAGCCACCGGGGGAGGTCCTGAATCACCCATCAAGTTGACCCCCTGGGAAGAAATCTGTGCCTCCACCATCGGAATGGAGAGCATAGAGGGAGTCGGAGGGATGGAGAAAGGAGTGCAGACATCAGAAGAATCAGGTAGGTGGCCCAGATAAAACAATGCTAAATCCACAATGTCCAATCATGTGAAGTACCATGTGTCCACATAGTGCAACAGAAACACATGTCCAGGAGAACGTCCACACACATCGCCCTGATAGTGCACCTTAAAACCACAATAAATACATAAATAATTAAAAACCCCTAAAACACCCACCACACGTCCAGCAGGCACACCCTAACTGCAGGCTGCCAAACAACTGCACCCTCACCCCACACACAAATAAAAGCACCTCCAAGGCACCGACCCAAATCACCCTCATGTACCACCCCAATGCATGTGATACAATGCCATTCCAATACCCACAGACCCATTAATAACCCTCGCCCTCCTTTACTCCACCACAGGCTCCGATCCAAACGACGAGCATCAGGACACCCCTACCAGCACACCTGCAAAGAGGGCCAAGACCAACGGCCAAAGACCCTCCACCTCAGCTGCACGCATCAAGACACGGCAGCAGCACAAATCAGGTGGCAGCACAGAGGGGGGAACATCAACAGGCACCCCAGCAGCCAGCATGCCCACAACACCACCACCACAGGTCCCCCCAACGGATGCCACAGAAGGCACTGCCTCTGGTGGCAGCAGCACCATAGGTGACACCCCATTGATGGCAGCATGCTCCGACACAGAAGACGGGGATGTCGAAGTCAGATCCATCCATGACCTGTCCCATTCCCCCTGTCTGTCCCATCCCGTACAACATGAGGATACCACGCAGGGGCACCCACAAGACGACGACTGGCCATCCCCCCCAAGCCCTGTGGCAAGGCAACATGAGGTCAACAGCCCCTCTGTGACACCCCCGCAAATGGCCATGGCCCAGCAGAGGCAACAGTCCCTCGACCAGTTAATCGTGCAACAGCAGCAACTGGCCACGCTCCTCAAGGACCATGCCGATGAATGTGGGGGCACTAAGGCAGACATAGAAATATCAACTGAGACACTCAGGGCACAAATGGAGAGTAGCACCGAGAGCCTGAGAGTCCAAATGGAGAGTAGCACCGAGAGCCTGAGAGTCCAAATGGAGAGTAGCACCGAGAGCCTGAGAGTCCAAATGGAGAGAAGCACCGAGAGCCTGAGGGGGGAACTGCATGCGACGTCCAAAGACGTATGTGCCGAACTTGCCGCAGTGTGCCGTGTGCTCACTGAGCTCTCACAAACCCTTAGGGACATGCATGGACGTGAGCAGGCAGAGACGTCATCCGTTGCAAGTTCCGTCCAGGGCAGCCCCCAACGTAGATCTGGGAGGAACCTGCGCTCCACAGGCAGGGGTGCCCCTGATACCCGCAGAGGGGGCTTGCAATAGCGACAGCCCACTGACAATGAGCTTCTTTGGACACTGGTGTTCGGGGGGGAGGTAGGAGGGTGGAGGGGGTGTGTTGGGCTCACTTGGGTGGCGGGTCGATAGGGTGTTCTACATGATATCACATATGCCATAAACAGTGCACGATCAACCAATGAGATGTGTGGACAATGATCTTTGTGTACTAGGCCATCATAGGCGTACAGTCCATATTGTGCATGTACCAGACACACACAGTGCCACGAGTCCCGTGTCCATGTATCAGCCACCAGGCGTGAGTGCTAGAAGCATGCATCAATGAGATGCTGACGAATGTCACGGCCCTCCGGTGCCTCGCAGACTCCTTGAGGTGCTGCCACATCCCCACCCTCATCATGACCATCATCAGGTGCTTGCAGTTCAGCGTCAGGGGGCATGGGCACATTTCTACGTACGCACATGTTGTGGAGCATGACACATGCCATGACCATCTTTGCAACCTTCTCATGGCGGTACAGGAGTGCCCCGCCAGACCTGCTGAGGCAGCGGAAACGAGTCTTCAGTAGGCCGAATGCCTGTTCAATGACTACACGGGTACGTGAGTGGGCATGGTTGTAGTCCTCCTCATGCTGGTCCCGTGGGTTCCGGACTGGTGTGAGGAGCCATCTCTTCAGTATGATGTGGAATGCCATTGCTACGTACGCACCCCCCCCCTCCTGGCAGTTCATTGCCGCATCACATACCCCACATCATCATGCATGAAATGAGACTCACCGAGTAGCCAGGATCTGTTCCCTGCGTGTCGCTCCATGTAGCGTGGTATAGTAGAGTTCCTCAAGACCATAGAATCATGGGTTGATACAGGGAATCTGGCACAACAATGTGTAATGATCCTGTTGGAGTCACACACCATTTGTACATTCAGGGAATGAAATTGTTTTCGGTTGCGGTACTGGGCCTCCATGGCATGTGGAACGACCAATTCCACATGGGTGCAGTCGATGGCACCAATGCAACCCGGTATGCCGGCAAGTGCATGGAATCCCACTTTTGTGTTGGTAATTTCCTGCTCCGAGCGTGGTAGAGAGATGTAGTCGTCTGCGTGCTGCAGGAGGGCATCGAGCACTTGCAATAGTGTCCGTGAGAACAGTGGCTGTGAAATGCCATGCAACTGTCCGACTGTGTGCTGGTAGGTGCCTGTGGCCAGGAAGTGTAGTACAGACACCACCTTCAGTAGGGGTGGGATGGCGGTTGGGCTATCTATCATGCTGACAAGGTCAGCCTGTGTCATGTCCACGATGGCGGCTATGGTGTCCCGGTCCAAACGGTAGAGGGTGTGGATCTGCTCATCAGTGAGGTTGAACGGATGTGCTCGGAGGCGTGGGATTGCGGGCTGCCTGCGTGGTGGTAGTGGATGTGCTGGTGGCCCTTGCTGGCCCTGCCTTGCCCTCCTCCTCCTCCTGCGTCTCCTCCGTGCGGCTGGTTGTAGTTGGTGTTCGTCTTCTTCTTGGAGTTGGAGCACTTGCAGTGCTATCAGGTCCCCCAGGGCCAACATCGCGAGTCCTGCCGGTAGCATTTCGGAGTGGGTGTGGTTGTGGGAGGAGACTGGGTGTGCAATTTATGTGTTTTCAGGCTGTATGGCCTCCACCTGTGGTGATTCATTCCACCTGTGCAAGCTGCTCTCCCCTTTGGCCGGGCACGTCCCTCACACAACGCTGCAATGTGACGCATGGCATCTTGCTCTTGCATTCATGTATTTGTACCCGATGGCCGTGTAACATTTGTTGATATGTACATTCGGCTATGGTCCCATTGTTTCACATACAATCTTTGCAGTCGCGAACAGACTTGTGATGGGTCAGTGGGACGTAGTACTCGAGTAACGGTGGGCCCTCATGCATCACTGTACCGAGTTGCAACGACGGGCGGGGCGTCCCATTCGTGGGTGAAGGCAGTTGCCATTTTCACACACAGCCGCACTCGATGGATTAATTAGTGATTTCAAACGGCCACAGATGCCTCTTCGACGTGATGTTGCAAATGAGGAATTCGAAGGCCGGCGCTTTCGGTTTTCAGCTAGCGCCGGGGAGATGCCCACAGGTCTGACTGCAAATATAACGTTCTTTTGTTCGATGTCCTTGAGACAGGGGCCATGGCGAGGAAGCAATGATTGATATGAATAGTTTTGGATGCGCAATAGTGACGTGGGCGATGAGGCCGGACGTTCCCAAATACATGTAACTTCACAACACTGGAATTACGGGCTGGGGCACTGTGGATTTTGCAGGCTGCATAACGCACAGACTCAATGGAAAGTTCGAATGTTTTGTGAGTAAATATTCAGGCGTTTTTATAACAGGATGAGGGAATGATGAATGGATGCATGGGCAGGTGATTTGATACAGGGTTTGCCATGTACAGGGCTTCTTGGAATCTATCCGCCTCCCCTGCGCTATGTGATGCAGGGCTGCCATAGTGGGACCATCGTCTATCTGGCCTTGTTGAGCCCTCCCTGTCTCGACGCGCCTTCAGACACTTGTGTCCATGCACGTTAACATTCCCATCTGATGGAATCTGTTCTGACAGACGCATGCACAGGTACACTCGTTTGTGATGGTGTTTACACCTCGATATAGATAGTTATGAGTCGCAAGTGGTTTCGGGGTGGTGATGATCCTTTCGAGTGGGCTAGCATGCATATGACTGTGGATTTAGTGTGATCATTGAAGTGAGTTGTTCGAATGTAGTTCTGATGGCCATTCTGTTCTTTTTCTTTTCTTTTGGTTGACAGGTATCTCCTCCCCTTTTGCCACTGCCATCTGTATGCCACTCCTGCAGATGGCGTTTACTCCCGACACCTGCTGCTTCGTGTTAATCAGTGGAGCAGCATTACGATCTTATGGGACGATCGCCAATGGGCCACATGCCCTTACGCAGTACTAGTGGCTCGGAGCAACATTTCGGCCTTTCAGCTGGACTAGTGCCTCCCCATTGGGACGGCCCTGCGGGTCTGTGCGCTTCCATGTTGCCTTTTCGTACGTGAATGTGGCTCTGTGTACCATGATGGAACAGGGCGTCACACAAGTAGTAGCTGGTCATTCCTTGCGGATGCAGCCCACAATGGTGATATGTGTTTTGGAGTTCATGGACTAATGGCTGTATGGGCTTGGTGATTTAGTTGTGCATTAAATTTCTATTCTGATATGGGCAGTGTAGCGTTCTTCTTTGCGAGTGATGTGGCATATTCCTATTTGGGGAGCGATGTATTGTGAGGAGATCTGCATTGGGTTCCAGCTTCGGAGTTTAGTCGCGTGGTACTGTGCTGGGCGCGTTTGCCTACGGAGCCCAGTGAGGTCAGGGATGGGGGCTGCCAATGTGACTGTTTGCATGTTGTCATGCTCAGGGGCGGGGGAATGGGTTTTGTGTAACAGATGCCGGTCAGCCAGGTGGACTGGTGGCATGTTGTGATTTTCTGAATATTGCTGGTCACAGGTGCCTGTGTTTGCGTGCGTTTCGGGGGGGGGGGACTGTGGTCATGTCCATTGGAATGGCTTCTGTATTCGTGCCATCTGTGCCCTGCAGCTCCCATTGGCCCCTCTTGTGTTTCTTTTGTTCGTTGGCATGCATGGGTGACTTGTACATTTCACTGGTTGCATTGTGACTTCATTGCACCTACGGGGAGTTGTACTTTGTGGGCAGGGAGCGGTGTACAGGCACTCAGTGGGGCCGTTTACGGTTGATTCGCGATGCCGTACTTCTCACCATGGCGGATTGGTGCTTTCCGCCATGCTTGATGGCGTTAGGTACATGTCCGCTAGGGTCGGAATTCGCGTACCCTTGCGCCATGGTGGTATTTACGGTTTGGCATGGCGCGCGCGCGCGTACTTGGTGCAGTTAGCGTTGGCGTTCACTACGGTGTCGCTAATGGCTTCGTACTTTGCGGTGACGGGTCATAGTCGCACCGAGCGGTATTCGATGGCGGTATTGCATTTCCGCCATCGTTTTTCGGATTCCGCCAGGGTCGTAATGAGGGCCAGTGTGTGTTGGATTAAATGTTTTAGACATATTGGGCCTCATCACAAGTTGGGTGGTAATACGGTGCAATTTTTGGCGAGCAGAAATAGCGTTACTGCCAGGTCAGGTGGCAGTATTAGCGCAATATCACAACTTGGCATGAACGAGCATCCAACTCTGTCTGTAACGCCTGGTGGATACTGCATCGAAATAAGAGTTACCGCTGAAATATCATTGCTAATAGAGCTACCTCTGGTGTCCCAGTGCGATTTGCGCTGGCAGATATTGCATAATCGCCGTAATGGGAAGCAATGCAGCAGTCATCTTTAAAAACACAATCCATCCAATAGCTCCCCTTTCTGCAGCCATCTGGACCTGGAAACAAGCCAGAATGGCTCAGTAGAGGGCCAGAGGCAAGGTGCTCGAGAATCATCTCTGAAAACCCAAGTTCAGTGAGGGAGAGCTAGCGGTCCTCACTGATGAGGTAATTGTCCACTGTGATGAAACATATGGCAGTAGGCACCGTAAGACCACTGGACAGCGCAGAACAGCCATCTGGCATGCCATCAGCCAGAAGGTGAATGCTGTGGAAAGCCAGGAAGCAGGAGGTGCGTCAACCCCTCCCAGCACAATAAGATGCCCCAGTGAACAGGGGCACATGTCAGCAGACCCAGAAGCTGGGCATGCCAACAAGGGTGGCACATCAGCCACTCTCCACAGCAGCCATGGGGCAGGGCACCAAGGGCAACCCTGAGCATTACAGCAGCGGGAAGGGGTGGCAAGTGACCCATCCAAATGTCATGAACACCACACCCCTGCTGGTGCACCCTGTGCCAGCAGGATTGTGGTGCGTGAGCAACCACGACACTGTGCAGCAGTCACACCAGCATGTTGCGGGCACAGTTGGCCTGCCCCATGTGCACTACACCTGACAGACTACCGATGGCTGCTGGACACTAATGGCTTCTCCAACCCAGTGCCCTATAGCACCCATAGACCTAGACTGGAGCCAGGCATATTCTTGAAATATTCCTCATCCTGACCTCAAGTTTTTCTAGGGTCCTGTCACCCACTGCCCTGACGAAGGCGGACCTTCCTTTTTGGAAAATTTAACTCACATTGCTGTTCCGCTGAAACGCATTGTTACAAGAGGGGATTGAAGGTCTTGACAGACCACATCGTAAGTTTGGATCATGGTTTATAATGGGTCCAACAACTAAAGGAACTCTCTTTGGTTTCCTTTTTTTTGGCTCCCCCTTCTGCGTTGGCAGACCCCATCCAGGATAAGAACTTTTCACTCTGGGATACTAAGAAGGACTTGTTTCCTTCCTTTTTTCTAAATATATTTCCTGAACTAATAGCAAAATTCAGGTACAAGACAACTCTCGCATTAGTCGTAAGGCGAACAGACTTAGCTTGTAGATATCACAGGTTATGGTTGTACATAACAGCCAATTTGGGTCGGTTTTTGATTCACTGTTGTTTGTGTCAATTATGTTCAAGTGTCTTTGTAGCTTTGTTCTCTTCAACAAATGTCTTTTTCACTTTTTTCTAATTCTATACACTTTTTTTTAAGACTATACATATGTTTATGTAAATGTTATTACAATTTATTCGTGCCCCTATGAGGTGGGCCTCATCTGTTGTTTTCCCTTTTTTTCTCTGTGATTATCATATTATTATATTGGACACTTTAGCATTATTTATTCTTCAAACAAATATATACACAACAATGCTTTCTTTTTAACACTTGTGGCTGATATGGTGTTTCTTTCTTGTGAGTGAATGTACAAATGATTTTTTGAAGACGGTTGGACGAGGAAACTTTGTCTGAATAATTGAACCTAAGTGACCAATCCCTTACGTAACAGCACCTTCTTGTTTTTGATATAAGGCCTGCCCCATGTTGCCATGGCAGACCAGCCACATGGACGTACATGTCCCCCTACACCGACATATGTTCACTCAGCCAATCACTGTACATCACAGCGCAATCCTGCTGTCTGTAAAGCAGTGCCCAATAGAGCTAGTCCAGTGCCTTAGAGTAAGCCACCACGCCCACTCCCACAAGGCGAGTGCCACCAGCGGAGGGGATGTGGGGGCATGAAGCACCACAAGCATGCAAGCCATAGATCAGCTGCCCCAGCATTGATACCCTGCTATCCCCACACACAGGCTAAAGAACAACTGACCATGTGTCACACACTCATTGCTGCAACCATCCCAACAATGCTATGCCCACATGCAATCTCTGCTGACCAACCATGCCTATCTGCCCAACTGTGCAGAGTTTCACTCTGTACCATAGCAAATGTGTCTTGCATGCCAACACACATGGGAGAACCTTACCCGATAACATTTCCTATGCCCCCAACAGTTGCTCACGCATAGCCAGAGTTATCTGAGGAGGACGGAGGGGCAGGCCCATCTGAGAGTGGCACATCCAGGCTCCAAAGGTTTGCCACTCCCTCCCTGCAAAGGCTCACACTGGCTACACCGAAGCAGATGTTCCGCTGTAAGGCACCGCAACCTAGAACGGCCAAGCCCACGTCGACTCCACAGCCCACCAGCACAACCACAAGGCCCACTGCACCCACTCCTGCAGCTGGATAGTTGGACACCAAGGCCACACCTCCAGGCAGGGTGACTGTGGAGACACAGGGGGACACCAATCCGGTGTTACCGCCTACCAAAGGGCCAAAAGCCAATGCGAAACCTCACCACCACCAGCATGCAGAAACCCTGAGAGCCCTCACAGCCACCTGAGCCGGACATTGACATGGCTCCCCTGACATCAGGGTGTAGGCAGAGATTGTGCAGCATAGAACACACAAGCACAATTTTACCAACTTTCTCCAGAGCATACATCAGGTCTCCACTGGTACGGACGAGGCAACGGAAATGTGCCTTCAGGAGGCCGAAGGTACACTCGATACACACATGAGTCCTGCTGTGAGCGTGGTTGTAAGCAATATCCTGCTGTGTTTGTGGATCACGCACAAGGGTCATTAACTTTGGCATCTGTCGGTATCAAGAGTCACCTGCATCCGGGGTGGCACACACATTAGTCACAGTGCAATGTGTGGGGATGACCTTACACACTATCAGGGCAATGGACACCATGTTCATGCATATGCACCTTCATTTCATGGCATGTGTCTGTGCAATGTCTGTGCATGCTGTGTCACTCATATTATGCATTGGTTTCACTTCACATGCACCCTGTTCCCCTGCTGCAGCTGTTACGTAAGATCTGTCAGTGACATGTGCAGCTGACATGGTGGCTATCTTCTGGAAGTGTACTTCTCACGTGCATGTGGCATGCTGGGTTTCCCATTGGTGGTCCACTTGGCTTCTGGCCCCATAGAGTCGGTATTGAAGGTTGGGCACACATGGGTGTATGGCTGTACTACTGGCAGGGTTGCTCTTGTGTGTTGTGATATGGCCATTTGTCAACATTGCTTTAGATAGTGCATGTTGCATTGTGGTACCTGTAGACATGTTTGTTTTAGGAGTTGCTACTGTATGTGTACATCAGCTTCGGCATCCGGGTATGTCCGCCATGGCATTCCCCCTTCGGCTGTACTGTGATGCTGGGGTGGGAGTTGGGCAGGTACTTCTATTGCATTCACTTGTTATGCTTTGTGTAGTCATTGGCATCCCCCTCCCGATTTGGCCAGGTGCTTCACTGAGCATGCATGCAGGCAAATGTACTCACCCACTATCCACATTTGTTGTGTTCTGTAGCTCTCCATGTATCTGGGCAGTGTGCTGTTCCATAATACCATGAAATCGTGGATGGAACCAGGGTAGCAGGCCCAGCAGTGGGCGATTTACGGGTTGGAGTCGCAGGTTACCTGCACATTTAGGGAGTGGTAGTGCTTGCGGTTACGATACACTGCTTCATGGGCCTGGGGGCTACCAACGCAACATTGGTACATTCCAGAGCTGCTATCGCATTGGCCATTTGGGCAATGGCATAGAACTGTGCCTTCATGGCATTGACCAGGGCTGGGGTGGTAGGCAGTGAGATACAGTGTTGCACTTGCCGCAGGAGGGCTTCAAGTACCTGGGCCAACACTGCACATAATGTGCGCTGTGCCATGCCATGCACCATGGTCATAGATTGCTGGAAGTTGAGAGTTCCAAGGCATTGTAGGAGAGACTCTATCCCAGATCACCAACCATAAAACTTTTTCACCCCTCAATATATCACTAAGATCAGAAGGCAAGACTGTCATGCCTTCAGGAAAGGGTCAGATGATGTTTGCAGCGAGGTGCAGGGTGGCATCAGAATTATAGCTCAAAACTAAGGTGGAGGACCTTGGGGTTTGCTAATCTATCTGGGAGCAAGTGAAGTGTGTGTGAGTTAGTATGACCTCGGGTCTCCCCCGAGCCCATCCCTATATCTGCCAGGTGCATTGTTACAATCAGAAGAATAACATTGTGTATCAGAGTAGTTAATTAATTGTTAGGTCAGCTCACCGTGGATGACGAGCCCCAAAGCACCCACGTGAATGAAGACGGACCAATGGCATGGCATCCCATATGGAACAGGCCCTAGATCTATCTACCTCTGCCAATCCTTATTGTTTGTTTGTTTGTTTGTTTTATTAACATTTATATAGCGCACATCAGTCCGGGGACATTGTGGCACTTGTTACAGTACAGTCTTAGTTACATAGGTATGAGCAAGATATATACAAAATACAATAGTTAAATTAGTTACATTTCTGGTTATATTACAATATACATGTCATGGTGGGATATATCTGATGACATCATTAGTGACTATGTTCATGCTTATAATGTACTGCACATGCCAACGGACCAGAGAACGTTCTGTAGCAGCAGAGGTCTTTGCTGATGCATTCCTTTTTTCATAGAAATAAATACTTGTTATCCTTGAAAGAGTGTCTTGGGTCCTTTTCCCTAGCAGGCTGTATTTATTCTGTTGTGAATGTGCCTTCAGTAGCATGGTGTTGTAAACTGCGTTTGGGGTAGTGATGTGCCTTATGTAGCCCTCTGGGTTGGATTGGGATCACCAGTTGATTCATTTATGACACTTGTGTCAGTTACCTCCAGGAGGAGGCTGGAGGTAATTGTGCCATGTTTTTGGCAGTATTAGTGCATGTTTCTGGTGCTAATACCGCTGTACATGGAATTTTGATGCAGCTCTGATTGCGTTTCATGTCGCCGGTGCAGATATCGCTGGCTGTAATAGCGCTGGCTGTAATAGCGCCGGCTGACTTTGCATTCAGTAGTATTTGTGCCGGCGTGTGATCCGGCAGAGCAGTGTTGGTGGCGCTAATTCCGTTACTGCCACTTTTAAGGGTTTACCACCAGACTCCTGATGAGGCCCGTAGACATGTTCTGTGTCACAGGTAAAACATATATCCCTCAATTATTTTGTGTGTTGACATCTGTTTACAGATATGCTAGCAAAGGAAGGAGAAGCCTCCTTCTCTACGATCAAATGACAGTGTCAAGTAATGTGTCAGTTACTGTTGTTCACCACTGGAAAATGCTTGGAGTACACTGAGGTGTTCTTTTAACTTTCTGCACAACATATCCTAACATTACGTGACTTCTCTTACATAGCACTGTCCATCCAGCAAACTTAGGTAAAGTGTTAAGAAGCAACAACAGAAACAGGGGAACAGAGGAAAATAGAGCTAAATTATGGTGAGTAGGCAGGGGGAATCCCTCATTAATAAAAAAAAAACAACTTTATTGAGTCACCCATATCATCAAAGACATATGAGGGAAGATGTTTTCTGATGTTACCCTAGTGTAACAGTTTATCTTTTTTTTTTGCACAACATTAAAAAAAATAATACTTCATACAACGTAGAAAGAAACGTGGTCGGCTGGAGGGGAAAGAGGGTAGAGGAGAAGAGAAAGATACAAAACTAAACAAATGGAAAACAACCGTAAAATGGTTGAAGCAGAGCAAGCTTCCAAACATCTTTTCTGATAATGCAGAAGTTGAATATGAGTTGGGTGGCATTATTTTGTATAGGGTGAATATGCACATTTGTCTCACTTGGTATGCCCTGCAAGACCGTATTACAGTAATATCATTTAGATAAGATTAATGTCAGAACCAGCTCTATTTTGTTGGTCATCACCAGTGGTGTGTGAATCTATCGCAAAAGGCTGGAAGTGCAATAGCAAATGCTGTGTAAAGTATAGGTTATGTTTGAAAGTCACTTCAAGGTTGCTCACATTGGAAGCTATACTAAGATATTTAAACCAAAGGTTTAGGATTAACGAGGTTGCAATCTTACCACCTTTTAGTACTTGCATCTTCACAGGGCTCTCAGGCATCCATGCATCGATTTAGCTTGCTGCAGATTAGCATGCTACAAAGTGTTACATGTTGTCAGTGTAAATGTTGAAGGCTATTTTGAAATGATATAGCACATTTTTCAAAGGTTAGGTTTATACATTGTACTTTGTAAGAGATAGGGATGATCCAAGTGGAGCTTCACAGGGTCACTAAAATGGGTGAGAGGTGAACTCACACTATCTAATTAGGTAGAGTAGACTGTTAACAAAGGTGCTTTCCAAGTCAATATTATGCCCCCAATGCCGACGGCAAATGTGGCAGCAGGATGTTATAGTTAACAGTATTATATGCTGCACACAGACCTAAGAGAAATATAGCTTTAGGGTGGTGACCCTCAAAGTTCTGACAAATGTCTTCTCTTGTGTCCGGTCAGGTAGACTCAATCCTTCTCCCTGGTCTGAAGCCAGGTTGCCTGTCATGGAAGATGTGATGGCTTTTGCTGTGGTCACACAATTGTTTCTTAACTGTCCATGGGTTTCACCTGCAGGGTAGTGATTTTATATTTTTTGCTGAAGTTCTTCCTAGGGTTTCCCTTGATCACAAAGAATCTGACTGAGAATGGTGTGGCCATTGGTCATGGGCCATGTGCCATGGAATTGGGCAGGGAGAGGGCAAAAGGAAAGTGAGAAAGTGACCTATAGATATTGTAGCCTAGCTGAACAAGCAAATCTGCCAACAAGCGCCATGGGAGAGGCTGAGCGGAGTATCCTTGACTGGACTAAGCGAGAGTGGGCCAGGAGGATTGCACACTAAAAGGGCTGGTCAGGAGACAATCGACAATGAAAGATGCAGTTTATTGGTTCTGTAAATTGTAGGTTAGCAAGGTGGAGAAGATCTGGGCAGCTATCCATGTTGGATGCATGGCACAGAGGGGACAGGTCTCGTGGGGGGGTAGCTGTTCAGAGGTCATCAGACGCTATGCTGTAATCTATCAGCCCCTCGACCACAGGTAATCATGCAGCTGTAGCCAAGATGCTGCTGTAACAAGCGGGAGGTCCAGGTTGTAAAGAAAATACCCTGGACTGGACTTATGTAGTAGTCTGGAAAGGTGCAACTTGCCTCGCTTTAGTGAGGCAGTTTGGTTCAATCTTCAGGGGGGCTGGTAGGCCAGACTGTGGGTGGCTTAATACAAGAATAAAGGAACCTAGGCAACACCAGCTGGGCTATATTCAGGATGTGCCCACAAACGTAAGCACTGAAAAAAGGGGCACATTAGGTTCGACAAAGATAAGTCTCTCAAGAGATAGAGGGAGGCTGAAGAAGCCTTTTGTTTCTAGGCATCTGGCCAGCATGAGCCTTTACTGCTCTCCACGAGGCAGGGGCTCGCACCGACGGACACCAGAAGATAGGTAAGCCCTGGGGGCTTTTGTAGGATCAATATCTGCCTAGTGCATACAGGTAGATGCACCTCCTGCAATCCTCCTAATTCTTCATTTAAAAATAAAACGAAAACAAAAGAAAAACATATAATTTTAGTGAAAACGTGCACGGTGGTCTGCCTTTCACTTTGGGCTGCTTGCAATTCCCCTTCCAACATAGCTGCCTGCTCCTGGGTGGGCGTTGTGGGCCCCTCTACTTCAGGCAACCCCTCATTATTCACCTGGTCGATGGGGACACTATCCTGGAGCTATTGGGCTATGTGATCACCGCCTCAGCAATCACATAATTGTGGACCTTTTCTATGCTGCCTGCATCATCCTCTGGACCTCGAGCATCTCCTGAAAATCTGCACTTACTATCTTCAGAAGACACTGTCTTCTCTCTTTTGTTCAAAAACACCAAACCATAAAACCCACGTTTTGGACATCTACCTCCACTGCTACACTCCAGTACTATCTTGCTCATATAACTGATTACCTTAAAAAAAGAAAATCTTTTTTCAGCTGTGTGCACATCCGGATTTCTTGCTGCTGTTTTAAAGTCAAATTTAGCTGTGTGCACATCCTGATTGTCTGCTGCTGTTTTAAATTCGAATTTAGCTGTGTACACATCCTGATTGTCTGCAGCTGATTTAAAGTCAAATTTAGCTGTGTGCATATATTGATTGTCTGCTGCTGTTTTAAATTCTTGTTTAGCGGTGTGCACATCCTGATTGTCTGCTGCTGTTTTAAAGTCAAATCTAGCTGTGTTCACATCCTGACTGTCTGCAGCGGTTTAAATTCGATGTTAGCATTGTGTACAACCCGCTTATCATGAGAGTAGGCCTCATTACAAATGTGACGGAAAGGCAACAATGGGGCCGGTAGTACTACCAGCGCCGTTGTTACATCTTCGCCACATTACGAGTTCTGCTTGCCCGTGCCGGACTGCACGCGTGGTCTGACTAGGCGTGCGACCGGCACCCGCAAGCAGAACTCGTGATTGCAGACTCTGCCCTATGAGGCAGAATGGGGATCGGGAGGCCGTCCATACCGGCACCTGCGAATGGCCAATTACCTGCCCATTCATCTTGTAATGGGCCGGTAATGGCCCACTCGCGGGTGCCGGGGCCGGTAGCGAGTTTGGCGGTAGCCATGCCCTTAATAAGTGCACGGCTACCACCAAAATTATAATGAGGCCCAATGTGTTGACAGTTCCATCCATCTGTTCTCGGTCTAGTCTGCTGTCTGTTACCTCACTCTTGTAATCTCCCACTGTGTTCACATTGTTCATTGTTGGGATTACAGTAATTGGTTACCCCCTCTACTCTGGTTTGTTACCTGCCCCCTCATCCCCTCAGTTCCCATTGTCTCTCTGGGTTGTTATTCCCTTCAGCCATACTCCCGCTATCCCCTTTCCTCTGTGTGTTCACTGTTTTCTGTGCATATTACCTCCCCCCGGTTGCCAGTGTTCTTTTCCCACTCTTGTTCCCTGTCTCGATTCCCCCTACCTACTGCTCTCTCTGCGCCTCTGTGGTCTCATCCTGGTTAAGTACACCTCGTTCTCTACAGTTTTCTATGGCGCTCTCTATCTCTCCTATCTTCTCAAACTGCTTCTCTATCTCTTATCCTTCACCCCTTACTAAGTATGACGGGAGAAAACTCAAGAAAGACACACTGGTATCTACGCCAGGCGTTCGATTGCAGACACCTATATCACTGCCTCTACCAGAGAAAATCTCATCGACATCCTCTTTGTCATTCCCTCACCTGACCTATGGCCTCCCATTATGATCGCTCTTCTCTCTCCTTTTTCTTCCTCACCCATCAATGGTGGCACCCACTGGGAGGTCCTTCTTGCCCTCTTCTCAACCTCCAGGGTCATCATCAATGTCTATCGCAATGGTACCATCATAGTACAGGGTCCTCAACCCAACCTTCCACTCTTTGATTGATTCCTCTCCTGCCTTTTCAACTTCCCTTCTCCTTCTGCACCATTTCCTTCAGCATCCCTGGCTCCCCTGCCAGCTGTGCCCAGCTTGGCTCCCTTGCCTCCATCTAACCACTCTTCCACCCTCGCCACAACCTAATTGCTGCCACCCCTGCATGTTAGTCTAGAATTCTTTCCGAAAATAAAATGAAGAGCCCACAGTCACGGGTCGCAGAATAACAAAGTTTATTTGCTTCAAGTGGACCCATGTTCAACTATGTCTGCAGACAATCATAGAGAAATTAGCAATTCAATTGTGGGTTACAGATCCTTATATACAGTTTCTAGTTTGCTTAGGATGTCAAATTCCAGACACTTTATGGGTTCCCTGCAACATATATATTTTTCTCCGAAATGCCTACATGTCTAATCTACGAGGAAAGAAAAATGTCCCTATTTGGGAAGTCCCATCCCTTGCACACTGTCTAAGGCTATATCGCCAAATGTTTGAGGATAGGTAATTTCATATACATTGTGTTGATTAAATAACAGTATGTTGAAATATTCAATTACGAGACTAAGATTTGGACATCACCTATCCTAGTCAGTTAATGGAAAAATGTTATCATTTTTTCATCATTTTATACATAGATATGCACAAAAAAGACTTATGACTTGATTTTTGGTTGGTTCAGGATTTATTGTTCCAGAATCAGTTGCCCAACGCATTTTGAGATTAATTCTCTTCTTCTTAAACAATATTGAGTATTAGATATAGGTAACCAACTTAAAAGGATTCACAAGCATTAGTGTAAACATAATGGTAACATCAATAAAACAAGTTTAGACATCATCGAAGTTTGGTCAGAATCTTTCATCATATTGAAAGACAACGGTATGTTGGTTCAAGTTTTGTTCCAAAGGTAAACGTAAAAACGCACAAATACTAGGTCCTATGTCTATTAACCTGGTGGTTGATGAAGAGCGAGACCAATAATTACCAGTATTAACACTTTGAATCCCTATGTAAATTACGTTTTGAGTAATAAGGGATATGCTTACCCTGTTCATTTTTCTGAAATAAGTAAGTTGAAGGACATTCTTCCCTCCGTGGTCTAGTCTGGTCACTGGTGTGAATGTTCACGTTTAGAGTAGAAATATCTAGGATATATATGGTTGTTTCACAATTAGGGCTCAAGTAGGGAATGGACCAATTGTTGATTCTCAAAACTACGATTAAAGATGTTGAAACAATATTACAATATGATCCTTCTAAGTTGTTCTAACAAAGTACGGAGTACTGCCTTATCTATAGATATCCTGATATGAATATGAGGTAATATTAAAAAATGTAGAGGATACTTACTGGTATGCAAGTTTCTCTGAAATGTGGAAAAAATTGAAGTGCTCCCTGGGGAGCATCCGAGTTTGTACACTTCTGTAAGAATGTTGGCAACTAACCAGGCTGGTCAATTGGAATGTTCATTCAAGCGTTAGTCACCTAAAGGAAAGGGGACCCTATATTAGAGCGGGTTTATTAAGTTAAAGTAATCAAGAAAATAAAGGCTGAGAAAGGTTCCTTTAGAGTTCCCAAGATGTACTTACTATTTAAGGGTTGTATTCCTCACCCAGTCACTGCATGGTCGGATTCTCAGGACCGGCGCAATGCCAAATGTTTGAAAATTGAAACAAAATGGCCATATTGATGTCGTAGGTGACTGTGATGTCATCATGTCGCCTACGCGAGTGACGTCATGTTTTTAGAAATGCCGGTCGAGCATAGAAATGCTCAAATATCTTAATCTAAAATTAGTCTAGTTGTTGCAGAACAATAAGTGTTTTTATCTGTGATGTCGCTACAGTATGTGAAGGCTGCTATTACACCTAGGTTATACCCGCTTGTTACGTGCCTGGCGTGACGTCATTGCGTAACGTGCGCGAGTGACGTCACGTTGGTAAACAAAGAATTCCTATTGTTTTAATGTGTTTGTGGCTTACCAAATGGTATGCAATGTACTTTCCTGTATATTTCTGAGACTATAGGGTAATCAGTATAACATTATCCTAATGATGTTAATGGATGACAAATTTTATCATTAAACAGAATGTTGTGTGTACGGCTAGCGTCCCTGAGCGGGAGGGATGAAGGTTTCTGTCCTCACTTGTTATACAGCCCATATGCCAGGGTTGTTACCTTTCTCCCCTGCACCTTGACTTTACATTACAACCATACAAATACTATTCACAAATACTTCATAATTTAACTACACCTTGGTGTGCATGGTGCTTATTTCTTCTTTGGTACATGTCTAATCTACGTCATGTTTGCACAGATTTATTGTTTGCAAAGTTACAAGGTTCAGACCGACCCCAGCACAAGGAGACACTTCCGGTATCTAATCTTTATTTACTTTGACTTAAAGTTGTTGCACCTCTGTGGTTCGGCAGTCAGTTTGATTAAATTCTTACTTCATGGAATGTGTACAGCCTGTCAGTTCTTTGCTAATTATTGTTACATATATGTGTAGTTATGTTCCATTGGTTGTGCGAGATAGGAGACAGGAATTACATGTGTTATCGCCTGTCTTAGTCATGCCTGGCTGTTCAAGGCTGTTCAAAGGTTGAGCCTGCACAGGCATACTGAGCTGATTAATTCTTTATAAAAACATGTATACAGATGAGCTCAGCATTTCATGTTGTGAATATTCAAGCTGGCAAACGGGAGTACACAGAAATGGGGCCTAATGTACTAAAACGGAGTCTGAGAGTGAGCAAAGAAATGTGAGAGCTTAAACTAATATAACACATAAAACGCATGCTGTTTCAGAAAGCTTACTTTTAGCCTAAGCAAACACATTTAGGTCAAACATTATCATAATCATGTATATCAATAGCTATACATTGTTGATCTCCATATCCTGCATGATCGGTGCATTTGTCAAATTAACAGGAGTACAAGGTTTAGGTTGTAGTTTTTCCAGAGTCCTAGAACAGCAGTTACACAGCATGGAATCTAAAACTGGTAGACGGTGTATGCAGCAGCAACAAAACAAAACAACCCCAACCAATATTGCAAGTGCAGAGAATAATTTCCAGCTCCAGGCTGTAAACAGATTCCAAGCCCAGGCCCCTATGTCCCGGCTACCCTCATCAACATGAATTTTGGATCCCAGTGTGTGTAAACTTTTGATAGCCTGAAACACAGTAGGGGCGGAGTCTGGTATGTACACGCAACATGCTTACACAACCATTTTGCAAACTCCTCCACACTCAGCAAGCATGGTGTCTAACACCATTCTATTCTGAAGAGCAACCAGTCTAGTAGCCCTCTGTTCTAATGTCATGTTCAACAATATATCAGTGGTCTCATTAATTGTTTTCTCCAATAATCGGGCCAGCATTCTGATATCTCGACAGTTTATCACTTGGCCCCAGAAGGGAGCCATTGCTTTTGCCACATCCCCATATATTTTCAGAGGTGTATCATCATCGATCCCCCTCCTATGGCGATGATTTAATATTTCTGAAGTTGTAGTTAAGTAAACCCGTGGTAATATTATCCCTAGGTAACATGTTCCTTTCCAATCTTTGGGCAACCATGGATACGCTTGTTTCCCACAGACAAAGTAAATTGATCCCCCAATGTTCAAAGGCCTTGTTTCATTCACCAAAACCGCAGTGTGCATACAGTTGTCATATATACCCATGTACCGAGAACCATTTTTACTTAAACAAAATGGTACAGTGTCAGGATTTTTGTTGATTGTGTAAGTTGAGGAGTTGCTTCCCTATTTCCTTCTGGTGAAATTCAAAATGATATCATTGTTTGGTATGGCCTAGAGGTTAATTTTGTAAGTTTGGTAGATGCAGTGTTGGTAGTGGTGTTATTAGCAAAGACAGAACATCCCAGAGGCAGTAACACCTGTTTATCAAATGCATTGATATTTGACCCATCAAAGTTACAAGTGGTGCTATCATTCCATTTACCAAAAAACAGAGCCCTAAAGGAAGCATGACAAGCAGTTGATAATGGGAGGGGATATATGTCCAATCCTAAACCTTTCTCACCATGTTGAGGAAAATGAGAACATACCCAACAATTGTTCCTGATTGCTTGAGTGGCATTCATTATTCGTATTACGGTGTTATTGAGATACCCCTCTGTGTGCTCAAGATCAAGGGGGCAAAGTGTATGGGAGTGCATACCATAACACAGCTATCAATATGAGTATAAAACATGCTAAAATAGATATTATCACACATTTGTCCCTAGTTGACCATAATCCTTTACAACTGGTCTCTCCAGTGGCAATACGCTCCATGTCCTTGTTTCTGCGTGCCCCAAACAGAGGCAGTCTTTCAGTGTCCATTAAGAAGCCTCACTGAAACAGGCTCTATAAGTTCATCCATGGGTGGCACCCGAGCATGTGGCCAATGTTTCTTGTAGTCTTCATTTCCCTGCCCCCCTCTACCTCTGGGTGTCGTTAGGGGGAATGGAGGGAATATAGTTGGTTTCTTGTGGGTACAGTATTTTACCACACTTTCCTAATCACAAATGGTCATTCCTTAGCTATTTCCCTGGTTGAAGGTTATATCTGAACACTCTGAGTACAGAGTGATCCAAGAACAGGGGGTCAGTATCCAGGGGAGAAGGTGGACAATAAGGCTGCTGAAAATCAGGATCAGCATATGTACCGTCACTGAAAGGCACGTACTTGGTTACGTACTCGTGTTCAGAATCTCCTCCCCCCTCCTTTACCCACTTCTCATAGGGCAAAGGAAAGGGCACTCATTTGAGATGTGCTGCATAGATATGGTGCTTCTTTCTGTCCACTCAAACAGCCGTCTGAGTGGCCAGTAGCACAAGACAGGGTCCTTTCCAACGAGCTGCAAGAATGGATCTTCTCTCTAAATCTTTGACCAAAACATAGTCCCCAGGCCAAATGTGGTGACCAGGGACCATGAATTTATCAGGCAGTGCTGCAAATCATGGGTCAACTGGTCACAATAATCAACCAATAATGGGTAGTCAATTTCAGACATTGTCTTAGGCCTGGGTGCTTTCCATACATTAGCAGGTCTCTCCATTACTATGTCATAGGGAGAAAGTCCAGTTTTTGCTTGTGCTGTGGTTCTCATGGACAATAGAGCTAGGGGTGGGGCATCGGGCCGAGAGGAGTGGAATCTCTTTTTAATCTGTAACCCCTCACCCACCTGTAGTATTATGGCGGCAACACAATGAGGTCCATTGTCAGACCATATTACTCTAGGTAACCCAAATCTAGGAAAGTTCTCATTGAGCATGACTTTGTGGTTGACATACCAGTATTATCTCAAAGGGAAATCCTCAACCCATGTGCTAAATGCACAAATTACTACTACCACATATTTGTAATTTTGGCATCGGTCCATTTCAATAAAGTCAAAATGAATCACTTTAAATGGCATGGAAAGAGGTCCAAAACTACTCATAGGTGCTGGTGTTCCCCTCCCAATGTTGTGCTGTAAACAGATCATGCACTTCTGAACTAGCCGTTCTGCATTTTGGGAATTTTGTCATTTTTCCATAATGGGTCTAAATGTTTACAAATGCCTTGAGCACTAATGTGAGCCAGCCCATGTGACATAGTAACTACAGCTAGTACATAAATGTTGGGCGACATCCATCTTGGTTTGTCATGATCAACCCAACACCCTTCATCATCCAACCCCACTGGTCCAGAACCCCATTGTTCAATTTCCTCTGCTGTGGCCTCAGCCTGAATTTCTTTGACACTGCTAGTGATGCCTTCTTCCATCATCCCACTCTCAACAACCCACCTAGCAAGCCCCAATGCATACATTCCTGATTGTGGGTCTGTAGCAGTTTGCTTGGATATTTTGTCTGCAAATGCATTCCCTTTCCCAATATCGTCAGTGACTCTCTGATGTGCTGTGCATTTCCTTATGACCAGTTGTTTAGGAAGAGCCAATGCTGACAAGAGCTGCACTATCAAGGGACCATGTTGAATCTTAGTGCCATGACATGTTAAAAATTCCCTCTCGGCCCATAGTCTCCCAAAGTTGTGAGCTACTCCAAAGGCGTACTGACTGCCAGTATATATATTTACTCTGAGCCCCTGGGATATCTCACAAGCTCTAGTCAAAGCAATTATCTCTGCAGTCCGGGCAGAAATATGACAAATCCTCCTGCTTTCCATAATGGTGTCTAGGGTGGTGATTGCATAGGCAGCAGTAGAAGTGCCGTTCTGCAGTTTAAAACAAGAACTGTCACAAAATATTTCCCCATCCAGTGATGGCAAGGGCATTTCATTCAAATCAGTCCTCCCTTTTGTGTCTTGTTCAGTGACATAGAGACAATCATGTTTGGTGTCATTAGCACTGTCCTCATTTATAGGAGGTAAAAGCTCGACCAGATTCGAAGAACTGAATCTCTTAATTTTGATGTGAGGTGCTGATAGAATGAGCTTGTATCTCATGAGCCGGGCATATGTGAGATACTGAGTTTGTGTTCTATTCAGTAGTACATCTACCGAGTGAGACACCATCATGGTTAAGGAATGACCCAAAACCATGCCTTCACTTTGTATTACTGAGGCGGCGCAGCCGCAGCCGCAACCTTGAGACATTTCGGCAAAGCGCATGAAACAGGGTCTAACGTGGAGGAAAAATAGCTTTGTGGCCTGTTCTTTACTCCATGTTCCTGTGTCAAAACAGCCAAAGCACAATAATATTTTTCGTACATGAACAACACATATTCCTATGCATTATTTGGTGTGCTCAATACTGGTGTGGAACATAGAGCAGTTTTGAGCAGATCAAAGGCATCCTGATGAACTGTATCCCAAGGTAGAGGTAAAGCTACATCTTTTCTTCTCAGTGCTAACAGAGGCTTAATTAAAAGGGAAACATTCAGAATCCATTGCCTGCAAAAGGAAGCCATCCCGATAAAAGCTCTAACCTCTTTCTGAGTATTTGGTACTGCCATATCAGAGATGCTTTGAATCCTTTCAGTTGCTAGGCGCCTACCCTCCTTCGACAGAAGGTAAGCTAAATAGGCAACCTCTTGTTGACAACACTGGAATTATTTTAAAGATGCTTTATGGACATGGGCAGCTAGATATTTTAGCAACAAAATGGTGCCCTCCTTGCAAGCGTTCTCTGAATCTGCAGTGATAAGCAAGTCATCTATGTATTGCATTAGCGTGCAAGAGGAAGGTAATTCAAGGGTATCTAATTGTTCTTTAAGGGCCCTCCTGTAAATGATAGGACCTTCGGTGTACCCCTGTGGTATTCCGGTGAAAGTAAAGCAAGGCCCCCCAAGGGTAAAAGCAAATATATATCTGTTTTCCGGGTGTATGGGTATGACAATGACTGAAAAATGCATAGCCGTTGCTGGGATCATGGTTAGAATGGTAGTGATGTCAGGAACAATAGGAAACTGAGGTGAAAAAACCTTATTAATAGCTCTCAAATGAATAACAAAACGGTAAGTTAATGCATTGTCACCTTTCTTGTAATCAGGCAAAATCCGTCTATTACATGTGCTACCAGAAATTTCTTCTATCACACCTTGATGTACGAGATCAGAAAGAATTCTTTTAAGCGCTTGTTCACCATCAACTGAAACTTTATAGTGGGGAATGCGCAGCAATGTGACACCGGTTTTCAAAACAATGCGCACTGGTCCAACATCTAGAATTCCAACAACATTGTCATTAATCGCCCACAGATGTGTAGGCTCTTGGTGCAGTTCACTGGGTAAAGGTAAAGCCACAAATTGTGAGGTGGAATTCAACTGAAGGGAGATGTTCAAGTATACTCAATCCGGAGAGCAGTAAATTACAGAGTCTAATTATTTTCAATATTTTCAGCTTCAACAAAATGTTCCCCGCAGTTGGCAAAGGGGCACAAGTCAGTGAAAGGCCCTAAAGAAATTGGCACCTGTTGGGAGACCAGGCTTACCACCGGGGTACCAGAGAACTCTACTGATACATTTTGTTGCCCTGACAGGGGAAGGTCTGGAACCTTTAAGTGGTACATAGAGCATATTTGAGCTTATTTGTCCACCAGAAAAATGTCCGCCTTATCTCTAACTTTCATTATAATGCAGGGTCCTTTCTGGTCTACAGGGATAGGGGTGGGTTCCAGATCCTGTTCCAGGCTGTCCTAGTTGAACAGTACATCATCAGATGTGTAATCCTCAGAAGAATAAGTGTGGGTTGTGTTGTCAAAAATGTTTGCGCACCTAGTATTCTGTTGCGCATCTTGATTTCCTACATTACTGTCATATTGCTGTTTCTGGGACAACTGATTTCTGTTTGGCCACTGCATACCATTGCTACATGCTCTTGACCTTCTACTAGACATCCCATTTGCTTTCTGGTGGAGGATCGACACTGTGCCCTTCAATGGCCTTCTTGCTTACAGTAGGCGCGTTGGTTCACATTTACAGTCCTCATGTGTGGGGTGAACTGTCCTTTAGGTTGGGCATTCCCTTGGTCCCCTTTCAATTTGCTGCAAGAGCACCCTAGTCTTTAGATCAACCTTTTTCTTTTCAATCTTTTCCTTCTCATTGTTCACTCTATTCTCATAATACTGGGCCATATGTAGAATTTCGGATTGTGATTTAGTCTGCCATGCACTTTCAGAGGCAGTGATTTGAGACTGAATGTCGGGCACTAGTCCACGTACAAATTTATCAACAAACAATGTTTTCCCTGGTTCAGTACCCGAATCCTGGCCACTAAAATCCAAAAACATTTGTTCAAGGGCACTGTGCCCTTCAATGGCCTTCTTGCTTACAGTGGGTGCACTGGTTCACATTTAGAGTCCCCATGTGTGGGGAAAACTGTCATTTGGGTTGGGAATTCCCTCCCATTGGTCCCCTTTCAATTTAATGCAAGAGAACCCTAGTCTTTAGATGAACCTTTTTCTTTTCAATTTTTCCTTTTCATTGTTCACTCTATTCTCATAATACTGGGCTATATGTAGGATTTCGGATTGCGATTTAGTCTGCCATGGACTTTCAGAGGCAGTGATTTGAGACTGAATGTCGGGCAATAGTCCACGTACACATTTATCAAAACACTATTTTTTCTCTGGTTCAGTACTTTAATCCTGGCCACTGAAATCCAAAAACACTTGTTCAAACCTATTAAAGTATTCTGTGGCCCCCTGGCTTTCCTTGCATGCAGGTGGTCAACTTTTCGTAAATAATTATTTTCTCGGGCACCAAGGACTTAAGTTTGTTCACAATTTGGTTAGGTAATGTCAGTTTGCTCTGTGGAGGTTTCTCTCCTGCCTTCCTTGTACTATCTGCCAGCACAAGGGCAGCCCATGTATAGCCAAATGCAGTCGTATCATCTACGGTTCTGACCTGTTTCCATAAATCTGCTGGTAATATAACAGGGAATAACAAGTCTATGTACCCTAGGGTGAAAACTGAGGAGTTCAAAACTGACTCAATTTCTTTATAGAATCCTGTGGGACTATTTCTGATGTCAGGGATGGACTGTTTAAGAGTGTTAACTTCCTGTATTCAAAAGGGGACATGTACTAAATGCGATATATAATGTGCAGGGATAATCCTTGGAGTTCCATCGGCCTCACCTGGCTCCTCTTTCTGTGGCACAAGAGTAGGGGGCAGTTCTCTCAAGGGTAATTGCGCCGTGGGATTCTGAAACCTATTATTAAGGGGCAAAGCTAGATCGAGGGTTAATGAGGTCAACAGAGTGCCATCAGTAAACGTGTGTTTGCATATTGTCATAATATCTGCTGGACAGCACAATTTATTTTTAAGGCATTCGTCTTGCAACTATTTAGCTATAACTTGCAACACTTTCCTTTGAATGGATGGGGAATATTGGGTGAAAGTTTTGTGGATCTCCGTAGGGGAGATGTAGGCATTTGAAATCCATCTAAGAGCTTCTTTAGTGATGATACGCATCTCTTCAGTGGGGAGGGTACTCTTCTGGACATATAGAGTATTTAATGTAGGGCGAGATCAAACTAGGTATAAGTCATCCAATTCATTTTTCAAAAAGAATAAGTTGGACACAAGCCATTGTGCTCCTTCCAATGAAGTGAGGGTGCAAACTAAATAGTTCAGTCACTGTAAGTTAACGGGTACCACAGTATCAGTGAGTTTCATCCATAGCTGGGCAAGTATGTCCCACATGTGTTATAATAAATGTCTCTGCTCATCCTCAGAAAAGTCATACAAAAAGTTAAGAGCAGCCGCTTCATCTCCTTTTAACATATATTCTTTCAATTCTAAGTGTCCCTTACTCCTCTTTAGTGCGCTACAAAGCCCTGGCCTCTAGGTGCTGAGCAAGTGTGTATTTTACATAAGGGGGGTATTGGAAGTGACAGGAGAGATTGGGGAGAGGTTTTGGGCAATTCCAATGCAGAAGGGGGTGCGGACAAACTGATTGTGTCGGGAGCTGGTGGTTGTGGCTGTATTGGTACAGGAGGTGGTGGACCATAGGGAGGGGGTGGTGGTGCCGAAGGAGGTGCTCGACTTTCATTGAACAATTTGTCTATTAACTCATCAGCTGCATGCACACCTTTTGATGGGTATATTTTCTGTACTTCTAATTGGAAACCCCTATGCATAGCCCTAATAGCCTCAACCTGCATTTGTTGGTCATGTGCTAAAGCCTTTGTTGCTTGGGTAATGTGTTTGGGTGCAAATCTCTCCCTACTTTTGAGGCGCTGAGTGGCTTCTTTGTGCCAGTCCCGAACTACATCAAAAGCGGCAGGTCTAACCTTTTTCTGAAACAGTGCTGAATTCTAGCAAGTTCAAAAGACCCCAGGGATGGCCACTGAAGGTGTTTTTCATGTCTGGTCTGGCGGTGTCAGATTCTATTAAAGACAATCGCTCGTAACCCATACTTAATATAGATGTAGCACGTTGGGGAACCTGCCAGCTGACTATATTCTAAGTCATTTGACTGTTTTCTATTGCAACAAAGTGCTGTCCTACAGGTTTGCATGCATTTGAATCCAGTTATTTTATTTTACTTAAAAAATTATTTTTACCTGGCAAAATGTTTTGCAAAATATTTTTATCTCCAAACAGTTTAAACAAACTCACCTGATTCAAAAATAAATCCCCCATCAAACAAACCTGACCTGTGGCTGATGGCCTTCCAAGAATGCGAAAACTCAGTTGCAGCCTTTCGGTTCCGGACTCTCACCTTGATGACCTCTGGGCGGAGAGACGGACATGGATCACAAGTAGCAGCTGCGAGTAAAACTGTGTCTCAAATCTGCAGGATCCCCCGGTATTCACTGGTCCTTGCGTCCGTTTACTCCGTCCTCAAAAAGTGATGGATCATCTTCCTGATGAGACCCACATCCCAGGTGCCATTTGTTAGTCTAGAATTCTTTCTGCAAATAAAATGATGAGCCCACAGTCACGAGTCACAGAATAAAAAAATTTATTTGCTTCAAGCGGACCCAGGTTCAACTATGTCTGCACACAGTCATAGAGAAATTGAACAATTACATTGTGGGTTACAGATCTTTATATGCAGTTTCTAGTTTGCTTAGGATGTCAAATTCCAGACACTTTATGGGTTGCCTGCAACGTATACATTTTTCTCCATAATGCCGACATGTCTAATCTACGTCATGTTTGCACAGATTTATTGTTCACAAAGTCACAAGGTTCAGACTGACCCCAGTACAAGGAGACACTCCGGGTATCTAATCTATATATACTTTGACTTAATCGGCAGTCAGTTTGTTTAAATTCTTCTTTCATGGAATGTGTACAGTCTGTCAGTTCTTTGCTAATTATTGGTACACACATTTGTAGTTTTGTGCCATTAGTTGTGAGAGATGGGAGATGGGAATTACATATGTTATCTCCTGTTTTAGCCGTACCTGGCTGTTCAAGGCTGTTCAAAGGTTGAGCCTGCACAAAAACACTGAGCTAATGAATTATTTCTAAAAACATGCATTCAGATGAGCTCAGCATTTCAGACTGTGAATATACAAGCTGGCAAATGTGTTTACGATAGAAATGGGGCCTAATGTACTAAAATGAAGTCTTAGAGTGAGCAAAGAAATGTGAGAGCTTAGACTAATATAACATATACAATGGATGCCGTTTTACAACATTGTCAGCCTCCTCCTCTTTGGTGAACCTGCCACCCACTAACACCATATCTGATTCTCCCTTGACCTCTGTGGCCCCTCCTGCACTAGCTCCCTTCTGAACCACTGTGGTCCCGGCTGCCTCGACGGCCTTGGCTCCTCCTTCCTCTTCTACCTCTGTCCCTCAAGCACTCTCGCCACTTATGGGGAGGATCACTCTCCCGAGCACCTCCCAACCGTAAGTCTATCATAGTTGCCAAGTCTTTCTGTTGGCAGTGTTTCGGTTGATTGCTTCATGACCACAGTCTGGCTTTAGAGCATCCAGAGGCACGGAAACTGCTCTTCTGAACACCTCTGAAGATCTGACCTCAAACCCTCATTCTAACTCTCCATCTGTTCTCATTCTACTCAACCTCTACTCTGCCTTTGATACATTGAACCACAACACCCTAATCACACGTCTCTGTGATACCCTGGGCATTACTGATCAGGCCCTGGCATGTCTAACCTCCTTTCTCTCTGACTGCCCATCCTAGGTTGAATTGTGGTTCTTCCTCTCCCCTATCACTCTCTCTATGGTATCCCCTATGGATCTAACCAATCCCCCTGGATTTTCAATGACTACATCATCCCCTTGGTCCCTATGATAGCCACCTTCACCTACAGCTTTCAGTGTTACAAGGATGACATGCAGCTCTGCTCCAGGCTACCCCTGGCCACTTCCTCTTCCTCACTCTTACCTGACTGTCTGTCCGCAATTCAGTCATGGTGTGCTGCAAACAACCTCTGCCTCAATGCCAGTAAGACAGAGATTGTCCTCATCGGGACCCCTGATCCCACCTTCCCTCTTTCTCTCTGGCTGACTTTCTGGGATGTTTTAACCCACTAGGCTCTGCCCTGCGACATTCATGTGTGCTGATGGTGCAGGAATCATCAAAATGTCCGCAAAATCTATGGGTGCGCCAAAACCTATGAAAATTGTGCTTTGAAACCAGAAAAGATGGCTGCCAAATCTACTTTGCCTGTTGTCAGTAGTGGAAAGGAGACCTCACTGCTGACACTTGTTACTGGACTGCCCACCAAGTAGAAATAAACACTGCAGAAAGGCAGTGCTTTATTGCATGAAACCCAGAAATTACTCTTAAATCCCTTTTTCTTCGTTGCTGACAATACAAAATACCAAACCAAAACACCACAAAACATCCAATATCTTTGCTGGGTGTTACCCGCCACTTCATTTAAGGAACCATTATGAACACACAATGTCAGGAAAAGCAGTATCTATCATCAAAATATCCACAGTAAAAAGTGTGCTTGCCTGTGAAAATCTGTCAAAATATGGGCACAGTACCAGCGGCCGCCTGTATGACAGCTGTCATTAGTTACATCAGAAGCTTAAACTTGTACAAATGGCTGGAAATTAAGTGACCTGCTATCAAAAGTAATATAGGTTGCAACTATTTAATCTCTATGGTTTAGAGACTGGAATTAGAGTTCTGGTTGCCTGTTTTTAAAAAAGTTTATTTTCAACAAAGAAAAATGTAACAAAGTGACTTTTAAATTAAGCCTGATGCAAGCCAAAACTACAAAGCAACTCCCCACTGGGCAAGGCACCTTGGTTCTTCTCTCTGGACCAGGAACTCACATTCAGGTGTTGAATAATAGCATTGTTAATGTGATTCTTTTGTCTTTTGTGCACATTTTAAGAGGAGCCATAACTCTGTGTGAAGTTCTGAGAAGGCATTTTGTAGCGATTGTATTTATGTCAGAAGCATGAAACTTCATACGATTATGCCCAGATATCATGCGCACATATGTACAAAATTCTGGACAAATCAGATGTTGTGTCCCGTACAAAAAGTGTGGAAATGTGTCAAATGCAGACCCAAGATCCCACCGCAACGAGGATTGGAAGAGGGTTTGCTCCACAAAATATGTGATCTATGTATGTTATTGGTATCAAGATTGTACACATGTACAGATGTATTATATCAAAAATATATTTTATGTGCAAAAGGCAAAGGGCAGGATGTTTTGCCTCATAAACTACATCATCATGATGACACTCTGTTTTCTCCTCCAATCAAGGGAGGGATTAGACTTTAGCCAATACGCTACCTGGTGGGTGCGCCTAGGATAATTCAGCATACCCACCCCTTTATGAAACACATAAATAGAGACAGCTGAGGTCCGAGAAAAACACACTGATCCACCCACCATCCCGAATTTGGCAAAGCACTTTGAAGGAGATCCATCCATACTCCTTGTTCCAGACTCTAACAACTTTGCAAGCAGAAAGGCTCAGAGCATAGCTGATCCACTTTCAGCTGGGCCTAACTTCCAGAACCCATCCCTCAACTTAAAGGGTAAACCAAGAAGCAGCCAGGCTGTGCTGTAACTGCTTGCCTGCCAAAGAATTATCTTCATAACCAGAAGGGCAGATTAAATCCCAGTCTGGTGCCGTATCGTACTGTGCTGTGCAGACCAGAGAGCCATTGCAGATCCAGTCCAGTCGTGCTGTGCAGTGTAGACCAGAGCGCCTTGTGGTCCAGTCCTCCCGTGTGGTGTCCAGAGCACCTTGCTGATCGCTGACCGGACCAGTCCGGTGTGCCCAGCAGTCTGTCCCAGAAAGTATCCCTGACCAGAATCCCTGACGGGTCTATTCAAAACATTGGTAGTGAGTATCCATAGTATAGGCTTGTCACTAGTCTATGAACTGTCCATAGTCATCCCTATCCAAATCTATTTTATATCCAGAACTGTACTGTTAGAAATCCTTTTTTTCTTGCCTGAACTCTCTCTTATCCTATAATCCTTCTGTCATAATATTGTTAAAATATTGTTAAAATCATCTTTGCGCTGATATATTTCATCTGAAGAGAGCAAGCGTCTCGGTGGGCAAAAACCTGAAAAGTGACGTCCTGGTCTGGTGGTTGTGCTGTTGTGTAGTTTGTTTCTTCATAGTCCATCCCTAGGGTAAAGATATCTTGTTTGCATTTTAAAAGCGCATTTTGTTTTACAAATTTGCCTCTATCTGAAAAAACAACCTCCACAAAAACATTCATAACTTCTTGAATTGTCATGCTTGAAACAAAATTTAAGTTTCTACTTGTAGCTACCATCCTAAGCTGTCCAATGAACCCAAATACTTTCTCCGCAATCGCGCTTACTGTGCGTGGAAAAGTGTGCCACAAATTTTTAGTTTGGCTACAATCTATAACGTGTAAAATAGCTTTTCATTGCACCCAACCTCAAAATTAAGTTTTCTACTTGCATATTACTCTCTAATCATTGCTAGTGCTTGTCTGAAACCATACAAAGTGGCTCCCATTAGAATTTCAACAATTTCAGTGAATGAAACCATTTTCAGTGTTTTACCTATTCCATTCAAAGCCAACTTTAAAACTGTTTTTTAACAAGTTTGCCAATCAATTCTGTTTTTCTCTGGTGTTTGCTGGCGGAAATTGGGATTGATATATTTTGTTGAATTATGCATTCCTGAAACCTGTTCTCTCTCCTTCTATCTCTTTATATTGCATTTCGGGGGGATTGAAGAGTGTGCAGGGGAAATAGTAATCACATTCTCATTTGATTGAACACACACAAAAGTATTATTTCTGTGCTGCATTACTTTTTCCCATCATTGCTCATTGGGATTAAAGAGATTGTTTAGTGTGGGTGTCCAGTTAAAGGATCGATTACAAAAGGTTCGAATGCAAAAGGTGAGAGTCAATAGGATCGAAAACCAAAGGTTTGAATTTCTTTTTTAATTATATATATTTTTTTAGGTTTCTGTGTAGGTAAAAAAAGTTGTTTTTACCACAAAAACAGGGGTTAGGGGGAACCCCCACAAAAAAAATATTTTTTTTTAAAATTATTTTTTCGATCCTTTTGTTTTCGGTCCTTTTGATTCGAACCTATTGTAATTCGAACCTTTTGATTAGAACCTTTGACCTATAACCTTTAGTGTGACATCACCCCATTGGTGATCATTATATACCCATTAAAATAGTGTGATATATATTGTGCAATCCATAAATAAATATTTTAACTTTGCAAACCAGCCTGCTTCCTGGTTCAGTGTGACTGGGGGGATTCAAAGAGAGGGGCGTGTTATAAGTGGTACATCGTTCAGAATAAAATAATTTATGGACACATGAAATAATTAAGGGTTTCAGTTGTGCATCTCACGCTAGGCATTGACTTAGGTGAAGTGCTGTATTGAAATCACTTACAAGATTGGGGGCTCGTCCGGGATGTCTGAATTAGAAATACCATCTTGTGACAGTCTAATACACCGTGCTTACTGACGGGGTACATAAACTATGTTGGGCTATCACACTGTGTTACACTGTGAAAAGCACCCTTCAATAGGAACGCTCTAAGGAATTGGTCTGTTTGCACAAATAAAATAAAATAATTTCTGTAAATCAGAAAGGAAATTAATCAATATTATTATAGTATATCAATATGGCAAGGGAACACCTACCACACAAATGATTTGTCAAGGGTGAATGGACAGAACAGGATCGGAATGTTTGGTTGCAGGGAATTAAACAACAGGCCACTGCAACAGGATTAAATATATGGCAAGATCAGGGTCCATAGAATCCATTAAAGGCATCTAGCCTTTAGCCAGCAGCACCCAAGACCCAGCAAGTGGCAGCAATAAATAAGCATCTCAAGTACGCATCTGCCCCTATTGACAGCCCTGCACTACACTGGGCCACAAGACTCTGTAAATAACAGACATTGAATGCAACGGGAAGTGCCATTTTTCGGAAGCATTCACGACGGGATCCACTCCACCATTTCACTATTCCCTGAAAGTCTCAGAGGAGATAAAAGGCTCCCTTGCCAAACACCCACCACTTTTGTTTCCACCAAGAGGCAACACAGATTCAGGGATTGCTCTCCCGTCCTGAAGAAGGTTGAATATTA
This sequence comes from Ambystoma mexicanum, assembly GCF_040938575.1. Taxonomy (NCBI): domain Eukaryota; kingdom Metazoa; phylum Chordata; class Amphibia; order Caudata; family Ambystomatidae; genus Ambystoma; species Ambystoma mexicanum. The sequence continues at coordinate 26,461,105 of NC_090924.1, forward strand.
AGTCATTTTATAATCGGTTTTCCTCGCCAAGAGAACTCAACCGAAACATGTTGACAACAGTTTTCCAACCCTCTGAATACAGACAGAGGGACTCATTGTAAAATAACTGAGTGTCTAATTTACAATTGTTTGATCTACAGCTGTGATATAAATAAGATATCACTTCTGTTTTTTCTATCCTTTGTGAATATGATGAATGCATGAAGAAGTTGTGAATGAGCTGTGTATGGAGGGATGTGTTGTTTGGTATCTGGAGTTAAATTTTATATGAATATAATCACTGTATATAAGTTTGTATAATATGGTATGTATTTGTACAATAAACAGAAAGCTACTATGATTTAAACAATAGATAGCTGTCATCTTTGGTCTAGTTGGCCCATTTTTCTCTATTCCACTATAGAATTGCCTGAAGGGCCATAGACAGTAACCAGGCTTCCCTTATTATCTCTACTAAATCACCTTCCTGTCAGTGTCCAAAACCAAGAAACTAACCCATCAGTTGTCCAAAAATGTACATTATCTTTGCCCCCTTGAGGAAAAGGAGGGAAGAATGTATGCCCCGGTCCAAATTCAGGGGCAATGTACAATTTTGGCACTGGTGGACACTGGATCCCAAGCTACCCTTCTGTCAAAAAAGGCCTTTGACCAACTGAATTCGGGAAGAGGGGAGAAATACCAAATTCCTCTCACCCCTCTTCCTGGACAACTTCAGAACTTCGACGGGAAGGAAATTCCTATCGAGGGGACTGCGGATTTGGACATTAAAATTGGGCAACTGTGACGTCCCCCGGTTTCTTAGGGTATTCTTATGCCCAGGGGAGAAGCCCGTGGCGTTTAACTTGGCGTTTGCGGCAACGCCGACGCCACCGCCGGTAATCAACTACATCTCCCAAGAGGACGATGCCCGCAAGGAACCTTTGGAATGTTTTTTACTTTCTTTTTGCGTGCGTTCCACGCCTCGATTGCATTTCACTTCCTATAATTGGCCACGCCCCCAGTAAGCCGGTGCTCCTAAACCATTGCGTTACGCGAGCTACGCTCTTGGAATAAGTTCCTTCTCCCCTTTTCCTTGCCTTTCTGGTTCCTGAATTCTAGGCTTACCTTGGACCTTGGACCTTGTTATCGTCTCCTTGGTTCTGCCTTAGACCTTCGTTTGATCAACTCCCCTGCTTGACCACGGAATACACCTCGGACTTGTTTTGGATTCTGCTTCTCATCTCTGGTTTCCGGCTCCCTTCAACCCCGTAGTCTTCAAATCACTCCTGGCCACCCGCTCCCCGAGTGGAGAAACCTCACTTCTTGGTTATTGTTGGGACGCTTTGCTGTGCTCATCACTTGTGGGATTTTTTGGGACGCTTTGCTGTATTCATCACTTGTGGGATTTTTTGGGACGCTTTGCTGTGCTCATCATTTACTCCGCCCCCTTGGATCTTGAGACACTTGGCTTCACTCCTTGGATAGTGGGACGCTCTGCTGTTTTCTTTTGCCTACTTGCTCTTGGAACATTTGATTTTGTTTTCACTCATTGGAATGGGGGACACTCTATTGTTGACATCACTAATCCATCATTGAGGGAAGTCTATGGTCCCCCTTCATTCAAGCAAGAAAACTTCCCCTGACCTTCACGCACTCCCATTCTTGTGTATTGTCACAAGTAGGTATTCCGCTGAAGGAAAAGAATACACAGGTAAGCTTGTGGGGCTCGGAGGGGGTAGAGGGACTGGAATTGTCAACAAACGGTATGTAATATTTGCTTTGTTTGTTTTCTTCCCTCTAGCTCCGCTGTGCGTTCTGCCTTTTTGCCTGAGCCCTTGGCCTGACAGGTGTTTCTTTTCCCTGCAAGCTGTGCTCTCAGGAAGGAAGTCTGAATTACTTTAGCGGTATCTAACCCAAGTGATTCCTCAGACTGATCGTGGAACCCTCGAAACGCGACAGATTTAGGAGCCCAATACTGTCTGTCCGAGATGGATCCTAATGCAGATCCTATGGCTGCTATGATGCAAGCCTTTACCACGTTACGCACAGACATGGCAGCAGCACATGCCGCTTTGCACCAACGCATGGATGTCATGCAAAGCTTTGTGCAACCCTTGCCGGTGGATGAGGAGTTTGGGGATGTTCCCGCTCCTGTACCACCACCAGTTCCTCCGACACCCCTAGCCCCTGTGGTGTTGCCGGGTCCTTTTCCATTGGCACCACCGGAACGCTTCACGGGAGACCCAAAAACGTATAGGACATTTGTCAATCAATGTCGTTTACATTTCCTATGCCGTCCCTTGGCATTCCCTAATTTTGAAACAAAAGCAGCTTTTGTGCTCTCTCATCTAGGGGGTATGGCTGCGGCCTGGGCGAATCCGTTGTTGGAGTCCAATGACCGGGTCTTGTACGATTTCGATGCCCTACTAGTCGCCATGAATCTGGTCTTTGACACCAGATATAAGGCTCAGGCTTCGGATTTAGAGTTTTTGGCAATATCCCAGGGGAAACAACCTCTTTTGGCGTATTTAGCCCGATTTAATCAGCTGGCCGCAGAAACCTCTTGGCCTGAATCAAAAAAGGCGGCAGTCTTTTATAAGGGATTATCAGACGAACTTAAGGACGCATTGTCCGTTGTCCCTTCTATCCCTTCAGTATTTCCTGAATTGCTTGATTTGGTATTACAGGTCGATGCTCGGATGCAACAAAGGCGTGGAGAACGCCGTCACCTTGATCCTCGCCCTGGCAAATCCGAATTAGGATCTTCTCCAACCTCTGGAGAGGTAGAACCCATGCAAATTGGGGCAGTAAAAGGTCCCCTCTCAAAAGCACAGAGGGAGAGAAGAATGCAAAACAATCTGTGTCTGTATTGTGGACAAACGGGACATTTCATTCGTGTCTGCCCTAAACGCCCTGTTAAACGGGCGGGAAACGCCACGACCCGTCCCTAAATCGAGCCGACGTGACGGGTCAGCCTTCCAATGGCTCATTCCTTCAAACAGCTGCCGCGCACATATATTTAGATATGTCTTTTATGTTGCCCAACTCTCAAGTCTTTTCTAGTCCAGTCATGATAGATTCCGGGGCAACAGGTAATTATATGGATGAACATCTGGCAGCAACCTATGGTATCCCGGTAGACCCTAAGGAGTCACCAGAACTTGTCTATGCAGTAGACGGCTCCTGTTTGGTTTCGGGTTATGTTGTAAAACAAACACAACCCTTGCGGATGAGCACAACGGAAGGGCATGCAGAATACCTGTCCTTCGATCTCATTTCCACACCACAATTTGGGGTCATCTTGGGCCTCCCATGGTTGCGTAAACATAACCCTATCATTGATTGGGTGGAGCAAACAGTGCTTTTTTCTTCTCCCCTGTGTTTGAGGGACTGCTTTCCACTTCACGGGACATCTCACCCATCTCCATGTAAGGCTCTGATTTCAAGTATCCTCACTTGTAACGCTACTATTAGGATGACGGTGGAAATCCCTTCTGCATATCAGGACCTGATGGAAGTGTTTGACAAAGGTTTGTCTGAACAACTGCCGCCACATCGGGAATATGACTGTCCGATTGATTTGGTACCCAATGCCATTCTCCCCCACGGAAGGATATATTCTTTGGCACGGCCTGAGGAAGAACTCCTAAAGGAGTACGTTGAGAAATCTCTGAGATTGGGCCATATAAGACCTTCCCGTTCTCCAGCTGCTTCTCCGATTTTTTTTGTCCCAAAAAAGGAAGGGGATCTCCGGCCTTGTGTAGATTATCGTACACTTAATGCTGTGACAATAAAAAACCAGTACCCATTACCCCTCATTTCGGAGTTGTTGGATCGTCTCTCTACCGCCAAACTCTTTACGAAACTAGATCTAAGGGGGGCCTACAATCTGGTGAGAGTGCGTGCGGGCGACGAGTGGAAGACTGCCTTCAAGTGCAAATACGGCCTTTTTGAATACCTAGTAATGCCGTTTGGTCTATGTAACGCCCCCGCAACCTTCCAACACTTTGTCAATGACATCTTCCGAGACCTGTTGGATGTTTTTGTTGTGATATATCTGGATGATATATTAATATTCTCGGAAACGTTATCACAACATAAGAACCATGTCCGGACGGTGTTACTCCGTCTTCGGGAACATGGGTTATATGCAAAGGCTGAAAAATGTGTCTTTCATGTTTCCTCTGTGGAGTTTCTAGGATTCGTGATATCCTCTCAGGGTGTTCATATGCATGATGCAAAGATACGAGCAGTCCTTGATTGGCCTGCTCCTACTTCGCTTAAGGGTTTGCAATCCTTCCTAGGATTCGCTAACTTTTATAGACGCTTTATTGCATCCTTTTCAGCAATTGTAGTCCCATTGACACGCCTTACCAGTCCCTCAGTTCCCTTTTGTTGGGACATTCAGGCTCAGGACGCCTTTCAGGCCTTGAAAGAGGCGTTCACTACGGCTCCGGTCTTGCTACATCCAAACCCCCTATTACCTTTCATCATCGAAGCTGATGCCTCTGCCCTTGCCCTTGGGGCGATCTTATCTCAAAAATGCCCCACGACTCGGCAACTACACCCAGTAGCCTTCTTTTCCAGGAAATTGACTTCTCCGGAGAAACATTATACTATAATGGAACGTGAGCTATTGGCTATTCGAGCTGCTTTTAAGGAGTGGAGACACCATCTACTGGGGGGTCGACACCCTGTCACGGTTTACACGGACCACCGTAACCTACAAACTCTATCCACGGTGAAATGTACCAACTCTAGACAAATCAGATGGCATTTGTTTTTTGCACAATTCAATTTCACGGTTTCTTATCGACCGGGCCCCTTGCATGGCAAGGCCGATGCACTTTCTCGTATCGGAGTTGATATCCCCTTCGAGGAGGCAGTCCTTCCTGTTTTGCCACACAACATGGTTATGTGTGTCTGTGCTGCAACCGGTTCCTTATTAGAACGGATCCGTCACTGGGCTGCTGACCATGGGGAGGTACTTCAAGGGCTAAAAGCACAATTGATATCGGGATTACCTTACGTACAGGAACGTCTATATATCCCTGATGCTCGGACTCGGTTACAGGCCCTAAACTGGTCCCATGATACTCGCCTGGCGGCCCATCCAGGACAAACTAAGACAACTGATCTACTCCTCCGGTGGTGTTGGTGGCCCAATATGAAACGGGATGTGGCAGACTATGTATCTAAATGTGCCGTCTGTACACAATGCAAAACGGTACCTGGAAAACCGGTGGGGCTTCTCCAGAAAATGCCCATCCCATCACGCCCATGGCACACTGTGTCACTTGATTTTGTGGTAGAGCTACCACCAGTCCAGGGGTTTACCACTATCTTGGTGGTGGTAGATGCCTTCACCAAGATGGCACGCTTTGTCCCCTGCAATGGTGTTCCTTCTGCTCCTACATTGGCCAAGTTGTTCTTCGAACAGGTGGTTCGCCTATTCGGCCTCCCTCTGATCCTTATCTCAGATCGTGGATCCCAATTCACCTCGCGTTTCTGGGTGGCTCTCACTCGATTTCTTGGCATTGACGTTCGCCTATCCTCAGCATACCATCCTCAGACGGACGGGCAGACAGAACGCCTCAATGCCACAATGGAGCAGTATCTCCGATGTTTGTGTCTACAATATCAATCGGACTGGCTGTCTGTATTGGGGGCTGCGGAATTCGCTTACAACAATGCCTGCCATGCATCGGCTGGTTGTTCACCCTTCTATGCCATGTATGGTTTACATCCTCGAGTTCTACCATCCACCCTTCCTTCGGTGGCACGAGTACCCGCAGCTCAGGCAACAGCCCAGTCCTTACGATCTATCCGTGCCGCTGTGCTTCAGCATCTACACCAAGCACAGGATCGCACGAAACGAAATGCTGATAGGCATCGTAGGACAGCCCCGGAGTATCACCTGGGGGACAAGGTCTGGCTATCCACTGTGCACCTTCGCATACCAGGCAAACGTAAGCTGAATCCCCGCTACGTGGGTCCCTATACCATCACGCGATGCATCAACGCAGTGGCCTATCGTTTGGGCATACCCTCGGCTTGGAAGATCCACCCCGTGTTCCACGTCTCCCTATTACGGCCTTATGTTGCCGGTACACGTTTGGGTGATCGTCCCGCTCCCATTGCGATTCAGGGGGAAGAGGAATATGAGGTTCAGGCCATATTGGATACTCGAGTAATCCGGGGCACCCGGCATTATCTAGTAGACTGGAAAGGCTATGGCCCTGAAGATCGTACCTGGGAACCCGCCTCAAATCTTCACGCTCCGCGTCTTTTGCGGGCGTTTCTCCGGTCTAATGGTTCGAGACCCGGGGGAGGCCCATCTTTGAGGAGGGGTACTGTCACGTCCCCCGGTTTCTTAGGGTATTCTTATGCCCAGGGGAGAAGCCCGTGGCGTTTAACTTGGCGTTTGCGGCAACGCCGACGCCACCGCCGGTAATCAACTACATCTCCCAAGAGGACGATGCCCGCAAGGAACCTGTGGAACGTTTTTTACTTTCTTTTTGCGTGCGTTCCACGCCTCGATTGCATTTCACTTCCTATAATTGGCCACGCCCCCAGTAAGCCGGTGCTCCTAAACCATTGCGTTACGCGAGCTACGCTCTTGGAATAAGTTCCTTCTCCCCTTTTCCTTGCCTTTCTGGTTCCTGAATTCTAGGCTTACCTTGGACCTTGGACCTTGTTATCGTCTCCTTGGTTCTGCCTTAGACCTTCGTTTGATCAACTCCCCTGCTCGACCACGGAATACACCTCGGACTTGTTTTGGATTCTGCTTCTCATCTCTGGTTTCCGGCTCCCTTCAACCCCGTAGTCTTCAAATCACTCCTGGCCACCCGCTCCCCGAGTGGAGAAACCTCACTTCTTGGTTATTGTTGGGACGCTTTGCTGTGCTCATCACTTGTGGGATTTTTTGGGACGCTTTGCTGTATTCATCACTTGTGGGATTTTTTGGGACGCTTTGCTGTGCTCATCATTTACTCCGCCCCCTTGGATCTTGAGACACTTGGCTTCACTCCTTGGATAGTGGGACGCTCTGCTGTTTTCTTTTGCCTACTTGCTCTTGGAACATTTGATTTTGTTTTCACTCATTGGAATGGGGGACACTCTATTGTTGACATCACTAATCCATCATTGAGGGAAGTCTATGGTCCCCCTTCATTCAAGCAAGAAAACTTCCCCTGACCTTCACGCACTCCCATTCTTGTGTATTGTCACAAGTAGGTATTCCGCTGAAGGAAAAGAATACACAGGTAAGCTTGTGGGGCTCGGAGGGGGTAGAGGGACTGGAATTGTCAACAAACGGTATGTAATATTTGCTTTGTTTGTTTTCTTCCCTCTAGCTCCGCTGTGCGTTCTGCCTTTTTGCCTGAGCCCTTGGCCTGACAGGTGTTTCTTTTCCCTGCAAGCTGTGCTCTCAGGAAGGAAGTCTGAATTACTTTAGCGGTATCTAACCCAAGTGAGTCCTCAGACTGATCGTGGAACCCTCGAAACGCGACAGCAACACTAGGTGAAGCACCCAGTCATAGTTGTGACTCCAGAGGACACACTTTGTTTACTAGGGAATGACATCATGCGTAGGTTGTCACCCCTCATAGATTGTGTAAACAAGGTCCTCTGGACCAAGACTAGCCGACCAATAAAATTGAAACATAGTGTCAACCATGTTAGTTTAAACGGCACATGCCAAATGGTTGAACATAAATCTGACCAAGAATAATTTCACTTCCAGAACAACAAAAATCCCAGACGTGACAGTAATTGCAGTAGGACAACAAAATGGTGATGGGGGGTCCTCTCTATTTCTGAAAATCAACCTTCCTTCCTGTCTAAGGTGGCATTCCACACTGGAAGGAAACACTCTGAAATTCTTTACAAATTCACAATCAGAAAATCCCGCTCCTATAGTCCAGAAAGATGAAAAATCTGCTCAAAGCCTGGTTGATAGTCAGAAAATTGGAGAGCAGTTGTTCATCCCTATTCAGTTAAATAAAGGGAAGGACTCTGTTGTCGCCTGAGTGTGTGTGAATAACGGTAAGAGCTTCATCAGCGAAGCCATGTCCCGCAAACTCCCAAAAGATGCAGCCATTCCCACATTTAAACTGTTAGACAAATGGGAAATGGACCTGGAAACACCCAAGTCCAAACATATCCTGCCTAGCATGTGTGTGCTCAAAATTACCATAGGCAACAAGAGCATAATCCATAATTGTTGGGTCGTGCAAGATGTCCCTGCCGCATTTTACTTAGGCACTGACATTCTCAATTGCTTTACCATTAGTTTGGACCTAATAAACTTCAAATCTTGGTCCCGATTAGCGGCTAATCCCATGGGCTTTGATGACCCAGAGAAAGCATTTAGGTCAGGTCAACTGCTGCCTTATGCAGTTGAAATTCAGACTGGAGAGGAAGTCACCATCCCAGAAAGGACCTGACAATTCTCACTGGAAGTGAAAGTTAAAAGAGGACAGAAATTGAAAAACCCTGACGCCTATATTCATCTTAATGCTCACTTCCAACAGCAAGGTTTGGTGGTAAACCCAACACCACTAGTCAATATAGAACCCAACACAATTCCAATAGAGGAGGATAACAGCAACTTAAAGGGTATCACTCTGGCCGCAGGCACCATTATTGGAATGGCGGTTGATGACTGACATTTTTCCATAGATTTAGGTAATTAACTGTTAGGACCAATCCCCAAGAACTGTTTTGACAGTGATAGTGATGATGACACAACACCAGACAGGATCTTCACCCGGCATGGAGGGAATTTCCTGGTGTATACTCCCTGCCCTTATGGTAAGGAAGATGTGACCTGTGACTTCAGGAGGGATGAGGTGATCTTACTGGTCCGCGAGGACTGCCTTCCCCACCTGAAGCCACCAGTCCAAATCAGCACTTTGACCAGGGATTTCTCCACCCAGCTGGAGGAGGCTGCTGAGAGAGAAAACCCGGAAGTCTTTCCAGGCTTCAGGCAGATGGTTGAAGAGAGAGTCAACCTAGCTGATGCCTGTGCGACTCTGGAGCAAAAGCAACAATTGAAAAACGTTTTCATAGATTTTCAAGATCTCTTTGCGGTGGACTCATATGACTGTGGTCGCACCGACATCCACACAACAATTCCCACCAACCCTGGCATGACTCCAGTGTTTGTGAAGCAGTATCGCTTGCCTCTCGCATTAATGGAGTCGCTTACTGAAATAATTAAGAACCTTGAGACCCGTGGGATAATTCGTCCAGCCCACAGCACCTTCAATAATCCGGTGCTGGGGATTTTGAAGCCAAACCGCCAGTGGAGACTCTGCGCCTACCTAAGGGAGCTCAACAAATGGGTCCATACTTCTCGATGGCCTCTTCCCTACATTGACGAAGGGCTGGCCCAGATCCAGGGGTCAAAGGTATTCAGTGCCAATTGACCTGACCAATGGGTACTGGACTGTACCTGTCAGTAGTCAGGACCAATACAAGCTGGCTTTCACCTTCGGTGGGCAGCAGTACACATGGACCCGGACTCCCTTCGGATACATCAACTCCGGCAATGAATTCAAAATTTTTCTACACAAGGCAATGCCCGACCTGGGTGAAAGGGGTAACCTGGCCTATGTAGATGATGTTTTAATCAAAAGCTCAACTGTGGAGGAACACAAAGCGGAGATACGTTATGTCTGACCCAGTTGAGGGCTGCCAGAGCAAAACTCTCCTTTAAAAAGGCAGAGTGGTGCAAAACCCATGTCAATTTCTTGGGGCATGAGATTACTCCTCAGGGTCTCTGTCCCCAGGAAAAGAAAGTGGAAGCACTCCAGAAATTAAAAGACCCCACAACTCTGTGGGAACTAAGGATCATCCTTGGACTAACTAATTACAGCAGAAAGTTCATTGAGGATTACGCAGAGATCACAAGACCCCTGATCCATCTGTTGAAGGGGGGGTCAAGTGGGAGTGGGGTCCAGAACAAGCCGAGGCAGTAAGACAACTCAAAAGAAGCCTCTCAAAAGCGCCTTGCCTAGTTTACTCTGTCAAAAACAAGGAGTTCTTCTTGGAGACAGGGTTCTCAAATACATGCTTGACTGCAGTATTATACCAAAAGCATGACAAGGTCAATAAAGTAATCTCCTATGCGGGTAAAACTTTATCCTCGGTGGAGGAAATATTCAACGATTGTGAGAAGGCAAGGCACTCCTGGCAACGGTGTGGGCATTGAAGAATTACCGCCCGTTCATCCAGGGGGAACACATCATAGTGGAGACTCCACACCAGTCTCTGCTATATCTCCAAAGTGACAGAATCCGGCCTGGAAATGTGAGTAATTCCCGAATTACTTCCTGGATTCTTTCAATGCAAGGCTTTCCTGTGGAGGTCAGATAGAGTCCCCTTGCGCAAGGTCTGGCTGACTTGAATGATTGTGCCAGAGAAAACTGTCTCGAGGACGAAAGTCTTAAAATCAAGGACCACATGGAGGCATACCTTCATTTACCACACAAAGTCTTTGAAGAAGACAAGTGTGAGGGAATGCCCACTGTCTAAGTGGATGGATGCTCCTACCATATTGACAACAACAGGGAAAAAGAACTTGTGGCCGGCGTAGGGAATGCATGGGTGAATGACGCTCCAGAACCCTCCGCTGGGTACAAAATCGGTCCCCAAAGTAGTCCAGTGGCAGAGTTGATGGCTGTGCATTTAGCCATCCTCACTGCTGTCCAACCCCAACTTCACAAACTGGTCATAATCACAGATTCAGATTATGTACGGAAAGGGTTTGTGGACCACCTGGTTAACTGGAAAACCAGAGGCATGCTATGTGCTAATAACAAACCATTGAAACATGGAAAATTAATTCAGAATATTGATGATCTGGTCACCTCGAACGGGATGACCATTTACTGGAAAAAGATCAAGGGTTATTCTAAAGTAGAGGGACCAGACAAAACAGGAAATGACCTAGCTGATCAGTTGGCCAAAACCGGAGCCATCCGAAGGGATCTACTTGAGAACGAGTCCCTTTTGGGGGATTTCCAGGTCACCGCTATCACTAGGTCCCAGACAAATGCTCACAATGAACTCTCAACTGCACAGTGAAGGAAGGAGACCCCAGATGCTGATTTGATTACCGCTCAAAAAGGGGATCCAATAATGGGTACATTTTATCAACACATTGAGGACCCTGAGACCTTTCACCTGACGGATACCGATTACATAGGGAAAGAGGACCTCGGAGTGTTGATGAAATGTCCAAAAATGTTCCAAATCCAGTACGGTCTGTTGGTGAGGAGTTCCCTAGCTGCCCATGATCAGTGGGTGGTCCCCACCTCATTCCAAAGCCTGATGCTAAGTCTCGCCCATGATGCGGCCACAGCCGGTCATCGAGGGTTTCATACAACACTTGAAATCTTAAGAGAGGTTGCATACTGGACACACATGGGGCAGGACCTCGACCAATACTTGGAGGGGTGTCTTGTGTGTGCACAATTTCAGCCAACATCCCTCACACACAGTGTGCCTCTCCAAAAGAGGGGGATGACACTGCCTTTGTCAGATTTACAAGTCGACTTTATCGGGCCCGTGATTCGCTCCTCTAGGGGGAACAAGTACATGTTGACTGTGACATGCTTGTTCACTAAAGGGTGGAATGTCTCCCGGCCCCAAACTGCAAGGCGGAAAAAGAAGCTGCCCTGATGATCAACCACATATTCTCGAGTTTTGGACTACCCCAAAGGATCGAGTCAGACTGAGGAAGCCACTTCACTAGCCAAGTAATGACAAAGATGTGGGAGATACTTGTGGTCAAAAGGAAACTACACACTGCCTACCGGCCAGCCTCTAGTGCTGCAAGGGGGAGATACAACAAGACAATTGTGAGCATATAAAAAAAGTTTGTGGCAGATTCTGGGCCAAGTTGGGACATTCGATTACCTCTTGTCCTGATGGCCAACAGATCTACCCCTTCTTCTGCAACAAAAATGTTGCAGTTTGATCTGATGACTGGACGAAGAATGGTGCTTCCCCAGCATCTGCTTTAAAGAAACCAAGAGCAGACTTTGATCAATGCCTCCACAACTCATGAGTATGTTGAAAATTTGAGAAAACACCTTCAACATGCTTTTGCCTATGCTCAGCGAAATCTAGAAAGATCTGCAGACAGTATGAAGACCCACTATGAACTAAAGACTACTAGAAAAGATTACCAAGTAGGAGACAGGGTCTACTTATACAATTTCCAAAGGAACCAGACCAAACAGCGCAAATTTCCCCGGGGTCCGCGGGTTGCATCCCTGGGGGGCCCTGAGAGCTCAGCATGAAATATAAAAAAAAAAATGGTCGTGCTGAAGCATGAAACTGTCTCAGGCAACTATGAAAAAGTGGCCCGCAGCTGTAAATGGATGCCTCGTTACAACTATGGCGGTATGATAATAACGGTGCCGGTAAGTTACCGGCACCGTTGCTACCGTACCGCCATAGTAAGAGTTGTGGTCGTGGTGCCTGACAGCCCGCCAGGTCTTACCTGGCAGGCCATGCGGCACCCGCAAGCACAGCTCGTCGGATCCACCGGCACCGTTATTAACGGTGCTGGTGCATCCAAGCTCCCCATTCCCATTATTCCCATCTACCGCTACCGGCACCCGCGAAAGGGCAATTATCAGGTCTGCCTAACTCGGCATGACCCGGTAATTGCCCATTCGCAGGTGCCGGTTCCGGATGCAACTCCGCCGGCAGCCATTCCAGTTTTACCGCCACAGCTACTGCCAGGGTTGTAATGAGGCCCACTCTTTCAATAGTACCCAAAGTGGTGCTTTGTGTTAAAATGCAAGTAAATTGTGATATATTCAGCAACAATGGTCAAAATTACTAACTGCGTAGTTAAGTAACTCATCAAACTGGTCCACATTGACCAAGCATTTTACATTTTTGGTACAGGCGTTGCCCTATAGGCCAGTCTGAGCCTGGCGGCTCATCCATAATGGCGAGGGGGCGCCCACCCAGTGGCCCCTCACCCATTATGGAGTAGCTAAGGAGCCAGCCCAGTGAAACAGTGAGCACTCCCTCAGCTGCTTTTTCCAGCTGATGGAGTGCTCCTGGGCTGCCTGAACTGTCCCCTTTGACATTTCAGTTTAGTTCTCCAGCCGCACATGCTCACTGAGCCATGCAAGTGCTGGGGCGTTTTGCTTCGCCAGCATTGCATAGCTCATTGGAAATGCTGGCTCGGGCACTGCATGTCTGTATGTCCAAGGGGGAGCTACTGCGCCTCCTCGCACATACGGACAGAGCAGCCTGGAGCAGAGCGTTTCAGCACTCACACGCAGACCAATGCAGAAGGTACGTTTATGTTCATTCTTTTTATTTAAACATGTGTATGGATGCTTGTATGCTTATGCTATGAGTGAGTGTATGATGATGGATGCTCGTGTGAATGATAGAGTGCTTGCTGTATGAATGTGCAGCGCCTTGCATACACACATAATCATGTTGATTGTGTTAGGCCCAGTGGGGCCCAGGGGACAGGGATGGTATCATTTTACTGGACATCTATCATAGATGTCCAGTAAAAAATGTCATGCCTGCCCCCTGTGCCCCTCAGCACCAATTGCAAACTGTTTGGCTATTTACCCATTTATTTGTTAAAAGTATGCTTTACAATGCAACATTTTACCCATTATTTTAAAAAAATTCACAAGGGGGAAACCCCACCGAATCCCTCTTTTTTGGTTTGGGCTCCCTCACTATGCCCAGTCGCTATGGCATTTTTGGGGGAAATAGTTATGCCCCTCCACTTAAAAAAATCACCAGCCACCACTGGCCCTCAGAATGTGTTGGGGATGGAGGTAACCCAGGGACTATGGTGGGAGCACAATGGGCGGGAACCATGGGATCGTGGTGGGAGTAGAGTGGGGAGAGCACAGGGTGTGTGATGGGGTGGGTGGAGACCAGGGACCGGGTAGGAGTGGGATGAGGGCCCAACGACTGTGATGGGAGCAGGTGATGGCATGCAATGTATACTGTCCATTTGGCATTTCTGTGGGGTCCTGACCTGCCCAAATTTTTCTCAGGGGGGCCCCGGCCAAAAAAGTTTGAAGACCACTGACCTAGGGGTTGCGCTAGGATAATTCAGCATACCCACTCCTTTATGAAACACATAAATAGAGACAGCTGAGGACCTAGAAAGCACTTTGAAGGAGATCCATCCATACTCCTTGTTCCAGACTCCAACAACTGTGCAAGCAGAAAGGCTCAGAGTATAGCTGATCTACTTTCAGCTGGGCCGAACTTCCAGAATCCATCCCTCAACTTAAAGGGGAAACCAAGGAGCAGCCAGGCTGTGCTGTAAATGCTTGCCTGCCAAAGAATGTTCTTCATAACCAGAAGGGCAGATTAAATCCCAGTCTGGTGCCGTGCTGTGCTGTGCAGATCAGAGAGCCATTGCAGATCTAGTCCAGTCGTGCTGTGCTGTGTAGACCATGGCGCCTTGCTGTCCAGTCCTGCCGTGCAGTGTCCAGAGCGCCTTGCTGATCGCTGACCAGACCAGTCCGGTGTGCCCAGCAGTGTGTCCCAGAAAGTATCCCTGACCAGAATCCCTGATGGTTCCATTCAAAACAATGGTAGTGAGTATCCATAGTATAGGATTGTCACTAGCCTATGTACTGTCCATAGTCATCCCTATCCAAATCTATCTTATATCCAGAACTGTATTGTTAGAAATCCTTTTTGTCTTGCCTGAACTCTTTCTTATCCTATAATCCTTCTGTCATAATATTGTTAAAATCATCTTTGCATTGATATATTTCATCTGAAGAGAGCAAGCGTCTTGGCGGGCAAAAACCTGATTGGTGACGTTCTGGTCTGGTGTTTGTGCTGTCGTGTAGTTTGTTTCTTCATAGTCCATCCCTAGGCTAAAGAAATCTTGTTTGTATTTTTAAAGCACATCTTGATTTACAAATTTGCCTCTATCTGAAAAAAAATGACCTCCACATAAACATTCATAACTTCTTCAATTTTCATGCTAGAAACAAAATTTAAGTGTCTACTTTTAGCTAACATCCTAGGCTTTACAATCTAATAGTTTTTCCGCAATTGCAGTTACCACGTGCAGAAAAGTTTGCTGCAAATTTATCGTTTGGCTAAAATCTATAACGTGTAAAATAGCTTTTCATTGCACCCAAACTCAAAATTATTTTTTTTTACTTGCTTATTACTCTCTATTCATTGCTAGTGCTTGTCTGAAACCATACAAAGTGGCTCATATTAGAATTTCAACCATTTCAGTGAATTAAACCATTTTCAGTGTTTTACCCATTCCATTCAAAGCCAACTTTAAAACTGTTTTCGACAAGTTTGCCAATCAATTCTGTTTTTCTCTGGTGTTTGCTGACGGAAATTGGGATTGATATATTGTGTTGAATTATGCATTCCTGAAACCTGTTCTCTCTCCTTCTATCTTTTAATATTGCATTTTGGGGGGATTGAAGAGTGTGCAGGGGAAATAGTAATCACATTGCCATGTGATTGAACACACACAAAAGTATTATTTCTGTGCTGCATTATTTTTTCCCATCATTGCTTCCTGGGATTAAAGAGATTGTTTAGTGTGACATAACCCCATTGGTGATCTTTGTATACCCATTAAGATAGTGTGATATATATTGTGCAATCCATAAATAAATATTTTAATTTTGCAAACCAGCCTGCTTCCTGGTTCAGTGTGACCGGGGGGGTTCAAAGAGAGGTGTGTGATATAAGTGGTACATTGTTCAGAATAAAAGAATTTATAGACACAAATAAATAATTAAGGGTTTCAGTTGTGCATCTCACGCTAGGCATTGACTTAGGTGAAGTGCCGGATTGAAATCATAGGGGGCTCGGCCGGGATTTCAGAATTAGACATATGACGTGTGACAGTCTAATACAGCATGCTAACTGACAGGGTACATAAACCCTGTTGGGCTACCACACTGTGTTACACCGTGAAAAGCACCCTTCAATAGGAACGTTCTAAGGAATTGGTCTGTTTGCAAATATAAAATAAGTTCTGTAAGTCAGAAAGGAAATTAATATTTCCGGAATGGCGACCTTGGTAGAAATCAATATGGCAAGGGAACACCGACTGCACAAATAATGTGTCTGGGGTGAATGGACAGAGCAGGATCAGAATGTTTGGTTGCAGGGAATTAAAGAACAGGCCACTGCAACAGGATTATATATATGGCAAGATCAGGGTCCATTACATATGGCACTGAGTAAACTGTATATGGCCCCTAAGGTAAAAGAAGAGCAAACTAAGATTGCCAAAATAGCGGCATATCTGTACCTCCACATTGGAGCAAAACAGGACAAATATGCTGAAAACCTAGATCTGGCAAACAAGCAACTACAATCATTAGAAAAAGCCCAAACTGATCCGGACTCTGCAGAGCAAAGGCTACAAAAGAGCCATGGATCAGAAAATGAAACCAGGCAGTACCTGATAAAAATAAAAGAAGATATGGATATCCAGCAGCAGGATAAGGTATAGCAGGATACCAAAGTACTGGCCTTGCAGAAAGAGTGCCAGGAAATTTTGGACTCTCTACTACATAGCCAGAAAAAGCTGGAACAGCAAATACATTTTAATAGAGCATGCACAGAGCAGGTAGTCACCCCGCAAAACCGCCTAGACCAAGAAAAAGAAGAAAACAATAAATTAATTCTCAATGACCTTGACACCCAGACAGAATTCGATGAGGAGCGCCAGAAAGCTGGTGCACTTCAAAAACAAAGAGACGACATGGCTGCACAGAGGGGTACTCTTATTATGGAAAGGGACACCTTAAGCCAGGAGGTCAGTTATTTAAAAGATAAAATGGAAGAAAATCGAGAAGATCAGACAGGCACCTCTGGTAGCAGTGCCTCTTAGTCAGAGGATGAGTGGACCAGGGTCACCCGAACCAAAAAAGACAACAAGGTCAAGAGGGCCTTGCTCAAGGATCCTCTAAAAACAAATAAAGGTCATTAGGACCGTCATCACGCCCTATCATAAGAATGCAAAATATTCGGTTTGGGAGCACCTTGAACTCTTTGAACAAATGATGGAGACTTTCCATTTGAAGGACAGCCAAAGCTGTATTCAATATGTAAAGTGGACCTTCTCTCCTGAGTACTCCAGCTTCTTTGCGGGGCTGGAGGATCAGAATCATTCCAGATGGTCCACCTATAGGGCAGCCATCTTGAAACATTTCTCTGTGCACACGAATCCTCAGGAGGCTCGCAGGCAGCCTATAACTTGCAATGTGGGGAAGATCAGTTCCCACAAGACTTTGTTCAAGAATTAAAACGTGCCTTTGCGCAGACCACTCGAAGGGTGCGCACTGAGAGCAAAGAGTTTGTAAATACTTTCTTCCACGCTCTCCCTAAGTACATCATGACACAGTTAGTGAGGGACTTTCACGAGAAAAGATCACTAGACTGGGTCATTGAACAAGCCATGTGCATTTATGAGGTGCAAAAGCCAGTGGAAAACAAAAATAATCCAAAAAGCCCTAAAACAACCAACACCCCTGCTGCTGCTAAAGTGGCAGAGGTGAAGGCTGCCCCCATTTTAGATTTAGAGACGGGGGCCTAAAAACTTGCCCGCACAGAATCAAAACAACCCCAAACCCAGAAGGCCCTCGGGCCAATCACAAACGGTGAGCAATCCCCACAAATGGGACCCCTAACTCTCCTGAAAACATCAGCCCCTGCTACAAGGGCAATAGACCCATCCTGGGTTATGTGTGGACTCCTCCAGCCCAAGGAGGGGGGGATCCAACCAGTCAGCAGCTAACCCAGGGAACTTCCCTCCTCACTTCCCCCATCCATGAGGGCAGTAATTCCCCAAATACTGGACACAATGTCTTCCCAAGGTACCCACCAAACTTTAAACCCCAAACAATCCATCCTTCTTCCACCACTTTCCTGAGCCCAAACAGCCCAATCTGGGAGAGGGAAGGCCAAGGGTGGAGGGGTACCCAAACTTTCCTAACCCGGGGTATTTTGGGAGAAGGGATAGCTACCCTTCCTGGGATCAGCCCAGGGGAAACATGAGGACCCCGGACCAGCCAGAGCAGCAGGTCCAAAACATGGCACAGGATCTGGGTCGCATGCTGAGGGCTCAACAGAACCCTCAATGAGCATGGTGGCACAGAATGCCTCAAACCCAGGACCTGGTGCTCCAGAGCAATGACGGGGGAAGGACTCCGGCAACCCACCAGTTTCCAGAGGTAGCACAAGGGGAAGGGGGATGTACAGGCGTGGAGTTAGCTTCCTTCCCCACTTGTAAAAAGCCCCTGGAAACCCAGGAACCGGAATCAAAATCTCCTGTCCCAGAAAGTCTGCCACCCAAGGAGCAGAGGGGGGTAGGAGAAATAAAGAGCCCAAAAAGACCCATTTTGTGGAGGAGGTACAAATCTTCCAGTTTGAAGGAAAGGGATCCTCAGAGGATCCTGGGAAAAGGATCTTCTCCTTCAGAGATGGGGGAACTCCTCCCAAAGAAAAATGGGTCCCAAAGGATCCAAATCCAGACTGGGTAGATGTGGGGACTGAGTTAGCACCGCCCATCATCAATTCCCAGAATCATCAGTACGAAAATCCCCTGGTTCAAACCCATTCTGGTGACTGCCTCCAAAAAGGCGGGGGAGGGGCAGCCCAGAACCAGAACCGGGGGAACCCAAAACTTCCCCCATATCAAGCTATCACCTTTTTCTTTCAGATTCCCAAGACTCCAAACATAATCCTGCCCAAATCAACTTCCTGTCAGTGTCCAAAACCAAGAAAGTAACCCACCAGTTGTCCATAAATGTACATTATCTTTGCACCCTTGAGGAAAAGGAGGGAAGATTTTATGCGCCTGGTCCAAATACAGGGGCAATGTACAATTTTGGCACTGGTGGACACCGGATCCCTAGCTACCCTTCTGTCAAAAAGGGCCTTTGACCAAGTGAATTCGGGAAGGGGGGAGAAATACCAAATTCCTCTCACCCCTCTTCCTCGACAAACCTTAGAGCTTCGATGGGAAGGAAATTCCCATTGAGGGGACTGTGGATTTTGACATTAAAATTGGGTGACACAAGGTGAAGCCCCCGGTCATAATTGTGACTACAGAGGGCACACCTTGTTTTCTAGGGAATGACATTCTGTGTAGGTTGTCACCCCTCACAGATTGTGTTATGAAGGTCCTCTGGACCCAGACCAGCCGACCAATAAAATTTAAACATAGTGTCAACCATGTTAGTTTAAACGGCACATGGCACATGGTTGAGCAAAAATCTGACCAAGTAGAATTTTACGTCCAGAACAACCAAATCCCAGATGTGACAGTAATTGCAGTAGGACAACAAACTATTTCTGAAAATCAACCTTACTTCCAGTCTAAGGTGGCATTCCACAATGGAAGGAAACACTCTGAAATTCTTTACAAATTCAAAATCAGAAAATCCCACTCCAATAGTCAAGAAAGATGAGAAATCAGCTCAAAGTCTGGCTGATATGCAGAAATTTGGAGAGCAGTTGTTTGTCCCTATTCAGTTAAATGAAGGGAAGGACTCTGTTCTTGCCCAAGTGTGTGTGAATAACGCTAAGAGCTTCATCAGCGAAGCCATGTTCCGCAAACTCCCAAAAGTTCCAGCCATTCCCACATTTAAACTATTAGACAAATGGGAAATGGACCTGGAAACACCCAATTCCAAACATCTCCTGCCTAGCAGGTGTATGCTCAAAATTTCCATAAGCAACAAGAGCATAGTCCATAATTGTTGGGTCGTGCGAGATGTCCCTGCCACATTTTACTTAGGCACTGACATTGTCAATTGCTTTGCCATTAGTTTGGACCTAATAAACTTCAAAGCTTGGTCCCGATGAGCAGGTAATCCCATGGGCTTTGATGACCCAGAGAAAGCATTTAGGTCAGCTCAACCGCTGCCTTATGCAGTTGAAATTCATACTGGAGAGGAAGTCACCATCCCAGAAAGGACCCGACAATTCTCACTGGAAGTGAAAGTTAAAAGAGGACAGAAATTGAAGAAACCCAGATGCCTATATTCATCTTAATGCTCACTTCCAAAAGCAAGGGTTGGGGTAAACCCAAAACCACTAATCAATATAGAACACAACACCATTCCAATAGAGGTGGATAACAGCTACTTAAAAGGTATCACTCTGGTCGCAGGCACCATTATTGGAATGGCAGTTGATGACTGACATTTTTCCATAGATTTAGGTAATTAACTGTTAGGACCAATCCCCAAGGACTGTTTTGATAGTGATAGGGATGACGACACAACACCAGACAGGATCTTGACCCTGCATGGGGGGAATTTCTTGGTGCATACTTCCTGCCCTTATGGTAAGGAAGATGTGACCTGTGACTTCAGGAGGGATGAGGTGATCTTTCAGATCCGCGAGGACTGCCTTCCCCACCTGAAGCCACCAGTCCAAATCAGCACTTTGACCAGGGACTTCTCCACCCAGCTGGAGGAGGCCGCTGAGATAGCAAACCCGGAAGTCTTTCCAGGCTTCAGGCAGATGGTTGAAGAGAGAGTCAACCTAGCTGATGCCTGAGAGACTCTGGAGCAAAAGCAACAATTGAAACAAGTTTTCTTAGATTTTCAAGATCTCTTTGCGGTGGACTCATATGACTGTGGTCTCACCAAACATTCACACAACAACAATTCCCACAGACCCTGACATGACTCCAGTGTTTGTGAAGCAATATTGCTTGCCTCTCGCATCAATGGAGTCCCTTACTGAAATAATTAAGAACCTTGAGCACCGTGGGATAATTCGTCCAGTTCACAGCACCTTCAATAATCCGGTGCTGGGTATTTTGAAGCCAAGCAGCCAGTGGAGACTTTGTGCCGACCTAAGGGAGCTCAACAAATGGGTCCATACTTCCCAATGGCCTCTTCCCTACATGGGCCAAGGGCTGGCCCAGATCCAGGGGTCAAAGGTATTCACAGCCATTGACCTGACCAATGGGTACTGGACTGTACCTGTCAGTAGGCAGGACCAATACAAGCTGGCTTTCACATTCGGGGGGCAGCAGTACACATGGATCCAGACTCCCTTCGGATACATCAACTCTGGCAATTAATTCAACATTTTTCTACACAAGGCCATGACTGACCTGGGTGAAGGGGGTATCCTGGCCTATGTAGATGATGTTTTAATCAAAAGCTCAACTGTGGAGGAACACATAGCGGAGATACATTATTTTCTGACCCAGTTAAGGGCTGCCATAACAAAACTCTCCTTTCAAAAGGCACAGTGGTGCAGAACCCGTGTCAATTTCTTGGGGCATGAGATTACTCCTCAGGGTCTCTGTCCCTAGGGAAAGAAAGTGGAAGCACTCAAGAAATTAAAAGACCCCACAACTCTGCGGGAACTAAGGAGCCTTCTTGGACTAACTAATTGCAGCAGAAAGTTCATTGAGGATTACGCAGAGATCACAAGACCCCTGATCCAACTGTTGAAGGGGGGGTTCAAGTGGGAGTGGGGTCCAGAACAAGCTTAGGCAGTAAGACAACTCAAAAGAAGCCTCTCACAAGTACCTTGCCTAGCTTACCCTGTCAAAAACAAGCAGTTCTTCTTGGAGACAAGGTTCTCAAATACATGCTTGACTGCAGTATTATACCAAAAGCATGACAAGGTCAATAAAGTAATCTCCTATGCGAGTAAAACTTTATCCTCGGTGGAGGAAAAATTCAACGATTGTGAAAGGCCCTCCTGGCAACAGTGTGGGCATTGAAGAATTAACGCCCGTTCATCCAGGGGGAACACATCATAGTGGAGACTCCACACCCCCTCTGCAATATCTCCAAAGTGACAGAATCTGTGCTGGAAATGTGAGTAATTCCCAAATTACTTTCTGGATTCTTTCAATACAAGGCTTTCCTGTGGAGGTCAGATATGGCCAAAACAAGAAGAGTCCCCTCACGCAAGGTCTGGCTGACTTGCATGATTGTACCAGTGAAAACTGTCTTGAGGACGAAAGTCTTAAAATCAAGGACCACATGGAGGCATACCTTAATTCCCCACACAAAGTCTTTGAAGAAGACAAGTGTGAGGGAATGCCCACTGTCTATGTGGATCGATGCTTCTACCATGTTGACAATACCGGGAAAAAAGAACTAGTGGCCGGCGTAGGGAATGCATTGGTGAATCATGCCCCAGAGCCCTCTGCTGGGTTATAAATCGGTCCCCGAAGTAGTCAAGTGGCAGAGTTGATGGCTGTGCATCAGGCCATCCTCACTGCTGTCCAACACCAATTCCACAAACTGGTCATAATCACAGATTCGGATTATGTACGGAACGGATTCGTGGAGCACCTGGTTAACTGGAAAACCAGAGGCACGCTATGTGCTAATAACTAACCATTGAAACATGGAAAATTAATACAGAATATTGATGATCTGGTCACCTCGAATGGGATGACCATCTACTTGAAAAAGATCAAGGGTCTTTCTAAAGTAGAAGGACCAGACAAAACTGGAAATGACCTAGCTGATCAGCTGGCCAAAACCGGAGCCATCCAAGGGGATCTACTTGAGATCGAGTTCCTGTTGGGGGAAATCCAGGTCACCGCTATCACTAGGTCCCAGACAAATGCTTACAATGAACTCTCAACTGCACAATGGAGTAAGGAGACCCCAGATGCTGAGTTGATTATGGCTCAAAAAGGGGATCCAATAATGGGTAAGTTTTATCAACACATTGAGGACCCTGAAAACTTTCCCCTGACGGATACCGATTACATAGGGAAAGAGGACTTCAGTGTGTTGATGAAATGTCCAAAAATGTTCTGAATCCCAGACGTTCTGTTGGTGTGGAGATCCCTGGCTGGCCATGATCAGTGGGTGGTCCCCACATCATTCCGAAGCCTGATGCTAAGTCTCCCCCATGATGCGGCCACAGCCGGTCATCAGGGGTTTCATACAACACTTGAAATCTTAAGAGAGGTTGCATACTGGCCACACATAGGGCAGGACCTCGACCAATACTTGAAGGGGTGTCTTGTGTGTGCACAATTTCAGCCAACATCTCTCACACACCGTGCGCCTCTCCAAAAGAGGGGAATGACACTGCCTTGATCAGATTTACAAGTCAACTTTATCGGACGCGTGAGTCGCACCTCTAGGGGGAATAAGTACATGTTGACCGTGGTATGCTCGTCCACTAAATTGGTGGAATGTCTCCCGGCCCCAAACTGCAAGGCAGAAGCAGCAGCAGCCCTGATGATCAACCACATTTTCTCACGTTTTGGACTACCCCAAAGGATTGAGTCAGACTGAGAAAGCCACTTCACTAGCGAAGTAATGACAAAGATGCGGGAGATACTTGGGGTTAAAAGGAAACTACACATTGCCTACCGGCAAGCCTCTAGTGGTATAGAGGAGAGATACAACAAGACAATTGTGAGCATATTAAAAAAGCTTGTGGCAGATTCTGGGCCAAGTTGGGACATTCAATTGCCTCTTGTCCTGATGGCCATCAGATCTACCCCTTCTTCTGCAACAAAAATGTCACTGTTTGAGCTGATGACTGGACAAAGGATGGTGCTTCCCCAGCATCTGCTTTACAGGACCCAAGAGCAGACTTTGATCAATGCCTCCACAACTCATGAGTATGTTGAGAATTTGAGAAAACACCTTCAACATGCTTTTTCCTATGTTCAGCGAAATCTAGAAAGATCTGCAGACAGTATGAAGACCCACTATGACCTAAAGACTACTAGAAAAGAATACCAAGTAGGAGACCGGGTCTACTTATACAATTTTTAAAGGAACCAGCCCAAACAGCGCAAATTTCTGCCTAGCTGGAGGGGTCCTTTTGAAATTGTAAGCAAAATCTCACCAGTCGCCTACAAAATCCATATCCCCAAGGGCAGTTTGGCAGAGGGAGAAGATAAGTGGGTCCATATCAATCAACTGAAATGGTGCCATACTATGCACACTCTGCAGCAACTAGAGGATTCATCTGGAAAACCAGAGGGGGACCTTCCAGACCCCTAGAATTGCAACTATAAAACTCTTCCACTGGTTTTAATTAGTACTAATTGCAAACAGAATAGATTGTCACTATATGTAAAATGTATGTGTCTGACCCACTACATGAATAGTGGTGGGGAAAATGTCTACAAATATGCTCTGTTTTGTCATCCTAGAATATGAAACCATGGATCCTAAGCACCGAGGAGGACCACTCAGGGACTGGAATGAAATACCCAAGGGGCCTGGGGTATCGCTCCATACTCTCATCCGGAACCAAAAGTCAAATCGTGAGGGGGGCTTTGTGGGATGTTTTAACCCACTAGGCTCTGCCCTGTGACATCCCTATGTGCTGATGTTGCAAGAATCATCAAAATGGCTGCAAAATCTCTGGGCGCACCAAAACCTAGGAAAATTGCACTTTGAAACTGGAAAAGATGGCTGCCAAATCTACTTTGCCTGTTGTCGGTAATGGAAAGGAGACCTCACTGCTGAAACATGTTACTGGTGTGCCCACCAAGTAAAAAGGAACACTGCAGAAAGGCAGTGCTTTATTGCACGAAACCCAGAAATTGCTCTTAAATCCCTTTTTCTTGGTTGCTGAAAATACAAAATACTAGACCAAAACACCACAAAACAAATACTATCTTTGCTGGGTATTACCCGCCACTTAATTTAAGGAATCATTATGAACACACAATGTCAGGAAAAGCAAAATCTATCATCAAAATATCCACAGTAAAAAGTGTGCTTGCCTTTGAAAATCTGTCAAAATATGGGCGCAATACCAGTGGCCGCCTGTATGACAGCTGTCATTAGTTGCATCAGAAGCTTAAACTTGTGCAATTGAAATCAAATGGCTGGAAATTAAGTGACCTGCTATCAAAAGTAATATAGGTTGCAGCTATTTCTCCATGGTTTACAGACTGGAATTAGAGTTCTGGTGGCCTTTTTTAAAATTGCAAGTTTAGTTTCAACAAAGAAAAATTTAACAAAGTGACTTTTAAAATAAGCCTGATGAAAGCCAAAACTACAAAGCAACACCCCACTGGGCAAAGCACCTCCCTTCTGCTCTCTGGACCAGGAACTCACATTCAGGTGTTGATTAAGAGGGGAGGGGCACTTGGGCTGCGCCTGGGAGAGACAATGAACCTTCCTTGGCTGAAAGGATATGCAGATTGCAAAGTGTCAAAGTGGCTTCTCCCAGAAAGAAGGGGGCGGATTGGTGCAGACCTGCCAGAGAGCCAAAGAGGCGGGGACAGATGACCATTTGTGGATTCACAAAGCACAGAAAGCATATTTTTCTAAAAGACTAATAAAGGACTGTGCAAATTGGTAAAAATGTTAAAATTAATAGCATTGTTAACGTGATTCTTTTGTGCACATTTTAAGAGGAGCCACAACTCTGTGCAATGTTTTGAGAAGGCGCAGTGAAAACTCTGGTTTTGTAGCGATTTGTATTTATGTCAGAAGCATGAAACTTCATGCGATTATGCCCAGATATCATGCGCACATATGTACAAAATTCTGGACAAATCAGATGTTGTGTCCCTGACAAAAAGTACGGAAATATGTCAAATGCAGACCAAAGATCCCACCGCAACGAGGATTGGAAGAGGCTTTGCTCCACAAAATATGTGGTCTATGTATGTTATTGGTATCAAGATTGTACACATGTACAGATGTATTATATCGAAAATAGATTTTATGTGCAAAAGGCAAAGCGGAGGATGTTTTGCCTCATAAACTACATCTTACAAAAAAAGGGGGTGCCCCCTGCGTGTTCAGTGGGAGTACGGGGCAAAGCACAAAGTAAACAGGGTTTTAACTCTCACTATTAGTTGACCAAACAGTTATGGTCTAGATTCAGGTTCAGTTTTCCCAACCAGTAAATGTTCTGCTTCATAAGAGGTCAGAAAGAAAACGGGAAAATGCCAAGGAGAACAAATAGGGCAAGCACAGAAAATATATGCAGTCATACATATTATTTATTAGTATAAACAGAGAAGATAAATTGTTTAAAAATGTTATTCATTGTTCTAAAATAAAGAGATAATATATAGTGATACTTCTGAGCAATGCCAAAAAGATTGACCCATACAGTGTCCAGAGAAATTTAAACATGAAGAGCAAAAATCGATCACTTAAATGGTTAACATTTACAAAATAAGATAATGCAAAAGGTAAACATAATAAAGGGAAGAGAAAAAAATGAATAATTTCACATTGGAACAAACAAGGTACACAATTAGATTTAAATGTTTGAAATGTTGAATCAAACTTTCTTGTAAGCAAAGGTACCTATCCTTTGTGTATATTCATGATCAGAGTCTGATCATGCTGGGTGAAGCTTCCTACGTGCCAGTTTTTTAAACTGTAGATAATTGTTGTAAACACAGACCATCAGTTAATTACTATTAGAACTCATGAGCTGTGCTAGTGGCACGTTTCGGCTTAACGCCATGAATCTTGGCATTGATTGAAGAGCCTTCCTCAGGGCAAATTGGATCTACAAAAGGGTCCACAAAACAAAAAGAAAAAAATAATGAATGGAAAAGAATTTAAAAGGGAAGGCAGGTGTGTGATAAAACACATTTCATTAAGTGCAAATAAATGTGCTATTGGCCCAAATTTGTAAACTGGATATCCCATTTACATAAAACATTGTGGGAACATGATACTGCTGAAAAGTTTAGACATCAAGGTGAAAACTGCTGCACTATACTTACCCTGTATGTGACACAGGGTAGTGCAGAGATTTTCAGCCTTTGGGATTTGTCGGTAGCGGGTGCCTCAACAGACTGGTACTGCAAGGGTGGGGTCCTCGAGTAGGTACCCAGTGTCCAGTGTGATATTAAGATGAAATCATTCTGTAGAAGAAAAGAGGGGAAAAAAAATGGGGGGAATCCACCACTTAGTACAAATTAATGTAGTGAAATGGTGTGGATTTCGAGATGCAGCAAGAATGCAAGTGGAAGTGAGATGCATCAAGATAAGTAGAAACCCAAACCGGAGTCCTCAGAAGGGAGGTGGTACTCAAAAGGAACAATAGAGAAACACCCATTAGACACATGACTGGCAGCCATACAGGTGCTCGTGATGCAGAAAATGAAAGGACATGGCAACAGAATAACCTAAAAATCACTACCTTGGAATAGGAGTCATGGAACCCATAACGTGCTGGGGTCCAAGGTTGCTCATGCGCTGCAATAATCGCAGGGTAGACGTGCCCTCGTGGTTGGGTTCGTCTAAGAACTTGCAATCTCGTGTGTCACTCGTAGCAGCAAGATGGCTGGGGACATACAGAGGACACGCGTGTTAAGATCCTAATAAGTCATAAGCATGACCGTCAAAAAAGACACAGAAGAAGCACGCTTGAAAAGAGCAGCTAGAGAAACAGGCGAGTGGATACTCACGGTCGAGCAGTAAATGCAGGAAACAGAGAAATGCGCGGGGCATCAAGGGGTTAGCGGTTGTGTTACGCCCGTGTTGGTAACCGAGTGCGAGGCGTCTCGTAGTTATGGAAACCCTGGGTTGAGTACGAACCCATGATGCCATGCGAGTGGATGCTACCATCTTGCTAAATTGCAAGGGGTGGACTGCTAACTCTGCCTAACGTGTGCATAGACTTGTATGATTTGCACGTTTTTGAAGAAATGACATAAGCAGAGATGAATAGAAACAAGTGTATGACATAAAGTGAACACAGCCCATGTTGGGTGTATTGATGTGTGATATGAGGCGAGTCCACTAAGGCTAATGGAATATTCCTCGCGCTCGGAAACAGCGTGTGTCTAAGCTTGGTTGCTAGGCTCCAAGACACAACGGAGCTAGTAGATGTATAGTAAAAGGTTGGCAGACAGCTGCTGTGCGCGGCGGAAAATGCCGGATAGGAGAAAATTAATGTCTGTGTGGCGCACTGGATGTACAAGCGCACTCCATGATAAGAAGATAAACAAGCCATAAGGTAAGGGTCATGTAATGAAGTAAGGAAGGTATGTTTCCAGGATGAAGAGAGCTGTGGTGTGCTGGTCAAAGAAAGGGGACACTCCCCAAAGCACACTAATCTAGAAGAGATTAGGTAGGGTCAATTGTGATTCCGAGATGTAAAGGTACTAATATACATGTGGCGCGCGGGTCAAAAAAACACACACCACGGCACAGAGAGCAGCAGGCCCTAAAATCCATAAAAAATAATGGTCATATAATTAGGTAGGGCAAATATATTCCTTGTTGAGGCCATGATGGAAAGAGTTAATTCTGTATATCCACTGGGCGTCCTTCTGTAGTAGACTCATTTTGAGATTTGTGGAGGATATGATGGTATCAACCACCCACCACAAAATGTCGTCTGCTGTGTGTTTGTTTTCCAAATAGTGTTTAACCAAGGGGGCACTTTCATTTTTGCACCTTATTCGGGAGCGATGTTCGCAAATCCGAATGTGGACTGGTCTTTCTGTTTGCCCAACATATCTCAAACCACACGGGCATTCTATGATATAGATGGCATTTTTGGTTTTACAGTTTGTCATGCTTCTCAAATTCCATAGTCTATCATCAATCTTGAAAACTTTGATCTTTTTGGTAAACTTGCATGAAGTGCAGTTACCACAGGGAAAGTGTCCCACAGGTGATCTCAAATTCCACAGACCCAATCTCGGAGCTGGGTTGGAGAATTTGGAGTGCACCAACTGGTCTCGAAGATTTTTACCCCGCTTGTATGCGAAGCGTGGTGTGGGTTCATTAGGGAGGCACAATTTGGCCAAAGTCCAATGTTTAGTTATGGACTTGCGAATGAGTGGTGTATGGGCGCCATGTGTGATGACACAGGTCGTTCTTGGTTCCTCATTGCTAGTTGTATTTTTATTTAGCAGAAGTGTGTCCCTGTTGGAAAATCTCTCTCTTTTCCTTGATCTAGATATTACGTGGTGTGGATACCCTCTCTCGGTCAACCTGTGATCGAGATCGTTGGCATGGGCATAAAAATCCTCTAATTCCGTGCAATTCCTTCTTATTCTCAGGTATTGTCCGAAGGGTACATTTTCCCTAATGTGCCTCGGGTGGTCGCTTTTGAAGTGCAGAAGTGTATTTCTATCGCTGGATTTGCGAAAAAGATTGCATTTCAGGGAACCATTATTTATTTGGATTTTTAGGTCAAGAAAGCTGATTTCAGAATTATTGCATTCCATGGAGAATTTAATGTTTTGGTCAACCTTGTTAAGCCAATCGACAAAATTTTGTAAATCTGATTTTGAACCTTCCCAGATGCAGAGAATGTCGTCTATATACCTTTTCCAAAGTTTGATTTGGTTTTTGAAAGGATTTTTCTCGGATAGAATATTAGTTTTCTCAAAGTCTGCCATGAACAATATAGCCAGACTTGGCACAAAACTTGCCCGCATACCTGTCCCTTTACATTGGAAATAAAATTGGCCGTCAAATTCAAAGTAGTTTTTGGATAGGGCAAGTGTGAGAAGTTCTACAATAAAGTTTGCTGGAACTCTTGTTTGGGCATCGGAATTGGTCAAATATCTGTGTATGCACTCTGTAGCCAGTTCCTGTGGGATACTGGTGTATAATGAACAGATGTCTAGAGTCACTAGAAGTTGAGAGCTTCTGTCAAAATCAATTCCCTCAAAGATTTGGATGGTTTGGGTTGTGTCCCTTAGGTATGTCTCTGTGTTTATACTCAGAGGTTTGAGAAAAACATCTATGAATTTACAGATAGGTTCTAGCACTGAACCACAACCTGAGACGATGGGTCGTCCAGGTGGATTGAGCAGATATTTGTGAATTTTGGGTAGGGCATAGATGGATGGTATGCATCCCTGGTTGGTTGTCAGGAAATCAAATTCTTTAGAAGTGATCCAGTTGTGATCTCTGGCATATGTGGCCATTTCTGTAATTTTGGCCAGAATGTTTTTACTGGGGTCCTGTTTGATTTTATGATAACTTTGATTGTCATAAACTACATCATCATGATGACACTCTGTTTTCTCCTCCAATCCAGGGAGGGAGCAGACTTTAGCCAATAGACTACCTAGGGGGTGCGCCTAGGATAATTCAGCATACCCACCCCTTTATGAAATGCATAAATAGAGACAGCTGAGGACCTAGAAAAACACACTGATCCACCCACAATCCCGAATTCGGCAATGCACTTTGAAGGAGATCCATCCATACTCCTTGTTCCAGACTCCAAACACGTTGCAAACAGAAAGGCTCAGAGCATAGCTGATCCACTATCAGCTGGGCCTAACTTCCAGAACCCATCCCTCAACTTAAAGGGGAAACCGAGAAGCAGCCTGGCTGTGCTGTAACTGCTTTCCTGCCAAAGAATTATCTTCATAACCAGAAGGGCAGAATAAATCCCAGTCTGGTGCTGAGCCATGCTGTGCTGTGCAGACCAGGGAGCCAATGCAGATTCAGTCCAGTCATGCTGTGCAGTGTAGACCAGAGCACCTTGCTGTCCAGTCCTGCCGTGCGGTGTCCAGAGCGCCTTGCTGATTGGTGACCAGACCAGTCCGGTGTGCCCAGCAGTGTGTCCCAGAAAGTATCCCTGACCAGAATCCCTGACGGTTCCATTCAAAACATTGGTAGTGAGTATACATAGTATAGGATTGTCCCTAGCCTATGTACTGTCCATAGTCATCCCTATCCAAATCTATTTTATATACAGAACTGTGTTGTTGGAAATCCTTTTTCTCTTGCCTGAACTCTCTCTTATCCTAAAATCCTTCTGTCATAATGTTGTTAAAATCATTTTTGCGCTGATATATTTCATCTGAAGAGAGCAAGCGTCTCGGCGGGCAAAAACCTGATCAGTGATGTCCTGGTCTGGTGGTTGTGCTGTCGTGTAGTTTGTTTCTTCATAGTCCATCCCTAGGGTAAAGAAATCTTAAAAACGCATCTTGTTTCACAAATGTGCCTCTATCTGAAAAAAACGACCTCCACAAAAACGTTCATAACTTCTTCAATTTTCATGCTAGAAACGAAATGTAAGTGTCTACTTGTAGCTAACATCGTAAGTTTTTCTGCAATTGTGCTTACCGCACGCGGAAAAAAAGTTGCACATTTTTCATTTGGCTAAAATCTATAACGTGTAAAATAGCTTTTCATTGCACCCGACCTCAAAATTAAGTTTTCTACTTGATTATTACTCTCTAATCATTGCTAGTGCTTGTCTGAAACCATACAAAGTGGCTCCTATTACAATTTCAACCATTTCAGTGAATTAAACCATTTTCAGTGTTTTACCTATTCCATTCAAAGCCAACTTTAAAACCGTTTTTGACAAGTTTGCCAATCAATTCTGTTTTTCTCTGGTGTTTGCTGGTGGAAATTGGGATTGATATATTTTGTTGAATTATGCATTCCTGAAACCTGTTCTCTCTCCTTCTATCTCTTTATTTTGCATTTTGGGGAGGGGGGTTGAAGAGTGTGTAGGGGAAATAGTAATCACATTGCCATTTGATTGAACACACACAAAAGTATTATTTCTGTGCTGCATTCTTTTTTCCCATCATTGCTCCTTGGGATTAAAGAGATTGTTTAGTGTGACATCACCCCATTGGTGATCATTGTATACCCATTAAAATAGTGTGATATATATTGTGCAATCCATAAATAAATGTTTTAACTTTTCAATCCAACCTGCTTCCT
This sequence comes from Ambystoma mexicanum, assembly GCF_040938575.1. Classification (NCBI taxonomy): domain Eukaryota; kingdom Metazoa; phylum Chordata; class Amphibia; order Caudata; family Ambystomatidae; genus Ambystoma; species Ambystoma mexicanum. The sequence continues at coordinate 26,492,745 of NC_090924.1, forward strand.
GGTCCAGTGTGACTGGGGGGGGGTTCAAAGAGAGGGGCGTGATATAAGTGGTACATCATTCAGAATAAAAGAATTTATAGACACAAATAAATAATTAAGGGTTTCAGTTGTGCATCTCACGCTAGGCATTGACTTAGGTGAAGTGCCGGATTGAAATCACTTACAACCTCTCTTAACCCTGTTTCTCCAACTACCAATGAGGCAAAAAATCTTTGACTTCACTCTATCCTTCTTGTCACACATCACGGATAGCTCTAAAAATCCCCACTGTAATCTGCTCCTTCTCAGCGGTATTCTCCCTTTTCTGACCTTCCCCCCGAGGCTCACTGTCTCCAGAGCCCTGGTCCTCTCTTGTCTGGACTACTGCAGAAGCCTCTTTCTCAACCTGCCCTCTTGTACCCTCCGTCCTCTTCAACTCATTCAAAACATAACTGCAAGACTTATCCTTGATGGCAGACTGGATTGTGTTATGCTCAAGGTTGCAAGCGGCAACATTGTATGAAGAAAGAGAAATTGTATACAATTGAACTTAATAACATGATGGTACCAGATACAGAGTGGTCCAGTACCACATGGGTGCTCCCTTGAAGGTATCTGTGTGGTACGCCCTGTGAGCGTATACAAGTAATGAACTGTGAAATCGAAGTGGTCCTGTAGTGGGTTCAGTTGAATCCTGTGAACATTTTCAAGTCTTCGATGGTCTGCAAACTGAAATTGATCTGAGCCTGGCTGAGTGGGACGAATTGAAAAAAAAGGGTTCTGAGCCTGGAAGACGGGGTTCCTGGGTGAACAGTAACTCACCCAAGAAGATATTGCTGTGGCAATTGTGGTCCCGACTGAGGGGTGCCTACGAATGTACCATGACTAGTAAGATCATTTGTCTTGTCTTCCCTATGTCTTCACCTCCCATGCATGGTTACGCTTTGAAACACTTGTGTATAAGCACATGATAATCAATCAATCAATCAATCAATGAAATCGGTCTGAGCCTGGCTAGGAGGGTCTAATTGTGAAAATATGATCTGAGTCCGACTGAGGGGGATCCAAGGTAAGGAGTAAATTGCCTGACTTGAATAATTGGAATGGAACTTATTTTCTTTGTTTCTGGTACATCAGGCCCTGTGAGACAAGAGAATTTGACTAAGAGAGACTTGGGTACAGAAGGCCCTGATGTGTTAAAAGGAACTGTGACCACGTGCTGAAGAAGTGTGCTGTGCTCGAGGACCTGCGTTGTCCCATGCTACAAAACATGGGAAAGGGAGGCCAACAGCTTAAATATCCTGACTTTTCATTTTGTGAACAACTCTTTCTTTTTGTGAACATTATCCCAAACTATTTGTAGCATAGTGTTAAGGATTAGCAATATATATTTTATTTAGTATAGGACTTTTTTCGTTTTTACTAGCCTCCACTAGGACTGTATTATTATCATGTTATAGTCATAGCCTGCTCCCATCTTAGATTTAGGTTTAGATAGGTGTTTTTACACCCCTGATAAAGTTCAATAAAAACCCTTGAACTGTGATCATTTGTGTATGTCTTACTTTGTTGCCATGCCTTCCTTACAGAAACTGGCTGCAATTTTTAAATAAATGAAAGGGGCTGCTATTTGAACATAAATAACTGTAATCTGACTTGAACTGGCATTGCATGATGTGAGTGGTACATAACAGGAAGGCACAAGCATACAAAAAGCTACAACCTGAATCATAGTGGCATTGCATTATCTTTATAGTATAGTGTAGCCATGTACATTCACCCATATAAAATAGCAATATGCAAGGAGGACCTCCTCCTAATTACTTCTTAGAGAACCAAGGTGATCCCAACATCTCTTCGAAAAGGTGGAAGAAACGATTTGAGCATTATGTATTGGCTATAAATGGATTGAATTTTGCTAGAGAAAGAAAGAAATGTTTATTGTTACATTGCTTAGGGAACTATGGTCAAGAACAATTTGGGAATCAACCTCAGTTATCTAGTGATGAATCGTTTGGGGTATCAGAGTATGATAAATGCATATTGATGTCAGACAAGCATTCTGAGAAATCCATTAGTTTAATCTTGGAGAGATTTCATGTTGGTAAAGTGAAGCATCTGTCCACAGACTCTGTGAGACATACCTTACTGCCTTGAGGGGTTTAGCCACAAGTTGCGAATTCAGAGTTAGCCTCAATGAAAGCCTCTGTGATCAGTTTCTGTTTGAGTGTGCTGATAGCTAAGTGTGAGAGGCCTTATGGTCTAAGAGTAATTCTCCCCTAAAGGAAGTACTCAAAGTTGCGAAGGGGTTGAATAACCCCACAATTGTGTCAGAGAACAAGAGAAAAGAACTGAGGGTGATGTCAGAAAGAATGATGTTAGGAAACATGATGATACACACGTTATGGAAGTCCTGGCTCTACAAGGGTTAGATTCAAAGAAAAGAGAGATGGTGCAGAAAGAAACATTTTTTACATTGTGACAGCATCTATCACTTTGCCAGTAGTGACAAATGTCTTGCTGTCAAGTCCTGTGTAATACATGCAATAAGAAGGGTCACTTTACGAGCTGTTGCAGGACAAAGGAAGAGAATGTGAGTGTGTGGACACATTGTGTGATGATTCAGAAGAATGTGAAGGGATCCTCGTGGCAACCGGTAATATTCGGGTAAGGATTTGTATTTTCCAACACAGTTCGATAAAATAATGTCAATATGTAACCTGTTGCTTTCTCCCTTATTCAGGCGCTGAGAGAAAGTATGAAGTCTCGGGGAATAATACCTCTGGCGGTAAAATCAGGTAAGTCTATTGTGGTGAGGAGGGTTCCCCTTATTAGTCCCTTTGTTTCACCTTGCTGTCCTTTTGTTTCCCCTTAGGGGCTGGGGTTTGGCGTAGATGCAGTGGAAGCTGCGCCGACCCGTGAAGAGGAATAGTACCCCCGGTGGTAAAATCAGGTAAGTCTATGGGGGGGTAACTAATATTCCTCTGTGTATTCCCTTGGCTCACCTTGCTGTTCTTGTCTTCTTCTTAGGTGCCGGAGTGCGGCGGGAACATGCAGGAGGATGCGGTGGAATGGGAAGATGCTGCGAAGGCCGGTGAGTTCAGCGCGGTGCTGCAGCAGGCGAGGAGATGTGCATAAATAGCTTCTTTCTTCCAGCTCGAAGGCGCGATGGATTGGGAATTAAGGTAAGGATGAAAGGTATTGCTCTTGTTCTAACCTTTTCTCCTTCTTTCTCCCTTTTTCTAGGAGCTCCAAACTCGAAGCGGGCGTGGCACAAGGCTGGATGCAGACTTACAGGCACGGTGAGCGTTACGCTGTTGGATGCAGAATAACGCAAAGCGTGTGTTGCTCTTCGGGCGTGGTTTAAATAGCCTCCAAAGTAGTCCCAGGTAAGTATTCATCCCCAGCCCCGCCCGAGTAAAAAAATAGTCCTTAAGTAAAGTAGTCCCTTCCAAGCCTCTTTTGGCTTGGAGCTCTTGCAGCATGGTCTGCATCAGGTAAGTTTGCAGCATGGTCTGCATCAGGTACGTTTAAATCTATGAGCCTGGCTGGACCCAAATAGCCCCTAGCAGGGGTTGTTGGGCTTGCTTGGGATAACTAGATGCCTGCTTCCGGGGTTGCTGGACTTGGTCTGGGTCCCTGGGGTTAGGCATCATGACAATGAAGGTCATCAGGGTATGAAAAAAACTAAACAGTTCTTGAGACACAAGTATTGGTGGCCAGGCATGGATGTACAAGGGGTGAGGTTGGTAAGAGAATGTCATATTTGTTCAAGCTTTGCCCCCCGATTACAGATTGCTCCGCACTGCTGCCCACCCTGGTGGTGGGGTTGCCATCCTGTATAGAGATACCTACACAACTTGGTGTAGTACACCAGCTCACTATCTTAGGATGGAATGCCTTCTTCCGCATATGGCTATCTCACCTAAGTCTACTCAAACTATTTTAGTAGTTTGGCACGTTCTGTACTGCTTTTCCTGAACTAATATCGGAGCTCATAATTAAATACCCTAACATTTGGGTTGCTGGTGATTTTCATTTATCACCCAATACCTTTAATTCTAATCAGGTAACAAGATTCTTGTCACTAATGAACAACTTGGGGCTTCCGAAGTTGATTACTGAACCTACCCATCAATTAGGCACTCGTCTTTATTTGTGCTCCTAAACCTTTTATTTTGATCTCCCCTCCCTGTCCCCTCTCATGGTCTGATCACTTTTTGATTCTGTTTTCTCTATTTCATCACCCTCCTATCTCTCCGGCTCACAGACCGGCTTCTCTGAGATGTGACTGGCGGAAAGTACCTAAATCCGAGCTTGTAACCGCTCTTTTGAAACAACTCACGTCTGACAATCCTACTCTCACCTCAGTGGAGAATGCATTCTCTGAGGTGGCTGATAAAATGGCACCTCTCAGATTGTCCAAAGGAACTAAGCATAGATCAGAGCCATTGTTCTCTGAAGAACTTAAGCTAAAGAGACTTGGCTGCAGACAAATTGAAAGGAATTGGAGAACACACTATTTGCCATCTGCAAAGCTCACTTTTTGCAACCTGTTGTCTGATTACTAAAAGACTATTGTATTAGTGAAAAAGGCTTTTTTGGGTCCAAGGTAGAGGCTACTATACACAAGCCTAAGGCCCTCTTTGAATTGGTCAGCTCTCTCTCCTCGCCGACTAAAGCAGGCTTGGTAGCTACTCCATACCAAGCCCTATGTGGCTGCCTTTTCCTATGGCACAATGGTCACCCTTCCCTGTGTTCTCTGATTTCGAGATATTGAAGGCCATTCATGGTCTCAAATCACCTTCCCCGGCAGATGCCATTCCGCTTACTCTGATCAAAGACACATCTAGCGAGATACTCCTGCACATTACCCCTGCAATTAATGACTCCTTTCAAACTGGCATGATTCCTAGCCCACTGAAACATGCACTAGTGCTTCCACTATTAAAAAAGCCATCTCTGGACCACGAGGTAATGGCTAACTTTCACCCTTTTTTTTTTCTTCCCTTCTCTATGAAGGTTCTCGAGGCTTTGGTCTCCCCTATTCTTTCCTCTTTACATGAATCTACAGGCTTTTTTAATCCCTTCCAATCTGGCTTCCGTCCCAGAAATGGAATGGAATCCGTCCTGATCTCTGTAATGGACGGTCTCTCTCGGCTGGTTGATCAGGGTGGGGTGGGAGCGGTATTGCTGTTAGATCTGCCTGCCGCGTTTGACACTGTCGACCACCCTCCTGGTTTGGCTGTCTGATGCTGGCATTTCAGGTCAAGTCTTTGACTGGTTTCATGCCTTTTTGTCTAATCTGACCCAGTCAGTATCCCTGCCCACTTTCTGTTCTCTTCCCAGCTGCTCTCATGTGGAGTTCCTCAGGGATCGGCTCTCTCTCCCATTCTATTCAATATGTATATTCACCCTCTTCTGCTTCTCATTTTGTCACATGGATTCAGATATTACTCTTACACCGACGATACACAGATTTTGGACTTCCTGGACCTCACACGGGCAGATACTACTATTCGGCTAAGGAGATGTCTAGAAAATGTTATGCATGGATGGCGGCCAACTGGCTGAAACTCAACGGATCCAAACTGAGGTGCTGGTGGTAGGCACCCCCAGCCCTCTTTCTTTTTGGACCCCTGAGTTCTGGACAGTTTCAGTAGGCATCTGCCCCACGCCGGCTGTTCTGTCAAAAATCTTGGCGTGATACTGTCACCCTCTCTATCCATGGTACCCCAAGTGGGTGCCGTATGCAAGTCCAGACACTTTAAATTGTGTATATTACGTAAGGTGCTTCCTTTTGTGCCGACTAAATATCACGCTCCCGTGGTGGCTGCCTTTGTAATGAGCACCACGGATTATTGCAACTCCCTATACTTAGGTCAGCCATGTTACCTCACCAATCGGCTCCAGCTGCTTCAAAATGCTGCTGCTCACGCAGTAATTTGTCCCCCTTTTCGTGTGTGTGCACCGTGCTTTCTACAAGCAGGGTGCAGAATACATCCAGGCTAAATTTCCCCGCTATGCGCCGTCTCGTCCTTTGCGCTCCCAGTCTGCTCTTCTGATTTCGGTCCCTCGAGTTAGACTCTCTCACATTGGCGGCCACGCATTCTCAGTTACAGCCGCAAAAACTTGGAACAGCCTTCCACTGTCGCTTCGAGCGGTTGACAACCATCTGTCCTTCCGCCGAGCTCTAAAGACTTATCTCTACTAGGTTTTTGCTTACTGCTTCTTGCCTCTTGCTCTACCCAGCACCAAGATGCCTCGGGGCATACACGCGCTTTAGAAATACATATAACATAACATAATGTGAACGAAGGCAGAACCAATTACATTAATGTCTATTCTAGGAATTCCCTGGGAACGGGTAGGTTTACACATTGTGGTACCGGTACATTTTCAAACATGTTTAAAGTACTGTATAGTTTTAGTTCGTATGTTGTCTCATTGGGTTGATACATTATGGGTACAAAATATATGTCCAAAGGACATTGTTAACTTTTTATATGCCATGTTCAAGCGAGAAGGATATCTGTCAAGTACTATAACGGATAATGGTGTGCAATTAGTGTTGGAGGAAATGGAAACATGTTTAAAAAGCAATGGTGTTAAGCATAGGACAAGTTCTATTTATTATTCCAAAACAAATAAAATAGTAGAAAGGTTTAATCATGTCATCAAGAATAGCATCAGGGGTGTCATTGATGAAGGGAGAGATTGGAGGAAAGGTGCTGATGAAGTAGTGGTAGTATATAGATTCACTCCTCACTCCACTACACACATCTCACCCTTTGAGATGCTCAGGAGCAGGAAGCCCAACACCAGAGTTTGTCCGACTTGGCTTTGTAGAGCAGGAGTGAGAAACTTGGATTTACAGAACATTAGGAGTACAATTGATAAAAAAACAATGGCAGAATAAGAAATGTTTTGATGTCAAGAAAGCAGTGAAGGAGAGAAGGATTGTAGTGGGTGATGACGTGTGCATTAAACTGCCTCAAGGGAGCAAGAAGGGTGTGGTGAGTTGGTCAGGACCGATTAAAGTAATACAAATGCTGCATGGTGCTATCAGAACCTCTTAAGTTAAGGTTTGGAACAAAACAAAATGTGTTGCAGTTGGTTCAATCAAATGAAGATCGACAACAAAATGGATAGTAGTGCTGCATCTACATAGGACATAGTGTGGCGAAAATGAGAATGTCGAAAGCATGTTTAATTGAAGGAATATGTAGAGTGAGCATTGAACAGTGTGAGATGGCACTGAAGTAGAAATGCTAGGTTGTAGTCTATTGTCACATAAAATGGTATTCTGTATGAAAATGCAATATTTACTTTTGTGAATTGATTGTAGTATATGATTAAAAACATTGTTATCTCCCAAAGTTAATTTTAGGCAAATGCATAGCGACAAGTTACGTTAAGTTAAATGTTATTTGTGTGAGAAAACTCTGTAAGAAGGGTGATGTGTAACATTCTATGTTATGGAATATGACTCTATGCTATGTAACACCAGGTGGTAGGGAATAGGAATGTGGTACACTTTGGGTGGAAAAGTAATGACATGCATCTTCTTTTGGAAGCTGCATCTCTAGGAAGGACCTGTTTGAGAAACAGAGCTGACTTGAAGGAAGCCAGTGGGGCGTAGATCTGCTCTTAATAAAGAAGAAAGAAAATAACTTGCCTGCCTGCTGTATCTTTTCACCAGCATTGCAGTTGGAAAACGGGAAATCAAAAAGTGAAGCTCCCCAGATAGGAACCAAAACAAATCGCATAAGGATGAATGTTAATAAAGGTTCAAAATGGAGCCTCCTTATACCCAAATAGGTTATAAATGGTGACTGCTTATGAAATATCAAAAAGTTATGCTGCAATACATTTTTATGAAAAAGCGCAGAGGCAAAACAAATCAAGACATCCCAGGCTTACTTAATGTTGATTTTAGGCCGAAAGCAACTGCTAAATGTAAAATATATGGGATTTTCTTTCAACAAATTGAATTACATGAGAATTCATTTAGACACATGGGATGTTTTCTTTTTTACTTTTATCCGCTGAATTTATCAGAAAATAAATCTTGTTTACGACGCAGCTGATCAGTACAGATCTAAGTTAGTTGATCTGAGAAAGTGCACCAAAAAGTAAAATGGAATGCATGCACTATTGAGCAGCTGATTATTGCTTATGTATTGCAACATGATATATTTTGATATTTGTATCAACCTTAGATTAACACATTCATTGCCACTCAGTAATGTTTTTTTTCTGATGAATTATTCATTTTGTTCACAGATTCTTAAATGTATATACATTTTGCAGTGCCGGCAACTCTTGAAACATTTCAGCCCACAGGGGTCACTATAAGACTCCTCTTCCGCACCCATGACACTTGACTTAACATCAGGGGTAGTTAATTTGTTTGTGTTTTTTTCATACAACTCGCAGGGCAGTACAACTAAATAACTCCCAATATAAGAACTCAGGTCAAGTTTAGGCAGTGTGCAAGTTACAGCTTTACATGTGACCACTTAGGACCCGATTCATGGAATTCCTTGCACGGTATGAAGTGACGTTGCACTGCTTAAAATTGACTTTGCTCTGCAGTCACAAACCCTGATTGAACTGTGCAAAGTGTATTTTTGAAGAGCAAAGTCAGTGCAAAGTCATTTTTGCACTACACAATTAACTTTGCACTGACTTTGCACTGCACAAATACACTTTGCACAGTTCCATGAATCAGGGTTTGTGTCGGCAGTGCGAAGTCACTATTCAGCAGTGCAAAGTCACTTTGAACGAAGCAAATAATTCCATGAATGAGGCCCTCTATGCTACTTTGTCAGCAACACATGGAATTGTAGAGGTAGATATTACTAATGAATATTTACCACTGCATTTTGACCCGCATACCTCTACATTCATTAACATGCATAGGCAATAATGGCATTTCTTTTGCTTTGTAATTCATTGCTGTACATAGACAAATTGCTGAAATGCAGTTTGTTAAAAGAAATGAAAAACACTTGAAACTTATGTCAGTAGTTCTGTCATGTTTATAATGACTGGAAAATATACGTAATTAATGTATCTTTGATATATTACAAGGAATGCATTCCTGAATGTTGTAAATAGATACATATACAAATTAAGTTACAGCATTTAGAGTATGGCATTATAATAGAAAATGCCTTTTGTAATACAGTTTTTACAAAATACAATCAATGATTTATTAACCTAATTAGGGCGTAGTCTCAGATGCAGAGGACTATGCTCCAGCAAATGAAATGGAATATAACACTGCAGCAGAGCAACATTTAAAAAAGACAACTCCCAATATAGGAAATTAGGTCTTGGTTTATGCAGTATAGACTTTTACAGATGTTCAGTCTTTCTTTGTCAGAAAGTTTTTCCCTGCAAAATATGGGATTGTAGAGTGAAATTACATGTTCACTATCAACCAGCTGTTGCCCTGATGAATTGTTCAAATACATGGAGAAAAAAAACATGGAAAATATGTCAGCAGAGCGCAAGGGTACCAACAGTTTGGCATGGAAGTGTCTCAGAGACCTTTTCACTCACCTAACCGAGGAGGATGCAGGCTAACTAAATCCACTGCAAGGCATGGACCACAGAAGTGTGGGGAGAGTTCAGTCAACTACACCAACGGTTTCTGGCGTGGAGGCGTCTTGGAAAACTATTGAATCACCTGTGTGACGAGGTGTCAGACCAACAAATGTGAGGAAAATGCATGAAGCTGCAGTTGACTGCCAGAGTGAAGGGATACAAGGATACACTCTCAGATATCAAACTTAAGATTGACTAAACAATATTTTTTAAATTACAACTTCTACAATAATCAGAATAACAAGGCCTCTGATAATCACAATAAGTTTATTCCTCCTGAGACAAATAATTCGGAAGTAGTGGCAGAGTCTGAATTGATATTGGTTTCAAATCCAGTGGGGGCCCCAAAGCAACATATAAAGAACGCAGGAAAGTCACTAATTACATCCCATTAGGAATCGTAAATAATTCAACATATGGACTGCCTGGTAGTATAACTGCAGACGGCCTTCCTATAAATACACACGTGAAAAGAAATGGCATACAACTCTAGATTCTTCTTTCCTGTGTCTGTATTGTAGTCTAAATATGGAAGCAGGGGTGCCTGCCTAAAAGGATTGTTTAATAACAGAGTTGACAAACGATAACATGGTTGACCCAGCTATAGAGCTAATGGAGAACCCTGTGGGAAATCACTTAAACACCTCCAATGGCTCTTTCAGGTCTCGTAATAATGTACAAACGGTGCTCGGACCCTCCTCATCTCAGGGCTGCATTTAGTCCTCAAATCATTGGTACGGCTGTATGATAACACTGGTTTATAGTCATAATCTCGAATACAAATATGTCGAAAGTCATAATGTCGAAAAAATAAAGTCGAAAACAAAAATGTTGAATTTCTTTTTTTTTGTTGATTTTTATTCGAAATGTGGGGGTTCCCCCCCAACCCCCTTTTTTAATTTTCTTTTTATGTTTTACCCCTTTTTTTTACCACCGGAACCCCAAAAAAACATGTAAATTAAAAAAAAAAAATCGACATTTTTGTTTTCGACATTATTGCTTCGACATTATTGTGATTCGACATTTTGTTTTCGAGATAATGACTGGACACCGATAACACCCACTACAAAGGCAAAAGCCACTCAGATTTATTATTATCTCTATTGCTCAAAATTAAGGATTTGGGCGGAAGAAGCATAAATTTACAAAGAATATTACTTTTAGTTCTAGACCTTGTCTGAAAGGGAAAGGGATGGTGAATGCTGACGTTCTGCAGAACTCAAAAGCTCCTTCTGCTGTTAATTGAGATTTGGTGAATTCAGAGGTGCAGAGATTAACAGCCTGATTCATGGAATTATTTGCGTGAAAAACGCAGATTTGTGCGCCTTTCTGCCTGGAAATCACTGTTTGAAGTATGAGGATTTTTGGCCCATGAGTCACGCAAATCTGCGTTTTTCACGCAAATAATTCCATGAATCAGGCTATAAGTGTTAAACCTGTTCTGCTTCCCTGTCCAATGGATAGCCTGAATAAATCAAATTAGAATAGAACATTTAAAGGCAGATATGTTCTGAGGGGAAAATAATCTAAGAGCAAAAAGCAAAAGAACTTGAATACAAATGGATTGTCAACAAATGTCTCTGATCTCTGAAATTGGAAACCTCAGCTGTTGCTATTCCACTGAAGAAAGTCTGCAGCAAGAAAAAAAGCATAGCTTGACACAAATCCTAAGGATACTGCACAGTTCTGCCAACCCACAGATGCGATCATCAATACTAAATAAGATGCTCAAGGTGTGTGACCCCACTTGTGAATGTAACACCTGATATAACTTTGTTTAGTCAAGCACAGCTATATTTAGAAGAGTACCAACAGTTAATGCCAATTACCGAGGCCTGAGATTGTCTTCAACGAGTCTAACAATAGGTGAGGAATTGAATTGAAAATGAATGACTCAAGACTTATTGGCATAGAGGCTGTGCTGGGAGACAAAGATTACAGTTCACCAAATGGATTGAAGCTGCTTCATCTATCTGCTAATATCCCAGGATTTAGGCTGATGAAATCTAAGGACAGTGATATTCGATGACTGTCCATTTTCATTCCATAATTCAGAGAAATGGGTTTGGGTCTATTATTATGCAATTTAAAAGCAAAGGTAGACTTGGATGCTTAAAGAACAAAGACATTTGTATTGTCTGATAACTGAAATTCGGTAATCAAGGGCTGATCTAAAAATAGTTCAATAGGAGGGACTGCAGGGAGGTCAAACTCAAATTGTCTCAACTGAGAGATTTGCATCCGTTAGTGGAAAAAATGATTGGTCAATGTTGCTGGTGACCCTACAATCCTCAAATTCTACCGGAAGAAAAATGAAGTCTCTCTGGCTTAAAATGTTGTACATTTGTATCATGAAATCACATACTCAGCCATTCAGAATTATTTTCTAGATTGAATGATTTTGGAATTATTTTTTTTCCTAGAAACCTGGTTAACTAGCACGCTAATTCTTGATGGAGTGACATGCTTGGAAAAATAGCAAACTAATAGGTCGACCTGGGGTTGTCCCATTACATTTGTGGATAAGTCACTGAGAGCGTGTGCCCAGATTCTTGAGAAGGGTTTGAAAGGGGCCCCTAGGGGTCCCTCGTGCTATGGAAACAAGGCAATGACCATACACAAAAAGATGCGCCAGACACAAGGTTTCAAAATCCCAATGCTAGGGTTTATTGCAAGCAAAAGATAGTATCAATTGGCCCATTCTGATCTCACGCCCCGCGACGTGAGTTTCATAGGCCTCGAGGGACGCAAGAGAGGGAATTACGTACATCAGATTCAAATATACAAAATGCATATCATACAATCAGCAAAGTCATGTTCAACACCCCTCTGTACTAAGTTCCTTTGAACTCGGGATGACGATGGACATATCTGACAAATGTGACGATCATAATGCTTTCGATGTCTATTCTAGTAACAATGTGCAATTTAGAAAGTGCGGAGGCATCTTTTAGAACACAGTGGTTCTGTTTTTGGAAGCAATCTGTACACGGGGAAGAGCCACATTCCAAGCTTTACTATCTATGAGGTACTATTCGTGTCCTGGGAGCCGACACATTCTAAGGGGTTTTGCGAAGGGGGGCCTTAAGAGAAGCATAATTCAAGCCTTTCACTGTATTATTCTAACATATTCTACCATTGTACGAGACTGGCTGGCAGCTGTGAAGTGATTAAATGCCCTGCAGCTTCCTCCCAAGGCTACAGAGAGGGAGCGTGGGCATTCCTTTCTGGGATACTCATAAGGAGTTCAGCAAACTCTTCAGTCCCGCGACCTTGTCCTTTCATATTCAGACAACAATGTTAACAGTTGAGCAGAGTAAGCAGAATCCACAATAATTGCAAGCTGCAAAGCAGTTTTTAGACAGAAAGCAATGAGCAATGGTTAACAAGCAAAATGGCGATTCTGCTACTTTTAAAATGGCCGCTTCTTGGTCAAGCATAACAGTCTATATTTCTATAATTCGGTGCATAAGACGGTTGGCCCACGGCCATCAAGTTACGTCTATCATTCATATGAAGGGTATTCATTTTTCCAGATTGACAGGTTGGGGAAGGTGTCTGGCTGTTATGAATTGGAGGATGTTCCTTGGTAGAAGGGATGACATGTTGTTGTTTAACAACTGCTGGACTAAATCCCTGTGGTGAAATAGTAGTATATTTTACTTGATGAACTAAAGAAAATGTTCAATCACTGATGTGCTGTTAGTCATTTGGATACAATAATCACTGCAGGACATTTGAATAGCTACTGTTCTGTGGTTCTTGTATAGTGGGTGTACTGGAGGGGTATGTTTTGCCTTCTATTGATGCCAGGACTAGTAATGCATTTTGTAGAGGAATTAATTGGAAGTCGTTGATGAATTTATGTGGTCTATCACACTTAAAAAATGTTGATTTGATGGATTCCACTAGGACTGTTTTGTTTATCGTTTGATGGTCGAGACTACTCCTATTTTGGTTATAGGGCAAAGTGGGAGTTTTTCCAGCCCCAACAGCTTCAATAAAGGTTTTACAAACTGTTCCCGTTGTGTCAGTGATACCATGCCTCTCCTATATTCACATGTTAGGAGACCACTATTTGTTTCCATTTAAGCCTTTTATTTAGGACTATTTGATTGTATTAAACAGGGAGCCATTACCCCCTCTGACCTTTATAGACTAGCTCACTCCACCTCTCATAGGCTTTTTCACTCATGATTGTTCAGTACTTGGCACTTGCAAATGTCCTTGTCCCTCCTAATCTTAGCAGAAATATGTCTTACGCACGTGGTCCGTTCCTTCGACTCCCTTTGTACCTTGCAGCCATCTCTCGAAATAACCTTCTTGATCCTAGGCCAAGATACTCCCTTATTCTGCACGTGAAAACAGCATCTTCACCAGTTCTTCAAATTGCAATCCTAGGCTCGTCTTTTGCGGTAACAGGGTTGATTCTTAACTCAGGCCATCATCCATTTTCTTCCAATAACCATTCTTAACATTGTATGTATACCTCTTTTTAGCAATCTTCGTTGTATCTTGTCTACCTTGCATTACAGTGTATTTACAGTTATTTGTCAGCACGTTATTTCTTCTTCTTATATTCATCTATACTTTGTCTTTAGGTACATGTTTCTCTTTGTGCTTCAGTTACATTGTCAGTATTTTCATATCATTTTTGCATAGGTTCATTTATCTCCATCATTTTGTCATCTTCAGATTTTATTTAAAGTTCATCTATATTATTCATAACTGCATTCTGACATCTTCGTAGTGGGCACCCCTCATGGTGGCATCCTTCTGCTCCTAGGTGAGTGTACCATCTGAAGGGCTGCCTGACACAGTATATAAATGTTGCATGGATTCATGCATGGGTTCCTAACTGTAACTCTTCATCTGCTACCCCAATAGGGGTAGGGACCTCAGGAGGGCAGGTACCAAAGGAGAGGCATCCACCTGCTCATCTGCAATCCCCCCTCTGGTTGAATATTCAACCATACTTTCTTTTCCTCTTCTTTTGCAATACCTGGCTCATCTTCTTCTATGATCTCATCATATTTTCTTTGGGACCCATATTTTCGTCACTCCCCTCAGGTGGTCTGCATTTATTATGTGTTCATCTACACTCCAAGTCATATATATCGACAATCCCTAACTGGTGAACAGAATATCCATCATCCTGCATACCTCTTTTTATCTTGTGGATAGTAAAACCTTGTTCGTAGGGGTGCAAGAGAACTCTTCTTAATGTTTTCTCAGATACTTTCTTCCATCTGCATCTTTTTTCTGGTGCTACTGTTAATGTCAATCATTATCATCATATGAACCAAGGTGAAGATTATTGCTATGCCGGAGGTTTTAAACAATCGGGTTAATTAATTTAGTAACCTCTCTATGTCAAACCTCTACCTAACCAAAAAAAGAAAATTAGTTAATTCTTAATTATATTTTTTAAAGTTATTTAAGCAGATCGCATTCAAACCTTTTGACAAGAGAAAGAAAACACCAAAAAACAGAGAATTCTAAATTAATTCTGTATTCAGTCGAGTAAACAAGTAAATGTCTGTTAAGCAATGGCAATGAACCAAAAACAAAACAACACACTAAAAACAGACATTCAAATGATATGTGTTGGTACAGAAATCACAGTTTGGTTGGAAAGACAATTAGAAAATACAGACCTAATTACATATTGTTCAAAAAATCATGGAGTATTGACCCCAAAACAAGAAAGGAAAGGGGAGAAGGAAGGGGGAATAGACAGTTGGAAAGAATAAAATTGGCAAAATATGTGAAAAAAACTGGACAATAATAACTTTAGGAAAGGGCAGGATCTTTTAGTCCTTGCCATATAGTGTAAACAAGACACTGAGCTAAACACTCAATGTGTGGCACATCTTCATGATTGTCACTTATCAGACCTGATTATCAAAACTTATTGTGATATGGATGCAAGTTCAAAAAATTGCAAAATCAATAATACATCTCGGGAACAACTTTGTTTCCCGAGGTCAAATCTGTGGGGGAACTCTATTGAAGGCAGGGTCTCGTGTGTTAGGTTAGACCAAAAGCATTTCGGTGGGAAGAGCCAAGATACATAGAGTAAAAGGTTCTGCCTTCATCAGGGCAGCAGTCGTAAGTTCTGCAGTGCAAAAAAGAGAATGAAAGGAGTAAGGTACAACCAATCTGGTTTGCTTGGTAGGTGTTTAAAAAACTTGTGAAAGGTGAATTTAACTTGATAGAAAAAAAGAAAGTGTCTCTACAAGAGACAATGGGCCTCATTAGGACCCTGGCGGAGAGGGTATTACGCCAGCGTAGTGCATGGCGTACCTCTCCGCCATACTACGAGTTCCCGTAGCGCCATGGAGGTTTTCTCCGCCTGGTTTTACCAGCCGGAGAAAACCATGGCGCTACGGGACCTCGTTGTTAATTACGCCACCGTATTTTACGGTGGCGTAATTAACTCCTTCCCCACTCCCATTATACCCTATGGGGCAAAAATGGGAATGGGGAAGGGCAGAATGGGGATTGGGGATTTACCGCTCCGCCGAGGTCGGAATGGGGCGGTAAATCCGCCAACCCCCATGGCGCTATCGGCGGCTTTCCGCCATGCTTCGCGGTGCATTTAGCACCGCGAAGTCCGCCTGGGTCGTAATGAGGCCCAATAGCTTATAATTAACTCCATGCTCTGTGCACTGTGATGGCCTGACCCCCAGTGAAAGAGAAAAGAAGAAGTTAGAGTTTTTTTTCCTGCCACCCATGAATCAGAGGCTCACCATGTACACTGCCCTCCTAAACCCATTGGCCACTGTGTAAGTGATCATGCCAAATATAAGGAGGTTGATGAGTACCTCTATAGAAAGTGAGCATCTAGGGGGAGCCCTAACACAGGTTCGTACATGTTGGTATGTTTCTGTTGTGCGATTTCAGATGGGCCGAGAGGGCACACCCGTTGCCCGAAGTTTGTCTGGATTGGCAGGGGCAGTCCTGGAGTAGGACGCTGGGTGCCTATAGCTCGGCTTGGGCGTCTGTGAGCAAAGAAAATGGGAAGTGTGAAGAGGAGGTACTTGGAAAATCCATTTGATATGCATCTGTGAGGGAAGAAACACAGTTACAATTTTGAAATAAAGGTACCTTTAAGTGGTCTGAATCCATTGGCCCTTATCCTTCGTGGGTATTTCCAGGTGGGAAAGGATGTGTCAGGGCCGGCAGAGGAAACTGTATTCCTGCTTTGACGCCTCTGTGGGACTGAGCGGTGCACCGGAACACAGACCTAGCAGAAAGAAAACCACATGTTTCTTCCTAGTGTCTCTATTTTTCTCTGGCTGTGCATGAAGCATTGGAGCCAGCATAGTGGTGTGGTGGTTAAATTACCTGTGCGGGAAAACTGGCAAGCACGGCTGAAAGCCGATTCTGCTGCTATTGGGCTTCTCACCAGCCTGGAAACTACACAATGCGGAAGTTGTCAGGCCAGGTGAAGTCTGGCTGGTAGGTTGTAGGGAAAGAGGGGTGGTATACGTATCATGTGCTCATTGGTGCTCGTCACTACTAGGGAGGAGCTAAATGGATCTGTCAGCCCCAACCATTGCTTTGATAGATGCGGAAATTAGGATACTTCCCAGTGCCTGGCGACTGAATGGGGGGGAAGGAGTGGATTAGGGGGAGCACGGGCAGGGTCGTGTGCTGTCATTGGTGCGTGTCATCGTGGGTGGGAGGCGTGGGGTCGAAAAAAACAACAAAACACACATACGCCGCCCATACAGCCTTGAGTATGGGAGAACTGTGCTGTGTGTCACTTGCTGGGCAAGATTAGCATTTAACCTGGAAAAATGTGCACACAGGCTCTATGACGGTGTTGGGAAACCGGACGTCAGGGCTGTTTGGCAGCCGCCCAGTTTCTTATGGGTGCAGCGTGCATACTGTTCATGTCAAGCCTATGTATGTGAATAATATCAACATTAAATATGAGAGGTCCGAAGTGGACACATTTAGATTTTGATGTGATGGGCCCAGAAACAGCAGCGTCTGTTTGGCTGATGGATGGGAAAAACACACTGTGCACAGACGTTGGGCCTTTATTGGGGGCACAACCCTGTAAGGCATTGTGGGGTCACGTTTCTGGAGATACATGGTAACAGTTGTAGGAGAGTTGATCTAACTACAAACACCAACATTGCCCAATGTTGTCCAGTGAGCAAAAGAGTGATTGCTTACTGAGGTGGACACAGGGCTAATTCCTGTTGGAATACGTTTGCATGCATGAATGCTAATATTCACATCTGGGGGATTTACAGCTCATTGAGTCCATTCTTAAAGGTATCCAATCTATGGATCCACCTACTTTCCAGATTTGAAAGTCTGGTCTCGATATTCGGGCCAAGATTGATTTTCTCTAAACCCACCATAAGATGTAGTCGGCTGTGTGCCGGGTCTCCATAGAGTGGGCTACCATGGGTGATGGGGTGTGCTTGCACCAGATCCTAGATTGGTGCTCGGAGATCCGGGTACCTATCTTCCACATGGATTGGCCTACATAGGGGTGCCCACAGGGGCATGCAATGCAGTACACCACCTGACTGCTTTTACAGATTGAATGGTGTTTTAAGGTCCACTGCTTTTCTCCGTAGAGAAAGTTTGAATTTTCTTTGTGAACCTGCACACAAACCAAGAAACACCTAGGGGTAGTGTCCTGTTACCTTGCGGAGATTCCAAAGCCCTAAATGGGGGGTATCGTGAATGTACATGGAATGAACTAAATGCTCCTTAACATTTCTTGCTTGCATGAAAGTGAATCTTGGTGGCGGTTCATCTGGCAATTGTAGTTTGACTATCGGCCAGTATTTCTGGATCACCTTTTTGACCTTGAAAGAATTCGGACCATGTGTGGTCACGCATGTGATTCTATCTGGTTGTTCCTCGTTTTGGGAGGGTCCCGATTCCAGAAGTGTTTCTCGATTGGTAAATCTAACCCTTTTCCTTGCAGTTGAAACTAGTTTCTTGGGGTATCCTCTCAGTTTCAGTCTATTAGCCAAATGGTCAGAATTTGTATAGAAGTCCTCCACGAGGAACAGTTTCTGCGAATGCTCAGAAATTGTCCCTATGGGAGATTTTGTTTCACATGGTGGGGTTGGTCACTATTATAATGCAGAAGGGTGTTGTGGTCAGCGAGTTTTCTGTACAGGTTGCATGTGAGTTTCCCTTCTTGCCCTGCAATTAGAAGGTCCAAAAAGCGTACTGTGTTCTTATGGTACTCCATGGTAAACTGGATGTTACTGTTGCAAGTATTGAACCACTCTTGAAATTATTTGTGAGATAATTCATCCCCAGTCCACAGAAAGACGACGTCATCAATATATCTGCGCCATTCTTGGATGTTTGTTAACCATGTGTTGGCCTGATTGTAAATGTATTTTTCTTCAAAGGACGCCATGAAGAGGATGGCCAAACTAGGGGTAAAGTTAGTGCCCATCACTGTCCCCTTTATTTGTAAGAAGAACTGGTTATTGAAAATGAAAAGGTTTTTACACAGGGCTAAGGTGATGAGTTCAATGTTAAATTCAGGCGGAACCCGAGACTGAGTGTTGTTCAGGGTAAGATGTTCATAAATGCAGTCTATTGCATCTTCCTGTGGAATGGACGTGTATAGTGATTTTATGTCTATCGTAACCAAATATTGGTGGCCGGGGTCCAACGGAAGCCCCTCAAATATTCTGATTGTGTGTGTGTGGTGTCTCGCAGGTATGATTTAGTCTTGGTACTCAGGGGTTTGAGGAAGAAATACACAAATCTGCAAACTGGTTGTAGTACCGAGCCACAGCCTGACACTATGGGCCTCCCTGGTGGGTCCTGAGCATCTTTATGTATCTTTGGGAGGGCGCACAGACATGGGGTATGTTCTTGAGATGTTGTCAAGAAAACTGCTTTCATACACTCGACACGGTATAGAAATGTTACATGGATTCATGCATGGGTTCCCAACTGTAGCTCTTCACCTGCTACCCCAATAGGGGTCGGGACCTCAGGAGGGCAGGTACCAAAGGAGAGGCATCCACCTGCTCATCTGCAATCCCCCCTCTGGTCGAATATTCAACCATATTTTCTTTTCCGCTTCTTTTGCTATTCCTGCTTCATCTTCTTCTGTGATCTCATCATATTTTCTTTTCTTTGGGACCCATAATTTTGTCACTCCCCGCAGGTGGTCTGCACTTATGAAACACTTGTGTATAGGCGTGTTATAAATGCCATATCATATCATATCATATCATATCATATCATGTGTTCATCCACACTCCAAGTCATATCGACAATCCCTAACTGGTGATCAGAATATCCATCATCCCACATACCTCTTCTGATCATGGGGATAGTAAAACCTTGTTCGTAGGGGTGCAAGAGAACTCTTCTTAATGTTTTCTCAAATACTTTCTTCCATCTGCATCTTTTTTTTTTGGTGCTACTGTTAATGTCAATCATTATCATCATTCCAATAGCTTTCTTGGCTGTCTTCTGGCATTGTCCCAAAATGATTCTTATAAGACAGAATCCTAGTAGCACCAACACTAGTATGGCTCCCAGTAATTTGATAGCATTCTCAAACCAAGATAGAATCCATGAAAACAGAGATAAGAGCCAATCTTCTCCTGCCGTCTCATCAGCTTTGTCTTCCATATTTGTATGCAGGGTTGTTAACATCATTATTGCTTCTGTCAGGATTAGCTTTTTTCCTTCATGAGCTGGTTCAAATGTACAGGAAGATGGGGCCAAACTTGGCACACATGCCTCCTATCATTGCTGTTATTAGGTCCAGAACAAACCTGTTCTGGAGGGTCATCAGCCTTATGGCTCTTAATTCTTCTTTCATTGCATTGAATCTGTGTATTGTTGCATAGATCATCTGCAGCAATACGTACCTAGTGATTTGTAACCACTTGGCATTCACTGTTGCTTGGAGTCCTGGTGTAAATATGGATGTCATTATCATTACAGTCTTACTGAATAATTTGAATTCAACAGGAATATCTTCATAAGACTTTATTGGTTTTGATGAGAAATAGTTCTCTTTTTAGTCGACAAAGATGAAGTGATCTCTTCTTTCTTAGGTACTCATTCATTTTTGGAAACTCCTCAATTGGAGGTCATTTTGGGTAATCACTAATGCTGAGACGTATACTGTGACAATGCAGCACACTCCTCCCCAGTCTTTAGGTAATTGCATGTAGGCTCTGGATCCTCAAGCCCAATATTGATGCATTAGCACTGCAGTTCCTCCATTCTTTCCTGGTACTTCAATTATTTCTCCGCAACCTTTCTTATTTCCAACAAAGACCTTGTCATCATTCTTGAAGCAGGTTGTTGCATTCTTCACTTGCAATATTTGCACTGGTCCTGCTTCCTTCTCAACCTTGGTTAGTAGTCTTGCATGCTTGGCCCATAATTCTAGGCATTCATCATTCACCTGTTGCACCTTGCAGATTGCTTCTTTCTTAAGATTAGGCCATCTTCCCATCCAGTGCTGGTTGCTACATACCCATACACCAATAGCTGTATCCTTTCCTAACATCCTGGCTATCCTGATTTTTTAGTCATGTCTGAGCAATTCATTCTCTTCATTTAAACAGTTTTTATTGGGTCTCCATACTGAGACGGATACATGAGTTTTTTACTTGTCCATCCCAATTCAGTCTCCATTCATTTTGTTTTCACATATGTGTCATTGTAATAAAGTATTCATCCTTCCTTCTGGTTTTTGCTGAATCTTATTTTATTTATTTAAATTTATTTAATTTATAGAGCATGCAGCAACCCGTAGGCATCAAGGATTCTGCCCCATTGTCTTGTCCTAATCTAAGGAAGGTGTTCCAGCACGGGAACAAGCTGAGAGGCTTGGGTGTTTCTTCCAAATCAATGCGCTGATAATCATTTTCATTTTCCCTTGACCCCTCCCGTCGATTCTGGAGCTCTTGAGACATAAAAGAAACACTTTCAGTCATTCAGTCATCCCTTACCGCCATACTCCGCGTTCCCTTTGCGCCCTCGCCCTTAACGCCTGCTTTGAGCAGGTGTTAAAGTCGAGGGCGCAAAGGGGCCTCCAAGCCAATAACGGTGACCGTAATGGACGGTCACCGTTATTTGCATCTTCCCCATTCCCATTGAGCCCTATGGGGGCTCATTTGGGAATGGGGAAGAGCCTTGGTGAATGGGGAATTACCGCCCCGTCAACCTTGGAATGGGGCGGTAATTCTGCCATCCACCAAGGTGCTGCCGGTCCGGGTATGGCGTCAACCAAGGCATTAATAGCGCCATTGGTTAGCGCCGTAATCGGAATGAGGCCCATTGTTTTCAAATAATCATGCACTTTATTGCCTAGAGCCCTTGCTACACTATGCTCTAGTTGAGGAAGTGAGAGGATTTCTCATACAATGCCCAGTCACCAACTCATGAGGAGTCAAATGGTGATCTGAGACAGGCTGATTCCGCAGCGCATACAGCGAAAGGGGTAGACAATGGAGCCATCCCCTTTTTAAAGTGACTCTCAGCTTCACTATCCTTTCTTTCAAAAGTACATTACATTTTTTGCAAATAGCATTTGCTTGTGGATGTTAGGCTGATGCAAATGTGTGCCTTATACCTAATAGTAAGACTATATTTTAAAATAGTTCATTTATGAAGTGCATCCCATTATCAGATTGCAAAACATTGCATACACCCCATCTTGGAAATACTTCATGCATAAGGAACTTGGACCCACCTCTATCCATCTGGAGAAAGGACATACTTCAACTAACATATATCTATACCCATTACAGGTCTGCATCATATCTATGTAATCTATATGTAGATGCTGAAATGGTCCATTTTGTCTGGAAATTACTCATCTTATTGTTTGCAAAGTGTGTCCTGCAGTGAATTTCTGGCTCACAATACAGTTCATTATGAACTGTGCCACATGGTCATATAGTTTCAGTATGAACCATTCTTCTGCAATACTAGCAGCTAGACACTATTGAGTCACATGCACTGGGTAGTGAAGCTGTTCCAGTGCTGCCCTCAATAATGCTAGAGGCATAACTTGTTTTCCAGTGCTATCCTATATCCACATCGCCTAAGTAGGGGATAGAGAACATTCCTGTTGTCTCCATAACTCAAATGTACACTCTCGGTTCAGTTTTACCACTGCCAATCCAATAT
Source organism: Ambystoma mexicanum (assembly GCF_040938575.1). Classification (NCBI taxonomy): domain Eukaryota; kingdom Metazoa; phylum Chordata; class Amphibia; order Caudata; family Ambystomatidae; genus Ambystoma; species Ambystoma mexicanum. The sequence continues at coordinate 26,515,503 of NC_090924.1, forward strand.
GTCTCACACCTGTTTTTTGGTCAATTCTCGATGACCCATCAAAGAAGGCCACTTACCCCTTTCCTAGAGCATTCTCTCTAACTCAGGGAATATCATCATAACATTCAGCATACGTTATACAGTCATGCACATTGTCATCTTGTCCCACTGGTTCCGCTATACACATTGCTGGATTCACTGTGCTATACCTAATCATTTTAATTGCAGGGTTTGAGATAATTACCTCATACCCTGACACTATTTGTGTGGTCAATGTACTTTTGGGCTTCTCTAGAATGGTAAATAATGCGTGTTCACCCCATGGCTATACCTGAGGCCTTTTCAATTGCAAATGCAGCTGCAGCTAAAGATTGCTCAAATGGGTAATATCCCTTCATGACTGATCCAACTATAATAAGCTAATGCTTTATGATGTTGTCCCAGTGTTGTTTTCTGTGTAAGTACTGCTGTAATGTCTTTTCCATTTGAATGGGAGAATAAGTACAATTCTTCACTATAGTTTGGAATTCCTAACACAGGATCTGTGCTGTTTGCGTTTTTTGATTCATGAAATCCCTCAGTCATTTCTTCTGTCCATATTATTTTATTTTTAGCCATCTGTGCCTCTTTGAATCCTTTTAAAGTGGACGTATATAAGTATTGGATAAGCATAAAAATGGTTGCATTTGTCTCACTATGTTCGTCTGTTCAGTTCTTATAATAGCCTCTGCCCTCTCAGGTGTCACTGTTCTTCATTCATGCAGATTTACTCCTGGTTTAAGATTAATTTTAACTGCTCCTACTCCTTTCAATAAGCCCACTTCATATGGACTTTTTGTCCGTAGCATACTTGGTACCTTTTTCAAATCTTCCTGAAAAAATGGTGGTTTCATTTTTACCAATGCCATTCATTGTGGTATTTCTATATTCTCTACTTTGATCCAATAAGTGAGATTTATGAAAAATACTACATCATCATTTGAGTAGTCATCCCTAAATAGCTCTTCGTCAGTCAGGTCTATCAATCGATATCCTTTACTAAGCCTATCACCATTCTCATGAAGCGTCATCCTTTCTTCTCTAACTATTGCTACTTCTAGTTCTAAAGGGATAACTTGCCCTTCCTCATTGTCCATAGGGATCTCTAGCCTGAATAACATCTTATCAGATAGTCTCAATATGGCAAATATTATTTTAAAATATGATGCTAATCATTGGTCAGTTGCTTTAACATCTTTGTTTACTGATATTGTAAAAACCGTGATGATGCCACCATAATAGTCCTTAGTTTATGTTGTTCCTATATTTAAAAAGATGTTGTGAAGGGTCAGAAGAAGAAGCCAAAGTCTTGGCGGACATTTTAAGGATTCTTTTATTTAAACTATAAGTGAAAGGCCTACGTTTCCCTATCACAAAAGGGATTACATTGCCTATCAAAGAAATTAAAGGTGCTCATCTGTCATCAGGAAGTCCACAAAACATAAATGTCCTCGGTCCATATCTAGTTCTACCTAGTTCTACCTAACCCTATCCCTAATATGAATAACTCAAATGCAGACCAAGAGACTATCTCTCTTCTCCTGATCTTGTCATGTCTTCTGGTACTTTTGTTATAGAAATGTCTCTGGTCAAAAAATGTACGTTTCTAAACCCAATCTTCCTTGATATCTTCTTGCTATTTTCTTCATGAGCTCCTGTAGCTCCTCAAAAATACTCCTATCTCTTGTTCCCCTCTTTGGGGTTCTATTTAGGATAGTTTTCCTTGAGATACTCCCGCTATGCGTTATCCGTGGTTGTATATCTCTCACAGACTTTAAACTCAACCTTCCACAGGTTTGTTGTGACTTTATCCAACTTAAGACTTCGCCTCTTCTGGCTTCTTGATATTGGATTGTCTCCTCCCTTATCTTGCTCCCATGACACCTTTTTCTCACAACAAATATTTTTCTGTATGCCGTGTTCTCTAGACACTCCCACTCTGAGCTTTGTGGAGTTTTTCCCATTCTTCCTATGCTATTCTATTCCTGTCTCTTTTATTTTGCCACCCCAGGTTATTTGGTATGATTTTAATGGGTCTTTCATATCCCTAGTTAAACTGTTTTATTGTTCATTGCCTGCCCACCATGAGACGTTTGTGGTCACGCCACCACCTCGGGTCCCCACTCTAGTAACAATGTCTCTGTTGCTTCTCTTGTCGGCCTTCTGACATCTCAAATCTGCTTTCTCTGCCTCTCCGAAAGTGACAGGCTCTGTGGCTTGCCTTAGATCTGTCTCTCCAAGGTGCAATCACATCAGGGCGCTTCCCTTGTGTATGATTCTCTCTTTCCTCTGTACTCTTCTCGGTTAAGTATATGTCTCTCCTTAAAGAGGCCTCTGCCTTTCCTTTGCAGCATGTGTTTGTTCCAGCATTGCCTGCAGCCAAGTGTAAGAATGACATATTCTTCATTGCAGGAAGTCCCAGGTATGGCTATGGTGCTTGGTATAGGGAGTTCCTTGAGGGAATGTGAGTCTGTGTCCCCTGGGGGGGGAGAAGGGTTGCATACCGTTGATTTGTCACAGTAGATAGAGATAAACCGTCCAATTAACACCCTATCTCACTTTTGAATGTATTGAGTAAGACGATATTACTCAAAGAGGTGGATATATTGTCTACATCAGTGTGATGCTGTAAATGCATAGGAGGGGCAGAGCCTCCGTATCCTTGTCCTTTACTGATTTTTATCGTGTGTTCTGTCGTGTTTTCCGCGCAGGAGTTCATGTGGGACTCCTGGCGGTGCAGCTCTCTTTCTTTTGGTTTGGTGAACGGACCCGTGGGATACCCTTATGGCACCCATGGTTGGGGGTACAACCCTGTGCCCCTAGTGTATGTTTTTGGGCACCTGTGGGTGGCCCACAGAGCAGGGTCTGGTCTGGTGGCAGCTCCATGCTGAATTTGACAGGTGCGCGGAGTAGCCTCCATTTTGGGATACCCCGGCCCTGCCATTGGGATCAGTTGATCCCTGATGGAAAACAAGATGGCCCCGGTGGCCTCTTGCTTTCTATTACCCATTACCTTGTTTTCCCAAAGTCCTGGGAAGCCCTGACACTGTCCCTTCCCCCTGACTGGCTGTTGGATGGAAGTGCCATATATGGTTTGTTGTGAAGGCCCGGCCAGACTAGCTGGAGCCTTCCCGGTGATGTATGTTGTGGGTACCTCCTGTGGGTGGGACCTGGGTGAATAGAGTGTGTGACGAATATGCATTCTGTGTTGTGGGTGTCTAGTATCTGGTGGTTGACACAATGACTGAGACAACCCTGCCCGAAACCGGTATGAATGCAGCTTGGAGTGTTGAATGGCTCGGTACTTGTCCCAATGCACATAACTTGTTGTGAGTGTCTGGAGAGAAGTGAATGGCCTGAATACCTCGTGTGCCTGATTGGCTGCCTGCCTGCATGAATGCCCGTAGTCGTGATTGGATGCTTGAGTGTGACCCAGCGGAATGAATGGGAGATCAACAGTATATCTGGGGACCTCTCACTGCTAGGAATCGTGTTCAGAAGCTGAAGTCCACTAAGACGAGTAACTGGATTAACTGACGCTTTACCTTGAAGCCCTGCTGGACGAGAAGAATTGCTGTTGCTCTCCTTCACAATCTGAAAGCTGCTGTGCCTCCAAGGACTGACCCAGAGAGGACCTGGTAAGGCGCCCTCTTCCTGAGCTATGAGGGACCATCGTGCACAGCTGATCTTTGCCAACGCTCCCTGGTAGACAGACCTATGACAGGGTGCCGACCCGATACGGGGACTGCTGCGGAACTCCAAGGAGAAGCACTCGGACTGTTGTCCGCCACTGTCGACGACCGCCGTCGCCGACCGGAGCCGCCGTGCTCCCGTTTGCCTAAGAACTTCCATTGATCATCGGACGCTCTCGTCTGCATCGTCACCCGCTTGTCTCCTGCTGGAGAAGGCCCGACTGTCGACGCACCGAGGAGCATCCACCAGTGGGTTTCCCGCCACCTACAGACCGCAGAGACGCTGACGACTTGACGCCCTCGCTGGGCCACAGTTCTTCATCATTTCTTTGCGGTCCAGAACTATCTTCACCAAGGTGCCCCGCACGCCTCTTCCTTGCAGGATGCCAACGCTCTGTCATCGACGAGCACCGCAAGGAACAAAGCTGCCACTTCCCTGCCGTAGTTCACCCTGTTCACCGTCGGACGTTGGACGACCAGTGACTCCCGCCTTAAAGGAAGGGGACACAAGAAGGGCCGTCGATTCCCCGACACCGAACGCCAAGTTCCCCGACATCTCTCAACGATCCGTGGCTCCCACCTGAAAGGGAGGCACTCAAGAAGGATCGGTCGGTGCATCGTCGGAGAACTCTACTCCACCAGGTACATTAGGGGCGTAAAACCTTAATAGGAAGAAGTAAGACTATTGAACATTTGGACTGGGCTTGTGCTATATATCTTTATCTACAGGTTGCCCAGGTGGGGGATCTCCACACAGAACTGTGCCTAGAGGTAGGGGTCAGTATTCTGCCTATTGTTTCAACCATCTTGCATTCCTTCCTATCTCTATTGCTCGTTTACTCGTTATTGATCTGTGTGACATTTTAATCGTACAGTTGATGCACTTTAATGACATTTGATAACATTAGTGGTACCACTCTAGACGTGTATATATTTATCATTATTGACTTCCAAGTACAGAGTGTGTTATTGTGATTGTGTACATACCTTTGAATATTAATTATATAAAGACTGTGTTTTCAGTAATACCGTGTGTGTACATTCCTTTGTGGGGGTTCGGGGAACACACTGTACTTAAAAACCAGCCTGCATCACCTCCTGAGAAGCTAGGCCTTGATTGCTCGACTACGATACCAATAATAGAGAATCTTGGCTGGGGTCCTCTGTGCCTCTCCTTTACCATATAGAGAGAGGAAGTACAGACACCCCCTACCGGTCTTTACACTGGTGGCAGCGGTGGGATGCTTATGGTTTTAACACTCAGTGTATAACCGAGCCACTTACAAAATATCTGCACTTTATTCGATTAAGGTTTGGGTGTGTACAAAATAACTGCATTACAAGCAATGGAGTCTATTGCGAATGGTAAATTGACTCGGATGAGCTTAGAGGCTCTCCAGAGTGCTTGTGAAGCCAGGGAGCTAGACTTTGTGGATAAGTCTAGGGCTGAGCTGATAGCTGCCCTGGTGGACTACCAGACCGATGGTGAAACTCTTGATGAGGGGGGGAATGCAACCAATGAGGACTCTGCCCCTGGGGTTTCTACTGAATCTGTTTCTGGGAATTCCGCCATTCCTGCTGCCTCTGTTCGAACCCCAGCAATTCCTTGGAACTTGAGTTATTAAGGATGAAATTGGCCTTTGAATATCACAAGTTGGAAATAGATGCTGAGCTTAAGAAAGAGGAGCTGGCTCAACAGGGTGAACTCAAGAATAGGGATCTTGAACTCAAAGACAAGGACACTGAATGTCAGAGAAACCAGCTAGAGAAAGCTTGAGTGGAGACTTCGGCGAAACCCAGTGAGAGTGTCAGGTCCCCGGGAACTAAATTTATGAAGGATTTGGTTGGTGTGTTTTCGGAGGGTTCTGATATCCTCCAATGGATTGAAGCGTTTGAAATGGCTTGTGCAATTCATGATGTTGACAAAAGAGATTGGGCTAAGTGTTTGCTAAGCAGAGTGCCTCAAACTGGATATGACTGTATTCTGAAGCTGAGTGTGGAAGAACGGGGTCAGTATGAGTGTATGAAATTTGCTTTGATTGCCAAGTTTGGCAAGACACCTACCCAATACCGTAAAAGGTTCAGGGATTTTAAGAAAAGAGAGAATGTGTCTTGGGTCGACTGGGTGAGTGCTGCGCACATGAATATGATGGGGTGGATTGACGGTTACAAGGTGAAAACTTTTGTTGAATTGTCCCACCTGTTGTTTTTTCAGCATTTTTCTGAAGCTTGTTCACCGGAGCTGCGTCAGTATGTTGCTGACCAGAACATTTTAGATCCCTTTAAGCTGGCTAGGTTGGCTGACAAGTGGGTCTCCCACCGGGTGTCCCCTAAGGACTCCAGTGGGAAGGACAAGGACAAAGAAAAGGGGGCCTCTCAGAAAGCTGAGGAGTCTCAAAAGCAGTCACAGTCGAATAAACCTAAACCCTCTTCTCCTAAGACCAGAAATCTAGTGGGGATAAGTCATCTGTGGGTGGGAATAAGAGTAGTAGTCCACCTGCTACAAAGCAGGCTCCCGGTGGTTCCAGTACTGTACCCCGCACTCCCGGCATTTGTTGGGACTGTGGGGCTCTGGATCACAAAAGGGGTGACTCCAAGTGTAAAAGTAAGGCACTCGGAGTACAGGCTGTCAGCCTGACCTACCCTTACCCCATGTCTGAGGTGGAGGCCACCGTCCTCCCCTCCTCTACCGGGATCACTTTTGGTGCTCCCGTAGAGATTTCCTTAGTGTCCCTTGGGGCCTGGGACCAGTACGCAGAAGTACGGGCGACTATCCCACAGAACACCCGTAGATTTTTGGGAAGTGTCCTCCTGAATGGCCAGCCTTCTACTGGTTTGAGAGACACTGGGGCAAGCATGACAGTGGTGGACAGGACCCTGCTCAAGCCAGAGGACTATGTATATGCTCCTCTGAGAACCACCAGGTTAGCTGGTGGGCCTCCCAAATTATCGCCTGTAGCCCGAGTCACACTCGTAATTGGAGACAAGACAGCAAAGCTTCCTGTCCTGGTTCAGGACAACATCCCTGCTAACATTCTGTTAGGTAACGATCTAGTCGAGTTGGGGGTTGATCGCGGATGGTCTTCCCATGACTGCTGCTGCGGTCACTAGGTCACAGGTGACACCGGGTCTGGCTGTGAGTCAGGTACCCGAGCCAAAGGCGTGGCCTAAGGCACGACGAAGGAAGAGCAAGAAGGCCACCTCTGTGGAGGGAGCCCTTTCTCTTCCTGCTGTTCCTACAGCACCCATTGGGATCCATGCTCCGGATGGGCTGGTTCCAGTGGTAAACCCCGTCTCAACTCCTGTGGGAGAAGAGCCAGAAGACTCTCCTGTGGGAGAGGTTCTCAACCCGGAGGATCATCCCGATCTTCAATGCTTGTTAGCTGAAGGGGGACCCTCCCGGGCAGACTTCTGTAAAGGACAGAGAGAGTGTCCCTCTCTCGAGGGTCTGAGGAAACAGGCACAGTCCCAGGCACAAGGCGAAGTGCCTAGGACTTTCCGGATTTATTGGGAGGGTGAGCTCCTTGTTAGTGAGCCCACTAAGCCTGAATATGGTGCCCTCAAGAGGTTAGTGGTACCCCAGGTTTACAGGCCCTTCCTACTGCAGTTGGCGCATGAGGTACACTTGGCTGGTCATCTTGGTACCAAGAAGACTAAGCAGAGGCTCTCTGCCCATTTCTACTGGCCCCGGATGGGAGTAGAAGTGGAGTCCCACTGCAGGACCTGCCCAACTTGTCAGTTGTCTGGCAAGACTACTGGAGGCAGTGTCATTGCCCCACTGCAGCCATTGCCAGTGGTTGGCACACCGTTTGAGAGGGTGGGCATCGACATCGTCGGTCCCCTTGACCCTCCCACATATGGTGGACATCATTTCATCCTGGTTTTAGTATATCATGCCACCAGGTACCCTGAGGCTATACCCCTTCGGACTGTTACTGCCTAGGTGGTTGCCCGGGCCCTCCTGGGCATTTTCACCCGCGTTGGATTCCCCAAGGAGGTTGTCTCTGGCCGAGGATCCAACTTCATGTCTAGTTACATGAAAGCCATGTGGAAAGAATGCGGGGTAACCTACAAGTTCTCCACTTCTTACCACCCCCAGACCAATGGTCTGGTTGAGAGAATTAATAAAACTCTCAAGGGCATGCTAGGTGCTTTGGAAGAGCCCCTAAGGAGGAAATGGGATCTCCTCCTGCCATGCCTGCTGTTTGCTTACCGAGAGGTACCTCAAGAGGGTGTTGGTTTCAGCCCCTTTGAGTTGCTCTTTGGACATCCTGTGAGGGGGCCCCTCGCCTTGATCAGAGAAGGCTTTAAGCCACCCCTCCCGGTCCCGCCAAGCAAGTGGGGGACTATGTGTTAGGCCTCAGATGGAGGATGACACAGATGATGGGTCAAGCAACGGTGAATCTCAAGGCCAGCCAGGAATTGAACAAATACTGGCATGACCTTAAAGCATCGCAAGTGGAGTGGACTCCGGGACAGGAGGTCCTCGTGATGGAGCCTACCAAGCCTCGGGCATTGGCAGATAAGTGGACTGGACCCTTCAGGATAATCTCCAAGATGGGCGAGGTCAATTATCTGGTTGACATGGGAATCCCAGGGGTAGCCCCTCAGGTATTCCATGTTAATAGGCTCAAGCCGTACCACAGGCGAGCAGAAGTCTCATGTCTCTTTCTGGCTTCAGAGCAAGAAGAGGATGAGAGTGAGCCCCTTCCTGATTTCCTGCATAGCAACCCTCAGGATGGCTCAGTGGAGGGAGTGCAGCTCTCTCCAGATTTGACAACCGAGCAGCAGAAGGCCTGCAGGACTTTGCTCCAGCAGTATGCCTCTCTGTTTTCGCTGACGCCAGGCCTTACACCGTGTTGTAAGCACGAGATTGACACTGGTGACAGCGTGCCTGTCAAGAGCAGGAGCTACCGAATGTCAGATATGGTTAAGAACCAGTTCCAGGCTGAGGTCGCCAAGATGTTGGATCTGGGTGTTATTGAACCCTCAACCAGTCTCTGGTCCAGTCTAGTGGTCCTTGTCCCCAAGGCAAGTTCCCAGGCTGGTACCAAGGATTGGAGGTTCTGTGTGGACTACCGAGGAGTCAATGCCGTCACCAAAACTGACGCGCACCCCTTGTACCTGGGCTGATGAGCTCGTGGACACCATAGGTGCTGCCAAATTTGTGAGCACCTTTGACCTCACCTCAGGCTATTGGCAAATAGCTCTGATGGATCATGCCAAGGAAAAGACGGCGTTCTCCACCCCAGAGGGATTCTACCAGTTTAGGGTCATGCCTTTTGGGTTAAAGAATGCCCCTGCCACCTTCCAGAGATTGGTCAATCATGCTCTCAATGGGCTGGAAGCCTTTTGTGTGGCTTACTTAGACGACATTGCCCTCTACAGTTCCACTTGGGAAGAGCACTTGACACATCTGGGTAGAGTGTTGCAGGCCTTAAAGAGGGCTAACCTCACTATCAAGGCCACCAAGTGCCAGATAGCTCAGGGGAAGTCACGTATCTTGGTCATGAGGTAGGAGGGGGTCAAATCCAACCTCTCCCCAGTAAGGTAATGGATGTACAGGACTGGGAGACTCCCACTACTCAAACCCAGGTGAGAGCCTTTTTGGGTCTCACTGGGTACTATCGCAATTTCATGGCGGACTATGGAACCATAGCTGCACCACTGACAGCTCTGACTTCACCCAAGCAGCCTAGGAAGGTCAATTCGACTGAAGACTGTCAGAGGGCCTTTAAAGGCTTGAAAGAAAGTCTGTGTCGGGCACCCGTGTTGTGTGCACCTGACTACAGCCGACCCTTTATCGTACAGATGGATGCCTGCGACACCGGAATTGGAGCTGTCTTGTCCCAGTTAGATGACAAAGGGAGAGAACATCCTATCATATTCATCAGTAGACAAGTCAAGGGTAGAGAACTTAGGTGGGCTACTGTTGAAAAGGAGTGTTTTAGTATAGTTTGGAGCCTTAGGCGTTTTAGGCCCTACCTTACGGGATCTACCTTCAAGGTCCAAACAGATCATAAGCCCCTAAAGTGGCTTATGCAGATCAAGGGTGAGAACCCGAAACTGCTCAGGTGGTCCATTAGCCTGCAAGGGCTAGACTTCACCATAGAGCACAGACCAGGGAAGAGTCACGATAATGCAGATGGCCTTTCCAGAAGGTATGTTGACCGTCTGGATGAGGGTGTCTATCCCGTGGGAGATTAGGCACCCTCCACCTCAGTCTGGGGGGGGTGACTGTGATGCTGGAAATGCATCGGAGGGACAGGGCCTCCCTATCCTTGTCCTTTACTGCTTTTTATCGTGTGTTCTGTCGTGTTTTCTGCACAGGAGTTCATGTGGGACTCCTGGCGGTGCAGCTCTCTTTCTTTTGGTTTGGTGAACGGACCCGTGGGATACCCTTATGGCACCCATGGGTGGGGGTACAACCCTGTGCCCCTAGTGTATGTTTTTGTGCACCAGTGGGTGGCCCACAGAGCAGGGTATGGGCTGGTGGCAGCTCCATGCTGAATTTGACTGGTGCGCGGAGTATCCTGCATTTTGGGATACCCCGGCCCTGCCATTGGGATCAGTTGGACCCTGATGGAAAACAAGATGCTTGCTTTCTATTACCCATTACCTTGTTTTGCCAAAGTCCTGGGAAGCCCTGACTCTGTCCCTTCCCCCTGACTGGCTGTTGGATGGAAGTGCCATATATGGTGTTGTTGTGAAGGCCAGGCCAGACTAGCTGGAGCCTTCCCGGTTATGTATGTTGTGGGTACCTCCTGTGGGTGGGACCTGGGTGAATAGAGTGTGTGACGAATATGCATTCTGTGTTGTGGGTGTCTAGTATCTGGTGGTTGACACAATGACTGAGACAACCCTGCCCGAAACCGGTATGAATGCAGCTTGGAGTGTTGAATGGCTCGGTACTTGTCCCAATACACATAACTTGTTGTGAGTGTCTGGAGAGAAGGGAATGGTCTGAATAACTTGTGTCCCTGATTGGCTGCCTGCCTGCATGAATGCCCGTAGTCGTGATTGGATGCTTGAGTGTGACCCAGCGGAATGAATGGGAGATCAACAGTATATCTGGGGACCTCTCACTGCTAGGAATCGTGTTCAGAAGCTGAAGTCCACTACGACGAGTAACTGGATTAACTGATGCTTGACCTTGAAGCCCTGCTGGACGAGAAGAAGTGCTGTTGCTCTCCTTCACAATCTGAAAGTTGCTGTGCCTCCAAGGACTGAGCCAGAGAGGACCTGGTAAGGCGCCCTCTTCCCGAGCTACGAGGGACCATCGTGCACAGCTGATCTTTGCCAACGCTCCCTGGTAGACAGACCTACGAGAGGCTGCCGACCCGATACGGGGACTGCTACGGAACTCCAAGGAGAAGCACTCGGACTGTTGTCCGCCACTGTCGACGACCGCCGTCGCTGACCGGATCCGCCGTGCTCCCTAAGAACTTCCATTGATCATCGGACGCTCTCGTCTGCATCGTCACCCCCTTGTCTCCCGCTGGAGAAGGCCCGACTGTCGACGCGCCGAGGAGCATCCACCGGTGGGTTTCCCGCCACCTACAGACCGCAGAGACGCCGACGACTCGACGCCCTTGCTGGGCCACAGTTCTTCATCATCTCTTTGCGGTCCAGAACTATCGTCACCAAGGTGCCCCGCACCCATCTTCCTTACAGGACGCCAACGCTCTTGTCGACGATCACTGCTAGGAACGAAGCTGCCACTTCCCTGCCGTAGTTCACCCTGTTCACTGTCGGACGTTAGATGACCCGTGACTCCCACCTTAAAGGGAGGGCACTCAAGAAGGGCCGTCGATTCCCCGACACCGAACGCCAAGTTCCCCGACACCTCTCGACGATCCGTGGCTCCCGCCTGAAAGGGAGGCACTCAAGAAGGATCGGTCGGTGCATCGTCGGAGAACTCTACTCCACCAGGTACATTGGGGGGTAAAACCTTAATAGGAAGAAGTAAGACTATTGAACATTTGGACTGGGCTTGTGCTATATATCTTTATCTACAGGTTGCCCAGGTGGGGGGATCTCCACACAGAACTGTGCCGAGAGGTAGGGGTCAGTATTCTGCCTATTGTTTCAACCATCTTGCGTTCCTTCCTATCTCTATTGCTGGTTTACTCGTTATTGATCTGTGTGACATTTTAATCGTACAGTTGATGCACTTTAATGAGATTTGATAACATTAGTGGTACCACTCTAGACATGTATATATTTATCATTATTGACTTCCAAGTACAAAGTGCGTTATTGTGATCGTGTACATACCTTTGAATATTAATTATATAAAGACTGTGTTTTCAGTAATACAGTGTGTGGACATTCTTTTGTGGGGATTCGGGGAACACACTGTACTTAAGATCCAGCCTGCATCACCTCCTGAGAAGCTAGGCCTTGGTTGCTCAACTACGTTACCAATAATAGAGAATCTTGGCTGGGGTCCTCTGTGCCTCTCCTCTACCATATAGAGAGCGGAAGTACAGACACCCCCTACCGGTCTTTACAATCAGTTAAAATACTTTTAAGTTCCCAGAAATATTTCCACAGAACTTAAATTATAATTAAAATTATTCTTTTATAATGTGCTTAATACCGGGATCAGTTTCAATGCACGAGCCCAGGTTTCTAACCTGTGTTGCTATGCATTATCTTGCTTCCAAGACATGCCCCTGAGCTATCATCCTGACCTGGTTGAACAATGTCAAACACATGCATATATACAATATTCTAGGGCAGAACTGGCACTTCATCCAGATGTAGATCACAGTGGACCAACATAGAATATCTCCCAGTCTCCATAGTCCAGCCATTTGCATATTTTCATGCACTACTTACACCCTTTTAAAACAAACAGGGAGTTTATGGAGGACAGTGAGCAGAACATGCATTACATCAGTGTAAAGCTGCAGCGAAATGAAAGAACAAAAAATATAAACTGCATGTGGAAGGGTATAGATGTCTTCTTCCATGAGTGTAAGCATGGCAGAGGAAATAGCAATCAGATAAGTGCAAATGCTGGTCTCCTGTTACTGTTTTGAGAATTAAAAGTGCACAGAAATGCAGCCATCATAAAACATGGTGGAAGACAGATCAACATCGGGAAGGATGTTTTCTTCAAAAATGCAGCCAGGTCCACTTCACGGGGAAATAGAAAGAGAAAATGACAGACCACATGCTAAATTAGGGAGAGTCATCTAACACTAAGAGGAAAACAGGAGTGAACGTTGGGCAGTGGAAAGTAATGCATCTAGAAGGTTCTCTTTCGGTGTAAGCTTACGATGAATGATAAGGTGGACAGTACAATCACAACATAATATAAGCACATCTGACATTTATTAGTTGATTAACGCAGAGTAGCTCTCAAGGCAAAAGCAGCTTCACATGCCATTCAGAATGAATAGGCCTCAGAAATACATTAATTCCATGACAAGACAGGAGGCTCACATTATGCTTTACTTTCTTTCACTTGCTGCCACACCAGCACTTTAAAACTTAACTTTAAAACTGTACATTTATGTTCTTACAAAACCACAATTATAGAAAATGAAAATGGACCAGTGTAAACGTTTGTTTCACATCTGCGTGTGATCACTGTAATCGCCCGGGAACTACTAGTCCCATGATACTCATGTCTCTGGTAGTCCAATCCTCCCAGCTCTGTGCCTATCAGAGGACAGCCTCCTGTATAAGAACCCTTGTGCCCAGGTCCTTTCCTCTTTCTTTTTGCTGCCATAAGATAAGTGACATTCTTTCTCTATCTTTTCTTATAGAAGGATCGTTAGTCACGTATATATTTCTATAATTTCTGTAATATGTGTATATCAGTATGGCATTACACCGTAGCGCGCATGGAATTAGTTTCATTCTCCTCAAAAGAGTTTACCTGATCGCGTAGTGCGAGCGTTACGCAGCGTATTACATTCAGTAAGCGCGCGTTAGACTTCTCTCACAAAAGTTTGAGTGTTGTGAAGAGCGAGCGAGGGCCGGGGCTGTGAGCAATTCCGCTCGCTCCAGGCTGCCGAGCCCGCGCTCTGTAATAATCGGTGCCGGCGAACTCGGCGGCCGTTAGGACCTGTGGGAGCGGGAACCCCCTCAGGTTTTTGCGCTTGCAGTCGCGTACGAGGGAAGTAGTTAACCAGAGCTCCAGATTATTTTCGAAAAAAAAGAAAAAATTATATATATAAATATATATATAAATCTTTTGAATACTTTATAAAACGCAAGAAGCGGTTTACAGGTGCACATTACTCAGAAAGGTGTGTAGACCCTGAAGAGCCTTCATCTGCTGACTTCCACGCAGTTGGCCCTGCCAATACCTCGATCATGGCTCAGTTTGTCACCCCCACCAACACCCCTTCCACTTCTCCGGAGTGGAGTCAAGAAGAGTGGGAAGAGGATCCTTCCCAGCAAGAATCAGACTTGACACAGAGTTTTAAGAAGGTACTCGGAGACTCCTTGCAGCAGGTGGTCTCTCAAGGGGTGCAGCCTATTACGAAGATATTGGAGACTCTGGAAATGATAATGGCTGAACAACAGAAAAAGAGCACAGCCAGGAAAAGACGGGCTAGTAGCCCTGATGAAGGAACATCAGCAGGACACCCCCAAAAAGGAGTTGAGAAGAAGGGGTGTAAAGTAGCTCGGAAGAGCAAGCACTCTTTGACCCCCCCGGGCAACACTGAAAGTGTTAACACTGTTCCCCAATTGACAGGCGACCCTGTCACCAGGCTTAAAGAAGCCTTCCTGGCAAAGAACAGAGATGGCCAGGATAGACCCCCTACCCCAGGGGTGTACAATTTAGGGGACGATGACGAGGGCTATTCGCCCGATGATGAAGGGGGCGAGGAAGAAGAAGATATCAGTAGAGGTGTGGAAGACCCCCAAATCATAGAAGATACGGCAGACATGTTCGACGCCGAGGCCATCCGGCACCCCAAGTCCTCGGAATGGGTACCTTCCCCTAGAGTGGCACTCTACATGGCTCAGCATATCAGAAAACCTCTAGAAAGAGAGGTAAGATCGAGAATGAGATCCGAGTGTCCTAGACCAGAGCTGCCGAATAAACTAACAGAAACCCCTGACTTAGACCCTAAGATGGTTACGTTTGTGACCAAAACAGCTAGAGACATCAGGAAAGGCGTGGACCAAGCCTGGAAAGGATGTCAGGATAAGCTCCTGGACATTTCGGGTCCCTTAGCAAAAATTATGGACCTCGCTGAGAAGTCAAAAGATACAGGTATGCCAATAGACGCAACCGTCCTGGGCAACTTGGCGCAAAGAGCAGTATGCCTATTGGGCAACGCCAATTGTGCCTTATCTTCGGAAAGAAGAAGAGGAATCTTATTGAAGATTGACAACAAGTTGAGCGACCTGGTCACCTACGAAGCGGGCGCAGGCGCCAAAGGTCGGTTGTTCGGCGAGGCGTTCGCTAAAGAAATGGCGCAGTTCGTAGGAACTTATTCCGCTTTAGAGAAGGCCCAGACTTCAATCATAAAAATCTTTCCAGGACGGATTTTTGCCCGGACCGGACGACATAGGGGTCGCTCGTCCGGTCGCTATAACTCCCAACGAAGGCCCTACAATCAGCACGCCCAGTACTGGGACTCCAGACAACAAGACTCATTCTTCCCTGCTAGATCGAGGTTCCCCAGAGGCCGCAGGGGAAGAGGATCTTACAGACAACCAGGAGCAGCAGCCGGTGAGTACAGCATGTCGGAGTGTAGGAGGAAGAACCCTCCACTACCTGCGCGAATGGCAAGCATTATCAAGCGATGCATGGGTGCTACAGGCAGTAACAGGCCTACAGATAGAGTTTATAGGTACGCCAGTTCAGAGAACAGAACCCAGCCCCATAGTTATGGCGTAAGAGGAAGCAGCACCTGCACAGCGAGCTCAGCGAACTAGAAAGCAAAAATGCGATAGAGCGCAAACTCCAGAGAGATCCCGGTTTTCTCAGCAACATGTTCCTAGTTCAAAGAAGGGACAAAATAAGACCAGTAATCAATCTGAAAGATTTAAACGAATGGGTGTTATACAACCATTTCAAGTTGGAGGGGATTCATCTTCTCCGAGACCTTCTGCGCTCAGGAGACTGGCTAACTCGTCTAGATCTCAAAGATGCCTACCTAACGATTTCGATAGCAACTTCTTATCGGAAATATTTGTGCTTCCGATGGAAGGGAGAAGTATGGCGCTTCACGTGTCTCCCATTCGGTCTGTCCTCCGCTCCTTGGGCCTTCACCAAGCTCATGAAACCGGTGGCAGCAGCCCTCAGAGAGAGAGGCATACGTATCATCATCTATCTAGACGACATTCTCGTCTGCGGATCAGAAAAAGCTACTCTAGCAAAGAACGTTCAATGGGTATTCTCACTCCTCACCTCGCTAGGATTCCTAGTGAACCTAGACAAATCCCAACTACGTCCTGTCCAGAGGATAGACTTTCCAGGCTTCACAATAGACTCAGTGAAAGCCTCCCTCGAGCTCTCGGGTCACAAAGTGAGAGCGATCAAGAAAGAGCTCAGAGCAGTTCTAGCGAAAGGGACTATTTCCCTTCGCAAGTTAGCCAGAGTAGTAGGTCTTCTAGCAGCCTCCATTCAGGCGATATTTCCGGGTCCTCTCCATTATCGGGCACTGCAAAGGCACAAAATAAAACATCTACAAGGAGGCCTGAGATACCACCAATTAGTGACTTTGGACCGCGAAGCCCTCACAGAGCTCAACTGGTGGCTAGAGAATATAGAGGCCTGGAACGGCCGCGCCATTTTTGCTGATGCCCCAGAACTAGTAATAGAATCAGATGCAAGCAGGTCAGGCTGGGGAGCCAGATGCGAACATGTGCAGACAAGAGGGAAGTGGTCAGATGAAGAGTTACACCTCCATATAAATTGTCTCCAGTTGTTAGCAGGCTCTTTCGCAGTGCGCGCTTTAATGAAAGACAAGGTGAAGTGTTGCGTACTGCTCAAGATGGACAACATCTCCGCAGTGCGTTACATAAAAAAATTGGGAGGCACAAAATCCAAAATGCTAGCCGACTAAGCAAAGAATTTCTGGCATTACTGTCTTCAAAACAGAATCTCCGTATCAGCAGAATACTTACCAGGCAAGCAGAACGAAGTAGCAGACTGGAATTCACGTTATCTTGTGGACTCCAGCGATTGGAAACTACACCCCCAAGTCTTCCAGCGATTGCAGAATCTATGGGGGCCCCTACACATAGAACTGTTCGTGTCCAGACTGAACGCCCAGACATCAAGGTACTTCAGCTGGAGGATAGACCCGGATGCAGCGGGCACAGATGCCTTCCTGCACCCCTGGACCGGGGCAGTACATTATGCCTTCCCGCCGTTCATTATGATCACGAGAGCTCTAGCGAAAGTTCGCAGAGACCAAGCAGAGATTGTGATGGTGCTCCCCCTATGGAAGGCACAACCTTGGTTTCCAGCAGCGATGGAACTTTCTACGGATTTTCCGAGGATAGTGCCTCGACTGCTGGACCTTCTTCTCGACCCCGGCCATCCTCACCCGCTAGTGACCGCGGGCTCGCTACATTTGATAGGATGCAGGGTTTCAGGAAAAGATGGGACTTGCCTGGAATTTCACAACTCGCTGCAGATTGTATCAGAGACTCCTGGGCGCCTTCCACCCTTCGGAGCTATAGTGCGGCATGGAATGGGTGGTCCAGGTGGTGTCCGGAGTACGAGTTGGATCCCGTTTCAGCCCCTTTAGTAGAAGTCCTCAACTTCCTAGCTTTCAAATTTCAAGAAGGCAGCGCCTTCAGAACGGTAGGGAGTGTATAGGTCAGCCATTTCGGTGGGCCACGATGAGATAGCCGGTACCGCGGTTGGCATGCACCCAGCAGTTGTACGTCTACTCAGGGGGATGAAGCTCAAAAGACCACCTATGCCCAAGTACAAAGTGTTGTGGGATGTTAGAGACGTTTTTCGCCTCTTTCTTACATGGCCCGATAACGAGAACTTGTCCCGATCTCAGTTATCGGGAAAGCTAGCCATGCTGCTTTGCCTTACAGCCTGTAGGAGAGTTTCTGATGTCAAAGCTCTGTAAATCGATAGGAAAATATTCTATCCGGATGGCATATCTTTTACCATTACTAAAAGGACAAAGACAGATTCGAGAGTGATTGACTACCCGTACTTCACTAGTAATATAAAGCTTTGCGTAGCGCAATGTATCAAAGATTATGAGAAAGCAACAGCGCATATTAGGCCACAGGGAGTGACCCAGCTACTCATTGCGCGCAGGAAGCCCTATCATGCAGGGGTGTCGCTACAAGACATTATGAAATCAGCAGATTGGTCCTCAGAGTCGTCCTTCAAGACATTCTATTTTAAGCCCGTATCGGAAATACCTAATAGGGTGGTGAACAGCGTTGAACAAGCATAATGCGAGCCTCCTGTCTTGTCATAGAATAAAGATTGCCCGCGCTATCAGCTCAGGAAGTCTTCATTCTATTAAAGACAAGGATGCGAGCATTATATCCCACCCAGAATTGTAACATATCAGGTGCATTGTCATATGGTTAACTTTGTAACACTGTTGCTCGTTCCCACCCACATAATGACTCTCCATTCCTTTTAGGAGATGACCAGAAAGCTACAGGATGAAGAAACTCACGAAATGGAGTAATGTTCTTTCAAGTTGGTCGCGTTTGACCTTAAAGCCTTCAGTTCCGAGGATTGTTAACAGTTCATCCCGAGAAGATCGCTCTGTTGGTGAGGAGACTATTGAGTTTAAGGGCCAGACACAAAGAAAGAGGAAAGGACCTGGGCACAAGAGTTCTTATACAGGAGGCTGCCCTCTGATAGGCGCAGAGCTGGGAGGATTGGACTACCATAGACATGAGTATCATGGGACTAGTAGTTCCCGGGCGATTACAGTGATCAAACGCAGATGTGAAACAAACGTTTAAGCTGGTCAATTTTCGTTTTCCATAACTGTGGTTTTGTAAGAACATAAATGTACAGTATTAAAGTTAAGTTTTAAAGTGCTTGTGTGGCAGCAAATAAAAGAAAGTAAAGCATAATGCTCACCTCCTTGTCTTTAATAGAATGAAGACTTCCTGAGCTGATAGCATGGGCAATCTTTATTATTCCACACAGTAAAAGGCACCCCATTCGGTTCATTCTAGAGAGACACAGACATACAAAGTCAGTTGCAGCGGACAAGGTGTAAAGATGTGCTGTGATTGGTTAGAACACATAGATGCAGTTCACTCCCAGGCTTTGAACGGGAAGCAGCGATTCAATCAAATATTGCAACATTGAGCAGAACCCCTCATGAGGGAATATGTAAGAGTTCCACATGGATTGGCTAGGAGTAGGAGGTGCAGTCATTCCCCTGACATGGAACAAGTAAAACATAACACACAATGTGCCTACCCATCGCTTTAGAAACTTACATGATGAAGGCCACAAGCTCAGTGGGAAAGAGATAATGGGGGTCATTCCGAGTTGTTCGGTAAGGGTTTACGGGCACCGTTAAGGATGCCGGTGCTGGTAAACCCTTACCACCCTATTCCGAGGTCCCTTAGCGGGTCCCAGCTGGAACGGCTGGTCTGACCAGTCGTTCTCTGCGGGTCCTGTTAAGGGACCTTGGAGCTAATAACGCCTTCCCCATTTCCATTGAGCCCTATGGGGGCTGAAATGGGAATGGGGAATGGTTTACTTAATGGAGACTTACCGGGTCTTCCAAGGTCGGAATGACCCAGTAAGTCCCCATTCAGTCAGATCAGTCCCGGACCCGGGTTTCGAGGCAGCCATGGCACTAATAGCGCCGTGGCTACCTTCAAACTCGTAATGACCCCCAATGAGCAGAAGGGTGCACACGACAAAGTCAATCAGGGGAGAGACACACTGCCTTCCGTAGGGAAACATTTACCTAGGAGTGAGATCATGAACAATGAGCAACATGAGCACTCCAACCAAGTAAAAGAAAAGACAGGTTTTTCTGATCATAGAAGCAAAGAGTTCATAAAGTATTAAATGGAATATGATAAGGAATACATAAGACAACCTGAAACCTATTGAATTAAATGTGTTCATATGTATTAGGACCGCTCACACCCAGCCCCACTAAAATACACAATTTAGATGTACACATGAGCCCAAAGCAAGATGCCAAGAAGAACGCCCCATGAAGTCATGCAGACACCATGGGAAAGGAAGGGAAAGGACAACATGTTTCCAACGAGAAGTTTGAATGTTAACTGTCAGTTGAACAGTCACAAGGGTCAGAACTGTAAGTTGGTGCCAGCCTTTGGTTCCCATGAGAAGGGATGCAAAGCATTCTTTTATGTTGCCACACTTTTCAGACCTCACTAAGTGATTGGTCAATTATGGTGGAAGCAACCCATCCATGAAAACTTCAGATGGAACAACCAATGAACAACTGAGTTATTTGTTGCAACTCTTTAACCTGTCTACTGTCTAATCAAAACTCAGAGAAACTAGATGCCCCCATGATTAGATCATTGTCAAGAGGAAGTCATTAGCATGGTCATGAGGGCTAGGATAGGCCAATAGGGCTAGGTATTGTATAGATTCACCTATAGCACAAAGCAAGGCTGTCCAATCAGTGAACATGAATTTACATGCATCTTGCAACAATGAGTGAAAATCAACTCCACTCTTCACTATATTACACTGCAACAGTTGGTGACCCTGACATGATTCCAGGTCTTCTGCGAGGCTAGGGGCTCCTCTACTGCATTCTCCTGGGTAAGAAGTACCTGCCTACAGTGAGCAGAAACTGTGAAAACCATGAGGAGGCTAGCAAGCACTGGGATTATCCACAGACTTGCCTGATCACTGAAGGCTGTGGTGCCATCCCCAGGTATGCAGGCCCTTTTGCTTGGAAATCCAGCATCAGGGGTCCTCGGCAGAACATAGAATGCGAAGTGCATCTGACGTGAGAACACCACATGGGGGAGTGTGTGAGGGAGCGAAACATGTGATGTATTTTCTTTTGCTTCTTTATTATTTAGTAGAAATAGATATGGGCTGATGCAGAGAAGAGTGGTGACGTCTCAGGAATAGTAGTGGATATTGTCCTCTTCTCTCCTAGTCTCTACCTCTCAAATTCTCCTTATCGGAAATCTCAACATCAACATGTCTTTAATCCCTTCTCTGGGCTCTTCCACATCCTCTGCAATTCTCTCTTCCTTTCCATCCTACCCTCTGGTCCAACACAATCTTTGGTCACACCTTGGATGTTCGCATCTTCTCTGATATCCCTCTCTATAACCCTATCACCATTCCTTTCTCTTGGACCAAGCACTTTCTGCTCCCCTCCCACTGGGAGCTTCTTGTCCTGCAGGCAAAGCCTACCCCAGCATTGCCACCCTCCTTCTCGGTCATTCAGCACATGAAGCGGATGTCAGTGGAAGACTTTGCCTCTATTTTTCTGTCCTCCTACTCCTGCTGCTGACTCACACTCTGACACAGCCCCCTCTAACCTGCATCTTTATATCTCCAACACTCTTGACATCCTTGCTCCCATCATGAGAATCCACCTGAAGCCTGCCTCCAAGTGCAACTCTTGGTATGACTTCGATCTTGCCAACCTGAAACGCAAATGAAGGGTGGGTGAGAGTAAGTGGAGGGCAACGGGTGCATCATCTGACAAACTGACCTGCCGCCTGCTCCAAATGCAATACAGACTCTCTGTCCTCTCAAAGAAGAGTGTCCATATTCAAGCCTGCATCTCTGTGGCATCTAACAACATGGCCAAACTATTTGAAATCTGCAAGGAGCTTTCATCAGTCTCGATCTCTCCTGTGCCCTCCCAGGCCCTCTTCACAGCGCTGGCTTCTCATTTCAGCACAAAAACTCAGGACATCCTGTCCTCACATTCCTCTTCTTCTTCCTCTGTCTCTCTCAGGCCCGCTCTGGTTGCCTCTCCCTCTACTCTTCCTTTTTCCTCCTTTTCTCTAACAACACCTGACAATGTTTCTAGAGAAGTCTGATCTATGAAAGTGTCATCCAAACAGGTGCTTCCCTGCTCTACCTTTCCCCTCTCTCCTCAAGCACTCCCTTGTGCACCCCGTCCTTAATAAGCTTCTGCCGATCCTACCTGTCTGGCAAACTATCACCCGATATCTATCACTCCTTTCCTGGTCAAACTCCTGGAAAAGCTGGCTATCTCCTAGATTACTCTCCACACTTAATCTGTTGGTTGTCTCCATGACTATCAGTGTGGCTTCAGAGCAGCCAGAGGCATGGAAACTGCTCTCCTGAACACCCATGAAGATCTGCTCTCTAATCTTGATACCTGCTCTCCCTCTGTCCTCCTCCTCCTTGACCTTTCCTCTGCTTTTGACGTGGCTAATCATGGCACCCTAATCAATTGACTCTGTGCGAACCTGGACGTGGCTGACTTCCTTCCTCCTGCACCCTCCCGGGTCCAATTTTAGTCCTTTCTCTCCAGCACTTCTTTCTCCACATGTGGTGCAACCCAGGGCACTACTATCTCACTCTGGCTCTTCAATGTCTATCTGGTCCCTTTAGACCACTTGATCATCACCTTCTCTCCTAACTTTCAGTGTTATCCAGATGACACTCAGCTCTCTTTCAAGTTTCCCTCAGCTGTCTCATCTCCCTCGCTCATTCCTGACTGTTTATTCACTATCGAGGATTGTTGTGCCCCCAATGATCTCTCACTTAATGCCAGTAAGATGGAAATCCTTCCCATTGGGACCCTTGCTGCCACTTACCCTCTCTCACACTGGCCACCCTCCTTTGACCCTCTACCCTCACCTTCCTGTGAGGCAAAACACCTTGATTTCATCTTCGATTCCACCCTTTCCTTCTCTCTGCACATCCAGGACCTTGCCCAAAAGGCCCACTTCCAGCTGTAACTCCTAAGAAGCTCACTGCCTCCAAAGCCCTGCTTCTCTCCAGGCTGGACTATCGCAATGGCCTCTTTCTCAATCTACCTACCTCCATCTCTGCAACTAATTCAGAAAAGGACTGCAATACTTATCCTTGGCCTCAAGCACAGGGACCTTATCCCTCCACTGGCTCCTGGTGGCTGCAAGGATCAAGTTCAAGACCCTCTGCATCACCCACAAGGCCTTCTGGGGCATGGGCATGCACTATATCCAACTCTCTCTCTCAGAATACCTTCCTTCTAGAGCCCTTCATTCTGCTACCTCCAACTCTCTGAGGGTCAGACGCTTCTCAGGACAGAGAGTGAGGGGTAGATCTCTCTCTTCTGCAGGCGCCTCCCTCTAGAATGGCCTACCTTCTCCTCTCAGACTTTAGCCGGATCATCTGAAGTTCCGGAAACAGCTCAACACCTTTTTCGCCTCTGCCTTCTCTCTGCCATTTCCTTGCTAACTTACCTGTCTGTTGTGTCAACTGCTTGCCTAGTACCCTCAGAGTCTCACTGTGTACCAGGCTCCTCCTTGATCAGTCTTCCTTGCACTGTATCCTGGCTTACCATCGACTTAGGGGCTGTAAGCTGTAACCCCTATAGCCCCCGACCTCCTGGCATTTACCTTGAGCATCGCTGCCCTGGCTGCACTTACTCAGTCAAGCTGCCATGTTCGTACTTCCCCTTACCCTCTGACTTGCACTTCTCCCTCTCCCTTCCCCTTTCTCTTCATGTCATCACACTTGCATGATCCGAATGATACAAGCCCTAGCAAGATTGCTTGTCTTGTCTTCCCTCTGATTTCCCTCCCTTGTATTGTGGCACGTAGAAACACTGTGTACAGGCACGATATAAATGCCATATCATATCATATATCATATTGAAGTGAAAAGTCCTTTGAGAGAGGAGAGAGGGCTGCGCTGCCCAAACAAGAGTGGGAAGTCCCGCACTAGCGCAGATTAAAACCCTCTGTTCCAAGCTAATGGAATGCGAGTAGGACAAATAAACCATTGTGTATAGAAGGGTTGACCTTTTAATAATGTTGTACAAAGTGTAGATAGAAAGGTGTTTTATTAGAGGCGAGAGTAGATTGGTGTGAGTAAGGAGAGTAGGGAAAGCATTTTGGGTAGAGAATGTATTGTTGGAGGGACATTTTTGTTTGGTTGTTGTGCATAGATGCACATTGATTTGTGTCTCTCTTTGTTGTTTTGTTTGTGGTAACTCAGAGGTGCATCATAGGAGATGACCTATTAAAAGTGGTGTTTTGTCCTGTTGTGATAAATTGTTGTAGGCCATTAAGTCACTTTGACATTGTTATTGTTTAAAAATGTGTACACTAGTTGAACCTATGTGCAAGTAGTTTCCAATGTAAATGGAGAATATTATTAAAAATAATAATGAGTGGGACATCCAGAAGACAGAGGAGGAGCTTCAAAGGGTAACAAAGAGAAGAGAGAAAGGCCATATCCAATGATTAATGCCGATATCTGGACACCAGAAGATATCCTTTTGAAAATGAACAGGGCAGGGTCATGTCCAATGATAAATGCCGATACCTGGACAGCAGGAGATATCCTGTTGAAAATTAACAGTGCAGTAATTAAGGATGTGAAAATAGAAACTGAAGAGTGACTACAAATGGGTGGAGGAAATGAAGAGGGCATGCCACTTAGCAAACATAATCAGAAAAGCTTTGACTCTGAGCCAGAAGCAACAGAGAGTGATGGAGAACAGGAAACAGGAGGAAGTTGTGGAGAGCTGGGAAACTAAGGAAGAACAGAGATAGAAAACTCCATTAGGGAAACTGCTGAGAGCATGCTCATGATCAATAGCAGTAGTAAGAGCACAGAAAAGGGCAAAGATATTGAACAAAGGGAAGGGCGGGACACAATTTCCCTTTATACAGAAAGAAATAGGCAGAACACAATACATGCCTTGGTCACATATGGACAAAAACAACTTGATGAAACACTGCCCACAATCACTGCAGGAGCAGGAAAGTGGATCCATGCATTAGAAGGCACACAGCGGGAATCACTTTAGCAGTGGTAGTTATGAAGAGCCTACTTATCACTATATAAGGGAACATACAAACACAACTTGGGAAAAGGCAGGCTACCTGGGAGTTTGATTAGCGAGTGACACACATGATGGGGCTCCATTTAACAATTGTCAAACCCATTTATGTGATGCTCTGAGAAGGACATTGTGAGAAACCTGAGGGTATCCTCACACCTACTCCCCTTGGATCCTCTTCTCAGGTGGCCAGAGAAAGGCCATCGCTTTTGGATCCTGACCCCGGGGGGTGCAGATATGAGAGGAATCACATGGGTGGAGGGTCCTTGGGGATTGGGGAGGGAATGGCCACATGCGAGACATGGGAGCCCCCTTGTTCTTGTTATATTGACCCACATCCTTCACCTGCCTTTATAGGCTGTTGTCAATCATTTCCCTGCATGTTCCCACATTCATACCACTATGGTACTGGGACAAGAAAGAGGCAACTAGGAGTGGTACACACTAAAATGTCATTTCACCAGATGAGGAAGAGGCTGGCAGACTGTTTTGATAGTCAGGAATGTCCAGAGAGCTCTATTAACAATGCTCAGGCTTGAGGATGCACACCTGCAACCTGTTAAATGGTTGCAGGTGTATAAAAAGGAGAGAGAGCAGCATGAGAGGTGCCAGGACGAGTGTTGCGGGCCTGAAGGGAAAGAAACCCTGTGGAGATGGAGGCTGTTGAAGAGGTTCCAGTCAAAAAACCAGGACACCAGCAACTCCCCTGGAGAGACTGAAGCTCTAAGGTCCATGAAGGTCTCCACAGGGGCACTGTGGGGGAGCCTCCGTGGTTGGCTGCTCGCAGCAGGAGCTGCGAGGCATGGAAGAACTCAGATTGCTGTAAGCTACCAGCAGCATCCGTGGGAAGCGAGCAGAGCTACCAGCAACCGACAGAAAGAAGACTGGCGTGCGAGCAGGGCTCATGACACGGCGGAAAGGT
Organism: Ambystoma mexicanum; assembly: GCF_040938575.1. NCBI lineage: Eukaryota > Metazoa > Chordata > Amphibia > Caudata > Ambystomatidae > Ambystoma > Ambystoma mexicanum. The sequence continues at coordinate 26,541,107 of NC_090924.1, forward strand.
GTACATTGAGCAGAAGATGAGGAAAGCTGCCAGGGACTGTTGAGTGAATGAATGTAAACACTCCGACAAGGGAGCTCCTCAGGGCTGGTAGCCGGCAAAAGTAATTGCGGAATGAAAAAATTCAGATGCGCAAGATATTTGGAACCCAGAGTGAAGGGCTATTGTGAAAATACAAATAAGATCAACTGTGAGCAAAAGAGTAAGAATTAAGAATGATTAAATACCAAACTAAAGGAAAGATTTTGACAAGCCTATGAAAGCTTTTGATAAGCCTGTGAACAGAAGTTTGTGTGAAGTGCACGTACAATATGTTGAAAGCAATGAACACATCTTAGGAAATGCAGTGAAAAACAAGTATTGGATATTGCTGAAGAGTGTGAAAGAAATGTGGTGAAGGCAAGCAAGCACCACAGAGTGAACTGTATGAAAGAACACATTGTGTCAAAGCCAAAAGGCTGGCAAGGAAAAAACCACGCAAATGTGAACCAGACCAGAGGTGTAGTTACAAAGGAACCTTTATGGGCAAGAAAGGCTAGGGTTACTGGTTACATGACCTGTAATGGGTGGACCATGTGGTTCGACAACTACACCTAGACCGGGGATACTGTATCATTGGAGTCCAAGAAAACATACAGAGAGCAAATCTAAGTATATGAAAGAGATTGCTAAAGTGAAGCAGAAGAAAGCAATATGTATAAGCTGTCAAGAAACCAGAAGAAGTGTAAAGTTGACCTGGAACTGCATTTTCAATATTAAGAGACTGAAAGTAACTATAAATTGGAAAGCAGGAAAAGCTGTATTGTCTTCTTTGGGAAGGAAACCCCAAGACCTTGTGAAACTGGTTTGAACTTGTCGAGGGGAGCTATAAAGTAAGCCCAGAGCTGGAAGAAGCTCATAACTTTTTTGGGAACACTATTTCTTTTGATACTTACATCCCTACACATTGTTTAGCTTTAGTTGTGAGGGCAGCATAGGTTTTGGACACAGAGGGCCTCATCACGAGCTGGGCGGTAACACCAGCGCTAATAGCGCTGGCGCTATCTGCCCTACCGCCAAACCCACCGGCGCTATTAGCAGATTTGGAATTCCCCATTCCCCATTGAGCCCATTCGGTAATGTCCCATTCCGCATTGGGCTCAATGGGGCTCATACCGCTGGCGGATTTCCCGCCGGTAGTATGAGCACGAATTTTCGGCGGATTTCTCCCCAGCTCAGAGCTGGGGAGAACTCCGCCGAAGCCCTGATTTGGCGGACCCTTAAATCCGGTGGTAACAGCGCTACTGCCGGATTTAAGGGTTACAGCCAAACTCGTGATGAGGCCCAGAGACTTTTAAGTTGGACTCACTGGCTCAGACTTTCCTTAGTTTCTTTAGGTATGGAAAGCCCACCTTAGCATAAGTTTCAAGCATCCTAACATTTACGTTAATAGAACTAATTTTGTTTCAACTTTGAATCTGTTGTTTGTGTCTTGCTTCATGATGTCGTCACAGCATACCCAGACAAACCTAACATAATACACAGCAAGGCACGCACAATGCAACCTGATGAAGACCCAGCATTATACATTTATTCAATTCACTAGATGTGGTGACAAGAGACAGGGGAAGCATCGGATAAAAGCATACCAATATTTTACCACATGTTACATAGAGGTCTTCCATCAGAAGTACAGGCAGACCTAGATAAAATAGTGGGCATTGAAGCAAAAGGATGGGATTAGAAATAAACAGACAAAGTGCATTAATGTAAGTGAAATCACGAGAAAGAATGAGAAAAAGAAGAGGAATCGGAGTGAGCAGAGACAAATTTGCTACAGATAAAGTGAGTGAAGGTAAGCATGGAAGGTGCAGTAGTTATCAATGTCACAGATGGGCAACAGGAACCGCCATATGAGTGGACAGGTAACTGGGGAAAGGACAGAAGTGCTATGGGAGGGGTTCAAGGAGCAAGAGGTAATTCCCAGAGTTGATGAGGAGGGCCAATTTGGAGGATTAAGACCAAGATTAGGAGGGGCATGTTGGCCATGTGAAAATGTGGGACACATAGCATGACATTGCTGAAGTAGACCTCTCTTGCAATAGCATCCATGTGCTCCCCCAAATCAGTATCTTGCTTATGATTTAACATACAGGGAACCAGTACACGGTGCATGTGTCCCAGTGTCTACATTACCACAAAATCGAGGCCCAATGCATGTAGCAGCCCACACACAGGTGTATCAGGGGTCCTCCAATGGCCGGTCATGACTGGAACACCAATGTAATCCAAGCAGAAAGTAAGACCATTTTTTACAGATCCAGACTCAGCTGGGAGACCACAAGTCAAACAGCACAGTGGAACGGAACTGCATGAAGAGAGCTGTCAGTGCTGCCTACTGTGTCTAAAAATGTAATGGGTTCTCTCAAAATTAGCATTGACAAAGTTTGCAACAAGTATGAAACCATCCCACAAAGCTTATTGGCAGGTCAGTCCCCTATGGCTACCTACACGTTACCCCCTATTTTTTGGAGAAGACCCACTTGACCCCCGCTGCCCAACATGACCCATTTTGACATCACAAACCACCTCAAAATGATGTTTCTTGCATTGCATGAATATGCTGACCAGCAGAACTTTATTAATCTGCCAGTGGCCAGTCCTCATGAGACACACAGAACAACCTGAGCTTGGCAATGAAGAGACATTCACACTGCATCCTATAAAATGTGGTGCTCTCCTAACATCATCTCCAAGGACACCAAACACTGTTGCACCCTAGGGACACTGAAACTCTCCCCGTGATTGGCCCTCTCCTGGCTCACCCCATAGCCCCATATCCCTTGTCCTAGGCCCCTCTGCCAAGGGGTGATTTGAAACTGCTTACCCACAGCTTGGTTTTATTTATATGTGTCTGTATTTATTAGTTGGGTGTCTTTGTTTTCCAGTAAGTGACCATGTGCCTGGCTCGCTGACCTCGAAAGTGTCAGCTGAACCCGTTTCCAATCGACTGGAGTCCCCTGGGATTGGTTAGCTTGCAATATTTCTCCAGCACACTGTTGTGGCAGAGTGCGCAAGAAATGCATGTCTACCCTGAAATACAGGGCCTGTGGGTGAAAAAACACAAGTGGTTTACTTACCTTTGGCTTATGTTCCAAAATGGCTGTGCTGTGCATACCCATTCTACCTTTTGCCTCTGCTCCGGTAACCCGATCGCTCCCCAGGGTGCACCCATTCCCCCTGTCAATGATGTCCCCCTGCTGTTTGGATGCTCCTTCCCCTTCCCCATTATTCCCGCAAACTGGTAGGTGCACCCCCCTTGGCAATGCTGAATTTGCACTGTAACAGTCTCTTTAAAGAAGTTCGCCACCAAGTGGGCACCCAGGAAAACAGTGCATCGAACCAAATGTCCGAGGATATAGCATGTGTTTCTCTTGTCATTTTCTCTCATTGAGTGTGCAAATGTCCTCAATGGCTTCAGTTAGTGTCCCATTGGCTGCATCATTTGCTGAGATTACTGTACAGCAGCTGCTGCCGATTTTGTGACATACGCCACATTGAATGGCTATATCTAAAACAGATCTGTTTTGAAGTGTCACCAGGCTTAAGGCACAGAGCTCATCCCTTACTGCATGGAGCCCCTTCTTCGTCAAGTTGGCCAGCTTCATAATGCGTAACTTGCAGTCACTTGATGTTAGTGGCAGCTTGGACTGCCAAAAGCAAGAGCGATGCAAAAAAAAAACAGAATCCTTTAAAAATAGTGGGATTTTATGGCTTCCAAACTTTGTGATGTTGCTGTCGCCATATAGTTACTACTGTTCTTCCTTCTGCTCACGATGTGTTCCCACCCTTCTAGTGCCTTTTGTTTCTCCATAATTTTTCTTTTCAATATTGCTGGGTGATGGTTGAAGGACATCGGGCCTGTTCCGGTCCCCACCAAGGCAGGGCTGTGAAGCATGATGAGGCAACACAGTCTTCCCCAGTCAGGAGGCTACTGGGTGTACGCCTGGGTCCTACTTGCTCACCATTGATCTATCGCTGCCGCTTGTCCTCTCTGCAGTGCTAGGATACTCATCACCTTCACACAGCTGGCTTTGAACCCCAGATATGCTGACCCAGCTGAGCTGAAACAGATGGAAAATCATGTAAGGGATTTTATGTGGCCTGGTTGATGTCTCTCATCTATCCACGTCAATGCATGTACATATTTGTTCCATACTGCCCTGAAACTATCATTTATTTTTGATACCACATTTTCCTCAAACCCCACCAATCCCTATGCTTGAGACTTTTCCATTCTCCCCTCCCATTTGGAATCATGTAATATAAATCCATGTATGCTGATTAGAGACCTTGTGTGGCATCATGGAACATCATACACTGATGAATATCTGCAGTGTACTCTGCTGTGTGTTGTGAATAGTTGCTCCCCTTTCCTTGCACCCTCTGTTATGTATTCCAATAATATGTGTTTGGTACCCTCCTTGTTGGACATTCTACCCAACTGTATTAGTTGTCTGCATATAAATGTTCTTCTTCATCTATCCAGTGAACGGAACTGACTGTCCCTGAAAGAGGCCATGCATTTTATACAATGACAAGTGCATTATGCACCCCACCTCCCTCACCGTCAGTTCCTGGGGTATAAAAAGTGTGGGTGTTCCTGTGATGTGTGGGATGAGAGAACACACATAAAAAGTGCCATTAGCCCTCTCTCACCTCAAATGCTGCATTTCTTCATACCATACACCATACATTGCCAGATGCTGTGCCCTGCCTTCCCTCAATTGCATCATGAAATACATTTGCATTGAACACACTCCTTTTTGTATTTATATTCTTAGAATTATCTTTGGTTGTGCTGCCTGACCCTTTATGTAACAGAAACCAAAGGAGAGAGATAGACAGAAGAACACAGACACAAGCCAAAACATACCAAAGTACAAGCAAATTGGTCGTCCCCTCCATTGTCTTCCTGTAAAACCGAATAGCAGAGAAAAAAAGTCAATGAAAGCTGACTTGTACTCCCCATGAAGTTGTACTCCTCTTCTCTGAGGGAGCTGGTGCCTTGGCGGACGTCAGTGAGACTAATCTATCCCTTCCTGTTTGTGACCTTCGATGCAGTGGGTGTTGCATAGACAACTGTGTCAGGGACAGTAAATTGAGGTTCTTTTCACTTTCCTATGAAGTTCTGTATGTATATTCTGTCCCCTGTGTAGAGAGGTGCAGCTGGTGGAAACATGTCTTCCCCCTTCTTATCTGTGGATGTCTCTGTGGCTGGCCGGCTTGGATAAGAGTGCACCTGATAAGATGTATATATAACAGAATTGGTAAGTTCTGTCAAGTACATGTGGAATTCTTCACCGAGGATCTGGGCTTAGTTATACACATCCAAAATTGTACATGCAGGAGTGAGAGTTGCATGCATTCTCCTGTCAGTAACAATTTATTGCGGAATGCAAGCAGCAGGCGATGCAGCCAATTTTTGCCGAACGCTACTGTCAGCTTTGCTAGTTATTTTTCAAGCAAGCAAGGCATTTACCTTCTATACTAAGCTGTTGGCCTGTGGGTGGTACACTGTGCATACGCAGTGCTTTATGACTAGGAGGGTGATAACCTGCTTGAGGAGATCGTTGGAAAAGTGTTGCCCATTGTCGCACCTCAACTCATCACACCTCGGAAATACCTCTCACACCAAAAATCTGTTTGCTGATTTTGCATCATTGCGGGCACAAGGTCCTGCCTCAAGCCAACTTGAGAACAGACAATATACAACAAGCATGTACCTATATGAGACACATCTATCTTACATATCGACATAGTGAATATGCATGTGCCGGAAGGGTCCTTCTGGTCATGCCAGTGTTCCCCTGACAGTTTTCAACGTATGCCCTGCCAAAAATGTTTGACACGTTACACAATTCCCTGTAAATTCAGCCACCAATTCATAAAGCTTGGGCACAAACCATCTTTCACCTATTGTCCAATGTCTGTGACCACACATTCTTCCAAAATGTGGTCCTGCAAATGCTGCTGCTTTAAAGTTACATCATGTAATTTTCTGGAGATTACTCGTTTTCCAATGCTATTCTGTCTCCACACCAAGTTAGTGGGGGAGGGAGATCACCACCTCTGTACCCATAGCTCATTTTCATCCTGGGGTGCTTCTCCCTGCAGTTAAATTATCTGGACAATAGGTAATGCATTGAAGGTCTCTGTCGTGTCTGTGTTCCTGTGTTGTTTGGACACTTGGCCCATCATGGGTACTTTCTGTTTGGGCAGGTAGGATGCATCTTTGGCAGCTCTGTCAGACATTTCATATCCTTGAGAAATAAATTCTAGGCCGAGTGGCACACTTTGTTACTGCTTCTTCTACTGGTAGCTTCAGCACATCAATTAGCTGAACCAGCAGCTCAGCATATTGGATTGGGGACTGTAAGGAACTCATGGTGGCGATAGTAAAGAAAGACACAAGTGATCACAGTTCAAGGGTGTTTATTAAACTGTAAATCCAGGTTTGAGAAATGCCTAACCTAAACCTAAATCTGAGATGTGAGAAAGCATCAACTTTCAAATGAAAAATAAGGTAGTCCTTGTGGCGTCTTGTCAAAGTAAAAGCCCTATACTCAGAAAAAACTATTGTCAAATCCTTACAACTAATTACAGAAAGACTGTGGGATAGGGTTTTCAATGAAGAAAGAAGTGTTCGCAAATAATAAGTCAGAATGTGATTGCCTTCCCCATGTTTCGAGCATGGGACAAATTGTATGTCCTGAGCACAGCCCACGCTCGAGCTTTCCCAGCACGAGCCAACAGTTCCGTACCAGCTATCAGGTTCTTTGATGGTTAAGTCCATTTTTTATAAAAAGTCTATCGCCTTCGAGGGCCTGATGTATTCAACAACAAACAAACAAAGAGTGCCTTTCCACATGGACTTTGGGAGATGACTTGTCACCCCTGGATCTCCATCGGCCTGGCTCTGACCCAAATGACAAGGGGACAGTTCACTTCCCCTCGTCTTCCAATACGTCTTGCATTCACAAATCTTAAAGTGTTTTTAAAAATTTCTTCAGGCTTTGCCCCTTTTTGTCAGCTTCCCTCTGCCGGGTTCACTCTTGCCAGCTTTTACAAACAGTTCACTGTAGACAACCCTCAGTTGGGTTCACTCCAGTCAACAAACTAGTCACAGGGACTTTAGACCACACCCCTTTTTGTTAGCATCCCTCTGTCGGGTTCACTCTTGCCAACATTTACCAAACAGTTCACTCTGGACATCCCTCGGTCGGGTTCACGCTTGTCAACATACTCTATGGTACTTTAGACTTCACCCCATTTCGTTAGCATCCCTCTGCCGGGTTCACCCTTGCCAATCTTTGTAACACACTGTGCATGTGCTAATTTCCCCAAACGAGATTCATCTCCCTTTCTTTCACAATCATCTGTCGGTCAAAGACTTTCATTAGTACGTTAGTACAGAGGATTTTACAAGGCACCTCTATGTATGACCACTTTGACGTCTTCTTGCCTTTTCCCAAGGCCTTCTCGTTACAGGTAATCGCCTGGAGTTTCCTGTGTGAGCACTCATGTGGTGCCGGACTCCTCTGTTGCTGGCTTTCCCCCTTTTTGATCAATAGTTTTGTTTAACCCTTTGAAAGTTCAAATAAGCCATTAGCTGCTTTTCGTTCAACACAGTTCGGTTTCATATTTGACTCTCCCCTCGACTCACCATCTGTGATGAACAACTTGGCTTTAATTCTCTTTGTAGTCAAGGTTAGTACCACAGAGACAAGTGTCTCTCCTCAGCTTAGTAATCAGCAGAAGAGTTTCTCATGTACCGTTGACATATGCTGCAACACACGCTGGCTATAACACTGGCTATAACACAACACACCACAACCTAACACAACTATACTAACACTCATGAGCCAGCAAGGTCCGCAACTGCCTAACCCAGACCTAATGTGTAAATACCTGTACAATTTTTGTACATTTTATTTCAATTCTTCTTACCATCGCTATTGTTTACCGTTGTGAATAACTGTGAGTGTATTTCTGTATCTGTATGTAACTTCTCCACAAGCCTAAAGTGCCTAGCTACCTCATGGTTCAGGGCGCTATATAAGCAAATAAAACAAACAAACAAATTGTTTGTGGTCTTATGATTCCTTTTGAAGAGATTTCACTGGCCTTGGTCGGAAAGAGCAAGGTCGCTTCTCTCCTTGTCACCGTCTTGGTATGCGCCGTCTTTCTCCGACTCTTGAACTGCCGTGCTGAGTTAGCTTTCATGTCCTGCGGTCTGCCTTGCTCATATTGTGCTCTCTTGCTCCATCTTTTATCTTTGTGGGAAACAAAAGGGCCATCAGGTGTGTGTGATTTTGGTCAATTGCCTGACTTTGCCTGACCTTTAGGCTGGAGCATGTCAGGTGAACAGCTTTGGAATTAGTCTGTTGTTTTCCTTGGTGCAGAAAAGTGTTTGTGTTGAAAGGGGGGTGTAGAGTGTTAGAGTATCCTACAGGAGATAGAGAAGAAGAGGTGTTGTATGCGATTATAGTTCTCATCCTAGGGGTTTGGGTAAATTCGGAAGAGTGAGATTGATAAGGGTTGTGGAATGAAGAAAAATGGCATTCATTTTTATCGTGACCTGAACAGGGAGGATTTTGGGAATGGTAGTGTGTTGTTAGTGCAGGATACTAAGGTTTCAAAAAAGAATAATCAAAGGGACGTGAAGCAGAATGACTGGGAATATTCAGGTAGGAAACAGGAAAATGTGGTTTCTCAGTACAACAGGGAATGTGGTTTCTGAGTACAACATGGTCTTCAATGGATTTACCAGATGCAGAGGGGATGGTGGATTCTTGAAAAGGAGGTTCATTATAAGGAAGGGAGGTTGAATTGATAGAGCCCATAAAAGCCTCTTGGACCTCATCTTCCTCATCCCTTTCTCCAGTATAGTACTGCGTATTACCTCTCTCACTCGTCTACCACCAGGGTTGGGATCTGAGAGTGCCAGCCCTTCCCTAGCCACCTGAATAAGGGATTACCGAGGTCTACTTGGAAGAATACCCTCAGGTTTCTCACAGGACCCATCACTCCTTTTGGACCCCCTCCTTCCCCATCGGACAAACCCTGAGTGCATGATTGAGGAGACGTATGCCGAATCTGAAACAATGTTGGCCATGTGTCCTTCTGATATATCTAGCGCTATTATTGAAGCCACTTATTCAGTTGGCTGTGGCGAGTAATGAGCCTACAACCGTACTTGAGAGCAGATGACAAATTGCCCCTCCTTGTAACACATCAATGTGGCACCTGTATGCCCGCACCCTGTGCTGGAATCTATCATTGATGACCCATCAACAACGAGCATGTATCCCCCCTTTATTTCTTCTTCCTTCACCTGGGGGTTCCCTTCCGGTCTATCCATGTAAGATGCATAGTCGTAGACATATTCTCCTGGCGCAGCTGGCTGTGTTGCAAATGCTGCTGGGTTCACTACACAACATCTAACAACCTCTATTGCTGGGTTCATCAGGATCACCTCATATCCTGAGGTCCTCTGATTGGTCAATGTGGATTTTGATTCCTCCAGTATCGCAAAGAGTGAGTGCTCCATGTATAAAACTATGGGACACCCCCGTTGTTATCATTGCTGCCTTCCCTATCACAAATGGACTTGCTCGCAAGGGAAGGGACCATGCATGACTGGGTCTAACAGGCTGCTGTAGTATGCCAGGGGCTGTTGTCCCTGTGGTTTCTACTGAATGAGGACAGCAGTCATCAGTATGCAAGAACAAGTAGAACTTCTTTTTGTAGTTCAGGGTTGCCAACTCTGGGGCATGTGCCAGTGCCTCTTTGAGTTTGCTAATGATTTTGTTAATCACTGAGGTTCATTTAATGTGGCCCTTCACCTTTTGGGATCCTTTAAGCACGTGAATGAGGGGCTTTTTGAAGGTAGAATAATCCAACACCCTTGCTATACAGTAATTACACAATCCCAAAAACGTCTGCACCTCTTTTAGTTTGTGGGATGGTGGGGTCCTGTGTATTGCCTCCACTATTGCTGGTGTTATCCCTCGCAGCTCTGAAGAGATTATCTGCCCTAAGTACACCACCTCTTCCTGGCAAAAGTGTAGCTTCTCTTTGTCTACATGGTACCCCATGTCCGCCAGCAGGGTCAGAAGAAAAGTGGAATCTGCCCTGTACAGCTCCTCCATCACACTGCACACTAAAAGGACATCCACATACTGTTTCACTGTACTAGGTACCTGTACATTTCTCATATCCATCCAAATTACTCTGTTGAACACACTTGGGGACTTACAGAACCTCTGGGGTAATCTTGTGTATTAAAATAAAACTCCATGATACATGAACACGGTGTGATACCTGGAGTCAGGGTGTAATTTGATGGAAAATAAAGAGTTCTTGAGATCAAACACTGTGAAATATTTCACTTTGGCTGGAATGTTACACAGTATTGTAGAAGGGTTTGGCACAAGCGGAAACTCTGGCTCTACCACATTGTTCAAAAGGCAGAGATCCTGTATGAATCTCTAAGCCCCTCCAATTGACTTTTTAATTGGATATATGGCTGTGTTGCATGTGGATGTCAATGTTTGTATTATACCTTGCTGCAATAATGTGAAGAGTGTGTCATAAATGCCCTCATCTGCTTTGCGGGAAAGTGGGTATTGCTTAACCCAGTGTGAGAGAGCAAAGGGAGTCTCACCTGCTAGTCCCAGGGGATCTTCCTCTCAGGTGGCCAGGGCACAGCCATCGCCTTTGGATCCAGAATCTGGGGTTGGACCAGTGCGGGAGTATCACCTGGGTGAGGGGTCTTCAGGGAATGGGGGTGAGACAGTCGATGGTGAGATGCGGTATTCCTCCCTTTCCGTACCCATGATCTCTCCTATTTCATAGGATTCTCCCCCCCTTTTTACACTAACAATGGGCCGAACAAGAGGGCAACTGAGAGTAACAATGCTAACTTTTACATATCGCATTGGACATGATCAGCTAATTGGGTCAGGCAAAGTCAGGCACTTGACTCTAAGTGCATACATCTGATACCAATTAGCATCTCCTCACAAGGATTAAAGGAGGAACATCCAACTTACTTATGTTCCAAAAGTTGGAACATGAGTAAGAGCAGAGCTTCTGGGGTGAAGGCAAACCTACTGGAGCAGAGCAACGGACCAAGGGACTAGAACCACGGGTGGAGAGCCCGGGTGGAGAACCCCAGAAGTTCCCTACAGGAGGTTGTTACCTCCAAAAGGCAGAACAAGACATGTGGAGGAGGCCAAACCCAAACAAGAAGGCTGCATTGTGTTTCAAGGATTCCAGCAACCCTCCCGGGTGAACTGCAGAGTTCGGGAGGCGAGGCCAAGTCTGTGGTACTAACCTTCACTCACAAGCTGGAAGACAATAAAGACAAGAAAGTAACGCACACAGCCGGTGAGTTTTGCAAGCGACATGAGAGACCGGTAAGAAAGATTGAAGTGGCAACAATATATCATACAATGGAAGGCTACACACGTGTGGGTTGGGTGAGATACAAAGAAAGGCAGACCTGCAAATGAAACTTTAAGTAACAATTGCTGAAAAGTGAGAAATACTGATTTTCAGAGAGCTCCAGCGCAAGGAAGTAGCCCACTTAAATGTCTCTGTGAAAGATGGAAAGTTTGTAGTGATAAACTGAATGAACTATAAAAGCGAGGTGATGAACATTAACCCAGAGAGAAGGGGAAAGTAAAAATGTGAATGTTAAACCTTTGATGCTTAAAGACAGTGAACTACCCATACCAGGAAGCACTGGGGAAAAGAACGTAAGAGTGTGAGTTAAAAGCTGGAAAGTTGAAGTGGTCCTGCAGAGGTTTGTAGAAAAAGCCACGTCCAGTTGAAAGTATTCGAAATCGGTAAATGGTGCGAGACTGACTAAAGGAGACCGGAAGTGTAATAAGTTAGGAGCAGGGAAACCCTGAATAAGGTGAAGTAAGCTTGTGGAAGGGAACCTGTGCAAGTGTTTTGTTTTGCTGTGAAAGGTCTGAGCGTGACTGAGGGAGACTGACGTGAACTTTTGCTTGAAGAGGTCTGAGCCTGACAGAGGGTGACCGGCGTGAACCTTATGGTGAACTGTGTTTTGGAAATTGGAAAGTAAGACTTTAACATGGAAGACTCGGCGGGGCTTGATCTATGTTTTGACCAACCTTTGTGTTAAGAATGTGGCCAGAGTGTGTCACTGTGCCTACAGGGACCGCGTTACTCTGTGCTGTCCAACGATGGGAGGAGAACTGACTCAGCCATTTATTTTTCATATTTGAACACTAACTTCCCTTTACATACATATTCTTCTTTTCACATTTTTTGTACAAAATATAGGGCAGGCATTAGGTTTTGTTACTATAGGCAATTTTGATTTGACTGACTCAACTAAGACTGTATTATGTGATGGTCAAGACTACTCTCATCTTAGCTATAGGGCAAAGTAGGAGTTTCTCCAACCCCATTGAAACTTCAAATAAAGGTTTTACAAATTGTACCTTTTGTGTCAGTACCATACTTATGATACCATCCCTCCCTTACACCGGGATAGCAATGCATCTTCTTGACCACCCTGCTCTTTTGCGAAGTCCCACATCATGGGGTCCTTTGGTCCATAATGTTTCTGGGACCTTCCTGAAGTCTTCCTGAGTGTAGTTTGCCTGCTTTTTTATTATCTGTGTCAGCTGCAGCACTAACCTTTCTATCACTCATCAGGGGCAAGGGATGTGTAGTTGAAACACTACCTCTCCTTCATCCTCCTCTTCCCTATCTGCAAAAATCTGCTCATCTGTCAAGTCAGCCAATGTCAATATGGGGTCAATACAAATTACTGTACCCCATTCAATGTCATCCTCATCTGTCCCATAAAATATCACCATGTCTTTTCTTGCGATCACCTCCTCCAAGTACACAGTATTCGCAAACCTGGGGCAATGTCCTTGTGCCACAACGTCCTAAACAGAAATTTGGTCGATAGTGGGAATGCCTTACCTTTCATCCTCTGCGCCCATCCCAATAGTATTTGAACCCCATATAGGAACACCTTGGGGTGCATGGGTTGCCCTTGTAAGGTGCTTTGGGCATCGTAGGTCTGTATGATAGCTGCCACCCTCGCTGGATAGATGACAGGAGTTGAGCACACCATACCCTTTTCTGTAAATGAAATGGTTGCATTTAGTTTACTTAACAAGTCCCTTCCCAGTATATTTATGGGAATATCTTTTAAGTACAATAGAGGGTCTATCGTTAACAGTAAATAATGTGGAACTGGAACTGTAACAATAGCCCCAGAGAAGACCTATGTGTCCATAACTTTGTTTGTTAGTGGGAACCGACCCACCTTTATGCAAGATTTGGCGGCCCCTGTGTCTATCAAGAAAGATAAATCTTAATGTCCTATCTTCACTGATACCTCGGGTTCCTCTTTAGGGTCTTCATTTACTGCAAGGAATGGACACACGCATGCTTTCTGTGGGCCCCCCTATTGGGGAACTATTTTCATTGGGAAAGGGAAGAGATGCTCCCTATAACTGTTAGCCCTGTGTAATTGGGTACCAAGTTCTGACCCAACAGTGTGCTGTCCCCTTGTGGATGTGTTTGAGCAGGTGACTCCCAATGCATTTGTGGGCGTCATTTTAATACCTACCAATCCTGCTTTGTCAAACGTCTGTGCATGGGAGGGCGGGGCTGCTGGAGTTGTGGGTTCATGAGTAGCACCCGCTGTATTGGGGCCTGTTACTCTGTCGATTGGCTCCCTAGCTGTGCCTCCCCGGGATTGTAATAAACTTGCTGCCCAAAGGGACACATTTGTGCAAAATGGTCCGGTTGACCACAGAGAAAACATGTCCTGAAAAATGTAGGTCCTGCCCCTCTATATCCACTCCCACCCTCTGCAGCTATCCTCTGCCTTGTGGGTATTAGTCCATTATCTGGTAAGCCCCACCCCCTTGTGAGTTTAACCTGGGCAGATGGACCCCCCACTGTGGGGTATATTGGACCTCTAGATACCCTCCTTACTGCAGTCCATTCCCTACTGGTAACCCCCCTGTTGTGTGGGAGCCACTTCTGCAGGACCTTGGATGAGTACCTCCCCTTCCATGGAGAGCTTTGCTAGCTTCTTTTGTACTAGTTTATTCTCTGCCTTGATGGCATTATCTGAGGATCCCCTCTCCCTTTTTCGCTTCTGTTTGAATTAATGTACAATGGTTGACTGTATCTCTGGATACTCCTTCCCTTCTATCCCTACTATCATATCCAGGGAGGTCTGCATTTCTACGTGTAGCCCTATGACAAATATTTGGTAGAAAATGGGTATATATTAATTTTCGTGTCTCTAGTGTCCAAAGCTCCTGTATTTGTCATATATATTGTGCAGGGTCTTCGTCTAGCTTCAGCTTCTGGGCCATCACGGTTCCCAAATCCGAGGTATCAGAGTCCATGCTTCTTAGCACCTTCCACACGTGGACACGGCAGTTATTAAAGGGGGCTCCATCGTTAATATTTGTGCTCAGCTTGACCCCACTGTATCCTGCTTGTTCCCATAATATATCCCCTTGCTGCACTATTGTCGGTGCAAACAAGCTCTTCATATCCCCGATTAGCAAAATGACCACTGCTGTCTCCATTTCGAGAGTGTATATTCATTTGTGTGCCCGGACCATAAGGGAGGGCAAGCCTATATCAAATTGTCTCTGTCCATCATCTGCCACAGCAAGCAGTCCATGTCACCCGTCCCCTTCTTTAACAGGGGCATTTGTGTTGATTGGGGGCCCAGGGTCTGACCTTCCTCACATGACCTTTGTCATCACTATCTTCACGTTTCTCTTATGTAGGCTTGCTGACCAGTTTCTGCTTGTCTTACCCTTATGCCCATTGTCTTTTCTTTTCTTTTCATCCCCTCTCTTTCTCTCTTTCTGCAGCCTGGGGATCGTCATCCCCCATGCTCTTACCTGCCTCCTCCTCCTCATCTGAGACAATACACTCCTCCTCAGAAATGTCCGTTCCTTCTTCCCCCTCGTCAGAATCCTCACTGACCAATTTGAACTTTATCTTCGCTGATGTCGACCCATCTTTAGCTCCTGCAGTACCATGCTCCTTCTCCTGTCTCTGCACCTCCTTTTCTATCACCCTCTTGGCTATCTTGAAGATAGTGCCCAACTGTCTCTGTGTGCTCTTTTCAATGTTTGCCAAGTACTTTCGGTCACTTTTTTCCTTCAGGTCTCTAGCATCATTCCCCTCATGCTTCTTTCTACCATTTTCTGCTTCCCCCCTATTTGGAGACACACCGGAAGTGGTTGTATAGCCCGGCAGTTTTCAGCTTGGGATACAATCTGTATGGATGGGGCAGATCAATAGGTGGTCCTGTTGTGCCATTGTCCTGCTCTTCCCATTCCCGGCTCCTCCTTTTTCACCTCATAGAGCTTCCAAATCCCTAACTTATTGTGCCTGATCTTGAGTTTTGATTCTTAATATGTTGCTAACAAGTACGAGAATATATGTTCTATTATTCCATTATCGAGAATTCCCTCTCCTGACCATTCATGAAAGGAACGGTCCCGCAGTGTCCCGAACCCACTGTAAGTGGTATTTCAATAATGTATCACGTTATTTGGGCAACTTGTTACATAAATGATGCAGGGCATATCCATCCTAAAAGCCATTCCCACCCTGCATGCATTCCAACTGTATTATCGTCTGGAGTCCCCTCCCCTCTTTGTACTTTAGACCTTGCCCACAGTCCAAACTACCCTTATGCCCCTCACACTAACCCCAAATCCCTGCTTCTCACTCTCCACTTTCTCACACCCCACCCCCTGCTCACACATCGATACTTAAAAATGTTTTAGCTTGCACCCTATCTACACTCAATGGCCCTCTCCACAGGCCCACCCACTCACAGCTGCCACGTACACTGTCCTTTTCGTCATGCCCGCCTGCTCGCTCTGTGTTTGTACAACAATGTCCCTCCCCACAGGTCCATCTGTTTCCTGAATATTCTATGTTAGAATGCAAACGCCTGGCCATGCCCCTCCTCTGGGCCTGCGCCTGCCACTACTTGGCCAAGTGCAACTACGTTATCTCTGGCATCGACCCTTCCACCTTGGCCAACACCACATAAACCAACAAATACTCCAACCACTACGAAAACATCGAAACACCAAAAGTCAGACCGATGAACATTACCCAATATATACTACCATATCGTGCACTTTCCTTCAACACCTCAACAAATCATAAACAACCTTTCCCCAAAAATGATGCAACTATGCAATTGCCTCCACTACATGCAACTCCCATCTAATGGGGTCCACCACCTTCTATGCACCCTTCTGCTCTAACACAGATGTGTCTGCCACACACCCATTCCCTATCAGAGGGCTGGATCTAAACCCTAAGACTACTGCAGCCAATTGTCCTCCCCCCATAGGATGTGTCCTAAACACCATAAAAAAAGGCCCCCCCTCTGTCAGCATGCAACCACAGTGTTGCGCGTTCATGCAAGGGTACACTCACATGTCCTAGAGATCCTTAAGTGCTTCCAGCACTGACCGTTCATTATGACTCACCCCTCCTCCTGAGCATGTGCAGCGCTCAGGAACAGCCAGACCTTTTTGAACACAGCATCTGTGGGGTCTCCTCGGGTGTACATGTGGGACTGGTCTGCGCTCTCCTGATTCGCGCCCACCAGGATGGCGGCCGGAAAACCCTCAACTTGCCGATCTCGCTGAGGCCTCCAAATGTATCAGGGGGCCTCCAATGGCAAGTAATGACTGGAACACCAAAGTAATCCAAAATGGAGCATACATCAAGCAGGAAGTAACACAGTCTCTTACAGGTCAAAACTCAAGTCAAAGTTTAGTTGGTGCCACATACTGTGGCTAAATGTTTTATAGTTTCTCACAATATTAGCATTGACAATGTTTGCAACAAGTATTAAACCATCATACAAAGTTTATTGGCGGGACTACGTCAGTCCACTATGGCTACACCAACACTGGGTATCTCCCAGTAGACCAGTTCTGTAAGTAGTTCAAAAATTCATATTTTAAGACCACTGATAATATTTAAGCAACAGAAAATAAGACTAGAGTGGTTATCCTCTAAATGCAATCATCAAGAAATGCTTCTTCCTCCTCCACACTGCAAGAAGAATCCTACCTTTCCTCTCCTTCACCCACAAAACACTCACAGACGTCGCCCTCTTCATGTCAAGAATCGACTATGCAAACAGCCTCTCCCTCGGAATACCAGAATGCCTCCTGAAGAAACTACAACTGATCTAAAATACAGCAGCCAGACTGCTCCTCAAACTATCCAGAAGAGACCACATCACTCCAGCCCTAAAAGCACTGCACTGTCCCCCAGTCAAACATTGCATCACCTTCAAAACAATGTTCATAACACACAGGGCAATCAGCGGACAAGGAGCAGAATTCATACAAAAGAAAATACCTATCTACAAGCCAACAAGACCTCGCAGATCAAGCAACGAAATCCACTTGGAACAAAAAACATACCTTAAGAAAAAACTTGGAGGCTCCTCCTTCTCCCACTTAGCCACAGAAACCTGCAACAGCATCCTGAAAGAAATAAGAAACACCAAAGATCACCTTCAATTCAGAAATTAATAAGAACCTGGCTCTTCAACACCACCGATACAAACTGAAAAAAAAACAACCAAAAGAGGAAACGCAAAGAAAAGGATGAGTACGTTAAAGAGGACACTGACAACACCAAGAACTGACCAGAGAAACTCTTACCACAATAAGAGATACAACGCTAGGTCAAATAGAACACAAGCGACACCCATAAGGACAGAAATCAGCATCCCTAGCCAACTCCAGGCAACAACCTCACCCGCTCCATAATTGCTACCAGGTACCATACTTGTATAGAGTTGTGTGAATGTCAGCACTTACCACACTTGTACTAAATTGTGAACATTGGCATGGACACTGACCATATGAGCTGTGAATGAAGGCAGGTACCACCCCTGGACGTAATGCAAGCACTGGCACGTGCCGCGTCGAGAAATGCCTGGTGACGATAGCCTGCAAAAACAACTGAATAAGATGATGAATGCCACCACACACCACATATAGATGGAATAGCCTTGACTAGTCAATGCCACGCACCGAATAAATTGGGAATGCTCTCTGGGCCAGATTTGAAGGGACGCGCATACGCCTACCTGCCCCACATACAAACAGGTGTCACGTCGGTGGACGTGGCCGAACTTGGGAGTGAAGGCCATGTGTGAAAGGGACTATTGACTTTCGGATGGCCCACATAAGGACAGAGACGCAGAAATGCTCCCACAACCCACCTGGAGAGAATAGGGAAATTCAGCACCTCATGTCGGGACAGCAATGCCAATGAACCAATCCACTAACAATCTCACCCCTCTGGATACTCCTCTCAAACTCTAACCAAACACAACCACAAGCCTACAGCACAACAATCTGCACAAACTTCACTACACTGAAACAACAAAACAAAACACACATAGACATGCTCAACAGTACACGACTCCTGACCATAAAATACCCCAGGCCCAGCCAATGGACCCACTGGGCGGAGGCCACCAACAGCATATAACTGCTCTCTTGCACTTTTCCAGCTTATTGCCACTAACCCACCACCCTCCCCTTTTTATCCCTTTTCAGAGCTGCCAGAGCGCCAGGGGACCACTCCATTGATGATAGTGTGTGCGGAACAAATTGCCTTTAACATTAACATTAACATCCTCCAAGGAATACCATCAGTCTTCATTAAGTTTCAAAATTGTAATCAAAGGGTAAACAGTAGTAATACTTATCAAAATGTATCAAAATGTATGCTCATGTGTGTTAAACATACACAGAGCAGATAAATTCTAATCAAGACAAATCAAAAAAATTCATCAAGTGAGATGTGTGTTACATCAATCACAAAACTTTGAAGATTGTCCAATGGGCTCCTCTTAAATACAAGATTTCCAAAGCATTTCAGATTATAAAAAATCTATCTTCAGGGCTTGGGAAATGAAAGTTCCATAGTATTCCAAAATTTAGCTTTTCTATTTTTGTGTTCACCTAAAGAACAACAAGTAGACTTACTTACTCCAATGACTTCTAGATGGTTCAACGCAAGGGCATATCCATTCAGTAACCTGAAGTACTGACCTTCAATCCCTATGCTTTAGGGGCAAAGGATGAAGAAGAGTCCTGCCTGTTTAAAAAGACATGTATCACTATGCATATATAATAAAGCTCTGTAAAGTGATAATTTGAGATATGCCATGGATCAACATGCTACTCACTCGGCTGTAGTGGAATCAACAACTACCGACCATTGAATATGCAGTCTGGCCGCTGGAAAACTGTATTCTCTGGTGAAAATTGGTGAAAAATAAAGGTGTAACGATGGTGTCTAAAGGGATACCCTTCTGACAACACATTGGGGTTCAGAGAGTCAAGAGCCCAGTGCTGGGAGCAATTCGGTCTGGTCACCATATGGCTTACTTTGTTCCATTATCTATAATCAAAGTTCTGGAGGGTTAGGCAGATGCAGCATAGTGTTTCCACATGGGCGTGATATTGTGAACATGCTAAATTTGAATATCCATGAGCAGATAGCTCCAGGGCAGCGTAACTTGCAATATACTGTATGCTCATATATAGTAATCTTGCACTATAACTAGGTAGTTCACTTACCTAGAAAGACACAGTGAGGGATCGGAGCCCACCGTCTGCACGACACGTAGCCCGATCCCCCACTGTGTATATGGTAACCATGGCACTGGCATGCATGCGCGTCAGTTCCACGTTGCATGGACACCATTTTGGTGTGTGACTCAGGGTGTAGTACCAAGGGATAGTCGCTGGGTTTTCCATCACGCAGGTGCATGGCAGCAGCACCTGTCTTGTAAATGGAATATGAGACTGTTCAACTTATAGATAGGAATTAAAAGATTTATATATACACACAGGGACTGCTAAAAAGCTTGCTCCTAGTGCAAATACTGTACTTTTCATTCAGGTGCTATATCAAAATTGCATCTCCGCCAAACAACATCCGGTCGAAGGCCAGGGACTAGGCAGTTGTGAGGAATGGTAAGCGTAACTCTAAAGGGTAAAGAAAATCAATGCAAACAGGAAGCAGGGTCAGATAACAAAGGTAATTCTGCTTGGTGCCCTACTCCTGCTTCTATTCAAAGGAAATTATTGAGCACGGCCCCAAGGCCATGCAGTATAGTAAGTTAATGGTCTCGGTCCAAAGAGTAACCAGTTAGCTAATAAGGAAAAGGGCATAGGGCTGCGGGGAGAGAATCAGGCCCAGACCTCTATTCCTGCTGTAATGGGGGTATTGCAACTAAATTAACATGCCTTGAGGAGATCAGAGCCTACAATAAGATGTAGGCCCACACCTCCACATTTAGCTTGCGCAGGGTAGGGGCCATCACCTCTGTTTGCTGTCATCATCTGACGGATGCTCTGGGACCCTATTCAGCCAATATCTGAGACACAGATCTACTAACTCTCTCGGGTACAAGCCTGCTCACAGTCTATACCAGCGAAGTATGCTCTAGACAATTCCATTGGGCTAATCAGTAATTCACCCTCCTAGGTAAACCCCTACTCAAAGTCTGATGTTTCAGATTTTCATACCAACACTCCATAGATCTTACAGGGATTATAAGAAACACATTAGGTCAAAATTACAGTTCATGCCCCTTGGGCTAAGCAGGTGAAGAAGATTGATCCATGGGATTTCCCTTTGTAACAGTCTTTTATGGATGTCTCCCCTCTGTTTCCTAATGTAATCTTTTCCAAAATCACATATTTCAATTGTGCTACTGTGTGTCTTGCCTCAACATAATGCACGGCTACAGGCGACTTCAAATATTTTGTGCAAATATTTGACTTGTGCTTGGTCCACCTCGCCTTGGCTTTCCTCATTGTGATGTCCACGTACTATTAGCCAAAAGGACACTTTAGTGCATATGTTACATTTGATGAGTCACATGTACAAGAATTTTTAAGCCAGGTGGGCTTCCCTGAGTGAGGGTTTGTGATGGTGTTACCTGGTATTATATTACCATAATGCTGACAGTTGTGGCAGGGTTGTGTTCCTTTGTGTTGAATCTTACGTGTTTGAGCAGTAGGAATCTCTGCTCTCACAGACTGTTGCATAGTGCCTTACTGTTCCTGTAGTCAAAGGTTGGTAGTTGTTGAAACAGTGGCTGTAATTGGGGGTCCATTTGGAGCAAAGGTCAATTTCTTTGTATAATCATTTTGATTTTGTAACTTTGAGTGGAATGTGTCGTCACATAGACTAGTGGTTTGCTCCTTGTGGGAGGTTTGGGCGTCAGGACAGTTTCCCTATCAGATGCTTCATCTTTCTCTGCAATGTTCGAGATGAGGGTAGGACTGTAGCCTCTCTCCTGGAATTTCTTTTGCAAGGAAGTAGATTGACGCTTGTATTCATCAGTCTCAGAGATGTTCCTTCTTTACCTGAGGAATTGACTTAGGGGTACACTGTTGATGGTTCATTGTGGATGGAAACTAGTGGCCAATAAGAGGGTGTTCCTGTCAGTTAGTTTCCTGAAAATCCTGGTCACAAGACTGTGGCCCTTGCTGTAGATCTCCATGTCCATGAAATTGATAACTGATTTGCTGGTTTGAGTAGTGAATTTGATTCTCAGGTACAGCCTGTTCATCATTCCAAAGAACTCCTGCAGTTCATTTTGGGGACCTGTCCAAATGCCAAACATGTCATCAATGTAGCGTACAAAGATGGAAAGGTAACACATCCATCTCAGTGAGGTAAGTAAATGTTCAGTCTGCAAATAGTACATATATGTGTTTGCATATGTCAGTGCCATGGTGGCACCCATACTTGTACCCGAGAGTTGTAAAGAAAATGCCTGTCTTGAAATTTAAAGATATTGTTCATCAGGACAAGCTTCAATAGTGTCAGCACAAAACGTCTGTCTCATTAGCAATCATCAGATCTTAGCAGTAACCATTCTGCTGCTTCTAAGCCTGCTTTGTGCACTATATTGGTGCATAGGAAAGTCACATCCATGGTGAACAGCGTATCTCGACCATTCACAAATTGAGTCCCCTTGAGTTTTTTGCAGAAAGTGCTTGGTATCCATTATGTAGATGGCATTGTCTTGAATCAATGGCTGTAGAATCTTATCCAAGTACTTGGTGAGAGGTTCCTGTAGGCTATCTGTAGCTGCAATGATTGGGCATCCTGGAGGTTTTGTGTGCCTCTTATGTATCTTGGGGAGGATGTAGAACACCGGGCTGATGGGGTGTGTGTTGTAAGAAATGTGCGGGTTTTGTCCAAAATGACTTTATAATATTTTCTGCATCATCCAATACCTCCTGGATTAACACTCTCGGTTGGGTTGAATTGGATTTCCTTGTATGTTTCTGCATCCATAAATTGGCGTTCTTCCTCCCCGAGATAGTCGGGTTTATTCATCAGGACCAACGCCCCTCCCTTTGAAAATGATGCCTGTGTTGTCAAGCAGATTCATCAGAGTCTGTCGTTCTCTGCAAGTGAAGTTACTGTGTCTCTTGACATTGAAGGGGACTTTCTTGAAATCTTCCAACACATTTTTTTGAATTCAGTTTGAGTACATGATTCTGATTGCGAGGATTAAATGTACTTTTGGGGTTGAACTCCAAGCATTCAGAGGGTTCTTTCAAGGTAGAGTCTTCCTTGAGGGAATCAAACAAGACCTTCAACTTAAGTTTCCTCATTAGCTTAAAGAAGTCGATCTTTTCTCTCAGTAAATTGTGACTGTGTTGAGGAACAAATGATAGTCCTTTCCTGAGAACCTGTCATTCCAAATGGCATAGTGAGTAGGAGGAAATGTTCACCACAAAGTCTTTTTCCCAGTAATTTTCTTCCTCTGTGGATTTTTTATTTTTTCCTTATCTGATTGGTCTTTTTCTTAAAAAACTTGGGGTTTCTGTGATAGAATTGCTGTCGAGGGATGTCAAAGCTGTCTCAATATTAGTGCTTGGAGTTACTTCGATTTTGGTACTAGATGCGTCAGAAGAGTTTGTTTCTGGATGAGGGGGTCCTGGGTTCAGTGTCTGTGGTTGGTAGGGTCTAGTTGAGCGTTGGTCATAGTATTCTTGCCAGCTGTAGACAATGTCCAGTTTATAATCTTGAGTGTCGCATCTAAACTCATGATATGATATGATATTTTATTTATATTGCACTCATACACAAGTGTTTCAGTGCGCAAAACTTCCTAATCTTTTTTACTTCCAGCTCCTGTTTATATTTAGATAACATCTGGTTGGTGCCTTCCAAGATCTGCTTGAGTTGTTCCACATATCCGTACTTAGGGTGGTACGGTGACAGTATAAGGTCCAGTGAACATTTTATTCAGGATTTGTCTCACCTTTTTACAAATGCAGGATTATCCTTAGATAAAGTTGGTTCCAGGTTCACTCATAAACCCTGAGGAATTCTCTGTGCTTTATGACATTGGGTAAGAGATGTAGCATGCATCTTAAGGTTAATCTCAGGTGAATTAAAACTGCTTAACCCACCACGGTTTTACTCCTATTTGCCTGTATCTATTAGCTGATTGCCTTTGTTTCCCAGCAAGTGCCATGGTGCGGTCCCCTAGAAATGGTTAGCTTGCAAGATTTATCCAGCCACAGAAATTCATGTCTGCCCTGAAATACATGGCCTGTGGGTGTGAAAAGACAACAGGTTTACTTACCTGCAGTTTATGTCTCAAATTGGTTGTGCTGTGGTTCATAGTCTACTGTAATACCATGCTCTTCCTCACAGGCTTCTCTGGCTTCATCTGCACACACCGCACATGTGTTACATGCTGCAACTGTCAATGATGCCCCCCCCTAGGGATGCCCCTTCGCCTTTCAAATTATTCCTGCAACTTGTAGGTTCACACAGCATGGCAATGCTGAATTTGAACCTTTACCACACAGGAATGGCCCGTACAATACCAAACCGCAAATGTCATGCATAAATGCACACAACAAGCTTCTTTCCCAAGCAACCACAATGCCTTGCACAGAGAATGCTTTACCACGAGGGACAGTAACGCATTACGCTAGAGCAAGTGACGTGATAGGCAATGTATTTCCTCGCCCAGGGACAAATATGTATTTACAATAAGACAGCCTACATCGAGCCCTAACATGTCCAGTCCTATCAGTCCACCTGGGCCCAAAGAATTAACCTATGGTGGGAGTGAAGATAGGAGACTGGATGTTCACCTTTATGTTGGATACAGGAGCTACCATGTCTTGTATAAAGGAAGGACAATTTCCTTTGACCAACAGAAGCATGGGCATGCAGGGATTATCTGGGGCTATTACACAGGTAAACCTACTAGGAAGAGATATTTTGAGTAAGCTGAACATAACAATTTCATTCACAGACAATGAGATAGTGTGCTCTACACCGGGCATGTACTTCACCAGAGTAGGTGCAGTGGTACAAACACTGTGCAGTGCAATTCGAGCACTACCATTATTTATGCTTATGAAAGTTTAGGCCTACTAAGTGCACCGATAATTGAAAGACTCACTTATCTTCACCCACAAGAAGATGAGTTATGGCACCTGGTGCCATTAGTGGAACAATTTCAATGATGTAGATGTTCACCATCCAATCTTAGTTTCCTCTTGTGATATTTTTGCATTCCACAAAGCCTGGTTGTGTGACAGCTTTGCGAATGATGGACATAATGTGATATGTATACCTGCTATTGAGTCGACTCAATGGCGACACTGGGTAGCCTCTGCATAGGTGCAAAATGTCATCTTAATTTGGTAGAGTTTCAAATGTATGATGCCGTCCTCTATGTATTGTGTGCAGTATCATCTGGCTCGAGGGTTGTTGAGATTTTTTTTGATCATTGTGTATGATCCACCTGGTGGTAAATTTACATTGGAAATGTGTAACTACCTAGAAAATATAATAGCGGAATGGTCAATGGGTCACTCAAAGGCCCATATCATTTTAGCAGGTGATTTTAATGCATATTGTGATCTTTCTTCTTCTAGCAACGTGATGGTACATAGTGAGGGATGTACTCAGAATTGTAGCAACTACCAGATGCAACAGATAAAAATGGCTGCAGATGGGTTGGAAATCTTAAAAAGGATTTCATTTGGACGATCTAAATCCTACTTTTGTTTCCAGCCCTGGTGGTCTCATATTTGTACACATCGGTATATTACTTATAGAATTGACTGCATTTTTATGGGATCTAATACTAGAAAATCAGTAGTCAAATTTGAAATGCTTAACACATCTCTTAGTGATCACTCCATATTGAGCTTGACTTGTGGACTGAGAAAGATCAGGTGGATAGCTCAGGGGCAACGTGCTCGCCTTGGAATCAAGAAGACACGGAGCACCACAGGTTCGATCCCCGGATCAGCCTTTGGAAACCTATGGGTATTAAGTGCGTTATAAATAACCAATCATATCATTGTGCTTGCATGATAGCAGAATAATTGGTATCAGTATCACAAGTACTTCTCAGGGGATGAGATTCAGGAGTTGAACCCTATCTCTGAGTCATTTAGAAGGAGCATATAAAGCCAATGTATTGCTCTAATTCTGAGGCAATTGAGGATGATGTGGTTAGTTTGTTCAGTGCCTGTAATGACGAGATATGTTTTGCGATAGATGACATTTTGAAGGTAATCCATGGCCTAAAACCATCAAGAGCATCTGACCCTGATGGAATCGCCAGGAAGGAAATCTATTCTAGTCCCAGTGTATAGAAAGGGCCTCCAAACTGACCCCAAAAACCACAAATCATTGGTAAAGTTTGATTCCAGCTGTAAAAAACAGCAGACTGGGTTCAGATGAGGCATGGGCACTATCCACAACATTTGAGCACTTCATTATTTAATTGCAGAGAATTGTTGAAAAATTGGTACCAATTCATATTTATGCTTCATAGATTATGCTGGTGAATTTTAACTGTGTCGTCCAGACTGGATGTTGGAATAAGCTTGTAAATGGGGAGTGGATCCAGCCACACTATATTTCATCAGGCTAATGTATGAAAACACTTTGGTGGTGGTCAGATTGGAGCAGGGGAGGAACTCTTACTAAATCAATTGATTCTAATCATGGCCTAAAGCAAGGTTGTGTGCACGCTCCTTCTCTATATAATTTGTATGTTACAGATATGGGTGAAGCCTTTAGGCCTGCAGAAATGTCCCCCTAAAATGTGGGGCTTTCTTCTGCTGACAATGTTACTGGATCGAACCACAACAGTGTTGAAGCAATCTCTGGGCACCATTCAAGCATGCACAATTAGTAAAAACCTCAAGAAAAACCTAAATAAAATGATTACATCCATTTATGATAATTGAAAGAAATGGATGTTGAATATGTCACGTTGGTTGGAAGATCAATGGGGAGATCCATGAGGTTGTGAATACCTATATTTATTTCGGAATGCCTGTTGCTAATTGCCCTGGTGGCTCTTTTTATGAAGATAATTTGGCCCCTAAAATGGTCAATATATTAGGTGTGATTAAGGCCTCTTTAGCTCACAGCGGTGGTCATTCAGTCGAGGATATTTACAGATTCATAAAACGGTTATTATTCCCGATATTTTGCATGGTTTGGAAGTTTTGTCCGAGAAATATGTTTTTTGGCTCAATAAGATCGAGGGGAAGCTGTGGTTCCCTATACTGGGATTACCCAAAGCTGTACCTATTGAAGCGCTGTAACTATTGAAGCTATAAGGTGTGAATTAGGCATATGATCTGCTGGGGAGTGCAGCAGTGTAAGCTTTATATCAAATTAATCTTTGCCTGTACCTCAGAGGGATCCCTTCTAGGCCTTATTGCAAATAATACCCTGGCGAATTCAGCTAATCAGGCTTCTTTGGAGCATGAAAATTCTAGCATAGATTTTCTTAAAACAATTGACCTCCCACTACCTACTTCCACTAATGTGGGTGTTTTATGCAAGTTAAAAATCAAAGCAGCTGACTGGATTGCTCATCAAATCTAGCAATGCTTTCTTGCAAAAAGAATTACTGTTGATATATCACACACAGTTTTACTCCTTCTACGCCTTGCAATTATAAAAAATATAAAGAGGAGTAGTGTTGATTTTAGAAGATATATTTTCAAGCTATGATTTAATGTACTGCCCACTCTTTCACATACAGGGGCTTGGCAGGGTGTTCCCCGGGAAGCAAGAAAGTGTTGATTGTGTAACGATTATATTGAAAGAGCAAGACATATTTTAACAGAGTGTCCAGTTTTAGCTTCAGCCTATGTGAAAGGATATATAAAATGTGTTAGTACTTTGTAATTTTAATTGTTTATTGGTAAAGCACTTATACACAAGTGAAGTGCTTCAAAGTGTTTCAATGCGGGAAGGGAACAAGGGAAATACAATTGTCATTCTTAGGCCTTGAAGATTCCGAATGATCTAACAACAATAACAAGCATACTAGGCCAGAGGCATTTCCACTAGTGTGACAGAGAGTGGGGAGAGGGGGTCGACATACAGAACAATGAACTACCATACTAAGCCTGACAACATTTCAGATTGAATGGTGGTTGGTCATCTAATGCGCCTATGCATGAGTATTTCAGGCAAATCCAAGTTGGGGGAAGGGGAGACGGAGGGAGGACAGGACCGACAAACTTGCTAGGCCGAGTACATTCATGGTCGTGCAAGATCTCTCCTAGACCTTTTTGGCAGAGATCCCTCTCATACAACACTGACATCTGCCTAATTATTGCATCTACAACAATTATTTTTTAAAATGTTTTAATGGTTACAAAACAATTTACCTTTAACATTATACTTGACAAACTTGACAAGATTAAAATAATAAAAAAGTAAATTAATAGAAAACTAAAAAAATAAAACACACATCTTCACCTTACAATAATAAATAAGGCAGAGTAAAATGATTATGAAAGTTAAACATGAATATCAATGTCAATATTCAGAGCTTTAAAAAAAGTTGTTACTGTGACTACCACTTCAGTAGTTGAACCAATCAGACAATAATTCCACATAGACTCATCGACTCTGTTATCAAATATATCACCATACTTTCTAAAGGGTTTCAATCTCACTCCCTGCACAACAGTACAATGGAGTAACAGATGTTTGTTTTTCACGTTGCTCAATGAAAGAACATACAAAAGGCCTTCTCTTCCTTTTCCTCTCCATGTTGTAACTAAAAATCTCTTTTGTATGGATTAGATTCCAACAAAACCTCAAAAATAGCTTGCAAGTACTCTTATCTGGATAGATCGACAGAAAAGGCACTGATGTGCCCTGCCTTTTGTGATCTCCCCTCAGGTGATCCATTGAAGCATACTGATAAACATCATCTGTGGTATGGGCCCAATACAGGTCATATAGGGATCATTTTACCTTAGATGGGTTCCCAATCAGATCAACAGTATCACAACCACACTCAGCAATTAAAGCAGTAAAAAACCCTCAAGTTCTTGCAACACTGTCAAGCCCTTTTTTCCAACAGACTTCACCAAGATCCTCAAACAAGGATCTTTCAGTTGGTACAAGGATCTTTCTATATACCGACAGGTATCTCCAATAAACCTTAGCTTTAGGGAAGTTAGACCTCGCTCATAACGTATTGCTGAGTGTGAAGTTGAGCAAGGGAATTGTAAAACTCTCCTTCAATTAAGGGTCTCAAAGAATAATAGATGGTCAATTACTGAGAGATCATACATTTCGATTCCATATAGAATCGTTGGCACAATTTGGTCTTCATAGTAACTAATAGAAGGCAAAAGAGAAAACTTGCTGTATCTAGAATCGACTCAGCACAATTGATTAGATAATGCGTGTGTACGAAACCAACACCTCATAGCTGTTTTATTATTCTTTGTAGTAATTAAAAGAAAGGAGTCAATTGTCGCCACTTGTTCCACCTGAATCTGCCACATAAAATACAATTTTTTCTTAGAATAGGAAAATTGAATCACCTTAGTCTTGGTGGGGTTAATTGATTGACAAGGAATGAGCATCCATGAAACTGGATCTACAACCAACTTCTGTTTCCCAGCAAGATGGCCAGGAGATAGAGTAATATTGTTCTCAAGAGTGCAGAAACAGCAACATTGCATCCACTGCAAAGATGCAGTGATCTAACAACACCTCATTTGTTTAGGTAATTCATTGCCACTATGTCGTCATCATGAATTAGGAAACACATCCCCTGCATGGGGGGTCAGGTCTAGCCAGATGGGCCGCAGTTCCATTAAAATGGAGTGTTCCTATATGCAGTGGACCACACTGTAAGATCATTCAATTGAGAGTCCCAACCATTCAGTAAGGCATGCTGAACAATTCCGAAGTGAGGCCACGGGGCACCAATAGCCTCTCCCATCAGTACATTGCCTCTCTGAACCCACTACAGAGTGTCCTTTCACATTTTGAAATGTTCTACAAACCCTGAAACAGATCCATCACTTCACCTTGAAACTGATACCACTGACAGAGAAGATTCCAGTAAAGAGACCTCCTGTGCAACTGGGCCTTGAGCACCACTACGATGTAGGTTGCCATGAGAGCTAGAAGATGTATAAATGCCAATTTTGAGGCCTGATTCTAATCTTGGAAGAGCTGTGTAATCCGATGGGTATTGTCTACTTGCTCCTCAGGAGAAAAATCCCCACCTCAACACATGTCCATAGCCACCCAACAAATTGCAGCCACTCAATTGCATAATGTAGGTGTTCTTGAGTTTCAGGTAGGGGTTGCATCTGTGCAGTAGATGAGAGGAGTGACACGGGTGGGCTGACACCAGATCTGGGGTACAAGTTCATATGAGCAAGCCATCCAAATAGAAAAGACAGAAACCGTATTCCCCCATAGTCATGCAGCTACCACAGTTAACGTTTTGGAGTGAAGACCTTAGGTGATGAGGTAAAACCAAAGGGAAAGACTTGTTACTAGTAAATAATGTCCCCGAAAATGAACCTTAGGTACTTCCTGTGCATAAGATGAATGGATAGAAGTAAGTATGACTCATGACAGTCCAGTGACAGCAAGAAGTCTTGTGTTTGGAAGATCTGGATTAACCTATCCATTCTGATTTAGTCCAAAATATATTCAACAAACACATATCCTAGAAGGGAGGCATGCCTCCATCCCCCTTCCGCACTGGAAAGAAAAATGTTGGGAGACAGATGAATATGTCATCAATAGCTACTGCCCTTCCACTGGCCCAATACCGCACAGGTGAGAAACGTTACACTGTAAGGCAACCATACCACCTATATCCCAGGCAGGTACAACAGGAGATGGACAGCAACTAAGCTAAAGGTGACAAGAGTAAATCAACTGATAATGAAACAATGCACGTGCATGCATTAGACAGGAAGCAAATGGGCACTCAACAAACACTGGGTAATGCATGCATTTATACGTAAAGAATATTAACATGGCATCCATAATACATGAAGAACAATAACATAAGTGATGTATAATCTAAATGCAACATAAATGACGCATGATTATAGCTTACTATTATAGATGACAGTAATGGCTAACCATCGTTTTGAAATATGAAGCCCCAACATGCTTCTAAGTAAATGAAATGACTCAAGACTTCATGAGAATTCAAAGTGCTGAAATAACAAAATTACAGATCTGTGCAGAACTTAAACAGTCTCAAGTAACCCAAGCCAAGGTCACCATAAAAAAGGGAGGATAGGAACATTACAGGGAAAGCATGAGAAAATGGTTCCCAAGACACAAGCCATATAGTCTTAGATTAATTAAAAGACCCACCAGCCTTGTAAGCCAGGTGCGAGTGAACCATAAACTAAAGAAGACCCCACAATGAATAATTCAAGAGTGTCCCCAGTGGTAAAAGAAACCTTAAGACTCACACTAATATTGGCTAAAATCCCAATAAATGCAGAGTGAAATAATTCCAAATGCGGTCTCATCACATGTCACCTGTAATTGAAGAATGCTGTCTATTCATTAGCAACGAACACAGATAGGACACCTGCCTCATTCCTCATGCATATTCCCAGACACCACGCTCCACACAAGGTAGAATACAACGAAATCACCCTGGCTCATGGCATAGGAATGACGGATAGTATTTTCTTCAATTGAAGGGAAAGAAGTGCATGGGCCTTTCTCCCCCTACTCCTGTCCAGCTCATGTATCGATGACCTCTCTTGCCCAAGGTTGGTCAGTAGAAAGCAAACCATTAAAAATCCCCAATTTTAGGCAACCCAGCATATATTATACCAACCATTAGTTTATTATAGAGATGATATCTTTTTACTATAACCATTTTAGATGTGGTCTCAGGAGTAGCTATCAGATTGTTGTTAACCAATCAGAATTGTAACCCCTACAGAATGTATATGTAGTCAATCGTCTTAACCAATCTCCGTAACCCGTAGGTTTTGGTAGCAAAGATTACAGTGTGATGTCAGTTATGACAAATATTAAGTATGAAAACTATTGTTTTTGATAAGCACGCTCGGAGCAAGAACATTTTATACTTCTTTGCTGTGCCTACTTTATTTTGATGTTAACCCTCTGTCCCACCCTCTGTCTTTTGGGCCCAGGTACCTGCTCATCGTGTCACCCTCCCGTACTGCCTCCAGGCCACCCCTTGCACTGGGGTCTGTATCTGTACCCTACAGCCCCCCCCTTTTTCTTCCTGCACTTATCGGACCTACCCTGTCTGCTGCCTTAAACCTAGCACTTGCAAATTGCTGGCTGCATTACCACTATTTGTTGCCTTTATTATTTATTTATTGTTATTTATCTGTTTCTCCTCTGCTTTGCACTTTCCACCTCTCCCCCTGTCCATGCACTTTTCCCCTCCCCCCTCTCCCATGCACTTGCGCGTTCTCAATGTCACTGGGCCTAGTAAGATCGCTGTTTTGTTCTCCCCTGTTCTCCTCCCGTGCCTTGTCGCGCTTTGAAACACTTGTGTACGAGCGCGATAGAAATAAAATATCAATCAATCAATCAATAAAGCAGGGATTTTCCTTACACTGTGTCTATTTCCGTCCTTGAGTCTGGTTTGATCTGGCTTCATAACCTCTGTGTAATTTTGATACTTTCCATGCTGTCTTAACAGATGGTAGCAGAGGATGGTTCACAACAGTCCTCAGATTTTTGAGGGTTCCCTGCCATGGCCCGAAGACTACAGAGGTGACCTGTGAAGAGCTGTATTATGCGTAACAGAGAGAGGTCGAAATTAGCCCCCCTGCAGACAAATCCTGTCTGGTCTCCACAGGTCACCACTTAGGGAGGACGGCATCTGGCAGTTAAGGGAGACTCGATATCGAGGACCCTCAGCACATCCATGGATATAAGTATGGGCCGGGCAAAACAGGGGCAGGGGATTGTTTTGTATATTGGCGAATTGTGATGAGATAAAGAGATAAGAGGTAAAGGGATAGCTTCTGACAAGGGTCAGGAAAGATCATGTGGTACACCTTGTTACAGGATAATAATAAGAGAAGAATAATTTCAACAGGATTTGGGAAGATGACCATAGTGTATTTATTTGTGTAGTAGCTGCTGGCACCAGCCTCATGCTGTAAAACATCTCAGGTTTTGTGAAAAGGGAACATATTGTGCATATTGGTATATATTGCGGAGGACGTGAAGTTGTGGTGCAGACCCCACTCAGCCAAGCGATCCCACAGAAGGACATTCATGCAGGTATTCATGAAGGCAGGCAGCCAATCAGGCTCACAGGCATTCAGCCAATTCACCTCCACCCAGACACCCATAACAAGTAATGTGGATTGGTGGCAACCCCCCATCCTTTCAGCACACTAAACTGCAATCATTTCAGATTCAGGCAGGGCTGTCTCATTCATTGTGTCACACACACAGAAACCAGACACCCATAACATAGAGTGCATATGAGTCACACACTCTATTCACACAGGCCTCAACCCAAGGGTTTACCCACAACATACAGTCAATGGGAAGGTTCCAGCCTGTCTGGACTTCCCCACAATACCATATATGTGGTTCTTCCACCCAACAGCCAGCTGGGGAAGGGACTGAGTCAGGGCTTCCCAAGACTTTGGGAAAACAAAGTAACATGCATCAGAAACTAAGAGGCCCCAGAGGCCATCTTGCCTTCTATTAGGAATCCATTGATTCCTATGGCAGGGCCTTGGTATCCCAAAATGGAGGATACTCAGAGCTCCTGTCACATCAGCATGAAACTGCCACCAGCCCATACCCTGCTCTGTGGGAAACACAGAAGTGCCCAAAAACATACACTAGGGGTACAGGGTTGTATACCCACCCATGTGTTCCATAAGGGTATCCCAAGGGTCTTTGTTCAGCACAACCAAAAAGAGGAAGAGCTGCACTGCCGGTGGTCCCAACTGCACTCCTTCACAAAAAATAACACACAACACACATGACAGCAGGACAGGGACAGGGAGGCTCTGTCCCTCCAATGCATATCCAGTGGCACACCATCCAGCATGGCTGACCGAGTCGGGGAGGATCAGCAGCCACTGTTGTGCCGTCCTTGGCTTCAAGATAAAAGCAGTGCCTGAGAGATCAACACAGCCAGTGAGTTGCGGAATCCAATGCAAGACCGGTATGTGTTGAAGTCAAAGTTGCAAGCATCAACATTGTTGAAAGAGCACAAGAACGAAGATTGAAAAGCGTGTGATGAAAGATGCAAGGAAAGCTTAATTGCTGATGGATGTTTTGTACATTTAAAGAGAAAGATATAATGCCAGTGACAGAGTGGTCTGATACCATGTGGGTGCTCAATCAAAGATCCCTGTAAGGTATCTAGCCAAGAAGTGGCAGAAACGAAAGTAAAACATTGTGTGAAGAGAATAGAAGTGGTCCTGTGACGGTTTAAGAAAAACCCATCGCAGATTCAAAAGTCTTCGATCTTTGATATCAAGAGGAAAATGTACCAAGTGAGATTAAATGGTCTGAGCCCGAAAGGGGGAGACTAAATGTGAACTTTGTGCAAAAGGGGTCTGACCCCGAAGGAGGTAGGCCCATGATGAGCACTGGAAGCGAGAACTTGTGAATATGAAATCTCGATGAGAAAGGAACTTTGGTGCTTGATTGTTAAGACAGGCCCTCTGCAACAAGATACTGTATCTGGGAGAGAGGCTTTGGCAAAAGGCCCTGATACCTATGCATTGAACTGTTTCCTTGTGGCAGAGAATCCAGAGTGTGTGCGGAGCTCGAACGTGCCACCATACCCAGTGCTGAAAACGTGGGGAAGGGAAGCAAACTGCTCAGTTATCCTGACATATTATTTCTTGAACACTTTTGTTTTTGCATACACTATTGTCCCACGCCATTATTGTAATAAGAAGTAAGGATTGGCAATGGGTATATTAGCATAGGCCCTGTCATTTTGACAGACACTTGACTAGGACTGCGTTATTATTATTTGATGGTTGTAGCTTGCTCCCATTCTAAGATGTAGGTGTAGACAGGCATTCAAACAACCCATCATAGTTCAATAGAGACCCTTGAACTGTGATCACTTCTGTCTGTATTCACTGTTTGATACCATGCCTTCCTTGCAGGGGACAACATACCCCCACCATAAAACACAAATGAATCTGAATATTATGCCCAAGATCACATGCAGTATCAGCAGCAGCAATAAGCAGACACAGCAACGAATACCAACCCAAGCACAAGTGCAAACACCAATACAGACACAGGTGGTAGCACAACAGAATGCAGTGACATGATGGAATGCGAACATATCGCCACCGTGGGAGGGAACCCTTTCACTGGCACAGGACTGGACACACACCAACAATAGGTCAACCTACAGAAAGACTTGATGTGTTTCATCCTATTGCTCACATCAGACCCACAAGAGGAACTGAGGGTCAGAGTGACCATAGGTGACAAAAGATTCTCCTTCTAGTAAATACAGGGGTAACTTGATCCTGTGTTAAAGAAGGGAAGTCCCAAAGTCAGGCATTGCCATAAACACACATGGATTTTCTGGGGTGACAACTACAGCTCCTTTTGCAGACTCTTTAACTATTACCATTGGGAACACGGCATGTCTATGACATTATTATAGTCCTGCAAGACATCAGTTAACATATATGGGATAGATGTGATGAACAAATAAAACATGAGAATATCATTCGTGGACAAAGGGATAATAAGTTGTATCCCCAAGGATCCATTATGTGAATGCACAATATTTCATAGAAGCATTCTATGGCCAGGAAGCACAAAGAGGCATACCATTATACCCAGAACTATTTCTTCATGGGGTACACATATTGTTAGCATGGCTTCCAAGAATACAAGACAGACTATTGTGGTAGCCCACAGAATTTTCTTTTCAACCAGAAGTACCCACGGATGTGGAGGAAGGGCAAATAATTATACAAGAGATAGAAACAGCAATTGTGAGGGAAGACAGAGAAATTCTGCACAGAGTTGATGGATAAGGTGCAAGCTGGAGAACAGTGATAGCTCTTGACAAAGGGCACAGATTGACCAACTTAAAATATGAAGACTTGTTTACAAATGAATACTCAGATGACAAAGTGATGTTTATTGTAAATCTCACATATCAGTTGAAAACTGAAAATAGGGCGACACCTCAGAGAGTATTACTAGACTAGTAAAAAAAGGTACTTTGCTTTCTCCAGGATGATTTGGCACATGTACCAAGCACTTGTACTGGCAGAAAAAGGGTGCACAGTTGACCATAAAAAATACAATATAGCAGAGAAATAGTATTGTATATAGGCCAGCTAATATCAGAAGAAGGCAGGAAAGTGACAACTGAAAGAGCAGAAGCAGTCATGAAGACACCCAAGCCAGACACAGTGAACGCATTACAGCAATGTCTAGGACTTTGCAATTATTGCAGGGCACGGGTTGTGGCTACAGTACTTATGCAATGCCTCTTCTAAAAGGACTCAAGGAGGCACAGAGAGAAAACAGTGATATAGCCTGGATAAGGGAGATGATAGATGCCTTTGAGGAATTGGAGCTAGCAATGATCATAGCTCCCATGTTAGGGACCCCCTATTACAATGAAGAATTATTTTTATTTTCCCATTCAAATGGAGTAGTTTTGATGGCTGTCCTCACACCTAAAACTACCATGGGACACAAACCATTAGCATTCTACGGTTGGATTTTAGATCCAATAATGAGAGGACATTATCCCTGCGAGCAAGCATTAGTGGCAGTAACCTTTGCAATTGAGGAATCTGCCAGCATAACTCTGGGATGTGCAGTTACATTATATGTAGAGCCTGCCCTATTTGTTACACTTAAAAAGCACAAAAGCACATTGAACACACATAAAGCCTCTGGTTATGAAGTAATTATATCCAACTCATCAATTAAAATTGGCAGGTGATGAGTGATGAATCCAGCGATATTGATAGCAGAACCAGTGAAGGATGGAGATAACATGCATGCTTGCACTAAGTACACTGAATACCAGGATGAGATTACCCATGTTAAAGAAAATGCCCTATGAGGGGGAATCATTTTCTATATTGACGGGTCATCGTCAATAGACAAGAGCACTGGCGAATGACACAGTGGGACAGCAGTTGTAAAAGCAAAACTGAACAACAGTGTTGAGACAGTGACAAGTGTGAGATTGCCAGCGCATTTCGTGACACAAGCTGTAGAATTGGTAGCACTGATTTTGACACTCAAAGCACATGATGAAGAGGCAGCAAAAGTGTACTCCAACTCCACCTATGTTATGTCCACAGTAAGTGCAGGACTGTCACGTTGGAAGATGTGTGGCTGCTATTGGACAGGCTCGTAGACGCACTCCAACTACCATCGGCTATCGCTGCGGTGAAGTACACAGCACATACTAGAGGTGCGGATTTGATTTCTTGCAGAAATGAGGCTGCCAAATTTGAAGCAAAAAGTGCGGCACACTCTGAAATAACTGAAATTGTGATCGCACCAAACAAATAAATACACATGTTCACGTAACATGGTGATGAAGGAGCTTTTTAACATGCTACCCATAGCACGCATTTCCAAATTACAAGGCATGGCACCATAAGGAGAGCAAGACCATGGAAAGGAAGGGGGTGCTCATTGTCCTCCACAGATGCAATGTGGTGGCAGGACAGCACCAGGAAACCAGGCATGCCCTTTGGGCTGCTGAAAGTAGTATTAGACCAAATTCACCGCCAAGAACACGCATCAAGACAGCGTCTTGCAGTACTGATTTCGGAGGACTGGCTTGTCCCGATTTGGCAGATCACATCACAGATTTTGTTGTAAATTGTTTGACAAGCCAGAAATGTACAACTGGCCCTACTTTGTGAACAGTGGGAGGAGCAATACCCCATCCTACTGGACCATTTCAGCATTTGCATATTGCCCATGTAGATATGCTCCATCTGACTCCACATGAGCTGGTGATGGGACGCTGAATGCGCCCACCTCTTGCTCCTCCCTCCAGATTTCACACTGAAGCAGAGAATGTAGCTACTGTGTTAGGGACAGAATTTAACAATTATTTGACAGCTATGATGAAATCTCTTAAATGAATGTCTCCACAGGTACGAGCGCAGCAGGGGGTTTTGAAGAAGGATGATTACGCAAATGAACAAGTTGATCCTGAAGCCCTGCTCAAACCACTAGTATTGTTTCCAGCATACCAAGTACTTCACAAAATATTTACGAGACACTGGCACAAGCCCTGTTTTGAAGGACTATTCATAGTGTATGGGGTTATTTAAATAGCAGTGAAGCTCCAAGTAAGATGCGCATGACTGCATCCCTTTTAAGTTAAACTCTACAAAGAAACAAAGAAGAGACCCCCTGCCTGCCAAAACCGAGCATGAAGGTGAAGATGTGTGAAGAGTCCAAACAAGATCGATGACAAGGACCAATCAGCAGCAAAAAGAATAAAAACATTGTTTCCTTATAGATATACAGACAAGACAGTACAACATAATTTCAACAATGCTTGTTTGAAATAAAGCATGAATACTTCTACAGTAAAAAGAAAATACTAAATTTCTCCTATAACAATTATATTTATCTTGGTTTTATCCTATTTGATAGACACTTATCCCTTTTTAGAAGCATAGAACATCTGTTTTGCCATTTTATTGTTTATTATAAAAGCCTTCTTTTTTTTTAGAACAAAGTTCCTTTCATATTGACATGGTTATTTCTCCACATAACCTTTCATTAAAGAAAGTTAAAAGTACTTCTTTTGGTGGAAACAATGGGATTATTCAATACAGTTAGATATTTGCTTTTAGCACTCAAAAGGAATTACAATTTCAATTATTTGAAAAAGGTAGACACATTAGTATTTATGCTCATTTTTTACATTTTGTAACCTCTATTTTATTATTCTTGTGGCATTAAGAGAATTGGTCATTTACAATGTAGCTAGACCAGAAAACAGAAATATAACTACTGTTACAATGTCAATTGAATTCCCATTAGTAAAGATGCAGATGGAAAGAATAAAAAGAAGTCTGTTAGATTACTCTGGGCACCTGAGTAACAATATGGCTGGTTTTTCCCATGCAACTAATACTTTGTGCCAGAACATGAGCTGAGTAGGGATAGAGACATCTGATGACAGCTGTGTTGTTTGGTCACTTATGACATATGCCATGACTGCCTCTAGAATATTCAGACCTCAAGAAGAACTTAAATCCAGAACACATTGCTTTTTGAATCTTTCACTGTGCCTGACAAATGGCCGTTATAAAATATGTGACATCAGAATATTTCCCATACGTAGATAACGATGTAAAGGAGAAATGCATGATGGATAAAGTTGAAGCACGTCTGATAAATAAAGCACCACCCAGCAAGGTGCTGAAGTATTTCCAGACAGGCCCAAACACTGGGGAGGTCAAGATAGTGGCTCATGAAAAGTAAAAATGCAGGGATGCCCTGGGAAGTCCGAGGCGTTATTGTTATAACAGGCCACAATTGCAGATAACTGGGAAAGTGTTATCTCAGGGGAATGGGTTGACAGAGTAATAAGATGTAAAGCTGAGGCAGTGGTGTCTGCATCAATAGATGCAATTAAAAATGCAGATAAGGTCTTCTGCAAATAATGGAAACTTACTGCCAAACATTTAACATGGGTAGTAGTTGAAGCAGGATAACTACCCATAACTAAAATACAAGCACGAAAGTTATGTTTTAGAAAAAATGGGCCATTGAAAATTGGTGAAAATGAGGGATGCAAACTCAACATGGACATACCAGGTAAGAAATTTGGCACTGCCGTACTCATGGACCACTATTGGGCCTGTAGTTCAAAAGCCTATTTGCAGTGCACTCCAAA
Source organism: Ambystoma mexicanum (assembly GCF_040938575.1). Taxonomy (NCBI): domain Eukaryota; kingdom Metazoa; phylum Chordata; class Amphibia; order Caudata; family Ambystomatidae; genus Ambystoma; species Ambystoma mexicanum. The sequence goes on from NC_090924.1 coordinate 26,580,462, forward strand.
TGGGGGAGGGTTGTGCTCTCTGGTGCTAATAAGAACCCCAGATCGAGTAGTACCTCAGAGTGAAGTGCAGAGTGGTGATTTCTGCCAAATGGATGCACACTTAATAAACAAAAAGTTGCTTACCCTTGAACACAGTAAATAGGAGATTAGGATGAATCAATAGAGGCCTATGAAGACATACCAGATGAGAATAAATTGTTAGATCGGATGGCAATGTTCTTTACATCCTTCTTTACTCCCGGATTGCAAGCATCCACAAATGCAAAATGGTCACAAATAACCAGATAGGAGTTGTTGCAAACAATCAATGCAACCATGAAAGGCTTAAATTCTATAAGAGAAGAGCTTAGGGCACTAATGCTTATGATCCTCCAGTGCAAGTACTTTCTCAATGTGATAACTGCCATGGAAGGGGTGTGTGTGCAAAAATTGGGCCTTCTTGATGCATATATATATATATATATATATATATATATATATATATAGCCGCCCACAATGAGGAGAAAGATACCCTCGAAGAGGCCATAGCAACCGTAACAGAATTACACACAAAAGTGGTGGGGGAGGTGGAAGAGATTGCAAATGAAGACTGATTTAGCTACCAGTTCTCCTGAATAGCCACTTAGCTAGCTAATGCATTGACAATATCAAAAGCATACTAGTACTGATAGTACTGGCTTTCTGCGTTATAAGAATTGCAATGAACAGCTGCAAAAAGGCTGCCAAAGGGGCAGTGGCAATGAAAATAGTAATACACTTGGATGCTCATGTGCATATGTGTACCCAATCAGCTGACATATCCTGTGCCCAAGCAATTGAAAGTCCCATTGCCCGTCCAGGATCAAAGTTTACTTGTCCTCAGGACTCTCACAAATGCACAGAGCGCAATGACTCAACCAGTGAGGGGGATGCTGGGAGACAGATGAATATGTTATCAAAAGCTCCTGTCCCTCCACAGGACCAATACTGCACAGGTGTGAAATGTTACACACTAAAACAACCATACCGTCCATATCCCAGGCAGGTACAACAGGAGATGGCCACAATCTAAGTTAAAGATGGCAAGAATAAATGAACTGACAGTGATGCATTAGACTGAAGCAAATGTGCACTCAACATGAAGAACGCAAACACTAGGTAATGCATGCATTTATATATGAACAATATTAACATGGTATCCATAAGACATGAGGAACGCTAACATAAGCAATGTATAAGCTGATTGCGACATACATGACCTGTGACTATAGCTCACTAATATAGAAATGCAACAGTAATTGGCAGCCATTGTTCCCAAATTGGAAGTCGCAATACGCTTCTAAGTAATTGAAAGGCATCAAGACTCCATGAGAACTCAAAGTGCTGAAATAACAAAAATACTGATCCAGGCAGAGCTTTGACAGTAGCCAGCAGCCCAAGCCAAGGTTACATTGAAAAAGGAAGGACATGAACGTTGCTGTGAACGCACGATAAAACGATTCCCAAGATGAAAGCCACATATTCTTAGATAAATTAAAAGAATGACCAGCTTTTGCAAGCCAGGTGTGAGCTAACCATAAAACAAAGAACATCCCACAAAGAATACCCCAAGAGTGTCCCCAGTGGTATAATGAATCCTAACACTCACACTAATATTAGCGAAAATCCTAATAAATGCACAGTGAAATAATTCCAAATGCGGTCTCATCACAGGTGAACTATAATGTCAGAACATGGTCTATACATTACCAACGAACACAGAGAGCACATCTGCCTCACTAGTCATGCATATTCCCAGATACGAGGTGCCACACGTTGAATTAAAAAAAATCACCCGGGCTTATGGCCAGGAATGAGGGATGGTATTTTCTTGAAATTAATTGAAGGGAAAGCAGTCCAAGGACCTCTCTCCCCCTACTCTTGTGTGGCTCATGTTTTGAAGACCTGTCAGTTGCCCAAGGTTGGTCAGTAGAAATCCAACCAATCAAAACCCCCAATGTTAGGCCGACCAGTATGTATTATTCCAACCAATAGTTTATTAAAGAGATTATGGGCCTCATTCTAAGTGTGCCAGTCCAGAAACAACGGTGCCGGTAAACTTACCGGGACCGTTGTTTCTGGACCAGCACACTACAACTCTGCAGGCGGGTGTGGTCCCGCCCACATAGTTTTCATGGGAGCACCATTAGAAATGGTGACGGTGCTCCCGTTTCCACATTGGGGACTAATGAAATTACCGGCAACTGACTTCCCGGCTGCCGGACTTGGAACAGCCCGCTGGCACTGGGAAGTCAGGGGCCAGTCATTTTTTTACAGGTCCGGTGGCATCCCACCAGTAGCACAGGCAAGGTTACCGTTGGACCCTTAATGAGGCCCTATTTTTACTCTTATCAGTTTAGAGGTTGTCTCTGGGATCTATGTGATCACAGTGCTGCCGAAAATGTCAACTAACAAAATGCTGAGTGCAATAATGATGAGTTGTAGCGATCACATAGATCACCTATCTCTTATTCCCATACTGCTAAACCTTTTCTTATCTATTTCCCTTTCTGTGGCAGACTTCTGTGTGTGTCACTGACTACCCTATATCCCAGCGAAGTCAGTTCCTTCCCACTTATGAGGGTCAGAGCTGGTGCTGCAGGGCACTTTTTAAAAACTTTTCTTTACTTTCTTGTCCCCTGCTTCCCATGTAATGGAAGCGGGAACACCCCTGACTCTGATTATACCAAACAAGGGGAGTGGGGGAAACCCCTGCAACCCCTACTCCCCTTCGTCGGTGTAATGGGAGTCGTTTTATTTGCTAGCAGCCAAATGGCCAGTTAATGGGCAGACAGTCAACATTTTCGGTCAATACAGTCTCAGGAGGATCAATCAGATTGTTGTTACCCAATCAAAGGTGTAATGCCTGTAGATTGTATATGTAGTCAATCCCCTTAACCAGCCCCTGCAACCCATATGTTTTTAAAGCTAAGGTTACAGTATGATGTCAGTTACGACAACTATTGAGTATACAAACTGTAGTTTTTGATCAGCATGCTGAGAGTGACAACATTTTATGCTTGTATGATGCCCCTGCATTAATTGGATTTTAATAATGCTGGGTTTTGCCTTGCACTTTGTCTATTTTCATAATTGAGTCTGGTTTGATCTGGGTCCAGAATCTCTGTGTAATTTTGATACTTTCCAGGTCGTTGTAACAAAAGGGAATTCCAGCTCTTCTTGTTCTCTGGGGAGTTGTATGGCACTCTTTGCTAGAAGCTGCTGAATCATCTGGCAAAGGCAGTGGTCCAGTCAGCATTGTCTGAAAGTTAGGCGGTATGCTTGTGACAGGACCAGTAAGGCCCAAGTTTCAGAGGCTGCTGCCTGCCAATCCACAACATAGAGGGACTCTCCCTCCTACAGGGGTGGAATTAACACACTCTAAATTAAAGAGGTTTTTCCCTAGAGGTAAAGAAGGGACAGCGAAAATGATGTCTACTTCCTCTTTATTTCAGTGGGAGAAAAGATGCTGTCCCTTTTTTGCCAGAGGGTACATAAGCATTACCATGGTGATCAAAGGAGGTGTAAGTTTGGAGAAAAAAAAACAAGTGTTAGGAATGGAACCAACCGATTGTTCAACAGCTAAACCTAAGGATTTAGCAGATGCTTTGGAAGCCTCCAAATTTTCCAAGGATTCATCGGTCTTAAACCCAAATAGGTTGTGTCATCAAACCAAATGTCAAAGAGATTTAATTGGACATTAAGGGTTAACCCAGAGTTCCTAACCCAGTAGGGCGTATTCAAGACATAATCTGTGCCCATTGATTGAGCAACAGTCCTTGTATCCTGGTCTGCTTGGAGTATATGGTGTGCCACCTCTGTTTCATCCTGCACCATAGAGGTGAAACTCTCCTTCCTTTCTGAAAAGGGGTAGATTATTTCCAGCATTGGAGGTGACAGTTAAAACGGTGTAGGAGTATTTAGCCAGGGTCAATGTATCATTAACACAATAGGAGACCATGTTGCCAGAGGAAAAGTCCTCGTGCCCAACGGTTTCTTACACTTCCTTTGAGGGGTAAAAGAGTGTAAAGTGGCTGTCTTTAATGCTGCATTGGAGGCCTGCACCCCATATTCTCTATAGATGATCAGTTAACAAGGAGCCTGAATCAGATTGAGCTGGTCTATGCATCATCACAATTTCCCAGTCCACAGCTAGAGTGGAGGTTGTCTTAACCCATGCAGACATTATTGGGACAGCAGGGCTAAAACAGAAAAGTATCTTCCTGGAAGTGCATTTCTCCGGAATGGCTGGAAAGTGGAAAAGGATTATTTGGCTCAGGAAAAACCATAGTTTCTACATAACTGACCATTATCATCTGGGAGGTGATATGTTTCTCAAGACTGATAATATGAACCACTGGAAAAATGTCCAGACCACTGGCATTCTATAAGTCTGTTAAGTTCAGACATGATATCATCATACCCACAGAGCTCCTCTCTGAAGAACTCCACCTCTCATGAATCCAAAGGCTGTAGACCGTAAGGGACACCTGCTTCATGTAAAATCTGTTTCAATTTCAGAACGAGTTGAGGCCTAGACACTAGAACATAGTCCTAAAAATTGTTGGCACTCGTCGCGAACAGAACCAATGAAGCTGAAGCCAGCACTGTGGCATCAACACCCAACTGTGGAGCACCATGGTGCTGGAGGGGAGCCACGGCTGCAGTTGGGGACTTAGCATCAAGTGTGCAGTGGTGTCCTAAAAAGATGTCTTTGCCTGCTTGGCTAAGGACAGTGGGACATGCCAGTACTGGGACCTTGGCAAAGATGTACAAGATCTGCATTCTGAATTACTCACACACTTCTGGCTTAGGCGAGATAGTGGGCCTTGGTTTATTAGGTGATAGTGAGTCCTCAGAAAAATCCTTATCAGGTTTTAACTACTCTTTCTAGAGAAAGAGGTGGGAAAATGACATCCTGTTAGTTCACTAGAGAAGGCAGACCTCTTGTGGCTCTTCTAGCTCTTCTTTTCTTTCTGTTACCTTCCCATGAGAGGGGTTCTTTCAGCTGTTCATCATAATGAGAGTGGTTTTCATGTCAAACGTGATGGACTTCTTTGAGGAAATCTCCATCGCTGGAGATTTCCAAAGTGGACACATTTCTGGCCCTTGTAGAAGAAAGTATAACGATTTGGAGAATATTCCTTGAGCGCCATTCTGTGCCTGGAATGGATCACATTCATTCATATCAAGTTCCTCCACCAGGCAATGGGAGCAAACTAAATGGTATAAAAACACTGACCTCTGCCTCGAACAATCCCTTTAGGGCTTGATGCTTAATTTAGGATTTGTGATGCGACAGTGAGACATTGTTAAATTGCTTTTGACGTTCCTGAACAGTGTACTTATTGTACTGAAAAATAAATTGACGTCATTGGGTGTCAATGACTCCTTATGTATTGGCACTGATTTGACATCCAGCATTACACTTATGCAACAGAACCGAGCATAGCCGCATGAAACTTCCTTGTACCCAAAAACATATATCTGAGAGCTGTTGACGCTGTGAGATATTTTTCTAAGATGAGGAATGTGTGAAATGAAGGCTCCCATTAAAAACAATGTCTCAGTGGTTAACATTCCCCTAAGAAGGAAAAAGGACCCATTGCATTTTTCCCCATTTGTTAAGATTCCATTTCTGTCCATTAAGTCTCCTTGTATGCTATTTTCCTAGATAATATATATATATATATATATTAAATATATATATATATATATATATATATATATATATATCTTTCAGTAGGTGTTTGTGTTGTTTTGAAGTGTCCATGACCGATTTATGTCACTTTATGTAAAACACTGTTCCTTAGTACGTGCCTAGATGGCTCTATGAATGTTTGCATTTAAAAGGATACATTTAAGGCTGTCTTCTTTAGGTGTTGCCAGAGTTCATCAGTGATAGCTATTCCTAATAGACTAGTGTCAATTTAGCTAAGTCAATTTTCATGGTCAGTTTGAAAAGTAATTATCTTTTTACAGAGAGTTAAGTCCTTCGTGGCAAATTTCCATGTCCTAAGGTTGTACAGCAAGCTTGTATACATTAATACCATGCTAAAGGCAAGGCAATTTCTTCCAAATCTGACTCCATGGGGAGACACAGTGACTGTGGTTACCCGTGAATAACATCACATTGAACAATATGTATTCACTTGGTGTGTTGATGAATATTATACAAACATGCATCATTTCAATCACTGTGTGAGTCATTAATGATGAATAAGTTGAGTGAAAAAAACAATAGATGTGGCGTTTAGACCCAACCAGCAGGCCAGATCGGGTCTTATCAGCCCAGGGCCTGAGTTAAAGGCCCGAGCAAAGGGAGCCTTAATAGCTAATAGACTTAAGACTGTGGGAGAGGGTCATAAGGTTATTAGCACCCCGGCTTACCCAAGCAGTAACCCGGGATGCTAACAAAAAGCATTTTCATTCATTGAACGGGACGCTGCGCACCTCCCGTTCAATGAATAAAAATAATGTCTAAAGATGGCCACCATGTAAAGGGAAGGCAGGGCTCCATACGGAGCCACTCTTCCATGTCCACGGGGGTCATGGAGCGAAAGCTGTAGTGCCGCAGCGGCAGTAGAGGGGCCGCCGCCACTGTTGAAAACAGGTAAGTAGGGTGAGGGTGGAGAGAAATCTAAAAAAAAAAATAAGAGGGGGTGAGGGTAAGATGGTGCTGTGGTCAGGGGAAGCAGCCAGTAGGCTGCGCGGAATGAGTGCTGAGATTAGCGTTTTCAGCCCATGTTTTGAGCAACCTGATTGGTTGGCTACCCCGCGCAGGTGCTAATATGTTTGCTAGACTAGTAGGGCAATGTTTATTTTCTTCATCCGAAGCTGAAATGAAAAGCCAGACAGTTTCACTTGGTCAGTGGCTACCATTGCAACCCCTACAATGGAGGGGCATCCCTATTCTTTAGGGCACTTGATTGGAAAATGCCACTGCATGTGATAATATATGGTGGACAAGAAAAAGTAAGTGGACAGCAGAGTTTTCACAAGGAATCATAAAGGTATGAGCCTGCATGAATACCTTGATCTACTTTTAGGACATTTAATATAATAATGTTGCCTTTAAACCAATGATGAGATACAAATCTGACTTTCATCTAATGGGAGGACTTCTGATTCAGAAACATTGGCTTTGGGTTCACTAATCCAAACTAAGGATTGTTCTGCTTCACTATCTTCCTGACGATAGTAGCTCCAGATTAAAGAAGTTCTGAATTGTTCATGTTTTACCACCTATACGAGCAATGCAATGCTGTGGGTGCACAATCAGTCATGGAGGAATATTGTATCAAGTTTGTTCACATTAATTCAGAGGACAATGATTCCAGCATCAGAAAATGTGCCCTAATACCTGTCAACTGGGACTATATAAATGCAAATGTCTGTAACCTTTGGCCCTCCAGATGTTTTGGACTACAACTCCCATCAACTCTAGCCAGCATAGTCAATGGTGAAAGATCATGGGACTCGCAGTTCAAAACATTTGTAAAGCCACAATTTGCAGACCCCTGATATAATACATTGCAAACAAGAAACCACAGTGTGTGCACGTGCAAACTGCATTTGTGGATTCACATCAATACTAGAAAGAGCACAAACGCAATGCATGTGTAGTTTCCCCTTCACTAATTTAATTGGGCTTATGCAACTTCAGTTTGCTAATCAAGAAATTGCATTTCCATGTTTGCAATGCACTGTAATACCACAACTGGTTTGTATGGCAACTGAGCTACGTGTGAGGCAATCAACATTTGTCATAGAGACCATTGAAAGGAAAGCTCAAACTGACCAGCCCTCCTAACGTTCAGTCAGTAGGGTTGTTTATTTTTCCGAATTAAAACTTTGAAACAATCTATTATTGTCCAGGATTGACCTCATTAAAATGAAGCAACACAATTTCCTGCAATAATACGGCAAGACATCTCTTCAAAGCTGGAATGTATGCACCTGCAACTCCAGTGTTGACTCCTTTCCAGTCATTCTATCTGTTCATCTATTTTATTATTTTCATTTTCTATGTATTTACTTATGGTACATTTTTAAGATCAAGTCATAGGCCAGCTTGTTGTAGCGCTTCCAAAGCAAATGGGAGCAAAGAGAAAATGGTGGCTAATCCTATCTTTGATAGGCTTTGGGCACATTCAGATTGGTTAAGTGCATGGAGACAAGGGTGGGAAGTGGAGTAGAGTACAATTAACAAATGCATCACACAACACAATTCCATACCGATTCAAGGGAATCTAAACTGAACAGATTCCTGATAAGAAATGTCTTAAGTATATTGTGGAAGTGGAGATGACTCTCCAAAGATCTGATGATGACTGATAGGCTATTTCAGATATCCTGATGCAACTAAAAGCCTGCTTCTCAGTTTCTTTTCACTAAAGCTAACATCAAACAATGCTTTGTAACCTGAAGATCGTAGAAGTGAGATATTGCTTTACTTTCTGTCTGAGGTAAAGTGGCCCAATGTTCCAATAAACTACTTGGATAAGGCATAGATTGCTGCAGTCAAAGCATGTTCTTACAAAGTACCAATGCAGAAACAGCAGAGCAAGCATGATGTAGACCCTGGGTGTAAGACTGCTTTATTCTGGAAAGTGTATAGTTGATGTGAGATGTTATTACACAAGTAAAGTTTTTGGCAGATGTTCAGGAAAGGGAACATTTTCTTTAGGACATGAAGCTGGAAGTGGGCCTTCTTTGTACATTTGGAGGAGCAAAAAAAATTATTGTAAAAGTTGACTCAGAGATTTTAGCAGAGAAATCAAGAGTAGGATGAGATCCTATGGATGCAGACCAAACATAGATGAATGCAGAGGAAACCAGGTTGCCAAAGTACATGCTACTATAAATGTATATGTAAATGCGCTTTATACATTCTGGGATATATTGACCCACTCGAGAGCATTTCCCCACATCACCAAGCTGCATTTATGCAGAATTGTGCCTGGCTCCTGTGAGCACCATGGCTCAAAACTGCATTTTGCAACAACAACCAAAAATGGCTGCACCGTCCTGCCAAAGCACATATCGGGCAGGATGGAACAAGGGGGGCCCATTGAAGGAGATTGCCAGTGGGTTCCAATATAAACAAAAAGAAGGAAGTGGAAAATGCAGCGTCTCTTGGCTGCAAAAGCCAAAATCTCAATTGAAAACAAACCCTTTTTCAGCGTTACAAAAATGCTGCTGTAATGCTAATTCCCTCTGGTCCTCAAAGCCACTGGCCTCTGTGATTAATAAGCCCTACCAAGCCCTGTGTGTCGTACAGTGCCTCATCCAAAACCAGGCATGATTCTGAATTATCAAGCCCTGTCAAACCAACTCTAAAAAGAAATGAAACAGGAACCTTACTTTTACTTACACGGGAAACGTGTTAATGTTCTTTGCAAAAGTATCCAAAACTCTGCTCTTCAGAGAGAGACTCTAACTAGCTGAGCCATGCCAGTTTCAATGTATCCATGCTTCAGACCAACTCCAGCATTTCAAGAGAATAACTATAGCTGCAAGACAGTGTGTGAATCTACTGGAGATGGAAAGTTGAATTTAAGAAGGAAGGCCAGCTGCACCATGTGTAAAAAAAGGGGGCCCTTGAAAACGAAAGAAAAACAAATGTCTGTGTGTGGAACAGTACACTGGTGAATGAAGCCCGCCAGTCTATAGCAATATGAAGAGGTTTGTTGCTGGTGAGACCATATAACATGGGTTATTTGGTGCAACTGACCTGTTTTAATTCTGATCTAGGATCAGAAAATAAAGGTTAAAACTATGGTGGCTGGAGTTACAAGTTGAAAAACAGGTTTTCTGGTTGGAGGGGTGGCAGCAAAAGGAGGGCTCTCTCTCTGCAGATACTAACAGCCCCCTGATAATTACAGGGTTGAACAGACTTTCGTCTCTGCTGGGACGGAAGACGGAAGTGTGAAGGAGCAATAAAACTTCAATCAAGGAAGAAACCCCCACCATGCTCTGAAGGAAATGACAGTCGGCAGGAGTTGAAGGAAAGAAAAAAAATTGCACAGGGACAAAGGGACTGCCATTTGTTCCCAAAGACTATTTCACAAATAGAATTTAAAGACTTCTATCTCTGCAGCAAGACTTTGAAAAATTGTAAACATTTTGCAGTTTAAAAGTGATATTTTTGTGCTTTCTTTTGAGATGTGATCGAAGTCACTGACACCTTGGGGACAGAAAGGGCAAAGTATTGAGGATGAATCAAAAAGTATCAATGTTGCAAATATACATTTTTGTACATACATCCCTTGGGGTAATTTGCATCTGTGTATACAGTTATGGAATTTTAGGATGAATCTTTCATGCTCAAAATTACCAAAATGTAGCAGAAGGGTGGAACAAGGTCCTACAGACTGGAGGATTGGATTGTTATGTGCTGCACAAAATATGTAACCTGTGATATCGCAATTGCATAAATGTATGTCTTTGGAAAAATCAGATTTTTAAGTAAAGTAATTCTGACATCATTCCCTTGTAAATCCAACCAGTTGAGAGCAGGGCAGAGATTAGCACACCTGCCTAATCCAAGTAGTTTAGAGGTGTGCTTAGTTAAAACTGCCCAGCCTATACTTTGATGATGTCATTATGCACTATAAATAAGGGTCCCTGACAGGACTCGAGACACGCACTGTTCCTGATTTCCTGCGCTGTGTTCCGGTTCCCGTCATCTTCCAGATCCAGACTCCAACTACAAGGCAAAAGCATTGCTGATCCTGCTCCAGGGTCCCCTGCAAAACCCAAGCAGTGCTGGTACCATTCCCAGCAAGGTCTCAAATCTAAAAAAAAAAACACTAAATCTCCCATTAACAAGGGGAAATCTGTGGTACCTTTTGGCATCCTGATCCAGACTGGCTTGCTGCCACTCACTGCATGCTGCTGCCATCCTGCTACCCTGATGACCTTTAGTATCCAGTGACCAGAATTGCCTGTCCAGTCCTTGGCAGCCAGTGACCGGAAACGCACAGCTGTTTGCCAGGTGACCTGCCGTGTAGTGACCAGACCCGGTTGACTGTCCAAAAAGCCAAAACCGAAAAGTGGATTCTGAGTATTTCATCAACCCATAGAAATCTATAGTATACCTTGCCTTGTCCTTATTCCCCTCTATAAGGCATCATATCCTTATCCTAATAACTTGTCCAACTGTCAGAATTCTTTGTGCAATTTGTCATTTATCTCCAAGCATTAGCGCTACTTTTCTTTTAATTTCTGTCTTGATTAAATGAAGTAATTTTCCTTAAAAGAAAGCGGTACACTGCGTGAAGGCTTACATTTGCAGCATAACATAGAGAATTCACGGGTGGCGTTTCTCTTTTCTTAGTCCTTAAATCTAGTTAAAGTTAACAGTTTTTTTCACAAACTGATTTCCTTTTCAATTTCACCCTTCATTTTACTCAAAGCGGGCCTGCTTCTAGATTGTATAACTCTTTCAAATTACCAGCTAGAGACTTACTTTCAATTCCATTTGGTACTACTGATTTATATCTATTCCCAAACATAAAGACCACACTCCAAATCAGTGTATTTCACCTGTTTTCATTAAAAACCATTTGGGTAATTTTAGGCTGGAATTGCAAAAGTTAAATTTTAAAAGCATTATTTGACTGCAATCTGTTTTAAACTTTCAACTTATTTCTGAACTGTGTGCTTTTGGCAATCAATTCTTTGTGATTGTTAGTATCTTTGCATTGTTGCGTTAGTAAAGAATTGTATGTGTTTAACACACATTCATTATTGATTTACCCATTTCCGAGTGTCATTTCACCACATTGCAAGGGGTTTATAATCCGTTTCCTCTCTTATTTGGGGAGGGAAGGTCAGATTTAGATTCCGTTTTCAGTTTCCTATTCCTGAGTACCTGCTGCCTCTTTGTATCCACTCAGAATTGATTATTGGAAGGGCTGAGGGAACATTGCAGGGGGAAATTGTAACTTGGGTGCTATCTGTCCTAAATCAAAACATGCTCCTATTCTGCTGTGCTGTGTATGCTCCGTTAAAAGTCAAAACCAGTGCATTGCTCACATTCACATTGTCAAAAGTGTGATTTCTTTTGAATTTTAAATAAATAAATAAATATTGCATTTGACTGACCAGGCTGGTTCATGGTCCATTGTGACCCCCGGTATTTGAAAAGGGGGTGTGATATGAGTGGTGTATCATCCCAAAATGTAATCCACATAAATAAGGAGAAAAGCACCTCAGGTAGGTGCTACATACTAGGCCGAGACCAAGATGTGCGTGTCGCCTGATTGAAATCCTTAACAAACCACCATATCATATCATGCATCATTAATTGTCTTCAAGGCATTCTGACGGAGGTTGTTGTCCAACATGGAGTCCTGAATCTGGAACAGGCATTGCAAGATATGGAGGCAAGCTGATGCATATCACTGAAGATTAAATGTTATCTCTATATCATCTGAAACGGTTTGAAAAATCGTGATGTATGCAGTGTTGAGGTCGGCCAGAGGTTTCAGAAAGGCATTGAAGAGCCACAGGACAAGATGTAATGTTATGAAACTCATAAAAAAAAGCAAAGGACCTAATCTGACCTCAATTTTACTGTCTATCAGGAAGAAAGAAATCAGAAAGGGAGCAGAACCAAAAAATGCCTCAGGATGTCTCCAAGCAGTCAAGAAAGGTCTCCTATCTCACAGTGTCAAATGCCATCAAAAGGTCAAGTCACACGAGACTAGAGTTGAATCTGGAATCCAATGAGATAAGTAATTAATTTCTCTCTAAAACCAGATTGGTGATCATGTGATAGAACACAAGTCTTGGTGAAATCCAGAATTTGACTAGCAGACGCATGTTATAAGATTTTGCAGATAAAAGAGGTTTTGGCTCTAAGGTGTAATTCTGCAGGGATATTAGGGTTGGAATTGTCTTTTCTTCAGAGTTTGAGGGAAGATAGACATTTTAAAAGAGATTTTCACCAGGGCTGTTAAGGCTTGTGCAACGGTAAGAACATTTTGATTTTTGCTGTCAATGTTTATTAATTAGTAGCTTTGAGCCAAATAATATGTAAACAGTAAAACATGATTAAAAACATGAAATAAAAGCTCTTGGCAACAGGATGCTATCTGCAAGGGTGTAATTGTATGCACTGTTCATTTTTTAGACACAATATGAAGGGGAGTTTTCTCACGCAAACTGTCACTGATAAACAGACACATATTTAACATATGTTTTGCTGTTCAAAATGGGGCCCATGCTTACAGCCGAGCTAACTTTAGGTGCAGTGACATAACGGTCATCATCCATACAGTAGAAACAATCACACTTCTCGGGTGCACAGTCCAACAATACAACTGCAGCTCATAATGAATTGGTAACATTTCAGGCACAAATGTTACATGTTACTTCAAATGTGCACATGCAGAAACTGTGTAACATGATGCCATGTTACCTCCGTTTAAGACCCCATTTGGTACTGGTGGGATGCCCTCATATAATACAGCTTGATAATGGCACCACTGACCCAATCATTACAAAAACACAGCGCTGGGTAACATACAGTGTTATTATAGAAAGTCTACTAAAGCCTCTATTTTGCTCGGCAGCAACAACGTGTTATGTCTATTTGGAAGGGCCACATATAAAATCAATGTGTATTTCCAGTCTAGCACACTTAGTGGCAGTGGCATACCACCATTCATACTGAATGCCAGTTAAACCTATATGTGAATGAATCAATATTCTGCCAAGGGAGAATATTGGGGAATGTGGAGTTATATATAGCCACTTCCCCTTTTACTCAATTAAAATGTTTACATTTCTAAATGTATGACGTTCTGCGAAGATGAAAGCAGAATTTGCTGTAAAACTTGACCTCTGTCTGAACTGCTGGTATATGGTTTCAGTTACTCTCCGGAAACATTTTGTAATCTGATATTGAGAACCATCAATAACGCCTTGCAGAATCACTATCGGGTGTATTAAACAAGTGAATTTCAGTCAGAGTGACTTTGTTCCAATGAAGCAGGGCCTTGGCAGAGCTAACGATCAGGGAAGATCATATCCACCATTTTGATTGTTTCCCTACATTCTAGAGTCTGGCATGTAGCAACTAGTCTGGGAGATGTGACCTCTGAAAACTGCTTCAGAAACGGGAAGACACATCGCTAGCAATTATTCCGCATTGAAGCCTAGCAAGAGACTTGGATGCATGAATGCCATGCTGCAAATTCTACTTAAATTGGCCTTGTGCACAGTTAATATTCCCCTTCTGTAAGTGTAAAGACATCTGATCAGAAAATAGAGGATATTTTCTCTGTAGAGCCACAGGATGTTTATTTCCAACACACTTGATTCCCTTCAACACATCTTCTGGTCCAGAAACCATTATAGCTGAATATCATCATTTAAAACGATATGCGGGTATATTGTACCCTTCTGGGTCCCTCTCAATGACCCATATTGGGAGAGACCACCACAAGGTGACAGAAGGCCTAATTTCAAAAGGTTTACAGTACAGAGTGTTGCTGGGACACACACAACTTCATGAACCACAACGGCAGCTTCCAGCCACAAAAAAGAATGGCTCTCTTTAAAAAAGACTATCTGGGGGGCATGGCTATGCGCCGATGCTGATGGCCGCTTAATCCGGCACTCCCGCTCCGGCGACTTTATACAATAATATATTGCTGTGTATATTTACTGAAAATATCCAATGTTACTGGCCTGCATGTCCGTTATCAATGTGGAGGAGGTGGCTTGCTTTGCGGCACCTGTATCTCACCTGAAGGGTAAGGCTGAGGAAGGGTAACTCTACATGAATGGAAGTGCAGATTCTACACAACACGGTCATATTGACGTGTTATAAAGAGCAACTATACAAATGAAGGGACTTTCAACACACTGCTGTATAGATTATAGATGGAAAGCAGCAATTTAAGGTCCTGAGGCTTTCAAACCAGTTATCTTGTGGCTGTTATTATTTCTGGGCAATTTCATTTATGTAATTTTGGAGCAAGTTACAAAGCTTTGGTTTAAATGAGACTTCTTATTTACTAATAAGGTGCTCAATTTATGTGGCTTTCCCAGCTTTCATGAAATCCTGGGCAAAATCTCTGTATAATATATCAACACGTTATACCAACACGTTTTTAAACAGTGGGCTACATGGTATTTCATATCCATAAACAGGGACCATTACTTGTGTGGTTTTCTGGCTACAGGTTGAATTTTGGACTTTTATTTTTGCTTAAGTGCTTTAGCACAACCTCACTACAAACTGCCAAGTTGCGGGCTCATGTGGAGCTGTTCTATCAATAGTAGGGTGCACTATTTATGTGATTTTCTACATGCTTGACTGAATGTTGGAGCAGATATTATATGCTAATCTATGACTACAACCATAGTAAAATACCAGAGGCTGGCTTATTTGACCTTCACTACTACAGAATAAGACATAACTTCAGGATTTATCCCTCACTATCAACCATTCTGTGAAGCAGAAATTCTGTGTAAAAGCAGTACCAGATTTGTTACCAAAGTATGGCTTCCAAAAAAGGACAACCCAAGGACCTGCCCCTAAATTCACCCAATAGTGCACCTAAAAGACAGAAAAGTGAGTCCCCCAGGACGATTTACAAGATCCAGTCATGCAAGTTATTCTAACAGAGATTAAAGCCCTTAAACCATTTATGGAAGCCACAACTGCCAAGTTGCAAATGTTAGGTGATAAATGGTCCACCTTCGAATCAAGAATAAACAAAGTAGAAAGAAGGGTTAGCGAAGCTGACGATGTAACTTCTAAGAGTGGCGTCACTAGAACCTTCAAGAGACTTGGATGCATGAATGCCATGCTGCAAATTCTACTTAAATTGGCCTTGTGCACAGTTAATATTCCCCTTCTGTAAGTGTAAAGACATCTGATCAGAAAATAGAGGATATTTTCTCTGTAGAGCCACAGGATGTTTATTTCCAACACACTTGATTCCCTTCAACACATCTTCTGGTCCAGAAACCATTATAGCTGAATATCATCATTTAAAACGATATGCGGGTATATTGTACCCTTCTGGGTCCCTCTCAATGACCCATATTGGGAGAGACCACCACAAGGTGACAGAAGGCCTAATTTCAAAACGTTTACAGTACAGAGTGTTGCTGGGACACACACAACTTCATGAACCACAACGGCAGCTTCCAGCCACAAAACAGAATGTCTCTCTTTAAAAAGGACTATCTGGGGGGCATGGCTATGCGCCGATGCTGATGGCCGCTTAATCCGGCACTCCCGCTCCGGCGACTTTATACAATAATATATTGCTGTGTATATTTACTGAAAATATCCAATGTTACTGGCCTGCATGTCCGTTATCAATGTGGAGGAGGTGACTTGCTTTGCGGCACCTGTATCTCACCTGAAGGGTAAGGCTGAGGAAGTGTAACGCTACATGAATGGAAGTGCAGATTCTACACAACACGGTCATATTGACGTGTTATAAAGAGCAACTATATAAATGAAGGGACTTTCAACACACTGCTGTATAGATTATAGATGGAAAGCAGCAATTTAAGGTCCTGAGGCTTTCAAACCAATTATCTAGTGGCTGTTATTATTTCTGGGCAATTTCATTTATGTAATTTTGGAGCAAGTTACAAAGCTTTGGTTTAAATGAGACTTCTTATTTACTAATAAGGTGCTCAATTTATGTGGCTTTCCCAGCTTTCATGAAATCCTGGGCAAAATCTCTGTATAATATATCAACACGTTATACCAACACGTTTTTAAACAGTGGGCTACATGGTATTTCATATCCATAAACAGGGACCATTACTTGTGTGGTTTTCTGGCTACAGGTTGAATTTTGGACTTTTATTTTTGCTTAAGTGCTTTAGCACAACCTCACTACAAACTGCCAAGTTGCGGGCTCATGTGGAGCTGTTCTATCAATAGTAGGGTGCACTATTTATGTGATTTTCTACATGCTTGACTGAATGTTGGAGCAGATATTATATGCTAATCTATGACTACAACCATAGTAAAATACCAGAGGCTGGCTTATTTGACCTTCACTACTACAGAATAAGACATAACTTCAGGATTTATCCCTCACTATCAACCATTCTGTGAAGCAGAAATTCTGTGTAAAAGCAGTACCAGATTTGTTACCAAAGTATGGCTTCCAAAAAAGGACAACCCAAGGACCTGCCCCTAAATTCAACCAATAGTGCACCTAAAAGACAGAAAAGTGAGTCCCCCAGGATGATTTACAAGATCCAGTCATGCAAGTTATTCTAACAGAGATTAAAGCCCTTAAACCATTTATGGAAGCCACAACTGCCAAGTTGCAAATGTTAGGTGATAAATGGTCCACCTTCGAATCAAGACTAAACAAAGTAGAAAGAAGGGTTAGCGAAGCTGACGATGTAACTTCTAAGAGTGGCGTCACTAGAACCTTCAGTCGACTCTCTGCAGAAACAAGCTGAAAAGTTAGAAAATAGGAATAGGAGGAACAATTTATGAATTGTGGGTCTTCCTGAGACAATCCTACTCAATTTCTATACTATATGCTTCCTTTACTCCTGGATCTTCCTACCTTGCAGCAGGACATTCAAAGGGCACATCGTGTTCAACCCATACCATCTTCTCAAAATGCTCCAAGAACTCTAATGTTTGCCTTACTGAACTATACTCACGTTCTTCTCATTTTGCACAAAGCTAAACAAAAAAGACAACTTATTTGGGAAGGTACCAAAATCTTCCTGTCTCAGAATGTGTCTAATGCCACTGCGGCAAGAAGAAAATAACTGTTGATGTTCAGGCCTGCTCTGAGGCAATTAAATGCTAGATACAGAATCATCCATCCAGTCATTTTAAAGGTTACTCTCAATGGTCATACTTTCACCTTCCAAAATCCAATTGATCTATGCAACTTCATTAAGAACCACAGAAGAGAGGAAATGAACATATCCAGATCACCAATATGAACTTCAATGTGCGGCATGAAGTAATCCTTCTTTTGTGATGTCCCCACTGAAGTGGGATGCTGGTTGAGCCCTTCAGCATCCGGATCTCTAGCCCCATTATTCTCTGTTCGTATCACAACATGGTTTGGAGTGGCTTTTTCCTGTTAGCCACTACTCTTTTATACAATATTCTGTTTACTTGGAAATTACAGGATTCCATGTTGTTTGTGTTTGTCTTCCCCGGTCCCTTATGTTTCTCTCCCATTAGTCCATTAATGCAATTATTGAACACCTAAACACTACTTCTTGCATGACTGCTATCTAGTCTACCTTTCATAAGAGAATATATTACTCATAAGATCCTTCCATTTATTACTGTAATTTACATTTTGGTGTACATCGTTCTCTTTGTCATTTATGTAATTTAACATAACTTCATATTCTGTTAAGGTCTAAAGGTCTGCATAATTGAATCAAAAGACAGAGGGGTCGATTCATGGAATTAATGTGTGCCGAAATTTCAGTAAAACTGTGAAAATCGCAGTGCAAGTGCGAAAATCGCAGGGAAACCAGCGCACATCGATTCATGGAAGTCTGTGCGCGAGAAAAACATTGGATGTGCGCTGAAAAAGTGCACCGCGCACGCCGGCGCACAGGTCATCCAACTGCATGCGCAACGGCCACTGAGAAATCGCACATAGCGTGGCGCACATCACAAAAGTAGGCGGAACATGGGCCGTAACACTCGGAATGGGGAACAACGCGTGAAAATATGGGCGTCACGGGGGAAGTACAGGAGGCAAGTGCACGGAACGCCCACACGCTCGCCTACAACCCGTATTCATGGAATCGAATAGGGCAAACCAGCGCACGGTGAAAGACGCGCACAGGGCCAAACAAGTACGCCACAAGAAAGCAGGCGGTAGCGTCCCTGCGCCAAAAATAAATGTGCGCCAAAATGTGCGCTAACAAAAAGCACCCATATACAGCCATGATGAATGGACCACTCAGTGGCCCTCTAGGACAAAAGAGGTGCAAAGGGGTACCGACAAACAGGGACACCCGCTGTGTGAAAAATAGCGTGTGCGTGTGTTGCTGGGTGCGCGGGAAGTTCCACACGCGAATAGCCTGGGTACATGTACTTCGGGGTGCGCGGGAAGTTCCACACGCGATTAGCCTGGGTACGTGTGTTTCAGGGTGCGCGGGAAGTTCCACACGCGATTGGCCTGGGTACGTGTACTCCGGGGTGCGCGGGAAGTTCCACACGCAATTAGCCTGGGTATGTGTGTTTCGGGGTGTGCGGGCCGTTCCACACGCGATTGGCCTGGGTACGTGTACTCCGGGGTGCGCGGGAAGTTCCACACGAGATTAGCCTGGGTACGTGTACTTCGTGGTGCGCGGGAAGTTCCACACGCGATTAGCCTGGGTACGTGTGTTTCGGGGTGCGTGGGAAGTTCCACACGCGATTGGCCTGGGTACGTGTACTACGGGGTGCGCGGGAAGTTCCACACGCGATTGGCCTGGGTACGTGTATTCCGAGGTGCGCAGGAAGATTCACACGCGATTTCAGCAGGGTACGTGTATTTCGGTGGTGCCGGGGAATGCTACACGTGATTTGGCCGTGTGGGTCCTCCCAGGTGTTTCCTCTACACCCTCCACAGGCCCTGCAGGCACCCCACACCACAGGGGACTACCGTGCACCACTGCTCATGACGCACAGGCAACCCATCCACCATGGCCATGCCCCCCAGGCAACCCACATGTCACCTTGCACTACTGATCACCAACACATGTCTCCCAGCGCCCCCACCCCCCAGCATCCAGGGACAGCCTCCACCACCCAGCATCCAGGGGCAGCCTCCACCAGGCCCCCACTCATGTTCCTTGCACCCCCACCCCCCAGCAGTGCAGGGCAGCCTCCACCAGGCCCCCACTCATGTCTCCCACCACCCCCACCCCCCAGCATCCAGGGGCAGCCTCCACCAGGCCCCCAATCATGTCTCCCAACACCCCCACACCCCAGCAGTGCAGGGGCAGCCTCCACCAGGCCCCCACTCATTTCTCCTAGCACCCCCACCCCCCAGCATCCAGGGGCAGCCTCCACCAGGCCCCCACTCATGTCCCCCAGCACCCCCACCCCCCAGCAGTGCAGGGGAAGCCTCCACCAGTCCCCCACTCATGTCTACCTGCACCCCCACCCCCCAGCATCCAGGGGTAGCCTCCACCAGGCCCCCACTTATGTGTCCCTGTACCCCCAACCCCCAGCAGTGCAGGGCAGCCTCCACCAGGCCCCCACTCATGTCCAACTCATGTCTCCCTGCACCCCCACCCCCCAGCAGTGCAGGGGCAGCCTCCACCAGGCCCCCACTCATGTCTCCCATCACCCCCACGCCCCAGCAGTGCAGGGGCAGCCTCCACCAGGCCCCCACTCATGTCTCCCTGCACCCCCAGCCCCCAGCAGTGCAGGGCAGCCTCCACCAGGCCCCCACTCATGTCTACCACCACCCCCACGCCCCAGCATCCAGGGGCAGCCTCCACCAGGTCCCCACTCATGTCTCCCACCACCCCCACCCCCCAGCAGTGCAGGGCAGCCTCCACCAGGCCCCCACTCATGTCTCCCAGCACCCCCACCCCCCAGCATCCAGGGGCAGCCTCCACCAGGCCCCCACTCATGTCTCCCATCACCCCCACCCCCCAGCAGTGCAGGGGCAGCCTCCACCAGGCCCCCACTCATGTCTCCCTGCACCCCCACCCCCCAGCAGTGCAGGGCACCCTCCACCAGGCCCCCACTCATGTCTCCCTGCACCCCCACCCCCCAGCAGTGCAGGGCAGCCTCCACCAGGCCCCCACTCATGTCTCCCTGCACCCCCACCCCCAGCATCCAGGGGCACCCTCCACCAGGCCCCCACTCATGTCCCCCTGAACCCCCACACCCCAGCATCCAGGGCAGCCTCCACCAGGCCCCCACTCATGTCTCCCTGCACCCCAACCCCCAGCAGTGCAGGGCAGCCTCCACTAGGCCCCCACTCATGTCCAACACATGTCTCCCTGCACCCCCACCCGCCAGCAGTGCAGGGGCAGCCTCCACCAGGCCCCCACTCATGTCTCCCATCACCCCCACCCCCCAGCAGTGCAGGGGCAGCCTCCACCAGGCCTCCACTCATGTCTCCCTGCACCCCCAGCCACCAGCAGTGCAGGGCAGCCTCCACCAGGCCCCCACTCATGTCCAACCCATGTCTCCCTGCACCCCCACCGCCCAGCATCCAGGGGCACCCTCCACCAGGCCCCCACTCATGTCCCCCAGCATCCCCACCCCCCAGCATCCAGGGGCAGCCTCCACCAGGCCCCCACTCATGTCTCCCTGCACCCCCAACCCCCAGCAGTGCAAGGCAGCCTCCACCAGGCCCCCACTCATGTCCAACACATGTCTCCCTGTGCACCCCCACCCCCCAGCAGTGCAGGGCAGCCTCCACCAGGCCCCCACTCATGTCTCCCATCACCCCCACCCCCCAGCAGTGCAGGGGCAGCCTCCACCAGGCCCCCACTCATGTCCCCCTGCACTCCCACCCCCCCAGGCAGTGCAGGGCAGCCTCCACCAGGCCCCCACTCATGTCTCCCACCACCCCCACCCCCCAGCATCCAGGGGCAGCCTCCACCAGGCCCCCACTCATGTCCAACTCATGTCTCCCTGCACCCCCACCCCCCAGCATCCAGGGGCACCCTTCACCAGGCCCCCACTCATGTCCCCCAGCACCCCCACCCCCCAGCATCCAGGGGCTGCCTCCACCAGGCCCTCACTCATGTCTCCCACCACCCCCACCCCCCAGCAGTGCAGGGCAGCCTTCACCAGGCCCCTACTCATGTCCCCCAGCACCCCCACCCCCCAGCATCCAGGGGCTGCCTCCACCAGGCCCTCACTCATGTCTCCCACCACCCCCACCCCCCAGCAGTGCAGGGCAGCCTTCACCAGGCCCCCACTCATGTCTCCCACCACCCCCACCCCCCAGCATCCAGGGGCAGCCTCCACCAGACCCCCACTCATGTCTCCCATCACCCCCACCCCCCAGCAGTGCAGGGGCAGCATCCACCAGGCCCCCACTCATGTATCCCAGCAACCCCACCCTCCAGCATCCAGGGGCAGCCTCCACCAGGCCCCCACTCATGTCTCCCTGCACCCCCACCCCTCAGCATCCAGGGGCACCCTCCACCAGTCTCCCACTCATGTCTCCCTGCACCCCCAACCTCCAGCAGTGCAGGGCAGCCTCCACCAGGCTCCCACTCATGTCCAACTCATGTCTCCCACCACCCCCAGCATCCAGGGGCAGCCTCCACCAGGCCCCCACTCATGTCCAACTCATGTCTCCCTGCACCCCCACCCCCCAGCATCCAGGGGCACCCTCCACCAGGCCCCCACTCATGTCCCCCAGCACCCCCACCCAGCAGCATCCAGGGGCAGCCTCCACCAGACCCCCACTCATGTATCCCTGCACCCCCAACCCCCAGCAGTGCAGGGCAGCCTCCACCAGGCCCCCACTCATGTCCAACTCATGTCTCCCTGCACCCCCACCCCCCAGCAGTGCAGGGGCAGCCTCCACCAGGCCCCCACTCATGTCTCCCATCACCCTCACCCCCCAGCAGTGCAGGGGCAGCCTCCACCAGGCCCCCACTCATGTCTCCCTGCACCCCCACCCCCCAGCAGTGCAGGGCAGCCTCTACCAGGCCCCCACTCTTGTCTCCCACCACCCCCACCCCCCAGCAGTGCGAATTGCCAGGGTACGTGTATTCCTGGGGTGCGCGGGTAGTCTCCCATGCGATACCAGCAGGCTACGTGTATTACGGGGTTCGCGGGAAGTTCCACACGCGATTGCCCTGGGTACGTGTATTTTGGGGTGCGTGTGAAGTTTCACACGCGATTTTGCAGGGTACGTGTATTTGGGTGTGCGCGTGAACTTCCACACGCGACTGGGCCTGTGAGAGTGGGGTACGTGTATTCCAGGGGTGGGCGGGAAGATTCACACGGGCGCCTGCAACGCGCCGAAAAATAAATGGTCCAATCCTGAAACACGTACGCCAGCATGAAGCAGGTGTACGTCGACCCGCGCAGCATAAAAGTGCGCGCAAGCAACAAACAAGCTCAGACACCAGGATGAATATACCGTTCCTAGCAGCAGTGGCCGTGGGTTACCAAAGGAGGAGGAGGAGGATAGTGAGGGCCCAAATTTTCTCTCCCAGAACCAGCCTTTTTGGGATGCCTGATGACCAGGTGTATGGGAGGTACAGGTTTCTACCACACATAATACTGGACCTGGTCAGTGAGTGGGAGGATTTCCTCACATCACCCACCCTGTGCTCCCAAGCACTCACACCCTGGAGAAGGTCCTCAATGTACTGCACTTCTTGGCCACAGGATCATTTCAGTGGACAAGTGCCATAGTGGGTGGGGTGTCACAGGCCACGCAGTCACGCTGCCTACACCAGGTCTTGAACATCATTACTGCACGCCCATTAGTCCGCAGGCACATATACCTGCCCAGGACACCTGCAGAAAGGCAGGCTGCCACCCTGGATTTCTACGGTGTGGCACAATTCCCCAAAGTGCTAGGTGCCATTGACTGCACCCATGTGGCACTACGTCCCCCCAGGGCATCTGAGCACATCTATAGGAACCGCAAGCACGGGCATTGCATCAACGTGCAGGTAGTATATAATGCCAAGGGAATCATCACCTCAGTATATGCCAACTATCCAGGGTCCACCCACGACAGCTTCATTTACCGAATGTCTACCCTAAGCCGGGACCTAGAAGCTGGGCGGCATGGCGATACATGGCTGCTTGGTGAGTATGAATGCCACTGCACATGCATGCATGTCAGATGCAGAGTTATGTCACTACCCCACTAATGATACCCATCACCTCCTCACCAGGGGACAGTGGCTACCCTCTGAGCACCCACATGATGACGCCAATTCGGAACCCCGTCACGCCTCCCGAGGTAAGATACAACACAGCCCATATTGCAACCCGGGGCATAGTGGAGCGCACATTCGGAGTGCTCAAGTCACGCTTTCGCTCCCTTGACCGTTCTGGCGGGCAGCTGTTATATGCGCCCCAGTAGTGTGCAGGATCACAGTGGCAGCATGTGTCCTGCACAATGTTGCAACACGCCGGGGCCTGGCTGTGGACATGGTGGTGCCCCCACATCCCCAACCACATGCACGCCCGCTGCGTATGGGAGGGGAAAGGGCACGGGGTGAGGCAGCCCGTACGCAGCTGGTGGCTAATTACTTCACATAGAAATCACACCCCTGTGGAGTGCACACAAACCTGGCACATACCATCTGATAAGCAATGATGACTCAACCTGACAATTATGACGAACAAAGAGACAGTCAACTGTCAGAACCATAGCAGCCTGAGATTGTTCATGTGGAAGTGTCACAATGTGTGCATCCCTACCTACACAAACACCACTAATGCAGTGTCATCAAAAGACACACTTCCATGCTGCAGAAAGGAATACCCACTTGTTAAATACTACATGAGAACAGTGCCATGTCACCCAACCCATCCCCGGCACGGCCACACAACACACCATGGCATGTCATGCAATGTGAGAGCAAACAAATTAATAACCACAACATGCCCCAAGTGTCACCAACTACAGTGTCCCTAATGGAAACATGGCCACACATGAAATGCTCACAGTAATGCAGGACCTACAACACACATTAGCAAATACTTACCAAGAATACCAATCACCTACCCAACCTCCAACCTACCTTAAACATGACATTACAGACTTAAAAAATTGGTAGCCTCACTACCTGATGATGCCAGCACTTTGAACACTTCCAAGTATACAGTGTTAGCGCCATGAAGAGTGTAGGTGCACTGCTTACAACATGGACACCAGTTCCAAGGTAGACCGCCTTGTGAAGACATGAGAAACAGACCTGCAAATTAGGAGGATGAGATGGATGCAGAGGCACATATCAATACACCATGCAGTGTACAATACAACAACATGCACTATGAATGTATACACAGTATTGACTACAGACTGCCCACACATCGAATGGGAGTCCAACGTCACCATGTACGTCAATGTCACTTGGGCACACCCTTTGCAAGCCCATGGAAACGGGAAGCAGGAGGGGTGTTTGTCACACAAACCCAAGCATCTGAACCGAATTCATGACAAGCCTGCATGTGCCCAGCCACAATACAGCGTATGCCCACGGGAGCCACACAAGGCAACACACTGGCCAAAAAAAAAAACAAAAAAAAAAATGGCCATTAATGTGCCCATGGGGGGGGGTGGGGACCCAGGAGGTCCGAGGACAGGGTGCACACCAAAACCCACCTGTGTGGATCTTGCGAAAAAAAAACACCTCCATGGGCTCATGGCCTACACGGCTACCCTATTGTGAGAGAATCACTGCTGTCGCTCTCCTCACCCTCTGCAGCTGCATCAGGAAGTGGTGGCACTATGGGAGGCATTACCCACGCAAAGCCCTAGTCTGTTCTTCCATGGCACAAAGCATGCGGGTGTGGTAGGTCTCGTTCTGGAGGATAATTGTGCGTAGGTCCCCATGCAACAACCCACGGGATGCCCGGACCTCCGCCCTAGTGGCCTGCATCTCAACTGAGAGCGTACGTGTGAGACACTCCAGCTGCTGTTCTGTCCTTCTGTTTGTTGAAGCCTCAAGCTCAACAAGAGTCGTCCTGAGGTGAAGGAGTCCACCCTCAGGGCTTCCTTGTGGCCCTGGGACTCTATGGAAATGTCTTCCCGCAGAGTTTCCAGTGCCTCCCGCCTGTCCCTGTCGGGCGACAACATGTCCTCCCTGTGTGACTGGCAGATGGAGTCTGTTGCCTGCTGTAGTTGCTCCATCAGCCTTTCAGGGGGAAAATGGAAGTGGCCACCCTATCCATGGCCTGAGCCATCATCTCTGATGATGCTGCCTTTTGGGTTGCCATACCGTATATGGATTGCTCCCATGCGGTATTGCCAGGTGGCGGACGGCCACCACGTTGGCGGGCACCACACCTGTCTGGGGCAAGGCAAACTGCGCCTCACTGTGCCAGCACTGCCTGAGGCTGCAGGACTGCCTTCCCCCTCTGATCTGCTGGCCCAGGAACAGGATCAGATGTTGCGGAGTGTGACCCTGCATCCGTAACCACCAAAGGCCTACCTGCCAACACTGACATCCCCATTGAGGGTTCTAACCCTGGTGCAGATGGGTCGGACAGAACAGAATCCCTCCCAGGAACACTCACCTGCGACGGCACATAGGTCTCATCATCCGAATCGACACCTGATTACAGCTCGGGGGAGGTGCAGCCAGAGACACCCCTTGAGAGCATGACCTGCAGCAGTTGTGGGTTCTCACCCACCACCACACCACGTCCCTCACTGGTGGTCGGTCGGGCCTGAGACCCCTCCTGGGTCTGCACCATCTCCACAACCCCAGCAGTATCAAGTGCATCATCCCCTGCAAAGACATAAAAGAAAACAAATGGAAACAGGCATTAGCACTATGGCACACAATTAGGGCTGAGAAGCTACAGAAACAGTACTTGATTGACACATGTCCCACATTACTGAAACCCTCCCATGCATGCACCATCACTGCGTGGGAAGGGTAGGCAGATGGCACACATTGATGACACCAAGATGGAAGATAAACACATTTGCTGCATGCTGCCTAGCAGTGGCATCACACATTGGCCAGTGATTGGCAGGTCAAATACACATGCCAACAAACAGATGGCATGTACCCTAGCCATAAAGTGAAGAGGGAGAGGAGGGCACCGATTGTTCATTCAGTCCAGTTTGCTCATGAAACTGATTTCTTCATTGAAATGGTTCTTAACCTGGAGCTGCCAGTCCAAATGGTCCTATAGCACAGGGACATGTCTAAATAAATCATGTCCAGGAAACAAAGCCAGTCCACTGTACCGTAGCCATGTCAGACATGTGACAATAGGACTGAGAAATGCCGAGTAAAAGTGGTGGTATGCAAACAATCTGCCTGAATAAACAGAGGAACATAAGCAACAATGTTGTGGCAAGATGACACTTCAAGGGCAACTGGCGTGGTGTTGGTCTGGATGTCTAATGTTGGCAGAAGGGATACTGCTATACCCAAATGCTGGTGCGCAGAATGTATTGGATGAGGCACATGGGTGACCCAAACCACTCAGGCACACACACCCTCACCCGGCACCCAAACAGATGCCCTCACACACACTCCATGCACATGGATGACACACACATGCATGTGCACTCACCGGACAATGCCTTGTAATCTGCCAGTTCTTCCACGCCTTGGATCTGTTCCTCCGTGACGTAGGTCCCAGCAACCTGCTCATGTGGAGTGAGTTCTATGTCCTCTGCTGGAGACCCACCTCCAGTCACTAGAGTTGCGGCATGACTTGAGACCAGCTTATTCTTTGCCCTGCGCTTCAGGTCATTCCAGCGCTTGTAGCATTCAGTAGCTGTGCGCCTCACGATTCCAAGGGCACTTATGTTGTCCGCGATGGTCTGCCAGTGTGCCTGACGTTGTGCAGGTGTGGTCTTGGATCCTGCAACAATCACCATTTGGCGGTCATGTGCGGACACATATTCTACAAGTGCATTCAGTTCGGCCTCATTGAAGCTGGGCTTCCTTGACGGGCCGTACTGTGTAGCCGTGTCTGGGGCATCAGCCTCTACTGGACAAGCACTCTTCCTCTTCCGCTTGGAAGGTGGTGGGGATCCTGAGTGTCCTACGCCGCTCTGGACACTAGGGGCAGGAGCCCCAGTGGACTCTGTACTAGGAGTGTGGGATTGCACACTCAGCATGGGAGTTGGTGCAGGCATTAGCTCAAGTGTGATGGTGTCAGGGGGAATGTCAGCAGGATGGACTTGGACCGACACTGTCCTGGCTGGGTGTGTGAGAGGTGGGGTGGATGGAGCCGCAGCTGCCCCTGCAGCCTCCCCAGCCTGCCTGCGTGGGCAGCAGATGACCTAGCTGCCCCTGATCCACGTGGCCTGATGACACCAACGTGCACCGGCGCACGTGGCCTAGACCTGCTGACCTGGAAGTCAGACATGGAGTCACCCTGTGCCAGGTCTGGTTCCACAGTGGGCTGGTCCAACAAGGCCTGAGCATGGATGGTGTCAGCCACGTTACCCTCAACCAGGGGGGGGGGCATGGGTGTCCCTGACTGCTCCTCCACACATGGGGGGCTAGGGGCGCCCTGCAAGTCACGGCCACGTCCCATACCGGATCCACCACGGCCACCACTAGGGGCTCGGCCACCTTTGCCACCCTTAGGACTTGTTCGCCTCCCAGCCATGGCACTGATGTTATTGTGCGTATGGGATTCAATGTGAACTATTGTCCTGGGCAATTGGGGGTTAAAGGGGTTGGGTACCAGATGGTAATCGTACCCTAGTGCTCTAGCAAGGCTGTATGTCACCCCTGGGGAAAGATGACGGGTCACGCAACGCACAGGCACCCCAAAAAAGGGAAGTAAGGTGCATGCAACCCCTCCTAGACCACGTGTGTGGAAAAATAAACCTGCACTACGCTGTGGCACCCAGAAACACAAGAATGAATGTATGCGTGTCACACGCAGCCTAGAATGACCTCTGAAGGGGTATGCGACACACGCGGCAAGCACAGATGTTAAATACGTGCGCGACTCACCGTCTGCCAGGAACAAAAGCGTGAAAATTATGCACGTGTGCGCGTTGACAACACCCCTGTCAAAAGAAGAATTGTACGCTGTCTGAGGAGACAGGACAACAGTAGAAGGGAACGCTGTTTGAGGAAACAGGCCCAGGAAAAAGAGGAAAAGAGAAAAAGCTGTCAGAGGTAACAGGGAGTACGAACTTGAAACGCTGTGAAGTAAATCGCGTGTGAACCGACAAGAAGTACAGATTTCACCCACTCGCTCTCCACGAAAAGCACGTACAAGGAAATGGCGTGCTACACGTACCTTTTATACACACGTCACAGACGCGCATACGCGATGATGCCATTTCCGCCAATTACACGCTTTGACACTCGGACGTGTATTTTTTTTTTTACACGCGCCATTCTCTACGGCCATGCGCGTGATGTCATAGCTGCGCATGGGGGACTTTGGGCCAATGAAATTGCATATGTGTGCAGACACGCTTATGCACTAAGGGCCTTTCCTCGAATTACACGCAGACGTGCTGGATTTTCACCTGCAAAATCACTCCGTATCAAGCTGGCCACGCGTAAGCACACGGAAGACCACGCTCCTGCCCAGAAAGCCGATTTACTGCCCCCCAGAGCCCCGAGCACGCTCCCACCTGCCATCTGCTGCTGCCTGACTGCCTGCTGCCCACGTGCCCTGCCATTTGCTGCCTGCACATCAGCCAGGGGTGCTGTTGCTGTCACCACCCCTGCTGGAACCAAAGACTCCCGACTGTGATTCCATCGCTCCACAGCCCAGCCCCAGGACCCAGTTGCCCACCCACTCCTGCCTCTGGGGTTGTCATGTCGGGCACTGCAACATCTGGCACCACTGACAACCCCCGGCCAGAGAGGCAGAGGGGCACCAGCCTCAGTGACATGGAAGTTGGTGTCCTGGTGGAGCAAGTCCTGGGGCAGTATGATGCCCTCTTCGGAGGTGTGCGCGCCGACAAGGAAGGACGGACTCGGATCTGGACGGACATCGTGACTGCCATCAACGCGGAGGGGGTGGCAGTCCGCAACTTCCAACATGTCAAGAAGCATTGGGATGACTTCAGGTCCAGGACCCTGAACAATGCCCGGCGCCTCTTGAAGGCAGCGGATGCTAAGGGGCGCCGGGGCCACTTGTCGGAAGATCAGATGAGGGTCCTGGAACGCATATCCCCAGCGCTCCACGTCCAGGTCCTTGAGAGGCAGACCCGTCTGGAGTTGAGGGGTAAGTGTACATGCATCATGATTGTAAGCTGTGCGTGTGGTGATGTGCCAGTAGTGTGCCGGTTGCACTTCTGTTTGTATGGGGCCGAGTATGGGTGGGGGTGTACAGGGCCGTGAGGCTAACACATGCGAGGGCTGTCATGTGTGAGACATGGATGGTGCTTGTGTGTGTAGGCTTGCATGCCAAATAGTTGTGTGGGCACACATGTTTGGATGAATGTGTATGTAAGTAGGCATGTTTGTGATGTCACGCATTAATGTTGTTTTCAGCTGCATGTATCAGCACTGTGTACATGTGCATGTGTGTGTATTTGACAAGGGTGCAACAGTGATGCAACATAGATGCATATGACAGCGGGATGTGGAAGACTGATTGGCAGATGTGACATGGATGCCCATCTGAACACTGCGACAGTTGGCTGGGGTGTACACATGCATGCAAGTGTGGTGGTGTGCGTGCATGTGTAGTGCACTCAGTGTGTTGCATGTGATGTCTGGCTCACCGTTGCCTGCTCATGCTGTTGTATGTGTATAGATGGTGGTGGCAGTTGCGATGTGGCTGTGGTATGGCTCATGTGTGCAAGTTGAAATGACATGTGTGTTGCCAATTGTGATGCCATGTCTGAGGTTTGCCAATGCCACTCATGTGCAACTGTCATGTGTGTATGTGTCCATTGTACAGTGCCCTGATGCCTGTGTTTTATTTCTCCCTGTCTGCAGCGTCAACTGATGAAGAGGGCGGAGAAGGTGCTGTGGAGCATAGCGGCGGGGATCGCACCGCCAGATGGAGACGCAAGGACCGGCTCCCCTGCCAGGTTGTGATCTCGTCGGGGAGTGAGGAGTCCGGGGCCACGTCCCAGGCAGCAGCTGCTGGGGGGAGGTCCAAGAGGCGGAGGTCGGAGTTGGACTCCTCGGCAGCAGAAGGGGCAGCTGGGACCCCACAGGGCCCAACGGGGGAAGATGGCACGGAGTCATCCAGGTTGGTGGGGGGTTTGATGGAGGAGGAAGCCGTGCAAGCAACAGAGACGGGTCTGGAGGAGGGGATTCCACTGGTGCTAGTGGTGCAGTGCAGGACCAGGGACAGGAGGCAGCACAGGTCGCCGCGGAGGTGCCTGTGTGCAATCCTGTCCCTGATCCTGTCACTGCATCATCTTGCACCAGCAGGGATGCCTACGTCCAGACCCGTTTTCAGGCAGGGGATACGCTCACGACAACTGGCCTTCCTCTGCCTGCGGAAGTGGCTATCCGTGTCCTGATTGAGCCTGTCCTGACTGGTGTGGCGTTGCGTCAACGGGCCATGCGAGGTGACCTGCAGTCTTTTCATGAGGAGATTGAACGTCATCTCGAATGGCTCGTTGACCGCGTCGGATTCCTCCGTTTGATGGGGCTTGCTCAGACCCCCTCCTCAACTGTAACCCCTATGCGCCAGTCGTCCTCCGTGCCATCGTCCCACCCATTAGTCACCTGTGTGCCCTGTGGAGCTGCCTCTGACGGTGCGGCCAGGTGGTGGAGGAGGCATCCCTGCCACAGTCGGGAGTCGGACGTCCAGCAGGGGTGGCCACATCAACGACTGCACCCCAGCCAGCGGAGGATGTGCAGGCAGCAGGAGGCAGTGCACGGGCAGAGGCACAGCAGCAGCAGCAACGTGGTGGGAGCCATGATGGCTCGGGGCCTTCGACATCGGAGGGGCAGGCATCGGCCAGAGGGCAGGAGGACCCAGGACGGGTAGTGTCTTCCATGTGGCAGCGGTTGGGCCACGCCATAGATGCGGAGCGGCAGCGGCCGGAAGAGGCACGGCTCACGATGGTCAGGGCGGAGAACTCCATGCAGAGGGCCCTGAGGTGGGCCGAGTGCCTCGAGACAATCCACAGGGAGTTTGGGGTGAACATGTGGATGGCCCTGCGGACCCTCGGGGCCATGGAGGAGGACCGCCTCCGGGACATTGAGCAGGAGTTCAATGATGCCCTGTCCCGGAAATTCCCGAAGTGAGCCGTCGGACTAGCCCGCTGCCCTTGTAAATAGTTCTGTAGTTAGTGTAAGGTTTCCTTTGGTTTTGCTTTTTTTTTTGGACCTTTGGGACAATGGGCCAAATTTTTGTATATATTTTTTGTTTTTAGGTAGTGTTATTAGATAGGTTTCATTTCTTCTGTTGGGATCATGGACCCTGGATTGTTTATCTGTATATAGTTGACTTTTGGATTTTCATTTTTTTTATGATTTACCCATTGAGCAATGATTTTCGATTTTAATTTTCCATTGGATTTACTTTTGTGGACTGTGACTTTGGACACCTTTGCTTTGGATTATTATTTGTGGTTTTGCATTATTTCACGGACCACCTGCTTTTTTTTGTTGTTGAATATCCATTATTGTTTGTTTATTTTTGATTCAATTTATGTTGCTTTTAATACATGTTTTTTCTTCAAACTTCAATGTGTAGTATCATCTCATTGGTTTCATGCATATCATGATATGGGTTTTAACATTCACTGAAACCCATTGGGTGTATGTGAGGGACATGTGTTCATTTCCAAACTTGAAATTGGGGTTCTATCATGTTATTGCCATTTCTAAGTGGGTGGATGCAATACTCGGGTGGGTGTTTGGCATTCGGAGGCTGACCATAAGGGCCGGGGATCTAGATTGTGATGACATGTTGGCTGGGAGACATGAGTGGGGGCCTGGTGGAGGGTGCCCCTGCACTGCTGGGGGGTGGGGGTGATGGGAGACATGAGTGGGGGCCTGGTGGAGGGTGCCCCTGCACTGCTGGGGGGTGGGGTGATGGGAGACATGAGTGGGGGCCTGTTGGAGGGTGCCTCTGCACTGCTGGGGGTTGGGGTGGTGGGAGACATGAGTGGGGGCCTGGTGGAGGGTGCTCCTGCACTGCTGGGCGGTGGGGGTGATGGGAAACATGAGTGGGGGCCTGGTGGAGGGTGCCCCTGCACTGCTGGGGGGTGGGGTGATGGGAGACATGAGTGGGGGCCTGGTGGAGGCTACCCCTGCACTGCTGGGGTTGGGGGTGATGGGAGACATGAGTGGGGGCCTGGTGGAGGGTGCCCCTGCACTGCTGGGGGGTGGGCGTGATGGGAGACATGGGTGGGGGCCTGTTGGAGGCTGCCCCTGCACTGCTGGGGGGTGGGGGTGATGGGAGACATGAGTGGGGGCCTGGTGGAGGGTGCCCCTGGATGATGGGGGGTGGGGGTGCAGGGGGACATGAGTGGGGGCCTGGTGCAGTGCGCCCCTGCACTGCTGGAGGGTGGGGGTGGTGGGAGACATGAGTGGGGGCCAGGTGGAGGGTGCCCCTGGATGCTGGGAGGTGGGGGTGGTGGGAGACATGAGTGGGGGCCAGGTGGAGGGTGCCCCTGCACTGCTGGGGGGTGGGGGGGTGGGAGACATGAGTGGGGGCCTGGCGGAGGGTGCCCTGCACTGCTGGGTGGTGGGGGTGATGGGAGACATGAGTGTTTGCCAGGTGGAGGGTGCCCCTGGATGCTGGGGGGTGGGGGTGGGGGTGCAGGGGGACATGAGTGGGGGCCTGGTGGAGTGTGCCCCTGCACTGCTGGGGGGTGGGGGTGGTGGGAGACATGAGTGGGGGCCTGGTGGAGGGTGCCCCTGGATGCTGGGGGTGGGGGTATTGGTAGACATAAGTGGGGGCCTGGTGGAGGGTGCCCCTGCACTTCTGGGGGGTGGGGGTGCAGGGGGACATGAGTGGGGGCCTGGTGGAGGGTGTTCCTGCACTCCTGGGGGGTGGGGGTGATGGGAGACATGAGTTGGACATGAGTGGGGGCCTGGTGGAAGGTGCCCTGCACTGCTGGGGGGTGAGGGTGGTGGGAGACATGAGTGGGGGCCTGATGGAGGGTGCCCTGCACTGCTGGGGGGCGGAGGTGATGGGAGACATGAGTGGGGGCATGGTGGAGGGTGCCCCTGGATGCGGGGGGGTGGGGGGGCAGGGGGACATGAGTGGGGGCCTGGTGGCGTGTGCCCCTGCACTGCTGGTGGGTGGGGGTGGTGGGAGACATGAGTGGGGCCTGGTGGAGGGTGCCCCTGGATACTGGGGGGTGGGGGTGGTGGGAGACATGAGTGGGGGCCTGGTGGAGGCTGCCCCTGCACTGCTGGGGGGTGGGGGTGCAGGGGGGCCTGAGTGGGGGCCTGGTGGAGGGTGCCCTGCACTGCTGGGGGGTGGGGGTGATGGGAGACATGAGTGGGGGCCTGGTGGAGGGTGCCCCTGGATGCTGGGGGGTGGGGGTGCAGGGGGACATGAGTGGGGGCCTGGTGGAGGGTGTCCCTGCACTGCTGGGGGGTGGGGGTGATGGGAGACATGAGTGGGGGCCTGGTGGGGGGTGCCCTGCACTGCTGGGGGGTGGGGGTGATGGGAGATATGAGTGGGGCCTGGTGGAGGGTGCCCCTGCACTGCTGGGGGGTGGGGGTGATGGGAGACATGAGTGGGGGCCTGGTGGAGGGTGCCCCTGCACTGCTGGGGGGTGGGGGTGGTGGTGGACATGAGTGGGGGCCTGCTGGAGGGTGCCCCTGCACTGCTGGGGGGTGGGGGTGATGGGAGACATGAGTGGAGGCCTGGTGGAGGGTGCCCCTGCACTGCTGGTGGGTGGGGGTGATGGGAGACATAAGTGGGGGGCCTGGTGGAGGCTGCCCCTGCACTGCTGGGGGGTGGGGAGGATGGGAGACATGAGTGGGGGCCTGGTGGAGGGTGCCCCTGCACTGCTGGGGGGTGGGGGTGATGGGAGACATGAGTGGGGGCCTGGTGGAGGCTGCCCCTGCACTGCTGGGGGGTGGGGGTGATGGGAGACATGCATGGGGGCCTGGTGGAGGCTGCCCCTGCACTGCTGGGTGTGGGGGTGATGGGAACCATGAGTTGGACATGAGTGGGGGCCTGGTGGAGGGTGCCCCTGCACTGCTGGGGGGTGGGAGTGGTGGGAGACATGAGTGGGGGCCTGGTGGAGGGTTCCTCTGCACTGCTGGGGGGTGGGGGTGATGGGAGACAAGAGTGGGGGCCTGGTGGAGAGTGCCCCTGCACTGCTGGGGGGTGTGGGTGGTGGGAGACATGAGTGGGGGCCTGGTGGAGGGTGCCCCTGGATGCTGAGGGGTGGGGCTGTGGGAGACATGAGTGGGGGCCTGGTGGAGGGTGCCCCTGGATGCTGGGGGGTGGGGGTGCAGGGGGACATGAGTGGGGGCCTGGTGGAGGATGACCTGCACTGCTGGGGGGTGGGGGTGATGGGAGACATGAGTGGGGGCCTGGTCGAGGGTGCCCCTGCACTGCGGGGGGGTGGGGGTGATGGGAGACATGAGTGGGGACTGGTGGAGGGTGCCCCTGCACTGCTGGGGGGTGGGGGTGATGGGAGACATGAGTGGGGGCCTGGTCGAGGCTGCCCCTGCACTGCCAGGGGGGTGGGGGTGATGGGAGACATGAGTTGGACATGAGTGGGGGCCTGGTGGAGCGTGCCCTGCACTGCTGGGGGGTGGGGGTGATGGGAGACATGAGTGGGGCCCTGGTGGAGGGTGCCCCTGCACTGCTGGGGGGTGGGGGTGATGGGAGACATGTATGGGGGCCTGGTGGAGGGTGCCCCTGAGGGCTGGGGTTGCAGGGGGACAAGCGTTGGTGGGCAGTAGTGCAAGGTGACATGTGGGTTGGCAGGGGGGCATTGGCATGGTGGATGGGCTGCCTGTGGGACAGGTGCAGGGTAGGCCCCTGTGGTGTGGGCCGCCTGCAGGGGCCGTGGAGGGTGTAGAGGGAACACCTGGGAGGACCCACACGTGCAATTCACGTGTGGTGCTCCCCGCGCACCCCTGGAATACACGTAATCTGATGGAATCGCGTGTGATACTTCCTGCGCACCCCTGAAATACACGTACGCTGATGGAATTGCGTGTTATACTTCCTGAGCACCCCTGGAATACACGTACCCTGCTGCCACGTACCCTGATGGAATCGCGTGTGATACTCCCCGCGCACCCCTGGAATACACGTGCCCTGATGAAATCGCGTGTGTTACCTCCCACGCACCTCTAAAATACACGTACCGTGCTGCTTTTGCGTGTGATACTTCCCATGCACCCCTGGAATACACGTACCCTGCTTCTTTTGCGTGTGATATTTCCGGCGCACCCCTGGAATACACGTACCCTGATGGAATCGCGTGTGATACTTCCTGCGCACCCCTGAAATACACGTACCCTGCTGCTTTTGCATGTGATACTTGCCGCGCACCCCTGGAATACACGTACCCTGCTGCCACGTACCCTGATGGAGTCGCGTGTGATACTTCCTGCGCACCCCTGAAATGCACGTACCCTGCTGTTTTTGCGTGTGATACTTCCCGCGCACCCCTGGAATACACGTGCCCTGATGGAATCGCCTGTGTTACTTCCCACGCACCCCTGATGTACACGTACTCAGGAAAATTGCGTGTGAAACTTCCCACGAACCACTGAAATACACATTGCCCGCTTGGCATTTGCTGTTTGGCAGCCCTGTGAACTGGGCCAGGGTTAGCGCAGCCCTTTGCGATGATTTGGACATTTTGAAGGCTTTTCCTTGCGCAAAGGCATTCTTGGGGGCGTAACTGGCGCTGCTGGAGGGTCGCTGCGCCACTCTGCGCCACGGCTGGTTTCGGAGGCTAAAATCCATGAATACGCTGTGCGATGAAAAGGATTTTTTTGCACGCGGATGGCGCAGTATATCACACGGGGACACTGTGCGCCAGCCGCGTGCACCACTTTTGTGCGAATTTCTATGAATTACCCTCAGAAAGTCCTTTCCCATCTTAACAGAGCCAAGACTCCCATAGCTCGCCTGCAAGAATCTCACCTTTCTCAGACGGAAGCGGATAACCTGAATCGTCTATGGGTAGGTCAAGTGTTCTCTAGTGCGCGCAAATGGGAAAATAAATTGAGTCATTATCCTCATTAACAAACATTTCCAATGTAAGGTTATATCCACAGAATCAGATGATGTTGGAAGATGGGTGCTGTTAAAGTTACTTATTGATTCTACTGAATATTCAATTTAATTTTAAATGTGTATGGCCCTATTAATCCTGATCCTGCATTCTGGATTCAGTTGAGGAATCATATCCTCAACTCTAGCCCTAACAACCTCATTGTGTGTATTGTCTGTAACAAGACTTTAGATTCTTTCCTTGATAGGAAATCAAATGTTCACTTAAAAAAGAAAATCTAAATCTCACCTACAATTTGCCAACTTTGTCTCTGAGTTAGGTCTTATTGATGCAAGGCACATAATCCATACCTCTGACTTACAATATACTTTTTACTACCCCCTCATAACTCATTCTCAAGAATCAACCATGTCTTTATCCGATATCCCTTACTAATAATCGGCTAGATGCCAACATAGAATGCATATCTCTATCAGATCATGCACCTGTTCATGTTCTACTATTCAATTCCAAAATTCACCTAAACATAATAGATGGAGATTTAATGCAGCACTCCTGAAAGATTAACAATGTTCACATTTTATCCAGCAACATCACACAAACATTTTCTCTGAAAATCCTAGTGTTGATACATCAATTGTAAATAACTGGGATTGCTATGAAGCCGTTCTTACAGGGCATATCATATCCTACACGGCTTCTAAAAAGCAAAAGCTTAAACAAGAAGCAGGTGATATTCTTAAAACAATTAAATCTCTAGAATCTGAGTATACATACTCTAACTCAACCTCTATCCTATCACTAGACTTAGAATTCAGTATAATAATATGGCTGTGTACTAATCTTCTAAAATATAAATAAAAAATATATCACTTCTCTAATAAATCCAGTAAATCTCTGGCATCCTATCTTAAAATGAAAAAAGATAAGACTGCAGTTACAGTTATTAAGGATAAACACAGACATAGAATCTTCTTTTTAGATGAAGGAATTGTACAAGAATTCTTAAACTTCTACCAAAAATGATATTCCTCTGAAATACGCCCAACAGCACCCATGCTCATGATACACCACAACTCATAATTAAACACAAATCTCCATATGTTAAATGTTCCTATTTGCCCTAGTGAAATTAGTAATGCTATCAATAATCTCAAAAAAGGTAAGGTTCCGGGCACTGACGGCTTTCCGATTGACTTTTTCACCCACTTTAATGATTTGTTAGTTCATGAACTCAATCAACTTTATACCTCCTTCATAGCTAATGAAAAAGCTTCAGGAATCTTTTCAGCAGCAATGCGTATTGTACTCCCTTAACCTAACAAAGATCCTGAATTGATCCAGAACTATACACCTATTTCACTCATCAACACTGATTGTAAAATATTTGCCAAGATTCTAGCTAATAAACTTATTCCATATCTTTCAAATGTAATTAAAAATGACCAGGTGGGTTATGTAAGAGGGCGATTATCCTCAGCCAATATCAGACTCTTAATATTCTTAATGTCATTCAGAAATCTACTAAACCTTTTGCGGCAATAGCGCTCGATGCAGAAAAAGCCTTTGATAGGTTTGAGTGGAATTATATGTTGCCAGCTCTTAAATGGCACTGGATCACTGGATCACTGATCCCTTTATATCTAGGGTCAACATTTTGTAATCCAATCCCAATACATCAGTCTTTGACAAATCGACAGATGTCTTCTTTCTTCCCACTTCACAAAGGTACTCACCAAGGTTGTCCCCTCTCCCCACATCTCTTTATTCTTCTGTTAGAACCCTTCCCTAAAGCAATTAGACAGGATGATAATATAACTGGGGTTTTTATGATGGCATCCAAATTAAGACAGCTGCATATGCTGATGATGTATTACTACTTCTCAACATAACAGACAAGTGTATGCATCATTTACTTCAAACTATTGCACAATTCTCTCTGGCATCAGGATGCAAGCTCAATGGTGATACATCAGAAATCCTACCACTTAATCTACATTGTACTAAACATCATATTTCACTCTCCGGCATGAAATGGTGCCCTGCAGGTATTAAATACCTAGGCATTCACATTTCCTCCTCCATGAAAGATATTATCAAGCGGAACTCCACAACGGTGTTGACGAAAGTAAAGGAGATTACTCATTCATGGTCCCCCATCCCATTTTTTTTGTTTTATCACGGTGGGGTAGAATAGAATCTGTCCAATTGAGGATCTCCACAATTATACTTTACATTCTATACATGCTCCCAATCTCCTTTCCTGCTTAATTCTTCAAATCACTGGACTCCTGTATTCTCATGTTTATTTGGGGTAAAAAGAAACAAAGAATATCCCTATAAGCCTAAGAAGCCTCGAGCTGGTGGTGGTGTTGGCCTCCTTGATAAAAAAAATATCATATGGCATTTGTGTTATGTCAAGCTCAGCTGGGGTTTATACCTACTGGTTCTAACATGCCAAACTGGCTGTGTTTAGAGAAAACAATGGTCTTGCCTCTTGTAGATATCCCTAATGTTAAAGGAAATAACACATTTCTTACTTGCCGTAGTATTCATATTTCTGTCACATACCTTCAAGCCTATTTATTTCCATCCATCACAAAATTGTCCCACTTTGTCTCACAATACATTCATATGAATCCCATGATAAAGGTCAACAAAATAATCATATTCTGGCAACCATGGCTTTCTTTGGGTGTTAAATTTGTTGGACAACTCTTCATTCAAGGTACTCCACTCACATTAAGTGAGATGGTAACTAGATATCATCTGGCAATATCATTTATGCCGCAATATTTTAGTCTGATTGATGCAATCATGGACAAATATGATGTGCTAATATGTAATCCTAATCTCTACCAAATTGAAAGAATACTACACTTGTCAAACTCAAATTTGACAGCATCCATGTTTTATAAAATATGTTAATCAAGTCCATCCAATGAAAACCTGTGGAATTGTCTAGTGGCATGGAAGCAGGATTGCTCACTAACAGACTCTCAACTATGATGGACATTCGTTTGGAAGAATATATCTAAAGCTATAGTCTCAGCTAGCCTACTCCAAACCCTGTACTTCTTTCACTGCAGGGCTTTTGTCACCCCACTAATTCTCTTTAAAGCTGGAGATACACAAAATGATTGTTTCTGGACTTGTCTTCACGCTCAAGGCTCTTTCAAACATGTTGTCTTTGAATGTACCTATGTTAAGGAATTCTGGGACAATGTATGGAAAACTCTCAAGTGTATTTTTCATCTGCAGCAAGATACATGTTTTGGCTTTCTCTTTACTGTTAGTACAATGATTCAACCAAACTGGCCAAAATAAATGTTATTTGTTCGATCTCTTAATGGCAGTAGCAATTCAAACCATCACCTCTAACTGTAAAGATTTTAAGTGTCTGCATGTCAAATTGTGGTGGGACTCTGTGTGTAATATCCATACAATGAAAAAATGTAATGTTATTTCCCCTTCTTCACAGCTCAAACATGAATTAAAATGGCATTTGTTTATAGAATGTTTAAATAACACTACTTTGAACCAATAGAAAGGTTAATACTCTGCTGTTAGTGTATATTGTTAGTATACACTGTCCCCCCTGCCCCTTGTTCATGTTCGTTTTGTATGTTTTTGTTTGTTTAAGTTTAAGACACATTTCTTATACAACTATGAGTTTATCTCAAATTGCATTTTATGCATTGGGTTATAGATTGCTTACTTTACCATATGAGACTCTGTCATTGTTCCATCTACTCTTGATGATTGGTTTGTTATATCTTCTGCCTTTTCTTCTTACTTGACGGCGTATCAAAAAAAAAAAAAAAAGACAAACTGGTTTCCCCTGCCCAGTTCTGGATTTCCCAGAAGGGAGACCACGAACCTGAAGATAAACTGCCCAATTATGTAGCTAAATGTACATATGTTACTCCAAGGACAGTACCAAACAAACCTCAAACCTCTATTGAATATTATGTTTTTTAACAAATATTGGCAACTTTTGAAGGAAACCTTTGTATAGATGTTCACCAAACTTCTAAAAGATTATGAATAAGATGATAGGTGTAGTCCTCACACACGTTTTCCACAAATGTAATGTATCCAATGTTTATGTAGATATGCCTAAAGGAGAATTCATCTACATATGTTTGTGATCACTTCCCCCTACAAATGTCCCTCCCTGGAGGAGGTCCTAAAAAATTCCAAAGACCTTTGCATCTTGGTCTATATATAATTTGGAAAACTTCCTGAATATTCATCAAAGGACACCAAAATGATGCATCACCCAAAAAGGCATCATCATACAGTGAGTAGTCCAACTTAACAATAATTAGATCCTTGCTACTGAAAACTCTGCTTTAGAGAAAAAGGAACTAAGTATATTAGTTCAGAGAGAAGACATTCTTAACAAGGGCATGTGATATGTGTCAGCTCCCTTGCTCGGCATTTACACGTGCTATGTTTTTGTAACAATGTAAGTTAAGCAAAACACTGACACGTATCTTATTTTGTTTGGGTTTTTGGAATGTGGTGTGTGTTGTGCACATGTGTGTGTTTGTGTGTGTGTGTGTGTACGCAATTTTGACGACATAATTATTGTTCATTGTGCAGGGAACATTGCACATCATGTTACACGAGTTTCAGTGCCATTTGCGATGAAGGAGGCACTTGCTCAGTTCATGCGTTTCTTTCCGATCTCTTGCATAACTTTCTATTGCAGTATGCAGCTACCGATGTGGCAGCCTCATTTTCTATTTGGTCCGTCAATGGAGACAGCACAGTACATTGCAAAGAAGTGTATTTGTGCATTTCTTTGTCATGTGCCAATGGCATACATCGCACAAGGCATTATGACGTTTCACAGCACAAATACTTTTCCCTAGCTACAACGTTCATCTTACTGTGCCAGCTATCTCGATTTCTGCACACCCCATCTAAATTGGCTTTGTTCCTTTCTTGCAAGTAGTGATATTTTCTTGTAGTAAGTGTTGCGATGTGACTCTCTTGAAAATGCTCTGCAACACATAAATAAACCTCTTTGTACAGCACACTCCTTCCTAACTGACTGAACTACAGTATTATCCACAATGCCATGCCTCCCGCCCTGCATAGATGCCAATGCATGGAGCACATGCTTGAAATTGCATTTTGATTCAGGATGATATTTCAATGGACTGAGCTGCACTTAATATAATACAAATATAAATTAACATAGTCATTAACCCAACCCAAGTTAACATGTAACAGATTCCCACAATAACATTTGGTGCAAATTATTTCATGAAATAAGCTGAATGCAGACTGATGAAAATGCATGATGCTGTGAAAATGAGAAGAAAAATTGACTTTAGATGTGCAGGATGAATGTGTGCTATGTGGTAATCTGAAAAAACTTCAAGTTCTGTTCTGCTGAAACCTAACTTTGTTTTGAAGCAGGAAGCGCAAGAGAAAAAAAGTTTCATTTTTCTACAGCAATGCAGTTAGTACAATGAGGACAACATGCAGAGGCAGATTGCATGAGTCTTACTGGGATGCAAGGGGAGGTGTCTTTCTAGATTGAAAAGGGTGTTTGTTAAAAAGGGTTTTGAGGCAGAGTAGAAGGCAGTTCCTCTTCGGGCACTGGGAGACAAAGGGAGATGAAGGAGCACAGTGCTGGCTGGTCAGACAGTGTTCAGTGCTGGCAAGTTGATTGATGCTGCAGCTGTCCTTATCTGGGTTGATCCTGTGCGAGGCAGGCAGATAACTGGGGAAGATTTCACTGCCAAATTGAGTCGAAAATACTGCCAACAAATATAGGTAAATATGAGGTTAAGTGAGGGGTTGGTGATGTGAACGATAACAGGTAGCTTAGGTTAAATAGTTAATTTAATTTTTTTAAAGTGTATCTCTCTTGCCAAGTTCCAGGATGTTGGCAGGGCTTTGCACAGATAAAGCGCTGAAAGCTAATGCAAGAAGAAATATACTTGTACGGTGAAGTAGAATGTGGGCATAAGTTTCTCTCTGTGTAATTTTCATATTTCCATTTTACGAAAAAAAAACAGATTCAAAAGTGACTTAGGGCCTCATTACACGGTAGGCGGTAAAAATCGCCAATTACCGGCATGGCGTAATTAGCGTGTCCGCCCTCCCAAGAGGCCGCAAATTGCGTGCCATTACGAGATCGCGGGCAGGAGCCTACCGCCATGCCGGTAATGAGCCTACCGCCATGCCGCAAAAGTCCCCAAAAAGTCCCTTAACGGCATCGTCGAAAGCGCTGTTAGCACTTCCGACCTGCTGCCACATGCAAATAGCGGTCTTTGCAAATAGCGGTGACCGCCATTAGCGGTCACCGCTAATAGCGGTTACCGTAATTTTGCGGAGCCGGAAATAGCATCATTGCACCGGAACGGGAAAGAGCATGGGGGCCATCTTTAAAAACACAATCCATTGCCATCCTCCTTATCCAGGACACCTTACCAGGAACCACGTTGGAAAATACACCAAGGACACCGTTAAGATGCCCAAGGCCGTTAAAAAATCCTCTGAGCGGCAACGCAAGGAGAAATTTAGCAAGGAGGAGCTCCTTATGCTCATGCAGACACTAGCAGACAATGCTCAGGTGGTCTTCAATAACAACATGCATCGGGAAACCATTGTGAAGAAGAAGGCCATCTGGGAAGAGGTAGCCCACAAGGTCAGCGTGGTAGGCACCACAACTCGCACAGTCAAAGACTGCCGAAAGAGGTGGGATGACCTCCGGCTCTGTGTGCGGAACATTCTATCCGTTAACCACAACCTGGCTACGGGCACAGGAGGAGGCAGTGAATCGCCAATCAAGCTCACTGAGTGGGAGGAGACGTGTGCATCAACTATCGGGGTGGAATCCATCGAGGGAGTTGGACAAATGGAGCATGGCGTGGCCATTTCTTCCGATGGAGGTGAGTGTATGCATCAAACAATGCACAGTGAAGTGTGATGTTCCCCCCAATCATGTGTCCATATGAATGCCGTGGATCCAGCCACAAACAAACATGCATGCATCACCACATACCCGTACAACACAGAGTCATTCATTCATGACCCACCCAACATCCCCATTACCTGCATCCACATTAAAGAGCCCTAAATGCATAGAACGGCATGACGTATTAATTTAGCTCAAGGCAGGTCGAACCATGACTGATGGTTGTCAACATTTCTCAACCCTACAGGATCACACACTGACACTGAGGAGGCACGCACTTCCACACCTGCTCCAACATCCAGCAAAAAAGCCAGGAGGGATGCCACAGGGGACACCGCCACATCCGCAAGGGCAGCCAGGACGAGTGACCATGACCACAGGGACAAAGGCAGCTGGAACACCAATTGCACGCATCCACAGGCCATGCCTGCTCCCGTCGTGGCACCTACGGAGGTGTGTCTCCCAGCAGGTGAGGGCAGCATCGAGGGAATGCACTCTGTTGCCAGCAGCTCAACGGGTGAGGCAGCAGCCACTGCCCCACCTTCAGATGAGGAGGAAACACCTGCCATTGATGCTGATAGCCAGAGCCCCAGACCAACAAGCCCCTTACTGGCAAGCCAGAGGTACTCTTCAGGTCCGGGTAGTCATGGAGAATCACCCACCCCTGAAGGGCCATGGAGCCCCCAGATATCCTCTCCTGATGCAAGTGCAATGGGTCCAGGTGCATCAGCCATCCCACCAGCACCCACC
Organism: Ambystoma mexicanum; assembly: GCF_040938575.1. Taxonomy (NCBI): domain Eukaryota; kingdom Metazoa; phylum Chordata; class Amphibia; order Caudata; family Ambystomatidae; genus Ambystoma; species Ambystoma mexicanum. Next base: position 26,624,949 of record NC_090924.1, read on the forward strand.
ATGCAACATGACCTCTCGTCCATCTTTCAGAGGCAGACCGAGATGAGTGGCCTAGTAGGGCAACATGTGGCAGAGACAGCCCGCCTGAGGGAGGACATTGCTACACTTGCACAGCAGACAAGGGAGGGCATGGAGGTATGCACCAACCGAATCTGCAGTGAAATGGCCCAACTGCGGCAGGCCATGAACCGCATAGCAGACGCTATTGAGCGTCGGTGCCCACTCACGGCCAAGGAAGAACGAGGCCCCTCCTCGTCTGGGAGTTCACGTCATACTAGTCCCCTATGCCGGTCTATGCGGAACCTGCGGCGCACGGCTTCACAACCACCAGATGACGATGCAGGCACTGGCAAATAGGGCCACCAAGATTTGGGTGCCACATGTGGCGATGGACACATTCACGCCATGAGACTCACATGGGAGTGTTGAGGGGGGCGGGGGTAAGGGTGTATTTGGGTGTGTTGAGGGGGGAGGGGGGTAAGGGTGTATTTGGGTGTGTTGAGGGGGGAGGGGGGTAAGGGTGTATTTGGGTGTGTTGAGGGGGGAGGCGGGTAAGGGTGTATTTGGGGAGTTGGGGTAATGCACTTTGTATCACATTATGTTCAATATACACTGTTCTGAGTTTGAAACCCAAGCGTGGTCTCCAGTATTGTGTATGTATCATTCATTGTGGACAGGGTCCTGTGTGGGCCTCGAAACATGCACCAGGGCAACAATTCCCATCTACGTCCATGCTATTTCACCTTGGTGCATGATGAGATTCCAGAATCAGATGCTGATGCACATTGTGTGCCTCCTTGGCACTGCCTCTTTCATGTCCTGCCGGGGCATTCCACCCGCACTCATCCCCAGCCACATCATACTCTTCTGGTGGTTGCATGTCAATTTCAAGTGGCATAGGCACATTCCATCATATGCACATTTTGTGATGCTCTACACATGCCATGGTTGTCTTTGCCACTTTGACACGGCCGTACAGGAGTGCCACACCCAGGCCGCTTAGGCAGCGGAGCACTGTCATTGGAAGGATGTGCAATATTGTTGTCCTCTTCCTGATGGTTCTGTGGGTTCCGTACAGGGGTTAGGAGCCACCTCCTCAGTGGATAGCTGTCATCGCCTTTATGGTGTGAGGAATGGGTACCTGTTACGGCTCACCTCTGGTGCTGGCTGTTGTTGTTGGTGCTGCACTGCTATCATGTACTCCAGCCCATCATGTCATGCTGCTGCTATTGGGACCATCTTGGTGTGGGAAGGGGTGTGGTGTGCTCTTTTGTGCTGCCTGTCTCCATTGCATACACCTGTGCTGATTGTGTCCACCTGTGGCAGATGGATACACTGCTCAGGTCTCTTAACGGGTGTTTTTCGATGCCGTTATTTGCGCCATGCCGGTAAGGGGTTTTTAGGTGTTTTCCATGCTGCTAATGCCATGTCCGCATGGCTTGTGATGCCCTGGTATAAGCGACATGGCGCTAATTCCGGCATGGGGGTCGCGCGCACGCGGACTTGCCGCTATTAGTGGCACTGTAATTAACGGGTGTGCTAATAGCGGTGGGTCCAGGTTGTGATTGGCTTGGGAAATTACCGGTACTGGTAATTCATTACCGATACCAGTATTCCCTTACCGCACAACGTGTAATGAGGCCCTTAGTCTCATGATATTTATTCCACATTCAGTCCCTTTTATTTCACAAGCATAAAGAGACAGAGGTGTGGTAAGAAATATGGCAAAGTAAAGTAGCCACTGTGAGCTGTTTATCTAGAGAAATTGAATGAATTTATGGTATTTCAATCACATGCTTTACAATTGTTGAAACTCAGCCAAAAGGGCATAGTGTGTATTGTACATAAGGTACCAAAGGAGGGCATGAGCCATCCATCCAAAGTATATCAAGTCCAGTGTTTGGTTTGTCGTTATTGACCTGGTAAAAATAACTATTAGACGGTATTCTGAAATCAGTCTCACCACTATAAAAATACTCCAACAGGTTACCATAATATATTGCCAAGGATTATGAAATACCATCAACCATCATAATAAAAAAATATGACAAAGTAATAGATATAACCCCAAAATATATCCAACAAATCACCATATGCGTGTGACATCATCATGGCCTATAAGTAGGCTTGAACGTAAGCGTTTGTATTGAATTAATTAATAATTGAGCGGCGATAATCTTATAACACAAACTAAAATTTAGGTTGGCACAGTGTTGTCATAATACTTATTGGTATCTTAATAGAGGTATATGAATATTAGGCCTTAATATTTCTGATAACACTGTTTTAGAGAGGAATGTGGATGTTCGGATTCTGCTCAAAAGGATTCCTCAATCACGATTCAATAAATGAGGAACAATACAAATCTCTAGTCCTAGGCAGCACATTAATAAACAATGTCTGGACTTTCAGAATTCCAGTGGATTTCATCAGTGGCTGCAGACTTCCGAGGTGAGGCATGGTTTGGTAGCACACATTTCCCAGACCAGATAAATAAATTGATAAACAAATAAAGGGGCAGCTGGAGGAGGGGCAGGGTTTTTTTGTTTCGGAACAATTCTTTTCTTTTTCTCCTATGAAATCAGTCCCGGACCAATCTGTAGGGTTTCTTATGTTTCTTTTCTTTTAGCAGACTTTTGGTTTGGCAAAACCCTTTTCGCTGTTGGAGTTGGACAAGTAGTATTATATATGCATTGTACTGCGCATGTGCACCAAAACTGCTGCCTATGAGCCTTTCAACCTTTTGAGGTGAATGGAACAGCAGTGTAGGACTAGGGCCAGTGGATCACAGCGGCACAGGTCAAATTAAGCAACAGGTGATTCATTAGGACCTGGAAGTGCATGCAAGCAGATTTTCTACACCACTCATCTGAGGAGACGAGACCAAATGTTCTTCAAAACTGTCACAATGGACCAAAAGCGTTACCTACATACCTCATTTTTGTAATTCGTAGTGGAAGGACTAACAGTTTTATGAATGCACTCTCAGTTAAGGCAGGAGGTGGTAATAGGATGTGTGAAGCCGGAGCACACATTTCCACGATCATTTGATGGTCATGTGGCCATTCATCTCTAAAAGATACAGGACTGAAGTGCAAATCAGGATAGTCAGGAGGGAACGGGTTAATGGGGATGCTGTCTGTATATCGTGCAAGAAAACTAGATAGTTACCTTTTGTTTTAACCAACCCTGAAAATGAGTTGGGAATCTGATTACTGTAAGAGTTTTTGCCGCAGACCTGCCAGGTAGTGCTGGTGCATCGCCATACCTGCGTACAACCTCCTCTCGAATAGCTCAGAAGCATGACTGAAACAATAGGGGTTATGGTTAAAAATTCAATGGGTTTTCAGTGGAGGATGGCCCATGATGTGCACTTACACAAGCCGAGAAATGTGTTAATGGTAAAATAACAGGAGGATCAATTTTGAGGTTCATGTGAATATGGGATAGCAGTTTTTGGTTGAGTATTTTGTTGTTGTACTCCTTTTTGCCTGTTTTATCATTTTATTTTTATCTTTGGAGAGATTTGACACAAAACTGGCAGTGGTAATTTAGGTAGGCTGGAGTGATAAGAGCCTGTAGGTTCTCTGGTATATTCTGATGCTTGATTTAATTTATTCTGATCTTCATGTGTTCACATTCTTGTCCAGTTGAAACCCCTTTCAAAAGGTCTGTTTCTGTCTATTGATATTCTGTGTTAGATAGTGAATACATGGGGATAATCAGGAACAATTAAGGAAGGGAGATAGCCCACAACATAAATAGGGAAAAGAGAGTGAGTATTGAGCTATTGCCCTACCTTTACAGGACCACGCTGCAGAATCTCTGTGAACTGCACAAAGGGGTGAAGTCAAGGAGTGTGTGGTAAAGGGTCAATTGTTATCATGTGATTGTTCACAGGGCATTTGTTAAAAAATTAGAGACACAAATGGGCAAAGAGCAGTCAAAGCAGTTGGACACATCTTTAAGATTCATCCCTGTTAACTTGATGAATACCGATACGGGAGACACCCTCGACTAGAGCAGTCTAGAGAAAGAATGATTTCAGCAATCCTGGAAATGTGCCTCAGAAAGACCTACTGGGCAAAGATAGGGATCCTTAAGTAGAATAAAGGGGAATTGCCAGTAGACCATTTAGGCCAACACAAAATTGGGTATAATCAGCAATCGGGATCACTAAAACTGATGTGACTGCTCATGAGACAATAGCTAATTCATTTGTATCTGGCCTGCTACCCAAGGACCAAGAATAATTTAAAACCATGTCCATCGGGTGCAACAAAGAGCCGTAATGGGAGTGAATGGTGACTGTGAATAACTGTGTTGCATGTCACTAACAGCAGAAAGAGACTACTGAGAATACATGATGGCCTTACAGCTGAAGGGACTACAAGGACAGGTGCAGAATACTAGACCTGGTTACAGGAGGACTATGGGCTAGGGGTTGAAACAGGGAACAAGGGACAGAACATTAGTGGCAAGTTGTACAACAAAGACAGCAAGGATATAAGGGACAGCAAGATCTTTGGAGACAGTTTAGCTATCATGATCCACCGGGATGATAGATCGAACCCTTAGCATGTAACTACTGCCAGCAAATTTTTTACATGTGTCCATACAGACCCCTCTGACTCTACTTGAAGAATACTCAAGGAGAGAATACTTCCCTCAGCCTGCCTGCATTAGGTCAGCCCCCTTCATCAATACAAATGTGATTGCTTCCCTCAGGTTTCCAAACCCTGGCACACTTGCCTACTATCCTACCCTCACTTTGATTACTCAAATTGATCAAGACCCAGTCTGACTAAAATTGGGAGATGAGGTACCCATAGCAGCTTTGTTACCAGTAGACCTGGAAGGTCCATATGTTCTGTGTAAAGTAGAGGGAACATCTATACCATGCTTATTGGATACAGATATTAATAAATCATCTCTAGGGGTGGCTAGTTTTCCTGATGCACCATTGTCCGTCGACACAGTGAGGGTGGTAGGAAGACCCTTCTTGTAGTGTACCCCATCATGGAACTGCTCACAATAATGTTAAGTCCAATAACTGACACGCATGCTTTTCTTCTCAGTCCCTCAGCTACAGTCAACCGGTTTGAAAAGATTGACTGTGTAAGCTTCGATTAACTGTATATTGCGCCCCATATGGGGTGTTCTTGAGCATTCCCCATAATCACGATCAGGCTGTTCTGGCAACCATTCAGATTACCCAGGCTTGCCAGGAGGGGGAGATTTGGCAGCAGAGCAGAAGGAATTAAATTATTTCATGCCAGCTTGTTTGAGGTATAAGCATGGTACTGAAGTGGGTTACATGCACACTATCGAATGTGTTAAGAAAAAGGCTGACCCAGTTAGAAAACAAACCAGTATTTCTGAAAACGGAAACAGTGCAAGGGATCTCCCCCGTCATTTAATAACTCCTTAAACAAGGCATATTCGTCCCTACCACTAGCCCTTGGAACACTGTGATATTTCCTGTAAAAAGGTCAGGGAAGGATACATACTTTTCCGGTGAAGATCTAAGAGCTGTTAATGCAGTAGTGGTGCCTTCCTTCGAAATTGTGCCAAACCCTGCTACTATACTGCCTTGTATTCCCCCAAATGCCACACAATTTACTGTACTTAACTTATGTTCTACATTCTTCGGTGTTTCCATATATGAAGACAGTCTGTATCTGTTCACATTTTCACAAACAGAAATTCAATACACCTGGACTAGGCTGCCCCAGGGGAATACTGATTCACCCATCTTAGCTTTCCAGAAGTTTAAGAAGGATTTAGACGATATCAAGTTCACCAGACAGTCCTTGCTAGTTCATTATACTGATGATTTACTGATTGCCTCACCTTCCTATGAAGCATGCACGCCAGACACCCAGGTTCTGCAAACAGTACCAACCAACCAAGGTCAAAACAAATCCAAACAGAAACTTCAATTGTGTCACCAAACAGTACATTATTTGGGGCATGATATTACATTGGTACAGCAGCCAATGGCATCTTCTCATAAAGAGAAGGTGTATAAAATCCCAATAATCCAGGATTTTACCAGATGAGAGCCTTTCTGAGAATAGTTGGGTGCTGCTGAAAGTGGCTTTTAAGTTATTGCGAGATTGTTAAACCCTTACACCACTATACAAGAGCCAGCAACACAGAGCCCTCACAGTGGACTCCAAAAGCAGAGTATAACGAATGGCTCAGTAGGAGCACCAGCCCTGGTTCTGCCAGACAGTAAAAAGGGGTTCATACTATACTGTTATGAGTAAAACAGATTCATCCCATCTCTTTTAGCCCAAACGTATGTGCTTCATCAGAAACCTACAGTCTATTACAGCAAAGAAACTGATCTGGTTGCTACTTGGAGGCCGCTTTGAATTCATTCAGTTTCTGTTGCTGCACTTGCAGTACAGCAGTGCAAATGTTGAAGTTGCAGTCCCACATTCTGTAGTCTCTTGGTTTTTGAAAACTAGGGCTCAAAATATGTCTGTATCTTGTGCTAGCAAATATGAGATAATACTTCTGAACTCTTCCAACATTACTTTGACTAGATGCCCCATTCTAAATGCAACATCTCTGCTTCCCACTCCCCAGATTGGTGAACCATATGATGTTATACCCATGATTGCACCAATAGTGATGACTTTTTAACATCCCAAAGGGATTTATCTGACAATCCTCTGTTCAAAGCTGATCTGATTTATTTCATGAATGGGTCATGTTACTGGGGCCAGAAAAGGACATACATGTATTAAACCTGATGCATTTGGAGTATCAATGAGGTTATGAGGCAGAAAGGAATATAATGTGAGTATACCCCACTGGTTATGGATACTGGTAGATAACAAGTTGTGTCAAGAGTTTAATAATTAAGAAGGTAAACTAATAGGGATGGGAATTGATGAATCACATCATTCTGCAGATCTAAACAATCCATTAATCAAAAATATTTCTGATGTAAATGCCCCCATGGAAGCTGATTTGCCTATGTTTACTGATTCAACGGCAATGGGGATGTTCAGGGCACAGTCAATGTATGCATATGAACCTAAGGACATGATTTGACACCCACAGGGTGACTGCATTTTGTTTCAGTATGACAGTGGGGGTCAACAAGATGGCATCCATATAAAGTGGAGGCTGAGATTCTAAGATATTTCAGAATGTCCACAATTCAGAAAGACCCTTTACTCAATTAAAAGAAAGCACATAAATCCCCCTTCTGAATGAATTCCCTGGGTTTTTTTAAAACTTGCTTCGAAACATCTTTAGGCTGCAGAAGAATAGTCATATGAAATAGAGAGAGACGAATTGAGGAACACATTCTGGAACTCATGGATGTATTTGCCCACAATGAATATGATTGTGAGTCTACAGATCTTCATGTCACTACCTTGCCGGAGGCTTATGATGTAAATCATGGCTTTGTGTGACATTACAGGCTTCCTTTAGCTTATTTGGAGTCATTGGCAGTGATCATCAAAAATCTAGAATCAAGAGGGATAATTAGGCATACAAATCGAACATTGAACACTCCTATATTAGGGATATTGAGGCCCAATGGTTAGTGTAGATTATGCACCCACTTAAGGGAACTCAGCAAGAGTTATTTTCTCAAGATGGTTGCTTCTATTCATCGATAAGGTCCTTGCACAGGTACAGGGGTCTAAGGCGTTACCAAGTTATACCTACGAGCTGTGAACTGGTGTATATCGTTATTTCAGGACATCCAGCATTTGTTTTCCTGTACGCTCCAAGGGAGGCAGTGTTTGTGGAAACTCGTACAATATGGTTATGTTAATCCCAGAAGCATATTTGGAATTTTTCTGCACAAGGTTATGCTGGATGCTGCCAAAATGGAAACATAGTGTATGTTCATGAAATCCTGATTAATGTTCATTTTAATAAGATAAGACATGTACTCAGTAAACTAAAAAAACACTGGAGAAAAAGGTATTCTCAAAGCAGGACCACATTACGGTTCATGTTTTGAACTCACAGAAGAAAAATGTGGAGACTATCACAAAACTTAATACCCCTCCTATGTGAGAATTCTGAAGAATATTTTTGGTATGTCAAGTTACAATAGAAAGTTCATTGAGGATTATGGAGAGATCGCACAATCTCTAACTAAATTATTAAAACAATGTGTACCCGGAAATGGGGGGAGGGACATCTCGAGGCTGTAGCTAGGTTTAAAGGCCATTTGGCTTAACCCAGGAGGCGAGACAACGTCTTCCTGGACATTGTGTTTACAGATGTATGTATGTCAGAAATGTTAAGCTAGAAACATTAATTGAATAACAAGATTGTTTTGTGTGCCAACAAGCCACTTTCATAGGTTTAATACATGTTTTATAAATGTGAAAAGGTCTTATGGGACCTACAACACTTCTGACCATCATACAGGAAGAATAGGTGAATATTGAAACTACACATTAGCCATGCAAGGCTTCCCTATGGAGGTAAGATAAGGACAACATAAGAAGAGCTATGTGGCCCAGGGATAGGCAGAATTACAGGGAAATACCTAAAACAGCATAGGTTCAAAATAACGTGATTGAATATGAGCAGCCTCCACGAAAATATTTGAACAAGATAAGTGTTGAAATGTACTGACTGCGTATGTGGATGGCCATGCATATCGTGTGAACAATGACCGTGATAAGGAATTTGTTGCAGGGATGAGAACTGGATAGCCCAGAAAGTATGAAATACTTTACTTGTGTCTTCAGATTGGCCCAGGAGTAGTCAGATAGCTGAGCTGCCTGCCATTTACAAGGTGATCTCCACGGTATAAAACAAATTAAAAGAAATAGCAATTGACACACATTCTGAAAATGCCTGTAGTTTCTTTGTAAAATATATTCTGGGGTGGAAAATGAGAGGCATGGTAACATGCAATAAAAATCCCCTCAAACATGGTAAGCTGATTCAAGACATTGAGAATGTTGTTATTGAAAATGGTATGAAAATCCATTATAAAATGATCTGGGAACATTCTAATATGCCAAGTGAAGATAAAAAAGTGAATGATAAGGCTGACAAACTGGCCAAAATAAGAGGAACAATGGCTATTTGCCATCAAATATTTGCTTGGTGAGATACATATAAATGTGGTAACACATTCCAAACCTTATAAGGGAGGTGATCAACCAGTTGACTAGTGGAGCCATGCCACCCATGACCATGAGTTAATCAGTGCACAAAAGGAAGACCCTGTTGAAGGCATGTTCTATGACTGCATTTTAAAAAGATTCAGAGAAAAACCTAATTACAGGAGATGGCTGTAACAGAAAAGAGGAATTGAGTTGTTAATGAAGAGTTAAATACAATTTCACATACGAGAATAACCATTGGTCCGTAAGCCTAGGTCAGGTCCCATTCAGTGGGCGGTCCCTATTTCCTTCTGCAGACTTATGTTCACCCATGCTCATGATGCATTAACAGAAGTTCAAAGGAGAACTCAGAAGACATTTAAAATCAATATGTTCAAATAACTGGTCCCATTTGCACAGGGGTGTTTTGGTGTCAGCCTGATTCCAACCCAATTTTCCAACTCATAGAGCACCGCACTTGTAGAGGCATTTAACCCTTCCATGGTAAAATGTGCAGTACATGCTTACTGTGACATTGTTGATATCTCAGGGGTAGAATGTATCCCTGCACCTAATTGAAGTGCAGAATCTGCTGCTACCCTAATGGTGTATCACATATTTTCCAAATCTGTTCTACAGTCAGACCATGGAAGCCATTTTCCAAGTGCAATAATGTCCACAATGTATCAGATACTGGTACAGGTACAAAAGGAAGCCGCATATTACATACTGACCAGTCCAAAGTGAGGGTGTGTAACAGTTTATTGTGGATATTCTCAAAAAAAGTGTGGCAGAAATGAGGCTTAGTTGGAATGTTCAACTTCCATTTGTGCTCATGTCCGTAAGGCATACACCCTCAAAGTGCACACACAAAAGCCAATATGAACGGATCATGAGTTGGAAATTGTACTTCTCAACACTTACATACATATACAGGGCAAATTAACAGGTTTTTATAAATGCTTCCACTATTCATGAGTATGTGGAAAATCTAAGGAAGCAATACAACATGCAATTGTATTATCACAGAGGAACATAGATAGGGAAGCAGAAGGTGCCAAGTCTTCTTATGATAGGAAAGCAACAGTTAAACCATATAAAGTAGGGGATTGCATATTTTAATTTAAATTCACAATAGGGTAACCAAAGCACTTGAAATGTGTGGCTGCCAGGAGTGGCCCCTTCACAATTGCGGATAAAACCTCACTAGTCATACATACAACTTTGATGAAAGAAGGTGACCGGGTGATGGGGTAAATTGTCTATTTGAAACGGCTTAAGCTCTGAATTCCTCTATGATATGCCTCCATCAATCCTAGGCAGAGTGGAGTTCTTATTGCTATTGGCAAGGTCCTAATAGGTGATTTTCAGATTGTTCTTTGCTATTTGTTGGATTAATTCCCTTAGATCTTCTCTGGGACTTTTCCACGTTCTAAATTCCTTTTTTAGATACACTTTCTCTCCTTGCTGTGTTTGGGTTTCACCTCTTTGAATTGCATCTTACTAAAGTATCTCTGTAAGGTTCCTTTTCCCCAATACTTTTGAGGAACCCACAGGTCCTTTCTCTGGATCTTGACTCTATGCATTCCTTTGGTTCTTTATCCCCTCATAAACAACATGTTTTACACACATCTTCTCTTTGCCTACTAAGCTGACATCTGCTCTAAACTGAATCAGGTATTCCAAACCACTGTGAAGGTTTTGTTCCTCAATATCTTCTTAGTTATTCAAGTTCCAGTCTAGTTCTCTTTCTTAGAGGTTTTATGTTTCTTATCTATACTTTTCCCCTCACTGGGATGAGTAGACTGAGTCCTGTAGTTATTATTTCTCTTATGAACACTGTCTGTTTCACTCAGATGAGTCGTCTAAGTCTTGTAGTCATTTTCACTGTTATAATCACTGATTGTATCACTGGGCCGAGTAGGCTGCATGTGTCCCTGCTCCCTTCACCCCTTTCTGAGTATCCTGCATCTCCCGTTACCTTCTTGTTCACGGGTTAGTCTCACTGGATCTCTCTTCCGGGTCAGAATATCACCCGGCATCGGAATGGCTTCTGAAGTCACGCTGACTCTTATTGGTTCTTCGAAGTGGCCCTGCATTGCCATGGCTGCAGCGGTCTCAATGCTGTTTTGGGACTGGACAGTCCAACTTCCCCAGTTCATACCACCGCTCACTCAGTTCTGCTCTCTTCTGGGTTCTCTTCCACTGCACAACATGGTTCTCTGCTTTCTCTGTGCCTCTTTGATACACCCACTGGCCAGGTCCTCATGACCAAGGATATCTCAGCACTCAGCAGCTCACAGCTCTTCCCAGGTTTGAACTTTCCAGACTTCACTCTTTACGTTGAGTCCCTCTTCCATTCTTATATCCATGTTCTGGGTCCTACCTATCATAACATCAAAGCCCTTTCGCTCTCTTTGATGAGTATTCTCTCTTACTCATCTAGGCTTTTTCTTCACAGTTTGGTTGACTTCACACATGGAGCGATCTGTATTGTTTGCTTTTCTATTCTTTGTCGCCGTTGTGGCAGTAGACATTTCTTCCAAATGAATATTAGGGCAAATATTACAGTAACAAACAGTGGCTTGCTCTGATGTGCAACTCTGAAGCATAGATGTTATTGATGGTTCACAAGAGAGGATCTCACAGAGTTCCTTGATGGAATAGGAGTCTTTATCCCCAATAGGGGAGTCTCTGCCTGTGAGGTCCAGTTTACCGCCAAGCTAGGGGGAATGTTGCATAGTGGGCTCACCTCCCTAGCCTCACAAGGATATTCTCTCTGTAGGGAAGTGACAAACCCCTGTGATTTGCCACACTGCACAAATTAAAAGCAAATGTATAGTGTTTCAGCTTGCTTGTATTTTTGAGCTGAAAATATATTATTCCCCTGTAACATTTATTGAGTTAAGGACCCCACCTTTCCTTCCACACTGCCCTGAATCTGCTTGTGCATTGAAAGAAAAGAAATGTACTTTTTGCACTTTGCACAGTTCTTAACCAATAGAATTAACTCACTCAACATGCATTTTGTTGAGCAAACATCTGATCTCTGACTATTGCTTCCCCTGTCTACATGAATGTACAATATCACCTTACTCTGGACCGGCTTGGACCACTAATTATATTTGAAATAATACTTAAATTAACAAAGGCAAATGCACATTCAAGTGGAACCAAAATGTACTGAGGTTGAAATGTAGTTTTTTAAGTAAAGTAGATTGTGCTTTAAAGAACAACTTCTCACTTAGTATTCAATATAAATTGGGGAACACAGGGCATGAAGATATCAGGACCTGCGTTCCTGTTCATAAATTGCATTCCCTGTTGTACCCTTATCTTTGTCATCCCTGATTTACCCTCATCCATCTATGAAAAGTTTGTGTTTGATTGGGGTTTTTAATTAACATTTTAAAATGTAACTTCTGACTTTGGAGAGCCATCAGGGGACTCGTTAGCCTGAAACCCTCCCTACAGCAAACCTTTTCTTTAGTTGGCATATTTGCTAACAATCTCAATGCCTGGTTTTACACCTATGGGCAGGTCTATATAGGGCCCTTCCAATTGTATCAGATCCTCATTTCCAGTTGGTTCCTCCAGGTTAATCTCTCCATAATCCTTTCTACTCATTATTTATTAATTAGCCCCTACCGCCTCTGCACCTCAAAATATATATATATGTTCTAGTTCCACCTCTGGCTTGTGACAGAGGTGTGGTTTGCCAACAATATGATCAGAAAGAGCTGGGGTAAGCTGTTCCCATTAAAGAGATACTCATTTTGTTTTTCACTTAACCTTTAACTAAAATATGTAGGATTGTCAAAACATATGTTTTCATGTTGTGCAGGCCAGTGTACATTCAGAGAATTTGAATGATTGCAGTCCAATATTTTTGGGTGCAATTATGCATTTTTGCCATTTATTTTCTTAACATATTATCATAGATATTATTTTACTAATGTTGTGTCAATCAAAACTTGCATCGCAACATGGCAACCAATTTAGCGATTTGATATTTTAATGTAAGATTTCTCTTATTCATATGAATGAGGTCTTCTAATGTAACATTTTAGACATTTTCGACAGGGAGTTAGTGACAGTGCATCTCCTAAATACTCTGTTTTGTATGCTATCTATGTGCATCAAAAGGAGGTGTTTTTGTTTGCCTGACATAAATTCCATATCCTTCCCTTTAAGTTGTTCAGAGCAGATGTTGACTTGCAACGTACAGTGGGCCTCAATCCAAGGCGTCTGGTCCTGTATTAAAGTGCTGGAATTCATGTTTGCTGGTGGGGCACCTGAGTTACATCCAGTATGTCTAGCAATCCAGTCCTTTTAAATCGCAAGGTTGTGAGAGTGTGCATTCTGGAGAGTGAGGCTGGTTTCTCATGTTAATGATATATTCCACAGGTTTCAGCCAGAATATAACATTCAGACATTCCCAATTTACATTCTGTGGCCTTCTGTATTCTCTGGGAAAATAAAAGCACTTTTTTGCAAGTGCACAGTTCTTGTTCAGTTCTTGGCCTGGTCTTGGTATTTTAACATAAAGAAAGATCGGTTTAAATACACTTAATTACAAACATGTCATTTGTATCAATAAGGCAATGATTGAATACATGTTTTGGTACAACACTGTATTGAATTCCAAATAGAAACAGTGCTCACAATTTCTCAGCTATGCTAGCAATTATTTTACTATTGTGCATAAATACACCAAACCTTGAAATATTAGTACTACTGCAAACACATGCACACCTATTTTGATCTTGCATATTTCCAGGATCATCATTTTGTCACAACAGTGACTAAGATGCATTGATGTCCAACAAATTACATAATTGGGAACTGGTGCCTCGCTTGCTCTTTCGGGAAGGTTTATTTTTCAATTAATGTTCTTTTAGGCCAAGATTTTGTTCCAAATGTGTCCTCACTCTGTAATATGGTAGCTGCAGTGTATCTCCACCTGCTCTCTAGGTTTTCCTGGGGATGCTGATTGGTGGTATTATAGTTGGTGATTTTGTGATTGCTATGTTATGTTCACTTCTGTGTAGTTATGAATTCACAGCACCTCCTGCCATATGTAATCCGATGTAGGCACTTTCAGGAACCCATAGTCTGAGAAGCCATCACAGAGAAGCAGCCCAGTGCATGGAGCTGAATGTTTGAATTAGCCTCTGTTCTGCATGCTGAGAAGTGTAGTGTGTTGTCATTTTCAGACAAAGTGAGGATGGAGGAGATGTGAGGTGTACATTTTATTAGATAGCAATTATGTGACAGTTGTATTGATTTTTGGTGGAACTCTGCCGTTTGATCTGGGTCAGAGTCCTGCGTGCAGCATTCATGTACAGTGGATGTCATGGTCTCACACGTAATTGAAATTGAGTAGTTCTCTTTCCTTGACTAAGCAGTGCTATTTCTCCACAACATTATTATGCCCTCACAGCACAACATATGAGCATGTGTTGACAGTATTATCATTGGTCTTTTATAGACCCCTTCTGCCATTATTCTTCTTCTCGTGGCACTTGACCCTGAGAGGAAAAGGGTGGGTGTTACTGAGGCTGTGGGGGAAGGGGGGCAGTCGAAATATATTGTCGATGTGGGCATGTCAGGAGTGCTTGATTCCTGTGTGCAAATGTGCTTTAATAGTTTATTGTCATTGAGACTTGGAAATATGGATGGCTGATTATGTGGGAGCAGTTGATAGGGCTGAAGTCATACATTTTGGCATGGTTCAGTTAGTGTTAATATGCGAATTGATCTGTATGTGGTTGCCATCTGTGGGTGTGTATGTTTGTATAGTGTAGGAAGGAGGGAGATCTTAGAGGGGAGTTGGCCTGTCAGGGGAACATGGGAGTTGATCTTCCAAGCAAAACCTATATAGTACAACCCTGCGCCCCCACCACTTTCTAATTGCAGATCCCAATCGTTTGAGTTGCTCACATTGAAAATGTTTTCTCTCTCTCTACACAATATATTATATCCAGTGTCTGAGTGAACAGGCACGGTAGTTGGTAGTTGAGCGGTGGCAATCTAGAAACTCTACTCAATTGCCAAGGGATGCATGCTAAGGAGTATGAGAAGCAATTTAATTTGGTTCTGAGAAAATGCTACCCTAAATTTGTGGCCACAGTCACCTATGTTGATGTTCTGAGTAGACTGGTTTGCAGGGTGAGAGACATTTCGGTCAGGCATGCTCAGTTGATTCTGGGAATTGTGCCTGTCAAGAACAGGCCCCCTCTTAAGGAGGGCAAGAAAGCATTTGCCAGGCCTTCAACAGTTGAACAGGGCAGGGCCCTGAAACCTTGTTCGCTCCTCCTAGCAGTCTCACCAGATGTCTCCCAGAAGCCCCAACAGTCGTGCACCCCAGGCCAACAGGGCATTAACTCCGACCCCAACATCCACTTGAATTTAGAGTTCCTCATGATCCCTGATAGGTAAGGGTGTCTAGACAAAGATTTGCCACAGCACTAACATATCTGTGCAAGAAATAACAGCCATGGCTTCTTGAAGCTGATATTATGAGTTGTCCTTCCTAGGCAGAGAGGTGCTGTGAGGGATTGGCATCTGGACAAGGTGTGTGATCCTACATACAGGGCATCTCCTGCAGCGGGAAGGTATTGGCTTAGCTTCATTGCTGCTTGCTGGACGAAAGAACGTAAGGAGCAGAAAGGCTGCCTTTATAAATATTGGTGTGATGTCAGAGGAAGAACCTCTGCTCATGATGTTTGTGTTGAATTTCCAAAATAGGCCTTACATTTGACCGCATCTGGTGATGGGCAGTGATGTTCTGAGGCATGTATCGCGATCCTCATGTGTGTGCTGCTGTTTATTTGAAGCATATAGATGGAGATGGTCGCACAGTGTTTCTTTTCTGTTATGGTGCACAAAATCATTGCCCCACAGAGACAGGCATTCTCAGGGGGTTATGTTTGGCCCAATAGGACTTGCCCTCTTTCATCATTGAAGCCCATCAGGGATATCGGTTTGTAATGTGTCCGCAACGCAGGATGTCGTTTATTTGAAGATGTTTATCTCCATGTGGTTGTGGGTGTCCTCTACACATGCACTTTGCCCTGCTAGGAATATGGGAGGGGCATGTGAATCTCAGCGCAATCCCCTCCAGCAACTGCACAGGTATGCCACAGTGTGTGGACATTTTATGCAGGACACAACATGCCAGTATGGTTTTACATACCACTGGTGATGTATATAGCACTACCCCACCCGAGATGTCGTTGGACTGGAACCATGACTCGAGCACTAGAAATGCTGTCTTCACTATGCCCCTAGTGGTAATGTGCACAGCATTACTACAGGCCTCACCTCGCTTGGCAGAATTCTTGATGAATGTCAAGAGGAATCGCGATAGTGGGTTGGCACATTTACCTGCAAATGGATGAATGGTACATAGAGTTAATTTTGTGTTGTGGGTAGTGTATGTTTTGAATGTGGCTTTTTTGTGTGTGTCTTTGGATGTGCTTGATTGGTGATACTCACCAAGGAGCCACATGTTGAGAGTGGATCAAGATGTCAGAGCCTAATGGCTACAGGAATGATGTAGGATGGAGCTTTAATGTGTGCATCCAGGGAAATTGGCATTCACATGCATTATCTTCACCTTGATATTGCAGATGACCTGTTTATTGAGGGAATGCCCATGTTTCCTATTGCAATAGATGCGCATTTTCTCTCTTGGGTATTGCAGCACAACATGGATGCAGTCAATGGCTCAAAGGACCCATGGAACTGTGCAACAGCATAGAAATACTGGATTACTCTTTGCCTTGCCTAAAGAGTGCCAGGCGTGTTTCTATGCATGTGTACAACGGCTGTGTGGACATTCAAATGCACCCAACGATTGTAGTGGTGAAATGGAATGACCCAGTGGTTAGGAAGTGAAGGGCAAATAGCACTTTCACATGTGGTGGTACTGCATGTGAGCAAATGTCGAGTGATGCCAGGTCATTCTGCAAATCTCCGCCCTCGTCCAGGATGTCATGTGGGGGAAATCAGTATGTGGCATAGACCTTCTCTTCCGGCATGCCAAAAATGTTGGTGCCCTTTTGGAATTTCCTTCTTCCTTGTAGTGACACATGTTGCAGCAATGCGTGATATTCTAGTTGGTTTGTATTATGATTGTTCTGCTCTTTTATAGTTTGTGACTGCTCAGGGTTGGCTGCACATTTCTGGACCTTTGATGTTAGAGCGACAATGCTATCTATTCTATGAATTTGGTGTGGTTTGCACATGGATGGGCGTGTTTATGGGTTTGCACAGCGCCTAGTGCCTCCCTCCCTTTGCCCATATTATACCCCATTTTCTTGTTTTATTAAGGCCGTTTGCATGTTATGCCCCTTTCCAGCTGGCATTTCCTTCACGATAATGTGGTGCTCTCGCAGTTGAGCACAATGTGCTTGGGCAAGGCGCAAAGTTAGAAGCACCATCATGCAGTGCAATCCTTGAATCGCTAATGGGACTTTTGCACCACTCAAAGTGTACTTTTTAAGCACAAATTCACATTGCGGAGAGCAAAATTCTTCATAAATTAGGCCAACTCGCTTATCTTGGAGGATATTTGCAGCAGCTGTTTTAGTGATTTGTGGAATCTTACCACATCTGAGAGAATTCTTCAAAACGTCAAATCTGAAATCAAATGCCCCGTCAACAGCCTCAAGGGGTTGGCCCTAAGGAAATCATCCAATTCCTGGTGACCTTTACGGCCAAATGATTACTTTAGAGGCCATCATTTGGAATACCTGAACATTTCAGGTTCACATCTAAAACATGAGCAGTGCCGTCTATGCAGGTAGAATCTACATTTTTTAAAGCAAACTCACGTGTACCATTTAGCAAAGTGAAGCATATTTGAATCTGTCTGATATTTCCATGCAGAGTTTAGTGAAGAACAACCCTGATTCAACGCCAGAGGCAGCGGTTCCAGAAATAACTGATGAATATCGGTGCAGTAAAATAAGCGCAGCAGGAATATTGCAGAGATGTTGGCCTTTTCTTATTATTATTGCAAACACATCCGCATATTGGCACAGACGGTGGCACCTTGTTTGATGATACGAGCATCTCCCTGCCAATCACACGATAAATGACTTTGTTGCCATCTGTACTGTACTCGAATTGACGTGCTTCACGCTGTCTCATCCCTCACGAAGATAAGCTTTAAAAGGCGATCGCCGAGTCATGTCATACATAGTCCATGGATCCGCAGCAAAGTGACAAACACGCGCGGCCGCCACATTCCCTGCAAGCTCCACGATAAGAGAATCCCTGGGACCTGACAGAAGAAGGAATGCTCTTTCGCAAAGCGTTCAATGGTACATGTCAGACCAACAGAATACATCAGAATGGAAGTGCGAGAATGGGGAAATGTTTCTGAGAGTTAGGATTTATAAACCTAATCAAATCATGCAGTTATCGCGAAGCAACGGAAATTCACTCTACTGCGTTTTTTGTAACCGTCTTAACTCGGAACACTGCTACATTTCTTTTCTGCTATTGTGCTGGTTCATTGACAATTCACACAGTTTGAGGACCTTTCGCAGCCAATTTAGCCCCTCGTTGCTCACCATAATACCATCCTTCATCACACGATTTCAAAGGTTTGATGGAAAAACCATGCCGATGTATATAAAATACTTCAGGCCTGTAGTTATGGTTAAATTGCTAAGCCCATAGGAAGAGCATTTTTTGGCCAGCTTATAACTTGGCCCCCCATGGACGAATCCTCCCGAAACTTTGCAAAAAAAAAAGTATATGGCCCTGTCAGATTGATTCTGCAATGTTTGATGAGGTTTTGTGCAGGGGTGGGAAAGTTATAGGGGTGGTCCCAAACATGTGGTTTTTCCCATAGACGACGCAAGGAACAAAAAAAATGTGTTCACGCCTATAGCCAAAACCTCTGGATGGATATTCACCAGATTTGCAGCAGGAGCAGAAGCTTGGTCCCAATAGCATGATTTAGTAAATTTGGTGTAAATTTGGTGTAAATCCATCAGTAGTTTTTTTTTTTTTTAAATGGGCAAAATGTAGGTAAAAAAATGTGGGATACCTGGGTTCAGTCTGCGGACTCACTTCCCTGTTTGGTCCGCGGACGGGCCTCGGATTTGCCCAGAGGGCGGCGTGTTGTCTGCGGACGCACCCACTGATTGGATTGTGAAAAGCCTAAGGAGCATCATATTTTTTTAAAACACCCGCCCTGTTGGATTCCGCGAACGCCTGCCCGTAGTCTGCGAACATTGCGGTAAAAACATATTAAAAGCCACAACATTGCACTATCAAACTAATGAAAAAATCTCTGGGGATGAGAGGGGTGATGAGAATGGGATGGGATATGGCCATGAGAAGTACAAAATCTGGTGTTTCTTCATCCTTGAAGTCTGCGAACAGTCCGTATGTTTGGGTGTGGTCCTGTGATGTTTGCGAACATCTCAGATGTTCCGGGACATCTGTGCCTATTTCTGAATTACAGTTTTTGGATGGCTTATAACTTGGCACCACTCAATGAAACTGCATGATATTTTGGAATATCATTCTAGACCTGACCCTGAATGGTTCTGCAAAGTTTGGTGCTGTTTTGGCAAGATGGAGTAAAAGTAGAGGGCGGGTCCCAACATATTTGAAAGGCTTATAAATTTGATGCCATTTGACGATTCTGCACAAAAGTTTGCAAAAGGATTTTAGATGCAGAAAGGATTTGCGAAGTTTAGTGGGGTTTTGTCAAGAGGGGGCAAAATTAGAGAGGGTCTCATCATTTTTAGATGGCTTATAACTTTGTTGCTATTTCACAAATGTGCACACAAGTTTGCATAAATATTATAGACGGAATCGTGAATGTATCTGCAACGTCTGGATGGATTTTGTCAACTGGTTATATGACTATTTTATGCACATACATTTTGACACTTTTCAAAAAATATAATATGGATGGAGTTGCAGAAAACTTGTGCAAGGAGCATTGGCAAGGACCTGAAAGCATGGTCTTGCAAACGTGTCCGTGTTTTATTTTTTTAAATGTGTCAAAATGTAGGTAAAGAAAATAGTGATATACCTTTGGTGACTGAGGTATAGGCTGTGGGCATTGTCAGTGGCAAGATTGTGGCTTCTGGCCATGACCACAAGGGACCAGCAATGGGGTTAAAGAGGACATGGCCACCAGGGACTGGCTATGTGGCTATGTGGTAAACTTTCTCTAAAAAATAGGGTTAGGTTTTAAAGGAAAAATAAATTCTGCTCCTGGCTACAGCCCAATGTGCTGGACAGAATTCCAGCAAACATTCGCAAGGAGCTTCATCAAGGACCTCAAAGCATAGTTTTGCAAATCTGTCCTGTGTTTTATTTTTTTCAAAGGGTCCAAATGTCAGTTCAACAAATTGTGAAATGACTTTGGTGCGTGTGTAATGGGTCTGGCAATGAGCAAGGACAAATGTCTACTGTGATTTGTTTATTGGGGCATGCTGCATAACTCAGGACCTAGGTTTGAATGGAAAACAAATCTGCTTGTGGCTGCAGCCTGGATTGCTTGACGAGATTGTAGATAAGTTGTGCGAGGAGTGTAAGAGTATTTAGCATTTTTTTTCATGCAGCACCACTGCATGGGTTTGGTGCATTGCTATAATGCGGTACAGCAAGGCATGTGTTGCCAGTGTCACATGGACATGTAAATGAAAACAGGCTATTCAGTCAAAAATGATTTCTACATCTAAAAAGCAAATCATTTTTTTCACAGTTAAAAGCATATTTTTTTTTCTCCACCTGAATTTCCTCTGTTGCAGGAGACACATTTGAGGATTAATGAACTAACCTCATTAACAATACTAACAATTCTAACTCATTAATAATATAATGTGTTCTCCGGTGCAAAATGAGATGGAAAATGACAGGCTCTGAAAGTCATTTTAAACGCGCATCCAGATTTTTTTTCTTTGCTTCTATCTGCGCTCTGTCCACAGTATTTGCAGGAAGCAAAGACTCGAATAAGCAGGAAATCAGTTTGGTTACAGTTGCAACTGTATAAGCCAAGCCATTGTTAAAGAAAAGGAGTGTAGGACATGATAGAATTTCATTGGTTGAACTCGTTTGGCAGGCTGTAACAGAGCTTTGCTAATGAATCTCGGGGAAGAAGAGAGGAGAAGACATTTACACAGCTGGGAGAAAGACCTGGCTGGTGGCTGGGGATTTTCCTGATTGAAAAAGCAGATCCCAGTGCACTGCTGTAGAGACTGGGAATTCCAGTCAATAAGCCCCGGTTTAAGTGACGGCAGATGCTCGTCCTTGCTGGGGTGATTTAAGAAGAATTCATTGAACCACTTCCAGAAGGCGACCAGCCGACGAATTTCACATGCTGGACAGGCCTGGTAATTATATTACAGAGTGTGGGGGCAGTGTGTATGTGTGCGAAACTATTCGGTCAGTGTGGAAGAGGGAACTCCAGTGTTTTATCAACATGTTTAATGTTGCAAATTGAATATGTTCTTGCCGCTCTCTTCTCATTTTGTTACAGATAAGATTGTTACTGTGCAATTTCCATTTATTTCTGTAAAAAGCGTAAGATCGTGTTGAAATGCAATTTTTTATAATACACAAAAAATATCTGAAAGCAGACGGATAGTGTGTTTTATTTTTCTCTTTTATTTGTGCATCTACCATTACATTACTGATAATATGGGGAGAGGTTTAGACAGTGCAATTGTCATTTTTAAGCTAGTTAAAAATAAGACTTAGCGGTAGCTGTGTGCATGATCCCATCCAGTATATAAGTGTATGTTTTCTGAACGGAACATAATAATAATATAATGAAATAGACTGCTGCTGGAGGTACATGAGTCAGCAGAAAGAGAGGCCCTGGACATAGTTCACCGATGTAGGTAAATTGATGATAAATACCGCATGTTAGCTCGCTTTCGTAGATAAGTCAGTGAGGACAGCCCATGGTGGCACTCCAATTGAAAAGTAGTGTTCCTGAAATGTAAGCCTGAGGCCTCTCTAGTGATCACACGAACACACTAAGCAAAAATAAGGGGTTCTGGATATTGGGGCCACATATAAAACAAAGGAATTATGCTCACCAGAAATACCACCAATAACGCATACCAACATAATGTATACCACTAAATGTATCTGTGTGCTGAAATAATGTATGTATACTCTAGTACTATATACCAAATCTAATCTGAATGCAAAGAGTGATTATTACTGAATTATTTTCATTTTGGCGGTAAGAAAATACTGCTAGGCCCCAAATCTATACAAAATACTCTACAGGAGCCACAGCAAGGACCTGAAAGAATGCTTTTGAAAAACTGTTCCGTGTTTTACTTTTTTGAAATTGTTGAAACATAAGTAGAAAAATAGTGATATAACTTTTCTGCCGTGGGCAAAGGGCCTGGCCTTCGGCAAGGACAAATGTCTACTTTGATTTGCCTATTAGGGTGTGCGCCGCTGATAACGACTCACGTAAATACTGCATTGCAAAAATATGTTAGTTAAAGGAGGTTTATAGTTCTTTCATATATGTTAAAAGAGGAATTATTTGTAACTTATATACAGTGATGTAACATGTGGAAGTTACGGTTAAGATGTACCCAACCCTTGGGACTCCTCTACCTCAGCAGTTAGCTAGTGGCCTCCCATCTTGGGACCCTTTGGCACTTCCCTCCTGGGCTCCAATGAACACTTGTCCATCCGTACTGCCCCTTATATTTATGCACTTATGTCAATGCAAAATGCATATGTGCATTTATAGAAGCATTAATTATGATTTGTTGGTATACACTTGGGAAATGTAGATGCAAAAGATTTGTAGAACATTGTTGAGTGGCAGTTGGTGAGTGGATGTAGAATTTTGTTAAGTGATCACACGACCAAACTAAGCAAAAATAAGGGGTTCTGGATATTGGGGCCACATATAAAACAAAGGAATTACGCTCACCAGAAATACCACCAATAATGCATACCAACATAATGTATACCACTAAATGT
This sequence comes from Ambystoma mexicanum, assembly GCF_040938575.1. NCBI lineage: Eukaryota > Metazoa > Chordata > Amphibia > Caudata > Ambystomatidae > Ambystoma > Ambystoma mexicanum. The sequence goes on from NC_090924.1 coordinate 26,648,045, forward strand.
ATCTGTGTGCTGAAATAATGTATGTATACTGTAGTACTATATACCAAATCTAATCTGAATTCAAAGAGTGATTATTACTGAATTATTTTCATTTTGGCGGTAAGAAAATACCGCTAGGCCCCAAATCTATACAAAATACCCTACATATTTATGGTGCATTGGCCGGGAAAGTGATCATAGAGCACCTACTGGGCGTGGCAAGTGTGTCTCACACTGCCATCTTTACATTAAAGGGAACCCATTTCATAATAACAGTGTGTCCAAAAACAAATTTCAGAATGTCACAAAGGGAAACCACATTCTCAGACCTAGTGCAATATTTAGAGGCAAAGTTGTTTGCACATGGGACGTGGTCATCAAACAGTACGTCAGAATGGCATGACCGCATTCAGGGTGAGGTGCAGAAAGAAAAACTAGACAATATTTTTGCAGAAGGCAGCATAATTCAGGTCTGCCTTACAAGGTTATTGAATGCAGCCGATAAAAGTGCAGAGAAAGACTGTTTAATACGGCTATGCGCCAAAATATGGTTTATTTCGAATAGGTCCTTGCGAATGCAAGAAAATGATACCCAGCTAATTAACAGGTTAAAGACTGACTTAGATGGGGCAAGTAAAAAAGAGGAGATGTTAAGAACAGAATTAGAAGGATGTCAGAAAGACATGCAATTAAAATGCAGAGATTTTGATATTCAGTTGTCCAAAATCAAGAAACAGTTTGAAGACAGTGAGGAAGAATTGGTACACTTAAAAGCCTTAGTGGATCACAGTAGACAGGATAAAGATGGGATTGTTTCAGAAATGCAGATTTTACAAAAATACAATTTTGAAAAAGAAAGTGTTCTCCAAGGTGCAGAGCAAGAAATGGTTAAAATGATTTAAGAAAGAGACAAGAGAAACACATAATTCAATGAATGCCAAATGCAAATGTGCGACATGCAGGAGGTAATAAATAAAATGAGTGATGAAAACAACTATCTGCAAAATGAAGTAGACAGGCTCCTTAAAAAGTGCAAAGACTTAGAACAACAAATGTGCATTCCCAGGTCCCAGGAGAGGCGGCAGGGTACTACATTCAATGGAGTGGAGGTGAATTCTAGTTCTGCCCAAAGAGCTAGTGCTCCAGTGACTGGGCCGGTGACTGAACTTGGTTGCAGCGCCCTTGGGGGATTTGATACTCCCATTGGGGGCAGCCACCAATCCCATACACCTGGAACCAGGATTGAGTCACCAAGTAGTGCAATTCCATGCATTGCAACAAGTAGCCCCATAAAAATAATGAAATCTATTAAAGCTCTGATCAAACCATTTAAAAAAGGAGGGGAATGCTGCATTGAGGATCACTTAGAAGCGGTTCATGACATTTTTAAAGCACTCCAGATACCTAAGGAACAGTACAGACAATATTTTCATTTAACTTTAGATGCTCCGACAGCCAGCATCATAAGGGGATTAAATGAACAGCAGAATATGACATGGGTGGAGTTTGAAAAAGAAATTAGGCATCATTTTTCTCCTTTCCAGTCATTACAGTAGGCAAAGTAAGTTGCTTACACACTTACTGCTGGGCCTAATACATCCCCTTGCCAGTTTTTCCAAGACTTAAAAAGAGCATTTTCTCGCTTTGATAAATCTTTTGACCCCAATTCTAATGAATTTAAAACCGCCTACTTCTATGGGCTACAGAAATACATCATATCCCAATTGGTTCGTGAATTTGATCATGACAAGTCCCTTGAGTGGATTGTGCATCAAAGCACAAAACTATATGAGGTACTCTATTGTCAGGGTAGAGAAAGTGATAAAATGAAAGATACCAGACCTAAATCTAAAGAACCCTCAGCAACAGTGATGGAAATCAGGTCAGCCAAAATGTCCCTTGAGTCTGCTCAAAGTCCAGGTAAAAATAATTCGGCACCTGAACAAAGGGTTAATCAACAAAGGTTATCACACTCTGCACCAATGTTTCAATCACATGATCCTAGTAATAGGGAGAGCTACATCAGTCTTAGGTATTTAGGAGATAGGTCCTGGGCAGGCTATTGGCCTGATATGTCAGGTATGAACTATAATCAGAGACAAAATTAAGATCAAAGAAATGATGGTCCCTACCAGACATTGGGTACACTGAGCAAATTTGATCCCAACACCATGATATATGGTAATCAAGATAGACCCCGATATGTGGATAGATTTGCTGATAATGGGAATCAACATAGTGGTCAGTACCCACAACATGAGAGACAGGACATGAGACAGAACATGAATTATACTCCACGTCAGTACAATGATTCCCCACCAGGGGACTACAATCAAAGGATGGGTGCACCCCGCTCCCCTCCACAAATGAATCAAGAGTTCAGAAACTATCCCAATAGATATCATTCACCTGAGAGTTATCAGAATAGATCCAATCAGGAAGAAAGCAACCAATATCGATCTAGGCCACAGAGGGAGGATTCTAGAGAGATAGAAAGGTTCCAGTGCCTTGAAGCCCAAGTGAAAATGTTAGCTGAACAAATAGGCAAGCTTTGTACATCACAAAAACAGCCAAAGGAGGGGCTGATGGCCATAGCAATGACCGGGGGGCTTCTTCTGAAAAGTGACTAAGTACTCATGATACCTACAACGCCGAAAAGACAGATTGCTCTGATGTAATTTCACATAATGACTCTGAGATGTCTAATGATTTAAAAGTGAAAATGCCAGTAAATGAACATGTAACAGAAAGTGCAAATACTTCTAAAAGAGAGGTACGGTTTAACCTAGAGCTATATCAAACATTGGAGATTTGTACAAGTGAAATAAGAAAACCTGAAACTCCAAGAGAACAAAGAGACAGATTTAAGAAAAATGACTCATGCATGGGGAATACCAGTAAACAGGGAGTAAGTGGGGATGTTATGATTTCTTCCCTGGGCAGTCAAAACAATGACCAAACACAGGCAGAAAAAAGAAATACTCCAAAGGAGGGTACATGCCAATCACCTGAAGAATTCTTTGAGCCACATATTTTTGAAGAGGCTGAAAGGGCTGGTACCACACTAATTGATCACAAATGCACAGAATTAAACAATGACAGATTGCTGAATGATGTTGTTACACATGTTCAGTTGGAGGGTTGTAATGTGGCCTCTGATGATACCTGGATGGATAGGCGAACCGTGGCCACACTCCAAAAAACCTCTGAACATGGAAAAATGAATAAAGTCTCTCGCGCAGAAATGGGCAAAAAGGAGGGAAAAATGTCTTTCCATTTACCAATGTGCTTAGCCAAAAGTGAAAAAGGGCCTGAGAAAGGTGAGTCCTGAAATCAGTAAGAATTCACATTTCTTATGTGTATTAGAGGAAGTTGAGGACAAGTATTATGCTCCCATCTCTGTAGAAGAAAAATGCCAAACATTTGCAATGATTGACACTGGCACACAGGCCACAATTATGTCCAAGGAGCTAGTAAAGAGTATCATTGAAGGGAGATCTAGTACTATAGTACTATACTAGTATCTAGATACTAGTAAAGAGTATCAATGAAGGGAGATCCCCACAGAATCAGATCACAGTGAAGGAAAATCAAGGTCCAGTGCATAACTTTAATGGGGAGGAGGTGCCCATCATAGGTGTAACTGAGGTTGACATAAAAATAGCAAAGCACAGAATGAAACTAGAGGTATTGATCACATCTATTTGTGAAATTCCTTTTCTGATGGGGACAGATTGGCTGAAAAGATTGTCTCCTCTCATAGATGGGATGAATGGAGTGCTCTGGTCCTTAACGAAAAAGCCATTGAGACCTAAGAAACTAAAATCACAAAACAGCAACATAAATGAATGTCACACCGTTGCCAAAACAAATGATGCTGTGGAGGTATATCTCCAGAATAGTTGCATACCTAGTGTCACTGTTATATTAATGTGTCAAGACAAAATGCAGAGCGACAATGAAAAACTACCTGTACAAATATACTTGGACCCAAGGAAAAATTGGCAGACCGCCATAGATGAGCACACATTACGTTTTTATTTAAAAGAAAAGATATGCAAACAAAATATTACTCCTAAAGCAGATTCAGAAAAACAAATTACCACTCTTGCTGAAATACACATGGAGGATGAGCAACCATGGGTTCATGTTGGTATAAATGACTGTTTTAAAACAATAAAAGCCACTTTAGCGCTTGAACAGGAGAGGAGCTTCATTAATGAGAAATTGTTGCAAAAAATAATGGAGAGGGAGGAAATCCCGAAATTTAGGATTAAAAACCAATATGTTTCTGGGTTGGACCGTCCAGACTTTGAAAACCGAATTGCAAGGAGATGCATGCTTAAAATTAGCATTGGGCAGAAAACAATTTACCATAATCTATGGATAGTGAGTGGAGCACAAAATGATTTTTACATGGGCAATGACATCATGCACAGAATGTGTATGGTGTTAGATTTCCTTAATCAAAAAATATGGTCACGCCTAGGTGGGCCGGCACCTGAATTTGAAGACAAAAGAAGGGCTTATCATTGTGCACAACTGGTTCCTTATGCACTCGAACTACAAATGAGGAAAGATACTGTTATTCCTGCATTTACAAAACAGTTTGCAATAACACTGAAATGCAAAAATGGACAGCAGATGAAAGACTCTGATGCATTTGTGTGCCTGAATGAATCCATAAAACAGCAAGGCCTGGATTTTGAATACATTCCATTGGTAGATATTGGTGAAGGGCCTGTAAGAATTATGGTAAATAATAAGGGTTGTCAAGATATTCACTTAGAGGAAAACTCCCCATTAGGAATGGCCATACAAAAATCACACTATACTGCAGATCTAAATAACAATGTGATTGGAAATATCCCTGAAAAGTATGTAGATGCCAAGAGTGAGTTGCCAGAATACCTGGACTCTCAGCCCAAAGGAATATTTAAAATTCATTCTGTGTACCCTTATGATTCAAGTGAGACAGTGTGCTGTTATCAAGAGAGTTGTATAAAATTTGATTTAAGTGAAAATGAAATGGAAAATCAGCCCATTGAAATGGAAGCTGACATGACAAAACATTTAAAAGTGGCAGCTTTACAAAGAGACACAGCCACACAGCTAGAGGAAAGCGCCGAGATTCCACTACCAGAACATTTTCCGGAATTTTCCAAAATGGTAGAAGAGCAGATCTCCTTAGTGGATGCGTGTGACAACGATGAGGATAGAAACGAATTGAGGAAGATATTTATGGAATTTAAAAATGTATTTTAAAAAGATGCCTATGATTGCGGGTTAACTAATTTACATTTGGCCACACTTCCGGAAGGGTGTAGCAGAAGTCCAGTATTTGTACGCCAGTATAGACTACCGCTGGCATGTTTAGAATCATTGGCAGAGATTATTAAAAATTTAGAATCGCGAGGAATCATCAGGCCTATCCATAGCACATCCAACACGCCCATTTTAGGTGTGTTAAAGCCAAATGGTCAATGGCGGCTTTGTGCAGATTTGAGGGAGTTAAATAAAAGAGTACCAGTGTCCAGATGGCCGCTGCCATTCATTGATCAGGGCCTACCTCAGGTACATGGTTCAAAAGTGTTTACCACATTAGATCTCACCTCTGGATATTGGTGCGTGCCATTGGCAGAGGAGATACAGAATTTATTTTCCTTTACATTTGACAGGACTTAATACGCATGGGTTAGAACTCCGTTCGGGTACGTTAATAGTGGGAGTGAATTTGGAATATATTGAGGAAGGCCATGCCTGATGCAGCAGAAAATATGTGGATGATGTCCTGATAAAAAATGAAAGCTTAAAAAACCATTTTGATGAAATAAGGCATGTGCTTGGCCAATTGCAGAAAGCAGGCGCCAAAGTATCTTTACAAAAAGCACAATGGTGAAAGAAAAAAGTGAATTTTCTAGGCCATGAAGTAACTGACCATGGACTAAATCCACAAAAGAAGAAAATAGAGGCCATACAAAAGCTAAAAGACCCTAAAAATGTGAATGGGGTGAAAAGATTTTTGGGAATGACAGGCTATAACAGAAAGTTCATTGAAAATTATGTTGAAATCACTCAACCATTGACTAAACTGCTAAAAATAAATAAGCCCTGGAAATGGGAGAAAGAGCAGTCTGAGGCAGATCCAAATTGAAGGAATGTCTTGTAAAGGCATCATGTTTAGCATACCCCATAAAGGATAGGGATTTCTTTATAGAAATAGGTTTCTCTGAACATTGTATGTCAGCAGTGTTATCACAAAAACATGATGTGAATCGCAAAACCATTGCCTATGCATGTAAAGCATTTTCCCAAGTTGAAATGAAATTCAATGAATGTGAAAAGGCCCTATTAACCACTGTGTGGGCGCTACAACATTTCCGCCCTATTGTTCAGGGAAAAAAGGTGATTATTGAAACAAATCATCAACCTTTGCAATTTTTAGAGAGTAAAAGAATTAGGTCAGGTAATCTAGCGCAGTCCAGAATCACTTCATGGACGCTAGCATTACAAGGTTTTCCTGTAGAAGTGAGATATGGCCAAAATAAAAAGAGCCCAATTGCTCAAAGTTTAGCAGATTTACACGACTGTGCAGCTGAACAAGCATCAAACGAAATGGAAATAGAACCTAATTTACAGGAGTTTGAACAATCACCACACAAAGCTTTTGATGAAAAAACATGCAAGGACTTGCCAACTGTATATGTCAATGGTTCTGCTTTTCACATTGAAAATGACAGTAATAAACAATTAGTGTCAGGAATAGGAAATATCTGGTTGAAATGTGAAGGTATCCCCAGCATAGGGATGGGAATTGGAGCTAGGAGCAGTCAAGTAGCGGAATTGGCAGCCATTTTTAAAGCAAATGCTACTGCAATTGATAATTAATGCAGTGAAATTGTCCTGTTGACTGATTCTGACTATGCACGAAACAGCTTTGTGGAATATCTAACTGGCTGGAAAGCGAGAGGCATGATTACATACAACAAAAAGCCACTTAAACATGGAAAAATGAAACAAGCCATAGACAAATTAGTGTCAGAAAATAATTTGACAATATACTGAAAAAATATTCGTGGGCATTTAAAAACTCCAGGAGAGTATAAAGAGGGGAATGATAAGGCAGACCACCTGGCTAAAATTGGGGCTGTGATGGGAGAATCACCACCTATTGAACATTTACTGGGTGAAATACAGATTGATGCAATAACACGTTCTAAAGCACCAAAGGAGACAGAACAATCAGTGGTACAATGGAGTTACAACACTCCAGACCAAGATTTGATTGAGGCACAAAAGAATGATCAAATTTTGGGAATCTATTATAACCATTTGATAGATCCTGGACAAAACCATTTAACAGAAGATGATTGTGTGGGAAAAGAGGAATTGAGGGTGCTATTAAAGAATAAAAAAATGAATTAGACTACAGGATGGACTCATGGTTAGAGAGTCCATAACACGACAGATGCAATGGGTGGTACCCCTTTCATTTAGAGGGCTAATGCTACACCATGCACATGATGCCATAACTTCAGGCCACAGAGGTTCACAAAAAACATTGGAAATACTAAAAGATTATGCTTATTGGCCACATATGTCCCAAGATGTGGAATTATATACTAGAGGATGTCTAGTATGTGCCCAATTTAAACCTGTTTCACCAATGCGCAGAGCTCCACTAATGAAAAGAGGCCTAACCCTTCCATGGTCAGATTTGCAAATATACTATGTAGGGCCTTTAAAAAGGTCGGGCAGAGGAAACCGTTATATTTTGAGTGTGGTATGTTTGATGTCAAAGTGGATTGAATGTATTCCTGCAACAGATTGTAGTGCACAAACAGCAGCCACATTGCTAGTGAATCATGTGTTCTCAAGGTTTGGGTTGCCACAAAGAATTGAGTCAGACAGAGGAAGTAATTTCACAAGTGCTCTCATGAGCAAGGTATGGCAAATACTGGGTGGAAAAAGGAAACTAGATATCGCATATCGGGCGGCTTCTTCAGGTGGAGTTGAACGGGGTAATAGGTCTGTTGTGGACATTTTAAAGAAATTTGTAGGTGAAGCAGGTTCCAGCTGGGATTTACGTTTACCGTTGGTTTTGATGGCAATCAGATCAACTCCTGCCAAAGCAACAGGTATTAGCCCACATGAGGTCTTGACAGGTAGGAAAATGGTGTTGCCGCAACACCTGCTATACAGAACACATGAGCAAACACTTGTAAGCGCATCTACAGTTCATGAATACATTGATGAGCTGAGGAAGCATTTACAACAATCATTTGCTTTTGTACAGAGAAATCTGGAAGAGCTGCTGACGGTGCTAAAACATATTTTGATAAAAAGTCAACAGTAAAGGAATGTTGTGTAGGGGATCAGGTGTATAAATTCCATTTTGGAAAAAGTAAACACAAAAAATTTCCAAATTCCTAGCAGCCTGGCAGGGGCCATTCCGAATTGTAGATAAAGTCTCTCCTGTAGTTTACAAAATTTTAAAGACTGAAGGTGAAACAGCAACAGAACAGTTTGTGCATGTAAACCAAATCAAGCCATGTCATCCAAGACATGAGATAAAAAATCTGGAGCGTATACAAACAGATAACGTCCCTTGAACACAAAAAGGTAAAATAAATGGGTACAGTCAGGAGGCAGTGACAGAGAAGTTAAATAAAGATGGTTGATTATAATGGCACATAAACACTGTAATATATGTAAATATATATATATAATATAAAAAAGAAGCTGAAGTTTGTGGAGTCGTTGTGCAGAATGAAAATGCATTAAATATTGAATGTTGTTTTACGTATGCTTGTTCTCTATAACCTGTGCCTAATTTCAGAAGGCGAAAGAAAAAGGGCGAAATGTTTTACAAAGCATGTTTTATTTTTGGCAAAAGGGTGAAGTTAGTATTGTGCTATATACTTAATCTGTTTCTTTTCTATTTGATTTAGAATATTAACATATTTGTACTGGAGGTCACGGGAGATGATGGAGTCCTGGAGTCCCCTGGATGAAGATCGAATGATGCCTGCCTCCGGGTGGAGGTGAAGACAAAATAACCGGAATGCCAAAGAAAAGATGACTTCTATAGAAAAGGATCCAAGAGTACCAAGATGGAAAAATACCCGAATGAACCAAATGATGTGACATCGCTGGTCGCGAGATATAAGAGGCAGACAAGTTTCCTGGCATATGGAGTTCCACGTATTTTTTATTTTAATTAATTATTTTAATCTGTTATGTTAAGTCTTTGTTTTAGTTATTTGTTTTATCTTATTGTTTTTGATTGACTTCAAGTATAAAATTGAAGCACTGGACTATGGACACTTCCATTGGGAAGGAACATATGGACCCAAAGATGAATTTTGATATTATGTTGATTGGACAGTGGTTTTTCAACTTTTTCGTTTTTGCATGTGAATATTCATTTTGTTGGATTGCTACATTTGAATGACATTTGAAGTATTGCACTTCTTTCATTGTGTAGGTCCTCCAGCTGGTGTTGATGGTGGCTCTTGGGGAGGAGGGATGGCAAAAGCTGATGGCATTTTTAAGAAAAATATCAGTTTCCTAATATTCTTCCAAGTACGTGCTGTGTGCTAGATGGTTAATGTATAATGAGTAAGAATAGGTGTAGTAGCTGTGCAAGGATATACTTTGAGCTTCAAAGTTCCTAGAACAGCTGAAAATGCAGTTACAAACAGTTTGCAAAGCAGGGACCCGTCCACAAAGTATGGACACATTTGTGGACACGCCATCATTGCTAGTTTTTGACCAGTGCATATAACATACAGTGGACACGGTTGAAAGCTGTATCCATTGGTAAAGGCCAAAATCTATGGGTGGTAGCCTGTTAGTGTTTTAAAATATTCAGTGCACATGGGTGAATGTTGTGATCACTGTCCTTAACTGAATGCCATGACTAGTACCAATTTGTTTGTGAAAAATATATGTGGCCATGCACACTGACATAGACTGAAGGTCATGCTTAATGCCAATTACTGTTGTAATGTAATAATTTATGTCATCAGTGATGTGATCTGTGACGTCATCATTGTGGTCATAGGAAGTGCAACAAGATGCGTGAAGTTAAGATGGCTTTAGCTGAATTTCTGAGGTTCTGTTGTGTTAAGTTCTCACCTTAACGTCCTTGCAAATAAGGTTTCTTTCTTGAATTTCAAGGGTTTTGTTATTGCATAGATTTTAAGAACGCTTCTGGACCACCAAACAAAACATTGTAGTCAGTCTTCAAAACCTCTTGCATTTGCAACTGAATGAAAGCTAGCATTAAGTTAGAAACCATGTTCACTTCATCTACTATCAAGATAATTAATTTTCTAATAACTTTTCCTACTTCTTGTGCTGCACTTGATAAAGGTTTTCGATGCCCTAGTTTGTTGTCATGCTCCACTGGTAACATCAACAGTCAATGTAAAGTAACACCTCCTACATTGAATGCTGCTAAATCCATTGGAGCAGTTACAATACATGTCAAAGAGCAATCAGTTACATTTTACATCATAGCTCTTATTGCATGTATTAGAAAAATGTACCTTGTCCACTATCATATAACAATACATGTTTGTATCTGACACAAGAACATTCATGCTTGCCATGCTGAAAACCAAATAAGAACCTATCTTTAATTTTTATGATACACTTCCTTTTGCGCTATATTAAATTTACTAACTATTTCATCATAATCTGAATCTGCAAGTTTAGTTTGTTGCACTGCATTTTCAACTTTTTCTATGGCAAGCTCAACATTTGGATAATTGGCTCACCAAGCACATTTAACTTCCTACTGTAGAATGTTGACTTCCCTCAGGAGTCTCTTTTGCCAATTCAGCTGCCAAAAGTTGTTCTTCACATAGTTTTTTATCCAGTAACTCCAAAGTTATAAAATGTCCAAGCAAATCACTCTAATCAATCATGTCATGGGAAGAATAACTGCAAAACACAAAAAATAAAATAATTCATTTTTTTCTGCCATTTGGCAAGACTGTTTCATGCAGTTAATGAGACTTGACTCTCATATCTCACTAGACAACCAGTGCAACCATGTACTGTAAACCGTCCTCTGTCAATGTTTGCTTCAATATTTCCATACGAGTAGTGTTGTGCTACTTCATATAAACAAAGATCTTCCAACTCTACAGAACAATTTGGATAATATATAATTTAGTTAGTTTTCAGAATCTCTGTACTCTTAGATACTGTTTAAGCTAACTGCTGAATTTCACTCAAAAACTTCAGTACCCAATTTCTAGTAGTAGCTGGACCAAAACATAACCAAAGTACATTAATGCTACGTCAATACTGAGGCAAACGAGTTAGTCAATCTTCAGCTTTGTAGCTACCACACTCTCTATGGGAGAGCATGTTCAAACCAAAGCTTTTACCATTTCTGACTAAGATGTATCTGCTGATGAATCTGCCATAACTCTGCTTCATTGCTTTTTCAGCTTTTGTCATATATGCAGTAACATAACAAGCAACAACTGTTGTATCATCAGCACTATACTGTGCATCAATATTTGCATTCTAAACTTGAGCAATGACAGGATTGTAATAATTAATTTTTTGCATTGCTTAACTCTTTTTAAAAGATAGTATTTCTTGGTGACTTACCAGTAACATGACATTGAGATGACATCAAACTATTCATTGACTCATCCAACTGGTTTCACAGACCTAGGAAAGCCACATTTGCACTGAGTGTAGTACTTTCCTTTACTTTAGTATTTTCTCTGAAAGTACATTTCCATCACACAGCCATCACTTTCTTAACCAAACTTAGAAGCCTCTTTAATCCACAACAGCAAATGTATATGTGCAGCCCCACCTGCCTGGTACTCTGTCCTCCAAAAGAAATGTTTCACAGTACCCAATGGACCATTTTCTTTATTTCATATACATTTTAACATGGCTAAAGATCTATGATGAAAGAACTGTGATACACTTACAGGGTTCATGGAACACAATTCTCCTGGTCTCATCTGTTCTATGTCTTCTTTCTGTGGATTACCTTCAAAAATGTACTCTACATAATAATCTCAACCATGCTCAACACAAGTTAAAGTCACAAACCAAATTGGAGGGCTGAAGTTTCTGATCATGCATCGAACCTCGGAGTGTCTCCTGTGCCAATATTTCTGAGTTCCTCTCATTGTGGCAAGAATATTGGTACGTTTATCAATTTTTTTCTTTCACCTATTGCAGCATCACACATGCAGAAAGATGTTCAAATCTAGTTCTGGTTTAAAATATATGAGCAACAGCATAACATAATGGTGAAAATTCCCTTTCATACAATAAGTGTAGAATATATTCGACATAAGTGCAGAATAGGAAATCTTCAGAATACATTTTTGTACAACGATAGTCTGAAGAACCGATTGGAACCTTCCAATCACGCAATCTGCCACCTGTACCAGAGGAAAAAGCAATGAGAAACAACAGCTTCTAACATAATTTCCCAGACCCTGTTAGGAGCACCTTTCATTGCTTTCATTTGATACAATTCTAAACTGTCGCCCATGACTCCACATGTAGAGGATGAATAGTGTAATGTTCATATAAACTATTCGCTTCTGCACAGATGGACATTCCCAAGCTTCATCTTCCATTCCATGGCGGACATCGTTTTTTTTTCTTTTTTCAGTTGCAAAATTCTGCAGTGTCTTCAACCGAACAAAGACACTATTATTACCATGGGATGAAGTGGATGAATACATTGAGCAGATGCATTGCATCAGAAAGAAAAGATCCTGCGAAGGCCTCTCACTCATCCAAGTTGTACTGGTGGAGTTAGGAATAGCACATCTGTAGACACCTCATGAAAAGCTTCCTCTCTGAACGTCTCTAACATTTCTAACAACTCTTCAAAAAGAGTGTTCAATTTTTGCCAGTGTTTGAAGACTCTAGCTGTTGCTACCAACAACTTTAATGGGTGGAGGTTGTTTCTGCACAACCACCGCTCACATCTGCAATGAAGATGTAAGACCACATATAAGCCAAAAAAGAATGCAGCTCAGTATGTTCCATACCATCTCATGCAGTCTCTGATACACATCATCCTAGGAGACTCGCACAAAATGATTATCGTAATTGATAGTCTCAAGCTACATATCCTAAATCTTTATTTTTTTAATTTTTAGTTGCAAAGAAAAACACTATTAGTAGCCCAGTATGAAGTGGATGAAGACTACTGGCAGATGCATTGCATCAGAAAGAAAAGATCCTATGAAGGTCTCTCACTAATCCAAGTGGTACTGATGGACCTAGAGCAGCACATTTGTAGAAACTTCACAAAAGCCTCCTCTTTGCACATCTCTAACATTTCTCTTCCAATAGAGTGTTCCAGTGCTACCAGTGTTTGAAGACTCTGCCTGCCTGTTGCTAGCAGCACCTTTAATGGGTGGAGGTTGATTCTACACAACCACCGCTCACAGGTACAATGAAGATATAAGGCCACATATAAGACAAAAAAATACTGCAACCCAGTATGGTCTAGACAATCTCATGCAATTTCCAATACACATCATTTATATCACCACAGGAGACTTGCATGAAATGATCTATCATAATTGATGTTCCCAAGCTTCATATCCCACATCTCTTTTTTCTTTTTTTCAGTTGCGAAATGCTAGAGTGCCTTTAACCTACTAAAGACACCATTAGTACCCCGGGATGAAGTGGATGAAGACTTATGGCAGATGCATTGCATCAGAAATAAAAGATCCTGATAATGCCTCTTGCGCATCCAAGTAGTACTGGTGGAGATAAGAGCAGCACATCTGTAGACACTTAATGAAAAGCCTCCTCTCTGAACATCTCCAGCATATCTAATAATTCTGCAAATAGAGTGTTCCAGTGCTACCAGTGTTTGAAGACCCTGGCTGTTCTAGCAGAACCTTTATTAGGGAGGTAGATTCTGTATAACCACCGCCCACAGCAACAGTGAAAATATAATACTGCATATAAGCCAAAAAAGGCTGAAGACCAGTATGGCCCAGACCATCTTGTGCAATCTCCAATACGCATCATCCACATCTTCCCAGAATACTCTCAACAGATGATTTTTCATAATTGATTTTCCCAGGCTTTGCGACAGAACATTAGAAAGACCACGTCTTAGTGTTTTCTTGCACAATATAGTGTTTTCTTGCACAATGTTAGACATATTCAAATGTCCAACTGGTGATGAAAATATAAAATAACAAACATTACAACTCTAAAAAGACAATGCCACAAAAATGAAGCCTCCTCTCTGAACATCTCCAGCATATCTAATCATTCTTCAAATTGGGTGTTCCAGTGCTACCATTGTTTGAAGACCCTGGCTGTTGCTAGCAGCACCTTTAATGGGTAGAGGTAGATTCTGTATAACCACTACTCACAGCAACAGTGAAAATATAATACTGCATATAAGCCAAAAAAAGCTGCAGCCCAGTATGGCCCAGACCATCTTATGCAATTTCCAATACGCATCCTCCACATCTTCCCAGAATACTCTCATCAGATGATTTATCATAATGAATGTTCCAAGGCTTTCAGAAAGAACATTAGAAAGACCACATCTTAGTGTTTTCTTGCTAAATGTAGTGTTTTCTTGCACAATGTTAGACATATTCAAATATCCAACTGGTGATGAAAATATAAAATAACAAAAATGACAACACTAAAAAGACAATGCCACAAAAAATGAAGCCTCCTCTTAGAACCTCTCTAGCATTTCTAATTATTCTTCAAATAGAGTGTTCCAGAGCTGCCAGTATTTGAAGACTCTGGCTGTTGCTAGCATCACCTTTAATGAGAGGAGGTTGATTATGCACAACTACCGCGCATGCTACAGTGAAGATATAAGACAACATATGAGCCATAAAAGGCTGCAGCCCAGTATAGGCCAAACCATCTCATGCAATTTCCAATACGCATCATTCACATCATTACAGAATATTTGCACCATATGATTTATCATGATTGATGTTCCCAAGCTTTCTGATGGAACATTAGAAGAGCCACGTCTTAGTGTTTTCTTGAACAATTTTACACATGTTTAAAGGTCCAACTGGTAATAAAAACATAAAATAATACAAATGACAACTCAAAAAAGACAATACAAGAAAAAATTAAGTTACCTCTCTGAACCTCTCTAGCATTTCTAATAACTCTTCAAATAGAGTTCCCCAATGCTGCAGATGTTTGAAGACTCTAGCTGTTGCTAGCAGCACCTTTAATTTAATACGTGGAGGTTTATTATTAACAACTACCGCTTACAGCTACATTCAAGATATAAGATTACATATATGCCAAAAAAGGCTGCAGCACAGTATGGTCCAGACCATCTCATGCAATTTCCAATACGCATCATCCATATCATTACAGGAAACTCCCACAAAACAATTTATCATGATTCATGATTGATGTTCCCAAGCTTTCAAATTCCATTCTATGGTGGACATATTTTTTGTTTTCTTTTTTCAGTTGCGAAAGGCCGGAGTGTATTCAACCGGAAAAAGGCACTATTAGTACCCCAGGACGTAGGCAGCCCATCACCCCTGGGCATGCCCCGCCGGCAGCCCATCCACCCTGACCATGCCCCGCAGGCAGCCCATCAGCCCTGGGCATGCACTGCGGGCAGCCCATCCACTCTGACCATGCCCCGCAGGCAGCACATCACCCCTGGGCATGCCCCACAGACAGGCCACATGTCACCTTGCACTTGGGAGGCCCGACTCATTTACCCCCCCGCCCCCCCAGTGATGGGCAACTGCCAGCAGGCACGACTCATCTACCCCAACCACCCACCCCCCATTGACGGGCTCCTGTCAGCAGGCATTGACTCACGTCCCCCATCCCATCCACCCACCCCCCATTGACGGGCACCTGCCAGCAAGCCCCGATACATGGCCCACCAAACACCATGTCATAACGAAACAGACCCATGGTCCTAATTCCTATCCAAATTCCCCCTGCACCACAGTACAAACATGCAATCATCCACTGCACCCACTCCCAAATTACCCTTGCCATGAGAGTCTTAAAAGAACCAGCATGGCCATGCATGAATGTACAACAGAGCCACACAGTGGCAACACATGACTGAGGCAATGCTCATAGAGACATGCACAAAACCAATGAGAGTACACAATACTGAAGATATATGAAATGTATTAATAAACATAATGAAATAACATCATGAAAATCAAACATGCAAATTGAGAAATAATGAAAGCTATAACAAAAAAAAGGAAAATCCAATGTAAAGAAAATCCACAATATGAAAACTGAAAAGTGGTCCATTGCCAATGTCCATATAAGGTAAATAAAAAAACAAAACAAAACAAAACCATTGATCCATGGGATGTTCAAATAACAAAAGTATGTACAAGTCCGGAACTATATACACTGCAAGATCCGAAGGGTTCATGATGCCCAAACAAAAGGAAACCTACCAAAAATCCTATATAAAAACTATGTACATAAAGTGGAGCTAAGTCCATGAACTCCAAAAAAAATATATAAAACAAATGAAACCTAACCCTAAAGAACTATGTACAAAGGCGGCGGGCTAGTCCTATGGCTCACTCTTTGATGTTCTGGGCGAGGGCATCATCGAACTCCATGTCGATCTTCAGGAGGCGGGCCTCTTCCCTGGCCTCGAGGTCTCGCAGGGATGCAGCCATGTCCTTCTCCAACTCCCTGCGAGTTGCCTCGAGGCACTCGGCCCACCTCAACACCCGGCGCACGGAGTTCTCCGCCCTGACCATTGTGAGCCGTGCCTCCTCTGCCCGTCACCGCTCTGCATCTATCTGCTGGACCGCTGCCACACGGAAGACACTCCTAATCCTGGGTCCTCCTACCCGAAGGCCGATGCCTGTCCCTGGGATGTTGATGGCCCTGAGCTATGATCGCTCCCACCCTGAGCCTACTGCTGCCATGCACGTGCCCTGCCTGTTGATGTCTGCACATCCTCCTCTTGCTGGGGTCCAGTGGGTGGGGTGGCCACCCCTGCTGGACCTCCAACTCCCGACTCTGACAGGGATGTGTCCTCCTCCAACCTGGCCGCTGGCCCAGGTGATACTGGGGCAGGAAGATGGCATGGGCTATGACTGGCGCATAGGGGGTTCAGTTGAGGAGGGGGTCACAAGGAGTTCCAGCACACGGATGAACCAAGTGCCGATAACCTGTCCTAGTAGGTCGACACGGCCAAAGAGGGATTCAAAATGACGTGCATTGTCCAGACGAGAACCCGCATTGGCATCCCGAATCCCACGTTGGCGCAACGCCACCTCAGCTAGGACAGGCTCAATACGGTCACAGATTGCAACATCCGCAGGGAGAGGAAAGCCAGTTGTTGTATGTGCATCCCCTCCCTGAAAACGGGTCTGGACGGAGGCATCCCTGCTGGTGCCGGATGATGCAGTCACAGGATCGGGGACAGGATTACACACAGGCACCTCCACTGCGGCCTGTGCTGCCTCCTGTCCCTGCCCCTGGACTACACCACTAGCACCAGTGGAATCCCCCCTCCAGGCCCAATGCATGGGCCTTCCATGGCCTCCCCCTCAACCAAACCCCCACCAACCTGGATGACTCTTTGCCATCTTCCTCCATAGGCCACTGTGGGGGCTCTGCTACCCCTACTGCGGCCATGGACGCATAACAAGACTCCTCACTCCCCAAAGAGATGACTACCTGGGAGGGGAGCTGGCCCTGCATCTCTGGCTGGTGGTGGGATCCCTGCCGCAGTGCGCCACAGTACTGTCTCCGCACTCTTCATCAGTGGATGCTGCAGACAGGGAGAAACAGAACACAGGCATCAGGGCACTGTACAATGTTCGTATACACACATGACAGTTGCAAATGAGTGGCAGTGTCAAACTTCACAGATAGCATCACACTCCCCAAAACACATATCATTTGAACCCACACACATGCACAAATTAACAGGAATGGTGCATCAGGCAGCAGCATCCATACACACACAACAACATGAACATCCAAAGGTCAGTCTGACATTACAAGCAACACAGGGAGTGCCAAATACATGCACACACACCACCAGACAGACATGCATCTGTACATCTCCACCACCTGTCACAGTGCAATCACCAGCAACGATGTCACATCTGCCAATCGGCTCACTACATGTCTGTGTCGCATGCATCCATGGCGTATCACAGTCGCACACATGTCAAACACACACACACACGCACATGTACAACATGCATGTACATGAAGGTGGAACCAGCATCCATGTGTCACACCCCAACCATGGCATGGTACATACACAGAAATGCCAACATGTGTGCGTCTCCACATGCATTTGTGCATCATGCTTTGGAACACATACACCATTGATGTGCATCACACATGACTGAACTCACATGCGGCAGGCTCATGTCCCTGCACATACACATCCAAACATGGGCTTTTCCAGTCATATGTCCATGCTGCACACTCCTGGCACACCTCAACATGAACAGCGTCCAATCAGACATGGACACTTACCGCTCAACTCTGGGTGGGTCTGCCTCTCAAGGACCTGGAGGTGAAACGCTGGGTGTATGCGTTCCAGGACCCTTACCTGGTCATTGGTAAGGCAGACCCGGCACCCCTATTCATCCGCTGCGTCCAAGAGGCGCCGGGCCTTCCTGAGGGTCCTGAACCTGAAGTCCTCTCAGTGCTTACGGACATGTGGTAGGTCGCGGGTTGCCACCCCCTCCGTGTTGATGGCAACCACAATGTCCATCCAGATCCTTCTCCGTCCATCCTTGTCTTTGCATGTTCTTACGAAGAGGGCATCATGATGCACCAGGACTTGCTCCACCAGGATGCCAACCTCTTCTGCTGTGAAGCTGTCAGCCCTCTGCCTCTCTGGCTGGGGGTTGCCAGTGGTCTCAGATGTTGTTTCCCCCGACATGGCAACCCCCGAGGCAGGTGTGGGTGGGCAACTGAGTCCTGGTGCTGGGCTGTGGAGGGATGGAACTGCAGTCGGGAGTCTTCTGTTCCAATAGGGGTGGTCACAGCAACTGGACCCCTGCAGATGGCTGACGTGCAGGCACCAAATAGCAGGGCACATAGCCAGCAGGAAGAGAGGGAATAGCAGATGGCTGGTGGGAGTCAGCTCAGGGCTCTGGGGGGGCAGGAAAATAGCCTTCTGGGCAGGAGAGTGGTCTTCTGTGTGTTGTCGCGTGGCCAGCTTGATACAGAGTGATTTTGCCCATGAAAAAACAGCACGTCAGCGTGTAATCCGAGGAAAGGCCCTTAGCGTGTAAGCTTGTATGTGACATAACACGCGTTGGCATTTCCCTCAGCACAGGTGCATCCACACATGCAAAAACAGCATGTCTGCATGTGAATACGTGTAATTCGAGGAAAGGGCCTTAGCGCGTACGCGTGCCAGTGATGTTACACGCATGGGTGTTGCCTTCAGCATGGGTTAAAGGTGAGCACGGGACAGCAGTCCACTGTACGTGCTATTCATGGAGATCGACACGTGTGTTTACTCTGCTGGAATCACATGCGATTACTTCACAGCATTTTGGTGGGGTCTTGCCTTAGCGCACAAGCACATGTTTTTCTTTTTTTTAAACGCAAGTCAGTTTGTGAGTCGTACACACTATTTTTCCCACTGTGGTGCCCCGCATACCGTTTTCGAGGTCATAGTAGCCCGCATGTTCGACACGTACGTGTTTTTTGTGTCCCTGGGTGCCACACCGTACTGCTGGAGGTTTAATCCATGCACGTGGGCTACCGGGATCACGTGCACATTTTCTTTTCTGAAATTACAATTTGTTGTTTTGATACTTTGTCAATTTTTTTATTTTTGTTTATTTTTGGGGGCACCTGAGTGTTGCGTGACCCGTCATTTTTCCCCAGGATTCACAGACAGCCTTGCAGGAGCACTGGGGTACCTATTCCATCCAGTACCCTGCCCCCTTCAAGCCAATTACCCAGGACTCTTGTTGAGTGCACCTCACATCAGCTACTTTAGGTCTGTGCCATGGTTGGGAGGTCCCCAAAGGCTAAGGGCGGCAACGCTGGGCGTCCTCCCAGGACTGGGCGTGTTCGGGTACGTGGGCGCAGAGACTAAGGAGGACAGGGAGTCCAGGGTGGCCAGGATGGCTACAGAGGGGGAAGAGGCAGAGAGGCCCCACTGGGGCAGGATGCCCAACCATGTGATGGTGCAGACATGCCATCACCCCCTGTGGCTCCTGGTGATGCAGCTGTTGCATCACAACCTGGTGCCCATATGACCCAACAGCAATTTACATCTGCTGTCACGGACCCACCGGTGGTGGTAGCTGCAGGTGCAGCTTTGGGCACCACCACCCATGCTCAGGGTCAGGCAGCGCATGTTGCGTTGTATGCTGAGGACTCCCAGGACGATTTCCATCTTGTCAGAGGTGCGGGTCACATGTGTCAGGTGTAGCTGTGACTGGGGCACACATATCTGGGGTAGTTATGACATCTGCTGCCCCAAGCAGCAGGGTGGTGGTAACTGCATGTGCAGATGCAGCCAACACCACCCCGGCAGTGAGTCAGACCTAAGCCAGATTTTCTGTCCTCATACCAACACCCACTGCCTTGGTCCAGTCCACCAGCGCCACTGCCCCCACTGATCAGGGTCACATTGGCCACTCAGGGTCAGTACCACCGGCCAAAAGGAGGAAGCATGCTCCTGCACAAGAGTATGGGACACCAGACATGGCTCCAGCCTCCGGCATGTCAAGGAAGAAGCCTTTCTGCAAGAAGGAACTGGACCCCCTTGTGGACTATGTGTCGGAACACCAACGCGATATGCTTGTGGGCCCACAGTGCCATACAATGCATCCCCAGCATTGGGTCCACTGGCAGCATGTTGCAGATGGTGTGACAGCCATGGGATTCCAGGTGCGCACAGCTCAGGACTGCTACAAGCATTGGAATGACCTCCGATGCAGTGCAAAAGAAAAGCGTGCCTCCAATTATTCCATGTCTCTGGTGACTGGTGGTGGGCCACCACCAGAGGAGGATGAACTCACTCAACACTTCAGAGTTCATCCCGGAACAACAAATCCGTGGAGTGGGAGAGAGGATGGATTATGATGCATCATATGGTAAGTATTGATGCGTGCAACTCAATGACATGTGTGTTTGGCATGTGTGACCCTCCCAGCTATAAGTTGGCTCCTCCCTTTCTTCAATCTCCCTCTCTACCTGTGGTGTTCACCAGGGGTCTGACCTCTCGGCCTGACTTTACAAACAGCACCTGGCAGCTCTCGCCTACAGCATTTTCATTTTCTTCTACGACTTCCAGTGCTATGCTGATGACAACCAACTCATTTCCAGGCTGCCTTTGGCCACCTCTTCTCCATCCCTTATTTCTGATAGCCTCATTGCCATTTGCAATTGGTGTACTATCAACAATCTCTGTCTGAATGCCAGCAAGACTGACATCCTCCTCATCGGTACACCTTCACCATCCTTTCCCCTCAGTCTCTGGTCAGCCCCGCTTGGCCCTCCTCTAAACCTCTACCTGCAAGGCCATCAACCTCAGGGTCACCTTTGACTCAACACATTCCTTTTCCACACACATTGCTGACATATCTTGAGATAGATTAACTTCTTTACCTCCTCAGGGGTACTGTGCCTTTCCTATCATTCCCCTGCATTCTCACAGTCTCTCATGCTCTGTTTTAATCAAGATTGGAGTACTGTGACAGGCTCTTCTAATGTTCGACCTGCCTCCACAATCCGCCCTCTACCACTAATCTAGTACAGGACTGCAAGACTTGTCCTTGGCCTCATGCCCTTGGATCCTACCTTTCCAGCTCTGTAATCCCTTCATTGGCTACCAGTGGATGTAAGGATGATATTTCAGACCCTCTGCATTGTGAACAATGATTTTTT
Organism: Ambystoma mexicanum; assembly: GCF_040938575.1. Lineage (NCBI taxonomy): Eukaryota > Metazoa > Chordata > Amphibia > Caudata > Ambystomatidae > Ambystoma > Ambystoma mexicanum. The sequence continues at coordinate 26,669,927 of NC_090924.1, forward strand.
GGGACTGGGTCCAAAATACCTTCAACAATCCCTCTGCCAATTCCTGCACTGCCTCCAGGCCTCACATTGCAATGGGTCCTGTGTGTGTACCCATACAGTCCCCCACTCTTCTTCTGCACTCATCAGATTTTCCCTATCCAAATTATCTCGAACTTGCCAATTGCTAGCTGCACTGCCACCTTTTGAATGCCTATTCTATCATTGTACTTCATTTTCCTTCTTTGGTCTCCTCTCTTTGGCATGTCCCCCTTATCCCCCTTCAAGGGTCTTCAACCCTTTATACCTTCTCCATGCATTTGCGTGTTCTCAATGTGACTGTGCCCAGTATAATAGTTGTTTTGAATTCCTTTTCTCCCTTGTTCCACTCCTTTAGCTTGTTTGCGCTCTGAGCCACTTGTGTACGAGTGCAATCTTGATGAGTGTCATATCATGTCATATACGTCCTTAGTGCAGTGTGTCTCACTCTGACTGTGCTGATGGCAGTGGGTCCCCATGCGCATGTTCCATGTGCATTCCATGTATGCCCCTAGGTGTCCTTGACCACCTGCTCATTGTAGCATAAGTCCAAGATGATCCAAGTGTCATCTCATTTGGACAGCCATGTCATGCTCACTGTAGGTCTGTGTGTCATCACGCACAACCTCAGGCTGTCCACATCTGTATCATGCAGATGGCTCCCCCTGTTATAGGCCCACTGCCTCTTTTCAACTGGTGTTGTCTTCTACATGCATGGGTGTACTATTGATGGTTCCACATCTGTCCTCCATCATGTCCACTTCTCATCAGCTGTAGTGACATTTGAATGAAGAAATGCAATAGAGGCATTCCAACACTTGTCTGGCAATGCACAGTTCTGTGGGGAACATTTTATTGCCATGCAGTGCCTCACTGCTATTGCCCAGAGGGCGGGTGTTTCACGGAATCCATGCTACATGGTGCATGTCATTTGCACCTGATGGCTGCAATTGCCCTTACTCTGCCGTCATGTTTGGAGATTGTCATTACTACGTATGTGTTGATGTTGGAAGTTGAGGGGCTACACATGCACTGCACCACAAACACCGACTCCTGTGCCAAGTTCAGCCCTTCAACATGCAAACACAATGCTGCTGTGTGATGGTGACCAGACATGTATGTAGCCATGTCCCTCCTTTCAAGGTATAGAAAGGCATTAGCGTAGGTGCCTCCTGTGACACATATACTCTTCATAGTTGATGGTAGTTGAGTGCTGCACAAGAACATGTATGTTACATGTATCATGGTGTGTTTGGTTTGATTTCTAGCTGTGGCTATTTATGTGTTCCCACATGCTTATGCTAGTTGCCATCTCTTTATTGCCATCTCTCATTTCTGCATTGGATATGTGCCTGCTAGAGGTTGTGTGTGATGCAGGTGATGTGCAACATGCAATACATGTCTTGCCTTCACATTTTGCACACATCATTTTCTGCTTTTGGGATACCCTTGCATTGCAATGCCACTGGATGCATGTTGGGGTTCGAGTTTCCTGTGACATGGCTGTTTCATTAGTTTGCTGTCAATGTTGTGAATTGTATGTGTGTGGTATGTGCTACTGACATGCATGTTCTTGTTTCTTTCCTTTATGTTGCAGGTGATGACACATTGGCGGCAGAGGATGAAGATGTCATCCCAGACACGGTGGTCAGTTCACATGACCAACCAGGCACCAGTGGTGGTCGTGGAGTGGCAGCCCACAAGAACCCAGAGGTGCTCCAGGCCATCGTGTCCAGATATGACTCTGAGTCAGGCTCTGATGTATCCTCTGACACTATGTTGAGCCGGATCTGCATCATGACGTGTCATCGCCGGTAAATGATCCTGTGTTGGATGATCTCCTGTCTGTGACACCTGCAGTAGGGGGCAGGCAAGTTTGGAATGTCTGCCTGTGGTGGTTTCGGGTGTACGGTCACACTCAACACCAGTTGGCCATGTTCCTGGGGCATCAGGTTGACGGAGGGATGCAGTCCTGCAGCTGCGAGCGGCACAAACCCAGCAAGGACCACTCCAGGTGTGGTGCCCGGCAACACGGTGGCTGTGTGCCACCGGGGTCACTGAGTGGGAGCGCTCCATGATTGCCATAGCACAGCAACAGGGGGGAGCGGTTGAGATGATTGCTCAAGGTATGGAAAGTGGCTCATTCCATCCTCCCCTCTGTAAGGCAAATGACAGGGGGCTACGCAGTCCACATGCCGCTCACTCAGGCTGGGCATGGCAGCATCTGACAGGGCGCGGCGGGCTGAAATGGTGGCTCTGCATCAAGCACTTAATGCTCAAGCAGAGGCACACCGTGAGGCCCTGAGGGTGGAACACCAATCCCTCTGATCTACTCTGGCTGCAGTCTGGATGGACGAGAGTAGACGGACAGAAGACAGGATGGTGCAGCTTGAAAGAACCATCTCAGCTGAACTCCATGCAAGCCAGGAGTCGCTCCGTTTGTCATGTGAGGCCATGCAGGCAGAACTCCATCTCACACGTCAGTCCTTGCAGGAGGAAGCACGTGTGACACGTGAGGTAATGCATGCTGACCTAAGTTTCATTGCCATGCAGGACCTGGTTTACCAGATCTGCATGCTTGCTGCCATTGAGGGGCAAGGCGCGGCTAGGCGTGGTGAGTCAACTGAGCCACCTCCACCTTCTGATTTCCATCCAGAGGGTGACGATGACAACCTATATCACACATAGCTCGGGCCATGCAGGCGCTGATCCCAGTATTTTTTTTATTTTTTAATCTCAACATCTACACATGTGGGTGTTGAGGTGCACCCGGTACCTCCCCCCTCCTCGGTGCCCCCCAACCCTCTGGGTCATATATGGCCATTTTAGATTTTTATTTTTTTTACAGCAATTTTTATTTTTTTGCAAAAAATATTTTTTCCTCCAATGTTTGTAGTTTCTGGTAAGTATGTTTTTTTCCTAATTTTTGTATAAATTATTTATTTATTTTTTATTACTTTATTACTTTTTTTACAAGAAATTATACTTTTTTAAATTAATTTTTTTAATTATATTTTTATTTTTTAATTCAAATAATTATTTAATTTGATTTTTATTTTCTGCTGATTTTTTATTTATTGCATTTTCTTTTGTCTATTGTGCATACATGTGGCTTTGTGGCATTGGAAGGCATACACTGTGTGTTCCAGCTGGGCCCATTCAGGCTTGTCTTGTGTATGTGTTTTGCTTGGGGTCCTGACACATATGCTACTCCTGCTTCCCCTTTCCTTGGGCTCGCAAGGATGGCTCGGTGTAACAGCTTCTCACACAGGGGCATTGGGCTTCTGTCATATCTGTGGCCAGCCTGCAGTCCTACTTGTGTGTACACCCCTAGTGGGTATTCCGGATGGATTCTCCAATGCATGTCTGCACTTCACTTTGGTGTGTATTCTGTTGACTGTGCATTTCATCATGTTGCTTATGATATTTGTGATGTATTGACTGTCTATGTTCATGCACTACCTGCTGTAGGTGGTACCGTGCACCCTTTGGCATTGTAACACACACTGATGGTGGGAGGGGTCCTTGTGCTGTCAATGTTGAATTGGGACACTTTCCCCACAGTGTTCCCCATTTGGATATGGAACATGAAGGCTGCACGCTGAGTTATCCATGTCACCATGCATTTCAATGACCACCCATTCCTTGCTTACACCACTTTGTCCATCTTGCAGCCCTGGCTGGTGCTTTGGTGTGCCATTTGAAGTATGGCTGCATTGCTTTTGACTTGACTGTCATGTTTGTGTCCTGTACCTGCTCCCCCCTCCCCCCTCCCATTGGTTGCACTTGGCCCTTGTGACAATCCGGCCAATCAAGAGGCTGGAGCCTGCTACTACTACCAAAAGCCCACAATGGAGGCCCTGTCTAGCCCTGTCCACCAGCCTTCTTGGTCCCTTGATTGTCCCCCTGTCTACCCTGCCCCTGCCAGTCTCCCTCTGTCTCTCCCCCTTCACCATCACATCCCCTCCCCTTCTGCACCATCTTCTGTCCCTCTGTCCCCTGTGTGTGCTTTCTTTCCCAATCTCCCCCTTCATGAATTGTGACCCTGGCCCCCTCCTCCCTTCTCTCCTCCCTCTCCCTCTCCACCACCCTTTGCCCTCCTCCTTGTGTTCTGTCTGTCATTTTCAACCACTATGCCAAATGCCATTAGGCATTGTGATACGTAGCTGCTTTTTCTTTGCAGACATTTCCCCTTCTGCCTCCATCCATCCGCCCCCCACCTTCACCTTTTTTAGTATTGTTTTGGCACTTGGTCCCTCCACCACTGATTACAGGTCGTCTCTTCCCCATTCTCTTTGTTTTTCTTCTCCCCCTCCCCAGCACTATCTTGATTCTTAGTCGACCTTCCACGGTTTGTCACTTGTTTTGTTACTCTCTTCACCTCTTCAATCCTCTTCCCTCACTCCCCTCCTTATGTGACTCCTGTACTGCAACTATTGCTATCAGGCATAGCAATGTTGATGTTAGTTTTGTTTTCCCACATTCCCTCCCTGGACTCTCCCTTATTGTTCTAGGCACTTGTAATATGTACTTTGATTTGGTAGTTCATTTTCACATTATGGACTGTTTGAAGGACTTGTAGGAATGCACTGTTCTTCTCCATTGTTCCCTCCCTCATGGAGTCGCTTTGCTGAACAAAGGATTTTCAAAGAATCAGTGATGGGTCACTGTCTGCCATTGTCGATGTGGGGTTCTCTGATATGTTCTGCTGGTCAATGGATGATCCTATGTTGTTCTTTATTTTGAGGTGTCAGGGGATGGGTGTGGTTTAACACACAGGGTTGTCCTTGAGTGCAATGTTCACATCTGCGGTGTACAGGACACTGAGGCTCTCTTCATTTCACATGCATGTATTCGATGCATGTCCCTACTGACACAAACACTTAGGCAACATCCCCCCACCAACTATGTTAACACCATGCACACACGTGCACCCAGATTGCCTTCTCAGGTATGCTGTGTCCCGACCAATCCATGTTCTCTTTTGAGTCAAAGATCGTGTACATGCATGGCAGGATACTATTTTGTTGATTGCACTTTTTTTGAATGAAGCTCAAGGGGTTTCCCCAACGCAATGCACACTCACTGTGCTGTCCAGTGAGCGGTGTTTGATATGGCAATTTTCGATTATCCAATGTGCATTCCATCAGGTATTCTGACTTGTGTTGCTTGCACCACTGGTGGCATGCATTTGTGCCACCGTTTTCAGGGGGTGAGGTTTTGGTCAGTGATTCCATGTCAGGTGTGATTGTCTGGTGCCTATTTGCATTTCTCACGTGGCACTTCATGACTATCGTGTCATGTGTTGTGCATATGGTTGGATGTTTTGCCATTGCATACCATGGTATGGTGTGGCAGACAGGGGTCATGGGGGTTGGGAGGGTTTGGGTGGCATACCAGTACTTTCATGCCCTGTTTTGCAGCAGGGGGATATACACCTTGCATGTGTTCCCTTTGGTCACATGGGATTGGTTGTGTTTAAGTAGCTAGGGATGCACACAATGTGGCACTAATGTGGACACATTATCAGGGTGGTAAGGTTGTGACAGTTAACTGTCCCTCTCATCAATTGTGAACTGGTATGTGCCAGGCCTGTGTGCACTCCACGGGGGTTGGAGTTTAGGTGAAAAATGTGGCCACAAGCTGGGTACGGGCTGCCTCGCCACATGCCCTTTCCCCTCCCATGTGCAGCGGCCGTGCATGTGGTTAGGGATGTGGGGACACCACCATGTACACCGGTACACCATGCTGTGTTGCAACATTGTGCAGGACACATGCTGCCACCATGATCCTGCACACTACTGGGGGTGCATATAGTAGCTGTCCACCAGAGCGGTCAAGGGAGCGGAAGCATGACTTGAGCACTCCGAATGTGTGCTCCACTATGGCCCTGGTTGCAATATGGGCTGCGCTGTATCTTACCTGGGGCGGTATGGTGGGGTTCCGTATTGGCGTCATCATGTAGGTGCTCAGAGGGTAGGCACTGTCCCCTGGTAATGTGATAATGGTTGTCATTAGATGGCCCTGTGTATTTGTCTGTGTGTGACATTCATGCATGTGCACAGGCATTTGTACTTACCTAGGAGCCATGTGTCGCTATGCTTTCCAGCTTCCAGGGCCCGGTTCAGGGCAAACATTCTGAATATGAAACTATCATGGGTGGACCCTGGATAGTTTGCATAGACAGAGGAGGTGATTCCCTTGTCATCGCATACCACCTGCACGTTGATGGAATGCCAGTGCTTGCGGTTTTGATAGATGAGCTCAGTAGCCCTAGGTGGACATAGGGCCACATGGGTGCAATCTATGACACTGAGCACTTTGGGGAAGTGTGCCACCCTGTAGAAGTCCAGGACCACGGCCTGCCTTTCTGAGGGTGTTCTGGGCAAGTATATGTGCCTGCAGACTGAGGGGCGTGCAGTGATGATTGCCAACACCTGGTGTAGGCAGCGTGACTGTGTGGCCTGTGAGACACCCCCCACTATGTCAGTTGTTCGCTGAAATGACCTAGTGGCCAAAAAATGCATTACATTGAGCACCTTCTCCAAGGGACTCAATGCTTGGGAACACAGGGTGGGTGATGTGAGTTCATCTTTCCACTCCCTGACCTGCTCTAAGATGATATGAGGTGGAAACCTATACCTGCCATAGACCTGGTCATCAGGCATCCCAAAAAGGCTGATTCTGGGCAAAAAAATGCGGGACCTGGCTATTCTCCTCCTCCTGCGGTGTCCCACGATTACTGCTGCGAGGAATGGAACATTCATCGTAGCTGTATATGCTTGTTTGTTGTTTGCGTGCATTTTTATGCTGCGCGGGGGCGTTTCTGCCTGCTTTTGTGTGGCGGATGTAATTGTGCATGTGCGTGTGTTTTGACGTGCACGGGTTTTCCCTATCTGATTCCATTAATACGTGTTGTTCACTAGCACATGGGCGTTGCGTGTGTTTCCCAGCGGTACTTCCCACGTTACACCTACATTTTCACGCTTTGTTCCCCATTCCTCGTGTTCCGCCCCCATTTTAGGTGTGTGCACGATAAGTTGTGCGCGTTCCCCATTCCTGCCGCGCACGCGTTTGGAAAGTCACAGTGATGTGTAAGGTAAGCGCAGATTTGGCGCACATCCTGGGAAAAACAGGCACAGACCCTTCCATGAAACGCATGCGTGCAATTCGCACGTGTGCGCTAGCTTTTTCACGCTTGTGCCACAAATTCTGGCGCACATTTATTCCATGAATTACCCCCTTAGTTTCTCACAAATAGCCAGTAACCAAAACAAGCACAAAGTGTTCAATCCAGCCATGATATCTGCAGTCTTTCTCTGTTTCCAGGGAAATGATTCTTAGTTTGAATTTCTAGTAATTTGCATGAGTAGGGTATGTATGATGTATGTGTTTTGGTGTTTGTAATCGGTTGATGTTACTGTTGTAATTCTGTGTTTGTCTGTGATAGGTTGCACTCAAAATGTGTCAGCTATATAAGTGTTTTGGTAAGTAAATATAGTCCTCTTTTGGTGTTGATTTTGGAAAGTATAAAGCTAATATTGTGTGTGGTTTTGTCCTTCTGATTGTAGAACTCTCTATGCACTATACTCTCATTGTTTGTTTCCCACCCATCCTTTTGTTGTTTTTGAACCTTATCCACCTTACCTAACCCTAATCTTCTATATTCTAAGTACTATACTTTATCATAATCTACGTTAAAAAACTCCATGAGCAGTCATTTATTGAATTAACACCTTTTTATGTACCATTCCATTACTCCAGTCGTGTTTGTCATTTATATTCCATACTCAGATAAATAATAAAGGGGAGTGATTGTTGTATTGAGGATCACGCCTAGTAACAGCAATGACTGGGGTGTTTAACCACAGCTATTCATCATCCACCTTGTGTGCAGCGTTGCTATCCTTAGGTAAATGTGGGACCCTGTGCAGCTGCGGTTATATTCTGACAAATGGCATGTTGTGTGTTGTGGACGTGTGGTAGCTGCGCCTATCCAACATTTTGGGTGGAGTAGCATCATAGATGCACTCATTGTTTTGGGGGATTGAGAGAGACTAGGGGAGTGGAGGAGGACAATGAGGAGTGGAGGGGGGCTGGTAGGCATGTTAAGGACACTTGTTTGGAGTTTGTGGGAGTGTAAATACATTTTTCTAGTCGTAGTTTATTTTTGTGCAGCCACGGCTAACAGCAAATGGCCATGAAGGAGCATTTCTATAACCGTGTCTAAAAAAAGCACATGTGTAGGCGTGTCAACGCTTTTCATCATTTTATTAGTTGTACATGTAGGCATGGCTTTGGTTATAGCCTTGTCTATTAAACCATACATTTCCTGTGCAATAATCATATTGTTATGTGGAAGATACAGCACATAATTTCATTTGTGTGTGTTATTTTATGTGCTTAGGTGTTCCCTTGTTTTATTTGAAGTTTTAATGGTTGGTCTAGTTTGTATTTGAGTTTGCAAAAATGTATGTGTCTCAGTGTCTATAAAACAAGATCTGCAGCCGCGTCGAGTAGCCACAGCTATGAATGATGCAAAGTGTGGAAAACAAAGATTTCTGTGAGTTTGTTTGCTATTGGTTGTTGTTATTGTTCTATGTGTGTAGCGTTTTGTGATATGTTGTAGTGAAAATGTGTCATCCATTTTAGTCATTTTATCAGTATACAGTCCTCTTTTTTTGGTTTGCATTTTGGAAAGTATAAAAGCCACCATTTTCTGCAGTTTTATCCTTTTGATTCCATGACTCTCACTGTGCACATGAAAGGATTGTGGCTGATATGAAATTAAGTGTTAATAAAAATGTATATATTTGAAGATGTATTTGCATTGTTGTTTGTGTTAGTTATATTAACCATTGCTTTCATATGGTGTTCATTATAATTGTTTCTGCTGCTGATTGTGTTCTCCAAGTTTATTTCTCCCACCCTATTCTCTCTTGTTCTCCAAGTTTACTTTACCTTCCCCATACTCTGTCCTACAACCAACCAGTATAATGTCCTTTGTTTATTCTCACCAAGTTTATATATCCCAGTGTGTATATTTCAGTGGTATTTTGTATTGTTTTGTATATTATTGTATATTTTTTGTATCCAAGTTGGATTTATTCTCCCAATGACCCAATGATTACTATGTGCAAAGAGAACAACAGTGTTGTATGAACAAAGGTTGTATATTATATAGTGAATGTGCTGCACTTTATACAAGATGTGATGGTCATAAAAACATGTGTATTAAATTGTCTTTCTTAAAGTGTGCATATTGTTTAACACATTTTTTTCTATTTTTACAGATAGAAGGATATATATTTTTTAAAACATAGATGAAGAACCGCGGCTACGGTATCGCCCAATGAGGTTTTGAATTACTGAGACACGGTTGACCTCAGCAACGACTGGGAGAGGGGAATCATTGCTGCGGGTACGTTGGGCTATATCCAACGTTGGACCATGTTGCACCTAGAAACACAAAGTGTACAGGCGCGCTATAATTGACTTATCATATCATATCATTCCCGTGGCTATAGTCCGCAATGTGCAAAAAAGTATGCTGTTTCTACCTGAAAGAGTCCTTTCTAAGAAGGATGTATTTATTATATATATATATATATATGTATAAAAAAAGATTTAGCCCCAAAGTTTCATATTGTAACCAGGGCTATAAAAAAAAAAGTCAATGAACTCTAGCCACTGCTATGAGTGATGTGTTACCTTAGAAAAAGATTTTGGATGTTTTTTCATTTTATTTGTGTATCTATATGTGATGGGTGTCATTTCATTTTATTTGTATATTTATATGTGATAAGTAGTCTTTAAAGGACTGTTTTGGAGTACAGTGAGTGTAATATTTCTAGCACATTTGGCATGCTCTCTTTGTTATCATGTACGTTGCAAATCTCCTCCAGACATTCCATGTAGTTTTCCATTGTACTGTGATAGAAAAAATTACCGCTTGTCACCTCACATATTAGAATTAGAAATGGAGGAAGATTACATGAGCAAAGAAGGTGGAATTTCTTCTATTTAGTTTTGGATTGGTTGTTTATTGGTTGTGTGGTGGGTAGTTGCTGATAGGATATCAAGTACCTCAGATGCTGTTGTACTGTTCAACCTATCAGAGAATGTACTTTTGTGTGATGTTTCTTTGTGCCAAGAACACTTTAGATTATATTGTATCATTATATTAAGAGTTTTTCTATAAATACTTTTGTATTGCTTGAGAGTGAGGTGTAGTTTTAGGAGATTGTGCTTTCTTTGGGGTATATTTATTGTTTCTTTGACTATTTGAAATATGAAGCCCATTTCAGATGTAGAGGAATTTAATTGGTCAGAAGACTGTAGAGATTTACAAAATTTTGAGAATGGGGTTCACAGTGATGTTGAAGACATAGGTGATGGTTTGTCAAAGCATTGGCTTCTAAAGTTTCTTTAGTTCTATAATATCATTTTAGATGGCGTGTTTGAAATGAGAGGTTTATGCTGCAATTATGGAGATATATTTTTGACAGAGAGCACAGATTTTTTTCTTTTCGGGAAAAAAAAATTCATTAATCATCTAAAGAAAGAGCACAGATAAATGTTACAAGATTTTGTAAATTGTGATAGAGGTGAAGAGTATTTCTCTGATTGAAAAGATATGTTTTGATTATATATTGGTAATAGAACCCAAACGCTCTTTTACGAGCAACCCAGAGAACCTTTCAAGTATATTGGAAAAGGAAAATAACTATGATGCCTTTTTTTTTAATAGCCACGGTTATGGCAGCAGCCAATGAAACATCGCTGCTGTCAGAGGACTTATAGCTGCGGCACCACTGAGCCAATGGGACATCATGTATTTTTTAGCAGGTGCATCTGCGGCTGTAACTATTGCCTAACTCGCGGGTACAGCGATACCAATGTTTGCTCATTAATCATGATATTTCATGGATTTTATAGTACACAATTCTACATGTGTTTTTGATTCTGCACCTTCATGTGTACCTTTGTGTAGTTTGAATTTTCACTCCTTGTTAATATGTCTTTTTGAATCTTGAAAAATGTTACAGGTAGCCGCGGCTACTTGCGGTCGACCTGATCCACGGCTATCCACGCTCCAATTGGACGGCATATATTACGGCGGGCTTTGGTACCGAGGGTATGAACCCGCTGGTCATACCCGCGGTTTTAGCTGTTTGTATTTTGGTGCAGTGATCATATTATTTTCTGGAGGTTATAGCACAGATTTTGACATGTCTTTCTGTTTGAATGTTCTCACCTCAAGGCATGTGTGATTTTAATTTGAAACCTTCGCAATGTTGTTCAATGCACTTGAAAAATGTTTGTTTGCCCACAACTATGAGTGGGTCCTCTTGACGTAACTCGGGTTATAGCTGTGGCTATGTAATTTGACAAATTAAAAAAATGGTTTTATCGTTTTATTTAATTGTGTTGCTACATTTTCACCAAAGTGATCTTTAGAAGGATTGTTTTTGGGTTTACTGACTGTTATAGGTTATAATAAAAATGTTTTGGGCATTTTACTTGTTTGCTTTGAGCAGTCCTCTTTTTGTGCTATTGATTTGTGAAAGCTATGAAAGTGACCTTTTTTGTGAACTCTTGACATTCTGATTCCAGAACTCAGAGAGTGCACATGTTCTGTGTTTGCATATTGTGAAGATCTTTTCATTATTTGCAGCAGCTGTAGGTCAGTGACTGTGTGTTTTTTTCTGTATTTAATGTATAATATAAATTGTTGTTTATATTATATGAATTAAGTATGCTTAGGTTTCTGATTTAGTAAAGTTTATAAGTATTATTTAAATAGGGGTTTCCATATTTTACTTCAGTGTTTTCAGGAGAGTGATCAAGCAGTAGCACATGTTATGCAATGGTTATGTATGAGAAAAAATATATTTCTAATTAAGGTTGTATCTCACTGACATTGGAAGATGTGAAACAAACGGGGTGCATAAGAAACCCTAGCATCAACCAAGCAGCATAACTCTACCCTTGACAAATATTGCAGCTGTTTATGTGCTTTGTAGTTGGATATCCAGGTGTTTCCTGTGACCCTATATTAGTGTCTTTTTACTGTGTTAGAGTTGTGGAAGTGTTTGGTGGTGGCTTTAAATCTGAGAAGTCTTCTCAAGCAGTGCACCTGATGAATGCTAACTTGGTTATGATGTACACCAATGTTATTTTGCTTATTTGTGGAGATTTCTGTATTCTGCCAGCTTACTGGGAAAGTTAATTTGAACTGGTAAGTTTGCAGTGAACATTTCTTCTCTTGAGAAGTGGTTTGGAAATGGTACTCTGAAGTTATGGCTAGGGTATGCCAGGTTTTACCAAAGTATATTGGTGTTTCAGGCAAAATACATCAGGTAAATGTTTTCTGAGAACTATGCAGCAAAGTGAAGGTGAATTCATAGTGACTAAGTGGCTAAGGCCTCATAGTTTTCATTTCGGCGTTTCTGCAGTAATCCATCAAATGTGCTTCCCTTTTTGTATATTGGTATGACCTTGCAAATAACATGGTTTATGCATATGTTTCTCTTAATATGTGCATGCTTTATCATGAATTGTTAGGTTATGAAAGAACTGGTTACTTTGGCGAGATGAGAAATGGTTACTGTGGCGAGATGGTGAGATAAGCTCACATTTCATTCAGGCTTGTCATCCCAAGAATGTACTGTGCTAACCACAGATATATTACAACTCGACAAAGTAAGTGCCCACCCAGTGAAACTCTACTTTGTACATATTATTAACACTATATTAGCTGCTCTATACCATGCCACATTACTCAAGCACAAAGAGCAGAGCACTACATCAGGCATTTGTTTTTATACTGCAGCACTTCCACTCTAATGTAATTGTTGCATTATGTAGCTCAGCTACGTACAGTCTCCTCACCAACAATATATGTGAAATTGAGTCTAACATTTCGGTCACAGATTTGAAAAGTGATTCCATCACTGCATTTTATATAGAACCGTATGGCTACTGAAATGTTGAGCACCAGTCCATGCACAAGTGTAACCTGTGTGGTAGATAAAACAAAATGTTGGTAGTCATTTATAAATAATAAGCAGCAAAGATATCTGGCAGCTTCACAATTTGCTTGGAAATGGTGTGTTTGGGGCCAGAACCTACTTGGGTTTCATGCTGTGTAATCACATATGTTATTACACAATACACATACATAGGAAGAGGTCAAATGAATGGGGGTGCATAGTAATTTCTATCATTAAACAAGCAGCATACATCTTCCCTTGAAAAATATTGCAGCTGTGTTTGTGCTTCAAAATTGGATATCAAGTTCTTCCCTATGATACCATATCAGTAACTCTCTTTGTGCCAGATTGGTGGAGGTGTTTGAATGCTGCTTTAAGTCTTATGATGGAGTGCAGCTGATCAATGCAAACTTGATTTTGATGTTGTCAAATGTTATTTTCCTTATTTGTGCTAATTCATGGATTCTGCCATCTTACAGGTGATGTGGCAGGATTGCTATGCTATGTTATGCAGGATTGCTATGCTATGTCATGCAGGATGATTATTGGGCTACATTAAGATCCCCCATATAGTTAGGTCTCAGACCCTCCATTGCACCTCTCTCTGCCTGCTATACACGGAGCACCCCGGACAGGCCCAAACCCCTCCTAGGGCAGAGGACATGTCATGCCTTATCTTCCTCTTATTCTCTACAAGTATAGCCTAACCCCATATATGGAAGATAACAAAACGGGTTTATGAGAATGCTGCTTATTCATAATACAACACAATGTCTCTGCAAGGCTGTGTCACAAGGTCACAAGTGAGATGTCGACAGTTCTTTCCAAAGAACTGAAATATCGTGCTAAGTAACACCTCTATCGTGAAAGTACTGAAAGATATTAGTGTTTGCCTATGATATGCTATGTAAACCAGCACTCTTGGGTTTGGGCCCTGGAGAGAGCTCTGTGTGCCAACTGCCTGAACACTTGTTCTGCTGTGCTCTTGCTTCCCCACACATAATGTCTCTGTATGCTGTGTATTTGCTGCCCAATACAAGAAGCTTGATTTACCATCAGTCTGCGTCCCTCCCCTTATTTCCTTATATTGCTTATTTGCTATAAATTGAGACTGTCCCTTGGGAAGGGGCCCACTCTTGGCCGCAACACAGGGAAAGTTAATTTCAACTGGTAAGTTTCCAGTGAACATTTCTTCTCTTTAGAAGTGGTTTGGGAATTGTACTCTGGTATGGTTACAGTATGCCAGGTATTACTAAAGAAATGTTCACTGGGATAGGAGCTAGGGCAATATCGATGAGGTTTGCTAGGTTAGCTTTCTGGGGATGCTCAGGACACTGGGCCATTCAAACTCTAGTGAGAGTGGGGATGGACAGTGGAGGAAGGACACATATGGGATATCTTGTGTTGAGTAGCAGTAGTAGCAGTAGTTTGTAGGTGAAATGCAGGATAGCAGGTCAGGCCATTAGCCGTATGAGGCCTGTACAGGTACAAACAGGTGATGTCCTTGTCTTTGCATATCCTTTGATGAGGACGCCTAAGGAGGACTGATTAAATAGCTGGTAGGAGTAGCAAGTGTGTTGCAGGGCCCGGTCACGCAACCTGCAGTGTACTCCATGTTGTCTGCCTGGTGCTGGCTGACAGTTTTTGAGTAGAGGCTTGTAAGGCATGAAAACTGTAGCTTGGGGGAGAAACTGAGTAACAGCGCATTACCTTCCGGAAATCTCCCTTATCACCTTCCTCATGAATTGTAGACACACCAGAGATGCGTGAATGGCAGGTTGCTATATCAAACCAAAGTTGTGTAATACATTACCTTGCAATACTTTTATGTATGTGACTTAACAAATTATGCTAATTGTGTCATGTTTACTGTGCTTAGGACTAAGATTCCGACTTTGCACCTTCAGTTTATAGTGATCAATAAATGTAGAGGGAGAAGACCATGTCCCCTTCCTCCAAATTTCTCGGGAAGGAACGCCTTTTGCCTAATGGGCTGTCATACTTCTCGTAGATTAGCCTCATGTGATTGAAGAAAGTCTGTAAACGTTTGCACGTGGTGTAAATAAGATGAGCTAAGTAGAGTTTCAATGGATGGTAACTGAGTTTCTCAGTCTGTGTTGCATTTGTGGTTGGCACAGTGCATTTTCAAGATGCTAAAACTGAATGAAACCTGAGCTAATTGTATACATGATAGTGACTTGTTTCACACCGTAAGAATTGATGATGAGGGGTGCAATATGAAGTGAAAGATATTTACCAACTATGGAATTTGTCAGGCCATCCCTATAGAAAAAGAAGCAAGGACATTTCATATGGCAAATATATTTTTCTCACACATAACCATACTATAACATGTACTACTGCTTCAACACTCTTCAGAAAACACTGAACTAAAATATGGAAAACCCTACTTTCCAAGTAATAGCTATAAACGGTACTAAGTTACAAACAATATACTGAATACATTTTATATAAATAACAATTCATATTATATATTGAAAATATAAAAAACACAATCACTGGCCTTCACCATCGCCTTCACCATCGCACTTTTTTTTGTTGACAGCTTTTTTCTAAGATGCCATCAAGCAAGCAACAACAACGTTCCAGAAGGAAGTATCGTATGCAATAAACATTTATCATATAAAATAGTAGTGTTCTCAAATCTATGCATAAAAATACTGTAGATAATACAATAGATGTTATTGATAACACTTTTGAAAATGTGAAATTTCAAGTTGGCGATGTGCCAACTGAACAAATCAATGGAAATGTTTTCAGTGAAAGTAAAACAAAAAAAGATCAAATCCATTAGTAGTAAGTAAAAAACAAAGAATGTTAGAATAAAAGGTAGCAAATCTGCTATCAATTTAAAACAGAGAAATAAAGATACCACTCTCGAGTTTTTACAAATCTTTGTAGAAGTGTGAAACCAAAATCTTGATATGTTGTTAAGTATTTTCTGCAAAAGAAAAAGTAGAAGTAATAATTATAAACGCTTTTCATATGAAATAAATTGTTCATTTTTGCATTGAATTAACTGAAGAAGTTACTGAAGGTGACTACACCATTCCATACAAATATAGAAACAGTTCATGTACTTTCATGTCACAACTTTTGTTACGTGTTTGCCGGAGAGTGGAAACACACTTATCATACAGAACAGAAAATCTTTTAATGAGGAGAGTTACATTCAAGGAAAGAATGTGCCTCTTGCTATTGAGGAGAGTGGGTGTAGGTATGAAGTCCAAAATGGTGTGATTTCAAAAAAGAACATATGCAAAGTTCTGATAATAAAGAAATTGAAAGTTTAGTTTAGACTAGAATGAAACCTAAAAAGCAAAGTGAGATATGGACATTTGCAATTTGTGTGCAATATTTGTAAGTTTTCTTGTGAAGTCTTAAAGGCATTCTTTTCAAGTTTTGCACACAAATAATAATGTTCAATGACAGATCAAGATGCTGCAGAGAATAGATGACTGTGAAGGTTGTGAAAAAACAGGACTTCTAGGTCACTCTCTACCTTGTCTTGATAAAAACAGATGTAAGAGTCAGTTTCATCATATACGGATGCTGGCTGCACATCATACTAAAATGAGATACCTTCTAGTTAAACTATATGAGTGCATAACACCAAGTATGTCTCTTGCAACTTTAAATCAAACACTTTTCACTGGAACTGTTGAAGGTTTAGTCTCTACACTGCAAATGATAAATATAATGCATTTAAAAGAGTATGTTTATGTAGATGTAGCACTTACATGAAGTGGAAATGATGATCCTATGCTCTCAAAGGATCCAATTTTTCAACAGTATAAAAAAGTATTACAATGTTTAAGTTGCCTTCTACTGAAAGACCTGACATTGTTTGCGTATCATGTCGACACACTTTATATAAGTCTCAAGTGTAACTATTGTACATTCAGGAGAAAATTAAACAGAGTGTAGAAGATGTTGGAAAGAAAATTATCTGTGGTTGTTTGTAGAAGAACCATTTGACACAGATGAGGCGCTTTATATTTGTAGACACAGTGCTGGGACTTATAGTCAAACAAGTATTCCTGCAAGAAGTGTCTTGAGCAGCATGGTAGTGCCTGATATTGCTGTTGTGCTTTAAAAATGGAACATGTTTGAAGTGATTTCATGGAAAACTGTTCATCCTGTTCAAGTTATTGTTAGCTTGCAAGATGTCAAACTTGCCTAGAAAATCATTAGTGCAAGGTGTGAGAGGCAAAGTTGTATATTTACCTCTCACTTTGGAAGAAAATGTGAAAACTCTAGCAGTGAAGAGTGACAATGCCAATTTTTTGGTTGTTTTTGTTTTAGTAAATGGTGCTGCCACAAAGGATAAGAACATTTGGCAACAGCTTACAGATATTGGAAAATTGAAAAACGCATTGGTGTTTCTTTTGGAGCTCTATGATTTATACAAAGGCAGTGTGACTGTACCAGACTTGCCTGTGCTTGATGTTAAGTCAACACATGATAGCATGAATTTTGAGGGGTTCCTATGGTAGTCCCACTCACGTTTACTATAGGTTGCTGCCCTATAGTTAAGGTGAGTTGGACTCCCATAGGAAATCTGAAAAAATGAATTGCTAATAAAGTTTGACTCATGCAATGGATTTGGTAAAAATTGTGAAGATAATTAGGTATGCCTGAGCCTTTCCTAGATTTTCGTAATGATTTGTTAAAAAATAGAAAAGTCATAAAGAAAGCAAAAACAAACAAAAAGTTGCAGCCTTGTACGCATTCATTTTCCCGTACACAAAGAATTGCGGGCATAAGCGGATTGAGGGGAGCTGGTAAATATGTTGGGAGCACTTGGTGAGGGCCTTGGAGAGCAGGAAAGCATTTATTTGTTTGCTGCTGTGTCCTGATAGCTGTGGCTATGGAAAATGGAAACAAGTATTTCCATTGGTTGTGAGCATACGCACGGGCATAGAGCATCATGCTGGCTTTAGCCTGGGGTAAAGTCACAGTTAGCCGACATTTTGAGTGAAACTGTGTGAAGGAATACACAGTGTTGTAGGGTGAATGAGAGATGGAAGTGGAGGTGAAGAAGTCCTCAGGGAGTGGGGGAGCTGTCATGGATGTTGAGGTCACTTGGTGAGCATAGGAGAGCAGTAAAGCATTTTCTTTTTTCCCTGTTTTCTTGACAGCCATGGCTATGACAAAACAAAAACAAGTGGTGCCATTGGTTGTTGGCATATGCGCAGGTATAGAGCATTGTTTCAGCTATAACCTGGGATCTAGCCGTGGCTAGCCAATCTTTTAACTAAAACTGCATCACAGAAAAGTGTTATGGGGAAAGGGAGAGGGCAGAGGAGTTGAGGGGATCCTCAGGGGAGTGGGGGAGCTGGTACAGATGAGGGGGGCACTTGGTGAGGGCCTTTGGGGGAACAGAAAAGCATTTTGGCTGCTGGCAGATGCGTGGGTACTCAGCAACATGCCAGGTGCACGTAGCTGCGAGTACGTACCATATCTGTCGATTGGTAATTGTACCCACGGCTATGTAAATAACCATGGGTATTAAGTATGTAGGATCAAATGGTATCATCACGCAGTAAATATCAGGCAGGTACTTGGATGAGGAAGAGACATCCCAGAGATATACATTCTCCCTTTCAAATTCTAACTCACAAAAACACCACTTGGATACTGGGATGAGGAGGCCACAATTAACACAGCAGACAAACTGGAAGAAGCAACATGAGCGATCTAGTTGGTGGCATTGTTACTATGGAGCCGGGAACATTAAACATTCTGAGCTGAGAGGAAAGCAGAGAAGCCATGGAAAGAGGCACAGAGAGATGCCATGGAAGAGGCACGGCGTGAAGCCCAAAGCAGCGCATGAAGAAGAGTTCCAGGGCAGAAGTTGTGGCAGCAAGAAAGCACCTTACCAAGATACTGGAAGGTATGGAGAATGTGGTCCGGTGCAGCGAGCGAGAGGGGCTAATTGTCAGTCTGATTCAGAGCTGGAGAAGCATGTGGCAAAGAGCGAAGGTACAGAGGGCATCGGAAGTACTCCCGAATGCTCACAGGTGCAGTACTGTTGACTACAGACTCCCGGATATCCGACAGCAGGGAAGCGAGGTAGCCATGGAAGAAACTGTCCACCCTGGGGAACCATCTTGAGGTGACCATGAACAGAGAAGAGTCTCTAGAAATCCACAGGAAGCAGAAAGCTGACCGTGACAAGACCGGTGAGTCTGCCTGGGTGAAAAGGGGCCCATGGTTAAGGCGGCTGGGCAGCATTGTGGAAAAGACTTTGAACTTTTGTATAAATTGAAGATAAGTCAATCCCAAGATGAAATGGCAATGAATACATTAAGAAACATTAAAGTATGCATAATTAAGAGTTAAAAACACAAGTATTTCAAAATAATTTAATACACACGCATTGCTATGAAGTTAATATTGAGTAAGCAAGTATTATCAAGCATTGAATATAAAGCATTGCCAAAAGCCACGAATAGGCAAAAGCAAATATGCTTGTAAGGAAATCTACAGACACATCGAACCTGGAAGAAGGATGCCACAGGTCATAAATAGCAAAAGGCACAATGAATATGTTTCCCAGCAGGAAAGCACATTCAGAAGATTTTGAGGAATTGTGCAAATGAACTGTGACAATAATTGGGTTTCCTAGCAGGAGCGTGTACTGGGAAGCCTAAGTGGGTTTACAAGTGAATATTGTTGAATAAGTGACTGATGAGTAGACAAGTCATGAATCAAGCTTCAAGAGTACTTGAGAGGAAACTAAGTCAAGTCTTATGATGAAGCTGAAACTGTGGCAAGATATTTATGAAAAAGATGCATTGCAAGATGTGTTGGTTGCATGACCTGTAATGGATGGACTGTGTTATTTGACAACTGTGCCTAGACCGAACACATCCAACTAATGAAAAAACACTTTGTGATTGTTGTAACTGAATAAAGATAAAGGAAGGAAACCTGTGTGAAATTTATGTTTTGGAACATTGAAGATCCCAAGTAATGGTGTTTTGTTCCCCTTGATAGACTTGAAAGCATTGGGAAAGGAAGCCCTCTTTTGGAACCTGAACAGTTTGAATCTCTGGGAAGGGAGAACCCGTTTCCATATGAGAGTTGGAAGAAGCTCTGAACTTTTGTTTTGAACACTCTTCAGTTCATGCTGACATTCCTACACATTGTATACAATGAGATGTGAGGGCAAGTATAGGTTTCGGACATATCGACTTGATATATCTCTAACTGTGCACACCCTATTTGAAAATTAAGAGAAGTTCAGGAATCAAAGTAAATGTAAGTAATTAAATTCAGGGTGCAGGGTGGGGAAAAAAAACATCCCTGGTGCAAGGCTGACCAATGTATAAGAGGAAGAAGAAGGTCCGGTAGATAAAGACCATTGCGCCTCGTGCAGACCAATCAACTGATTTCAGTCAGTAGTTAGGAAACTTTGAAAATTACTTTTAAGTAGAAAGTTTACACATTCAATAATAAACAATTTGATATGTAGCAGTATGTAATATTGAATCATTAAAGGACAAAAGTATGACAAACAAAAAAAACAATCAATGTGTCCCTTCATTAATAACGAGCTCTCCGCATTTCAGATAAACTAGCCTTCATCAGGAGCAGAAAACTTGATAACACATATATCCGAACTCTTTTAGTTGGAACCTACAATAAAAAGAGAACATAATCTCAACAGTATTCAATCTACAAATTCATATTTATTCCATTGTCAAGAGATCTAACTGACAAGCATTAGGTAATCATTCACCTGGATTTCAGGACACTTAGGTCCTAATGTCCAACAGGACGGATTTCCCGTTCTCAAAGGTAAAAGTGCACTCCTTTGTAAATTAAAACAAGTGAATGCCCACTGAATTAAGAAAAATTAGCAGTATTTCAGATATGGAGAGCACATGACTCTTTCACTGTTTGCTGTAGGTAATACTCAAATGTATGTTCTACCTTGATCCTTATTCTTAGGAGGATAACGCCATCTAAGTAGCAGGAAAAGTAGCTCAGACTGGGCATCTCAATCAGCATTTAATCTAGAAGTTAAACAGAGGCAACTTAGTTTAGGAAGACATCTTGGACAATTAACTGAAACATCCCAGTATTTTGTCACCCAGCATGGGCCATATGCATGCTCTTATCAGTTAGACTGGTATGAAGAGCACATGACTCTTTCAATGTTTGCTATAGGTAATACTCGAAAGTATGCCCTACCTTGGTCCTTATTCTTAGGAGGATTATGCTGTCTAAGCAGTGGGAAGAGTAGCCTAGACTGTGTATCTCAATCAGCGTGTAATCTAGAAGTTAAACTGAGGCAACTTAGTTTAGGAAGCAATCTTGGACATTTAGCTGAAAACTAACCAGTATTTTGCCACCATCCTGGGCCATATGCATGTTTTTATCAGTTATGCTGGTGCTCTGGCAACCAGTAATGTAGTAGGAACTTATGATAGTCAATAGGTATCTAGACCCAATATATTCTGTGAGCCAAATCTATTGCGTAACAGGTCTAAGTTCTAAAGATAAGATCTTCATCACGTGTTCAACTAATGAATCTAGTAAAGAGGTAAGATCCATTTATCTGAAGCTACAGATGATCGTAGCGTGGAGCGCCAGCTTCCTACGAGAAATCCCACCTTAACATAGGGCAAGTTAGGCCTTCTTCCAACCTTCTTTTCATTTGAATAAAGGTTTGTATCCCAAACTTGAGTCATTTGTCTGTGTCTCCTTCTAGATACCTTCACATATCACACTTTTCTTTCTGAAGGTAGATTTCCAATTCCCCTTGCCCTGCTGGCCTATTGTAACACCTTCCCTCGCCCCCCGTCCCCTTGGAGAGTATTATACATCTTTTGTTACACCCCAAAGGCCAACTCTCAAAATCTGACTGGCCTTGTAAAATTACAAAAGACACTTTTTCCAATTGAACCTACTCTTATTCTAAATCTAGTTTGCCTTTAAAATCATTTGTAAACATTCATATTGTGTTTTCAGTAAGGGACTACTATTCCCAAAATCCCCACAACACTGTGACAAGGAAGAAGAGTGGAATTATGAAGAGCACAGGAATCCACGAACACAGGCAGCGGTCTAGTGGCAGTGAGCACACACATGTGTCTGGGACATTTAAATCACTGAAGCAAGAAAAGCAGGCAGGCTGCTGGTAGGGGCAAGTAGCTCCTTTCCGTGCCACAGACATCTGAAACCAAGTCGGTCGAGCCAATCGGCTAGGGAAACTAAAGGGAAAAGGCTTCTAGAAGTGGATGACACATGGCAAGAACACCAGAAGCCAGTGAAGGGCACCTCGGAGGTCACTGGCATTGGAGAACAGCGCTTGCTCACCGGAATCACATATGAAGCAGTCCAACACAGCCGAAGCCTCAGGAAACAGGAAAACATTATAGAAGCCTTCGCTATCACTGGCGAACTGCATAAGAAATGAGAGATGCCATCAAGAACTGATAAATCCTCAAAGGGATAGAGGGAACACCAGGGCCAATCGGCAGCCACGCCAAACTGAAATAATTATTCATAACAAAAACAGAGAGAGAAAAGGATTGATTTCTAAAACCGTAGAGAGAAAGACAGAAAGAGCAGTTTACTAAAAGGAGAGACTCTGTAGTTTGCCAGTGCATGTTGCAAGCAAATAAGAGAGACACTAAAGAAGCCATATATAAGAAATCAAGTAAGTTAGCCAATGAACCATCAAAGGTGGTAGAGTGAGCAGAAGCTCACATTTGAATGATGTCCTGGCATGAGAGTACACCAAGCAGCTAGAAGTGTGTGCATTTGTAAGAATCCATGTCAGGAGAGTACACCAGGAAACCATGAAAGAGTGAGTCCAGAAAGCCTGTCAGGAGAATATATCAGGCAGTTGCAAATGTGTAAAATAAGTCCTGGTAGGGAAATAAACCAGGCAAGTTGAAAGTGAATAATACACAAGAACTAGCCAACAGGCCATGTTGGTTTAAAAGACTTGGGGGGGGGGGGAAGCTGGTAGGAGAGCACACAAAGTATCCTGACCACACATAAAAACAAATACAACCCGTTTGAAGATAACTTTTGTTGTTGACCCAAGGGAACGTCAAAAACGGTTATTTGCTACCCAAGAAAGTGACAAAGAATCCAGGGGAAGGGCAGAACCCTTTGGAACAAGGATACCCATCCTGGATAAACTTCTTTTTGTGGGAGATATACATATAATGTTCCTCAAGGCCAAGGACATTATCATTTTCATGCTAGAATTCATTTGTTTAGAGTGTGAGGGTCAGAATACTGACACTTGGACAAATGACAGTTTTGTTTTGGACATTCTGACACAGACAGATCCTTCGTTTTGAGTTTAGGTATGGAAACTCTGCTAGTGCAGGGACAGTGAGGCCTTTTCCCAACCCCTTTTATGTTATAATAAAAGTCTTTAGCCGAAATCATGTCTAACTTGTGTCCGCGTATTATTCCTGACTCCTAGCACAAACCATACATTTCTGTACAATAATCATATTATTCTATGGATGTTAGACCACACAATTGTACATGCATTTTTGATTCCATGCCCTCACCTCTACCCTTATCTCATTTGAATTTTTAAAGGTTGGCAATGTGTATTTTTGAGTTAGTGAAACATTTAGGCACAAAAGATGGTTAAAAAAAAAGTTTTGTAAGTCTTTCAGTGTTTGCAATTGGTTTGTGTTACTGTTGCAATTGTGTATTTGCCTGTGATAGGTTGCAGGGAAAATGCGTCGCCCAATTTAGTAGTTTGTTTACTATAGTCCTCTTTTTGTGCCATTGATGTTGGGAAGTATGATTGGAACCATTTTGTAGATTTTTGTCATTTTGATTGTAGAACTCTGCCCTGTGCACCTGATGACTGTGTGGCCGATGTGAAAGTGTCAGTACATATTAATACATTTAAAGGTTTATTTGCAGAGTGGTGTTTGTCAGTTATATTAAGAAATTGTATTTTGTTGCTGAAGATTTCAAATTAGATTTTTAATTAAGATTATATGCTGTGCTAAATGGCCATTTTTGTTGTTGAAGGGATAACTTTTAAGATATTAAGTAAATATTTAAAGGTTTATTTGCAGTGGGAATCTGGCACTGCGTGTGTCCTGTGGTTCGGAGTCTGCTGTATCATAAACAATTGTTGATCCTCTTACAGTTTTCTATTTGGAGAATCAAGACGATCTACATTTTCAAATCTTTCCTTTTTTTCTACACATATTACTTTTCACAAGAAAATGAGGCTAATATGCATATAATTAGGTTGTTGTGTCCTTAATCGCTTAATTGTTGAATACTTTTACTTGTTGATCTCTGACCCCAGAGCTTCAACGTGTTGTACATTTTTATATACACCATTAAGTATTCTTAGGTTTGAGAGCAGGAGCCAAATCATATACAATGAAGCCCCCAAGGTGACAATAGTTATCTCTGAGGAGTACCCGGTTTGACAAAGTCATAGAATACACAAATGTGTTCACAAATATGTTGACTGTAAATTCTTCAAGATGGGGTTCCGTGTTTGAAATGGAAGGCTTCCACTGTTATGCAAAACTAGCCATATTGACTACATCATGAATGACCATGTGCGTTGCATTCGGATTAAAGGGTTTTCAGTTTAACCATAAAGAGTGATCACAATTCCTTAAGACTTGTTGAAAAGCTTGGTCATCTCTTACAGAGAGATTCTGTTAAAGTTGGGGGATCCACTGCAATAGTTCCATCACCTAATTGTGAGAGCATAATGTAGGATTTGTTTGGTATAAAGAGTTGTAGCCCCACTCACTGATGGCTCTATACTGCCTTTGTTCCACCAAGTCTCCCACAAATGGGCTGCCTTGGACCCACCAGTCCCTTTAATGTGTGATCATTTAATTCATCTAGTTTCACTCAGTGTTACAAAGACCTGTATAACTTTTTACTTTTTTGTAGCATCAAAACAAATGGAAGTTAGATCCTGGTTGACAGAGACTATAGAAAAACAAAAAATGATGGTAGAGTCCCTATTGACACCTCAGTCTTATAAGGCTAGTTAGGATTACAAAGCATGGATCCCTTTTCAGAAAATGTTAAGAGAATACAACATATTGGAGGCACTTTGTAGAACTGATGCTACTAAAAAAGTGATTACATGAAAGTTGTTAATCGTGGCAAAGTTTAAAGCTTACCCTCGGTTTTTATGTTCCCAAAGCAGATCTAATACAATCATTTTAGCTCCCTCAGTGCACATCACTTTAATATTATTTTGCTGTGTGAGATGCACAGTCCCTATGAGGATGTGTTATCTGTCTCTGAGAGTGTGTACCAAGGTAAAGGTGGCCCTTTTATCCGAAAGTGTTGGTAAATCCCAAAGACTCTGAAAGAAAAGAAGAAGGGCTCAATGTTCCAGGCCAATGTTTGACAAATTTCTTGAATTAAATTTTCATGTAAATATATATGGTAGTGTATGACTAAACTGCATTAAGTCAGCTGTGATAAAAAAAACTGTGCAATAATTCAACAACAGGCACAATTCTGAATGGTTATCATAATTGCTGACCTAACATTTACACTGCATTTGATGATTCAGAAATGTGTCACCAATAAAACGTGATGCTCGTTACCTCCTTTCTCTTGATTTGAAGACTGTTTTGGAAATTGTGAAAAGAACTTTACTATGGTCTTTATGGAGTAATATATCTGTCTTTCCCTAGGAATACTAGAATAGATATAATTGATTCATACCCTGAAACTTAAGTAGGGTATTATGAGGTTTGGCAGGGGCCATTACCTATCAATACCCTATCCATAGGGTTGTTCTCCAATCAACAATATATCCATTGAACTCGAGGACAGGACTTGGAAGTTTGGCCATTTTCAGGATATATTATATAGTTCTAGAACACTCCCCAGAGTTAGGCAAGGTGAGTGGGTCCCAGAGGAGTGATTGATGCCATACAAATGGCATAAAATGGCCAATGATAACAAGAACTTTTCAGGCCCAGAAAATATGCAACAGCAACTCTGTAGTTCTGTTTATGTTTATGTTTATGTTTATGTTTGAGTAACAAGAAATTCATACTTCACATAAAAGAGGCCCAGTTTCTTATAGCAAGTGATATTTGGGGATGACAGAGACAGACCTGATAATATTTTTAGTGAATGAGCTTTGAGTTACTTGTAGAGACCCTCCATTATTGTTAAAGCTACAATTTCGAATACATGAAGTGCCACAGTGTATACTTAAACCTTTTATACCTTGATCAATTTTAGTATAAATTGGAGCATTACAAATTCCCACACATCATTGTTTTTTGCAACGTGACTGTTTAATTACATGTTTCAGGAGAATGGGGAAAGACCCTGGCCCTAGACAGATACATTCTTGAACTTTAGGTATCCCCTCACCCTGTGTTTAGAAAGAACATTGGTACATGACATATTTGGCAAAGAAACTATGACAGCTAACTTAGTGGCATTAATGGAGAGCCCTCTTTGCACACATGACTTTTGTATATGTGGAATAAAAGGTAAAATTACTTCTGCTTCTTAGCCAGCAGCGCACTGAGCCTAGTATCTCTCCCAGCCCTGCGCTACGCCCTTTGCCTCGCTACTGCCTAACCTGAGAGCCCTACCCTACATCGGCCTAGGCCCAAGCACCTTTCCGAAGCACTAGACTTACCACACTTATATCTGAACACACTTGCCACAACCACTTAGCATGTTTCCCTTGGTCATCAGCCTGATTGCCTGCCTCCTGCTCCTTCTAAAGAACATAGTACTGCTTAGCATTTAACCCCACTCACCCATCACTATGTACTCGACCATACCGAACACTAAATCTCCTAGCAGGTTACCTCTAGATATAAATGACTCACATACAGAGCTACTTACCAGCTTCCCCCGCCCTACTACAGACATGAATTTAAGACTCAGAGCCAGATTAGCTCAAATCTATGAGCCACTCGCCTGTTCCATGCCTACTGCACAGAGACTAAGATCCACGACTGTCAGCCCAAATATCCAACTCATCTCAGAACTCCTACCACAAACCTCCACACAGCCCCCCAATCAGAGCATTCCTGAAAAAAGACAAGACCACCCGCCCACTACAACTTCCACAACCACCTTGAGCCCCCAAATCAAGGGAGCCCTGATCAATGCCAGATCGTTAGTAGCTCAAGCAACAGAAATTGCAGACCTGATCCTCAAAGAATACCTCAACCTCCTTGCCATCATCGAGACATAGCTACACTCTGCAGCAGGCCCCCTGCTTATGCTTGCAGTCCCATATAATTATTCCATCCTGAGACAAGACCGACCCAACTCCAGAGGAGGGGGTGTTGCTATTATCCACAAATTTAGTCTTACCATGAGATTAGTAACCAATATCAACGTCCTCTCTTGCGAACTACTCTCAGTTAAAGTCCCCCTTACCAATGGTCAAACTCTCAACATTCACGTGATCTCTCACTCTCCAGGCCCAATAGGCACATTTGACGAGGATATTAATACCATCTTATCCAGCAACCTTAAAAATTCCACTCAAGTACTCACCCTTGGTGACTTCAACATGGGCTTCAATGACCTGGAAGACGAATCTGCCAACACCACGCGTAATACTCTTTCTGAATTAGGATTCAACCAAAGAAGCATGGAACCCACACATGCCAAAGGTAGAATACTCGATTGGGTGGCTGACTACAATTGTCTAGCTAACATTACCGACATTTCACCACTAGCCAGGACTGACCACCATCTGGTATCATTCACAATCTCTACTATCCACCCCCCACCCCTGCTGGCCAGCAGGGCCCCACCCACACTCATGAGAAACAAAGAGAGCATCACTGTGGAGAGACTCATCCCAAAACTACTCCCCACATTTAACACACTCCCTGACAACCTGGATCCCGAAACCTTGATTGAAGAATACAACAAAATTATGTCCACTTCGCTGGATCTAATCGCCCCCCTCAAACTCAGACCAAGTAAGCCCAAATCACATTTGAACAAATGGTATACACCACTCCTTAAAAACTTAAGGCAGCAAAAAAGAAACTGCAAGGCCACTTGGAGAAAATTCCCATCAGTAGCTAATAAACTTAAACTTACTAAACTAGCTGCCCTTTACAAAAAAGAAATCTACCCAGCAAAATGAACTTCCTTCGACTCCCGTATCTCCCAAGCCAAATCAAATATGAAGGAATTATTCTCCATCCTTAAAGAAGTAGAAACCCCTATAGCACAACCAGATACCTGTATTAAAGCTAAAAACTGGTGCTCAGAAATCCAAAATGCCTCAGCCAACAAGATCTCCACCCTACAAAACAAAATCGCCTGTAAAAAAGCTTCCTTGAATGACCCCCACCCGTCCAAACCACCTGAGAAGCCTACTGTAAGGGAAACCAACGCTCTAATTTCTTTAAAGTCACCACACTTGAAGTCGAAAAAATAATCTTGTCACTGAAACCTTCAAATTGCCAGGGAGACTTGTGCCCTGCACAGATAATCAAAGATGCTGCCCGTGACCTCTCCCTTTTCATCAGTAAGTTAATCAAAGCTTACTACTCCACCGGTTGTATCCCTACCAATTTAAAATAATCCTGGGTTCTACCACTACTAAAAAAAAAACAAACACACTTGACTCAGCCACGCCCACAAACTATAGACTCATACCAACCGTACCATTCCTCCTAAAAATCTTGGATAAGGTCACCTACGTACAAATACAGAAGTACCTGGAAGAACATCACCTACTAGGAACTAGACAATCAGGCTTCTGCCCTCAACATGGGACTGAGACGGCTCTTATTGACTTTAAAACACAGATTGATAAGCTCAGAGACAATGGCCAAGCTGCCTTACTGCTCCTCCTTGACCTCTCTGCAGCATTCGACCTGGTCGACCACTCTGTCCTATCCACACACCTCCACACATCAGCTCACTTCTCCGTCGAGGCTATTACATGGAATAGATCTTTCCTTAACGGCAGAACCATGAGGGTCTTTTCACCTACAGCTGCAGCAGACCCCATACCTATCACTTGTGGTGTGTCACAAGGCTCCTTTGTCTCCGCTACACTGTACAATATATTTACCAAGCCCCTTTTCGATGATCTGGATCATCTCGGTGTCACCTAAACTAACTATGCAGATGATACCCAGATCCTCCTTCCGCTTTCTGGAGATTATGGGAAGGATTTGGCCTTGGTGAATAGAGTGTACAGCATCATCCAGACATGGACGGCCACACATGGACTTTGCCTGAATGATGATAAAACTGAAATCATCATCTTGGGTACTACTGCCAGCTTAAAGCAACTAGGCCCTGCCTATTCATTTTTCACGATCAATGGCAACAGCATCAAGGTGGGACAAGAGGTTAAAACGCTAGGCTTTTATTTGGATTTCAACTTCTCTTTCAACAGACAGGTGAACTCCCTAGCCTCGTCCACGGCTTATACATGTAAACTGATCCGTGCAACCAAATCTTTTCTATCCGACACTAGCTGCTTGACCCACGCTAGAGCCATCATATTGACCCGCCTGGACTACTGCAACGCTCTCTATCTTGGGTCCTCCAAAGCCACCACCAGCAAACTACAAACTCTTCAGAACAACGCTCTTAGATCGGCAATGGGCATCTCTAGAAGAGATCATATCACAGTACACAGCCAACAGACTAATTGGCTTCCTATCAATGACAAAATCCTCCTAAAGACTGCGTCACTTACTCCAAGTCCCTCAATAATGCTGCTCCTATTTACTTGATTGACAGATTTCATAGACAAACCTCCTTGAGACCCACAAGAACAGACTGTAAAGACTGCCTTTCTGTCCCTAACTTTAAACGCTCCACTATAAGGGGCAATAGCTTTCCAGTGAAAGCGGCCAAACTGTGGAACTCTCTACCGCCAGCTCTCAGAATGGATTTACCTTATCAAAACTTCTGATCCAAGATTGTTTCTTGGCTGAAGACATAAGCTTTCAAACACATATATTCGTTAAATCCTTCATATTCCTGCCAAGTGTAAATACTGTACCCACATGTGCCTACTTGCATATATGTATATAATCCGTTTATCACTATTACTGTATGTATGTACATATATATATTGCTGTTGTTGAAACTAAGCCTCGCAACTTCATGTAACTGCTGCGCTCTGTTACCTTAGGGTATTCTGGCGCATTACAAATAATAAAAGTAACAAACAAACAAACATCATCATTTGCATCGGCCAATGCATCAATCTACATACTTCCTTATGCAGTGTCAGTATGCTTGACATAAAGTAGCATATGAATAATTAGCAAATAAATGTAAAAGTATAAGTGCCATTTTGCAAACCAGGCCAACCGCACAGGTGATTGAAAAAGGCTTTGTCACCCTGCCCTGAGATGGAATTTGCAAAGAAAGAATCAATATTTGGATCACTATTACTTTGGCACCATTTGGAGTATATGCACAAAATGTAGTAAAAGAAATATGCACACACTTCTCATTTTTATCCAAGCATTGCACAAAGTTCCACCAAGGCTGGCCAAAATTATAGCATGGGTGCAAAAGCTGCATTTCCCATTCATTTTCCTGCAGGGAATGTTTGTTCTCCTCTATAGAAAACACCCCAGATATATGGATGTTCACTAAACCGTCAAAAAAAGAAAGCTTCTGGGACAAACAGAGTGCTATGCTTAGCTTGATGATAAATGTAAAGGTGAAACGCATGTTAATTTGATTGGTTGATTCAGATCCATGGATATCCAGTTGCAGATCCACAAGTCAAACATTTTTAGGTATTTTGAATGTCTGTTTTTCCCCTCCAAATTGAAAGAAAACCTGCCTCATTGGATCCACAGATCTGATGGAGGACTTGCTGATACAGTGAAGTTATTTGCTGTGCAAAAGGTAAATAAAAGTACACATAGCAGCCCACTTTGGCATTTGTTCACCCCTGGGTGGGTCAAATGTCCCCGCAGATAGATGGAATATGGCCTTTTGGATGCTGTGGCCCAGGAAGTCACACATTCAGCACAGATTGTGGATCATTCAGTGGGACCTTGTACCTGCAATGGAGAGGTCAGGGCTTCATGAGTTTACAAACCTGTCATGGTGTGTCCCAGTCCCCTCTGAACTTGCAGTGGTTCTTTAAGCTTGCAGTGACTGGGTGGCAGATCCATGATGTAAGATACCTCTCCTGGTGCACCCCATTCCTCCTCAACTTGGGAGTTTGTCATTTTTCCAATTTACGGAGGACAAGGGCAAGCCAGCACAGGTATCTGACCTTGTGAAGTCCTAGCTGAGTTACCCAAATCACAAGGTACTGCTGAAAGCCTACTTCAGGATTTTTAACTTTTGGGAATTCTGTTACTGCTGTACTACTGCCACATTGCTGGACCACCATGCTCCAAATTTGGTGGTAAGACAGAGGATTTACTTCTAGCACAAGGCTGGAAAAAAATCCTCCACCTAATGGCCAAAAATGGGCACAATCGGCATAATTACCACCGGCAGACTGGCTGCCAGAGGTAATTCTGCCAAAATCCCCATGGAGTCCTATGGAATCTGAAAATGTGGATTAACACCACCCTACTACCACTTGGAATCCTCAGATAAATCTTTGAGGCCAAATGGTGGCAATGGTAACCAGGTTTGGTGGTAATTTGGCAGATTTACACTTAATGTGGCCCTAAATCATTTCAGATGTACATGGGCCCTCTTTACTGACCTTCCTCCTACTGGGATGTATGTTGTGTGACACATGTTTCGAGCACTTCTTTCTCTTTTCTCGCCTCCTGCTAAATACTGTAGGGTATTTTGTGTAAATTTGGAGCCTAGCAGTATTTTCTTACCGCCAAAAACAAAGGTAATTTAGCAATAACTACTCCTTGCATTTAGATTGGGTTTGGCTTTATGATGGTATACTGATGATGCATTATTTCAGTACACAGATACATTTTGTTGGTATGCATTTTGTTGTGGTATAGTGATGAGCATAGCTTTCTTTTTTATGTGTGGCCCTAATATACAAAACCCCCTTCTTCTTGCTTGATCTGTTCGTGTGATCACTAGAGAGGCCTTGGGCCTACATTATTCAGAAACACCACATTTTCATATAGATTGCCACCTACGGCTGTTATCACTGATTTATCTGCACCAGTGAGCTATGTTTCCATAAATTATTCACAATAACATGTGGTATTATCACTAATTTATTTACATTTGTGAGACTATGTTCCCTAGGTCTCTCTGTGCTGATTCATATACGCTCAGCAGACTATTGCATTATATTCCACTCAGAAGCCACACAAACATACCCTGAGTGGAATCACACGCACAACTATTTATAATGGCTCATGACATTGCTTCATCTGTATAGGAAACTTGGCACATTAAACATCATTCCCTCCCCTACAGAGTATTTTTCTTTTTAGAGGCACCAAATGAAGAACAGAAGCAAGAACACTCTTAGGCAAACTGTGTGTTATCACAATTTCATTTCAAAATGATACATTACCATTCTGGTGAGACAATCCTCTCTGAAATAAACATAAGAGAAACCAATGCAATAACACCACGAATTTCATTTCATGTTTGCAACAAGAAAAAGAAAGATTACATCCTTTGCCTTGCAACATAATAACGTGGCAGTTAAACACAGGAGAATTCCATATCGCTACCCTGCCTGCCTGATAGTAAATCATTCGTCCGGCAGTCACAATAATCTCACTCCATTTATATGTTTACCAGCTATTTGTAGCTCTCCCACACATAATCTCCCTTGGCCAGTCGCCTTCCATGAATGAGCTCAGGGTTTTCTTTGTGTTTGAAGTTTGAAGTGCACAGCGAGAACACAGAATTCTAAAGCCGGTGCCAAGTGACTAGGAAACCCCAGTCTCTGAAGGTCAGCAATGCAACTGGGACGACCCCTCCCAGCAACCCAGCCAGGTGATCTCACAGCAGCTCCAGCCAAGTGACCTCACTGTAGCTCCGCAAAATGTCTTCTCCCTGTAATTCTGTCAGAGCTATTCCAAAAAACCTCTGTTACCTCCCCTAAGTTTACGTAGCACCAATCAAAATGTATCGCCTCCTCCTTCCTCAACAATAGCTCACTTTTACAGAAAGCAACTGTATCTAACTGATTTCCTGGCATTCAAATTTTGCTTCCTGCAAAGACAGTGAACAGGGCATAGAAAAATTACACGTTTAAAAATGAATCTCAGCCTGCCTCATTTTGCACATAGAGAACACATTATAATGTTAAGGAGTTAGAATCGTGTTAGTATTTGTTAGTTAAGTTAATTGATCAAGTATCTAATGTGTCTACTGTAAGTGAGGCATTTCAAGTGAGAAAAAAAATGGTGTGCTTTTAAATAGGTATTGAAAAAAAAAATGGTGTGCTTTTAAAATAGATAGCAGGTCTTCATATACATGTCCATATGTTACCCTGGCAACACATGGCTTGTTGTACCAGATCACAGTAATAATGTGATCTCATGCAGTGGCGCTGCACTCCAAAACATGCTAAATTATACTATTATCCCCTCCTTTTTCTGAGAATGATTGCCATGGTCCAAGCCACAATTGGAAGAAACCCAACTTACTCTCTTTCTTCTTTTAAAATGTATGCGTATACGGATATCTTTCTCTCCCAGTTGTATCTACTAACATGAGCAACATCTTCATCTTCACTGACAAAACAATCAACCATCCTCCCATTATTAGCACCAGGACAGCTAAGCCCACCATAGAGTGTTCCCCCCAGGTTTCCTAATTAAACCTTTCCACTTCTATTATACCCAAGTTACTAACTGTAATATTGTTCTTTGTTAGATTCATTTTCACCACATGCTCCTCTTTATGATTCAGTAAGAACTCCACATCCGGGTCTATTGGAAATGCATCCCTTTGAAAAAATTCAATATTTTCTACTTGGCTTTCCCAAATGTCATTCTTAACATGAAATAATGTTAAACCTCCAATTGAAACAATTGTGTACTTCGGAACCTGTAAGTAAAATACATTATATTTTACCTGTTTGACTACAAATGTTCCATGATTCAAGTGCACTACCGTAAAATTCTTCACACAGGTGCTGACCAACCATTTACCTTTGACCATCTTAGCCTGTGCCAATTCTTCACCCACCATATTGCTAATAATTACTTCACATCCTTCTGATATATTTGGGTCAGGTTTCAAACCACAAGTAGCATCTGTAGCATCAGGAATAAACGGTTTACCTGGGCACAGATAATTTTGTTCTTTAAAATTCACACAAGTTTCCAAATTTGGTATCACGTAAACCTCAGGCTCCCATGACTGAAATGCCACCACTTCTGGAGTCTTAATCTTAATAAATTTGTCTTCTTGCCAAAATCGCACATTTTGTACCCACTTAGTTTGATAAATGAGTTCAGCGGCTTCATATGGAATGCATAGTAAAAACCCTATTTCCAACCTTTCCAAGTCCACATATAAGGCCATTGCATTACCCATTTCAAATGCAAGTTTTAGCTGTACCACATTAATCTCCCTCTTGGTCAACCTTTCTATCATTTGATGAATAATATCCTGTGAAACGAAGTACAATGGTATATGTCCTTGAATCAATTGTAAAATTTCAGTTTGAACTTCTCTCATATAATTCGTTAGCAGTCTATGAACAGGACTCATTATATTCAAAATCTCACTCAATGTTCTGTTGTGCTTAATATTCAATTTAGTTGCTCATTGAATTACATCCGCTTGTTCGTTCAATATGATCGCAGTTTCATTTATGAACCTTACTTGTTCATCTAATCCCTCTCTAATTCCATCTAACATTTTTTGTATTATTTCTAGGTCAACACTCAATTGTTGTGCTTTAGTACTCAGCGTCCCTACTGAAATGGCATTGGCTGTTGACATTGTGGTACCTATTATGGCTCAAATAATAGACATTACCAATGAGACTGCAAGCATTACTGCTCCTCTTTTTGCTCTCCTCTTCTTAATGTCTGCTGAATTCACAAATGTTTTCTCCAATTGCATCAACATATCTCTTATTGACTGCTTAGCGTCTTCTTTCCTTAGTTCCAGCCACTCTTTAGTCTGCTCAGCTTTAATTGCAGTTTTATTAAAATGTTTTTCCATCAGAAGATCAGGATTCAATGGTATGTAAATGTTCTGGAAAATCATCCTTCTATCACTCATGATGAATCCTGGTGCTTCTTCTACCACAATACCATATGCTGGTCCAGGCTCAATGACAACCTGTGCTTCTAAAGTGTTGAAGTTCCCTCCGAATATCATCATAATTATCCATATTGTTGGCCTCATCATCAATGCTGATTGCTTTGTAGCCTTGGTCTTCGCCCCCTTCCGGGGCTTCTCCAGAATCTGTCCGCGTGGACTCCAGGACTCCATCGTCTCCCGTGTTCTCAGATCCCGTGACCTCCAAGCCAAAATGTGTTAATCAATAGTCTAAATCAAATAGAAAAGAAACACATTAAGTACATAGCACAATACTAACTTCACCCTTTTGCCAAAAATAAAATTATATTTATCCATGCACTCCATAAATCACTTTGCCCTCTTCCTCTCGCTTTCTGAAATTAAGCACATGTTAGAGAGAAAACAAACATACATAAAATAGCATTCAACATTTAATACATTTTCATTTTGCAAACCAACTCCACTAATTTCAGCTTCCATTTTTTTTACATATATACATATGTAATAATCAATCCTCTATTTTATTTCTCTGCTGTTGCCCTTTGACTAAACCCATTTACCTTACCTTCTTTTATGTATTCAAGGGACTCTATCTGTTTCTACACGCTCAAGCCTTTTAATTTCGTGTCTGGGGTGCCAGGGTTTAATTTGGTTTACATGAACAAACTGTTCTGTTGCTGTTTCACCTTCAGTTTTCAAAATTTTATAAACCACAGGAGAGACCTTATCTATAATTCGAAACGCTGCCAGGCTGCTAGAAATTTGGAATTTTTCTGTTTACCTTTTCCAAAATGAAATTTATACACATGATCGCCCACACAATACTCTTTCACTGATTTCTTTTTATCACAACATGAATTTGCACTGTCAGCAGCTCTTTCTAGATTTCGCTGTACAAAAGTAAATGCATGTTGTAAATGCTTCCTCAGTTCATCAATGTATTCATGAACTGTGGATGCGCTCAAAAGTGTCTGCTAATGTGTTCTGTATAGCAGGTGTTGTGGTAACACCATTTCCTACCTGTCAAAACTTCATGGGGGCTAACACCTGTTGCTTTGGCAGGAGTTGACCTGATTGCCATCAAAACCAAAGATAAATGTAAATCCCAGCTGGAACCTGCTTCTGCTACAAATTTCTTTAATATGTTCACAACAGACCTATTACAGCGTTCAACTCCCCCAGAAGAAGCAGCTCGATATGGAATATGTAATTTTCTTTTCACTCCCAATATTTGCCACACCTTACTCATTAAAGCGCTTGTGAAATGACTTCCTCTTCCACATGATCCACCAGTAATGTAGCTGCTGTTTGCGCACTACAATCTGGTGCAGGAATACACTCAAACCATTTCGACATCAAACACACCACACTCAAAATATAACGGTTCCCCCTGATCGACCTCTTTACAGGCCCTACATAGTCTATTTGCAAATCTGACCATGGAAGAGTTAAGCCTCTTTTCATTAATGGAGCTCCATGCATTGGTGAAGCAGGTTTAAATTGGGCACATACTAGACATCCTCTAGTATATAATTCCACATCTTGGGACATATGTGGCCAGTAAGCATAATCTTTTAGTATTTCCAATATTTTTTGTGAACCTCTGTGGCCCGCAGTTATTGAATCATGTGCATGGTGTAGCATTAGCCCTCTGAATGAATGGGGTACCACCCACTGTATCTGTCCTGTTATGGACTCTCTAATCATGAGTCCATCCTGTAGTCTAATTTGTTTTTTATTCTTTAATAGCACCCTCAACTCTTCTTTTCCCCCACAATAATTTTCTGTTAAAGGGTTTTGTTCAGCATTTATCAAATGATTATAATAGATTCCCAGAATTCGACCATCCTTTTGTGCCTCAATCAGATCTTGATCTGGTGTATCATAACTCCATTGTACTACTGGTTGATCTACCTCCTTTGCTGCTTTAGAACGTGTTCCTACATCAATTTCTATTTCACCAAGTAAATGTTCAATAGGTAGCAATTCTCCCATCACGGCCCCAATTTTAGCCAGGTGATCAGCCTTATCATTCCCCTCCTTATCCTCTCCTGGAGTTTTTAAATGCCCACAAATTTTCCTCCAGTATATTGTTAAGTCATTCTCTGACACCAATTTGTCTATGGCTTGTATCATTTTTCCATGTTTGAGTGGCTTTTTGTTGTATGTAATCATGCCTCTCGCTTTCCAGCCAGGTAAATATTCTACAAAGCTATTTCGTGCATAGTGAGAATCCGTCACCAGGACAATTTCACTAAATGTATTATCAACTGCAGTAGCAATTGCTCTATAAATGGCTGCCAATCCCGCTACTTGACTGCTCTTAGCTCCAATTCTCATCCCTATACTGGGGACGCCTTCACATTTCAACCAGACATTTCCTATTCCTGACACTAATTGTTTATTACTGTCATTTTCAATGTGAAAAGCACAACCATCAACATATACAGTTGGCAAATCCTTGCATGTCTTTTCATCAAAAGCTTTGTGTGGTGATTACCCAAAATCCTATAAACTAGATTCCACTTCTACTTCGTTTGATACATGTTCAGCTGCACAGTCATGTAGATCTGCTAAACCTTGAGCAACTGGGCTTTTTTTATTTTGGCCATATCTCACTTCTACAGGAAAACCTTGTAATGCTAGCGTCCATGAAGTGATTCTGGACTGTGCTAGGTTACCTGAACTGATTATTTTACTCCCTAAAAACTGCAATGGTTGATGATTGGTCTCAATAATTACCTTTGCTCCCTGAACAATGGGGCAGAAATGCTGTAGCGCCCACACAGTGGTCAAAAGGGCCTTTTCACATTCACTGAATTTAATTTCAACTTGGGAAAACGCCTTACTTGCATGGGCAATGGTTTTGTGATTCAAATCACGTTTTTGTGATAGCACTGCTGACATACACTGTTCAGAGAAACCTATTTCTATAAAGAAATCCCTATCCTTTATGGGGTATGCCAAACAAGGTGCCTTTACAAGACATTCCTTTAATTTAGCCACCGCCTCAGACTGCTCTTTTTCCCATTTCCAGGGTGTATTCATCTTTAACAGCTTAGTTAATGGTTGAGTAATTTCAGCATAATTTTCAATGAACTTCCTGTTATAGCCCGTCATTCCTAATAAACTTTTTACCCCTTTCACATTTTTAGGGTTGTTTCGTTTTTGTATAGCCTCTACTTTCTTCTTTTGTGGGTTTAATCCATGTTCAGTCACTTCATGGCCTAGAAAATTCACCTTTTTCTTGCACTAGTGTGCCTTTTGTAAAGATACTTTGGCGCCTGCTTTCTGCAATTGGCCAAGAAAATGTCTTATTTCATCAAAATGGTTTTTCAAGCTTTCATTTTTTATCAGTACATCATCCACATAAACTATGGTACCTCTTTCCGCTGCATCAGGCCTGGCCTTTCTCAAAAATATTCCAAATTCACTCCCACTATTGACATACTCAAATGGAACTCTAACCCACACGTATTGCGTCTTATCAAATGAAAATGAAAATAAATTCTGAATCTACTCTGCCAATGGCACGCACCAATATCCAGAGGTGAGATCTAACGTGGTAAACACATTTGAACCATGTACCTGAGCTAGGCCCTGATCAATGAATGGCAGTGGCCATCTGGATACTGGCACTCTTTTATTTAACTCCCTCAAATATGCACATAGCCGCCATTGACCATTTGGCTTCAACACACCTAAAATAGGTGTGTTGGATGTGCTATGAATGGGCCTGATGATTCCCTGAGACTCCAAATTTTTAATAATCTCTGCCAATGAATCTAAACATGCCAGTGGTAATCTATACTGGCGCACAAATACTGGGTTTCTGCTACACCCTTCCGGTAGCGTGGCCACATGTAGATCAGTTAGACCACAATCATAAGCATCTTTTGCAAATACATTTTTAAACTCCATAAATATCTTCCTCAGTTCCTTTCTATCCTCTTCGCTGTCACATGCATCCGCTGATAAAATCTACTCCTCTACCATTTTGGAGAATTCTGGAAAATGTTCTGGAAGGGGAATCTCAGCACTTTCCTCTAACTGTGTGGCTGTGTCTCTCTGTAAAGCTGCCACTTTTAAATGTTTTGGCATATCAGCTTCCACTTCAATGGGCTAATTTTCTATTTCATTTTCATTTAAGTTAAATGTTATGCAATCCTCTTGATGACAGCACACTGTCTCACTTGAATCATAAGGGTACACAGAATGAATTTTAAATATTCCTTTGGGATGAGAATTCAGGTGTTCTGGCAACTCACCCTTGGCATCTACATACTTTTCAGGTATATTTCCAATCACCATTTTATTCAGATCTGCAGTATAATGTGATTTTTGTATGGCCATTCCTAATGAGGAGTTTTCCTCTAAGTGAATATCTTGACAACCCTTATTATTTACCATAATTCTTACAGGCCCTTCACCAATATCTACCAATGGAATGTATTCAAAATCCAGGCCTTGCTGTTTTATGGATTCATTCAGGCACACAAATGCATCAGAGTCTTTCATCTGCTGTCCACTTTTGCATTTCAGTGTTATTGCAAACTGTTTTGTAAATGCAGGAATAACAGTATCCTTCCTCAGTTGTAATTCAATTGCATATGGGACCAGCTGTGCGCAATTATGAGCCCTTCTTCTGTCTTCAAATTCAGGTGCCGGCCCACCTAGGCGTGACCATATTTTTTGATTAAGGAAATCTAACACCATACACATTCTGTGCATGATATCATTGCCCATGTAAAAGTCATTTTGTGTTCCACTCACTATCCATACATTATGGTAAATTGTTTTCTGCCCAATGCTAATTTTTAGCATGCATCTTCCTGCAATTCGGTTTTCAAAGTCTGGACTGTCCAAACCAGAGACATATTGGTTTTTAATTCTAAATTTCGGGATCTCCTCCCTCTCCATCATTTTTTGCAACAATTTCTCATTAATGAAACTCCTTTCCTATTCAAGTGCTAAAGTGGCTTTTTTTGTTTTAGAATAGTCATTTATACCAATGTGAACCTATGGTTGTTCATCTTCCATGTGTATTTCAGCAAGAGTGGTGATGTGTTTTTCTGCATCTGTTTTAGGAACAGTATTCTGTTTGCATGTCTTCTCTTTTAAATAAAAGCGTAATGTGTGCTCATCTATGGCAGTTTGCCATCTTTTCCTTGGATCCAAGTATATCTGTACAGATTGTGTCTCATCTTCACTCTGCATTTTATCTTGACACTATAATATAACAGTGACGCTAGGGATGCAGCTATTCTAGAGATATAACTCCACTGCATCATTTGTTTTGGCAACGGTGTGACATTCATTTATGTTGCTGTTTTGTGATTTTAATTTCTTAGGTCTCAATGGTTTTTTGGTTAAGGACCACAGTACTCCACTCACCCCATCTATGAGAGCAGACAATCTTTTCAGGCAATCTGTTCCCATCAGAAATGGAATTTGACAAATGGATGTGACCAATACCTCCTGTTTCATTCCGTGTTTACCTATCTTTATGTCAACCTTGGTGACGCCTATAATAGGCACCTCCTCCGCGTTTAAATTATGCACTGGACCTTGATTTTCCCTCACTGTGATCTGATTCTGTGGGGATCTCCCTTCTTTGATACTCTTTACCAATTATTTAGACATAATTGTGGCCTGTGCGCCATTGTCAATCATTGCAAATGTATTGTATTTTTCTTCTACAGTGATGGGAGAATAATACCTGTCTTCAACTTCCTCTAACACACATAAGAAGTGTGAATTCTTACTGATTTCAGGGCTCACCTTTCTCAGGCCTTTTTCACTTTTGGCTAAGCACATTGGTAAATGGAAAGACATTTTTCCCTCCTTTTTGCCCATTTCTGTGTGAGAGACTTTATTCATTTCCCCATGTTCAGAGGTTTTTTGGAGTGTGGCCACCATTCGCCCATCCATCCAGGTATCCTCAGAGACCACATTACAACCCTCCAACTGAACATGTGTAACAGCATCACTTGGCAATGTGTCATTGTCTAATTCTGTGCATTTGTGATCATTTAGTGTAGTACCAGCCCTTATAACCTCTTCAAAAATATGTGGCTCAAAGAATTCATCAGGTGATTGGCATGTACCATCCTTTTGAGTATTTCTTTTTACTGCCTGTGTTTGGTTATTGTTCTGATTGCCCAGGGAAGGAGTTATAGCATCGCCACTTACTCCCTGTTCACTGGTATTCCCCATACATGAGTCATTTGTCTTAAATCTGTCTCTTTGTTCCTTTGGAATTTCAGGTGTTTCTTTTTCATTTGTTCAAATCTCCAATGTCTGATTTAGCTATAGGTTAAACCGAACTTCTCTTTTAGAAGTACTTGCACTTTCTGTTACATGTTCATTTACTGATACGTTTACTTTTAAATCATTAGGCATCTCAAAGTTATTATGCAAAATTACATCAGAGCAATCTGTCTTTTTGGCACTGCCGCTATCATAAGTACTTAGTCACTTTTCAGAAACCCCCCGGTCATTGCTAGGACCTTCTGCCCCATCCTTGGATGACTGTTTTTTGCGCTGTACAGAGCTTTCCTATTTGCTCAGCTAACATTTTCACTTGGGCCTCGAGGCACTGGAACCTTTCCATCTCTCTAGAATACTCTCTCTGTGGCCTAGATCGATATTGGTTGTTTTCCCCCTGATTGGATCTATTTTGATACCTCTCAGGTGAGTGATTTCTATTGGGATGGTTCCTGAACTCTTGATTCATTTGTGGAGGGGAGCGGGGTGCACTCATCCTTTGGTTGTAGTCCCCTGGTGCAGAATCATTGTACTGATGTGGAGTGTAGTTCATGTTCTGCCTCATGTCCTGTCTCTCAGGTTATGGGTACTTGCCCCTATTTTGATTCCCATTATCAGCAAATCGATCCACATATCGGGGTCTATCCTGATTACCATATATCATGGTTTTGGGGTCAAATCTGCTCTGTGAACACAATGTCTGATGGGGACCATCATTTCTTTGATCCGGATTTTTTCTCTGGTTATTGTTCATACCTGATATATCAGCCTGCCGGGGCCTATCTCCTAAGTACCTGGAGCTGATGTAGCTCTCCCTATTACTAGGATCATGTGATTGAAACATTGGTGCAGGGTGTGATGACCTTTGTTGATTACCCCTTTGTTCAGGTGCCAAGTTATTTTTACTTGGACTTTGAGCAGACTCAAGGGACATTTTGGCTGACCTGATTTCCATCACTGTGACTGAGGGTTCTTTAGATTTTGGTCTAGTGTCTTTCATTTTATCACTTTCTCTACCCTGACAATAAAGTACCTCATATAGCTTTGTGCTTTGGTGTACAATCCATTCAAGTGACTTGTCACGGTCAAATTCACGGACCAGTTGTGATATAATGTCTTTCTGTAGCCCATAGGAGTAGGTAGTTTTAAACTCATTAGAATTGGGATCAAAAGATACATCAAAGCGAGAAAATGCCCTTTTTAAGTCTTGTAAAAACTGGCGAGGGGATGTATTAGGCCCAGCAGTGATTGTGTAAGCGACTTTCTTTGCCTCCTGCAATGACTGAAAAGGAGAAAAATGACGCCTAATCTTTTTTTCAAACTCTGCCCATGTCATATTCTGCTGCTCATTCAATCCTCTTATGATACTGGCCGTCGGAGCATCTAAAGTTAAATGAAAATACTGCCTGTACTGTTCATTTGGTATCTGGAGGGCTTTAAAAATGTCATGAACCGCTTCTAAGTGATCCTCTATGCAGCATTCCCCT
The DNA here is from genome assembly GCF_040938575.1 of Ambystoma mexicanum. NCBI lineage: Eukaryota > Metazoa > Chordata > Amphibia > Caudata > Ambystomatidae > Ambystoma > Ambystoma mexicanum. The sequence continues at coordinate 26,712,894 of NC_090924.1, forward strand.
CCCTTTTTAAATGGTTTGATCAGGGCTTTAATGGATTTCATTATCTTTATGGGGCTACTTGTTGCAATGCATGGAATTGTACTACTTGGTGGCTCAACCCTGGTTCCAGGTGTATGGGATTGGTGGCAGCCCCCAATGGGAGTGTCAAATCCCCCAAGAGCGCTGCAACCAAGTTCAGTCACGAGCCCAGTCACTGGGGCACTTGCTCTTTGGGTAGAAATAGAATTTACCTCAACTCCATTGAATGTGGTGCCCTGCCGCCTCTCCTGGGACCTGGGAATGCACATTTGCTGTTCCAAGTCCTTACACTTTTTAAGGAGCCTGTCTGATTCGTTTTGCAAATAGTTGTTTTCATCACTCATTTTATTAATTACCTCCTGCATGTCGCACATTTGCATTTGGCATTCATTACATTCTTAGTGTCTCTTGTCTCTTTCTTCACACATTTTAACCATTTCCTGTTCTGCATTTTGGAGATCACTTTCTTTTTCATAATGTTCTTTTTGTAAAATCTGCATTTCTGAAACCATCTCATCTTTATCTTGTCTAATGTGGTCCATCAATGCCTTTAAGTGTACCAATTCTTGGTCACTGTCCTCAAACTGTTTCTTGCTTTTGTACAATTGAATATCAAAATCTCTGCATTTTAACTGTATGTCTTTCTGACATCCTTCTAATTCTGCTCTTAACATTTCCTCCCTTTTACTTGCCCCATCTAAGTCAGCCTTTAACCTGTTAATCAGCTTGGGATCATTTTCTTGCATTCGCAGGGACCTTTTCAAAATAAACCAGATCTTGGCGCATAGCCGTATCAGACAATCTTTCTCTGCATGTTTATCAGCTGCATTTAATAACCTTAGAAGGCACACCTGAATTATGCTGCCTTCTGCAAAAATATTGTCTAGTTTTTCTTTCTGCACCTCACCATGAATGCGGTCATGCCATTCTGAGGCACTGTTCGATGACCACTCCCATGTGAATATAACTTTGCCTCTAAATATTGCACTAGCTCTGGGAATATGGCTATCATTTGAGACATTCTGAAATTCGTTTTTAGTGACACACTGTTATTATGAAATGGGTTCCCTTTAATGTACAGATGGCAATGTGAGACACCTAGCAGTATTTTCTTACCGCCAAAAACAAAGGTAATTTAGAAATAACTACTCCTTGCATTTAGATTGGGTTTGGCTTTATGGTGGTATAGTGATGATGCATTATTTCAGTACACAGATACATTTTGTTGGTATGCATTTTGTTGTGGTATAGTGATGAGCATAGCTTTCTTTTTTATTTGTGGCCCTAAAATACAAAAAACCCTTCTTCATGCTTGGTCTGTTCGTGTGATCACTAGAGAGGCCTTGGGCCTAAATCTTTCAGAATCACCACATTTTCATATAGATTGCCACCTACGGCTGTTATCACTGATTTATCTACACCAGTGAGCTATGTTTCCATAAATTATTCACAATAACATGTGGTATTATCACTAATTTATTTACATTAGTGAGACTATGTTTCCATAGAGTATTCATAATAACATGTGGTATTATAACTAATGTATTTACATTAGTGAGACTATGTTTCCATAGGCCTCTCTCTGCTGATTCATATAAACTCAGCAGACTATTGCATTATATTCCACTCAGAAGCCACACACACATACCCTGAGTGGAATCACACGCACAACTATTTATAATGGCTCATGACATTGCTTCATCTGTATAGGAAACTTGGCACATTAAACATCATTCCCTCCCCTACAGAGTATTTTCTTTTCCTTTTTAGAGGCACCAAATGAAGAACAGAAGCAAGAACACTCTTAGGCAGACTCTGTGTTATCACAATTTCATTTCAAAATGATACATTACCATTCTGGTGAGACAATCCTCTCTGAAATAAACATAAGAGAAACAAATGCAATAATAAAACAAATTTCATTTCATGTTTGCAACAAGAAAAAGAAAGATTACATCATTTACCTTGCAACATAATAACGTGGCAGTTAAACACAGGAGAATTCCCTACCGCTACCCTGCCTGCCTGATAGTAAATCATTCGTCCGGCAGTCACAATAATCTCACTCCATTCGTATATTTACCAGCTATTTGTATCTCTCCAACACGCAATCTCCCTTGGCCAGTCGCCTTCGATGAATGAGCCCAGGGTTTTCTTTGTGTTTGAAGTTTGAAGTGCACAGCGAGAACACGGAATTCTAAAGCCGATGCCAAGTGACTAGGAAACCCCTGTCTCTGAAGGTCAGCAATGCAACTGGGACGACCCCTCCCAGCAGCCCAGCCAGGCGATCTCACAGCAGCTCCAGCCAAGTGACCTCACTGTAGCTCCGCAAAATGTCTTCTACCTGTAATTCTGTCAGAGCTATTCCAAAAAACCTCTGTTACCTCCCCTAAGGTTACGTAGCACCAATCAAAATGTATAGCATTGCCTCCTCCTTCCTCAACAATAGCTCACTTTTACAGAAAGCAACTGTATCTAACTGATTTCCTGGCATTCGAATTTTGCTTCCTGCAAAGACAGTGAACAGGGCAAAGAAAAATGACGCGTTTAAAAATGAATCTCAGACTGCCTCATTTTGCACATGGAGAAAACATTATAATGTTAAGGAGTTAGAATTGTGTTAGTATTTGTTAGTTAAGTTAATTAATCAAGTATCTAATGTGTCTCCTGTAAGTGAGGCATTTCATGTGAGAAAAAAAATGGTGTGCTTTTAAATAGGTATTGAAAAAAAAATGGTGTGCTTTTAAAATAGATAGCCTGTCTTCATATACATGTCCCTATGTTACCCTGGCAACACATGGCTTGCTGTAACACATCACAGTAATAATGTGATCTCATGCATTGGCGCTGCACTCCAAAACACAATAGATTATACTACAGTGCCTAAACCTTCTCATTGCTTGACTGTGGGCCAGTCACCTCCAACACATCTGGCATAAGGACTCCCTGCTCTGCCCTTGTCTGCCCCACTGCCCCCTCCACCATCTCCTCTTCTGGCAGAGGCAAATCTGCTGTTGTTCTCACCCCTCCAGCCTTCTCCATTAACCCCTCCTCTGGTAGCACACACCCTGCATCAGCCCTGCCTCCAACTCTTGTTCTAAGTTATCTCTCAGTAACTTTCCCTCTTCCAGCAACAACTGCTCTGGCTTTCAGAATCCAGCACTTACAGGGCAAACAAGCACTCCATTCTCTGTGACCTCTACCTGGAAATCAATATCCTTGTCCTATGTCCCATGAGTATTCAATGTCCCTTCCCTTCTCCAAATTCCTGCCCCTCTTCAACAACAACAAAGACAAGTGATTGATTAGGCAAAAGCAAATGAATTCACAAAGGAAGGGTGGATTAACGGTAAGGATGCTCTGATTCCTACACAAATCGGAAAGTTGTTTAGATAAATCTGAACAGCTTTTTGTTGTTTTTTTTTAGGGGGGGTTTCATTGAATTAAGGGAAACAAATAGAACATGGCCCATGTTCCTCCAAAATGTAATGACCTGACAGTGACCTATCTAAGCTATGCCGACGGCTTTCTAGTGTTTGCCACTACAGAAATAGGTCTTCAAAGGTAGCTGAAGGCTTCCAGAAGTTTTGTGAAAGATCACTGGTTAACAATGCATCCAAACCTCTCTTGTTTATTAAGGCTAAATTCTCTAATAAAAGTCAGCTCCTATATTCAATTGAAAGGGAAATGGAAACAAAGCATGAGGTGGCATATGTGGCCCAAATTATGACATCATTCAAGAGGCTAGATTGGCAACCAGATTGGAAAGATAACTATCAGGTAATGAAGAATAACTTTGTAATAAAAATTGAAATGTGGGATTGGGTAACTCTACCCATCTCTCTAATTTAAAAAGAAAATCGGAATGTGTGTCTATAACGACCTATAATTATAAGAAGACACAAGCCTACCTTATTTTGTGCGCATCCAAGGAGCTGCATAGGTTTATCCTTTTGTTGTGGCTGGACCGGGTGCCGGTTCTGGCCAATATTGGTGAGGCATTGAAACTTCCAGCCAAAAATAGATATTGCAGAATGTGTGAGAATCTTGAGAGCATGGAAATGGGGAAACATGTCTTAACGGCATGCCCAAAGATGGGACTTACATATATTAGATATTTTAGCCCGTTGTTCCATAACTTGGACACCATAAAGGAACAAAACCTTTGGCTAAGGTGCTTGAATAACTTTTCAAATTCAACACAAATTGCTTTGTACCGAATGTGGTTGGACATTAATAGCAAGTTAACTGAGGAATGAATGTAAGAGACATGACATTTTGATATAGGTGTTTTGTTTTACTCTTGCTGGTAATTTTGTGTAATTGATAAAATGCATTTTGGAGAATATGAGAAGTTTTAATTAACTAAAACACATTAAATGAATAATAATTAATCCAAAGAAACAAAAATCATGCACTGCTCTTGGAGAAAGAAATCATCTACTTTTACTTGGACGGTAGAAGACCAATCCTTAGAACGGGTGAATAGTTTCATCTATTTGGAATTCCCAATTGTTTCTAGACCATGTAAAACCCAGATTAGAGAGTGGTTGAAGGCTTGATCCACTGTGTTAACAAATCAATTGGTATGGGTGGATTTAAGATATGGTAGATTCTCCGAACTTCCTCTGCTTAGATTTTATGAAGGGAACATTATACCAAAACATTTGTATGATTGTGGGATACATCTTTTCTGGACCATAAACTCCCTCCCATCAATCGAAAGCTCTATTTGAAAACAAGTCTTAAACCTGCAGTAGTCAGTTCCTCTAATCATTATCCAGTCTGAATTGGGCATCAATTCCCTGAGGTCTCAAGCAATATGAAGGCTGTTGCAAGTGTATGGGAAAATTGCATATCCCTTAGCTTTCTCCTTGTATGATAAGATATGATATGATATGATATGATATGATATGGCATGTATAACGCGCCTATACACAAGTGTTTCAAGGCGCGACGAGGCAAGGGAGGAGGAAACAGGGGAAGACAGATATCGATCCTACTAGGCCAGGTGTCATTCGAATCGCGCAAGTGCGTGGGAAGGGGGAAAGGGAAAAGTGCGAGGGTGAAGGGAGAGGGGAAAGTGCAGTACATGGGATAGTAGGATAAAGAATAAATAAAACGGCCAGCTAGTGGCAAGTGCAAGGTAAGTGCAGGCATAAGTACAGGTAGGGGGACTGTAGGGATACAGAAACAGTATCCAGGTGCAGAGGTTGCCAGGGAGCCAGTTCAGGCGAGCAACTGGCAGGGCCTGGGCCTAAGAGCAGAAAGGGTGGCCATGTAACCAGTGCAGTTTCAGCCAGGAAATCAGCAGGGGAGAGGAGGAGAGAAAGCAGAAGCAAAGAGGACGGTTTTGAGGTGCTTCCGGAACAGGAGATGGTTCTCCTCAAGTTTCAGGGAGGCAGGAGGCTTTTCCAGTGGGAGACCCCTGCCGAAGAGAGAGATCTACCACCAATTTGTTGCTTGGAGAAGCGACTGATCCTGAGGGAGTTGAAGGCAGATGAGCGAAGAGCTCCGGAAGGAAGATATTTAGGAAGAGAGGGTATTGCGGCCCCAGCCCCCAGAACGCCTTGTGGACAAAGCAGAGGGTTTTGAACTTAATCCTCGCAGCCACTGGGAGCCAGTGCAGAGATTTCAGTCCTGGAGAGATACGATCCCTGGGCTTGAGGCCAAGGACAAGTCTTGCAGTCCTGTTCTGGATAAGTTGCAGAGGGCAGAGAGTAGAGGCAGGCAGATTTAGATAGAGGCTGTTACAATAGTCCAACCTAGAGAGAACCAGAGCTCTGAAGACAGTGAGCTTCTGGGGGAAGGAGAGGAAAGGATGAATACCTCTGAGGAGGTGCAGATGGTAGTGAGACTTCTTAGAGACGTCAGAGATGTGAGAACAGAAAGAGAGTGTGGAGTTGAAGATGATCCCGAGGTTTTTTGCCTTGCAGGTGGGAGCAGGAAGAGGCCAAGAGAGGCAGGCCAGAGAGCTGCATGGAAGGAGGGAGTGGGTGAGCCAATGAGTAGAATCTCAGACTTACTGGCATTAAGGCAGGGGTCATTGGCTGCACATCACTCCTGGATAGCAGACAGACAGTCACAGATGAGGGAAGGAGAGGAGGAGGCCGAGGGTAGCCTGAAAATGAGCTGGGTATCATCCGCATAGCACTGAAAATTGGTGCAGAGAGCAGCGGTGGGGTGGGCAAGGAGTGCCAGTTATTGGATGAACAGTCAGGGAGAGAGGTTAGATCCCTGGGGCACACCGCAGGTAGAGAAAAAGATATCAGAGAGGAAGGACCCAAGTTGGACCTGGGAGGGTCGGTCAGAGAGGAAGGAAGTCAGCCATGCCAGAGTCTGACCAGTGATACCTAGGTTATCACAGAGGCGGTTGAGCAGGATGGAATGGTTGACAGTGTCAAAGGCAGAAGAGAGATCAAGCAAGATGGGGACGCAAGGGGTGTTGGGGTCGAGATTGGTGAGCAGGTCTTCAAGGATGTTCAGGAGAGCAGTTTCCGTGCTTCTGGCAGCTCTGAAGCCAGACTGATGATCATGGAGACAACCAACAGATTCAGTGTGGAGATTACGCTGGGAGATAGCCAGTTTCTCCAGGAGCTTGCCCAGGAAGGTAGTGATGGAGATTGGGCGATAGTAAGCCCGGCAGGAGGGGTCGGCAGAGGACTTCTTAAGAAGAGGGTGCACAAGGGAGTGCTTCAGGGGGGATGGGAAGACTCCCCTGGTGAAGGAGTGATTGCAGCAATCAGCCAGGGCAGGAGACTGGGAGTCGATGTGGTCAGTACTTAGAGTCACGTGGAAGGGTCCCCTTCCTAAATTAAGTCTCTGATGTCTGTAAGAAGACCCTGGAGCAGCTGGGTCTTACTAAGGATGATCTTGGGAGAAATTCAACTGCAGTGAAAATAGCACTTTACCGGCATGATTGGATTGACATTATTAAGAGCATGCTTTCCTATGACTCCTTGAAAAACCTGAGCAAAGAACACAAGAAACGGGTGGTGCTTGTTCCTATATATCAATCTACCCCAGTTGTAATTTCAGGAGAACCTTCCTATTGTTTATACATAATATGTTGCAGACTAAAGAGATACTCATTCGATATGGTCAGTGTCTCTATGGCAAATTGACATTTCTGCAGGAATAATGATGTGGTGGAAGAGCTTGAGTATATGATTATGCTCTGCCCAGCTCTAATAACAAAGCAGCTACTGTATTTCAGGAAACATTTGCACATATGTCATGGTGTTGGGGCTATTGACTTACGGCTTGAATTGTTATCAGGGCGTACCACTACTATAGTTAGGGCAGTAGTGGGTTTATTAAACGTTTCAAATTAGAAGAGATAACAAAGGCTGCCTCCATGGTTCCATCGGGGGTTACTGAGTAGGCATCACACATTATAAGGAAATACATAGTTAGTCTGGTCTCTTTGTTTTGCATGGTAATGGTGATGTACAATGTTTTATTTTTGAATGCTTATGAAATCGTTGTTGCTTGACAACTATTCTTTTCTAATTTCTGTTTATATTTTAAATGATTGTATCGTTTTCTATTTGTATGTTTGTTAAAGGTGTTGTTGCCAACAGCAATACAAATAATTGAACAACGCACAAAGCAAAACAGTATTAGGAGTACAAAAGGTAAAGGGTATATTTTTTTTGGCATGACAAAAGAGAAAAGGAACTGGATTCAGCACATGGAAAGCATATTGGGGTAAGGCGATATTAGGTTAATAAATGACGACAACGGGGGTTAATACATACAAAGTTTTTTATTATTATTTATTTGTTTTAGTTTACTAGGAGTGTTTACAAATTTGAGAAAAACGACAATAAACATTAAATATTAACATTGCAATTCACTATAACCATTATAGTTCACACACTTATTATCTCAATTCATTTCTGAAAAACCATCATAATACCAAAGATAAATACATAAAACAATTTACAGACCGTTTACAAAACTAATCATGAAACGGTATAAATCTGCAATTACCTAACATTGCATATTAAGAACATAAATAAAATCCACAAACAGCACTAGCCCCTCATTTCTTTATGTGCTTATTGATATAGCACCACAGTCGAAACAAGGCAATGCAAACTGATTCAGTTTCTGTATTCAAGCATTAATTCCAAAAGTGCACTGTTTTGATTGACTCGTAACAGCTCACAAATTGCCCCAATATATTCATGGAAGTTGGGCCTAAATTGAATGCACTTCGTAAAAGCATGCTGCACAGTTTCATGCTTGTTTGCTAATTTGCATATGCAACATAGTCTGTGCTCAATAGGGATCTTAGTGTAAGCACCTTGTATGATTAAAAGTGTAAGCTGATTGGTACATAGACGAAATATTAGATTTCAGGAAAAGGGCATCGGAGTAAGTAGGTTTGCACTTTTAAGTAAATATGAATGACGCAAGACACATACATATCATTCTGCAGGGTGCTTAGGTGATCGTAGTTTTTAACCCAATCCCATTGTTCAACCTTGTTCCTATAAATCCTTTTCATGGAATCAAAGCCAGTCCCCCTCACGAAGTCTGGTGTCCGGTCAATTTTGGCAAAGCATTTGTCATTCAATTGCTTAAGCTAACATTCCCGCTGTGCCCTGTACGCTCTATATTATGGTGGTTATTTAAAATTTTCATCAGAGTGCACCGGGGTCCATTTTGGATTTCATATAGAGAGTCTCTCTGCATATCATAGCTTGACTACCAGGGTAGACCGGCCCCAATTCCAATCTAATATACTCCATAGGAGTAGCAGGGTCCAGGTTTAATATGCTTCTCCAGTCAAAATCCCTCCTGGTCAGACACTCCAGCCCGTACAATATAGCTTTGTTTGTAAAGCTGTAGGATTCCGCCAAGTGAATAGCCCGATGTGTGCGCAGAAAACGTTTTAATCATCCACGTGAGTAGTCGAGCCTTAAACTTTTACCCCGCTTTAATATGGGTATAACCTCAGCAAGCACATAGATCCAGCCCCAAGTACTGAGAGTATTCCACGTATTCAATATTTCCAAGTTTCAAGCACCAAGCCACACGGTTTATTTTATGGCTGACCACCGCCATGGCCTTTACTCATGTTTATACACAGGTCATTTGCAACAGCATACCCAAACAAATCATCGAGCTTGGCTCTGGTTCCCCTAACAGTGTGGTCCATCAGAACCAAGTCATCCGCGTATAACATACAGGATGTGGGTCTAGCTCTCGGTTTTATAGGGCAAACACAAAAGTAGCAAATCGAGATCAATTAGCCCTCAAATAGAATGCACTACTAAGTAAGGATGCCAAAATCATCCACAATCAAAACAAACTACTATAAAACACCACAAGGTGAGTGTTTGCCCTGTAAATTCCTGCTCCAACATCTAAAGAAAACCACATAGGGAAATAAAGAGGTTCATTCAAGGGCCCCCCAACCTCCCATGGCACACTAACCCCTCCGGGTCATTTGAAGAATCTGATTGGTCTACCAAAGAGAAGCCTGTCTGACCAAACTCTCAATATGTGTTTGGATTCCATAAAGGTCAGCTAGTGAGTCACACAGGAACTTAAAATATCACAGTGCACATTTAGTTCGATGTACCTTCTACTTCTGCACCAGCCACCCTAGCTCCTCCACTCCCCAATGACCCTATACTCAACCTCCCACAATACAAACATCATTCCTTCATTTTCTCCACTGCACCCCACATTGCTGTGTTTAACAACAGTACTATTAAGACAGGCGAGAACACAACAAAGAAAATGCAGCATTTAGTTGACCAATTAGTCGCTCATTGTGCGCCACAGCATGCATCATTAAGCAGCCTCCACCTTCCACTCACCCACCATTCCCACCTCTTAAGAGACACACCTAGGGCTTTAGCCACACACCCAATCCCATTACCTGTACAGACACTGGGCCTCATTACGAGTCTGCCGGGAACCGAGCCGGAAAAACTGGCAGGTTACCGCCGGACTCGTATTACCATTCCTCCTCCGTGATTCCCGGAATTACCGGGGCATTATGACCCCGGTGACCCGGGAATTCCAGAGGCGGAATTCTGTAAGTCCCCATTCCCATGGAGTCTCATAGTACTCCATGGGAGTGGGGAAGTGGAAACACCGGCACCATGTTGTAATGGTGCCGGTGTTTCCATGTCCACCTGCAGGCGGGTGGTGTTAAACCCGCCAGGTCAGACCTGGCGGAAGTGACAACTCGCGCCTGCAGGACTCTTAATCAGCCGGTCTGGAAAGAATGGTGGTGGCGGATTTACCACCACCTTTCTTTCCAGACCGGCTGACCCGTAATGAGGCCCACTGTGTCTGTAATAATCCATGATCAAACTGCAGAAGGCACATATCAATGCGGAGAATGGGGCTTTGTGACTGTTTGAGAATTAGTGTTATGTCCCAGGCAGTCTATGCAAAAGAACAGCAACCCAGCACCTGCAAGATAGCTCAGCATGGTCTGCTGCTGGAGTGTTATCCGCACAAACCAGATTCAAATCCCCAGAAGGGAAAAAGTTAATAAACACACAAATAAAGGTGTCCATCTATGCCGTCCTAAAATGTGCTCCGGTATGATTAAAATAAGAGACCAGCCCTTAAGTTATCACCCACTTTGACCTCTGGTTCAAGCTACAAGTAAGGCTATACAGAGGTTCACTCAGCCTTATTTTCCACTATATTTTACATGCACACCATGTAAATGATTGGTGCATGTTTACAATCTTGAATTTCAACCAACTATTAAAAGCTGTGCATATTTAACAAGGCAAGGGCCAAAGTAATGACACTGTAGAACAATGTCTTGGGAGCTCTCAGGGGCAACGTGCTCACCTTGGAAGTTAAGCAAGACGTCACAGAGCAACACAGGTTCGATCCCCGGGTCCGTGCTTAGAAACCTCTGGGTTTTAAGCGCATTCTAAATAATAAATTATAATTATAATGTATATCAAATGTATTGATTTCCGGTATAACACAAGCAGGTAAACTCTGGTCTCTTAAGTGATTGTTTCCTGTTTGCCAGAGAAAGTCAAATTAACATACAATGTAGCCTTTTCTGTATGTAATCAGCAGTGAAAAGTAAATCGCCACCAGTCTGCATGCAGAGAAAGAGCAAATTAATCGGTAAGGTTCATCTAATTCTGAAACAAAAAACATGAAAGCGATTTAGAAAGAGGCAGAGAAATAATGAGGAACACATTACGTATGGTCAAAAAACATGGCTTATCAGGTTGAGGTTATCAGAATGAAAGAATGATGTTAGCATAGTTGGAGCGGCTGTAACAAAGTATTGTTTGATGATGCAATATACATGTAAATGGGCATATGTGGAATAGAAAATAGTAATGAAGAAGCTATAAAGCAAAATAAATTGCAGACCGCTTGCTGATCAGGTAAGACATGCCATTAAGACTGATGGGTTATTTGAAACTAAGCTATCAGCTTTGCTTCCAAGGAAAACACTTTAGTTGCAGGAACGTTAAGGTGAGAACTTAATGCAACAAAACCCTGGAAATTCAGCTAAAGCCACCCTCATTTCGCGCCCCTGTTGCTCAGACCATAAACGCAATGATGAAATCACAATGATGAAATCACAGATTTATTCTGTTTTAAATGGCCACCATCCAAAGGGTGAGTGGACGTCATATCCCTTTTCGTGGCAGACTTTTTTTCTTTTTTTTCAGTTGCCAAATGCCGAAAGTATCTTGCAACCGAATAAATAAACTATTAGTACCCTGGGATAAAGTTTCAAGATGGGAGGGAACATGGGAGAATACAATTACATTCTTACAAGTCGTTGAAACAATTTAGAATATGAAAAATAACTATCATAATCAGCCTGGCGACATTTCAGATAGTGCAAGTGCAACGAAAAATCAGGGAGAAAAGGGGGAGGAAGAATTAAACAAAACCAGCAGTAACACTACTATGCCTGATGACAATTGATGTCGTGAATGAATAACAAGAGGAGGGGAAGAGGGAGGAGGGGGGTGTGGAGAGAGAGAGGAGGAGAGGAACAAACAAGCGGATATCATAATAGGTCAGATGACGATTCAGAATAGTGGTGGGGGGAGTGGGAGGAGACGACAAGGAGGGAAAGGGGACAGACAAGCTGCTATCAGAGGTCATGGGACAAATTATAGGAGTAAGTGCTAATGGACATTAAAGGGGAGAAGGAAAGGGGAAGGTGGCTGCAAAGACAGGCGGAGAGGGGAAGGAGAGGGGGGGAGGAGAGAGGAAGGTGGCTGCGAAAGACAGGCTGCTACGATTACTATGCCTGCCGGCAATTGAGGTGGTGCCAGGCTTTAACAAGACAAGGAGAGCCAAAGGAGGTGGAGAGGGCAGGTTGATGAGAAAGAATTGTGGCTACGATTACTATGCCTGACGGCAATTGGGGTAATGCCAGACTGTAACAAGAGAGGGGAGGGCGGGAGGAGAGGGCAGGTGGCATGCCCATTGCTTCATCTTCTGTCCCTCAGGTTATGCCCCATAGGCATCAGTTTTGGTTCCAAAGGACACAGTCAAGTGAACTCCGCCCCACTACTGCCGAAGCCAAAGCGGTCCAACCCTAACAAACTGGTTGGTGGTGCTATCATTTTACAAGCTTACAGCTGAAACCACTAGCATGCCTAAAGCACCCACTCAAACACAAAAACGACATACCCCCCCTTAAAAAAAAACTTCCCCAATATACATTGTGCTCTCTGAAGGAATATGGTGCCTATTGAGTTAAGAAGCAATTTCCCTTTGCACCACCCAATGCCTACCTTCTAACCCATTATGCGATGAAGGGAGGCTGGGGGGGGGGTTACATATGTACACCAAAGTGTATTGTGGTAACTGCGCAGTACAACTGCCTATTGCACACATAAACAGACCAAGCAATTGATTGCAGAGTAAGCAAAGCAAACACTACATTGCATCATAAGTAAAAGATCCAGGGAATGCCTCTTACTCCTCCAAGTGGTACTGCTGGAGATTGGAGCAGCACATCTGTAGACACTTCATGAAAACCCTCCTCTATGAATCTCTCTAGCATTTCTGATAACTCTTTGAATGGAGTGCTCTAGTGATGCAGTTCTTTCAAAACGCTTGGCCTCATTACGGGGTTGCCATTAAAAGCCACCAATGGACAGCGAGTTACCATCAACCCTGTAACACAGTTTCTACAACATGACTTCCCAGTGATATTAAAGCATTTTGCAGAAACTGTACATCCTCATGTCCATCCTCATTCCCGCGGAGTCGCCGAGGAGTCACTGAGGAGTCCATGGGAATGAAGTCAATGAAGCTAATAGTTCTGGTGCTTTAGTGAAAACATTGCCGGTAGGGGCCTGAACTCCAAGCAGATCAGGCCTGCAGAGAGTTCCAGGCCCCTACCACCAAACTCTTAGTTTGTTGGTCTGGAAAAGGTGCCAGTACGTTGTTACCGTATGTTTTGGGACCAATAACAAAGATACTATCAGAAGGAAGATGTACCCAGACTCTCTCATTCATCCCTGGTTATCATAATGGAAGCCACCAACAAAAAAAACTTTTATTTGTTAACTCAATATCATGCATATACAAGTCTTGGACAGTCAGACTGCCTTTGTATACATCATTGCGCTTTCACCTTTCCAATGTCTATAAGCTGTTGTCAAATGTTCTTATCTTTAGTGGCAACACCATTTACTGAAACAAACAATCTGCAGTGTCACATGTCACTCCTAGAGTTACAAAGGAGTGTGGGAGCCCCTCTACTGAGAACGAACATGGGTCAAATACCCTGTTCTATGGAATTTCTTCCACTCAGTACGGTCGAAAAATATGTTTTAGCTCAGTACACCCTTCACAGAGGAGAAATATTCATTTTCATATCAGTCTTTGTCCCACCTACAAGGGCAGTCCAGTAGAGAAATGTGAGGCAAATCTCCTCTGAACAAGAGCAACCCCAGACACGTGTTTTGGCCTAGTCGGGCCTCATCAGTGAGCTGAAGCTGAGCCTCTCTAAGTCACAGTGAGCAGGGGGTCCTCTTCTGGATTACCCTGGGTTACTTAGGGTTACACCCCAAGTTTTACAAAGTTACAAAGGAGTATGGGAGCCCCTCTACAGAGAACACACATTCACCTTAACTCCATGAAAAAATCAGTGTGACCAGAAAACCTTCACTAACAGCTTGCAGTATTTTTGTGTCAAGTAGCATTGGAGAAAGAAAGACATTAACACAGTTCTGTGTGTTTCCTATTGTAAACTATTGCAGATGTAAGCTTCCGATAAACCTTTCCAAACTTTTTCAAACTCTAATTTGATTAACCACATCATCCAGTTCCATTATGTCAATATAGAGGAACCTTATACATAGGCTAATTTGCATCAAAATGTACAAACTCATGACCTATAATCTTTGCACATGTATCTACTGTAAAAAGCATCACTGCTGCTGCTATTCTCATGGTAAGACATGTTCAGATGTCCAACTGATGATAAAAATATAAAATAACAAAAATGACAACTCTAAAAAGACAATGCCACAAAAAATAAAGCCTCTTCAGTGAACCTCTCAGTTGGACCTGTAACTGTGGGACCCTGGAGCAATAGCTAACGCGATAATGCTCACCCGACTCAGATTTTTGTTAAATCATAATTTTTCTGCAACACAAATGTGCAATATATAACACATAGAGGGCCCAATTTATGGAAATATTTGTGCGGAAAATAGGCGACTTGCACTTGAAATCATGCACAAGCGCCCGTTTGTCGATTCATGGAACACAATGCCAGGGCTTACCAGCGACATGCGAGGTAAACGCGCCAGTCCAACACGTTACTGCGAAACCTCAAACGCCTTGTGAGAGACTCCAAGCGAAGGCCCGCACGTGTCTGTGCCATCACCTAAAAAGTGGCCAGGATACATGGAATGGGGAACAACAAGCGAAAATATGGGTATAACGAGGGAAGTACCACAGTAAAATCCTTGCAACGCCCATACGTGCGCTAAAAACCTGTATTCCTGGAATTGAACAGGGCTCGCCGGCACGCAAAAATATGTGCAAATCCTGAAGCACATACACCATGCGATAGCTGGCGTAAAAGTCAACGCGCACAAAAACAAATGCATAAAAAGCCTGCACGATCAACCAACACATGTATACAGCTACGATGAATGTACCATTTGTCACAGCAGTGATCATGGGACACCGCAGGAGGAGGAGGATGGCCAGGGCCTGGATTTTTCTACCTAGGAACAGCCTTTTTGGGATGTCTAATGACCAGGTCTATGGCAGGTATAGATTTACACCTTGTATCATATTAGACCTGGTCACGGAGTGGGAAGATGACCTTACATCACCCACCCTGTGCTCCCAAGCACTGATCCCCTTGGAAAAGATGCTCAATGTACTGCATTTTTTGGCCACTGCGTAATTTCAGCAGACATCTGCCATAGTTGGGGGCATTTCACAGCCCACACAGTCATGCTCCCTACACCAGGTGTTGGCACTAATTACTGCATGCTCCTGAGTCCGCAGGCACATCTACATGCCCAGAACACCTGCAGAAAGGAGGGCTGTGGTCCAGAACTTTTATGGGGTGGCACACTTCCCTAAAGTTCTTGGTGCCATTGATTGCACCCATGTGGCTCTACAACAACCTAGGGATACAGAACACATATATGACAATCGCAAGCACTGGCCTTCCATCAACGTGCAGGCTGTATGTGATGCCAATGGCATCTTTACTTCTGTATATGTGAACAATACAGGGTCCACCCATGATAGTTTCATATTTAGAATGTCACCCCTACACCAGACTGTGCAAGCTGGGAGGCATGGCAACACATGGCTCATTGGAGAGTATAAATGGCCCTGCACATGCATGCATGTCACACAAAGACAAATACACACCAATGACAAACATTTTCACCTCTACGGGGGACAGTGCCTGCCCTCTGAGCACCTACATGATGACGGCAATACAGAACCCTGCCACACCGCTCCAGTTAAGGCACAACACAGCCCATATTGCAACTCAGGCCATAGTGGAACGCACATTTGGATTGCTCAAGTCACGTTTCCGCTCCTTTGACCACTCTGTTGGTGAGTTGCTATATGCACCACCACTAGTGTGCAGAATCAATGTGGCAGCATGTGTCCTGCACAATCTTGCAACACGGCGTGGCGTACCTGTGGACTTGGTGGTACCCCCACATCCCCAACCACATGCACGCAGCTTGCACATGGCAGGTCAAAGGCCACATGGCGAAGCTGCCTGTACCCAGCTCATAGCTACATTTTTCACCTAAAATCAAAACCCTGTGGAGTGCACACAGCCCTGGCACATTCCAAGTGCCATTCAATTATGAAAAAGGGCCAATCATCTGTGCCCACAAAACCACCCTGAGAATGTGTCCCTGAAAGTGTAACATTGTGTGCATCCCTTCTACCCAAAACTAATTTAATTTTGGGTTTCCAAAAAAACACATAGAAGAGGGAGTGTGCCACTACCACCATGCCAAACTAGACATCAAATTGCCTGTGTGTTGCATAAACCGTCCCATATGTCATGTAAAATTATCACCAGACTATGCCATGGTATGTAATGTCAAAGGAGATAGATAAATGGCCAATACATAATACAAGTGTCTTAAAGCACTCAACAATGTATGGAACTTGTACTAAAATAACACTCGCTCATAGACATCCATAATATTCTGGACAGGAACAGTAATTACACACTATATTATACTATTAACAGTGGCTGTAACAGTGAATCTGTCGGACAGTGATTCATCATATTTTCACAAAGTGCATCAATGTGCCATCATGCAGAGACCAAGGACACGGTGGAACAGACAGACACTGTGCCTGCATGGTGCAATCAGAAGGAGCAAGTGCACAGATGTTTAGAGGGTGTGGTATTCGGAGGGTAGTAACAAGTTCAGTGGTGGTTCAAGTGCAACCAGTCAGTGGATGCTCAGGTAAGTGCAGAGAGATGCCATTCTCTCTGGTCCTTCCCCAAGTGCAGTGATGATGACACTAGTCCAGGTCACGGAGGCAACTGCCCCACACATTGCAGGGGTCGACAGGGGGATTTGAGACCTTGAGGCACATCAAGCAGACAGTCATCAAGCAGCAAGGAAAAAGGTAATGGAGAGAGTGAGAGAGCAGAGGGATTGCTTAGCAGGGAAGAGGGAGGGAGAAGGAAGATTAAAAGATGAAACACATAGGTAGTTCACTGAAAGTAAGGAAATGAGTCCCCAAACAGAGGGCGGCAGGATGGGTATCCCAGAGTTTGGCCCCTGCTGAGGATAAAGATCCCCTGGAAAAAATCTCCATCAATAACTGAATCACATGAAGAAGGTTGGAGTAACATGATGAAATGGCTCTGGAGAGACAGCATTGAGGAATTAACATTGATTGATTGATTAATATTTTATTTCTATCGCGCTCGTACACAAGTGTTTCAGAGCGTGACAAGGCAAGGGAGGGGAACAGGAGAGAACAAAACAGCGATCTTACTAGGCCCAGTGACATTGAGAACGCGCAAGTGCATGGGAGAGGGGGAGGGGAAAAGTGCATGGAAGGGGGGAGAGGTGGAAAGTGTGAAGAGAGGAGAAACAAATAACAATAAATAAATAATAAAGGCAACACACAGTCGTAATGCAGCCAGCAATTTGCAAGTGCTAGGTTTAAGGCAGCAGATAGGGTAGGTCTGATAAGTGCAGGAAGAAAAAAAGGGGGGGCTGTATGGGTACAGATACAGACCCCAGTGCAAGGGGTGGCCCGGAGGCAGTGCGGGAGGGTGGCAGGATGAGTAGGTACCTGGGCTCAAAAGACAGAGGGTGCCCAGGTGCACGGTGCCAAGAGAGAACAGATCAGCAGGGGAGAGGGGCAGCGAAGGCAGAAGAAAAGAGGAAGGTCTTCAGGTGCTTCCAGAACCTGAGATGGTTCTCCTCAGGTTTTAGAGTGGCAGGGAGGCTGGTCCAGAGGGAGGCCCCAGCCGAAGACAGAGATCTACCCCCAGCTTGTTTCTTAGAAAAATGACTGACCCTGAGTGAGTTGGAGGTAGAGGAGCGAAGAGCTCGAGAGGGGAGGTATTTGCGGAGGGATAGCTGAAGGTATTTTGGACCCAGGCCCCAGAAAGCCTTGTGGACAATGCAGAGGGTTTTGAATGTAATCCTTGCATCCACTGGGAGCCAGTGGAGAGATTTCAGAGCTGGAGAGATACGATCCCAGGGCTTTGGGCCAAGGACAAGTCTCGCAGTCCTGTTCTGGATTAGTTGCAGAGGGCAGAGAGTAGAGGCAGGTAGATTTAGAAAGAGGCTGTTACAATAGTCCAAGCTAGAGAGAACCAGAGCTTGAGATACCATGAGCTTCTGGGGGAAGGAGAGGAAAGGCAGAGTACATCTGAGGAGGTGCAGTCGGAAATTTGACTTTTTAGAGACCTCAGAGATGTGGGTGGAGAAGGAAAGGGTGGAGTCAAAGATGACCCGGAGGTTCTTAGCCTCGCAGGTGGGGGTAGGAGGAGGGCCAAGGGAGGCCGGCCAGAGAGTGAGGGGAAAGGATGGTGAAGGCGTGCCGATGAGGAGGATCTCTGTCTTGCTGGCATTCAGACAAAGATCATTGGCATCACACCAACCTTGAATGGCAGTTAGGCAATCAGAGATGGGAGAGGGAGAGGAGGTGGCAGAGGGCAGCTTGAAAATGAGTTGAGTGTCGTCAGCGTGGCACTGGAAATTTGAGCAGAAAATGGCAATGCAGTGGGCGAGAGTTGCCAGGTATTGGTTGAAAAGCCAGGGCGAGAGGTTAGACCCCTGGGGAACACCACAGGTAGAGAGGAAGATAGATGAAAGGAAGGACCCAAGTTGGACCTGGGAGGGTCGATCTGAGAGGAAAGAGGTCAGCCAGGCCAGAGCCTGATCAGTGATACCCAGGTTTTCACGGAGACGGTTGAGCAGGATTGTATGGTTGACCGTGTCGAAGGCAGAAGAGAGATCGAGGAGGATGAGGACAGATGGAATGTTAGAGTCAAGGTTGGTGAGCAGATCTTCACTGATGTTTAGGAGAGCAGTTTCCATGGTTCTGGCAGCTCTGAAGCCAGACTGGTGGTCATGTAGACAGCCAACCGAATTGGAAATAAGGTTAAGCTGAGAGATGGCCAACTTTTCCAGGAGTTTTCCAAGAAAGGGAGTAATGGAAATTGGGCGATAAGTAGCTGGACACGAAGGATCAGCTGTGGATTTCTTGAGAAGAGGATGTACAAAGGAGTGGTTCAGAGGGGAGGGGGAGGATCCAGAGGCAAAGGAGTGGTTGCAAAAATCAGCAAGGGCCGGAGCGAGGGTGTCAATGTGGTCCTTGATGGTTTTAGAGGAACAGGGATGAACCTGTTTTGAAGAAGCTTTCATAGATCGGACTTGTCAAGCAACCTCATAAGGGGTGAAAAGAGGAAAGGACGAGAAGGATGGAGGGAGAGTGGCTAAAGGAGGGTCAGCAAGCACAGATGGAGAGGGAGGAGGAGGAGTGTGGGTGGAGAGAGTGGACAGGATGTCCTGGGTTTTTTAAATTAAGTGAGAGGCAAGGGCATTGCAAAGAGCCTGGGAGGCAACAGGAGGGGTAGGGACTGCAGCAGGGTTGGCCAGCTCCTTGCAGATTTTAAAGAGTTTGGCCGAGTTGTTAGATGCCACAGAGACACAAGCTTGAATATGGACTCTCTTCTTGGTGAGGACAGAGAGTCGGTATTGCCTTTGTAGCAGGCGACGGGCCAGTTTGTCAGAGGATGAACAGGAAGTCCTCCATTTCCTCTCAGCTGCCCTACACTTAGGTTTAAGTGTAGCTAGGTCAGAGTCATTCCAGGAATTGCACTTGGCTTTGGACTTCAAACGGATCCTCCTGACAGGGGCAAGAGCATCAAGCGTATCAGAAATTGAAGAGTAGAGCAGAGACAGGGCTGTATCAGGATGAGAGACAGCCAAAGGTGGAGGGGGGGAGAGAAAGTGGCGGCAAAAGCCTCAACTGACACACGCTTCATGGGCCGCATGTCCGAGAAGATAGTTGGCACTGTTGGGGTAGGCTTGGCTTGGGGGGAAGAGAGGGAAAGATGAGATGTGAGGAGGGAGTGATCGCTGCAGGAGAGAGGAGTGGTCAGAGGGATGGAGAGGGGGAGGTCAGAGGAGATCAATACATCGAGTGTGTGCCCTGCAGATTGAGTCGGCCCAAAGGGGAGGATGGACAGGGAGAGGGAGTCGCAGAGGTCACGGAAGAGTACAGAGGAGGAGCAAGGAGAGTCTAAATATATATTTAGGTCACTGAGGAGGAGGAGTTGAGTGGTAGAGGCCAGGAGGGAGGAGGAGAGGTCTGCCCACTCAGAGAGAGATGAGGTGATTTGACCAGGAGGCCGGTAGATGGTAACCAAAGTAAGAGAATGGGTAGGTGAGAGAGAAAGCCTACAGACAAGGCATTCAAAAGAGAAGTAGGTCTGAGTGGGAATGATAGAGGAAAGAATCCACTCAGGAGAGATCAGGGCTACCCCCCCACCGGACCGGGAGGATCTGGGTGCTGAGAGGATCTTATAGCCATCAGGGAGGAGAGTGTCAAAGCTCGTGACTGAGCTGGCCGTGAACCATGTCTCAGTAAAACCAAGGACATCAAGGTCTAGTTCTTCAAGGAGGTGGCAGATGTCAGAGGAGTGTTTGACGGCAGAGCGAGAGTTGAGAGTGGCAATATGAAGAAGGTTGCCAGCCTTAAAGACCTTCCGGGGAGGGGTACAGATCAGAGGTACGCCCTGTGGAGGAGAAAGAGCCCTCGGCGGGGCAGAGAAGGAGGAGGAGAGCGAGGGCAAGGTAGCCAAGTGGGGAGAGGAGGGGACAGCAGGATATGAAAGGAAATTGATGAGGTGAGGGAAGCGCCTATCAAAGAGGAGGAGATTGGCCTGAGGGCCTTGGACCATGACAGTGCCATTTAGGTAGACATTAATGATGACTTTAGAGGATTCGAAGGAAGCCATGAGAACTTCCCAGCGAGTGCCACCATTAATGGGAGAGGAGAAGATAGGGTAGAGCACAGAGACCATATGAGGATTCCATAGATCTGGCGAAGGAACGACAAAGAGGATGTCAGTAAGGGTCTGTCTGGCGGAAGCATTGGAGTAGGTGTCGGCGATAGGTAGACCAGGATTAGAGGCCAATATATCCTTTTTGAACTTCTTCCTACCAGACTTAGTGAGAAGGGAAGCATAGTCCATGGAGAAGCAGTTGGAGAAGATAGGAGAAACAGAAAGCGCCATTGGGATGGAAGTAAGGAGAGGATGGAGATACTGGGGGGGGCTAAGGCAGGTAGGTGTGAGACAAAAGAGAGTGGTGAGGTCACTGGGCTGGCAAGTTACAGAGAAGAAACAGTATACAAGCAAAGTACAGAGAATTTCGCAATGGGCAGCAAGATATGACTTGGTAGCACAAAGCAAAAACAGTAAGATTTGACTTTTTAGTACAAAGCAAAAACAGCAATATTTGACTTTTTCAATCTTGGAATCGGATTTTAGCAAAGGGTTTTAGGAAGCACAGCGCAGCAGGATGACAACATGGGAGCAACAAGCAGAAAGAACAGTGATAGTCAAAGGCAGTAGAAGTGAGTCCATAAGGAGCGAACTAACCCATAGTTCTGGAGGTGACAAAGTCAAGGCAGTCCGGATTTCTTAGAGGAGTGAGGTGGCAGCATCATTGTGGTTAAAGTGCAGGGGGGACACCAATTAGCGTTCCGGAAGCGGACAGGGAGCAGACAGGGGCCTTGGAAGTGGGCCTTGGAAGTGGGCCTTTGCTGAGAGGGCCGGCTGAAGCCTGCCGGTCCCGGATTGGATGAAAGAAAACACTCAGCAACCAATGGGAGTACAGCACAGGGAGAGGTGATTCAGCACAGCCTGCCTACACAACAAAGAAAACCACGGCGGCCATCTTTGAAGGGCCAAAAACAGTCAAGTAAGCAGCAATAGTAGGAAAAAACGAGTGCTTTCAAAATAGCAACGCAGCTCCAGGTATTAAAAAGCTCAAAACATTAGCAGATATGGAGTAAGCAGGCCTCACAAATCACAGGGCACAAGGCATACTTCCTATGTCTCGATGCTGTCTGCCATGGTTACCCAGTGGAGGACAATCAGTGGCAGACAGATGTGGTCCCTGGCCTTGACGTCAAGCATAATACTTGCGGTCTTGTCCTGAATGAATTACACAGGGTGTGGATTATAAACATGGAGTTGGTGCAATAGGCAGTAGCAGTAGTGGAGCCTGGAGAGTAGCACAGCACGTGTAACATTGCACCTCTGTGTGATGTTGTGGAAGTGTACATTAACTGTGTGCATCAAGACCTGCAAGTTGGACTCCTTCACAATCACACAAATATGTGGCAGTAATAGAAGGGGGTAGCTGAACATTAAGACAACATTCCTGCCTTGGAATAAGTGTGCACAGAGTGAGAACATGTAGGAAGGACTGAGTCAATGGAAGGAGTAGGTTGCAGTGGAGTCAATAGGGACATGCACATTTATAAATGGCGCAAAAGACAAGGTCATTTTGAGGGCACCAATCCAGGATGGCTGTGTGGCAGACATGGTGAAAAAGAGTGCCAGTGTGTCACTAGGAACAGTGCTAAAGAGTACTCTGTCCTCATCATAGCACATTAATCATAATGAAAATGTTCCAAATATGTGTTGCAGCAGGCAAATATATATGTCAAAGATTCATGAAAAAGGAATGGACACCTGCATGATGCCACAGGTGGTGCCTGAAGTATGGCAGAAGAAAGGATACAATATGGGGTTTTCAGGGAATATATTTCCAGGAATGACATAAGCAAGTCCACTGTCCATTCATGGATCATCAAAATGAGGATTGAATGTATCACTCTGTGAAAAGCAAATGAGGCATCAAGGATGATGAGGGCAGCAGGGCATTATGAATGGAGGGATGCCACCATTCACCATTTTACGCTAGTGACTGTTGCTCAGACTGTTACAATGCACACTGGTGTTGACGTACATCCACAAGAATGCCCCAAGGGGCATACATTTGTGTGCGGACCAACTTCGCTAGCAGTTTCTCCCAGAAGGCTATCAAGCTATTCACCAGTATGTTGGTGGTCAGGAAGACTGTGCATATGTCATATTAGCAATGTTGTGCAGAAGTGAGTGTCTGATGGAGGATTGAAACTAAACACTAGTAAAGGAGAGTATGCATAGATCAGCAAGAGCGTTAGACCTAGAGGAGAAGTTTGCAATGATGGTTCTGTAGGAGCATCTGTACACCACTAGGGATGACACCTTCTTGTACTTGTCAACTTGGTTGAGTACTTCAGGGGAGACATGAGTGAATGAGGAGAATGAATAATGATGATGGTGAGTGACAGGCTGCATCGAGGTGTGGAGGGTTGTGTATGAAGTGTCTCTCAATAGTTGGTTCATTCAGTCACGTGTATTATCAAGACATATGTGGTGCCAGTGCATAACAAAGGTACTATGAAGGTGGTGTAGGAGAATATACAGTGGATAACTGCACAATAAATCAGCCACTCATCTCTTGCTGCTCTGCCAGAACCCTGATTGATGGCACAAAGAAGTGCTCCTGCACACCGATGTGGCGTCAAGGGAAAACATATGCCAACAACAACAAGCAAACATGTACAATCCTAAACATTTAAATAATGGTAAATGTGCACTATAAAACACCAGAACATGGTCAATGCAGACTTCATTGTCACCTCATACCAATGGTGTAATGCTGCATCTACTCCAATGCCACACCACCATGTACCTAGATGCGTTGCACTAGAAGTTGCATACACCATGTTGCCACATGCCTGAGAAAAGGAATCAAACCCACTAACAATATGAAACTTGATGTGCTGTAAGACAAAATAGCCCACATACCAGTAAACATAGCAACATGTTTGTAGATTCTCGATGCGTGAGCACACACTAATAGTTGAATCATAAAATCGACCCAGCAAATGTGAGAAACATCCCTAATCCCACAAACCCTGATAGGGATCAGATGTGTCACTCATTAGACCAGATAAAAGTTGGGTGAGGCACACCTCAGCTCAAACATCTGCACCTGCCACAGCCCACAAACTGTTGACCATGCTACAGACTCCTAAACAACCATGAAAGCCGTACGCACAGTTAGAAAGCATAGTTAGTTATCATAATCAGTGAACATTGGCCCCAGCAATCCATCCGATTAACATGACCATAACCATCATTGGAATCATCCCCGGGTGCTCAATTCCACCCCCAACAATAGTAATAGAGGCCAAGGTAAGTAATTCCAGAGTGAACACACACAGTGCCCGGCTCACATGCAAACACCAACGAAGTGTCAGCAAATGCCATGCACTCACCTGTCCGTGGAAATCACCTGCCTTGCATATGATGCACACCATCGGGAGACGCTTTACCTAAATGGAATGCAATGCAGAGTAACAGCACAAATTACATGCACATACATGATCATAAGTGTTCAATGATAGAAAATATGCATAGAACACAGAGTGTAAGAGCAACACAGGGTGACACATGGTGAATTATTATAGAAATAGATCTGTACAGGAGTACAGTGTACCACTCCAGAGAGAGGGGGAGAGAGAGTTACACAGAGAGTGAATACCAACAAAATGATAGATCAAGGAGTCCATGGCCTAGTTTTATGATGTACAATGACATGCTGCACAGCACAGTCGGTGCACCCATTGAGGTATCCACATAGGTAGTTTACACAGTGACATGCATTCTAATCGAATTACCACAATGCCATTTGAGCATGCAAAGGACATATAAGACAACCGACACATGCAGTAAAGATGCCCAACAAGGAAGCATGCCCAACACGCAAGACAGTGCAAACGCTTACCAAATTGCTGTGACTGTATGTTGTAAATCCGTTATGACCTTCATCAGTAAGTGTGTTTCCTAATTTGTCAAAGGAAGGACAGTATCTAGTGGTGGGCATGAGGAGTGTGGACTTCGAATGATGCAAGATGTCTCATCTGGGACAGCAGTCACAGCCACATCACGGATTACTGGAACAACATGGGAGAACATATTAAAACACCCATTGTGCAGTATCATTGACACAGCATGCACGTGTCATGGAACAACAAACCTATAATTACCTGCACATCCATCCTGTGCACCCCCATGCAGACCTGCTAGATGACTTCACTAGGCATGCCTGCACGTACACCACTGCACATGTATAGTCCATGAGGAATTAATGATACACCTCAAGGGCAATCAATACAAAAATTACCAAAGAACACAACCAGGAAAGGGCAAAACAAAATATGATATGCCAACATCTGGCCAGGGGGGTGGAAAAATAATTTCCATCTTGGACCAGGGTAGGGCAGGGGGATAGGGGCTCCAAGGAGGGGGAAGGACCAGGGTGCATGTCAACACCCACATGGGTGGATGCTGAAAAAAACAATTTCTTCCATCGGCTCATGGACCACACAGCTATCTTGGATTGGGAGGCCTGTTGTTGCTGTGGTCACCTTACTGTGCACAATCCACAGGAGGTAGTGGTAAGGGAGGTTGACCATATAAAGCCCTGGAATGGTCGTCAATGGCAGCGGCCGAGTGGGACTCTGATGAATGCATCTCCAACATGATGCCATGGAGGTCCACATGCAACACCTCACGGGATGCACAGAGTTCCTCTGAGATGGTATGACTCAACAGTTGCATCTGCTGTTGGTAATGCAGACTGGTGGCTGCCTCTAGCACTTCCATTGAAGCTCTGAGGGCCAGAAACTCTTGCCTCAGTACTTCCCTGTGGACCCGACCCTCTGCAAGCACGGATGCCTGCTTAGACATTAGTTTGGCCCATCGGCTCCTGCTGCTGGCCTCCATGTGCTGCCTGTGTGACCTGCATGTTGACCGCAATGCCTGCAGCTGGTGTTCTACCTGTGTTGCTGGGTGGATCATGGAATTGGCCACCCTATCCATGCTGTGAGCCAACATCCCATAGGAAGCACCCTGTTGTTGTGCAATACTATACATGGACTGTTCCCACACATCTCCCAAGTGGCACACGTCCACCAAGTGTTGCGGCCCCATGCCTGCCTGACCCAAGGGAGCATGGCCCTTGATGTGATGCCACTGTCTGTGGACACAGGATGGAATCCCTCCCATGGTCATCTGTCCCAGGACCAGAAACCAATATTGTGGAGCATGACCCTGCAGCCATAACTATCACAGACGGGCGTGACAACACTGACTGGCCCTGTGAGGGGACGTGACCCCCTGAAGGCACACCGGCTACAACCACTCCAACACTTGATGTACTCACCTCCGACAGCATAGAGGAATGGATATCCGGTTCACCACCAGAGCTACTGGCTTCATCGAAGTTGGATACAGACTGAGACATGCCCCGGGTAACCTGTAGCACCAGTGCATTTACATGGGCTGCCACAACACGTCCTCCACTGGTGCTCTGTGCTGGCTCAGGATCCCGTTCCTCATCAACCTCCTCCCCTGCATCTAGTGGCTCATCACCTGCACATGGTAATATAAAGACATGAAGAATCATGTTAATTGTATCTACTACATGCATAGGTATCACAATGCTGTCCTGCAACACATTGCCATGCATGTAACCATGCCATTATTTGCATACACACACTATGTACAAAATGCTCAGCGATCATGGCGTATGCAGACTTGCTACTACATCTGATGTCCCTGACCATGTAAGCACTGCACACATTGCCAACACACATGTATCTGTGGACGCACATCCTCTCCCATGGCACAGCAAACAGTAGAGTGTAACATGCTAATTGTGACTCATCAAGTTGATATGCAACGTGCCATTAAGTTACATGAGAACATGTCCACACAAAACCACAGCCAAGTCCACTACACTGACATCTAACATCAGTGTACCTCTGGCACAGCAAGTACACACAATGTGGAAATGCCCCGAGTGTGGAGTCCCAGGTGTGTGATGTGGAGAGAGTAATGGCATGTGCTGGGAGATAAAAAGAGGGGACAGTGACACACAAAAGGGACAGGGCCATGACCCATGGAGTCTGTGTTGAATGTGGCAGGTCAACAGGGATGACTCCTGACACATTTTTCACAAAGGTGTCAGTGCCATAGCTGTGACTGGGATTTGTAGTGTAGCAAAATGCTATGTCCCTCATGGCACAATGTCACGGTTGCTGCCAGTGTTCATGGAAGGTATGGGTAGCATGAAAACACCTACGGACATGTGTGGATGGACTGTCTACTACATGCAGTGCATGATGTGTAGCACATGCTTCAGACACAAGCACTTGACTGGCATAGCTGAGTCACTAACATCACTAATGAAAATACCCAGATGGCACGTTGTGTTGGCATGCCAGAAATGTCTTTTAGTATCTGACGGTTGTTGATTACTACTGTCCCGAAGCCATGTTCAACAGATGTGTAGCACATGAGTTGTTTGCACTCTGCATTACACCAAGCATGGGTCAGTACACCATGACATGGTTCGCCCATGGCAGTCATACAAATGCAGGCAGAAGTGCTACGCAATCATCCAATTAATTTAATCTACATACACATATTCAGGATGCACACGCATGATCACTCACCGGACGTTTCCTCGTAATCTGGCAGGCCTCCCACGCCTTACACCTGATCCACATGAATCAACTTTCCCATGGCCTCTTCATGTGGTGTGAGCTCCTGCTGCTGTGGTGACCCACCTCCAGTCACCAGGCGAGGTTGGCAAACAGCTTGTGTTTGGTTCAATGGTAGAGGTCATTCCACATCTTCATGACCTCACGAGTGGTGCAGCTCTCATTGCCAAGGCATTGATGACATTTGTGACTTGCTGCGAGTTGACCATACGCTGAGCAGGCGTATGTGTGCTCCCTGGTTGCGTGCACAAGTCACGGTGGTGTTCGCGCATGTAGTCTACAAGGATCTGGAGTTCTTCATCATTGAAGCTCCTCTACTTCAACGTGGCGGTGTCCTGTACCATGCTTTGGGATTGAGGGTTTCCCTGTTCTGCATGCTTTTGCTTCTTGGCATGCGGTGCGGACCCTTTGTGGCTGGGACCACTGAGGCCAGTAGGGGCTGGACCACTAGTGGCCTGGGCCATGCCATCACCCACTGCTGTTGGGTCAGTATCTGCCCCTTCAGGTCCCTCATCATGGCATCTGAGGACAGAGCCTTTACCCAACGTCCCTTCCCCTTTGGGGCGCAGACAACAGCTTCCCCTGCGTGTTTGTGTACCTGGGAGGGACAACAGCAAATTCTGTAGCTCCCTGACCTTGGGTGTTGGGGACAGCAGCTGCATCTGTAGGTGCCTGAACCTGGGTGCTGGTGCCATGTCCTTTAACTGTACGTCCTTTTCCCTTGGACTCACAGACATTAGCTGCTCCTGTGTGTCAAGTGTACCCTGGGGGGGAGAAGACAGTAGCTACTGTTGTAGCTCCCTGACCCTGGGTTTTGGTGACAGCAGCTGCATCTGCAGGTGCCTGAACATAGGGTGCTGGGGACAGCAGCTGACCCTGAAGCTCCCTGACCCTAGGTGCTGGGGACAGATGTTTTGCATGAACATCTCCTTCCCTTTGAGGGATGAACAGCATCTGCCCATGCGTGTCTGTGTACCTGGGCTGGGATGTCTACAGCTATCGCTGCAGATCCCTGACTCGGGGTGTTGGGAACAGCAGTTGAATCTGCAGGTCCCTGATCCTAGGTAGTGGGGAGAGCAGAATGCCCTGCAGCTCCCTGACCCTGGGTGTTGGGGACAGCAGCTGCATCTGCAGGTGCCTGACCCTAGGTGGTGGGGAGAGCAGATGACCCTGCAGCTCCCTGACACTGTTGAGGCTGGGGCACAGCTCTCTCAGCATGCCCTGACCCCAGCCACCTCTGCCACCTTTCCCTCTTGTGGCCTTCCCAATCATGGTACAGATGGATTTAGACAATGGAAGGCACACCAAGCAATTGTCCTGGGCAATCGGAGTGAGAGGGCAGGGTACATGATGTAAAACGTACTAGTGTGGTCCAGCAAGGCTCAATATTACCCCAGGTGAAAAAATGAATGGGACACATAATGCACAGGCATCCCAAATATTAAAAATGCATGTACGCGACCCCTTGGTAGCTCCTGTGAAAAGAACAAGCATTACGCGGTATGCTGTGGCACCCAGCAACACAAACAATGGATATGCGAAGCCCAGGAAAGCTACAGTGATGTTAATAATAGGGGTATGTGATACACAGTGGCACCCAGAGTATTAATAATGCATAAGCAACTACTCACTGTTAGCCTCAGAAAAAAGAAAACTACACGCGCATGTGCACAGAGGCAAATCCCCCACCAAAATAAGAAGTTTGCACTGTCACAGTAGTGAAAAGTTGTGTGGCACCCCAAATATCTCCTAAGTCCACATATCCACCCCCTCCAATTCACACATCTGGTTTAGTGTTCTCCTACACACTCCTTTATCCGGGATCTGAACACCAATGCCCGACGCCCAGCATGTGTCACTTAACTTACGCGATGATGCCCTTTCCTCTGATTTCATGTGTACGTGCTAATTTTGAACGCGCAGAGTAACCATCACTCTGTTTCCGGCTGCCCACGCGAGAGACATGGAAGAGCCACGCTCCTGCCTATGAGCCTTTTTACCTGTCTTCTTCTGCCCTGAGCTGCCTTCTACGAGCCAGCTGCTGCTGCCTGCCCACAATATGTGCCTGCTGCCCACCTGCCCTGCAATTTGAGTGCCTGCTGTCCAGCTATTGCCACTGCTCCAGTCCTTGGCCCTGTGACCACTTCAGCTGATTCTGAAGACTCCCAATGTGCCTTTCCATCACCACCACTCCACAGCCCAGCCCCAGGACCAAGTTGCCCACCTACATCTGCCTCAGGGGTTTCCATGTCTCAAGCAACACCTTCTGAGGTGAGTGGCAACCCCACGGCAGCAAGGCAGAGGGCTGTCAACTTCACTGCCAGGGAAGTTGACATCCTGGTGGAGCATGTCCTGGCTTATTACGATGCCCTCTTCAATGTCCCAATGCAAGTCAGCAAGGAAGGCGGAAGCTGATCTCGGACCGAATCATGGATGCCAGCAACGAGGAGGTGGTGGCATCCTGTGACTAACACCATGTGCACACGCGCTGGGAGGACATGAAATTCAGGACCCACAGCAAGGCCCTTCGCTTCCTCCAGGCTGGTGCCAAACAGGGGGGGACCGAATTAACACCACCAACATCTGGGTCCTGGAGAAATTCTACCCGGAGCTGCACACCCGGGTCAGCGATTTGCAGCTACGTCTGGAGTCATCAGGTCAGTGTCCATGTGTCGCTGGGCTCCACAGTGCATGTGCATGTTCATGTATGGTATGAGTGTGCACCTTGGGCTTACAGCAAGTATGCCTCTTGTACGGATGTCTGTGTGCATGTCCCAGTCAGTGCTCTACATGTGTTCAGTGAACCATGTGTGATTACAATGGTCTTACATTAGCATTGTGTGCTGTACTGCAGCATTTCACAACATTCAAATGGTTTGTAACATGTGTCTGAGACGTGCCCGTGTGAGAGGTGTGACAGATGAGGTGGTGATGCCAACCTCATGTGCATGCATGGTGTTCATGTGTATGTGTCTAAGATGTGGCTCTGTGTCTGGCTATCACTTCTGGATGGATGTAACAGGTGTTTTTCAAAGTGTGACCTAGTCATGTTGCGTGATTGCTGTTTAGGGGTGTTAGGACCTCTGGCCTGGTGGCCAGATTTATCGAATGCCAACCTATATTGTGACAGGGACAACTTTGGGAAGCTATAGCCAAACCAGTTTAAGGTAGCAGTGACAGGCGGTGGAAGGCTAAATTCTTCAGAGGAGTGAGAGTGTAAAGTGTCCACAATGAGGTCAGACAATGGGAGTCACAAATTGCACTTAGACAGGATGAATAAAAATACAGTTATTTAATTATGACCAAAAACACACTATAAGAAAATGAATACAAGCAGGTAGAATTATCAACCAATACCATCAAACTAAAATACATATATGCAGTCACAGGTTCAAATGCACAATACAAATAAAAATACTCTGGAAAAGGAATGAATAGGTAAGTATCATACACAAAAAGGTCCACAGAGATGATCCCTAGCTAAAATTGTCCAACCCTAAATTGTCTGGGGCCTTGTTCCCTATTGTTATGGATACAATTGCACAGAATTTAAGATGCAGGACAAAATGTAGGTAGGGTCTCTGGGGTCCAGTGATGGATTCTTAGAGTCAGGGTTCAATGTAAACAAGTGCCCAAAATTATCCCCAACAGTCAGAAGTCTTGCCAAGGCAATTAATGGCAAAGACAATAGTGTAAGTAATAGGATTATTATAAACCTATTGACCTATAAAGGGAGCATAGGGGTACGTTACAAGCTCTGTAACTTACCCCCTTACTTTGAATATTCCCAAGTCTTTGTGGAACAAAGGCAGTGTGTCTTGGCTTGCTTTTCCCACCAACATCTGCAGTCATTGATTTTCAGGGTTGCAGGTTCAAGTGATTCTGCGGTTGGGATCTTTTGCTGGTGAAAAGGCTCTTGGTGAAGAAATGCACAAACCAATGATGCAGCACCCCTCTTGGGACTAGACTTGTGTCGGCAAAGCAGCTTTTGAATGTTGCATGTCACGCACAGCGATGCAGCAGGACTCAGTAGCCATGGTCGGACTTTCCGGTCTTTCTCGGGTCCCCTTAGAGCTAGGATGTTGGAATTTTGCAGAGGGTTTCATTGCGGTTGCAGCTGAGGGTGTACCAAGTTTCAGGCAGAAACTCTGAACGGCAACAAAATTAACCTGATTGCCCAAAAACGAAGCTGGTAGCCACAGGACGATTCCCGGGCACTTCCAAAGGCAGTTATTGTGCTGGGATCAAGTAGACATCGGGAATGGATGGTCCCTCCACTCCTGGGGTCATAGCACCTTTGCAGGCTTACTGAAGATCACGAGACAGACAGGGCTCAACCAGAGCCGTAGCAGAAGTACGTTGTCAGGCCTCCTTCAGTCAGGTTTCAGGTTTCTTTGTGGGTCTCCTCAGCTGGACAGGATACTTGGCTCCTTCAGGTTCTTCCAGGATGCATGAAGGGGTCCTCTTCTTATCCTAAGAGCCAGGTAGGAGTCGAAACTCCCTCTAGCCAATAGCAGAACTAGCCAACACACACACCCACAGTGTTCCAATCAGGACCACTGGCGGGAAAACTCATGCATACCAATAAGACACACAGAAACCAGTATGTGGATTAGGGTCAGAAGACCCAGACCACATCCTGCCTGTCAAACACACAAAGCCCTCCAGTAGCCCACCAAAAGCTGCTGCTTTCCCGGGCACTGGATGTCCTTAAAAAGGATCTTCCTGGACTCTGAGGCAAGGAAGAAGGTAAACAACATGATGCAAAAAGAATGGTCGAAAACCCTCGTGGCACGGCCATGTTTGACCAGTAGCTACAGTCAGGAGCCAAACGCGGTAAACGCAGTTAAGCTAAAACGAAATTCCTGAAAAAGTTAGGAAAAGTCACTGCTGCCCCTAGCCCATCCTTAAAGCAAATCTAGATCAATCAAAAACATCCTTTGAGTGTTAGTCTAGGGCAAAACAAAAATGCACCCCATTGCGCTACAGTGTAGGCTGCTTTGTGCAATGATAAAAAGTTACCAGAAGTAGCAACATAGTAACACAACTAAGGAAACACTGTTTCCCAATACTGATAGCCTTAAGGACATATCAGTTTCCCCATAACATGTGAGCAAAGGTCAGTACAGTGAAGCTTAAGGCAAAAATCCCTGCATGAGTTGGGAGTCAACAGTGGATCAACTGAGGTGGTCACCATGCCGATCCAGGCAATGACAGGAGCAATGGAAATGGAGGGAGAGCAGGCACCCAGGAGCAGAGCACGGGCCAGACATCCCCTGATAGTGTCATCAGGCTAGAGGTTGTCAATACGTAGCAGGCACTGGGTGCTATGGCAGCATCAGGCTCTGAGGAGGAGGCTCATGTACTCAAGGCATACCATCCCAAGGGGGAAGGTATCCGGCATCAGGCAGGATGCAAATGTGGACCTCAGATCGAGGATGTCTTCCCTGTTTGTGCGATACGGGCAGAAAATTGGTGCAGAGAGGCAGCGGGTTCGGGAGGCGAGAGTCACCATGGCTATGGCAGAGGTTGCACTGTGTTGGGCAAGGAGGCGGGCTGCCATCCTCGAGGATACTTGCAGGGAGGGGAGGGAGAGGTCCATGCTGGCTTTTACAGTCATTGTTTGTCACAGTTATTTTTGCAGTGTGAAGGTTTGTTAGTCCATTGAGTAGCCCTGATAGTGACCATTGTTAGTTATGTGTGTGGTTCCTTACATGCATGTGTCATGTTTAGGGTTTAGTTTCGGGGTGAGTATACACATGTGGCTGACCAGTGGTGGTGTGTGAAGTGGGAGTTTGGGTGTGCACGGTCAAGTGGCATTCCTTTCAAATGTGCAGCATCACTGTGTATTAGCCCTCACTGTGTTTGTGAGGGAGGTGGGTGGGGTGACTGTAGGAATGTTGCATGTTCAGGATATTGCCACATGATTTGCTTGATGCTGTCTAACGCACATGTAGTGCTTTCTCCTTCACCAGCATGTGTTTTTTCAATTATCATTATCTCTGGTGTTGGTCGACCCCTTGCACTTGGATACAATACTGCCATTTCTTTGTATTTACACATTGGCTGCATATGCAGCTGTCTTTGATTACCATGTCCTTCACACATTGGCGAACCAGTGATTTATTAGGACATCTCTACTAGGAATAGCAGCTCAATGAGGCTCAGGCTGTGAGACACCTGGCTAGTGTTTGTTAATGTGGCACACATTGAGGGTGGTTTTAATTCTGTTATTGTAGGACTATTTGTCCCTGGGGCCGCACCCCAGTGTTATCACGTGGAAACACCCCACGATGCCCAGTCGCACTCCAGCCAAATCGCGTGAAAACTCCCATGATCCCTGGCCGCACCCCAGTGTAATCACGTGAAGATACCCCGCAAACCCCAGCCGCGCCCCAGCCAAATCATACAAAAACATCCTGTGATCCCTGGCCGCACTTCAGCATAATCACATGAAAACA
Organism: Ambystoma mexicanum; assembly: GCF_040938575.1. Taxonomy (NCBI): domain Eukaryota; kingdom Metazoa; phylum Chordata; class Amphibia; order Caudata; family Ambystomatidae; genus Ambystoma; species Ambystoma mexicanum. The sequence goes on from NC_090924.1 coordinate 26,747,030, forward strand.
CCCTGCGATCCCCGGCTGCACTCCAGCATAATAATGCAAAAACATCCTTTGATCCTCGGCCGCACCATAGCCATATTGTGCATCTGTACCTCGCAATCCGCGGCATGCAGATCCCGCCAGACAGGTCACCCGAGCCCCCATCAGCTGTGACCCCACCCTGCAGGCAGACCCCTCCACATGGGATGTCCCAGCCCCCATCACCCGAGACCCCACCTTGCAGGCAGCCCTCTCCATATGGGATACCCCCACCCAGCCCCATCACAGTGACGCCACCCTGCTGGCAACCCACTCCACATGGGATACCACCACCCCAACCCCCATCACCTGTGACCACACCCTGCAGGCAGCCCCCTCCACATGGGATGTCCCAACCCCCGTCACCTGTGATGACACCCTGCTGACCAGTGGGTGTCATAAAGCCAGGCGTGCTGCAGCAATACCTTGGTACATTTGCAGAGCCACCCAGTAGTCAGCAGGAGTACTTGAAATGGGGTTGCATACCGTATGAATCCATAGGGCTGGCAACAGGGCTGGTGTTACAAGCACACAGAGGATGCCCCACGCATGGGTATAGCTGTTTAAAAGTGCATTAGAAGATGCAGACATGTTGCCACTAATGGAGTCTTAAGGATACTTGCAGTGTGATTGCAAATACGCCGGCCAGGTGCAGTCTCCCTAGGAAACGTCCATATTCCTTACCTGCAGTCATCTCGGCCAGTACTGTGCTGCACAGATGCAGCATGCAATGTTAACACAAAAAGAGAAACCACTCAAACACTCACCACCACTTACCATGTACATATGTACATATGTAATTGCAAAAATGGACCTACACTATTAGAAAAAGGAAGGGGTAGCCAAATGGATACATACACCAGAGGTTTTGGCCTTTCCATACGTTCATCATGACGGCAGCCAAGGAATCAGTGACAACCTGTTATTACCGGGACGTTACGGTTCCGTTGCAGTATCAAACAGCTATCATCTTCACAATAAACACTATGCTACAGCAACGTTCCGGTTACTCTGCCCTACTAAAAACCGATGAAATTCACTAACAAAAAACATTGTTAAAGGGATAGTTAAGTTGCGCTACTAAAAAACCTACGAAATTCATTGGAAAAACGTTCCTACAGGGACGTTATGGTTACAGGTACAACCGAAAACCCCCAGAAATTTGCCAGTTATGGTAAGGTACGCAACCATAACTCGCATTACCACTGTGCACTGCAGTGGCCATGTAGTTATGGTTAAATTGCTGTTTCCATAGGAAGAGCACTTTTTGGGCGGCTAATATCTTTGCTCCCCCTGGACGAATCCACACCAAACTTTGCAGAAAAAGTATATGGCCCACTCTGAATTCATTTGCAAAGTCTGGTGAGGATTCATCTCGGGGGGGCAAAGTTATAGGGGGGGTCCCAAAACTTTTTTTTCCCATAGACTGAATGGGGAAAAAAATTTGCTTGCACCTACAGCCCAAACCGCTGAACGGATTTTCACCAAATTTGGACCAGGAGTAGCAGCTTGGCCCCGAAAGCGGGCTTTTGCAGATTTGTTGAAAATCCATCCAGTAGTTTTTTTTTAAAATGACCAAAAAGTAGGTCATAAAAAATTAGTGATTTCTGTGTTCGGTCCGCGGACACACTTCCCTGTTTGCTCCACGGACAGTGTCCTGATTGGCCAATCGGCTTGCGTGATATGCGACGTGTTTGCTGATTGGATGGCGTGGAGCGTGAAGCACGTCAGATTTTCGGTAGCTCCCGCCATCTTGGATTCGCGGACGTCCGCGGACAGCGCGGTGAAACTTGGTTTAAAATGTGTATTTAGTAGAGTGTGTTGGTGTGTAAGAGTGTTTGGGGAAGGAGGGAGAGTATGAGATAGGTTAAATGTTGTGTTTTTTTATGTGGTAGACGCTCTTGTTGTGTTCGATTTGTCTGCGGATAACACGGCTGTTCTGAAATGTTCTAAATAAACTAAATGGGGGGGGTGTTCTGAGGACGCAATATGTGTCCGTTTTGTTCGCAAGCAAGCTGAAACTGTTCTAAGAACACTTCCGGTGTCCTGAAATGTTCGTAAATAAACAAAATGGGGTGTCCTGAGGACGCTGTCCGTATTGTTCTCTGGTAAATTGAATATGTTCTAAGAACACTTGTGGTGTCCTGAAATGTTTGTAAATAAACAAAATGGGGATGTCCTGAGGACGCTGTCCGTATTGTTCGATGGGAAGTTGAATGTGTTCTAAGAACGCTTGTGGTGTCCTGAAATGTTCGTAAATAAACAAAATGGGGGTGTCCTGAGGATGCTGTCCGTATTGTTCGTTGGGAAGTTGAATGTGTTCTAAGAACACTCGTGGTGTCCTGAAATGTTCGTAAATAAACAAAATGTGGGTGTCCTGAGGACGCTGTCCGTATTGTTCGATGGGAAGTTGAATGTGTTCTAAGAACACTCGTGGTGTCCTGAAATTTTCTAAAATAAACAAAATGGGGGTGTCCTGAGGACGCTGTCCCTATTGTTCGATGGCAAGTTGAATGTGTTCTAAGAACACTCGTAGTATCCTGAAATGTTCATAAATAAACAAAATGGGGATGTCCTGAGGACGCTGTCCGTATTGTTCGATGGGAAGTTGAATGTGTTCTAAGAACACCTGCGGTGTTCTGAAATGTTCGCAAATAAACAAAATGGGGTTGTTCTGAGGACACTGTCCCTATTGTTCGTTGTCAAGTTTAAAGTGTTCTAAGAACACTCGCGGTGTCCTCAAATGTTCGTAGGGGATGTCTTGAAGACGCTGTCCGTATTGTTCTCTGGCAAGTTGAATGTGTTCTAAGAACACTCGCGGTGTCCTCAAATGTTCGTAGGGGATGTCTTGAAGACGCTGTCCGTATTGTTCTCTGGCAAGTTGAATGTGTTCTAAGAACACTCGTGGTGTCCTGAAATGTTCGTAAATAAACAAAATGGGGGTGTCCTGAGGAGGCTGTTGTATTGTTCGTTGTCAAGTTGAATGTGTTCTAAGAACCCTCACAGTGTCCTGAAATGTTCGTAGGGGTGGTCCTGAAGACGCTGTTTGTATTGTTCGCTGGCAAGTTGAATGTGTTCTAAGAAAACTTGCGGTGTCCTGAAATGTTCGCAAATAAAAAAATGAGGGTGTTCTGAGGACGCTGTCCGTATTGTTCTCTTGCAAGTTGAATATGTTCTAAGAACACTCGCGGTGTACTGAAATGTTCGCAAATAAACAGAACGGGGGTGTTCTGAGGATGCTGTCCGCATTGTTCGTTGTGAAGTTGAAAGTGTTCTGAGAACTGTCGCGGTGTCCTGAAATGTTCGTAGGGGGTGTCATGAAGACGCTGTCCGTATTGTTCGCTGGCAAGTTGAATGTGTTCTAAGAACACTTGCGGTGTCCTGAAATGTTCATAAATAAACAAAATGGGGGTGTCCTGAGGACGCTATCCGTCTTGTTCTCTGGTAAATTGAATGTGTTCTAAGAACACTTGTGGTGTCCTGAAATGTTCATAAATAAACAAAATGGGGGTGTCCTGAGGACGCTGTCTGTATTGTTCGATGGGACGTTGAATGTGTTCTAAGAACACTCGCAGTATTCAGAAATGTTCGTAAATAAACAAAATGGGGGTGTCCTGAGGACGCTGTCCGTATTGTTCTCTGGCAAGTTGAATGTGTTCTAAGAACACTCGTGGTGTCCTGAAATTTTCGTAAATAAACAAAATGGGGGTGTCCTGAGGACGCTGTCCGTATTGTTCGATGGTAAGTTGAATGTGTTCTAAGAACACTTGTGGTGTCCTGAAATGTTTATAAATAAACAAAATGGGGATGTCCTGAGGACGCTGTCCGTATTGTTCGATGGGAAGTTGAATATGTTCTAAGAACACTTGCGGTGTTCTGAAATGTTCGTAAATAAACAAAATGGGGTTGTTCTGAGGACGCTGTCCCTATTGTTCGTTGTCAAGTTTAAAGTGTTCTAAGAACCCTCGCGGTGTCCTGAAATGTTCGTAGGGGGGTCCTGAAGACGCTGTTTGTATTGTTCGCTGGCAAGTTGAATATGTTCTAATAAAACTTGCGGTGTCCTGAAATGTTCGCAAATAAAAAAAATGGAGGTGTTCTGTGGACGCTGTACGTATTGTTCTCTTGCAAGTTGAATGTGTTCTAAGAACACTTGCGGTGTCCTGAAATGTTTGCAAATAAACAGAATGGGGTGTTCTGAGGACGCTGTCCGTATTGTTCGTTGTCAAGTTGAAAGTGTTCTAAGAACTGTCGCGGTGTCCTGAAATGTTCGTAGGGGGTGTCCCGAAGACGCCGTCCGTATTGTTCACTGGCAAGATGAATGTGTTCTAAGAACACTTGCAGTGTCCTGAAATGTTCATAAATAAACAAAATGGGGGTGTCCCGAGGACGCTGTCCGTCTTGTTCTCTGGTAAGTTGAATGTGTTCTAAGAACACTTGTGGTGTCCTGAAATGTTCGTAAATAAACAAAATGGGGGTGTTCTGAGGACGCTGTCCCTATTGTTCGTTGTCAAGTTTAAAGTGTTCTAAGAACACTCGCGGTGTCCTGAAATGTTCGTAGGGGGTGTCCTGAAGACGCTGTCGTATTGTTCTCTGGCAAGTTGAATGTGTTCTAAGAACACTCGTGGTGTCCTGAAATGTTCGCAAATAAAAAAATGGGGGTGTCCTGAGGACACTGTCCGTATTGTTCTCTTGCAAGTTGAATGTGTTCTAAGAACACTCGCGGTGTCCTGAAATGTTTGCAAATAAACAGAATGGGGGTGTTCTGAGGACGCTGTCTGTATTGTTCGTTGTCAAGTTGAAAGTGTTCTAAGAACTGTCGCGGTGTCCTGAAATGTTTGTAGGGGGTGTCCTGAAGACGCTATCCGTATTGTTCGCTGGCAAGTTGAATGTGTTCTAAGAACACTTGCAGTGTCCTGAAATGTTCGCAAATAAAAAAATGAGGGTGTTCTGAGGACGCTGCCCGTATTGTTCACTCGCAAGTTGAAAGTGTTCTAAGAACACTCATAATGTCCACGGACATTAAAAGTTTCCATAGGCCATAGTTGAAATGTTTGACTCTATGGGTGTGATATGCTGCGGTGGTTGTGGCCAGGGCATAGAGTGTTGGGTGCTTGGCCAAATGGCCATGCACCCAACACTCTATGCCCTGGCCACAACCACCGCAGCATATCACACTCATAGTTGCTTATAACTTTGAGTCAAAAACAAATTTATAGGGAACAAATATATAAGCCACTATGGGTGTGATATGCTGCGATGGTTGTACTTATTATAATATACTTACTTTTTGGTTTAGTAACTGGAGTACATGTATTTATTATTCATTTCTGTGATAAAAGAAAATAGCATGTTAGTATTAGTATTTTGTAATGACTTATTACATTGTATAATCAACATTGTTTTTTTTGGACCCTCATATTTAGTAGATTACAAACCAAGTACTGTGCAATTTGCTCAGTTTCTGTGTTTGTTTCTAAAATCATTGGGTCTGTGGGAGAAAAAAAAATCCATGTTGGATTAAAAAAAAACCTTTTTCTGTTATGCTACAGTTTATTTGTTTGTTTGTTTTCAGTGTTCACTTGTAGTTTCTGGCTATTGCTTTATACATTGGCCTGTTGCATTTTTTGGAGCAGTAACATATTATTTATTTGTTTGGATATTGTAAAATGTTGGAGCAGTGAGATACCAGTAGGCGTATTCTAACTATTTTTATATATATTTTAGTGGTATTGATTTGTCTGTTTGGATATTGTTACATTTTGGGACAGTTAGATACCAATTGGCGTATTCTAACTGTCTATTTTTTGCTCTAATTTAGTGTTATTCATTTATCTGATTGGTTGTTGTAGAATCTTTGGGCAGTTAGATGGCTTTTGGAATATTCTAACAGTTTATATTTTTTTACTATAAGTTTACTTAAGGTTTAAGTACAGTTTAGTAATCAAATTTTGGTTTTAAGAACATTAAATACGTGTTTGTAAGATTTGCTGGTAATCTCAGCTTTAGAGTAATGGTACTATCATTACATTCAAACCATCCACATTTCTTTTTTATATATGCAGTGGAGTGCGCTGAATTGGTTGTGGCTCCTGCGTGGTAGATTATACATATTGTTGTGAAGGTTTTCTTATCAAGTGATATTTGACCATGTGTGAATCCAGTCAGCTTGCAGTTGTTTTTGGTAACATCTGCATTGTAACGTAGAAGCATTAGTATTATGTATTTACTATGTGTTTGTATTACTAACGTGGAGTGATTATCCTAATTGCAGGTAGTACATAATCTACCATGGTTTGCATTTTGTACAAGTTGCTGAAATGGAATGGATTCACAATTAGGTATTGATATATATATGAAGCGTTCATTGGGGATTTCTTCTTGTGTCACATTGTTGCAGAGAGTGCATGTATGTTTCCACATGTATGAAATCTGGAAGATTTCATTTATAGGTATGTATTTATTTTCCAGTACTTGTAGTAAGTACATTAGAAATTCTTGTGGATCTTCCCGTGAGTTTATAGTGAATTTACCCATTCCAGCACAGTAGTCCAATTGTTGTCTTATTCCATAAACACTATACGTGTTATCAGGATTGTTTGTTGCATTTCTGTGAAGTACTAACATTTGCAAACACAATTGGTCTGTACTGTGTAACTAAATGTTGTCAACAATTGGTGGCAATTGAATAGAATATTCATTGCTACACTTGCGTAGCAACTTACTCCAACTATATTTGAGAGTTTAAATGGACCAGGTAGTTCTGTATCTGATTGATTTTTTTTTTTAGTTTGTCTTCCTTCTTTGATGAAGTACCTGGTTTACTTTCCATAATGGGTTCTTTTATGTTTGTGGTACTTGATGAAGTTTTAGTTTCTTTTACTCTCTTTGGAGGACTTGCAGTGACATCCTGTTGCATTTCGGTTTTATTTAGTTTTCTTTTACAACGTTTTACTTTTTGTGGTACAGAATATGTGTTTAGATGGGGGGTGTATAGTGAGCGAATTCTATAGTATTCTAAAATGCAAGGAATATCAGTGTTTACTTTACTTGCATCAAAGTTGATTAGAAATAGACCGTCAAGTGTACGTAAGCATGATAGTGCTACGTAGCTCATGCCTTCTTTAAAGACTGTGTTACCAATATCTATCATTGCTTTGTCTAGGGTAAGACCTTGTGATTTATGAATGGTGACTGTGTATGCAAGAGAAAATTGTTCTCTGCGTACATACATGTCTTTGAAGAGAAGGAATCGAGCTGTTGAGCGTCCTATCCTTTTTACTTCTGAAAGTTTGTCAAAGAGAATATTGACAAACTGAATTTTGTTGTCACGTGGGTATGTTTGAAAGCCAACAACTGTACCCAGTGCTCCATTAACTAGTCCTTGGTCCACGTCAAGGTTATGTTTAAGCATTACTCTGCAATTTAAGGATAATTTTACTATCTTTTCCAAGCCTGCTGTGTTTGAGATTGATTTTTCTAAACTATTTAGTCTTGTTGTGCTTGGTCACACATGGGTAGTGTCATACCATGTACATCTAGTTTGTCTGTGGTGATAATTTCCATTATTGGTTGCATTTCTTTACTTAACATTATTTCATTGAATTTGAAACAGCTTGCAAGAGTTGGCATTAAGGCCATACAATTGACATTTTTTGTGGGCTAATTGTTCCATAACATCTGTAGCACATGCATTATCACCATAAAGTGCATGAATGTGCCCAGTTTTCAATAGTGCTTCTGCTTCTTTAGAAAGTATACCAACTCTGATACTTTTTAAGATGTTGGCATTAGTGAGATCTGCAGATTGCCGCATGTTTTCTGTTAATTCTCTGTATTGGAAATGTTGCCAAAGGTTGACATTTCCAATGCTACCAACAGTTTTACGGTAGAGTTTGTGTCCTAATGTTTTAAAAATAGGCTCACCTTTTACTGGTGTCAATTGAAGAAGATCTCCGAAAACAATAGTGTGTTTTCCTGCAAAGAGCTCTTCATAGTTTGTTTTGAGTACTTCTTGTAATCTGAGGTGAATCAAAGACAACATTAGGTTGGACACCATGCTCACTTCATCTATTAGAAGCATTTTCATCAATACTCTGCGTAGTTCCGTTGCAGCTTCTGTAGAACGTTTGTAATAGTCTAATTTGTATTGGTGCTCTACTGGCAGGAGTAGTAATAGATGTAAAGTGACACCACCTATGTTGTAGGCAGCTAAACCTGTGGGGGCAGTGACAACAGCTGACAATTTGTTGTTTGTCAATTGTTGAAGGAACTTACTGATGATTTTGATTAGGAATGTTCTGCCAGAAGCAGCTTCACCACTGACGTACAATAGTATAGGTTTGTAATTTTGGCAGGTGCATTCTTCGTTTTCATGTTGTACATCATGTGCAATTTCTTTTGTTACTTCTTGAAAAATGCTACGTTGCTCATTGTTTAGTTTTGATCGTAGTATAGTTAATTCTTCTTTATCTTCATACTGACACATGGTGTTTTCTACTTCTATCATAGCTAATTCTGCCTCATTTGTTATTAGTGGCTCTCCCAGTGGTTCTTGGCTTCCTGTTACAGAATGTTGACTACTGTCAGGAGTGTCCTTGTCTAGTTGGGCCTGGAGTTCTTCTTCGTGTTGCTGTTCATTGTGCAACATTGTTTTGTACTGTGTAAAGTTTACATCAATTATAGTGCTTTCATTTGCTTTGAAAGTGTCTTCATATGAGTCATAGTTATCTAGTATTTCTTCTTCTTTTCTCCATGGTTTAAAGAGTTATAGCAGGGACATGTAATATACTTCTTTATGTTGAGGAGTCTTTAATGACAATTTGATATGATTAATTAAATTTGGTTTGGTGAGTTTTACTAAGCTGCCTTCACAGTTTGTCACTCTGTATTTACCGTTTTTTTGATCAGGTTTTATATTATTTTTGTATGTGTAGTTTTGGGCTATGTGGTATAGACACATGGTTTCCAAAGTGGTACTCCTGTTTGGGTAGTATGTGTCCAATAAATTGTTTTTTAAAATATCTTGGCTTTTGGGATCATGTTTGGCTATTGTTTCTATATCATCGTATGATTTTAGAACTCTTTTTCTAGATTTAGCTGGACCAAGACTTAGCGATACTATATTTTCAGATTTACCATGCAGTGCAGTACCAGTTAAACGATCAGCTGCGTCATAGGATCCTCATTCTATATGGGACAGCATATTTATGCCCAAGCTGTATAATTTTTGAGACACTGTTTTATCTAATGACAGAGTTCTTGCAGCTCTGTCTTTTCTGCTTTGGTTAAGTATGCTGTGACATATCGTGCAACTGCAGTAGAATTGTCTGCAATGTACCGCACATCTAGGTTTGCATTCCATAAGTGGGCAATGATTGCAGTGTAATCATTAATATATTTTTCTTCTTTTCTTTTTATGTAATATGCATTTTTAGGTGACTTACCTTTAACACTACGTCTAACTGAAGACATGAGGTTGTTCACTTGACCTGTACTTGTAACTGGTCTAGGGAAACCAAATCGGCATTTGGTGTAGTACTTCCCTTTGTTTTTGTATTTGCAACAACAATATTTGCCACATTTGTGTCTTTGAAATTGTAAAATTTGTGCATGAAGATCACTATTTTTGGATTCCGATGGAATTTCACAAGTGACATATTTTTCAATAAACTGTAAAACAGTGGCATCACTGTCTTGACCAAATTTAGGAGCATCATTAATCCATAAAAGCATGTGGGTATGTGGTGCTCTCTGGCTTGGTATTCTTTTCTCCAAAAGAAGTGTTGCACTTCTCCAGGGGGGGGACAGTTTCATTACAAATAAAATGTAGCATAGCAATGAAGCGATGGTGAAAATATCTTGAAACATTAACAGGTTCGAGAGCACAAAGTTCTCCAGGTGTTAGTATATCTATGTTTGTTTTGTTTTTGTTTGATATGCGTAGGAAATCATGTAAATCTCCCCATGCATATTCTGCACAACTTAATGTAACAAACCAAGTGGGTGGGCCAAGTTTTCTGATCATACCACATACATATCTGTGACGTTGAAACCAGTACTCTATAGTACCACGCGTATTTTCTAATAGATTTGTAATATTTGATTGTAAAACCTCATCTTTTTGTTGCACTTTTTGTAATAATTGTGTAGCTGTCATATTTTGAAAGTGTGATCCTGATTTTAATATGTGTGCAACTCCGTAACATAAAGTTGCTAGTTCACTTTCAAAGAGTTGGTGGAATATGTTTTTCACATTTTGTCTAAATCTGGGATCTTCAGAATACATCCGTAATGAGCGGTATTCTGATACTGATATTTGAATAGGTCTATCATCGTACCTTCCTCCTTTGCCAGTAGGAAAGAGTAAAGGAAAAGCACGTGCTTCTATACTTTTTCCCCATGCGCTGATTGGTGATCCTTTTGTTTGACGCATTTGGTACGTTTCCAGTGCATCTTCTATGGTGTCATTAGAGTGCAATGGATGAATTGTATAATGGTCAGAAGTGTTTGATATTGTAGCAGGATCTAGGAGCTCAAATTGACCAGCTTCTTATGTCTCTTGAATTATTTCAGTTGTATCCTTCAAGTTTTCTTCAATATTAATTTCTTTATAATATTCATTATTCTCTTTAAGATATTGCAAGGCTTCTCTAACTTTATGTAAATCTACCAGCTGTTGCCAAATTGTTTTGCCTTTTGTAGGTACTCCATTTACCAAGATAATTAAAGATTATTGCATTGGACGTTGCACTCCTAGAGTGTGCAAATTTTCTTTTAGATCTAATGGCACATGCACTACTTTTCCACAAATACCTTTCACTAATTCAGAGGGAGGTAATTTTGCAATTTTTGGTTCAAGGCATATTATTGCTTGAAATGGGTGCACTGTTTGAATTATGATGCTCTCATAAAAAATTAAGTTTTTGAAGGGGTTCCAATATAATTCCAAATTATTTGTGATAGCACGTGAAGGAGTTTGGTTGTTGTCAAGTTTTGTAGTGCAGTAACTACAAAGTATTACGGGGTCAGATATTTCGTATTTGTTTCTGCCATAAGGTAGAGAGCTAATTCAAACCATTTAGAATCTTCATTGTCTTCTATTTTGTATGATAGGTCTATAGTTTCTGTGTTACTTTTATAAAAAGTTCTACGGCAACATACCCACACATGGTTGGGTACTTCAACTGATGTACTTTTAAATTTTAGTATTTCTTTTTTGTATTTGTGTAGTAAAAGGTTGCCATGTGTAGAATTGTTACTACATTGGTTACAGCTATTTCATTCTGTAAGTGGGTTTCACTTCCAAAATATTTTATCTGGATATAGTCGATTTCTTCTAGTAGGTCTTTTGCTGTGCCATGTAGAAGAATGTTATTTAAATTGGCTAGTGCTAAAGCAGGACTTTTAGCATAGTACAGTTTATAAACTAGAATTCTTATAGTTGAATGATGTGTTGATATCCTTTTGATATCATGGAAGGCTTTTTTGCAAATAGGTCCTGTAATACAGGCCAATGAATGTCCTTGTAGTCCTTTGTTCTTGCATACTGGACAAGTATCCATATTCTGCAGTAGTTTATTTTGATTTTGTCTTTGCTTTTCACATATTGAGTGAGGAATTGGCGTAAAGACTTGAAAAATTGTTTGGGAATGTTACACATTGACGTGCATGGCCATTTGTACACTAGACGTTCTGATTCAGTTGAATGGAGGGGTAATTCTAAGTTTTCAGGACATATTTTTGTAAGGAGTATTTTTTGTTCCATTATGGTATTATTAACTTTTTCATAACCCCGACCACTGCTATGTATGGCAATTGTATTTGTTTGCTTTTGTTTGTACGCTTCTTCATTAAAGTACGGTTCTGTGCTCATAGTGTGACTCCATTCACCTCCGCAGATGCTTAGGAAGTTCTTTCTGTTGACATTTTGTTTATTGAGAAGTCTTTTTTGTAATTTAGTTATTAGTTTTGTTAGTGGTTTCATTTTGTTTAACACTAAAATAAATAACTTTCTTTTGAGAAGAATTGCACTGTCTATCAACGCTTCTAAGATTAATTTCCTACGATAGGTTTTAAGCGTTGAACCTGGTGTCTCTCCTGTTTTTTTAAGATTTTGAAGGACTTTGTGACGGAACATTTTGGCTAAAATACTTTTCTTGGTATGCTTACTTTGAACTATATCAAGATTTAAGAAGCAGTTTTGTCTGTAGTGATAGCTGATTTTCTGCTAATTGTTTTTGGTTTGATTTACATTTTGATAGAGGAGGCAAGGTTTTTGTACTTGAAACTTCTTGTGTTTCACTAAATGAGTGTATTAGCTGTTTTGTTTCAACTTTTTTTTACAAATTGTGCTAGAGATGGATGCTTATGTTGGACATTTTTATTGTCATTTGCTCTACTGCTGCGTTGCTTTCTATGGACTTGATTTTTGGTAGGCATTCTTTTTGGTCTGTTGAAAAAAATAAAGAAGGTATGGGTTGGGGTTTTCTGCAATGTATGTGTGAGGTGTGCATGAGTGTTTGAGTAAGATGATAAAGATGTATGTAATGGTGTGTAATTGTGCATTGGGAATTACAACTAGTAGGGATGGGTATTCTTGAATTAATGTGTTACTAAACTGGGGTTCAGATGACAGAAAAAAGTAAGCTAATGGTGTGGAGAAGTATAAATAGTATATCTAATGCTACACAATTAAAACAGTTGTTTGTTCTATAACATCTAAATTCTTGCGGTTGAGTTGGGTAATTTGTGTGTCGCAAAATAGGAATTTGGGGGCCACTCTGGCTGTAAATCGGCTGTTTAAGACATGGGGATTTTTGGACAGACTGGTGCAGAATCTCTATTTTTAGGCACAGAAATAGCATGAATTAACCTCACAGTGTGTTTGAGTAATAATACAAATATTATGGTGATATTCTACTTACATTTTTTCTAAAATGAGCATGTTACTTCTTAGTTGTTCTTTGTATTCAAATTCGGTTGCTTCTTTTCAGGAGAATGGTCTTCACTGCAATTGTAAAAGAAACAAATTAGTAATTTTGTTTGTATATAGCACTGTTTTTAATTTAGTCATGGATTTTTTAAATTGAAATCCTCAGCGCCTTCCTCAAAACCATTAAAACTATCTTATTTACATAAGATACGTCACACCAGTTGAATACATATGATATGTTCTTAATGAACAAATTGTATTGCAATGACTAACTGTAGCAAACAAAATATCTTTACTATGTCTTGTGAAATTCATAATGTACCACTGAATACCATTATTCCTGTAACTAAGCTCTTCCAAGTAATAATGCCTCAATGGCATGGGCTGCTTGTCCTATATAAATGTAAGTAATTCAATAAATAAAGAAATTTTAAAAAATTATGTAATTGTACAAGTATTATTGTTTGAGATTTGAACATAGAGTGTGCATGCAATTTTGTTTGACTATATGTAGTCTATATATTTCATTTAAAAAATGTTAGTTTAACATGATTTGAGTGTGTGTGTGTATAAAGAAATTAAATAGTATAAAGTTTTGTAAGTGACAGTTGATTTTAGGAGATTGAAAAAAAGACAATAGATTCATTTTACAAATTATACAAGCTAAAAGTCAGTTAGAAAATGTGTTCATGTACTGTACAGAAAATATGCATACCTGTAGTTTGTGTTCATGCATAAGGATATGCATGGAGCTGCAAGTAGAAATCTTGGAGATTTGTACAGTGTTTCTTGTAGATGGTGCTTGCCAATGATATGACACTTGTACTCAGAGAGATTCACAGTACATTTGCAGTGCTGATCTATGATGATGCAGTTAGATGTTGAGGTCTTGAATGTGATTGGTGGATGGTCATGTGACTTCTTAGCTACATCCAATGAGGGAATGGCACAGAGAGTGAACTGGAAATGGTAGTAGGGCTGTTCATGTTACGATATGTCCGCGGACATGGCGGTAGTTCGCGGACATCAGGTGTTACATCCGGGGATTTTTGGATTCAGAAGTAATTCAAATGAGAATCAGCACTGAAAGGGATTGGTCAGGAAAGATTAGTGGGTGTGTTAAGCCAGGAGAGAGTTTCTAAGATACTCTTTTTGTTGAGAGAAGAACAGATAGCTATGGCTGTGTGTTTCAGAAAACAGATTGTTTGGATTTTGGGGGACCCGTGGATACATTGGTTGAAGGTGCCTGCAGAAACCTGTGGAGTAGCTGTAGATCTCGGATTCCCACATGTGGAAGTACACTGGCATGGAGTATGTGGAATGAAGTGCTTGGATTTGTTATCTCTCTGTGCTACTTTGGAGACAGAGCAACATCCAGATATAATCATAATTCATTGTGGAGGGAACAGTTTAGGACATGTGTCTGGAATTTCTTTGCAATTTGCAATGAAAGAAGGACTTGGGAAGGTCATGGACATGTTTCCAAATTCTCAAGTAATTTTTTCATGGTTTGCGCAGAGACAAATGTGGCTTTGTTCTTCTTCATTTGGTCCACAAATGGAGAAAGCAAGGCGCAATGTCAATAAGGCTGTTTGTGCCTTTCTAAGAGATTTTGGCATGTCCTCTTTTCACAATGAAAATATTATGTTTCATAGTACATACATTTTTCGCAGAGATGGAGTACATCTATCTTATGCTGGCAATCAGATTTTTCTAAGAAACATACAAAATGCATTGCAACCTTTTTTAGAATTACAGCATCCATTTTGAAGTCGGTGTTGAGTATTTATAATTTTTGAAACACAAACACCTCCCAAAGGCTCTTTTCAGAGCCACCACTTCCTGCCAGAGAAAATTGCAATGGTTATGATAGGGTAGCACCCCAAAATTTTAGATGTCCGCGGACTGTCCGCAGACTTCTAAAAAATACAAAGGGCCCTGCTTCATTTATTTTCACTTCTATTTTTTAACTGTGAAAGGCGGCTCTGAAAAGAGCCTTATTTTTTTAATTTTTGTTATTTTATATTTGTTTTGGTTTTTTATGCACGACACACTAGGAGAGGAGTGGAAAGGAGGGTAAAGCGGGGGACACCAACCACAGGGATAAGAAAGGGCGAGCTGAGAGAGGAAGATGTAGAGTGGGTTTTATTTGGGTAGTGAGCATGTCTTCTTGTGCTCTGAGACGATAGTCTCAAAAGCACTACGAAGTCGCTCCCCCCTGCAGAGTACTGTGTCGCAGTACATACACACAACTGTGACCCTCAAAAGGTAAGGGTCATCAGCATTATGTATGGCCTGTGAGGCAGCTTGAGGAAGACGCTGTCCCACAGAGGTGTTCCTTGTGGTGAAAGATCAGAAACGGAGGATGAAGTAGAGTAAATCAACCTACTCTGCTCCTCGCAAGGTACAACCTTGCGAATGGCCCCAGAGTGAAATGACCTTAGGTGTCGCTTCATGGTAGTGGTCTCAAAGCTGTACAAACCATGCCTCCCGTGACTGAGTACCATTTTGCACCAATTGCAGGTGACTCGGTTTGCACAAGCCTTAGGACCATCCCTATGAATGGTAAATAACCACCACAAGACTCACTACCTCATTCTCGTTTTCCTCTTCTTCCTCCTCTGCATCCTCACTCCTGTTCCCCTCTTCAGGCCCTTGGGAGGTGGTGGTGGTGGAGGGGGTGGGGTTGGTGCTGAAGCAGGTGCAGCACCAGGTGGCAGTAGTGCAGCCCTGGATGCCATCTCGATGATGGTGTAATCTGCAAGTTGCAGGAAAAAAAGACCTGTGCTCTGAAGAATAGCCAGAAACACAATGAGAATAAGCTCTAGGGCGTGGTCTTTTATAGGGGTGCTTGCACGCGAACAGATCGAACACAAAAAAAGGTTCAAAAACTTTCAAAAAGTATGTAGAAACTCAGGATTATCATGTGGGACTTGTGCTATGGTGAGTTTTTATTGAGAAATATTGTGGATTACTTGAAAATGTACTTTTAAATTGTTCGGGGACACAAACAGTGTCCGCATTCAGAACATGCGATCAGCATGGGCGTGGTCACATGATCGCTTCGCGAACATGTTCGCGAAGGAAGCGGCTGCCCACAGGATACCAAATGCACGGACATTGGTTTGCGCATTCGCGTTGATGTTCTACGGACACTGTTCAGGTCCTGAAGTAATTAAAAGTGTGTCACACGTCAAATTAACAGTTACGGACAACCGTTTGTTCTTAGAATAGTTCAACTTCCTTGCGAACAATACGGACAGACATAGCGTCCTCAGGACACCTCCATTTTCGTTTATTTATGAAAATTTCAGAACACCGTGTGTGTTCTTAGAACAGTTTCAACTTGGTAGCGAACAGTACGGACAGGTATAGTGTTCTTCAGGACACCTCCATTTTCATTTATTTACAAACATTTCAGGACACCACTTGTGTTCTTAGAACAGTTTCAACTTGCTAGCGGACAATACGGACAGGTATAGTGTTCTTCAGGACACCCCCATTTTGTTTATTTACGAACATTTCAGGACACTGCGTGTGTTCTAGAACAGTTTCAACTTGCTAGCGATCAGTACGGACAGGTATAGTGTTATAGGGGTGCTTGTACGCGGACAGATCGAACACAATAAAAGGTTCAAAAACTTTCAAAAAGTATGTAGAAACTCAGGATTATTATGTGGGACTTGTGATATGGTGAGTTTTTATTGAGAAATATTGTGGATTACTTGAAAATGTACTTTTAAATTGTTCGGGGACACGAACAGTGGCCGCATTCAGAACACGCAATCAGCATGGGCGTGGTCACATGATCGCTTCGCGAACATGTTCGCGAAGGAAGCAGCTGTCCGCAGGATACCAAATGCACAGACATTGGTTTGCGCATTCGCGTTGATGTTCCTTGCGAACAATACGGACAGACATAGCGTCCTCAGGACACCACCATTTTCGTTTATTTACGAACATTTCAGAACACCATGTGTGTTCTTAGAACAGTTTCAACTTGCTAGCGAGCAGTACGGACAGGTATACTGTTCTTCAGGACACCTCCTTTTTCGTTTATTTACGAACATTTCAGGACACTGCATGTGTTCTTAGAACAGTTTCAACTTGGTAGTGAACATTATGAACAGGTATAGTGTTCTTCAGGACACCTCCATTTTTGTTTATTTACAAACATTTCAGGACACCACTTTTGTTCTTAGAACAGTTTCAACTTGCTAGCGAACAGTACAGACAGGTATAGTGTTCTTCAGGACACCTCCATTTGCATTTATTTACGAACATTTCACAACTCCGCCTGTGTTCTTAGAACAGTTTCAACTTGCTAGCGAACACTACGGACAGGTATAGTGTTCTTCAGGACACTTCCATTTTTGTTTCTTTACGAACATTTCAGGACACTGCGTGTGTTCTAGAACAGTTTCAACTTGCTAGCGAACAGTACGGACAGGTATAGTGTTAAATTAACAGTTACGGACAACCGTTTGTTCTTAGAATAGTTTAACTTCCTTGCGAACAATACGGACAGACATAGCGTCCTCAGGACACCTTCATTTTCATTTATTTACAAACATTTCAGGACACCACTTGTGTTCTTAGAACAGTTTCAAGTTGCTAGCGAACACTACGGACAGGTATAGTCTTCTTCAGGACACCTCCATTTTTGTTTATTTACGAACATTTCAGGACACCGCGTGTGTTCTAGACCAGTTTCAACTTGCTAGCGAACAGTACAGACAGGTATAGTGTTCTTCAGAACACCTCCATTTTCATTTATTTACGAACATTTCAGAACAACCGCGCTGTCCGCGGACACCTAAATTGTTTTTTTTTTAAAACTGAAACTAATTACAACACAATATAAAAATGTCACTTTATTTAACATATATTAACAATTTATGACAGAGAAGGTGAGGCAGAAACTGAAACAAAAATAGGAGAATTAGGGGTTTCAACATGATTGGTATCAGGTGAAGAAGGGATGGAAGTCTCATCAAAATGTTTTGGGTTATGGAAACAGGGGTTGGGGATAATTGACTGGTATATGGTGAGGGGGGACAAGTACATGTGGGGCAATGGTATGAGGATTTTGTTTTAAAATGATCTTCAACAAAAGTTTTCAAATTATTAAAATTGGTCAACAATAAATCAACTTTTTCTTTTATGCTGTCAAGAATGTTATCCGTAACAGTTTCTTCAGAGGTATTTTCTATTTTGGTATGCTCTGTACAAAAAAAATATATATGTTAAATGTATATAAAATAATAATAATTAAATGGTTTATATTGTAAAGTGTGTACCATTAGTTTCACTATCTTCTGACATTTCCTCATGTGGGAAATGCTCCTCTAGCCATTCCAGAGTACTAGACATTTCTGTGAGGAAAAAAAAGATTATATTTTTTTTTTATCTAATACAGAAAGTTTATAAATATATGAGTAAAATGAAGTACACTTACTATTTCAGGTAAGATGTTCTGAGTACTCTGTAGGTCTGGTCTTGCTCTTAGTTGTGGAGTGCCTGTGAGGTAATTTTGTTGGAAGCCAATTTATCTTCTTTTGGTATATTCCATTTTAGAACATATTGTATTTAAATGAATGGTTAGTGTGTTACATATATGGGTTACATTTCTTATGTATTACTACATATAATATGTATGTGTGCTGGTTTGTGAATTTTTCAAATGTTACTATGTTATGATATAACAATTAAACATACCCCCCCAGAGTTTTTAGGTAGTGGTACTGTTGTCCGAACATGTCCGCGGACATCAAACATGTTTGTGGACATCAAATTCAGTAGAAGGGGTTCAGTATGTTCCATATTACATGTACATAAAGTCAAAGTTATTATTGTTAAGTTGTGCTACTAAAAACCTATGAAACATAGTGAAACCACTTTGATAATAGGACGTTATGGTTAAGTTGCGCTACTAAAAATCTATGAAATTCAGTGAAAAAACTTTGTTTAAGGGACGTTATGGTTCAAAGTAAAACCGAAAAACCCCTGAAATTCGGCAGTTATGGTAACATAAGCAACCATAACTCGTGCCACCGTGCACTGCTAACACTAACACCCAGGACATCAAATATGACATCACAAATGTCATTGATGATATCACTGATGACATCACATGTGCATTTACTTTTCATAAAAACTCTGTACAAGGGATTCTTATAATGCTGACCAAAAACTATCCAGGATCATTGCGATGAATATCATGAGCTAATTAGTGCATTAAGCAATGCATTGATATAAATAGCATTCTATTATTAAGTTTTATCCAGTATACTAAGCTACTCATGCAGAAACATAGGCAGTGTGTGCAGCATACATGATGAAGGTGCCATATTCATAATCTTGCCATGTTCAATACTGAAATGATAACTGCTTTCTTATTAGAGTTGTGCATACTGTGAAACATGTAATAAGTAGATAATAAAACCCACTTAATACATAATTATTACAGACAAAACCCAAAGAGACAACAACACATTCAAATATGAGGATATACAGGGACAGTGAAGTAAACAAAAAAGCAGAAGTAGTAGCAGAAAGAGTTCATAAACTAACTGATTGTCTTTATGCAGAGAAACTATTGCTCTGTTTCAAAGCTGTTACTTACCATATGTATGTGTATCACATGATGTGACTGCACCCAAAGGAAAGGAGAGTGATTATAATGTATACAAATATGAGCATATACAGGGAAGGTAGAGTAATAAAAATAAAACTATGAGAAAGTGCGGATACCCTAATGATTATCTTCATGCACAGAAAGGATTGCTCTCTTTCAAGCCTGTGTCTTCCGCTATGTATATGTTTCATATGATGTGACTTGACCCTAAGTCTACAAATATAGTACCTTTTCAATTTTTACATCCTGACTGTTACTGAAGAAAACTATGTGGCTTCGATATGTCAGTAAAGGATAAAAAAGGGAGAGCCAGCCATGTGATGTCATCAGTGATGTCATCAATGACATTTGTGATGTCATCTTTGATGTCCTGGGTGTTAGTGTTAGCAGTGCACGGTGGCGCGAGTTATGGTTGCTTATGTTACCATAACTGCCGAATTTCAGGGGTTTTTCGGTTTTACTTTGAACCATAACGTCCCTTTAACAAAGTTTTTTCACTGAATTTCATAGGTTTTTAGTAGCGCAACTTAACCAATACGTCCCTTTAACAAAGTTTTTTAACTGAATTTCATAGTTTTTTAGTAGCGCAACTTAACCATAACGTCCCTTTAACAAAGTTGTTTCACTGAATTTCATAGGTTTTTAGTAGCACAACTTAACCATAATATCCCTGACTTCATATACATGTAACATAGAACATACTAACCCTCTCGTAGTGATGTTCATGTCTGCGGACTACCGCCATGTCCACGGACATATCGAAAATCTGAGCGTGGTGAATGTAAATTTAAATAGTGTGCCCCATTTCCCCTTTGAAGTTGGCTCTGAAAAGAGCCGTTTTTTTTTGTTTTTTTTACAGATGCTGACAGACACCTGTTATTTTGTATTTTTTTTTCTTGTTTTTTTTCTTACTTTACTCCTAAAATCTTCGCATAACCTTCTCCAAAGCAACCCTTACATTCCAAAATAGAAAGGCATTTCCCGTAAAAGATAAAGAAATGACATCTTCTTTAAAATTAACAGCATTACTGACATCAATATTCTCATTATTACAGAAAAACATACCAGCTCTAAGCATGAAGGCACACATGCTTCGGTTGAGGACACACCTAGCAATGTTTTGTTGAGGACAAAAAACTGAACTATTGTCCCATATTGCCTTAGGTAGTAATCCAGAAAAAATTACTTTCACATTTGGAAGGATCTTCATTACGGCTTGAACCAAGCGTTCCAAATATGCCAACAAAGTAGGGGCACAGACGTTGCCCAAATGGAAAGCACGATAGTGCAAAACTACCACATGCGGACCGTTCATCGTGGCCATATCCTCACAAACTTGTACAATTCCCTGTACATTGCAATCAGGCACAGTGCTCCACACCACCTCCACTCCTTTCACGTCAAAGTTCTTTGCAACATGCCTGCATTGAGCGTACTGTTGTAAACCATACACAAACATATCTCCAAGCACCAACACCCTGACTTTCTCTACTTCTGCCATCTTCATCACACACAGTCTCTTTCAACACAAATCCACAACCTCAACATCTGATTGGCTGATCCGTACAGTCTTCTTTCCATGTTGGATTTCCTGGAAAAACCTGGATGTAGCACGCCCTGTCCACGAACAGCCGCGGTGTCCACGGACGGCGTCCACTTTACTCTCTGTGCCATTCCCTCATTGCATACAGCTAAGCAATCACACAATACGAATAACGTCCTCAGAACACCCCCATTTTGTGAATTTTGGAACATTTCAGGACAATTATCATTTCATTATTCAACATATTAACATTACAAATATTATACTTTCATCTTGTACTCTGCACACAATGCTATGTTTCTCCATTAGTAGCTCAGTATACTAGATAGAACGCCATAATACAATGCTATTTATATCAATGCTTTGTTCAAAGCACTAATAACGGTATATTTATTGCAATATCCTTGACACTTTTTTCGCAACGAATATAATAAAAATCCCTAGTACACAAATTCCATGAAAAGTACATACACATGTGATGTCATCAGTGATTTCATCAATGACATTTGCGATGTCATCTTTGATGTCCTGGGTGTTAGTCTAAGCAGTGCACAGTGGTGGCGCGAGTTATTTTTCATAGCTTACCATAACTTGCGATTTTCAGGGGTCTTTCGGCTGTACTTAGAACCATAACGTCCCTTAAACAAACTTTTTTTAATATCACGCAAACAATATACAAACATGGCGTGCAAAAACCAACTTCTCACAGATGGCTTTGCACAGAATGTTGCAAAGTAAGAATTTATGCTCGTTCACAGTGAAGGTCAGCTGCTTCCATTTTTTTCTCGGGCCCCGGAGAGGCTCACGAAGCGGACTATAAGGTTGTATTGTGTTTTGACCTTGACAGACAGAGATTGTGATGAAAGACTTCTCTTGAAGGAGTGTTGCTAAAACGTAAGAGAAGATAAGGATGACATTTCTGAAACAAAACCACTCTTATATATTATATCACTATGCGAAAGATCGTTCGCACACGCGGAGTCGTATTTTGGGACTGCAATACTCGTAGACAATGGAAATTGCAATTGTACTGTAAGTAACCCTTTAGATTATTTTATACCAAATATAATTACAATAGTGTAGCATTAAAGACCGCTCAAGTTGAACTTGTTCGTTGAAAGAGGCATAATGTTTTTTACCGCGCACTATCACCGCCGAATTGATCCCGTGTCATTTAGAGGTCTCTGAAAAAGGCAGACGACACAGGGTGGGTTAATAGAAATAATTTAACCGGTCTATAGGCGGTCAAGTGCTCTACTCGCTGTGCCACTTCACTGTAGCCTGTCAAGTGGCACAGCGAGTACAACGCTCGCTTTGACTTCCGTGCACAGCTTGCTAACACAAGTTCGAATCCCGGCAAAGCCAAACTCAGCCTTTCATCCTTCTGTGGTCGATAAATGAGCACCACACACCGTGGTTAATAATAAGCACCGCTTAGATACCTCACGGTTCTAAGCGCTATATGAATGGGAAAATATTATTATTTTATTATTAACATACTCCGTTGCACTATCTTCAATAGCAGATAGTTTCACGCCCTAATAAATAAAATGATGATTTTTAATGAAGATGGGCTGGTGAGACTAATTTATGTTTTTTAAAACAGGTATGTGGCCCCATTTTGCCTATGTCACGATTTACATACTCCAGCGGATGGGGTCTTCAACTGCCAGGTGCAGGTCCAAATATGCAACTTCATGACCCTCACCATTTTATGGGACAATCGCCAAGGACCAATATGCCCTTACGCAGTACTAGCGGCTACAAACAACATACCAACCAATAGGGTGGTCTAATGGCTCGTTGTTGGAGCAACCTTCCGATTATCAGAGCGACCATTTACTGCTTTTATCATAAACCAACAGCCTATCTACCGCAAAGGAACAACGCGTGGCTCAAAATAAACTTTTGCTGATCGATAGCAGAGACAATAGCAAATCGCTGAATATTCACTAAACATTTCATGTGAAATAAATGCACTTTACCAAATGTATAATCCTGCTGTTTACTTTTAAACCACAGTTTCATATTCCGAATTGTGGCGCACTGAGTTGTAAGCTGATCTAACACCCTCTGTACCGCAAAGGAACATTGCGTGCCTCAACATTAACTTTTGCGGATCGACAACAAAGACAAATGCAAATTGCTGAATATTCTCTGAACATTTGATGTCAAATAAATGTACTTTACAAAATTTACAATCTTGCTGTTTGCTTTTAAATCACTGTTTCATATTCCGAATTGTGGCGCGCTGTGTTGTGACATAATAAGTGTTGTCTTCCGGGTTCTGTGTAAAGTCACTTAGTACTGCAGAGGACTGGGCGTGTTTGATGACGCACCCTGTAACGTCACAGAGAGAGGCGGGGAATATGAATGCTTTGATAATATCAGGCTTAGGGGCAGGAGATATGATTTAGTGTTGCAAAAGCAAGTCAGCCAGGTCAATAGCGCCAGTCATAGGATTATCACATAATGTCGGCACACACCAGCCTGATTTATCGTTTCTATAGTGGACAAAAAGTCGGTTGACGCTCATAGGAAATTGTACTAATAGCGGACAAAAGGAGTGGTCTTAAAACACTTTCACCCTGACAACGAACAATACCAACAACGTTCTCAGAACACCCCCATTTTGTGTAATTGCAACCATTTCGGGACACCACAAGTGTTCTTAGAACACATTCAACTAGACAGATTACAATACGGACAGCGTCCTGTGGACACCCCCAGTTTGTGTATTTACGAACAATTAAGTACACCGCGAGTGTTCATAGCTCATTTTTACCTTCCTTGCGAACAAAAATGACACATACTCCGTCCTCTAAACACCCCACCATTTAGTTTATTTACAAAATGTCAGAACATCTGTGTTCTCCGCGGACAAATCGAACGCAACAAAAATGTCTAGCACATAAAAAAACAAAACATTGAACCTATCTCATACTCCCCCACCCTCCCCAAACACTCTTACACACCAACACACAGCACTAAATACAATTTTTTTATCCACGTTTCACCACGCTGTACGCGGTCGACGGCGAATACAAGATGGCGGGCGCCACAGAAAATCTGACGCACTACACGCCCCTCGCCGTCCAATCAGCGAACACGTTGCATGTCCGCGGGCATGACGAAAGGCCATGGGCCAATCGGGGTGCTGTCCACGGAGCGAATAGGGAAGTCCATCCGCGAAGCGAACACAGATATCACTAATTTTTTTGCCTTATGTTTTGGTCATTTTATAAAAAACTACTGGACGGATTTACACCAAATTTGCAAAAGCACGCTTTCGGGACCAAGCCCCCGCTCCTGCCACAAATTTGATGTAAATCCGTCCAGCGGTTTGGCCTGTGGCTGTGCGCAAAGTTTTTTCCCATTATGTCTATAGGAAAAAACACAAGTTTTGGGACCCCCCTATAACTTCCCCCCCCCGGACGAATCCTCACCAAACTTTGCAAAAGAATTCAGAGTGGGCCATATACTTATTTTCCAATGTTTGGTGAAGATTCGTCCAGAGGGAGCTAAGTTATAAGCCACCCAAAAAATGCTCTTCCTATGGAAACACCAACTTAACCATAACTACATGGACGCTACCGCGTCCATGTAATATATATATATATATATATAAAGTGTTCCTGCTACTTACCCTGTAATAAGCTTCTTAAATATTCTCTTTTTTAACCACTCTAGCAAATGCCATGCATTCCAAAAGTAATCACCTGCTCACATGAAGCAGAAAACAATTGCAATGCTTTGTGCTTCAAACTGTTTATATTTACAGTCCTTGTGATGAAAGTTGAAGAATGCATATGTGCATATAAAGCTGCTCTGTGTTACTGTTTCATAAAATAAGGAAAAAGCACATGAAATACATCTGTAGACCACTTATGAATGGCCCTTTATGTCTGTCAGTTTAATATGTTAGCAGTGTGAGATATTTAGTCTTACTGGGGTAAATTTAGGATTTTGTGGTATTTTCTCACCTTAAAAAATATTGGCGGTAATTTGATGGTGAATTTTGTGTTGCATTAAATTGGGTTTGGCCTCATACTATTTTAGTAACCATACCTTGTTAGCTTATATTGGTGGTCATTTTTTGGTATTTTGTTTTGCAGTATTTAGTGGCGAGCATGGTTTTCTTCCTTATACTATAACTCCATCATAAAACAAACTTTCTTTTCTATTAGAATACCTCCTAGTTGTCTGTAGAGAGCTCAGGACATATGCAGTTGATAGAAACCCAATGATTTTATTTAGAGCACCACCTATAGGTGGTGGCTGGTATCACTGGCATATATACATCCAGTAATCTATGTCATAAAGTATCACTGGCTTATTTACATCCAGTAATCTATGCCTTTCCCATCAGCATGCAAGAAAAGGGCATTCATCATACTGCACACAAACCTTTGCTTATCTGTTACTTCAATTGCATTGGTAAATTGGTAGATGCACTACTGCACAAATATGAGTCTTCCCTTTAGATATCATCTATTGGAGATAATTCACATATCCATGAATGACACAAACTCACATTTGTTTTCATAGGTACATATTATATTGAATTACAACTACATGTCATCAAGTCTTACCATGGTTATTTACCGCAGCCTCTGGAATACAAAAGAAAGCAAAACAGAACAAGCAGGTCTCTTTGAAACGTGGATTAATGTTCCCACATTCTGAAATTGACAAAAATAACATGCAGTGATTTTGTAACCTTTCTACACTATATAAGTTGTCCAAACATACGACGTTCAAATGATTCTCACTTGGCACAAATCTTACCAAGATTAGCACTTCTTTGAAGTTCTCAGCACGACTTGCTCCACTTGCAAAGGTAGGCCCAGTCAGCACAAAATGCTTCTGTAAATCTTGTGTGGGGAGCACGGCGAGATAATTCTCCCAGCCAGCGCTCTGACCCTTTTTGAACTCTGTCAGCCTTCACAGCTCAGCCCGAACTAACTCCTCTCCGCAAGTTTTGCCATTAGCTAGACTCGGATCCTTCCCATTTTTTACGTGGCATGTCTGCCTATAATTCTCTCCCAATCAGGTTACCAAGAATGCATACTGTATCAACCCTCATCTTCCAAACAATGAGAGCTTCAGAACAGAATTATTGTATCGCTTTGGTTTCCTGCTGCCTCTTTCCCTCTGCTCTCCGCAAGCTAACACAGAAGACAGAAAAAAAAATGCCAGTGTGCATTTAAAAAACAAATTACAGCAGTGCCACCAAAACATGTATTTTCACCTCATTTTGCATAGAATACTGTATTTTAGTGTTAGAAAAGTTAGAGTTAGTGTTTTAGTAATATTAAATAAGGTTAGTCAGTTATGTATATTCTAATGTAGGTTCCATGCATGAGGCATCCAAAAAAAATGGTGCACTTCAATATTTTGGCCTAGCAGCTCTAAGCTTTTCTATTCGTGCATTACATTCTCTGCAGTTTCAAGTTGGGCTTGTCTGTGTTGTAAATTCTCTACTTTGCATAATATCACTAATGCTATATTATACTGGCTAAATAAAAAATACATTCTATACTACTGCTGGCACAAAAATGCCACTACATTTTGCAATAACTGCAATAAAAATGCCATCACATTTAGTACAACGCTATATATATTCTTACAGCAGCACATGCATACATCCCAACATCACCCATTCCAATGTATTGGTGCTTCACAAGTCTTTCTTTTTTCCTTTGTATTCTGTCTCTTTCAATCCCACTTCTCCCATAATAAAACTCAAACTACAAATCCCTGAATGCAAATACAAAAACACAACTAACCTCAAGATTCAAAACTGCGACATGTACATCAAATAAACCTATGAAATGCTGGGCTTTTCAAAATATTTTTTGGAAGTATTTTTAAGAAAGTAAAAAAATGCATATCTGCATTTATAGCAGAACTGTGTCACTTTATGTTATGTTATGTTACTTGGTATTTATATAGCGCCTTATGTATCATTGGTATGACCCAAAAGCACTGGTAGGTTGAACGCCCTCGGGAACTGCAGTTCAAGTCAGTAGAGAGAGAGAGTGTTGTATGTGCATGGGTGCACCAGATATGTGTGCAGCTGGTGTGCTTGTTCTGTGATAGCTGCATTAGCGGTAGGTGTGGTGCTGAGGAATCAGTTGGATTTGTTCATTCTGGAGGGTGGACACCCAGACTTGGTACTGGCTGTGTTAGGCCTGAGGAGACGCCTAAACTAGCCAGTATGTGCTCAGCTAGCTGTGTTTTATTAGGATGATGAGGTGTTCGTGGGGTCATGTAAGTATGAGAACAGCTAGGCCGAATGTGTCATAGCTTAACTGTGTTCTAGTTGAATGATGGTGTATAGGAGAGAGTAAGCATAGTAGTGTGATAAGGCGGTTATAAGTAAAGCACCTGTGACCAAGCACGAGAGTAGGACAGGGGTCGTACATAGCGGCAGACGAATATAAAGCAACAAGATGGATAGGGTAAACATAGGATACAGATAACATGGGCATACAGGTACATAGCATATACGTAGCATAAATAGGAGATAAAGAGATATACAGAGTTATATCCACTCCTTCCACTCCATCCACTCTGTCCTTAACATCCATTTCATTCACTGTATCCTTTCCATCCACTCTATCCACCTTTTCCATCCATTTCATCCTTTCCAACCACTCCATCCGTTCCATCCGCTCCATCCATTCCATGTACTCCATCCGTTCCATCCATTCATACATTCCATCCACACTAACTGCTTCGTCTACTCCATCCTTTCCATCCACTCGACCCCTGCCATCCACTCGACCCCTTGCATCCACTCGACCCCTGCCATCCACTCCATCACTTCTATCCATCCCATCTTTTCCATCTATCCCATCCTTTCTATACACTCCATCCTTTTTTATATTCATTCCATCCATCCTGTCCACTTCATCCGTTCCACCTGTTCCATCCATTCCATCTGTTTCATCCGTTCTATCCTTTTCCCTCTACTTCCTTTTTCTCCCTTCTTTTCCATCTTTTTCCACCCACTCCATCCAGTCTATCTTTTCCATCCACTCTGTCCGTTCTATCCACTCCATCCGTTCTATCCACTCTGTCCGTTCTAGCCACTCCATCCACTTCGTCCGTTCTATCCACCCCATTCACTCCAGCCACACCATCCACTCCATCCACTCTACCCACTCTAACCACTCTATCCACTCCATCGACTCTGTCTGTTCTATACACTCCATCCATTCCATCATTTCCATCCTTTCCATCCGTTCTATCCCCTCATTTGTTCCATCCACTTTATCCATTCCATCTGTTCCATCCACTTTATCCATTCCGTTCACTTCGTCCGTTCCAATTACTTCATCCGCTCCATGCACTTCATCCACTCTATCCACTCCATCCACTCCATCCAGTCTGTCCTTTCTATCTGTTCCATCTACTCCATCCGTTCCATCCATTCCATCCGTTCCATCCACTCCATCCATTCCATCTACTTCATCCGTTCCATCTACTCCCTCTGTTCCATCCACTCCGTCCATTCCATTCACTCCATCCATTCCATACACTCCATCCATTCAATCGACTTCATCCGTTCCATCCACTCCGTCAGTTCCATCCTCTCCGTATGTTCCATTCACTTCGTCCGTTCCATGCACTTCGTCTGTTCCATCCATTTTGTCCATTCCATCCACTTCGTCCCTTCCACCCATTTCATCTGTTCCACCCATTTTGTCCGTTCCGCCCATTTCGTCCTTTGCATCCACTTCATCCGTTCCATTCTCTTCATCTATTCCATCGACTCCATTCGTCCAATTCACTTCTTCCATTCTGTCCATTGTATCCGTTTCATCTATTCCATAATTTCTATCTATTTTGTCCGATCCATCCACTTCATCCGTTCCATTCTGTTCATCAATTCCATCCACTCCATTTGTTCCATTCACTTCATCTGTTCTAACTCCTCATCCGTTCTATCCCTTCTTCTGTTCTGTCCCTCATCTGTTCCATCCACTCCGTCCGTTCCATCCACTCCATCTGTTCCATCCACTCCGTCCATTCCATCCATTTCGTCCGTTCCATCCATTTCATCCATTCCATCCTCTTCTTCCGTTCCATCATCTTCTTCTGTTCCATCCACTTCATCTGCTCCATCTACTTCGTCCGTTCCATCTACATCGTGCATTCCATCAACTTCGTCCATTCCGTCCACTTCATCCATTGCATCCACTTCATCCACTCCATCCACTTCATCCGCTCCATCTACTTCATCTGTTCCATCCACTTTATCTGTTCCATCCACTCCATCTGTTCAATTCAGTTCATCTGTTCAGTCCATTCTATCCGTTCCATCTACTCTGTCCTTTCCATCCACTTTGTCTGAATCATCCACTTCCTCAGTTCCATCCATTTCATCTGTTCCATTCGCTTCATCTATTCCATCTACTCCTTCCGTTCCATTCACTTCATTGGTTCTCTCCCCTCATTCATTCCATCCCTCATCCGTTGCATCCCTCATCCGCTCCATCAACTCCATTCGCTCCATCCACTCCATCTGCTCCATCTACTCCAGCTACTCCATCCACTACATCTGTTCTATCCACTCCATCTGTTCCTTCCACTACCTCCATTTTATTCACTCCCTCCGTTTCATCCACTCCATCCGTTACATCCACTCCATCCATTTAATCTGCTCCATCTGTTCCATCTGCTCCATCGGTTTCATCCACTCCATCCATTTCTTCCACTCCATCCATCCATTTTATCCACTCCATCCATTTCATCCACTCCATCCATTTCATCCACTCCATCCGTTCCTTCTATTCCATCCGTTCCAACCACTCCATCCGTTGCATCCACGCCATCCATTTCATCCACTCCATTCATTCCATCCACTCTATCTGTTCCAACCTCTCTATCCATTCCATCCACTATGTCCGTTCCATCCACTGAATCCATTTTATCCACTCTATCTAGTCCATCCACTCTATCCACTCCATCCGTTCCATCCTCTCCATCTGTTCCATCTACTCTGTCCTTTCCATCCACTTTGTCTGAATCATCCACTTCCTCAGTTCCATCCATTTCATCTGTTCCATTCGCTTCATCTATTCCATCTACTCCTTCCGTTCCATTCAATTCATCAGTTCTCTCCCCTCATTCATTCCATCCCTCATTCGTTGCATCCGTCATCCGCTCCATCAACTCCATTCGCTCCATCCACTCCATCTGCTCCATCTACTCCAACTACTCCATCCACTCCATCTGTTCCATCCACTCCATCTGTTCCATCCACTCGCTCTGTTTTATCCACTCCCTCCATTTTATCCACTCCCTCCGTTTCATCCACTCCATCCGTTACATCCACTCCATCCATTTAATCCGCTCCATCTGTTCCATCTGCTCCATCCGTTTCATCCACTCCATCCATTTCTTCCACTCCATCCATCCGTTTCATCCACTCCATCCATTTCATCCACTCCATCCGTTCCATCTACTCCATCCTTTCCAACCACTCCATCCGTTGCATCCACGCCATCCGTTTCATCCACCATTCATTCCATCCACTCTATCTGTTCCAACCACTCTATCCATTCTATCCACCACTATATCCATTCAATCCACTGAATCCGTTCTATCCACTCTATCCACTCTGTCCGTTCTATCCACTCCATCCGTTCTATCCACTCTGTCCGTTCTAGCCACTCCATCCACTTCGTCCGTTCTATCCACTCCATTCACTCCAGCCACACCATCCACTCCATCCACTCTACCCACTCTAACCACTCTATCCACTCCATCGACTCCATCCAGTCTGTCCTTTCTATCTGTTCCATCTACTCCATCCGTTCCATCCATTCCATCCGTTCCATCCACTCCATCCATTCCATCTACTTCATCCGTTCCATCTACTCCCTCTGTTCCATCCACTCCGTCCATTCCATTCACTCCATCCATTCCAAACACTCCATCCATTCAATCGACTTCATCCGTTCCATCCACTCCGTCAGTTCCATCCTCTCCGTATGTTCCATTCACTTCGTCCGTTCCATGCACTTCGTCTGTTCCATCCATTTTGTCCATTCCATCCACTTCGTCCCTTCCACCCATTTCATCTGTTCCACCCATTTTGTCCGTTCCGCCCATTTCGTCCTTTGCATCCACTTCATCCGTTCCATTCTCTTCATCTATTCCATCGACTCCATTCGTCCAATTCACTTCTTCCATTCTGTCCATTGTATCCGTTTCATCTATTCCATAATTTCTATCTATTTTTTCCGATCCATCCACTTCATCCGTTCCATTCTGTTCATCAATTCCATCCACTCCATTTGTTCCATTCACTTCATCTGTTCTAACTCCTCATCCGTTCTATCCCTTCTTCTGTTCTGTCCCTCATCTGTTCCATCCACTCCGTCCGTTCCATCCACTCCATCTGTTCCATCCACTCCGTCCATTCCATCCATTTCGTCCGTTCCATCCATTTCATCCATTCCATCCTCTTCTTCCGTTCCATCATCTTCTTCTGTTCCATCCACTTCATCTGCTCCATCTACTTCGTCCGTTCCATCTACATCGTGCATTCCATCAACTTCGTCCATTCCGTCCACTTCATCCATTGCATCCACTTCATCCACTCCATCCACTTCATCCGCTCCATCTACTTCATCTGTTCCATCCACTTTATCTGTTCCATCCACTCCATCTGTTCAATTCAGTTCATCTGTTCAGTCCATTCTATCCGTTCCATCTACTCTGTCCTTTCCATCCACTTTGTCTGAATCATCCACTTCCTCAGTTCCATCCATTTCATCTGTTCCATTCGCTTCATCTATTCCATCTACTCCTTCCGTTCCATTCACTTCATTGGTTCTCTCCCCTCATTCATTCCATCCCTCATCCGTTGCATCCCTCATCCGCTCCATCAACTCCATTCGCTCCATCCACTCCATCTGCTCCATCTACTCCAGCTACTCCATCCACTACATCTGTTCTATCCACTCCATCTGTTCCTTCCACTACCTCCATTTTATTCACTCCCTCCGTTTCATCCACTCCATCCGTTACATCCACTCCATCCATTTAATCTGCTCCATCTGTTCCATCTGCTCCATCGGTTTCATCCACTCCATCCATTTCTTCCACTCCATCCATCCATTTTATCCACTCCATCCATTTCATCCACGCCATCCATTTCATCCACTCCATTCATTCCATCCACTCTATCTTTTCCAACCTCTCTATCCATTACATCCACTATGTCCGTTCCATCCACTGAATCCATTTTATCCACTCTATCTAGTCCATCCACTCTATCCACTCCATCCGTTCCATCCTCTCCATCTGTTCCATCTACTCTGTCCTTTCCATCCACTTTGTCTGAATCATCCACTTCCTCAGTTCCATCCATTTCATCTGTTCCATTCGCTTCATCTATTCCATCTACTCCTTCCGTTCCATTCACTTCATCAGTTCTCTCCCCTCATTCATTCCATCCCTCATTCGTTGCATCCGTCATCCGCTCCATCAACTCCATTCGCTCCATCCACTCCATCTGCTCCATCTACTCCAAATACTCCATCCACTCCATCTGTTCCATCCACTCCATCTGTTCCATCCACTCGCTCTGTTTTATCCACTCCCTCCATTTTATCCACTCCCTCCGTTTCATCCACTCCATCCGTTACATCCACTCCATCCATTTAATCCGCTCCATCTGTTCCATCTGCTCCATCCGTTTCATCCACTCCATCCATTTCTTCCACTCCATCCATCCGTTTCATCCACTCCATCCATTTCATCCACTCCATCCGTTCCATCTACTCCATCCTTTCCAACCACTCCATCCGTTGCATCCACGCCATCCGTTTCATCCACCATTCATTCCATCCACTCTATCTGTTCCAACCACTCTATCCATTCTATCCACCACTATATCCATTCAATCCACTGAATCCGTTCTATCCACTCTACCTACTCCATCCACTCTATCCACTCCATCCGTTCCATCCTCTCCATCTGTTCCATCTACTCCATCTGTTCCATCCACTCCATTCGTTCTATCCGCTCCATCCGTTCTATTCACTCCATCCGTTCTATTCACTCTATCCGTTACATCTACTCAATCTGTTCCATCTACTCTATCTGTTCCAGCTATTCAATCCATTTCACTTACTCTATCCGTTTCACTTAGTCCATTCGTTTTAGTTATACTATCGATTTTAGTTTTTCTATCCGTTCCATCGACTCTCTTTGCTCTTTTATTTTCTTTGTTCAAACAACCTTGGATTTCTGTTTGTTGTGGCTAATTGTTCCATTTGTTCTAAGTGTCAATTCTTTAAGGGAAGACAGTGCATGCATGCCAGGGTTATAGTCATGTGGGACATGTGTAAATCATGTACTGGATCTCTGTCTTGTCAGGCCTATGTGTGTGCTATGGTGGTCATGCCTGTTTGCATTTGTTGTATTTCATGTTTTTGCAGGTGATGATGCACTTGATGCTGGTGAGGTTGAGGAGATCTCAGCCATGACCGAGCACCAGTGGAGGACGTGGTGTGGTGGTGGGTGAAAACCCAATCTTACTGCAGGCCATTCTGTCCAGGGGTCCTCTGGGTGCACCTCCCCAGACCTCTATTCAGGTGCTGAATCAGATGATGAGACTTATGTGCTGTCGCAGGTGAGTGCTTCTAGCAGGGATTCTGTTCTGTCCAACCCACCTGCACCAGGGGTTGAACCCTCTATGGTGATGTCACTGTTGGTAGGTCCGCCTTTGGCGATTACGGATGCAGGGTCACACTCCACAACATCTGATCCTGTTCCAGCAGATCAGAGGGGGGATGCAGTCCTGCAGCCTCAGGCAGTGCCAGCACAGCAAGGTACAGATCGCCTTGCCCCAAACAGGTGTGGTGCCCGCCGACCCGTTGGCTGTGCGCCACCAGGCAATACTGTATGGGAAAACTCCATGTACGGTATGGCAACCCAACAGGCAGCATCAGTTGAAATGATGGCTCAGGCAATGGAGGGGGTGGCCACTTCCATTATCCCCCTTGAAAGGCAGATGGAGCAACAACAGCAGGCAACAGACTCCATTTGCCAATCACACAGGGAAGACATGTTGGCGTCCAACAGGGACCGACGGGCGGCACTGGAGACTTTGCGTGAAGCCATATCTATAGAGTCACAGAGCCACAGGGAAGCCCTAAGGGTAGAACTCCATAACCTCAGGGAGACTCTGGGTGAACTTGAGGCTTCCCGAAATGTCAGAACAGCAGCTGGAGCAGCTCACACGTTCGCTCTCAGCTGAGCTGCAGGCAACCCGTGAGGAGATCCGGGCATCATGCAAGGCCTTCGTGCAGAATTGCAGGCAACCCGTGAGGTGCTGCATGGGGATCTCTGCACTATCATCCTCCAGAATCAGACCTTCCAGACCTGCATGCTTGCTGCCATGGAGGACCATACCAGGGCTTTGCGTGGGCTGCCTCCCATTGCACCACCACCTCCTGATGCAGCCGCAGAGGGTGAAGAGACCGCCAGCAGTTCTCCCACAATGGCTCCTGGAGGTATTTTTTTTCCCAACATCCACGCAGGTGGGTGTTGGTGTGCACCCTGTCCTGAAACCTCCTGGGTGCCCCCCCCTTTTTTTTACAGTGTGTTGCCTTGTGTGGCTCCCGTGGGCATCCACTGTGTATTCCGGCTGGGCACATGCAGGCTTGTCCTTAGTTTGGGTTAGATGCTTGGGTTCGTGAAACACACACCCCTCCTGCTTCCCGTTTCCATGGGCTTGCAAAGGGTGTGACCAAGTGACAGTGACTTACACAGTGACATTGGTCTCCCATGAGCTGTGTGGGCAGTCTGTAGTCAATACTGTGTGGGCATCCCTAGTGGGTATTGTTGTTGTATTGAACACTGCATGGTGTATTGATATGTGCTTGTGCATCCATGTCTTTGCAGGTACCTTCTTCATGTCTTCACAAGGCCATCTCCTTTGCAGATCGAGTTCATGTTGTATGCAGTACACTGACACATTTGCATGGCAGCAACACTCTGCAGTTGTAAGGGGTCGATGTGCTGGCTTATTCAGGTTGTAAGACTACCACTACTTTGACTTTGTACTGTCATGTTTTTGCAATGTTTCATGCTGTGTTGGTGTATTGTGTTGGTGGTAAGTATTTGGTCATGTGTGTTGTTTGTTATTGATTACTGGGAGCATATTGTCTGTCTGCTGTTTCCATTTGGGACAGTGCACTTTGTGACACTTGTGTCAGGTCTTGTGCATTTCTTTGTTTGCTTTCACATTGCATGACATGCCATGGTGTGTTGGGTGGTGGAGATGGGGAGGGGTTGGGTGAAATGGCACTATTTTCATGTTGTTTTGTGCTAGGGGGTAGTCATTAATGCATCATGAATGTATGTCTTTTAATGACACAGCATTGGTTGTCTTTGGGTAGGTAGGGATGCACACAATGTAACACTTCCAGGTGACCAATCTCAGGCTGGTATGGTTGTGACAGTTGACTGTCCCTTATGTCATCATCATTGATTGTCAGCTGGTATGTGCCAGGGCTGTGTGAACTCCACAGGGGTGTGATATTAGGTGAAGTAATTAGCCACCAGCTGCGTACGGGCTGCCTCACCATGTGCCCTTTCCCCTCCCATGGGCAGTGGCCATAAATGTGGTTGGGGATGTGGGGGCACCACCATGTCCACCGGCAGGCCCCGGCGTGTTGCAACATTGTGCAGGACACATGCTGCCACTATGATCCTGCACACTACTGGGGGAGCGTATAGCAGCTGCCCACCAGAACAGTCAAGGGAGCGAAAGTGTGACTTGAGCACTCCGAATGTGTGCTCCACTATGCCCCGGGTTGCAATATGGGCTGTGTTGTATCTTACCTCGGGCGGTGTGGTGGGGTTCCGAATTGGTGTCATCATGTGGGTTCTCAGAGGGTAGGCACTGTCCCCTGTGGAGGTGATGATGGGTATCATTAGTGGGGTTGTAACATTACTCAGTATCTGACATGCAGGCATGTGCAGTGGCATTTATACTCACCAAGCAGTCATGTATCGCCATGCTGCCCAGCTTCTAGGTCCCGGTTTAGGGTTGACATTCTGTATATGAAACTGTCATGGGTGGACCCTGGATAGCTGGCATATACTGAGGTGATGATTCCCTTGGCATCACATACTACCTGCACGTTGATGGAATGCCAGTGCTTGCGGTTTCTATACATGTGCTCTGATGCCCTGGGAGGACATAGAGCCACATGGGTGCAATCAATGGCACCTAGCACTTTGGGGAAGTGTGCCACCCCGTAGAAATCCTGGGCAACAGCCTGCCTTTCTGCAGGTGTTCTGGGCAGGTATATGTGCCTGCGGACTGAGGGGCGTGCAGTCATGATGGCCAAGACCTGGTGTAAGCAGCGTGACTGCGTGGCCTGTGACACGCCCCCCCACTATGGCACTTGTCCGCTGAAATGACCCAGTAGCCAAGAAGTGCAGTGCATTTAGCACCTTTTCCAAGGGGCTCAGTGCTTGGGAGCACAGGGTGGGTGATGTGAGGTCATCCTCCCACTCACTCACCAGGTTGAGAATTATGTGAGGTGGAAACCTGTACCTCCCATACACCTGGTCATCAGGCATCCCAAAAAGGCTGGTTCTGGGTGTAAAAATTCTGGCCCTGACTATCCTCCTCCTCCTCCTGCGGTATCCCACGACCACTGCTGCGAGGAACGGTATATTCATCGTAGCGTCTGAGCTTGTTTGTTGTTTGCGCTCACTGTTATGCTGCGCGGGACCACGTACGCCTGCTTCCTGCTGTCGTACATGTTTCTGGATTAGCGCGTCTTTTTTGGCGCATGCGTTAGCCCCGTTCGATTCCATGAATACGTGTTGTAGGTGCGCGTGTGGGCGTTCCTTGCATTTGCCTCCTGTAAGTCCCCCGTAACACCCACATTTTCACGCGTTGTTCCCCATTCTGCATGTTACGCCCCGTGTTCCGCCTACTTTTGTTGTGTGCGCTGCGCTAAGAGCGCTTTCGCTGTGCGCGTAGCGCATGCTGTTTGATGGCGTGTGCGCCCGCGTGTGCCACGCAGGATTTTAGCGCACATCCATGGATTTACACGCGCAGGGACTTCCATGAATCGCTGTGCACGGGTTTCGCAGCGATTCGCACGCTTTCGCATGCTTGCGCTGGAATTTTCAGCGCACATTAATTCCATGAATCGGCCTGAGAATTTCTTAAAGGAGCAAGCTATCACGCACAGAACTAAAACGTTGTACCATCCAATGGGAAATGGATTAGTGGAAAGCATGAACCGTTTTATAAGAGGGATCATTCAACTGGTGTTCACCAGCAGGTTACCATGGAAGGAGACACTCAAAGAAGCACTAAACACATATAGAGTTACCCCACATTCTACAACAGAGGAAGAACCTTTTACTTTGATGAGAGGAAGGTTGTCTACAAATAGACTCAGACCTGCTTGGCTGGTACCAAAAAGGAATAAAGAAATAAATATGGAGGAACTTGTAAGGAAAGTTAAGAAAAACAAGAAGAATACAAGAAATACTATGACAAGCAAAAACATGTGACAGAAAGCAAGATTCAACGAGGAGATTGGATTAGAATTAAAAAACCAAAAAAAGTAGTGAAAGGGGAGTCAAAATTTCGGGATCCTCAAAAAGTGATGAAGTGTTCAAGAAAGTCAGTTTTTCTAGAAGATGGCAAGAAGTGGTCTTGCAATGATGTTATACGTGCAAGTAATAATGATACTATGGAAAACTCAGGGAATAAGCATATGTC
Organism: Ambystoma mexicanum; assembly: GCF_040938575.1. Lineage (NCBI taxonomy): Eukaryota > Metazoa > Chordata > Amphibia > Caudata > Ambystomatidae > Ambystoma > Ambystoma mexicanum. Next base: position 26,784,936 of record NC_090924.1, read on the forward strand.
TTCAAGGGATGATAACATAAGTGCAAAAGACAGAGACTTTATAGAAAATTATAATATGCAAAGGTCTACTGCAGAGTTGATTGAGAATAATCAACTATCATCAAGGAACAGAAGAATTGTCCTGAACTGTATGCAGGTTTTTGTTTATTACTGACTTGGTGGTGTCTCAAACTAGAATCCACCGTTGTCCTTGTTGAAGCTGCTGTTCCAGTGATCATATCCTTTTTAAAATAAAGTATTTGTTCCAGTTGTTATTTAGCTTTGCAAATGTTTGTCGCAACATAGTTCATATCTCATGTATATTCTAGCTTATAATAACTTTTATACATATTTATAAATTAATAGTTTATATTACAATGTTTTCATTTTAGATATAGTAAATTCTCCTTTTGTTCATTATGAAGGGGAGATATTATAATATTTACGTAATTCAATGTATATAGTTCATTTTCTGTTGCGCGTGCATTTGTGTATGATTCTGGAATGAAATGGCCGTTTCAGAATCATACACAAAGCGCTGCACAAATGAGAAGTTGCTCCAACCTGGGGCTCCCTGTTTATTATAAATAAACTAAGATATATTTATAACTTAATCCACCGAGTTATCGTAATTAATAAAATACGACAGGGGGACTGAGTTCACCCTCTGAAAAAAGTGGGTGGACTGCATCCCCCGCATGTACCCTCGACTTGAGCCCTGCTAATGCTTCTAAGGTACAATGCAGATGGTACCAAAAAATAACTGTAAGCTCACAAGCTTTGCACACGGCCAAGTAACTCTTGGCAAGAAAACCTTCACAACACTACTCATTGTCTACCACACTTGTGCCACAACCACTTCAGACGACTATACTGCATATGTCGAAGTGGTTGATTGCAATATAGCAACACTTCGCATGAGTCGAAAAAATAGGTTGGAAGCAAATCTAACAAATGCCTACCTGAAATTCTTGCAACCCAAATGTACTCACTAAAGTATAGCACAATACACAGTTACAATACACCAACTGTTATCTAACTACTTTAAACATACCCTTCATTATAATTATTGTCATTGGTTTTTTAGAACACACTTAATATCCAGAGGTTTCTAAGCGTGGACCCAGGGCTCGAACCTGTGTTGCTCCGCGTTGTCTTGCTTCCAAGGTGAGTGCGTTGCCCCTAAGCTATCCTCCCAGCTATAATACACTTCAAATATGCCATCAAAGTTATTCTTTCACTATATATCCATACTACTACAATACTACTTGTAAAATTCTACAGAGGGTATCTAACCGGGTAAGGTGTCCCATCAGAGCTCTGCGGTCTGATTTTTGTTTGAAAACAAATGAATTACATTCACTTTTCAGGCCCTTATTTCCACTTTTACTTTGAATTTAATCCTTCCCATTGCGCACTCGGCACCTGCTGCCTTTTGCTCCCCCTCCTCGCTACCTCCTGGATTCTCTTCCCATCCCATCTCTTGTCCCGCCCTTCAACAGCTGATTGGGGTTTTGCAGTGACCCCTTGACCTAAAATCTTATCAGTAACACCCTGAGGGAAGCCCCCGTGGCCAAGGGCCCCAAGGCAAAGGGCAACTCCTAAGATGCAGCCCCAGGAGGTGTCTGCAGGTGTCAGAAGGGGTAGCAGGCAGCCACCCAATAATAATAATAATAGCCAACACTGTCACCTAACGCACATATAGTACCCAAAGCAACCCACTGTGCCCCCACTCCCTACACTCCACTCAACACTAAACTCAAAGGACAGGAGAGTAGTACTTAGCACGTAATACCCCAGCTACAGTGACAAGATCCAGCCCACAAATTACCTCACACACTGAACGTCTTGATTGTCCACGACCGTAAATCTGGATTCCGAACATCAAGAGGCATGGAAACTGCTCTTCTGAACACCTGTGAAGAACTGCTTGCATCTCTGGACTCAACTCTCCAGCTGCCCTCATCCTACTCGATTTCTCCTCTGCCTTCAATACGGTTAACCATTCCATCCAAATAAAATGGCTCCATTATACCCTTGGTATCTCGGAGCAGGCACTGGACTGGCTTACCTCCTTCCTAATTGACTGTTCGTCCGTGGTCATTTTGGGTACCTTCTCCACACCTACTTCCTTCTCCACCTGTGACATCCACAGGGCTCAAACCTCTCCCCCTGGTTCTTCAACAATTACAATGCTCAGCTAGCACTCCTCATTTACTCTTTCTCCACCAACTTGCAGTGCTATGCAGATGACACACAACTCTTTTCAAACTCCCGGCTGACCCTCTTGCATATTCGATCATCCCTGACTGCCTATCTGCCATCCAGTACTGGTCTATTTCCAAAGATCTCTGTCTCAATGCCAGCAAGACTGAGATCATTCCCATTGGGACCTCTGCTCCCTCTTTTTTCCCCTTACTCTGGCCATCCTCTGTGGGCTCTCCCCCTGCTCCTTCTTCTGAAGCCAGAAACCTTGGAGTCACCTTTCGCTCATCTATCCTTCCTCCCTCACACCAAGGACATTGCGAAGAAGTCCCACCTTCAACTCTCTCCTTCTCAAAGGAATTCTTCCTTTTCTCAGTTTCCCCCAGAATCTCAATGTTACCCGAGCCCTGGTTCTCTCTAGGCTTGACTACTGCAATAGCCTTGTCCTGAATCTACCTTCTTACACTTTACGACCCCTCCAGCTAACTCAGAATAGGGCAGCAAGACTTATAATTGGCCTTAAGACCAGGGACCGCATCTCTCCTGCCCTCAAAACTCTTCACTCTCTCCCGGTTTCAGCACACAATAAATTCAAACCTGTCTGCATCATTCACAAGGCTGATTGGGGCCTGGGACAATGTTTTCTGCAACTTTCTATTACAAAACACTCAAACTCTAGACCTCTGCGATCCTTTGGCAACAACTCTCTGTGTGTAAAGCTTTCCACTAAACAGAGGTACGGAGGCCGATCACTTTCTTCAGCTGGCTCCCTTTTATAAAACAGTCTCCATGGCCCTTATTTATCTGTTGGAGACCAGGCTTCCCATACCCAATCACCCCAGTCTCTGTCTACCGCTCAGCACTTGCCTCAGCACCCACCGGCCTCACTCCTGTAGACTTGCACTTTTCTACCCAATGCGGTCCCAGGCCACATAACAATTACCTTACTATGCACTTCATCTGCTGATCACCCATGAGCATGGACGTTCCAGCACTTACCCCCACAACCCACTTTCCTCTTATCGCTGCACTTGCATGTTAAGAATACTGACAAGGCACAGTAGGCTCATATTCCACTATATTTGCTGTTTTCAATCCCATGTTCCCTCCTTGCTGCCCTGTTGGTGCTTTGAAACAGAATTGACTTACTGTATGAGTGCCGAACATACGCACAATACGTAAGTAAATAAATACATAAATAAATAAATGAATAAACAACAGCCAACTTGTTTCCCAAGACACCACCTCTACTCATCTGGGCGGTTGCCAGGGCATAATTCCACCTGCGACTAGCAGAAGTAGCTCCCAACTTTGTCCCACATGCCAAAAGAGGACTAGCCAGCCATCAGCCAGCATCAATGGACAAGGTAGGCACAACTAAAATTACAATTACAATTGCTTGTAATTCTACCTATGTTATTATTCACCCTCTCCTAAACCACCAAAGTGTGCAATAATTACACCAACATCAAACCATCCACACTTGGGACACCCTCTAGGAAATCCTGTGTGAATACAAACTGATTTGAATGTGTATTGTATTGTGAATCCTAGGCCTTTCTCCCACTATCTACGAAAATCAAATCTATGTGTATTTTCTTGTGCCTGCCACTTTGTGAAACCTAGGCCTTTCGCCCACTGTCTAGGAAAATCAAATCTAGGTGTATTGCCTAAACCTAGGCCTTTCTCTCACTATCTAGAAAAACAAATCTAGGTGTGTTTTTCTCGTGCCCGCCACTTTGTGAAATGTAGGCCTTTCGCCCACTGTCTAGGAAAATCAAATCTAGGTGTATTTTCTTGTGTCTGACACTTTGTTAAACCTAGGCCTTTCTCCCACTATATAAGATAATCAAATCTAGGTGTGTTTTTCTTGCGCCTGCCACTTGTTGAAACCTATGCCTTTCTCCCACTATCTAGGAAAATCAAATCTAGGTGTGTTTCTCTTGTGCCTGCCACTTTGAGAAACCTATTCCTTTCTCCCACTATCTAGGAAAATAAAATATGGATGTGTTTTCTTATGTCTGTCATTTTGTGAAAGCTAGGCCATCCACCCAGTATAAAAGGAAATATCCGGCTACCCACTAAAAGTCACAACTAGGGGACCACAACTAGACCACAGCCCAATCTAACCAGGAACAGAGAAACTGAAAGTCAGTGGATTGATACTATCATTACAGAGAACGCGGAAGGAGGGATCGATCCCCATAAAAAAGGTCACAGGGAATCATCCCAGGGAACATTGCAAATTAATCAGAGGTGGTTACGAAATGTGTATTGCCTGACAACATCTACTACAAGATGCAAAGGAATAAATACACGTTCAAGGCCTTGAGAATGAACATATCGGTCGAAACACGTGTCGGCTATCAAGTTTATTACTGCACAACTTGAACATAAAAGACAATATTAATTTGGATTTGCAGTGTGGATTCTATCATTTGTATTGATCACATACTTTGCACAGTGTTAATGAATAGATGTGAATAGTAGTACTAAGTGCGGTGTTAGTCTTGCAACAGTCGTAATTCATAACCAGGAACAGGTGTCAGGTCAGTCAAACGTCAATTTCCCAAGGCATACAGGTCCCTCGACGTATACCTGTAATATAAAATGGAATTGGTTTCTTTTGTAAAATAAACAGATCTCTACTATTTAACAGATTCCCTACCAACCGATTTCCTTAAAACCTCTTTTCACATTGATACCTTATACCTTATTTCCTAGAACTTGAGACATTCCCACTTATTTGACATCACTGCGTCCTAGACAAGCTACAAAACATTTTCGTTTAAACATTTCCCTTTTGTGGGTCATTTTCACACCATAACTATAATACCCTCCATTCCTAGCTCTGTGTGAGCTGGCTTAGAACATGATTTTTGTTTTCAATAACACACAATAGATCACATCCTCCATGGGACACATTTTCCCCTTCCGGGTGCTCCATGCAACCCTAAGGAGACAAAACAATTAAAGAAAAATGTCTTCTTCTTTCCTTGTCTTCCAGGCACGTCCGTAATAGATGACAGAAACGTCCTTGGGGATCCCCGTTGTCTGTAGAAAGTCAAAATAAAGGAAAAAGTCATTCAGGCATTTGCAAGGGGTGAGGTTTTCTTCCCACTTTAACCCCCTTCCTCCCTTTCTGCTAGCAAAATACTCTCTGTGTCATTCTCCCCTATTCGTTGGTGCACAAAAACAACTATTTTCCAACTACCCCACGGGGATACTTAGTTTCGGCTTGGTTCTTTGCTCAGCTTAGCTGCATTCTTCCAGGTTAGCAGTAAATTCTTGTTGCTTAGCTGCACATACTTCTTCAGTTTAGCAGTACATTCTTGCTGGTTAGCTGCACATACTTCCTCAGCTTAGCTGTCATCCTTCATATGCTTTTATTGCCGTTAGTTGGACCATGGTCTATGCTTGTGCTTTGTGTTCATACTAGGGAGATAAAACAGAGGCATTTCGCTGCACACCGTCCCTGTCTAACTTGATCTAGCCTACCCCTGTCTTCTAACACTATGGCACCAATTCTTACTATGTGCCTCCACCTTTATTGTTGCCATTAATGTTTGCCTATTCTAATGCTTGCATATCTCTATCATATCAATCCTTTTGACATTATGAACACGAAAAATGATTACTCACCTTCAATTTTACTTCTGTTGTCTGTAGTTGTCTGAAATGGCTAAAGTTTTGACATCTATTTCTCTGCTCTTTCTACACCCGATTATACCTATCTTGGGAAAAACAGCTATCTTTTGAAGACCTTGTGTCTCTTACTACCTTTTTCCTGTTACTCACCTGGATCCTCTTACCTTTAGTGTTGATCAATTGCGTGTCCACACCCTTTTGGCGTGAACTAGTACTTACCTTTTTCTTTTTCTCCTGAGTTTAAGGCCATTCAGACAATTTCTTGTGCTTTCACGCAAGAAGTTCATCGCTTGTCTGTAAAATAAATCAAAATTGTTACTGGCATTCATAAGTTGTTTTGCTTATTTCACCATATTTACTTTAAAATGGTTTGTGGGAGTTTCCTTTGTTTAATTGACCCAATTTTATCAGCCATACCCCTTTTCTTGGTCTTCATGGTGTTCTGTTGTTTTTTTTTTTATTGCCCAACGCTCCTTTTTTTTTCTCTTAGTCAGGAAACCTCATAAGTGCTATTTATTTTCCACTTTTTTCTTTTTTTTCTTTATGCTTTGAGTGTATCCCTTATCCTTTTATTCATTTGGCAGTGGACCATTCAGCTACAGGCCAGTGCCTGCTCCTGCCTGCACGTTGATTTGAAACCCCATGTAAAATCACTTGCTTCTCATCTCATGAAGTTTATCACTACCTCTTTTTAATTCTAACACTACTCCTGTAGCAGTAAAATAACCCTTGCTCATGCCATGCCAGGTTAGATGCTACACTCTGTTTGTTGCACTTTATCATTACAATGCCATTGCAGGGATGTCATTTGGGGGTCACCAGGGGTCGTGGCTGCACCCCGGAGGTGTCCCTTGTTGCCCCGCGGTCCCCTTTGCTACCCTAAAATAACAAATTGTTTTAAACTTTTCCTACAGATATGTCATCAGAGGTCACGGGTCATAAACACATACACACGCGTCGCTGCAGGGCCTACCTAGGTGAGAAGCTTTTCCGACAAGCAATGCGAGAGGCAAGCATTTCTTAAATCCTGCACTACCCCCCAGTGCTCTTGTTCATGGACTCCTTGTTACCCACTGCTGTCCCCATTAACCAAAGGGGCTAACGTCACAGGGCTAAACTCCCCCGTCTTGTCCCCAAATCATGGAAAGCTTTTTCTAGTGAACTTGGCGTAGAACATCCCTTCTCATTTCTCGCAAAATTCTCAACCCTGCTTTGGTTACCTACCTCTATTAGTTCCCCCAGCAGTGTCTGTACTTATCCCCTTTTGCTAAATTAACCACTATGCTATGTTTACTTAATATACTCTATCCAGTGTGAGCTTAACACGCAGCTCATTCATAGTAACTACAATATATCTATTTTTCCTATAACCACAGGCGATGCTTCATCACGCAGCCCTTGTGTATTCCTTTTACTGTAATCTGCAAGCCTCTTCCTTTTAATAGCACCACAATGACTACAGGCTTCTGCATGCTCCATGCTGCTAGGAATCGCTCATTCCTTGCCACACGACAGTAGACCCCAGAGACATTTTTATTGGAAGGTTCATGGGGTGGCTGCCCAGGGCCCCCCACAATTCTGCCTGGTCTAAAGCAAGATTCCAGTTTACATTAGGCTTGAGTAGCACATGCCAGGAAAATTTTATTGCATGCTGCTGATGCTCCAAACCCATTTCCTGTCGATTTTGACAAGTACATTCTGCCTTGTTCAATTAAAACATGCAATGCCTTTCATTTTCAGTGTGGAATACATAGTTTGGGCAACACAACTTTTGTAGCGTTACTTCCCCTCTGTGGGAATGTTGCTGATCGTGTGCATTAGCCAAAGTTGAAATCCATGTTCATCCACAGAGGTTCAGAAGTTGTCTCAGTGTGTTAGTCACTTTTTGTAGGGATATGTGTTCATGTGAATGATCAGAAGAGCACATCCCAGTGAGGCTGGCTGAACCATTTTTAAATCTGAAGTTCACAAATATACCTGCACATTTACTTGGGTTTGAAGCACAAGCAGCGCGATTAGCAGCACTACTCCTGCACCAGATAGGGGTTCAAATTAGTTTGCTCAGCTGGGCATTCTTGAAACCTAAGCAATCCCTTAAAAAGATGTACATACAATATCTGTCCAAGCGGCAAACAAGTATGCACATTCGAAACTGTGCTGCAAAAGTGTTCATGCTTGTATCCTGGCTATACCAGCAGACGGCACAGCGATCCTGGTCAAATCATATAGGATCCCTTGCATTACTGTGCTGTTTTCTGTGAGGTTTTACCTACTTGCATGCGGGAACTCCCCTTGATAATGGAGAACTGACGCTAACATCATTCCCACATTGTGTAACCCCCTTCTGTAATGTTTTGGTTTTTTAAAAATCATCAGGTTTGGAAATGCGGGTTGCATATTTTTGCAAGTCATTTTATAACATTAGATTGTTTTAGTTTGTTATAAGAGCTGGAAGAGAAAGTGCTCAACCGCAGGAATTGCAATATTGACACAAATCCCAGCTTCATCTCTTAAACACTGTGTGATCCTGGGCATCTCATTTAATCTTTTATTTCCTAAAATGTCTTAATTGCCAGTCTCTAAACCTTTCAAAATCTCCAGCCCTCCAGGGTGATTTTCTTCTCAGGGTATGTTTTTCATTGTGGCACCACTCATAGTTTCACTGGCTATGGGGTCATTTCCAATGTGATAGTGAGCATTGACATATTGCATACTACAGGTACTTGTCCCCTCGATCTCTGATGGCAACACAATTTGAAAACCATGCCCCACTCCTACTCTCAGTCTGCCTGGATAAAGATACCTTCCTGGCAGCTTCTAATCTGCCTATTCTGAGTTGCATGTATCTTTTCACAAACAGTCCCAGTCCTACATTAATACTGCAGGCTGCATATGTTTCCGGATTCTAAAAGGTATCTTGGTTCTATACTAGAAGTGAAGTAACCTCTTCGTAGATTACTAATGTTGGCCTTCAAATGCTACTTGTTTCTCATTCTGAATAGAGCAAGGATGGAGACGGTAGAGGACTCAAAATGGCGTGAACATGCTTATCTTCAATGCTGCACAGCAGCATAGTATGTCTCACAGAGAGTAAGGCCTCTAGGCAATACTGAAAATTCCCATACAGATGCCTCTCATAAAACATGAGAGAAGCGCACAGGTTATCAGTAATACTGCATTTCTTGTTAACCTCATTGGCAACACGCAGAAGATGTCTTTTCATCTGCGCTCATTCATCCTAATCGGAATGAATCACTCTTGTTAGTCCCCCAGACCCTCCAGGTCACCCCAATAATGCCTGGGGCTGTTCTGCTGTGAGACACATTCACTCAAGCATTCTCCAGATCACTGAAATAACCTCACAATTACAACGGCTGCTAGCGTGCCCACCACGAGTCAAAAATGAAAACATGTGATGACCCAGCCAGATCTGAGCCCTGCATTTACCAGCCATCCCACGGAAATATTTAGCTGCTCTTTTCATTAATAAATATCCCCTTAGCGATTGGGTAATACATGTAACTGCACTAGTGTATTTCTCCTATCTTTAAATGTGGGCCTTTTATTCCATAATTTACAACAATGCTCAGAGTGATTCTTTGCATCTTACGATTTGCATTTCATACCTTATTTCCACGTGACCTTCAGCCTGTCTTTTTATAAAATTCTGTGTGATTTAGACAATCTTGCAAGGCGCGCGTGGAGAGCGTTCTCCATGCTTATCTCAAGGGCTGCTTATTTGCACATTCCTTTCTTGTTTGATCACTGCGTTCTCTCTCGTGGGCTCTTAGTGAGGGGCCTGTTTTATTTCTCTTGTCAACCCCCCTTTTCACATTCGTTCTGAACTGTGTTTTTCCAAACTGCTGTTCTGATGTTAAAACAACCAAAAAAAATACTATCTTTAATCACTACTTGCAACCTCATACAGACATTCTAACAAAACCAGAGCTCTGTTTTTGCTTTAAGGATTTTTCAATCATTTCTCATATTGTACACACTCCACAGGCTCACATTTCCTAGTTCTTAACCGGACCTCCCCTGTACTTCAAAGTTGAACCATTTACCATACATTGCATTCCTTTTCGCTCAGCGCGCTTAATGCACGAGAACAGTACATCCCTAAATCACTACAACTCAGTCATTTTAAATGTGAAAATCCATTGTTCTTAGCATGATTTATCAGTTATTTTGTCTTCTACGAGGACATCACAAATCTAACTCCATAGTTGCTGGTTTGAAACAAAATATGTTTACTTAAAGTGTACTAGCATTTTGTACTTTTGACAGGCTGTTTTAACTCTTTTTGGGCTGCAATCACCACAAATTTGTGTTCTTTAAACTATAATATCTGACCACCTATTTTAATGCAATTTTTTCGCAATTTCAAAACCTTGGCTTGACGCCAATTTTTCAATTTAGCTTAAAATATCATTTTTATACTAGCTTCAATATATTTACAGTGCACATTCAGTTATGCCCTAAAATAAATCACATGGTCAGCCGTATCATAGAACAATTAGATAACACAACGTGACATGTCAAAATCAGACACGATCTGGTCGGCTGCATACAAGCCCCTGGTGAATATTTTACTCTTGTTGTTGATTTTTAAATGCAGTTAATGTTTTTGGTTTGTTCCTTTTCCCCGTGTCCCTGTCTCTATCGGCTACGGCAGCTTTCACTCACCTTTTGTTCTTCCGCCGACCCTTTGCGATCACTGCCTTCTTCAGGTTTTTCGTCTGGTCCACTGCCCGTAGAGATGGGAAGGGATTTGCCGGGTCCCTTCAGGCCCCGACTGCAGTCTTAATAATACTACCATTGTCTACGGGGAGCTTCACAGTCTGCTCAGCCCGAAATTGCGAAGGACTCGTGATATTGCAGAAGACCTAGAGCTACTTTGTGTCAACGGCCATTAGGTGTCTTATTTTAATCAATAGTTGATGGTCAAAACCATCCTCCTCACTACCAAATTTACAGGAGGGCGCAGAGTTCTCTAACGGGCCCATAGGTCAGAGAACACCCTCTAGTACCTGTAAAACAAGATAGCAGCACCTTGAGGAGGTTGGGGTGCAGGATTCACATACTCCAACACAATTCAATAAGGACAACTCAATGGATCAGCACAGAGACTGTTAAGTTTAATAGGGTTTATTTCATGCCACTTCTGACATAGTGCCCACCTATCTGCGGTAGTCGGGTTCCCTCACTCAACTACCACCCAGCATTACACAGAGCTCATTTTATAGCAAAATGTGAGGGAGCAATCTGCCCCCACCTTTTCCTGCACAGTCTTAGACAACTTCATCGTTAAACATTAGCTCATTGGGCAATTCATTTTAATTGGACTAACACTACAGAATGAAATACGCTCTAGCATGCATGTCTGACTTGTCCACCGGTGTTCTGTTAGATTTATAGTTGATTCAGCTGGTCTCTTCAGATAAGGTTTCAGAGACGGCCTTATCAAAAGTCTAGGTTCTACCCATTTGTCAAGTTTCTGAAAGCATGGTGTCCTCGAACGTCTCAACTTTAAAATTACCTCATCTTTACACACTTTGAGCACTACTCAGTTTCTTCTCATTGTAGCCACATTTTGGTTATATGCATTTTTATTAAAGGTATTTTAGCCAGAAAGATTTACTGTCTGTGTACAGAAAATCTTATTGTCCGTTCTCTGCCTTGCCACCTTATTACATCATGGTAATGCCATTTTCGACATTATAAACACAATGCCTTTTGAATACTAGTATATTGTAACATTATGACTACCATAATCATATAATTGCAACACCCCATAAATCCCTTCGAATTTCTCTGCTTAGGTTTAAGTGGGGGGGCCCTCCACTTAATTCAGCTGTTGATTAAATATATATTTAATTCGAGTTATACCCGTCATGGCCCTATTCACCTCCTCACCCACCCCTCTGGTCAACCTCCTCTCCACCACACTAACACCCACACCCTCCCCCACCTACCTGGATGCCCCTTGCCACCCAGACCAACAACTTTTCCTCCAATAGCCCCCCTTGGTCATACCTTCCCGCAGCCCCCAGCTACCCCCCCACCTCTCCTTCAGTTCCCCCTGCCATTGCCATCCGGACCCATTCAGCATCTGCAAACATAACCCTCCAACTCTCTTGCGCCCTCATCAGCACCTGGTTAATCTATCCAAATAAAATCCACATCTTTGACCTCATCACAGATGAAAATCTAGATGTCGTCTTCATCACAGAGAACTGATTTTCAGTCCATTATGAGCCTATTGCACACAACCTTATTCTTCAGAACAGATCACAAAGGGGAGAGGACTGGCAATTCTACACAAACACCAATTCTCATTATTAATTAAGGATGCCTCAGCCAACACCACAGACTTTGAATCCCTTATGGTAAAACTCCAACTATCACCCTCCAACTCGGACAGCTTCCTGCTCATCTGCAGACCACCTGGCTATAACAATAACTTTGCAGATACTCTCTGCAATACTTTGACAACCATCATCAACCTCCATCCAACATTCACCATCCTAGGAGATTTCAACATCTGGTTTGACTCACCCTAAAACCCTATTACCCAATCTCTCACAGAGAACCTACATGCATTCAAAATGACACAAGAGCATACAGACTGGAAATCAGAAATACCAAGCACGTATTCTACGGGAACCACATTCTAAACTCCAGGAACCCCAGTAAGGAACTACACAGAATAATTTCTGATTTCAACTCCTGCCCTGCTCCAATCCACCGCTCATCTCCCTATCCCTATGTAAAACCTTGTCAGAACAATTTCACAATGTCGCTATCGACAGATACTCCACCATCATCTCTAAATTGGATCACATGCCTCCTCACCCTACCCAATGACAGCAGGACCGCAACTGAAACACCCCTTCACTTCCAATCGTCACTTCCTTCTCACCAATCACATACGAGGAGTTCCTCCTGCTTCTAGCACAAAGATGCCCATCAGGCTCCCCCGAGGACCCCTACCCGCCCATCCTCCACAAACATATCCTGGCCTCAGCCTGTGCAGGCAGTATTGCACTATCAATCCTCAATGACTCCCTAACATCTGGAACCTTTCCGGAAGCCCTAAAAACGTCCTAAATTAACATTAAACCGCTCCTCAAAAAACCTGCACTCGACCCTCTTCTTCCCCAAAACTACTGACCAATTTCCAACACCCACTTCATGGCCAAACTATGGATCACACAGTATACCAGCAGCTGGGCCTCTTCACTGTAGCCAACAACCTCCTAGACCCAGCACAACCTGGCTTCAGACTGCTCTGAGGAACAGAATCCTTCCTCGTCTCCATCTGGGATGACCTAAAACTAACAGCAGATGTAGAAGGCTCCGTTGTTCTCATCCTTCTTGACCTCTCAGCAGCATTCGACATCATCAACCACACCATCCTTCTAGACAGGCTATATTCATTAGGAAACAAATATATAGACCTCTCATGTATCTCCTCATTCATCATTCAAAAATCACGCTCCTATGCCTTTTCACCTCCATCACACGACCAGTTACAAAAGGGGTCCCACAAGGAGCATGTCTATCTCCCCCGCTCTTCAACATATATCTAAACCCTCTGCCTGCACTCATCCACTCCCACAACCTTAGCTGTTACAACTATGCTGATGACTACTGGATGACGACCAACCATCTCATCCTCAATCCGGGGAAAACTGAAATCCTAGTCTGCGGGAAAACATTGCTCCTCCCACAACCTATTCCTTTGCCGCAATCCCTAGGATGCCCAGCGGCAACCTCCATTTCAGTGAAAAACCTCAGATGCACACTGGATGCAGATCTATCCCTCTCCCAACAAGTCAACTCAGTTTCCAGAACCTGTTTCTTGCACCTAAGCCGCCTCAGGTGCATCTTCCCTTACCGCTCCTACTCTCACTGTCTCTCCATCATCCTTTGCCACCTAGACTATGCAAACTGCCATTACCTAGGCGGACCAGCATCTCAGCTAAGGAAACTGCAAAGAATCCAAAACGCTGCAGCCTGCCTGCTCATGAACCTACCTCCCAGAGAACATATCGGCCCTACACTACAAATGCTCTATTGAGTCCCCATCGGTCGGTGAACAACCTTTTAAACCATGTGCATCACCCACCCACCCATCCACAACACAGGGCCAGAATTCTTTCAAGCCAAAATCCCTTGCTACCACCGCTCCTGGAATCTCAGATCACACACAGGATCCATCCTTGTGGTCCCACACTACAGCTCCTCCAGAATGGGTGGATCCTCTTTCTCTGTCCAAGTGCTGATCATCTGGAACTCTCTATCCATGCACATTCACAACATTAACAACCAAGTGGCATTCAGAAAGACCCTCAAAGCCTGGCTTTTCCCCTCCACCTCTTGAAACCCTCCCATATCTACACCTCCAATAGGCGCACAGACACACTGACCTGAACACAACAGCACCCCTTTCCACCAATTTTCCACAGATGCCGGCAGCGTTCGCAACAGCACACAATGACAAACTTGTTCCCCTTGAACACAACACCCATGCACACCAATACTTCACAGATACCCGCAGCGTTCGCAGAGGCAGATAGTAACAAACTATTGCCCCCCTCAAACAAGACCCTGACCTCACCATTACCACTGATGTCAGCAGTGTTTGCAGAGGCACTGTAACAACCTCCCCCTTTCAACCACCCCAGCCCCTCTCACACTGGCTAGACAGCAACTCCAGTGAGAACTAGTATAGCTATTCGCCCATTCTTGGTACGTGGGAGACAAGTAGCTTGCGGCCCCAGTTTATACTCACGGGTAGACAATGCCCACTAGAGTAGCAAGCCTTCTCCCCCCATAGACGACCCGGAAGACCATAGCATCCTATTCGCCAAATCCCGGCAACTGGGAGACAAGTAGATAATGGTCCCAGTTTATGCTTGGGGTAGACAATACACACTAGAGTAGCAAGCTTTTCCTCCCCCACAGAAGATCAGGAAGCCCAGAAAGATGCAACAACCACAAAGAGCATCCCCCTAAGTTTGAGGTATGCATAAATGCACAGCCTTGCACCCACACACTATATAAAGCAGCTACGGCTATGCAAATTCCAGCCTAGCTGGGCACATAACTTGTGCACTGAAACATCAGATTTGCCTCAACAAGCTTTCCACTAGAATACAGCGAGAGCCTACAAAAAATAAAATCAGTTTAGCTGTAACATATTGAATCTCACATGCTACCACTCGACTCTGATCCTGCAGCACCCAAACCACGTGCCTGATCCTTTGGGTTGCTTAACGGAGCCTAGCAAGCCCTCATAAATCCTAGTCCCTGGCAATATGTACATAAGCATCCTAAAAATCCTCTTAGCATCTCCTTTACAACTGGCTTCGGCCTCCAAGTGCGTTCCATCACAAAGCACTTTGAGGCCATACAAATGGGGAAATAGCACTATACAAATGACAACTACAATACTTAATTACAACACACTTCAAAAATGCTTACAAAACACAGCCATAATACTACAATAGTACTTTTAAAATCCAATACAGTTAGAATATGCCAACGGGCATTTGACTACTTTAGGCCTAACCTTCATTAGAATAAACTTCAAACATCCTATCACACTTTCACATAGTATATCCATGCTACCACAAACATGTATTCTGTAACATGTATATTCTTTAAGACCTTTTAAATGCCCAAAGCTGTATGTAAAAACAGTAGGGTTGTTTTAATCCACCATGGATTTTTCTTTTTCCAATTACCCAATGATTACTTCATCTTAATACAACAACTGAGTACCATGCACAGGTTTTGTACCAAACATAGCACATATGATAGGTTACTTACAATGCACTTAATACTCAGAGGTTTCTAAGTGTGGTCCTGGGGATCAAACCTGTTTTGCTCCGTGTCGTCTTGCTTCCAAGGCGGGCATGTTGCCTCTGAGCTATCCTCCCAAGACTATTTATGAGGGACAAAAAAGTCAATCTATATGTACAACTGTAGCAATTGTAGGCAATTAAAGGTTTTAAAGTATCTTGTTTAACACAAGAAGCAGAGATTCCAGCCTTATTTCCATTGGCAAGTATCCATACCCAGTATTATACTTATTTTTTCTTCACAAGGAAATAACTACAGATTCCATACGCAGTATCCTCAATTGTACTATGATTCAAAATACCATATACACTTCAATAATTTCATTCCACCATATTACAAATACTGTTTACTCCCCCTACAGTACCTATAATTACTAAACACATGCCCCAAAAATGTGGTCCCTGGCCACAACCACATAAATAGAATTAAACCATACCATAAATACGCGCAATACACCTTCAAATAACATTACTCACCGAGACCACCCCCCATCCCAAAAGCATCCGCAGACATACGTTCGTGTCCACGGACAGTAAAGTTGAGTGTGGACTGTGCGGCACCAGCACAGCTTTTTCCACCTAAAAACCACCTAAAAAAAAGCACTCCATATGAACAGTTTTCCACTGCCCACCCTTTCCAGGCACTTTTGTTTTACATCATTTTTTGGCTATTTTTAAAAAAAAACTACTAGAAAGAAGGACACCAAATTTGCAGAGGCAAACTTTTGGGACCAAGCTGATGCTCCTCAGGCATGTTTGGAGAAAATCTGTCCAGCGGTTTGGGATGTAGACACAAGCATAATTTATTTCCATTATGTCTAGGAGTATTTCAAAGGTTTTGGACCCCCTGTCCCCCATAACTTTTCCTCCCCTAGACAAAACAGCAGCAGACTTCACAAAATCATTCTGAGTTGGACATATATGTTTTTTTCAAGGTTTGCAGAGGATATGTCAAGTGTCGCCAAAGTTATAAGTCACACGGAAACTGCTCTTCTTAGGGGTTGAGCAACTTACCCATAATTATGTATATAAACACAAAGGAATGCTGTCTCTCTTTTACAGTTTCGGTTGCTAATTTGCTCTTGTCATCGATCTTGGCTGTACTCGTCTCATCTCTTCTTCATGTTCAGATTCATGGTGTTGTGGCAGGGGGGTCTCTCCTTTGTAGGGTTTGATTTCACCAAGGTGCATCCATGCCCATCTTCCTTGCACCTTCACAGCTGTTTGTGTCACTTCTTCCATGTTGAAAGGGCCCTCAAAATGCAATTAATGCTAGCGACGCGCAAAGTTCCTGCAGACAACTTTTTCCCCACTTATAAAGCTAAAGGTTTCAGAACTGTAGTAGTGTCAATTGGTTGATTGTCTTCATCAGCTTACTTTGACCTCCCCTGCCACACTTGATGCTGTGGAGACATACATTTAACAGACTCTGTCATCGTAGTTAACTAATTTTGCCTTTCAGTTCCCGATACATTTGAAACATTATGCGCAGCAGTCTGTGCCGAGTGGGAGGAGCAAGAGGTACACGCAAATGGCATCACGTCACCCATTCATGTGGAGTCAGGTAATGGTCTGAGTTGGGCTGTAAATAGGTCTTAAGGTCGGCAATAGAGCCATCCTTTTTTCAGGGGCACTTTTAATTTGGCAATTTGCTCCTTGAGGAGGCTGTTGAGGTGTTTGTAAATGTTGTTCGCTTGTGAATGATAAGCGGAGGAAAACCTGTGCTTAAGAGCAAGAAATAGAGTAATGTGCTCAAATACTTCATTTACAAAGTAAGGTCCATTATCAGATCTGAGCACTTCATACACTCCCCAGCCTGGAAATAACTCATGTGCGAGGAACTTGGTTGCACATGTGGCATCCAGATGTGTGCATGGACCAGCTTCAATACATCGGGAAAAGGGATATATGACTACTAGCATATATCTGTATCCATTACAAATTTGGAGAAAATCTACATAGTCGATATGCAAATTCGGATATGGTCCAGTAATATGGGGCATTGTCCCTATCACTGTTCACAAAGTGTGCCCAGCAGTAAACTCCTGGCATGTTAAACAATTCTCACCAAACTCAGCAACATGCTCTGCCTGGTTTGGAACAAACCATTCTTCAGATATCATCACTGCAAGACACTCTCATGATATATGTGCTGGGTGATGTAATTGGTCTAATGCTACTTTGAGAAGCCCTAAAGGCATAACTGGTTTCTCGATGCTATCCAGCCACCACATTGCATCTGTGGGGAACAATGAGCATCTTCTTCATTTCCATAATTCTTGTTCTTCTGGTGGTGCTCGTCTCTATAGTTCTGTAATGTGTGCTATGGGCAATGCAATAAACCCCTTCTTTAATACCATCTTAAGTACACTTTTGTTTATTTGGTGTTGTCTCAAATTTAGATATTTGAGACATCTATCATGTTACCTGTCATGGCAATGTCACTCCTCTCTTTCAGCAATTTGTTGAGCCCTTTTAAGAGTGGCCTTACATATGTGCTGCAGTCAAAGACCCATGCCCTGCAATAATTACAAAGGTCTAAGAGGTGTTGTAAACATTTTACTGTTTCTGGCTTGGGTGTCTTCATATTTCCATCGGCTCTTTCAGGAGTCACTTGTCTTCCTTCCCATGATATTTGCGGACATATATATAAGCCTTCTTCCTGACAATATTGCATTTGTGCTTTGTCAACCTTATACTGCTTCTCTGCCAAGACTGTCATCAGTTTTATTGAGTCTCTCCTGCACTCCTCCTCTGTCTCGCTGCACCCCAGAATGTCATCTGCATATTGTATCATTGTGCTGTCAAGGTGTATGTTTCCTAAGTCCATTTGTAACACTCAAATGAAAACAGAACGTGACACGCAGTACACCTGAGGTAAACAAATATGTTTCAACTTGATCACATGATAGATAAACATGGTCAAATCTTGGGAAGGGGGATAAAAAAAAGAAGGGGTTCTTTAAATCGATCACTGTAAAATATTTAGCTGTAGACAGAATATTGCACAATATTGTGGCTGGATTTGGAAACAATGGGAATTCTGTTTCAACAATATTGTTTAGAAAGAGGAGTAAGTCCTGAATAAACCTCAATGACCCCCCATGTTGTCTTTTTCACTGTGTACACAGCCATGTTACATTGATATTCTAATGGCACTATTGTCTGTAGTTGCATCATGGTGGTAATGGTGTCATAAATACCTTCCCCTGCTCCTTTTGAAATTGAGTACTGTCTCACCTTTGGTAAAATTGTTCCTTGCTTCAATTGAATTTTGACTGCCCCCACTCCAGTGCTGGTCCACAATGTGCTTGGTACTTGCGCCAAATCCTCCTGGTGAAAGGGTGGTGCCTGTTTTACTAGTGACATTCTCCGTGTTTTTTTCTCTGCTTTTAATTTTTAGCTAGTATGTAAGGCTTATACTAAATATTACTTTGTCATCTGGATCAACATCTGCAAACAAGTCTTCATCTGTCAAATCAGTCAGTTTGTGTCCCTCATCAAGAGCTATCACTGTCCTCCAGTTTATTCTCTCATCATCAACTCCATGCAAAATTACCATGGGCCTCATTACACGGAATGTGGTAAGGGTTTACCGGTACTGGTAAGGGCACCAGTACCGGTAAACCCTTACCGGCTTACTACAAGGTCCCTTTGCGGGACCCAACCTCAATGGCTGGTTTTACCAGCCATTAAGGAACGGGCCCGCAAAGGGTCCTTGGTGCTAATTACGGTACCGCAATTTGCGGTACCGTAATTAGCTCCTTCCCCATTCC
Organism: Ambystoma mexicanum; assembly: GCF_040938575.1. Classification (NCBI taxonomy): domain Eukaryota; kingdom Metazoa; phylum Chordata; class Amphibia; order Caudata; family Ambystomatidae; genus Ambystoma; species Ambystoma mexicanum. Next base: position 26,804,413 of record NC_090924.1, read on the forward strand.
CATTGAGCCCTATGGGGGCAAAAATGGGAATGGGGAAGTGCCTTGGTGAATGGGGAATTACCACCCCCACTCACCTTGGAGTAGGGCAGTAATTCCGCCATCCACCAAGGCAGACACGGTAAAATACCGGCGGCAACCATGGCGCTAATAGCGCCATGGTTACCGCATACCGTGTAATGATGCCCCATGTCTTCTTTCACTATTGTTGCTGCTTCTATTTCTATTGTGATCGCTTGTCTTTCCTCCCCATCCATGGGTACTTCTGGTCTGAATAAAAATGTCATAGGCAATCGCAATGTCCTACCTTTTATTCTAGGGAGCCATGCTAGCAGTGTGTGTACTCGATAAAGGAATATGTCTGGGTCTAATGGCACGCCCCTTTGTGATTTCTGGCCCTAAAGTTCTGTTATAAATACAGTGCATTTACATAATGAATCCCTGGAATGGAGCATATTATTCTTGGTCAGTAAATGATATTGTCATGTTAAGTTTACTCATCAAATCTCTCCCTAACATGTTCACTTTAATCTTGCGGGAGTACAATAATGGCATAGATATGTCATGTTTCCCAATGGTAATGGGTAATTCATCAGTGAAAGAACCATCCTTCTCACCCCAGAAATGCCCTGTGTGTTCACGGTAATGCCTGACAAATAATGATTACAATGCTGAATGTCGAGATGCTAAGAAACAGCTTTGGCATGCGGACCCACATCTGGGCATACCCGTCCCACCCAGCGTTATATTGTAAAACAATGAGATGATGGCTGGAAGGTTCAGAATTAATCTTAAAACTCTGGAAATTGCTCTGGTAAACCTTCCGGGCGCAGGTTATCCATCATCATCAATCCTTTATTTTACCATGATTCTTCTAATATCCAAACAATTCGCACCCCGTTTCTGTTTTCCCAGGCCGATGCTTATACTTACATCCGTGTATTAGCCGAGGGCCTTCGGCATCGAGTCTCCCCCAATTAGCCAGCCACCCTACGGGGCGTTCCGTGGGGATTGGAAAGGAATTTCTCCAAGGGGGCTCATGACGACCTTTCTCTGTTCAAGCATGATACCAGTCTCCACAAGTCACCCGCAGACTTTGGGCCACGGCAGAGAAACTTTGACAATCCGAATGCTCTGGTCAGCCATCATCTCTGCTATCATATTTTGATATGTTCTGAAAAAAACCCATGAAATCCTACACTTAATAACGGAAATACTCTACATGAAATGCCAAACCCACATTATTGACAATCCAACTTACGACAGGGACAGCATACATACTGAACAATTGTAGCTCTCAAAGCACTTTATACAAAATATTGTATTTTAAACCAAAAACATGTCATAATGATGATATCAAAATACAAAGCCTTTGGGGGTGAGTGGACTAGTTAGGGGATGCACTACATATACATTTCTATAGGGGTTAGCTTTCTAATTTTGGAACACTTATGTACTGCCTCCTTCTGGCAGTACCTCTAGTCTAAATTGATAACAAAATAAGACATTGGCCTTCATTAGGACTCCGGCGCTAAACCATGGTGCTATTAGCGGAGTTCGCCATGGAGAAAGGGGGAATTACCACCCCATTCCAAGGTTGGCGGGGCGGTAATTCCCCCTTTCTCCATGGCCCTTCCCCATTCCCATTTTTGCCCCGTAGGGCTCAATGGGAATGGGGAAGGCAGCAATTACGGTACCGCAAATTGCGGTACCGTAATTGCCATCAAGGTCCCTTTGCAGGTCCCTACTTTAGCGGCTGGTCCAGACCAGCCGTTAAGGACCCGAGCCGCAAAGGGACCTCGTAGTAAGGCGTTAAGGGGTTAACGGCGCCGCAGCCTTTTACTGTGCCGTTAACCCCTTAACTCTGGGGTCATAATGACCCCCATAATCTTTATAGAAAATGATTGGCTAGCTTAATACATACTGGACGGCCTGGTATTGGGGGTTTTCAATGGTTGATATCTTGCTGACCAACCTTGAACAACTTACAGGTCATCAAAACATGAGCCAGATGGGAGTAGAGGAAGTCAAGTCCACGGATTCCTTGTTTCAATTCAAGAAAAATACCATCCTTTACCTTGTAGGCCATGAGCCAAAGTGATCAGCTTTGTAGTTTACCTTGTAAGGTGCCTTGTGTCTGGGAAAAATGTGTGAGTAGTAAAGCAGATGTCCTATCTGTGTCTGCATTAATGAATAGACAGTGTGCTTGAATTATGGGACACGTGTGAGATGACCATTTTCAAAATTATTTCAACCTAGACTTATGACTTTTTTTAGGTAGTATTGGTATAAGTATTGTGATTTCTTTCATTACTGAGGGCGCTCTTGAGCTTGGGTTTTCTGACATACAATTATCCTGCCCTTGACTTACAATAGCTGGTTGTGTTCTTCCAGACTTTAATTAATTTGGGAGTACACTTCTTGTGTCCTGGGAATCCTTATCTGGTACCTTCTCTGCAACGTGCAGATACTCCCTACGTTCTTCATAACCTTGGCTTAGGTTTTGAATTAGTTTAATTCAGTGGGTTTCATTAATATCAACCTCTTATGCCCAGTTACTTATTTCTTAAATCCTTTGTCGGTTGTGTGAGAAATCGGAGGGAAACAAAATCCTACCCTCTGCTATAAACAGTTTAAAGTTGACTCTCAAAAATGACTGTGCCACAAATTGAATTACTGTCTGAACTCTACACAGATCTATTAGTTCTGTAATTTCAGCATTCTGTGCTCTCTGAAGTCTTAGGGCCTCATTACGATTTTGGCGGCAGCTGCCGCCAAAATCGGGTCCGGGTCCAGGTTCCCAGAATGGGGAACTACCGGGCCATTCCGAGTTCGGAGGGCCTGGTAATTCCTCCCTCCAGAAACCCAGGCACGGACCTTCCCCATTCCCATTTCTGCCCCCATAGGGCTGAATGGGAATGGGGGAGAGAGCAAACAACAGGCCGATTACGAGTGGTCCGTTGTTTGTGCCCTATTCCCCTTGCGGGACCCGGTAAGCACGCCTGGTTTGACCAGGCGTACTTACCGGGTCCCGCAAGGGGAGCTTGTAATGAGTCGGAACAGGTTTAACGGGTCCACTTCCTTTAGCGGGTCCCGTTAACCCATTTCGCCTCACTTGTAATGAATCCCTTAATGTCTTTATGTATTTAAAAGGCTTTGCTGCAACTTCCATTTTAAAGATGGCTGCCCATTACTTTTGCATTTCTATATTAGTGAGCTATACTTGCATGCCGTTCGTGTTGCAGTCTACTTGCACATCACCTATTTTATGTTTGCCATTTCTTTATGGTTGAAAATGTTAATAGTCTTCATGTATAAATGCATATTTGACCTAGTGTTTCCGTAGTTGGGCAGTAAGGTATTATCGGCACTGGTCTCCTCACCGGTGCCCATTTTCCCTTACTGCCCCACTCGTAATGAGGCCCATTGTCAGGATACATGAAGGCATACAGATTGCATTTGAGTAGTATAGTGACAAGGTGAGTAAGATGTGACAATTGTATGCATGTCCAGATTCTGAAAATAATATAATAAAATATGATAGTCAAACGGTTAGAAGGCCCTTTTGGTAAGAAACCGGAGGTGCACCAAGGGCTGAAAAGAAGAAGGGAATAAGAGTTAGATGATTAGAAGTGGTGATGCTCAATATTAGAGGGAAATTAGTGTTTGGGAGGAGGTTCTTACCGGAGGATAGTTGAAGATTCATTTTCCTTGATTAAGGAGGCTGGATAGCAGCTGAGTGGGGAGAGAACAAGGGAATAGTGCGGTGGATTAATGTGTGTTGCCTAAATGGGGGGGTTATGTGTACCAACAATGTGTGTAGAAGGCGGAGTGGGGGTTGTGTGGTTTACAAGCTGATGTGCTGCGCAGGCCTGAGGGTGTGTCTAGTGACCGAAGGGGAAGTGTATTGAAAGTGGGGAGGTAGTGAGCCTGATGGGGACCCCAGTGCCCGGGGGAGAGAGTCTGCAAGGCTGTGTAGGCACTGTCTGGGTTGTGCAGGTAGTATATCTGTCTAAGCAGTGAGTACTGCAATGCATGCAGTGGCGATCAGGTAAGTTCAAGGGCCCTAGGGGTCATAGTATACCTGTGGGAGTGGCTAGGAAGTGGCCCGTAGGTAGAACGCAGGCCTGAAGGAGCAAGGGTGCTGGGGCAGAGGATGGTCTTGTCTGAGTTCATCAAGGCCTGGACGTTCTAGTGTGCATATGCCTGTGCGGCAGTGAATGTGGAGGGCGTGTGGTAGCGGTGGAATAAATTGTTATATATATATATATATATATATATATATATATATATATATATATATATATATATATATTTATTAGGGGCTCAGGACCCTGAGTATCAGGTTCAGCCTGAGGCTTTATGCATGTGCATGTGAAGGCGACCTAGGTGTGGGCCGGCTTGCAGTTAAGCCAGTGGGGGGCCAGGTATCGGAGATTGGCACTGGTGGATTCATCTAACAATAGTCAACGTTAGTCCTCCTATGTAGAGTTAGTGCACTAGGATGGGTGTAAGATGGTGAAGCATGAGACCCCAGATGTTACATGGCACGGTGGCCCAGGCTAAAATTGAGCGGCTGGTGTTCTTAAAGTGACGATGTAATAACAGCGTGGATAGGGTATGTGTGCTTGCCTGTTTGGCCAGCAAGGTGGTTACAAGATGAGCGGTCACATTGATCATTCTATCCCGGCCGCCATCTTGTATCTCTAGTCATATGGTATCTGGGTGCCAATTGGCTCATCAGTCTGAGAAAAGGCGGGTTCTGATAGGCCGCCGGGTTGTCATGACAATATGTCGAGGGTTTTAATACAAGCCATGTCAAGAGGGAAAAGTCAATAATAGCCAACTAATAGATGTGTTGGTTGAACAGATTTGGAACGTAGGTACGCAATAATTGCAGTAAATCATGGTTGGAAAATGGAAGGTGCTAGGCTAACAGTCAAAAGATTGTGACTGTTGCAGGAATTCCCTTTACCGTTGGGCGGTGGGACGGAAGGGAGAAACTAAATAACAAAGGAAGGGAGACTAACGATGACAAGAATTGCCTGTCACTCTGAGTCGCAAGGATGCGTTGTACATATTGAGTCCTGTTGTTGTTGTCCGACCGGGTCTTTTTGGAAGGGGAGGGTGATTGATGGTGGACAACCAAGGTGGTGTGCCATGGGGGGTGTAGGTCACGGATGCCTATCATCAATTGTAGCAAGGGTTAAAAGAACTCTCCCCTTACCACTCTGCCTGTACGGATGTCATTGTAACCTAAGCCTAAGATGAGAGGGATGGAACTGAGATCTGTGATGAGGTAGTCAGGATTGAAAGCAATTAAGATCACCAATAAGTAATCGGTCCATGGCATCCTCATTCATAATTCTCATCACAATCCTAATCATACTTACCTATACGTCCCCTATGACCAAAAAAGAGGATCACACCAAATGAGGCTGGTCACCCTTTTGTAGACTAACACAGACAACTTCATTGACTTAGCCAAATCGCCTGACCCAAACCAAATAGAAGTCATCCCTTTAAACTGCAGTTTGTAGTGTTTGAATATTATGGAGGGCAGTGCCTGGGTTGCAGCACAGGACATGTCCATAATAGAGTTGCACTCATTCTTAACACAATACGGCAAACCCACCCAAAATGGCTGGAATGTCCCTGAATTGACCCTAGAAGTGGATAGCTTGCTTGTTGAAAGGTTGAAGAATCTGCCAGCCCAATCCACTGGTTTACAGAGGAAACAGATGTCTGAATTGCTGGCTTGGCAACCCAAACGTGAGAAACAGGGACCAACACTGATAATGGACAAAGCCCTAGAGAAATCCAAGGCATATGGTCCTTCTGCCAACCTGGAAGGAAACTTCATGTTGCCTAAGAAAATACATCAGCTTAGGTCAAAATGATTGAAGGAGGTGCAAAACAATTGGAGGTAAGGCATTTCCGACACAAATACCCAAATCTCCCCAACTCTTTGACTTGAAGTAATGGCAATCAGAAAAGTCACTTTGGCGATAAGCTAAGCTGAACCTCATAGTGTGGCTCAACAGGACTCCCTGGTGGACTTGAATCACTACCTGTAGTTCCAAAGGTGGAATCCCAGGATAAACAGGCAGTCACCTGCGCGCAAAACTAAGCAGCAACTTTGAAGAGGTTTCTCAATGTCAGCAACTTGTACAAAAAGAATGTATACGAAAGAGTTGACATTCACTGCCACAGAGTAAGACCTACACATAAACCCCAACAACAACAATGGTACTAACACTATATATGTATATTGTGAACTAACTGAATCCTGAGTAGCGTAGGATTCACTATTTCAGTTTTATCCCCATGTGAGGTTTGGAACTCCCAACCATCCAATGTACTAACCATCATGCTAGACAGGGTTCCATGACTGGCAATCAATTAATAATGATCATGGAGAATTCTATTCAATTCAAATGCAACTGTAAGAAACGTTTTTGATTGACAACAACATATGTTTTGGCCATGCATGCATCAAATGACCATTTCCCTTCATAAACATTCATAAATTCAGCCAGACATAACTTCTACTAGCCAGGAACTTCGGTCACGGACTACAGCAATTGACAACAAGCCACAGTAAGTGAGCAACTCTAAATATCTAAACAGAAGTGGACAATGTATCTTAGTTGGTCCACTGACACACATCTAAACTGGTATTTCATTTACAGTAATTAACGACAAGTTCTGCAGCAGACACTTTACACACTGGTAGTGAACGGCGCATCTCGGCCAGTTACTGATGTTGTACAGCGTAACACGGCTGTATACCTGACTTTGCATACTTAATTACATCCTTTAAAGATATATCTTGGTGAGTGCATATTCTCAATCCCTCTAGTTCATCCTTCCAATTTTCTTTTGCGTCCCACAGAATTTTTAAGTTGCCCTGACTGGTGATTATTCATTTATCGTACGACCAATATGTGGACCAGATAACCCAGAACTCATAGTCCATTAATTTAGGAATCACGCCTCACATAGATGCTGAGAAAGTTCTTTTAGCAAAGTAACCAAACATCACAACAAAGCTTAATATTTTCACCCCAGTGAGTGCCTGTCTCTTATGTGTGAATTCAATGATATACCTGAATATGCGTATCTATACCCGATTATGTCATACTATTTTGTCAACATTACAGAAAACATTTGCACAATTATGTTAAGTAAACCTAGTGAGTTAAGCAATTCACTCACTGATCTTCCAGTAGGTACAGATCCCCCCTAAAACATTGAGGTAACTGGTTTCAGATAGAAATTTAAAATTGTCAATCACTCAAACTATATAGACATGAATGTGTTAAGAATTCTATATTTGATTATCATGTGATGGATGTTAGCTATTTGTATGGAAAATGAATTTAGCCTTGTTTTCTCTCCTATTTAATTTTCAGTTCAGACATTTTCAACAGGCTCTGGTAGAAGAGAAAGTTGTTCTCGAAATGCGTCAGCCATTTTATGGAAACTGAACTGCACCATTGTTTCTGACAAAATCTATTTATTTTTTTCACTTAATCATTAAACACATTTTGTGTAATTCAGTTATGTGTTATAGCTACTCCTTTTCTTTAGAGATGAATCAAGCATGGATTACTTAATCACTATGATTTAATGATTTAACCGTCAAAGGACGGGAGTGTATGGTGTGCACGGGATGGGAGGGTTGGATTCATGGATCCTCTTTTATTTGTATAACTTCTTTGTGGTCACACAGACTTCTGAAATGAGGAACAATTAGGAGGATCAAGAACTGCATGCTTGTCCTCCCCACTCCTGAATTCAATACCAACCTGCCGCACTGCATGGAGCGGCAGGGAAATGCATTGAGCAGCCTGGTTATCAGAAATCACTTCAGTTGTGCATTTGCAAGTTTTCCATAGTAGCCAGAGACCAAATTCTACCACAAGAGTAGGAATTTCAACCAGCACACATAGAAAGAAAATACTTAGGAACTCCATTTCTCATGTATGGAGTACTGAAGAGAACATTCAATAATCTCTGCCATATTATCAAGATCTTCCTGGAACCAGCTGTAAAGGCACACATGTAGAATACACATTGGCATGGGAGTGGGACAGAGGGAAATACTTCTAGTAAGTTTGGAAACTAGACTTTTTCCTACTTTCTTCCTGCATATATATAGTTTAAATGTTTCCCTGAGCATTGTCATTTCCAGATGTACTTGAAAAAAGGACACATCCTCCAAGGTCTGAGAACAGTATAATTTCTAGAAACATTGGCACTGTTCATAAATGTTCCTAGAAGCTATGAGAATAGGTTTGCTCTGCAGTACTTGGCTCTTAGCAAAGCATAATGCCACATTAGCCCAGGAAGACATGTGAGTCCAGCAGTACTTCTTTCTGAGTAGGAAAAGAGTATATATAAAGTTCAAGAGAACATGTGAACCCAGCAGTGCATGTTTCTAAGTAACAAGGTGTTGGGAAATATGTTCTTTGTGTACCTCCCTCCATAGATTTCTATGGGACTCCCATTCTTTGTGCTTGTTCTGAACCCTGTCCTGATGTTTTGGAGGCCAGTAAAGCCTTCTGCTTTACTTCTCTTGTCTGTGTTATTCATTCGTATTGGGGAAACTGACTAGTCCCTAAGACTGTCAGTACTGAGAGACTATCGGCCTCATTATGACTCTGGCTGTAGTCGTGCCGGTAAATACCAGCACGGCTGCCGCCGGAGTCATGAATTTTCTGGCGCCCGTGAATGGGCAATTACCAGGGCATTACAGCACCAGACGGACCCGGTAATTGCCCATTCCTGGCCGCTGGATCATATAAGTCCCCATTCCCATTTGAGTCCCATTGGACCACTCAATAGGAATGGGGAGGACGGTTGCACCGGCACCATTCATGAATGGTACCGGTGCATCCATAAAGGTCTGCAAAAGGGTGCCATTCCGCCCGCCAGGTCAGACTTGGTGGGCTTAAAGGCACCCCCTTGCAGGACTCGTAGTTTGCCGGTCCAGCAAGTTTACTTGTACCGTTGTTTCTGGACCGGCAAACTCATAATGAGGCCCTATGTCTCTTTTTATGAATTCTTGTTTTGTTAACAATTCCACGTATCACCTTGAAGCAAAGTGCAGCTAGGATACTTTGTATCCTTATATATGTTATTACAATGGCAATTATTGGTTATATTGATAATGTGCCTAAGACAAGCTGGTGGCAGCTTTGTGATTTTCATCGTTTTTGTATTATTTTACCCGGGCACTGTTGCATTTACTGCAAATGGCTACTAAAGGTGGCTAGCACCCTAAGATGTCTGTGCCACAAGCTTTTTCACTTGTTCTTTGGGTCAGGTCTGGTAATGCCTAATATGGAAATCTGTTTCCTAGTGAAAGCTGTAGATTTCATGGGATAAGGGGCTTTAGGTGTGTGATCCAGTGGAGGGAGCTGGGAGTGCCTTGTCCCAATAAACACACTCCTCTAGTGCTTGAAAGTTTGTTGCTGGGCAAATGTGATATCCAGTGGTTGTCCAGGAATGGACAATACCTGTTTGCTTGAATGGTGGAGATTATTGCCATTAATGGGCTTAGGCTTGCTCTCATCCTTAATGTTGGATGCAAGATGGACTCTTACAAATGTTCATCAGATCACTGTTGGAACCAAGCTTTCTACGAAGACAAGCAGCTTGCTGATCACCATGGGATGACCCATGAAGCTCACCAGCATCGATTCCAATGATTGGTCTGGTGAAGCCCTGCTTATCTGCCTGATCTCATGAAGACCCTTGTTGGTGCTTTGGACCCTGCACAAGTGGGAACAACCTGTCTTGACCTTGCTCAAGCATATCTGCCTTCTGAGCCTATGAAAGTGTCCCTGAAACAATGGGTGGGCTGACTCACTCTCTCCTTAGCTACCTCACTGCCGATGTTGTCATTCCGAGTATAGCCTTGCAACTTTGCAAATCTTCAGCTTATCCCACACGATGCCTGCTCCTACATTTTCACCATCTCACTCCAAGGGAATCTGTGCTGGAGCTACTTCTCTGTTCACGGCTGTAAAATCATCTGGAAAGTGACCTCTGCACCCGCGACACCTCAGGCTTCTTCATCCATACCATGTGCAGAAGATTGTCTTCCTGGCAGATTTCTGAACACCTAAAGTGGTATCTGGAAGAAACTGAGTCAGGAGGGTAGGTTAGCATACCTGTTTCTCTCCCTCCTGTCCTCCAAAGAGTAACATTGGGAGTAAAGTCCTTACCCTAGCCCAATCGGACCTGACCTTTGGTGGCAGCACCTGGGTTCAGGAATCTTCCATAGGCCTATCTTGCTGTCTCAGATTGAGTTGAAAACTTATCTGAACTTTGCTGAACTTTTATCTAACTTTGTACATTTCTATAATTATCACCCGAGCCCATTGCATTCTTTTCTATATAAATCTACCTGAAGAAGTTATACATTGTAACTGGTAACTTTTTGGCACAAGGCCCCAAACCATTTTAAGGATGGACTTATTAAGATTGAGGAAAGCTGTTCCTGTGCTGATTTGGAAGAGCTCTGCCTATTTTTCCTTGCATCTGACTACTCATCTCTATTGCACCGGTAATACAGTCATAGGCAATTCTATTCCCCTAATGGTGAATGAAAATATAAGTTTATAAGGTTTTGAGTGACAATTCTTACCTTTGATGTGTATATGCATAGGGTGTAACTAAAGCAGTAATAAAGAACTTTTATATGCTTACTGTATGAATTAAGGGTCTTGCTCTGTGTGGACTCATGGTGGCCCTCAGCCACTCTCGCACTTTTCCTGAGACTAAGCCTTGACTGTTCAGTTACCTTACCTTGATTGGGTTTTGGGTTACCTGTCAGCGTCTTTCCTGTTTGCCACCGGGGCTGATTTTGGAACTCCATCTTAACGAAAGGTAACCACAACAAGCATACAAAGAACAAGACAATAGATGTGCCCATCAATTCCTATCTCTGAATATGGTGCTTTCAACTCAAGCCCATCTAGACCATTGAAATGCAATGGGGAGGGGGCAAAGGGAGCAAGTAGTAAGTCTTGCCCAGCAATGCCCTAATTCCAGAAATCTAACAGCAAACAAGAGTAGCTATATACCGATTTTCAGTCACTGGTCCCGCCCACCAGACAACATACAACCTATATTTTCGAAAATAAGTACAGAGATGAGCTATCAAAATGTGAAGGGTTGCATTTTGCACCCAACCCGCAGGCCAATGGCTAGAGGAAGATGAGTTTTTCTTACAGATGCCAGTGCTGTTGCTAGCTCCTCGCCCTCGAGATACTGTCCCATTTTAGCTGCGGTTCTGGGACTGTAGGTAGTGTTTTAAAGGCTGATGTAACTGCAATCAGCCTTTAAAAGTTACCTTTCTCCCTAGTGAGGACTGTGGGCTGAGCCAACTCTATGGGATTAAAAACTTGATTTATATTATCCCAAAGGGCAACTCAAGCTACCAGTTTGGGTACTTTAAAGTTAATCAGGGTCTAAAACCTGCAACCATTTTTTAAGTAATCCCCTTTTCTAACAACTGAGCCAGTGCATCTCATCAGGCCCCAGAGGGAGCGCCCTCCTTCATATGCCGAGTGTTTCTCAGTACATTGGTGATGATCCATAGCGAATGCATGCTATGTATCCAGCAAAGTTGCAAGAGCTCTCGAAGATGCCACTATCACATTGAATGAAAGACGGAAACCTGCCTGTGCCAATTTCGCACACCACACCCCTGCTTGCTCTGCAGTGCCGGTGGAAACGCTCAAGACCCGCGCCTGCACCTCCGAGGATCGCCGCAGTGGAGGTAAGATTATGTGCCCTGCTGTGACATGGTATACACTCCCCATACCACAGAGGTCTAGACATGGGATGCCATGCAAAGTCATTAGCGTATGAATAACAGATTAACCTAGGGAAACAACATGGAGAGCACATTATCCACTCATACCTAACAAATGTAAGGAAAATAACAATTATATACTTATAAGATCTCTGGGAAAGACATCCATGCTCGCGTGCCCAGATTACTACTAGCAATCTTCATTACTCCTAGTCCTACTCTTCCTCATCACAGTACTAACCTCTGAGGTCCTGCCTTCGGCACAGGAGCACTTTCTCTTCTTGGAGGTATAATACTTCCCACTTACCCACATTCCTCAGTTTTCATATTTCCAATTTGGATCATGGGACCGTCTACTCGACAGGTGGGTGTCACGTGACGTTAGTACTGTGACGTGGAAAGGAGGTCTAGGAGTAATGAAGATTACCACTAATTAACTGGGGTATTACCCTCATGTCCCCCTACCCATCCCGGTAGTTACCCCTGAGATGTACCCAAGCCTAACTCATGTGGTACGGCCCAATGATGCACACCACAATAGCTCAATGATGCTGGAACCAACATCAATGCATGACGCTGAAGTAAACAAATCCTTCATTACAATATTCCCATAGGCGAAAAAGCCCACCCCAAAAGAACCATCCATGGGATCACAGATAGTCAGACCATTGCACATCAGGCCAAACAGGAACCAAGGGAATGCCCCCATGTGGCTGCATAGGAGGCTGCCACACCCTTTGCGGAACGCCACCTTGCACATTATGGTACTGGCAACCCAGCTGACACAGAAGCCATTGTCAAATAGTTATAAGCCAACCAGGCAATGACCGCAACAAAGCTGGCCACCCAGCTCCTGCTGGACCAAATGATACCAGGAGACTGACCGATCACACCAACCCCTCTGCCTTAGAAAGGTTTACCAAGTTCAACCGTCTCATATCAGTGGTCTGACAGGACCCCACCTCAGGTGTGTGGGGACCCCAAAAGCGGGAAGAACAAAACCTGAGATCAAGGAACCTGGACATGTTAGGGAAGAACACAGGGACACATCATCTTACCAGGGCAACGGGCAATATGTGATGAAAGGCTGACCCACAAAAAATAGTCTCAAGAACCCCAACCTACAAGCCAAGGCAATGATGAAGAGAAAAATGGCCATAAGTCGTGAATCATCAATAAGGTCAACGGGCACAAAGGGAGCGGTCTGACAGAAACTGAAGACATGGGGTACATCCCAAAGAGGAAGACACATACAAGGATGGGGCCGCAAGATGCCAAGCCCTCTAATTAACCCTGTAGAGTCATCAGAGCCACACACCAGGAAAGAAAATTGTTGACCTAGTCCCTTACACAAAGCAATTCTGCAGGAACAGAACAGAACAATGGAAGGAATACCACAAAGAAGGGGGGAAGAGAGTGGGAACATGCACACCATGCCAAAACATTTGTAGTGTATGTCACAGGCCAGGCCCCTGGAATACAAGATGGTCAAAGCCACGTGTTCTGAGACGGCCAACACTGTCAACCACTCTGATTCAATATCAAGCTGGATAGTTGAAGTACATGGAGCCCTGAACCCCCGATGGATCACTGAGAAGGTTAAGACTGACAGGGCCAACTCTTGAGACCTGAGCAAGATCCAGCTGAGGTGGTCTACCACAAGATTCACCCTGCCAAATATCAACTACCTCCAATGGCATTAGAATGGTGCTCTGCTAAGGTTCTGAGCAACCAGCACTGTCCAGCATCCAAGCCACCAGGAGAACCACAACAGAGATCTGCATATGACAGATCATTCACACCAAGGAGAGGACCTATGGAACCCTTGCAGATCCCATGACTACAGAATTGGCACAGACCCTAGAAAGGCCGCCCCAGATCAGGCCATTGGTAGCTGTGGGAAGGATGATCATTGTGGGGAGATCCAATCCAAAAAACCTGCAAGGACCCCAGACATAACCACCATACCAAAACCCTCTGTAACCCTGGGATAAAGGGAAGTCTGAAGGAATGGGAGAAGGGGACCCAATGCCTCATGATATGCGCCCCAAGGTATGGGGAAGGAGTGAACAAAAGGGACAACGAAACAGAGGATGCCATGTGCCCCAACAAAAGCAGAATCTCTCTATGCTGATGCCCTATGCTTCTGAAGACCTTTGCTTGCCTGGTGTTGCAGCGTATTCCAATGAACCGCAGATCCTGGGAAGGGAGCAAATGAGTATGTCCAAGTTACGAGAACCCCGTATCCCATTCCAGAAGAGCCATATCGACACACTGGAGATGGCCTTGTAGAGTACCATAGAGAACTGGCATAATGACACCAGTGATCTAGATAAGTGAAACATCATATTCCCTGTCAAACAGAGATGAGCAACCAGAGGAGCCACCAGCTTTGTAAGATGGTCAGAGCTGTCATAGACCCAAATGGCAAAACCTTAGAAACCAACATAGCTGCACTCCTCTGCAAACCTGACATATCGGCAGTAAGATGGGACGATGGCCACTAGAAGTAGGCAACCTCTCGAGCTAGTACCACCAGCCAATCCCCATTTTGAAGTAACCCCTTCACAAACAAATGGAGGGCTTATAGGTCCAAGATTATCCAGAAAGTCCCTGAGGGTGACAGTTTCAGGAAAACTCAAGAATAGTACCGCTGACTACAATGTGTCCAGGGCACCCACAACATCCTACTTGTCAGCAGGTCAACAAAGGCTGCAGGCACGGCAGTCCTCTTTGTCCATTGTCCTGGCAGAGATGGCCCAGGCATGCCAAACTGAACTGGAGGAGTTAGGAACTCTATCCAGCAACCCGTCTGCACAGTTATAACAACCCAACACCCTGAGCACCACTGATCACTGATCATTAAAGTGCCAGACATGTAAGGACTCATGGTGGCAACAGTAAAGACGGACACAAGTGATCAAAGTACAAGGGTGTTTATTAAACTGTACAAGCGGGTTGGAAACACATCTAATCTGCACCTAAATCTAAGGTCGGAGCAAGCAAAGGCAGTCCTGGTGGCGTCTTGTCAAATAAAAAGGGTCTATACTAAGAAAAACATATTGCAAATCCTTACAACTAAATATAAAAGGGTGTAGGATAGGATTCCCAGGAAAGAAAGAAGTGTTCACAAATAACAAGTCAGGATGTGGTAGTCGTGTATTTCTTTTCCCCGCAATGTGAGCATGGGACAAGGCAAGACTCTAGAGCACAGCACACGCTGGAGCGTTCCCAGCACAAGACTACAGTTCTGCTCTCTATTATCAGGACCTTCGGTGGTTAAGTCTCTTTTCTGCAAAACATCTCTTGCCTCTGAGAGCCTGATGTGTTGCAAAAATAATAAACAAAAGTTCCTTTCTGCTTGCATGTTGGGTGATGCCTTTTCACCCCTGAAACCCCTTCTTCCAGACTCAGACCCTTATCAAATGTCAGCCTCCCTCTGCGGGGTTCACTACGGCTTTTCACATCAATTTCACTTCTGGCACTTCACAAATATTAATCTCTTTTTAAACAGTTGATTGTGGACATCCATCCGCTGGGTTCAGCTTTATCAACACACTGTTCATCAAGGCCTTTAGGCTTTGCCCCCTTTTTCATTGGCATCCCTCCATTGGGTTAACTCTTGCAAACTTGTTTCAATCATAAAATTCCTTCTACTTTCTTATGATGCAGGATTCAGTTCCCCTCGTTTTACAAACCTCTGCCGGTCAAATACTTTCAACTGTACAGAGGATTTTGCTAGACACCTGTATGATCATTTTGACCCTTTCTTGCTCCTCTCCCAAAGCCTTCTGATACCGGTAGTTTCAACAATTGGGTAATCGCCCAGAGTTTCTCGAGTGAGCACCCAGGTGGTGCCGGACTCCTCTGCAGCTGGTTTTCCACTCTAGTATTAACAGGTCTTTGTACTTTGCTTCAATTAGACATTTGCCAATTTTTTCAACACAGTTTGATTTCTAATTGGCTCTCCCCTTGAATCACCGGCTGTGATGAGCCACTTGGCTTTTCTTGACTCTGGAGTCAAGGCCAGTATCACAGTGGCAGGTGTCTATCAGTGGAGGAGGGCCCTGTATTTGGTTGACATCTGTCGCAATACACGTCGGCTTTTTATCGCAGTTTTAAGATTCCTTCCACAGAGGTTACACGGGCCTGTGTTGGAAAGGGTATGGTCATGTTTCTCCTTGTCGCTCTTTCAGTTGTGGTCTCCTTTCTCCCCCTCTTGAACTGCCGAGCTGGGTTAGCTCTCTCGTTGTGCGGTCTGTCTTGCTCGTATTGTGATCCCATGCTCTAACTCCCTGTGGGGAAGAGAAAGGGCTGTCAGGTGTGTATGATTCCAGTCAATTGCCTGACTTTGCCTGACCTTTGTTTTGGGACATGCCAGGTAAATGGCTCTGGTGTTTGCCATCGTCATTTGTGGTGTGCAAAAGTGTTTGTGTTGGAAAAGGAGGGTGGGGGGCAGAGTGTTTGAGTATCCTACATGGTAGGATGGGGAAAATGTGTTATAAGAAGGGGGATACCGCATCTCACCTGTCAGTGTCCCACTTCCACTCCCCGAGAACCCTCCATCCAGGTGATCCTCCCCCACCGGTGCACCCACCGGAACTGGATCCAATAGCGATGGCCATGTCCTGGCCACCTGGATGACAGATTCCTGGGGACTAATCAGGGAAATGCCTTGAGGTTTCTCACAGAGACCTTCACCCACTGACAAGGTGTGGATTCCAGAACCATGGACGTTGAGTCTACAATACCACCTCGCATGGTGTGAACGAAATCCATGTAACTTCCAAAACACCTGGGCAGGATACTTGTCGAGCTGCCCCAGGGTGTAGTTCCTGGAGACCGGCGACCAGTAGAAGAGGAAGATTGTTGTCTGTACTGATCTGCATGTTTTCCTGCCATGAGCACCATGTGAACCCTGGCAATTAGGGAGCCTACAACAAGTTTTGTGTCCATCAAGTGGGATCTTGAATACTGAAGACATCAGGAAATCCTCAGAAGTTCAATCCCGTAGATGCAAATCTCTGCTGACCAATACACCCGGCCCCATTCCTAGCGATGCACCTCTCACCAACCAAACGACAAGCCTGATCACAGTTCCACTCAGTACAGCACATCAGGTAACATTGGTGCACAAGCTGAGCCTGCATCCATGGTGTCATGAAAGTTTGCAAACCCACCAAGCACAAGTTCAGCTGCATAGGACCCACAGATTTTGCTCAGAGAGCCAGATCCGAACCCAAGTGAATGGTCGCAAAGCAGAATTTGCCTTACGGGCGACCAGGCCTCGAACTGCTGCCCCATTCACTGCCACATTCGCTGCCTCATTCACCACCATGGAAGACCGTCCAACACACTGCCAAGGATGCCAGTAATATCAACCATTTCTAGTAGAAAAGAGTCCCGGCTCCGTACATTGTTAGTAGTCAGTCACAAATCAGGGCATGGAAATATGCACAGGATATTTCCCTGCTGTCCTTATGTCCATATTAAAGGGAAGTCTGTCCTGGGGGTGTGGGTAAATAATGCAGGGCGCCTGGCTAGGTCCTGATATGCCCAAGAGGGTGAATGTACATTCAAACAAAGAATCAGGATGGGAGAGCCACACTTTTGAGATTCAGGATAAATTAGTTTAATCTCTGAATTTTCGTAATGATACATACAATATATCACTTATTTGCATAAAGACAGATAGATGGACAGTTATACATTTGGTGTTTAGGTGTACCACTAGGTATAACCCTCAAGAGTGTGGAGGGTGTTAGCCTTCTGGTGGTGCAAAATCTCTTGAATACACAATTAGCATAGGTTCACAACACAAGAGTGAATGCAGCTCAGGACCTCAGGACTCGCTGTTGAGTTCTTTAATGGCTTTCCTTTCTTCTTGTTGGATGTTGTCTTGATAAAAAAAAAAAATGTGATAGCCCTTCAGTGACAGTTCTTAATACCATTTTTTCAAAAGTATCAAATTCCGCTGGGATGGTATGCGGGGGAGCAACGAAGGTAGACCTGGGTCTGAGGCCAGTGTGGTTCTCTTGCGTGCGTTCTTGAGTAGGTTCAACAGAGTCATTTTGTCCTTGGTTCTGAGGGATGTACACCTCAAAAAAATAGTTAAGGCAAAGGGTCCGAAAGAATTTCCTAAGATTTGCTTCGGTTTGAAATGAATCAGCTTTGGTTGCATGGACAAAAGAGAGCCCTCTTTCCAGAAGAGCTTCTTCTGCGTGGTTTAGTGTTCTAGCGGAGAGGTTGAAGATCGGTATTGTTTTGGATGTCATAGTATCATTTGTTGTTCTTGGTCAGTTAAGACACCATCTAGACTAAGCATCTAGAATAGATGTCCATTCAATGCACTTAACTGTTTAGAAAATGTGTGAAATGTCAGTTCTCCCTCATGCACCAATTTGAACGTGACCAATTAACTACGAACAAATATACATGTACCCTCTGTATTTATTGCATTGCCGACCTCACATTCCACTCCGTTGGTCCATGCTTTTTCGCAAGACCATGCCGTGTCCCATGTCCAGACATCAGCCAGACATCCTAAGACATGAGCATCCATAATACATGTTCATCATATGCACTCAACTTCTTATTAATCTGCTTTAATTCCTTTTAAACATGAAAAGTCACCCTATGAGTCACTATGTACGTATGTGCACACACTTGCTGTATTCTTTACATTGCCCATTGCATCGCACCATGTATTCTGGTGTGCTCTGCACCACAGCAACCATTTGATTTGAACACGGCATTTCCACCGTGAGACACTCTCCGGACTACATTTCCCACCGGTACTAACCTGGAGTGAACATTGACCGATTGATTCCTCCTCCCAACACTACAAACACCCATTGGCCCACATGCTGACATTCCATTGGACAGCCTGGTCCAGGGGCGGGCACTACCTTATGCTCTTTAGTTGCACTTTCACTTGTACTCATTGCGACGCTCCTACCAGACGCTTGTGCACCGGCACCCTTCCAAGTAAGTTTCATTTTTGAGCATTCCACTCTATGCCGTTTCCTAGTCCTTTTCACCCCACATACCAAGCACGATTTCACGTGCACCAACACGCCTGAACGCTCACTTCAGCCTTGAATCTCTTGCCTCGAACGTCATGGCTTTGCACAAAATTTTCGCAGTTGCCACCCGCCGGCCTCCACACTGTGACCATTTAAATTACTGGCCATTTTAGGCACTTTCTGCCAGCACATCTTCTGTCATCATGTCCTCTGGATCACTTTTGATCACACTGCCCCACTGTATGGGCACTTAGACCACCATATATGCCTCCTACCATGCGACTCCTGCCTTTACTCAATTCGGGCTAATACAGGCTTTTTAGGCTTCACAAGGACTGGATATCACACACGCTCTGGGTCCGTTGAATCTGCCCTCTGGCACGTTTCACCCCTTTTCAGGTATGTACCACCCCTGACCGGTCACACCAATGCTGACCCTAGACCAAGACTACATTTGGTTCTTGCCTTTTCTTTTAGTTCCTGGCGCCATTTATTGAGAGCTGGCCCTTTGGACTAATATCCTCACCAGCAGTGGACACTTGGCCACCGCCTTCAACTGACTTTAAGCATGGTCGAAGATGCTCAGAAGCCACTACCACCACACCGCTTGTCGGTCCACGGTAAGCTTCTGTCCTACTGGTGCATATCTGGTGCACCGGTCCTGACACTAATCAGTCACTATCAAGTTTCTTAAATTACAAATAAACCCTGGAGATCCCACACCTCCCTAACTATCTGTCATTAAATTCTACAGATACCACATGGACAGTGTTTCATTCCTTCACCTCCATCCTGAAGAAGGCCATCCCAGTCACCTACGTCCAGTCCTCGTGTTAAACGGGATATGATATTGTGCCTCCTTTATTGTATATATTGGCCTTAAGGCCAGTCGCTCTGCGAAGAAATCAGTGTTGCAAAGTTCCAATCTTAGATCGACTTAGCTGCCATTTTAGGTCCATCCGCCATTTTGATTTCCACTTCAAAGTCACTCTGTGTTCTAAAATGATGGACAGTGTTTCCCGCTTGTAACCTAGACATCCTGACCTTCGCACAAAAGTTAATGTCTAAACTGCCCGTAGGCCAAATGTTAGGGTCGTGTTTTACGAGACCTTGTCCTATGTTTGACCTGTAGATCGAGGATTACCCGCGCCAACAAGTCCGATCCGCGGACATACATCAAATACAATGTTGTTTAAATACTAAACGTGAACACTTGTTGAACTACATTGTAAAGGACGTGTACTAAGGCTTAATGTAAATCCAAAGATACACTGTTGCCATTGTGACCTGTTGTACAAACTGGAAATAATCCACATGCACATAGTTGGATAAACTAGAGGTGCACTCGGCACAAACCCTAGACCGAGAATTATTAACTTGCAGAGGGGCTGGACATTACTATTGGAAAATGTATAAAAGATGTAAATGTTTAGATGGCCAGTACCTCTCACTTCTCACACCCAATGTGCTGGTATTCACTGTGATGTACTGAGGGCCAGATAGCTATCTGATACTTTGTTTCTTTGTAAACTGTAAAGTTATTTGAATAAAGATCTGTGAATCTTTATAAGCCCGTGTTTGGTGAATTTCCTTTGGGTTACTCAGCCTCGATATTTTTCTTTGCTTTTACAGATGGCGTCCAAATAGGGACCCTCAAGATTGATGCCAGCTATCGGACCGGGATCGGACGGTGTAAAAGGGGGCCCCTTTCTTGGATGAGATGCGACACCTCAGCAGCACTGCACGATCCGATCCCTGGAGGGTGAGCATGCGGTCCGAGTCGGCATCTTGACGAGGGTCCATATATCGAGGTGGGCAGATTTGCCAAAATCACCAATCACGTGGGACCTTAGTTAGAACTTTGCAATATGATCGGACCTCCTTAGGATTTGATCAGGTGAGTTGTGACCCGATTCTTAAATTTCCTGATAATTTGTTTGGCGCATTGCACTCGCGAGTACAAATATTGACCAGGTAACACCAGTATTCTGATATGCCTGGGAAATTGTCTGCCTGGTTCAGGGCATTATTCCGCAAGGACAGAGGGTTTGCCAGCTTGTACTATGTACTGTAAGCATGGCATTGGTAGAATAGTGTTTAATGATATTTGGCAGAGACAAACTAGACATGCTTCCGCACTTCAGTGGCCAATCAATGGTAGTTTTGAAATTCCTCGTATTGAATACTTAGAATCCATATTATTGAAGAAAAAGGCTAGACCTGCAGAATTCGATGTATTACAGAATTCGAAGAAAGAAGCTATGCAGCAGCTTAAAAGTAGAGAAAAGCATGCGCGCCGTCATATGACGAATGCTAAAAAAGCGTTGTTACATGACCAAAATAAACAGTCTGAGTCAGTTAGGAATATGGATAGGGCTTTTTTACTTGGTATCCAGAAAATGTATCCTTCTAAAGACTTTCATGTATCTAATGAATTTATTGACAAACTCCTAAATGAACGAAGGCCTGGTGCCACTGCGCCACCTCCGTATGTTCTTCTTCCTGATGCTATTCCTCCCCTCGTAGCTCCTCCGGCTCCTCGTGCTCCTCCTATTGCTCCTCTTAATGTTCCTCCTCCTCTGGCTGTTGTTCCTCCTCTTGTCGTCATTCCTCCACCTGTTCCTTCGCCTTTGGCTACTGTTATGGGTCCGGTGGGCTTGCCTGCCGTGCCAGTGATAGTACCTTTGGTTCCGGATGTTCAAAAATTGCCTACCCTCCCTCTTCCAAGTGGTTTTACACCACTTGTAGTGGATCGGGGAGCAGGATCAAGGGTTGTAACTCGTAATACTGTTTCTTCAGGAAAAAGCGTGAATTAACTGTGTGGGCTAAAGATTGCATGGCAAAGGGTGAACAAGCCGATGTTCTTGCCACACTTTGTAATTTATACAATTTTCCTGAGAAAAACAAATGTTTTTATTGGAGGATTAGGAAATCATGTATGTGTTATGAGGAACAGGCTAAATGATATAGATCTCCCACAAGGGTTAAGGGATGTGAATACTTTAGCATTCTCTAGAGATACTGCGGAGAAAGTACAAGAGCATGTCGAGAGGGTTTTTGGTTATAGAACGGAGTTGGAAAGGTTAATGAATTAAGATGTAGATGGTGATAGTTTGGACGCTATGTTAGTGCAGAAACGGTTCTTTCCTTATCGCAAATCGATAAATGAGGAAACACGAATTTGTACGAAAGATGCGATTAGGTGGATCTCAGACACGTCGATAACTCCCGTTGAAGTATATGACACATATAGTCAGTATACGCCAGAAATTCAGAGGAAAGTGATACAGGTAATGGTAGAGTACCTGCAGGATGAATGCGTAAAAAGAATGATTTGCTGTCCCGCAAACTTATTGAGTATTTATAAGAGGGCTTTTTCGTTTGACATTCCTTCAGCTGTTTTAGCGCTCGATTTAGCTCTGTTGCTTAGTTAGTGTTCGGAGTTGCCTACTTCTCAGTTGCCTATGAGAGAGGTTCCTCCGACATTTGTCCCAAAAGTAGAGATTCCCGCTAATGCTGCAGCAGGTACACCTGCCCAGGATATCCCTGCACATTATGTGTCACAGTTTGTTCATGTCCCGTTCTCGAGACAGGAAGTGAACACCATTAAACAATCTATTCCCAATATTCGGAAGAATCTGACAGGGTTCTACAAAGAAATAGAGTCCGTCCTGCAATCATCAGTATTCACCTTAAGTGATATTGATTTGTTATTTCCTGTACTCCTGCCTATTGATTTATGGAAGCAGATTAGGACTGTAGATGATGTACCAGGGTTAGGAGATTCATCTGATACTATGGCTAGACTCGATGGAGACGGGCCAGCTGGTGAGAGACCTCCACAGTTAAGAGTAACTTTGCCTGATAGAATAGTTACAAAATTGAAAACTGTAATTCCTGAAAGAAGGATTATTTGGGACATGCTTACGGCCTGTGTCCAAGGAAAATCTGAGGGTGCTACCAAATTCTTTAACCGGTTCGAACAAGTATTTTCAGATTACAGTGGGCAAGACTTAAGCACAGAGTATGGGAAACGACTATTTGTGGATAAATTTGTGTGTGGATTGCTACCTGACATCCAGTCACAAATTATGTCTTCCGAGAGCGCTTGGCAAGCAAAGTCCCAGTCAGAAGTACTGCACATGGCTCAGTACTATGAGAATTGTGTCAATAACGAAAAAGAAAGAGTTGAAAAGAGAAAAGGTGACTTAAAGATGAAAGTATTATTGCAGCAGATTGTTAGAGGCCCTAGAGGGGGTACTTCACAATTTAGGTGTCAGTACCTTCCACAGGGAAATGCGCCATTGAGTCCTATAAACATAAACCAGTGTGCTTATTGTAGACAAGGGGGTCATTGGCGTGCACGATGCCCGATCCTCCAGCAGAGGTCGAATAACACATTTGGGAATATGGGTAGACGATCCAGAGGCCACCCAGGGGCAGAGGGTCCTGGTAGAAGTCAGTTTTCACAGGATTCATAGCAAGCTTTTTCGTAGGACAATCAGGCACCCAGTGTGGATAACAGAAACATTTTTGATCATCCTTCTGCCGCTTACCTCTCTGAAGAACTTCCTTTCGACGACATTCTGTTTTGCCAGGATTGCCCTAAGCAGAGTTTGGAACCAACGCCTATTCCCATTAATCAGGAAGGTCCCTACGTTGAAATGATAGTGGGAAATAGGAAACATCTATTCTTGATAGATACAGGGGCACAGAAGTGTTCCATTGATCATTCACGGGTTCCAAACATTTCACTGTCAGGGCAAATCAATGTTTCTGTAGGGTTTTCTGGCACACCAGTCATCTGTCCGGTTTCTTCACTGGTACCTATTTCTTTGGGTCCATTTATGGACCACTGTCCATTCCTTTTGACCACGAATTGTGGAGAGAATTTGTTGGGGTTGAATCTGTTTAAAGAATTAAATGTGGTAATTCATTGTTCTTCTGATGGAGTGTGTTTCACGATTTCACCACAGCAACTTTCTGTCTCCCAATTCTTAACCAGACCTTTACCGCTGGAATTTAGTAATGTTCCAGAGTGTTTGTGGGCAATTGACGACAATGATGTCAGTGTTTTGCAAATTGAGCCCTTTAAGATTATTCTGAAGCATGGAGTAAAGTTGCCACGTATCCCCCAGTATAAGATCTTGGTCGATAATGAGCAAGCTTTGAAATGCATCGTCTCCGATTTTGTACATCGAGGGGTAATTGAGGAAATTGCAGGTAGTTTGTGCAATAGTCCGATTTTGTCCGTGTACAAAAAAGGTGATAATGTGATTCCCTTCCGTTTTATTATTGATTTATGTGCCATTAATACGATTGTTGCTCCACAATTTCCCTTTGTGCCTGATGTGACAACAATATTGACCATGATTCCGGCTTGAGCTACTCACTTTAGCGTTGTGGATCTAAAGAATGCCTTCTTTAGTGTTAAAGACTCCAATTAAGCAGTCCCACTAAGTCAGTGCCTTGTCTGGGATTGCTCAAGGGAAGCCCTTAATTATATATTTTTATGTCCAGTTCGTGTACTCTGGATGACAACCCTTATATAACACCCCTCTCTTAGAATCCCCCTGACCCCACTGAGTCAAGAAGTAAGTTTGTTTTGCAAATTTAAAAGGTTTATTTGAGAATTAAACAATATATATGTGTATCACACATTTATAATAAATTAATAATTTATATCACACTTGTGAATATGAGCAGTAATCAGCAATAGGTTACCCTACAATAGCACAGTTCTGGTGACTTAAGACTAGGAACAGGGGAATAAGGTATCAGAGAATGCTTTATGGTTTCAAGGAGATGCAAAGATGAATAAAAGGCAGTACAGAAATAAACCTGATATGATTTCAGCAAAAGATAATGTGATCACTTTTTCTTTGACAATTCACTCCCACCCTATGCAATGTAAGGAGATGGAAGTAACACACACAATTCTCAGGAATACACACAAATGCAATACAAAGTTCCAGTTCCCCCCAGTGAGCTTAGAGGAAAACAGGTATGATTTTAAACACAGGCAAAATCCTTTTAAAGGTGGTGGCAATGAAGTGAAAAATATACTCAAATTGCTTTTAATTGCCTATAGGAGGTTCAGGGTGAGTTATAGCTACTTTAAATTAGTTCAGGATCAATGCTCTATGAATGATTGTCAGGTTGCAAACGAATTTCAGCAAACGAAAGCAAGACGCTGCTATTTTGACAAGTGAAGAAATTGAGCCAAATCGCAAATCGCGGCAATTTTTCCGAGTGCGTCGAGCGCGATTACGGAAAAAGTATAATGAATAAGTTCTGGATTAGTTGGAAAGCACAGAATCTTTGCTTTAAAATGACAGTTAAAACTCGCTCCTAGCACCAACGGTTCAAGAGATGCGGACGATTTAGTGGAGGTAGATTTTCAGAATTGAAATTACAGTTTCAGAATGACAGATGCGCTTTGGAAGGTTTTGAATCAACAGGATGGACACGATTTCTGATGATGCAGTTCTAATAGGTTAAAATAGTTTGAATTAGATTATTTTAAACTAAGAGATTGGTTTTGCACAGTCCTGGCTGAGTACTCACACTATATGTTGGACAGGAATGCGACTTCATCACGGATCGGGTCAGGATTGGCTGCGGTTCTCTGGTACTGGTTCCGCGCACAGTGATCTGGGTCAGCTCTCAGCACTGCACAGCGATCTGGTCTGGGTCTGGTCTCTCTGGATAATTCTGCCTTCTGGGTCTCTGGTTCTGGCAAAAGTTCTTGGCAAAAATTCAAACAGCTCGCCCGGCTGTTGAATAGTTTGCAAATGATTTGGAGGCCTGCTGAAAAAGGATTCAGCTTGTGGATTCAGGCCTCTCTGCTACAAGTTCTGGAGTTAATTTCTGGTCTCTGGAGATTGATGGATTTGAAGTCTGAAGTCTGGATGTGAAGTTGTCTGTCAAAATGCTCCGCAGAATGTGAAAAAAAAGTCCCTATTTGGCTTCCAGTGGCTCTTTTTATGTGTTTTGAAAATGGGTGGGTCGGCCAATTCTGCATGCCCAACCCTCTCAAGATTTGATAGGTCAAAGGATTCTTTGGTCCCTGATTTGAGAAAGGATAATGTGTCAGAGTGATGTCAGCCATTTACGATCTATTGAAGAAACGTCCCTTTGCTTTTACCTTAGAAATCAATTTTCATAACTACACATATTTCCCAGATACACAGCTATTTGACATTACATGTACATATTACAGATTACTTATGGTCCGTGCTTGTTCAACTCTGATCTTCCTAAGAGCTTGCATTAAAAAATGAAAACTTATTTTCATTTTAGTTGATTTACCAATATCGGACATTTACCATAAATGGCACACATGTACATCCCATATTCCATTAATTTACTAGGTCTCTAGCATAAACACAGTGTCTGTAGTATTAATAATTAGCGGGGTTTTGGCTCAGAACATCACAGAGCGACCAGCCTAGTTTTGAACTGGGAGTGAATGTGTCAATTTATAGAAACCCAAGGTTGTACATTTCTGTCATTTGGTTACAATTAGTTATCAGCGTTTTTATAAAACATATATTTGCCTTCAATTCAATTCACTTCATTGTTTGGGTCCGCCCCCAGAAACTTGAGAGTCAGGGATCACATGTCTCTTCTGCCAGGCAGAGCTCTGTTTACAGTCCACACCCAAATTAACATACTCCATTCAATTGCAAGAGTCTATTGTGTCGGCTGAGGTCAGCAGGCCAGGGGGCCACTCTGCATTTGGTTAGCATGTCCATGTGATCTCCTGGCTTCTTGTGTGTAGTTCTGAGGTGAGAAGGTTTCCCAGCCTCTTGCAATGTTTATTGAATCAGCCTGTCTTCAGGGAACAGCAGGTGTTTAAATTCTTCATTAACCAAAAAAGCTTTGAAGTTTCCAGCTGTCTCAGGGGGCTGGCAGCTCCTGAAGTACAGTTCTACTGTCAGAGTTTAGACCGCTAGCGCCGGGTTGTGTCCAAAGCTGGTACTGCACCTATTTTTTTAGGAGTTGTCTTCAATTTGACGGGAGGATTTTGCTTGACAGCTCTAATCCTTGCTGCCATTGTTTTGATGGGCATCCTTACAGTAGAGTGGTGATGTGGAACCCCCCTCAGAAAGGTTGAATCTTTAGAGTGGTCTTGTGCCCCTGATTTTAGCAACTTGTTGACATCAATTAAAAACGGATTTTGAACACATTGAAATGGACATTTTGAGCTTACACTTCAGAGAAACAGCAGTGATTTCAAGGCGCTTTTAATCTAACAGGCACTGCTATTTTTCCTTTGGCACCATCTTTCTCCCCTGGCGCTTCCGGTCCATCACGCTTGCACTGGTGGGTGGCAGGTTAGGCGACCATTTTGGTGTGCGCAAAACTGCACGGTTCTCCTGGTTCTGGGATAGAATGATGGGCGGCGACAGCTCAATCCCCACATCTACCCAATCTATTGATTTAGTTTTTGTTGTCGCCTAATAATTCAACATGGGTCAAAACCCTTGACAAGCCCCCCGGCCCGACTGCGCTTTGATTTCGAGTCTAGGGGGAGTTGGGTGCAAAGGATGTTTTGATCCACGCGCTGGTATGTCTGCATCATCTTCTTCCAATTCCGTAGATGGCACAGTTCAGCATCTTTTCCTCCCTCCAGTTGGATCGTTCGGTTCTCCTCGCCGGTCCTGATGGGATCTTTGCTCCCGGTCCCTGGGTCGTTCTCCTTGATCAGTCTCCACGGTTTCATCTCTCCTAGGATGATAAAGCAAAAGCGGCAATACCTATTTGTAGACATTTCTCCCCCACTATTGATATAGTGGGGCGGCATATACATTTTATAGTCAAAAACATGAACATATACATTTTTTAAATCAGGAGGCAAGAGCTTATTCAAGAATCATAGAATTGTATAGGCTATATGTGGAATATTTTAGGGTGGAACAGAATTAATCTGGAGCGGTCCCCTCTGGTATTGCAGAGGACTCCTCCAGTAGCTGCAGAGTGTGCCTGGGATGGCAACAATTTAGCTGATTTATATGGACCTACTTGTCTTCCCCTTCCGCCAGACTACCTTTGGGGATGCAGATCTTATAAGCTACTGGGGAGACCTTGTCTATAATTTCAAACGGTCCCTTCCATGTAGGCAACATTTTTTGCTGTTTGGCCTGGTTTCTTTGGAAATTGTATAGATAAACCCGGTCTCCCACATTATATTCCTTCCTGGTGGTCTTCAGGACGTAGTGGGTCTTCATGCTATCAGCTGATCTTTCTAGATTCCGCATAGCATAGGCAAAAGCATGTTGGAGGTGTTTCCTTAAATTCTCCACATACTCATGAGTTGTGGAGGCATTTATCAACGTCTGCTCTTGGGTCCTGTAGAGCAAATGCTGGGGAAGCACCATCTTGCGTCCAGTCATCAGCTCAAACGGTGACATTTTAGTTGCAGATGAAGGGGTAGATCTGTTGCCCATTAGGACCAGAGGTAATCGGATATCCCAACTTGGCCCAGAATCTGCCACAAACTTTTTTAATAGGCTCACAATGGTTATGTTGTATCTCTCCACTGCACCAGAAGAAGCTGGCCGGCAAGCAATATGTAACTTCCTTTTGACCCCCAGTATCTCCCACATCTTTGTCATTACCTCGCTGGTGAAATGGCTACCTCTGTCTGACTCAATCCTTTGAGGTAGACCAAAACGGGAAAAGATCTGGTTAATCATCAGGGCAGCTGCTGTTTCTGCCTTGCAGTTTTGGGCCCGGGAGACATTCCACCCACTTGGTAAACAACCATGCAACCGTCAACATGTACTTGTTTCCTCTAGACGAGCGAATCACAGGGCCTACAAAGTCGATTTGCAAATCTGACCATGGCAGTGTCATCCCCCTCTTTTGGAGAGGCACCCGGTGTGTGAGGGATGTTGGCTGAAATTGTGCACACACAATACACCCCTTCAAGTATTGGTCGAGGTCGTGCCCCATGTGTTGCCAGTATGCAACCTCTCTTAAGATTTCCAGTGTTGTGTGAAACCCCCTATGACCGGCAGTGGCCGCATCATGGGCGTGACTTAACATCAGGCTTCGGAATGAGGTAGGGACCACCCACTGATCATGGCCAGCTTGGGATTTCCTTACCAACAAACCGTCTTGGATTCGGAACATCTTTGGACATTTCATCAACAGTCTAAGGTCCTCTTTCTCAATGTAATCGGTATCCGTCAGGGGAAAGTTCTCAGGGTCCTCAATGTGTTGGTAAAACTTACGAATTATTGGATCCCCCTTTTGAGCTGTAATTAAATCAGCATCAGGGGTCTCCTTACTCCATTGTGCAGTTAAAAGATCATTGTGAGCATTGGTCTGGGACCTAGTGATAGCAGTGACCTGGATTTCCCCCAACAGGGACTCTATTTCTATTAGATCCCCTTGGATGGCCCCGGTTCTGGCCAGCTGATCAGCTAAGTCATTTCCAGTTTTGTTTGGTCCCTCTACTTTGGAATGACCCTTGATCTTCTTCCAGTCGATGGTCATTCCATTCAATGTGACTAGATCATCAATGTTTTGGATTAACTTCCCATGTTTCAAGGGTTTGTTATTAGCACATAACATGCCTCTGGCTTTCCAATTAACCAGGTGCTCCACGAACCCGTTCCGTACATAATCCGAATCCGTGATTATGACCATTTTGTGGAGTTGATGTTGGACAGCAGTGAGGATAGCTTGATGCACAGCCATCAACTCTGCTACCTGACTACTTCGGGGACCAATTTTGTACCCAGCGGAGGGTTCTGGGGACTAATTCACCCATGCATTCCCTACGCCGGCCACCAGTTCTTTTTCCCCGTTGTTGTCAACATGGTAAGAGCATCCCCCCACATAGACAGTGGTCATTCCCTCACTTTGTGTGGGGAATTAAGGTATGCCTCCATGTTGTCCTTGATTTTTAGACTTTCGTCCTCTAGACAGTTTTCTCTGGCACAATCATGCAAGTCAGCCAGACCTTGCGCGAGGGGACTCTTCTTGTTTTGGCCATATCTGACCTCCACAGGAAAGCCTTGCATTGACAGAATCCAGGAAGTAATTTGGGAATTACTCACATTTCCGGCCCGGATTCTGTCACTTTGGAGGTATTGCAGAGGCTGGTGTGGAGTCTCCACTATGATGTGTTCCCCCTGGATGAACGGGCGGTAATTCTTCAATGCCCACACCGTTGCCAGGAGTGCCTTCTCACAATCGTTGAATTTTTCCTCCGCAGAGGATAAAGTTTTGCTCGCATGGGAGATTACTTTATTGACTTTGTCATGCTTTTGGTACAATACTGCCGTCAAGCACGTATTAGGGAACCCTGTCTCCAGGAAGAACTCCTTGTTTCTGACAGGGTAAGCTAGGCAAGGCGCTTGTGAGAGGCTTCTTTTGAGTTGTCTTACTGCCTCAGATTGTTCTGGACCCCATTCCCACTTGACCCCCCTTCAAGGGATGAATCAGGGGTCTGATGATCTCTGCGTAGCCCTCAATGAACTTTCTGCTGTAATTAGTCAGTCCAAGGAGGCTCCTCAGTTCCCGCAGAGTTGTGGGGTCTTTTATTTTCTGGAGTGCTTCCACTTTCTTTTCCTGGGGACAGAGACCCTGAGGAGATATCTCATGCCCCAAGAAATTAACAGGTGTTCTACACCACTGTGCTTTCTGAAATGAAAGTTTTGCTCCGGCGGCCCTCAACTGTGTCAGAATATAACGGATCTCGGCTATGTGTTCTTCCACAGATGAACTTTTGAAGAGGACATCATCTACATAAGCCAGGTTACCCCTCGCACCCAGGCCTTGTGTAGGAATATGATTAATTAATTGCTGGAGTTGAGGTATCCGAAGGGAGTCCGGGGCCATGTGTACTGCTGGCCCCCAAAGGTAAAGGCCAGTTTGTATTGGTCCTCCCTACTGACAGGCACGGTCCAGTATCCATTGGTCAGGTCTATTGCAGTGAATACCTGTGACCCCTGAATCTTGGCCAGCCCTTGGTCAATGTAGGGCAGAGGCCATCAGGAAGTATGGACACGTTTGTTGAGCTCCCTAAGGTCGGCACAGAGTCTCCACTGGCCGTTTGGCTTCAATATTCCCAGCACCGGATTGTTGAAGGTGCTGTGTACTGGACGGATTATTCCCCCAGGACTCAAGGTTCTTAATTATTTCAGTAAGGGGCTCCATGGATGCGAGAGGCAAGCGATATTGCTTCACAAACACTGGAGTCATGCCAGGGTCCGTTGTAATTGTTGTGTGGATGTCTGTGCGACCACAGTCATATGAGTCTACTGCAAAGAGATCTTGGAAATCCAAGAAAACTTGTTTAAACTTTTGCTTCTGTTCCAGATTCACGCAGGCATCAGCTAGGTTGACTCTCTCTTCCACCATCTGCCTGAAGCCTGGAAAGACTTCTGGTTTTGCTATCTCAGCGGCCTACTCCAGCTGGGTGGAGAAGTACCTGGTCAGAGTGCTGATTTGGACTGGAGGCTTCAGGTGGGAAAGGCAGCCCTCATGGACCTGGAAAATCACCTCATCCCTTCTGAAGTCACAAGTCACGTTTTCCTTACCATAGGGGCAAGAACTGTACACCAGGAAGTTCCCCCCATGCCGGGTAAAGATCCTGTCTGGTGTTGTATTGTCATCACTGTCACTGTCAAAACAGTCCTTGGGGATTGGTCCTAACAGTTCATTTCCTAAATCAATGGAGAAATGTCGGTCATCAACCGCCATTCCAATAATGGTGCCTGCGGCTAGAGTAATAATCTTTAAGTCGCTGTTATCCACCTCTATTATCATGGTGCCATGTTCTATGTTGACTAATGGTGTTGGGTTTACCCCTAACCCTTGCTGTTGAAGGAAAGCATTTAGATGAATATAAGCATCAGGGTTTTTCAATTTTTGTCCTCTTTTAACCTTCACTTCCAGGGAGAATTGTCGGCTCCTTTCTGGGATGGTGACTTCCTCTTTAATCTGAATTTCAACTGCATAAGGTAGCAATTGAGCTGACCTAAATGCTTTTTCTGGATCATCAAAGCCCATGGGATTATCCGCTAATCGGGACCAAGCTTTGCAGTTAATTAGGTCCAAACTAATGGCGAAGCGATTGAGAATGTCACTGCCTAAGTAAAAGGCGGCAGTGACGTCTCGCACGACCCAACAATTATGGACTATGGTCTTGTTACCAATGGAGATTTTGAGCATACACCTGCTTGGCAGGAGATGTTTCGAATTGGGTGTTTCCAGATCCATTTCCCATTTGTCTATCAGTTTGAATGTGGGAATGGCTGGATCTTTTGGGAGTTGGTGGAACATGGCTTCGCTGATGAAGCTCTTACCGTTGTTCACACACACTCGAGCGAGAACAGAGTCCTTCCCATCATTTAACTGAAAAGGGATGAATCACTGCTCTCCAATTTGCTGAATATCAGCCAGGCTCTGAGCTGATTTCACATATTTATGGACTATAGGAGTGGGAGTGTCTGATTGTGGATTGGTAAAGAATTTCAGAGTATTTCCTTCCAGTGTGAAATACCACCTTAAACTGGAAGGAAGGTTAATTTTCAGAAATAGAGAGGACCCCCCATCACCAGTCTGTTGTCCAACTGCTATTACTGTCACATCTGGAATTTGGTTGTTCTGGAAGTGAAATTCGACTTGGTCAGATTTTTGTTCAACCATGTGGCAGGTGCCGTTTAAACTAACATGGTTGACACTCTGTTTTAATTTTAATGTTCGGCTAGTCTGGGTCCAGAGGACTTTGTTCACTCAAACTATTAGGGGAGACAACCTTCTCAGGAGGTCATTCCCTAGTAAACAAGGGGTGTCCTCTGGAGTCACTACTATGACCGGGTGTTTCACCTTGTGTCGCCCAATTTTGATGTCCAAATCTGCAGTCCCCTCGACGGGAATTTCCTTCCCGTCAAAGTTCTGGAGTTGTCCAGGAAGAGAGGTGAGGGGAATTTGGTACTCCCCCCTACCTGAATTCAGTTCATCAAAGGCCCTTTTGGACAGAAGGGTAGCTTGGGATCCAGTGTCCACCAGTGCCAAAATTGTACCCTGCCCCTGTACTTGTACCGGGGCATAGTATCTTCCCTCCTTCTCCTCAAGGGGGCACAGATAATGTACATTTTTGGACAACTGGTGGGCTAACTTTCTGGTTTTGGACATGGCGAGAGAAGAGATTTGGGCAGAATTCTGTGGAGAGCCTGGGGAATCTGAAAGAAAAAGTTGGCAACTGGAAATGGTTTCGGGTTCTGGGCCACCCCCCCTTTTTGGAGGCAGTCATTCGGATGGGTTTGACCCATGGGATTTTGGTATTGTTGGTTCTGGGATAGAATGGTGGGCGGCGACAGCTCAATCCCCACATCTACCCAGTCTATTGATTCGTTTTTAGGTTCCCCTGGTTCCGGTTCTGGGCCGCCTCTGCCTTTTTGGAGGCAGTCACCAGGATGGGTTTGAACCAAGGGTTTTTGGTATTGTTGGTTCTGGGATAGAATGTTGGGCGGCGACAGCTCAATCCCCACATCTACCCAGTCTAGGTTGGAATCACTTGGGACCCATTTTTCCGTGGGAGGAGATCCCCCATCTCTGAAGGAGAAGATCCTTTTCCCAGGATCCTCTGAGGATCCCTCTCCCTCAAATTGGAAGACCTGTACCTCCTCCACAAAATGGGTCTGTTTGGGTCCTTTGTTTCTCCTACCTCCTCTTTGCTATTGGGTGGCAGACTTTCAGGGGTAAGAGATTTTGTTTCCGGTTCCTGGTTTTCCAGGGGCTGTTTACAAGTTGGGAAGGAAGCTTCCCCCTTCCCCTTGTGCCTCCTCCCTGGGAACCGGTGGGTTATCGGGGTGCTGCCCCCGTCATTGTTCTGGAGCACCAGGCCCGGGGTTTGGGGCATTCTGCGGTGGAATGCTCATCTGAGGGTTCTGTTGAGCCCTCAGTATGTGACCCAGATCCCGTGTCATATTTTGGACCTGGCGCTCTAACTGTGAAACCCGCTCACGCTGATACGGGGTCCTGTTTTCTCCCCTGGGCTGATCCCGGGAAGGGTAGATATCCCTTCTCTGGTAATACCCTGGGTAAGGAAGATTTGGGTACCCCTCCACCCTTGGCCTCCCCTCTCCCGGATTAGGTTGTCTGGGCTCAGGGAATTGGGGAAAGAAGGATGGATGGTTTTGGGGTTGGAAATTGGGTGGATACCTGGGAAAAAAGTTCTGCCCAGTGTTTGGGGAATTTCTGCCCTCCTGTGGGAAGTTAGGAGGGTAGTTCCCTGGGTCAGGTGCTTGGCTGGATCCCCCCCTTGGGCCGGAGGGGTCCACACATAACCCAGGATTGGTCTGTGTCCCTAATAGCGGGGACTTACATAGTCAGGGGAGCGGGGACCCCATTTGTGGGACTACCTCCTTGACTCCCTGTCTGTGACTGGCCCGAGGGCCTTCTGGGCTGTGAATTATTTGGTGCAGGCAGGTTTTTAGGTCCCCCCATCTCCAAATCTAAAACGGGGGAAACCTTTACCTCCACCACCTTGGCAGCAGCAGGGGTGCTGTTGGTTTTGGGGTTTTTGGGCTAATTCTTATTTTCCACCGGTTTCTGCACCTCGTAGATGCGGGTGGCTTGCTCAATGACCCAGTCTAAAGATCTTTTCTCGTGAAAATCTCTCACGAGCTGGGTCATTATGTATTTGGGGAGTGCATGGAAAAATGTGTTGATGAATTCTCTCCTGTCCGTGCACACCCTTATGGTGGTCTGCGCAAAGGCACACTTCAATTCTTGCACAAATTCTTGTGGGGCCTGATCCTCCCCACATTGCAAATTGTAGGCTGCCTTGCGAGCCTCTTGGGGATTCCAGTGAACAGAAAAATGTTTCAAGATGGCCCCCCTATAGGTGGACCATCTTGAATGATTTTGGTCCTCCAGCCCCGCAAAGAAACTGGAGTATTCTGGGGAGAATGTCCATTTGACGTACTGGATGCAGCTACTGCTGTCCTTCAAATGGAAGGTCTCCATCATTTGCTCAAAGAGCTCCAAGTGTTCCCACACAGAATACTTGGAGTTCTTGTGATAAGGCGTGATGACACTCCTGATTGCCTTAATCTGTTTTAAGGGGTCCTTAAGCAAGACTCTTTTTGCCTTATTGGCCTTTTTGGTTCGGGTAACCCTGGTCCATTCATCCTCCAACTCAGAAGCACTGCTCCCAGAGGTGCCAGTCTGATCTTCCAGGTTTTCCTGGATTCTGCGAGCCTGGGAATGGCTGGCTGAATGTGGGGACCTGGTCTCCTGTGTCCTGTGATGCTCAGAGGAGTCTTCAGATCCCACCTTGCTAGCAGGATTTGCTGGGTACCACCCCACTGACCTAACTTGGCAGAGGTTTTCAGGATGTCCTTAGTGGGTCTACTCTCGTGGGGGTTCCCCACTAAATTGCACTGTGCTTGGGGGCCCATACCTGGATGCCCGCCCATCCATTCTTGGGTGGTTCTGGCCTATGAGCCCCATCCTTTTGGCTGGATAGTTATCTGCCATCCCTGTGGCCCTGTGCTCATGTGCACCAGGGGACATGAGGGTGGCAGAGTCCAGGGACTGGGCGAGATGAAGGCCTCTGGTACTAGGGCTCCTGAGGTTATGCTCAGGTGTTTCCCTTTCCCAGCAAACTTCATCTCTATCAGCCCCTGCTACTGGTTGCAATGCAAGAGCCTGGGCTTTCAGTTCCTCAACTAAGGCCGTACTAGACTCTATCAGTCTCTCCTGCATGGCTACCTGTTGCTGGAGCCTATCTATTCTGACTCCTGGCTTCTGTGCAGCCTCTGCTCAGAAGAGACCAGGTCAGATTGGGCCTTTTCTAATGCCATCTGTTATCTATTTGCCAGATCTTGGCCTTCAGCACATTTGTCCTGCATGGCTCCCATATATAGATACAAATATGTCGCTATCCTGGCAATCCTATTGTGTTCATCTTTAGCCTTAGGAGCCATATATAGTTCACTCAGGGCCACATGTAAGGGACCCTGATCTCTCCACATATCTGACCCACTTGTAGTGACCTGTTGTGTGATCGCCTGCAACCATACCTTTTGGTCCTGTTCAGACCATTCACCTCTAACAAACAGTTTATGTAAGAGGTGCTCCCTAGCTATCTTCATATCTACCAAGGTCGTCATTCTGGAGATTGATTTCCTTCCTGACTTACAGACGCTTGTATTTTATTTTGCAAAACAGACCGTTTCCTTAGAGCGTTCCTTTGAGGAGTGCTTTACAGCGTAACACAGCGTGGTGATCTAACCGGATATGTATCCTGTCAGTTGGCACACTGTATTAATCTGCACAAGTGATAGATCTAATCCAGAATCCCCGGCTACGAGCCCCCACTTTGTTAAAGACTCCAATCAAGCAGTCAGTGCCTTGTCTGGGATTGCTCAAGGGAAGCCCTTAATTATATATTTTTATGTCCAGTTTGTGTACTCTGGATGACAACCCTTATATAACACCCCTCTCTTAGAATCCCCCTGACCCCACTGAGCCAAGAAGTAAGTTTGTTTTGCAAATTTAAAAGGTTTATTTGAGAATTAAACAATATATATGTGTATCACACTTTTATAATAAATTAATAATTGATATCACACTTGTGAATATGAGCAGTAATCAGCAATAGGTAACCCTACAATAACACAGTTCTGGTGACTTATGACTAGGAACAGGGGAATAAGGTATCAGAGAATGCTTTATGGTTTCAAGGAGATGCAAAGACGAATAAAAGGCAGTACAGAAATAAACTTGATATGATTTCAGCAAAAGATAATGTGATCAATTTTTCTTTAACAATTCACTCCCCCCCCCTATGCAATGTAAGGAGATGGAAGTAACACACACAGTTCTCAGGAATACACACAAATGCAATACAAAGTTCCAGTTCCCCCCAGCGAGCTTAGAGGAAAACAGGTATGATTTTAAACACAGGCAAAATCCTTTTAAAGGTGGTGGCAATGAAGTGAAAAATATACTCAAATTGCTTTTAATTCCCTATAGGAAGTTCAGGGTGAGTGATAGCTACTTTAAATTAGTTCAGGATCACTTTAGCAATGCTCTATGAATGATTGTCAGGTTTAAAACGAATTTCAGCAAAGGAAAGCAAGACGCTGCTATTTTGACAAGTGAAGAAATTGAGCCAAATCGCAAATCGCGGCAATTTTTCCGAGTTCGTCAAGCGCGATTACGGAAAAAGTATAATGAATAGAAACTCGCTCCTAGCACCAACGGTTCAAGAGATACGGATGATTTAGGGGAGATAGATTTTCAGTGCGTCGAGCACGTTTACATTTCTGTCATCTGGTTACAATTAGTTATCAGTGTTTTTATAAAACATATATTTGCCTTCAATTCAATTCACTTCAGTGTTTGGGTCTGCCCCCAGAAACTTGGGAGTCAGGGATCACATGTCTCTTCTGCCAGGCAGAGCTCTGTTTACAGTCCACACCCAAATTAACATACTCCATTCAAGTGCAAGAGTCTAATGTGTCGGCTGAGGTCAGCAGGCCAGGGGGCCACTCTGCATTTAGTTAGCATGTCCATGTGATCTCCTGGCTTCTTGTGTGTAGTTCTGAGGTGAGAAGTATTCCCAGCATCTTGCAATGTTAATTGAATCAGCCTGTCTTCAGGGAACAGCAGGTGTTTAAATTCTTAATTAACCAAAAAGGCTTTGAAGTTTCCAGTTGTCTCAGGGGGCTGGTAACTCCTGAAGTACAGTTCTACTGTCAGAGTTTAGACCGCTAGCGCCAGCTTGTGTCCAAAGCTGGTACTGCACCTATTTTTTTAGGAGTTGTCCTCAATTTGACAGGAGGATTTAGCTTGACAGCTCTAATCCTTGCTGCCATTGTTTTGATGGGCATCCTTACAGTAGAGTGGTGATGTGGAACCCCCCTCAGAAAGGTTGAATCTTTAGAGTGGTCTTGTGCCCCTGATTTTAGCAACTTGTTGACATCAATTAAAAACGGATTTTGAACACATTGAAATGGACATTTTGAGCTTGCACTTCAGAGAAACAGCAGTCATTTCAAGGTGCTTTTGATCTAACAGGCACTGCTATTTTTCCTTTGGCACCACCTTTCACCCCTGGCGTTTCTGGTCCATCACGCTTGCACTGGTGGGTGGTAGGTTAGGCGACCATTTTGGTGTGCGCAAAACTGCGCGGTTCTGCTGGTTCTGGGATAGAATGATGGGCGGCGACAGCTCAATCCCCACATCTACCCAATCTATTGATTTAGTTTTTGTTGTCGCCTATTAATTCAACATGGGTCAAAACCCTTGACATTAGTATCCCTATACATAAGGACAGTAGATACTTGTTGCGTTCACCTTAGGGGGAAGCTCGTTTACATTTACCTGTGCACCGCAAGGTTACACGGAAAGTCCTAGCATCTATAGTAGGGCTTTGAAAGAGCAGCTCGACACACTTGAGTTGCCATCTACTTGTACACTGCTTCAGTATGTAGATGATCTTCTCTTAGCTGCGGACTCAGAGAGTGCTTGCAAGAAGGGGACTGTGTCCTTGCTTATCCACCTAGCACAACATAGACACAAAGCTTTGCTTACAAATTTCAATATTGTCGACAGGAGGTCGTCTATTTAGGCTATCTCCTGTCAAAGGAGGGAAGAAGGT
Source organism: Ambystoma mexicanum (assembly GCF_040938575.1). Classification (NCBI taxonomy): domain Eukaryota; kingdom Metazoa; phylum Chordata; class Amphibia; order Caudata; family Ambystomatidae; genus Ambystoma; species Ambystoma mexicanum. The sequence goes on from NC_090924.1 coordinate 26,842,901, forward strand.
TGACGCCTGAACGGATAAAAATCATTTCTAGCATGTCTGTCCCAAATACACAGAGGAAGTTAGAGCCTTGATAGGAATGGCTTCTTACTGTAGACAGTGGATGCCGAACTTCTCCTTATTGATTAAACCAATGTTGGCTCTGACGAAGAAGGGCATTCCTTCGCCATTACAGTGGAACTTGGAACACCAGCAATCATTTGATCTGCTCAAGACTGCATTGTGCTCGGCACCAGTTTAGGGCACACCAAACTATGAAAAGGTTTTCATGTTGTATTTGCATGAACATGATGGATGTGCTTTGGCTGTATTAACGCAGGAACATGGAAGGAAGAATAGGCCGTCTTGCTACTTTTCTTCCACCCTTGATCCTGTTGCATGCGCTTTGCCAAGATGTTTGAGAGCTGTCACTGCTGTGTCCATAAAACAGAGCGAGGGAATGGTCCTAGGCCATGCTTTAACCCTGATGGCACCTCACTCTGTAGATGTTCTATTAAACAGAACACAAACGCAACACCTCACCTCCGCACGATTAACGATATCTGAATTGATAAATAAAGAGGTGTTGTGTCCTTAATCCGGCTGAACTTTTACCTTTCCCGCAAGGGACTGCTTGCAGTGACAAAGAGTCACATGACTGCCTTTGCACTACAGAACAAGGCACCAAAGGCAGAATCGATCTTAGAGACATTCCTTTGAACAATCCACAAGGGGAGCTGTTTGTGATGGGTCCTGTTTCAAACTCCCGGATGGTACATCCACAGCTGCTTATGCAATCACCACATTAAGCACGGTCGTGGAGACCAAATGAATCATGTATAACTCAGCGCAGGCCGCAGAGATTATAGCATTGACCCGTGCTTGTGAACTTTCTGAAGGGCTTATCATAAACATATATCATGACAGTCAGTATGCCTTTGGGGTGGTTTACAACTTTGGCAGACTTTGGGCAGAAAGAGGTTTCTTGACCTCACATGGCACTAAAATCCAGCATGGCTCCTTGATAGTACGGTTACTCTCAGCGCTTGCACTCCTTACTCAGATAGCTATTATGAAATGCGCAGCACATCAGAAGATTGTAGATAATGTAGGAAAAGGGAATGCTTTTGCTGACCAGATAGCCAAACAGACTGCCACTGATCTCTCTTCAGAAATGTATACTTCAAGGGAAGCCACAAATGCCTGTACTTTGGATGACGGTATTGAATCCATAAAGAACATTCAAGCCGATGCCACATTAGAGGAATCTAAGAAGTGGGCTGAGGGTTTGGCGAAATTGGACGATAACGGGTGTTGGGTGGACAAGGTTGGAGGGAAATGGTTACTGCCTGACGCATATGTTATGATGATGGTTGTTATGGCTCATGGTCCTACCCATATTTGTGCTCGTAAGGTCACCAAAATGTTGCAAAATGTGTGGGTAAATGACAAAATCCCTAAGGTAGCTGAACACTTTGTTCAGGGGTGTATGATTTGTTTGCAGCACAATGTGGGAATAGGCACAACAACTCCTAGGGGTAGTTTTGGTCCACCTTCTGTCCCCTTTGAAGTAATCCATTTTGACTTCATTGAAATGGAGCGTTGTAACAACTTTAAATATGTACTAGTTGTTATCTGTGCCTTTAGAAAACGGGTCGAAGCTTTTCCCGTCAAAGATGCCACTGCTATGACCACAGCAAAGACCATGCTGAAGGAATATTTTCCAAGATTGGTTTGCCAAGAGTCTTCTGGTCGGATAATGGTCCACATTTTATCGCTGCTGAAATTCTGCAGATATGCGCGGGATTACAGATCGATAAATGGTTCAATTCGGCCAGACACGCACAGAGTGCTGGACTAGTAGAGAGACACAACAGCATCATCAAGAACAAGCTCGCTAAGACGTGTGCCGGCACCAAACTAAAATGGCCGGACGCCTTACCGATCGTGTTATTGTCCATGAGGACGACCCCTCAAACTAAGACTGGGCTCTCTCCTTTGAGGTGGTAATGGGTAGGCCAGCTAACATTTGGAATGTACCAAAACCTCGTTCTTTACGAGAGGTTGAAAATGTACTTCTTTCTGATTATTGTGGCCAGTTAACTAAAAATCTGTATTTGATTTATCACCAGGTGCGAGAGGCTTTACCTATCAGGTACGAGGGCCATGGTCACAGCATATGGCCGGGAGACTGGGTCCTCACAAAATCATTCGAGCGATCCTCTTGCCTTGCGCCTCGTTGGCGGGGACCCCATCAGGTCCTTCTGGTCACACAGATGGCGGTGCGGGTAGCCGGCAAGAAACATTGGATCCACGCGTCCCACATCAAAAGAGTTCCATACCCTGTGCCACACGCTACAGAAGATACAGAACCCCTCACCAGTACTGCAACCAACAATCACGAAGCAGTAAACAACATTGAGAGTGCGTCGGAGACCCTCCCTCAGCCAGTAGGGTCTGGGGAAACAGCCATTTCACCTCCACACTCTCCAACAGTTCCGTCTTTAAAATTTGTTCCGGATCTTTCATCAGATCTCGCTTTGGATTTGTCGCTTCCATCGGGAAGTGACGGTACGTTGTTCACAGATCACTCAGTACCAGGAGTCACAAGGTACGATCTGCGTCCGAGGAAATAGACCTACTGCATGGTTCGGCTATGCCATCAAAGGAAATCATCAAAGGGCTTGCCTTTTTGGCCTGATCATTTGTATATAAGGGGATTCTCTTGGCTAGGGTTTGTGAAAGGACTAAGAAGACGCTCGCATTGGAGGTCGCCAGCAAAAAACATTGGTACAAATCATTTGAAGACCACAATGCTTGCAACCGCTCCCGCTCATACAGAACAGATAAGAGAATGTGTGACTAACCACGAAAACGAACAATCAAATGTGTGGGCCCTGAAAATGTATTGTTTTCTTGTGATAAAGTTAACTGGTTCTACAATCGTCATTGCCTTGGGATTCTGGTATCTGGAAGAAGTACTTCCGCTTGAAAAGGTGTTACCCACTGAAAATGTACCCACTGTTTCTACTCCATTCGTGCAACTGCACACTCTATCTCCTAGAGACTCTCAGCACAGACAGAGTTACCACAACAACACTCTATTACTCATTATGAATGCTACACCTGCCATTTTTAATAGGTCCAACTGTTGGGTTTGTTCGCATTTGCCGCAACATGGCGATAAGGGGCTGGGCTGGTATATTCATCCTTTACTTTTGACAACTGCTTGCTAAGCTTCTCTTAGAGCACTGTTCTTAGGCCGATTGAACGATAGCATCTCAGGGAACTTCGGTGGGACTAACTTAAATGATTTTGAAAAACGTGTGTTAACGCCCCTGGGATGCTCACTCTTTGCGAACAGGAGCAAGCCAAATGTTGCTTCTATTAGGCCTTCTGACAGACTGTCCTGTCCTTTTCAATCCTTGATCTCTTTTAAGATGGCTCCTGTAGGCAATAGCGATGCCACGCCACCTTCTTATACTGTCAACCACATCCCCGATTCAGTTTCTTTCAGCATACAGAGGAATGGTACTCAGACAATGGGTGATTTTAAGGGTTGCGCCAACGTTGCTAATTTGACTAGTGATGACAGACCTTTGTATGTAGACGAACCTGTCTACTTTGTTTGCGGTAATGTAGCATTTCCATGGTTACCCAGGGATTGGCAGGGAACTTGTTATTCAGGAATTCTGTTACCCGGGGTATTCATTGCTAGCACTGTAGAAATTTCAAAGGCTCGTCCACGGCAGGACGAGAATGGCGATACTTCAGCACAATTTTTGGGCGATGTAGCTAAATCCTTTGTGCCATTTTGGGGGCAAATACTGAACTAAGAAGATATCAGGAGACTAGCGAGAGTACTGGAGAGGACCATCAACCGGACCACTGACATACTCCATAATATGATGTTAGAACAGAAAGCAATAAGGTTAGTGGCACTTCAGAACCGGATGGCTTTAGATGTCATTCTGGCTGAACGTGGTGGAGTATGTAAATTAGTGGGGTCCGCTTGCTGTGTTTACGTTCCAGATTCCTCCCCAACTATCTTTAGGGCGATTCGAAACCTGCATGTTCTCAATTCAGAAGTGCATGTTCCTGAGGGAAACTGGGATCTTAGTGCTTGGTTCTGGGACTTCGTACGATCTTAGGGATGGAAGCTACTTTCGGTCTTGCTGATTATTTTAGGTATTTTGTTGTTTCTTTGCTGTTGTGTACAATGTCTTCCTAGTATGTGTTTGATGTCAGGAGGATGTTGTGCACAAGCAATGGGTACATTAGGGCACAAGGTATATGCCCCAGAGAAAATATCTAATGGATTTGTGTTAAAGGAAATCTCAGTTTCTGACCTCATGGCAATTGATATCTCTGATAGTGATTCAGGATGTATGGACATTGAGACGTGCAGTTGTTTGTAGAGTGACTAGAAGTAGTTTAGCGATTGGCTTAGGCCAAAAAGAGGGTTTGTTAAATGGGATATGATATCATGCCTCCTTTATTGTACATATTGGCCTAAGCCCAGTCGCTCTGCGAAGAAATCCGCGTTGCAAAGTTCTGATCTTAGATCGACTTAGCCGCCATTTTAGGTCCATCCACCATTTTGATTTCCATTTCAAAGTCACTCTGTGTTCTAAAATGTTGGACAGTTTTTCCCGCTTGTAACCTAGCCGTCCTGACCTTCGCACAAAAGATAATGTCTAAACTGCCCGTAGGCCAAATATTAGGGTCGTGTAATGAGACCTTGTCCTACGTTTGACCTGTAGATCTAGGATTACCAGCGCCAACAAGTCCGATCCGCGGACATACATCAAATACAATGTTGTTTAAATACTAAACGTGAACACTTGCTGAACTACATTGTATAGGACGTGTACTAAGGCTTAATGTTAAATCTGAAGATACACTGTTACCATTGTGACTTGTTGTACAAACTGGAAATAATCCACGTGCATATAGTTGGATAAACTAAAGGTGAAATTGGCATGAACCCTACACCGAGAATTATAAACCTGCAGAGAGGCTGGATATTACGATTGGAAAATGTATAAAAGATGTAAATGTTTAGATGGCCAGTACCTCTCACTTCTCACACAGAAAGGGCTGGTATTCGCTGTGATGTACTGAGGGCCAGATAGCTATCTGATACTTTGTTTCTTTGTAAACTGTACAGTTATTTTGAATAAAGATCTGTGAATCTTTATAAGCCCGTGTTTGGTGTATTTCCTTTGGGGTACTCAGCCTTGATATTTTTCTTTGCTTTTACACTCGTACCCTGTGGCCGAAACACTGCAGTGTCGATCTTTGACACAACTCTACCTCACACTTACCTGTACACACCCGTTGTTGTGTTTTTTGAGGTCCTGGGCTGCATTCACTTTTGTGTTGTGAACCTGTGGTAATTGTGTATTCAAGAGATTTTGTACCACCAGAAGGCTAACACCCTCCACACTCTTGAGGGTGGTACCTAGTGGTACACCTAAACACCAAATGTATAACTGTCCGTCTATCTGTCTTTATGCAAATAAGTGATATATTGTATGTATCATTACTAAAATTCAGAGATTAAACTAATATATCCAGAATTCCAAAAGTGTGGCTCTCCCATCCTGATTCTTTGTTTGAATGTACCTCCTGGGGGTGTGCCAGGATTGATGAAACCTGGGCTCAGTTGACCCTTTCCCCATCACTGGTTCTGATCATCCAATGCAATCCCAGAGCGTGACAACACTGCTTCCACTTCCACCCTGTCCAGATAACTACCTTCCACCACAGCACAGACCAGCAGAGGAAAGAAGAGGAGGTGGCATCTGATGTTGATGAAGTAGAACATGTAGGGGAACTGGGCTGGGTCCCAAGTCTCCGGGATATCTGCATGCTATAGGATGGCTTGCATACCTCAATTGAGACAGAGAAAAACAAAACTTCCCTTGTCATCCCAATTGACTTCTGCAAAACAAAAGTCTTCTAAAACAAGAGGAAAACCCCTCAGTAGAACATGCTTGTAAGATGAGAACCCCAATGCGAAGCAGGTACTCTCCCCAGAGCAGGCTAGTCACTCCGCATCCAACAGGAAACAATCTACCAGGACACGTCAACTGGCATCCCAAGTCCAACCCTCCATGCATGAAAGAAAAGGCTGGCGCCCCAATCAGTCTTTGTCTGCAGGGGAGAGTCACATGTGTACTAACTGGTGCCTAGCAACTGGAATGCAAATGGCACAAGCCCATAAAAAAAGGAGGGAGTTGGCTGCACTGATTCCCACCTCCCTATATGCAACTTGGAGAATCAGCTAGTGCCTCGCAACTTGCAGACAACATGGCGGTGCAAGCTCGCCACAATCCACAATGCTCTTCACCCATACTTGGAGCCCTGGACCTTGTGGTCTGGGGTCACAAGCCGATGCTGTGCCCTCAACAGTTCCACAATCCATGTGGATATGATGTTTATCTCAACTGAGTGTGCCTACCTGCAGGGACTTCAGGAGCAACCACTGAGACATGACTAAGCCTTGCCACCCAGCTGGAGAATCCACCACGGAGGGGACACCATGGTACTCCATATGGTGTCCAATCAAAGGGTCGAATACATTGATTCAAATTACAGTGGTTCTGAGTCAAAAGGACCACAAAAAAAGGTTGGATGCCTTTTTTAAAGGTATTTTTATTTTTTGGCTTCCGTATAGGAAAAAAAACATGTTTTTTACACCAAAAACAGGGGTTTTGGGGGGAACTCCCAAAAAGAAATATATAACTTTATATATAACTTTCAACCTTTTTATTATGGTCCTTTTGATTCGAAACTATTGCATTCGAATCAATTGCACCTACATCCGCTCCATATAGTCCTGCTCAGGGAAGAAATCCAGTTCCTGTTGGGAGATAAGGGGGCCTTCCCTTCTGTTCCCTATCTGCACTTCCTTGCTTAACCCTGCCTATCTTCTTACTTCCTCTCTCCCCATCGCTGCACTTGGCTTGATGTCTGCATGTCACCTTATTCAGTCTCATGAACCTCCTCTTTTCACCCCTTATCATGTGCCCCTTCACCAGCTTGCCACTTTCACCTTTTGTGGTATTGTATCCTGATGTCTCCTCGTACGTCTCTGGTTTTCCCTAACCCTCTTCTGACTTCACTACCTCCAGGGGCCTCCTTGCCTTTCTCTGGTTATCCCTACCTCTCTTTTGACTTGGCTACCAGGGTTGCTGCACTCCCACTGCTCCCGTTACTGCCCTTGGCCCGCTCGTTGTCCTTGCCACTTGACCTACTCCACCTTCCCAGTTTATGTATCAACTCTGGCCTGCCCGCTTGCCCACTTCTTGTCACCCTCTCTACATACTGTTGATACACTGCCCTTCCATTGCTTCTATATGGAACATTGGGCCTCATTACAAGTTTTGAGGTAGCCATGCCGTTTTTAACTGCATGGCTACCCCCACACTTGGGTCCGGGTCTGGGTCCCGCATAATGGGATTTATGGGGTCATTCTGACATTTGCGGGCCTGGTAAATCCCATTTGCGAGACCCAGACCCGGTACGTCCCCATTCCCATTTTAGCCCCTATAGGGCTCAATGGGAATGGGGAGGATGCTAACAACGGCCCTGTTAATGACGGGTCAGTTGTTAGCAATGTGGGCTGCTGGCGGGTCCCGGTCTGCACGTCTGGTGTGGCCAGGCGTAGAGAGCTGGATACACAGCAGAACTCATAATGTGGCGGCCCGGAATGAGGCCCATTGTCTTTTAACTCTGCATCTTCCCCATAACTTGCTGCAAGTCTCACCAATTGCTTGTCTTACGAAGCCTCTACTGTATTTTTCATATTTACCTACTTACAACCACTTGATTGTTTCACTCATCCGTGTGCTTGTTGTGCATTTTACCTACCTATAAATTTGGGTTTGATATTTTGAATGCCTTGCTGTGTTTCACACATTATCTACCTTAGTCCATAGGTTTCACAACTCCCTAGCCCTGTGCTGTTTTTTCCTACCTGTTCCCACTGGTTTATCATTTCTCAGTCCATGTGGTGGGTTTTGCATTTTCCGTTCTACAGCCCCTAGATTGACATTTCAAATGCATTTAATGAAACTCACTTATGTACTGAATCACTGCCCCACCTGACTGTGCTTTATTCAATTTCTTTACACCTGATGTAGCCTCTTGCTCCTTCGAGGTGGGGCTTTCCCAGTCTGTAGCCTTTCATACCTGCTTATCACAATTTCATGTCTGTTTTTCCACAATGCAATTTACCTTAGTGCACTTTTCCAACTTGTTTTGCATTTGTATCTTTCCCCCTTCTCCCATCCTGCTGTTCCCTTCCTCCCTCTCTCCCCCTTTTTATCGAATCTCAGCACTTGCACGATCTGAATCGCCTCACGGCCTTGTAGGAATCAATTTTTTGTTGTTTTTCAACCCTTCTTCCCCTTCCTGCACTTCTTCTCCTCCCCCACCTACCCTTGCTCTCATTTAACAGCACTTTTTTTTACAAAATGGTAACATTTAGCTTATAAAAACATTACAAAATTAATTAGTCTTTCCAAATTCCACAGTTTGTCAACATTCTAACACAATGCTCTTTGTCTTACATTCGGGACTATAACATTTGGCAATATTTAATTAGATAAGATAGGTGCCGATTGCATTCTCAAGGGTCATGTGGCCCATTTTTCATCGGCTGCTCTTTGTTAGAGTTTCATCTTCAGTCGCCAAAGTCTTATCTAAAAAGTCAACCACTGCGCATGTTTCAGATACATTATTTCCCGAGAGCATCATGAACAACCAATGTTCCATATCATCCTTTAAAGGTGCACCTTTTCCCAGGTAAGACGATAGTTGGTTGATAAATTCATGGCATTCAGTGATCAAGTGTTTTGAGGACTCAACTGCCGTTTTGCAAAATCTACACCGGTTATCCGTAGTTTCTTTATCATGTTTGATCCACAGGATCTCTTTTGTTTTGTAAGCGTTCAATCTAAACTTCAAAAATGTATTACGGTGGGGTCTCGATGGAAATCTATTGAGGTAGTTTGGTAGGTGATCAGGACTGTTTGCTGATACTCCAGTATACAGTGTGGTTGACAAATTATTACGCAATTTGTTATTCTGTATCCAATTCCACATTATTCATTTTTTCTTGGCTATTTGTGGAGTGGATAGCACTTACACATTCTGGATGTGTCAAGACCTTTTAAGAACGTTTTGCTTTTGTTTTATATTTTTCTCCTCATTCCCCCATTTGTCTGGATGCGCCTTGAAACACAATTTTGCTGTATACCGTGCATTACAAATAATCAATAAATAAATACATATACTTCTGAGAAGAAGAAAAAGGGTACTGGTGTGGGAGGCAGGGCCTCAGATACAAGTACTGGGAAGAGGAAAAGAGATGTCAAGGTGATGCAGAGACAGAAATAATAGGCCAAGTGATGAGGGGAGGGGCCTTTAAAAAAATTCTTATCAAACATGGAGAAAATACTTTGGAGGTCAGTCTTCCATGTGTGATTGAGAAGAGTATTATGGAAGGTCAATCTGGCAGGGCAGAGCCTCACTCATATGATTATGACTGTGATGAGGAAAACACAGAAGGAGTTAATGGTGAGCCTTGTGGATAGAACATGCATGTTCAGACAGTAGGAACTTGTGGAGTGACAAGTGTTAGGAAAGATTTCTCTTTACTGTACCTTTCCTTCCATCTTTATGGAACGCCCAAACGTTTTGCTTTTATTTTTGAATCTGACCTGCACTTTTTGCAGTGCCAGTGCAGTGAATCCTTAAGCTTCGCTACACTGGGTTTTGCTCATATGTTATGTGGAAACTGATACGTCCTTCAGGCTGTCATTAATGGAAAACCTTGTTTCCCTTAGTTGTGTTACTGTGTTACTACTTTTGGTTACTTTGTATCACTTGTGGTAACTTTTATCATTGTACAAAGCAGCTTACACTGCAGTTCAGTGGGGTACACTTTTTGTTTTACCCTGGAGTAACACTCAGAGGATTTTTGCTTACTCTAGGTGTGCTAAAACGATAAGCTGGTGGCAGCAGTGACTTTTTCCCACTTTTGGGGGCTTTTTGTTTTAGCCTGACTGCGTTTACTGTGTTTGGCTAGTAACTAAAAAAGTGAATTTAGCTGTGCTCACACCCTATATGTGTTGCTGCTTCTTTAAAATAAATCAAATTTAGGTGTGCTCACATCCGATATGTTTTGCTGCTTTTTCTCAAAAATCGAATTTAGCTCTGTGCACATCCTACATGTTTTGCTGCTGTTTCTAATTGGGATTTCAGCAGTGCCCACACCCTGCATTGGTGTTGCTGCAGTATCTAAAATCGAGTTCAGCTGTGTTCACATCCTGCATGGTGTGCTGCTGTTTCTAAAATCAAATTTAGCTGTATGCACATACATGTTTTGCTGCTGTTTCTAAATTTCAAATTTAACTGTGTTCACATCCTGCATTGGTGTTGCTGCTGTTTCTAAAATCAAATTTAGCTGTTTTCACATCCTGTATAGGTGTTGCTGCTGTTTCTAAAATCGTTTTAGGTGTTCTCACATCCTGTTTTTCACAGGAATCTGCTGACCGGATACCCCCTCTGCCCTCTGTTCTGGTCTATTATCTGTTCCCACACCCTCTTCATTTTCCATTGTTTCTTCCCTAATATGTTTGTGTCTCCCTGTGTGCTTGCTCCCTCCTTGCCTTCCTCCTCCCATGTACCTCAACTGCTCTGCCTGGTTAAGTGTACCACACTCTGTGCCCCTCACTTTGGCACTTTCTATCTCCCCCATTTTCTCTAACTGCTTCTCCATCTCCTATCCTTCACCTCTCACTAAGTCTGGCAGAAAAAAACAAAGAAGGACATTGCCCTTTGCCTCCACCTACTCTCCTCTTTCTACTCCTGAGGCTGACTCCAACCCGGATACAGCCCTCTCTAACTTTCACTGTTACATCTACAACACTCTTGACATTGTTGTCTCTGTCAAGACGTTCCAACTGAAGCCTGCCAAAAAGTGGAACTCTTGGTACGACTTCGATCTGGCTGCCCTTAAATGCAAATGCAGAGCAGCCGAATGGAAATGGGGATCTTCAGGTGAACCCTCTGACAAACTGGCCTGCCGCCTTCTTCAAAGGCAATGTAGACTCTGCATCGGGTCCAAGAAAAGAGCCTACATTCAAGCTTGCATCCGCACGGCATCTAACAACACGGCTGAACTTTTCAAAGTCTGCAAGGAACTCTCCAACCCTACAGCAGCCGCATCCTCTACTGCACCCACCCACGTCCTTTGCTTGGCCATGGCCACACATTTCACCACCAAAACCAGGACATCCTGTCCGTTCTCTCTTCTGCTACCCCTATTGGACCAACATCTCTTGGGCCCCCCTTGGCCGCGCCTCCCCCTCTTCTCTCTTCCTTCTCCCCTGTCACATCAGATGAGGTCACCAAAAAAGCCTGGTCTATGAAAGCCTGACCCTCCAAAACCATCAAGGACATTATTGACCCTCTCGCTCAAGCCTTGGCCAACCTCTGCAACCTCTCTTTTGCCACTAGAGTTTCCCCTCTCCTCTCAAACACTCTCTTGTGCACCCTCTCCTCAGAAAACCCTCAGTCTATTCCGGAAAACTATCACCCAATCTCCATCACCCATTTGCTGGGAAAACTCCTGGAGAAGCTGGCTTTCACTCAGCTTACCCTACACACTGATTCTGTTGGTTGTCTCCATGACCATCAGTTTGGATTTAGAGCATCCAGAGGCACAGAAATTGCTCTTCTACACATCTGTGAAGACCTGCTATCAAATCGTGACTCTTACTCTCACTCTGTCCTCATTCTTCTTGACCTTTCTTCAGCTTTCAAAATGGTAAACCATACCATCCTGATCACCGTCTCCGTGATACCCTTGGTATCACAGATCAGGACCTGAAGTGGCTTGCCTCCTTTCTCTCTGACTGGCCCTCCCAGGTGAAACTTGGGTCCTTTCTCTCCTCTATAACTCTCTCTCTACTTTTGGTGTCCACCACGGATGTAACCTATTCACCTGGTTCTTCAATATCTACATGGCCCACTTGGGCCACAGGGTCTCACCTTTACCACTAATTTTCAATGTTATGCAGATGAAACACAGCTCTCTTTCAGGCTACCCTCTGCCTCATCCTGCTCACTCACCCCTGACTGTCTATCCACAAATTCAGTCTCGGTGTGCTGCTATCTATCTCTGCCTGAATGCTAGTAAGACAGATATCACTCCCATTTTCCCACTTTCACACTGGCCAGCATCCCTTGCCACTGCGCCCTCACCTACCAACGAGGCAAAAAAATCTAGGGGTCTTCTTGGACTCCACCCTCTCCTTCTCTTCTCATATCTCAGACATCTCAAAAAGTACCACTACCAGCTGCATCTCCTCAGATGTATTCTACCTTTTCTCACTTTCCCCCAGAGACTCACTACCTCGTGAGCCCTGGTTCTCTCTAGGCTGGACTATTTCAATGTAAGACTTATCCTTGGCCTCAAGCGCAGGAACCACATCTCTCCAGCACTGAAATCCCTCCACTGGGTCCCCGTGGCTGCACGGATCAAGTTCAAGACCTTCTGCATAATCTGCAAGGCTTTCTGGGGTTGGGGCCCACAATACAACACTCTCTTCCTAAATACTTTCCCTCTACAGTCCTCCGCTCATCCTCCTCCAACTCCCTGTGGGTAAACCACTTTCACAAACAGAGATTTGGGGGTAGATCTTTATCCTCAGCAGGTGCCTCCTTCTGCAACAGCCTCCCGGCCTCTCTGTGTCTTGGGCCGGAGCACCTTAAGTTCTGGAAACTCCTCAAGGACTTCACATTCTCTTCTTCCTTCTTGCTCCCTCTCCCCTGCTAACCTCTGTTCTTTTTCTCTCCACCTTCCTTCCCCCTTCGCCTCCCTAACTCTTTTCAGGTCTTGCTGACGGGTTGCCTGGTTCACCTCCAGAGGCTTACAAGTTCCAGGGACACCTGCCAGTCTTTTGCACGTGCCTCCAGGACGCTTCACTATGTTCAGTATTGCTGCACTGCAGCTTACTCTGCATGAGCGGGCACCCTCTCTGCACTTTACCCAGGGCTAGGCTGGTCTGGACATGTTTGTTCCCCACCACCCCCCGTTCCTCGCACCTCTGTCTGGACGCATACATCACCTAAATGTGGTAGGACTAGTACGTTTGTCTGTCCTGCCCCTTCCCCCACTTTTTGATCACTCCTCCCTAGCTTGGTTGCAACTGTAATACTTCATGCACTTGCACTAGGAGAAATGATGTCAGGCCTAGTATGCTAGTTTTTCTGTTAGATAATTTGGAAACTTTAAGGTCTAAGGATGATTACTGTACTCTCTTATTCCCTCCCGCCTGGAAGCGCTTTGAAGCACTCCACCTGTGTATAAGCGCTGTATAAATGAACAATTACAATTACTGTGTCTACTGGTAAAACATAGCTGTGCCTCAAGATTTTTCGTTTGTCCTTTTGCCATCTTGTTCTTTAGCCTTCGTCCTGGCCTGAGAGGCCAGAAAAATCTGTGTAAGGACTTCCGGTACCTAGGAAAGTAGAAGCTTTTGGTGGGCTAATGGAAGACTATGTATGTTTTCTGGCAGGATGTGGGCTGGTACTGTCTGGTACCAATCCACAAACTAGTTTCAGTGTTTCTGTGTCATATTCATTAGTGTTCCCGCAAATGGTCCTGATTAGACCACTGCTAAGGTGTGTGTTGGGGCTAGTCCTGTCATTGGCTAGCAAGGGTAGTAGCTCTTACCTTTTTTTTTAGGATAAGGAGAGGACCCCTGCATCCATTCCTCAGAGTTCCTTGAGAAACCTGAAGGAGCCAAGAATCCTATCCAGTTGTGTGACCTGCAAATAAACATAAGACCCGTCGGAAGAAGACTTGGCTACCAACTTCTGCTACTGTCCGTGAGGAGGCCTGTCTTGCTAAAGATCTTTACCAGTCCTGCGAAGGAGCTGCAACCCTTGGAGTGGAGGGCCAATCCATTCCTGACGTCTACTCGGTACCCTGCAACAAAGAGCCTTTGGAAGTGTCCAGGGAATGTCCTGTGGCTGCCAAGCTTCGAATTTGGGCTACCATGCTGCCAGCGTCACTGTTCTGAGTTTCAACCTGGAACTTGGACGGATCCTCAGCTGGCACTACAAGACTAAGCTCTGGGAAACTTCAGCATCCTAGCATAAAGGGGATCTGAGATAGGAGGAAAAGTCTGACTGCAGCAGTTGAGTCCCTTTGCATCTCTGTGCTGCGGTGACCACCGTTGGAAATTACTTACCTAACCGAGTCCAGTACGGAGAGGGGCCATGCATTGAGTATTGTTGCATTCTTCCATCGAGAGTCCATGCAAAAGGGAAAGACACCAACCAGTGATCAGCTAGATCCTGCAACCCCTGTGAATCGAGGACTGTGACTTTTGGCAGGAAAAACAACTTCTGACCCTCTTACTTTGTCCTGCCAAGTCTGGGGAATAATTGGCATACAGGGGGAAAGTTACAGAGCTCTTACCTTCCCCTATACTCCCATTATAAGTCAATAAAGCTTTATTCTAACACTTTTGGCTTTGCCAGTGCTTGCTTGTGCAACCTACACTTCCTCTGTATCACTCAGACATGGATCCCTCCTGTCAATACCACAGTAACTGCTTCCTTAAAGACTGCTGATACCTCCATTTGTCATACTCCACATACCTCTGGTCGTGGCGGAGGGACTAGTATACTATACCGCACAATCTATGTAATAGTTCCACCCTCCTCAACTCCACTTCCTTCATTTTCCTCCTTCGAATATTCTTTCACTACCTTTTCTAAACCTTATCCCATCTCATTCCTGGTTATCTACTGTCCGCTGGGAGCTATCAACTCATTCTGCGACAACATTGACAATATCCTTTCCACTAGCTCTCCACTGACTAGTCCTCTTGTACTTCTTGGTGATTTTAATCTTCGTCTTGCTTCTACTCACTCCTCACTTCCACTTCTTGCCATTTTGGACTCTTATTTCCTTTCTCCCCTCCCCCTTCACATATTTATGGGTCCCATCTTGATCTGATTTTTGTTTCATCCTCTCTGTCCATTTCTGCTGTATCATCTCTCCCTGTTTACCTTTCTGATCAATATTTTCTTCTTGTCTCTATCTTTCCCATACCTCCTACATTTTCTTCTGGTGAAGCTTGTGCAGCTTCAATATCCCGTTATTTGTCTCCACATGCATCTCTACCTTACCATCTCACTCTACTTTCTTTACACTGTTAGCTGACAATGCAGCTTCCGCTCTCTTCTCCTCAATTCCCTCATCTCTCGACACTCTTTATCCTGCTTCTGTTTTCCATCTATCTCGTAAACCCTCTCAACCTTGGCTTTCTACCCACCTCCAGTCGAGGAAACATGTTCTACCTCGACTGTAAAGGCGATGGCGTCATTCCAAATTCGAGGGCAACTTCAATTCATATTCATCATATCACATTTTATACATTTATTGTATTCTTGCTGCTAAACGATTGTACTTTTCTGATATCCTACATGCTCAGTCAGCTTAAACACGAGGCCTTTTTCAAACCGTTTCTCATCTTCTCTCCTCTCCAACATTGGACCACTCGCTGACGTCTTCCCTATATTTCTCAGACATAGCCTCTGTTTTCTCCTCCAAGGTGACCTCTCTCTGCCTTGCTATTGACTCATCTTCCTCTCCAACACCAACATCACCCTGCCCACCTGCTTTGCCTCCGACTAGCTCTATTTCTCCTTTCTCTACCATCACAGACAAAGACATCTATCTTCTGATGACCCATGCTCATCCCACTGCTGCACCCACTGATCCCATTCCATCTGCTCTCATCTCTAAAGTCTATCCCTCTCTCCAATCTTATCCCACATTCTGCTTTAATATTTGCCTCCTAACCTCAACTTTCCCTCCCTCCTTCACACACGCTTCCATTTTTTCTATTCTAAAGAAACCTTCTGCTGATCCCTTTCTTGTTTCTAACTTTTGTTCCATTTCTCATCTTCCCTATCTCTCTAGACTACTTGAACGTGTTGTCTATCTGCAAGTTTCCTCATTTGTGTCTAATAACTCAATTCTCCCTCGATTTCAAACTGGTTTCCATCATATGCACTGAACGGAAACTGCTCAGTTTTAAACTAGTTGCTTATGAAGCGCCACTCTAAGTACTCCTCCATTCTTAATCTATTATACCTTTCTGCTGCCTTTGACACTGTTGATCACTGACTCCTGATGGCTTCCCTCTCATCCCTTGGTTTTTCCGGCTCTGTTCTTTCCTGGTTCAAATCTTTCTTGTCCCAATGGATATTCTCTGTTTCTTGGGGTGGGACAACATTGGACCCCCATTCTCTTGCTCATGGTGTCCCACAAGAATGTTTTTTATGGACCTTTTCTCTTCTCTCTATACTTATCCTCTTGCTAAAGTGATTTCTTCTTATGGTCTATCCCACCATTTCTTTGCTAATGACACCCAGCGTTTTCTTTCTTTCTTTATTTCTTTCTCTTCATTCTCATCTGACATTCATACTCATCTGTCCTCATGCTTATCGGCCATCAAATCATGGATGTACTGCCACTACCTCACACTTAACAATACAAAAACTGAAGTACCCTTTTTCCCTTCTACTACCATTCCCTCCCCTATCCCCCTTTATTTATTTAATTTCCCCCTTCTCAAATTCCCATCTACTGCTTGAAATCCAGGACACTACTTTGACTCAGCCCTATCATTTAAATATCACATTTCAATTTCTTCTTGTGACTGCCGCTATCATCTATTCAATGTTCCCAGTTAGCTCTTTCTTAACTTTCGATGCAACTAAGCTACTTATAGATTCACTAAATTGTTCATGTCTCTTCTAGAAGTTCACTACACTTTTCGGTCTCCCAACCGCTCGACTTGCTCCCTTACAATCTGTTTTCAATTCCACCATTTGTGTACTCTTCGGTTTGACCTTACGTGACTCTATATGCTCTGCTCTCCTCACTCTAGATTTTTTTCCATTTCACGCACAACTCACATTCAACTTTCTATCCCTTGTCTTTAAATCTATCTATGGTCTTACCCTGGATTACCTTTCCTCACTTGTCTTATTCTATACTCCCCCATTCTCTTCCCTGCAGCTCTCGGTTTTGTCTTGTAGTACCAGACCCCCTGTGATCAATCACGCTTTCGCACATTTGCTCATCTTGTACTTAAGCATTGGAATGCTCTTCCTCTTTCTCTATACGCTCTATCATTACCTATTTTTTATTCTGCAAATCTTTGAAACTCATCTGATTCAGCAGGGTTTATCTCAGGCTCCATTTGTCAAGCTCTCATTGTTTACTAATGTACTGCTTTTTTATATGTGTTGCTATGTTAAGCGTTTTGGATTAAGGCGCTATATAAGCCCCAAATAAATACAAATACTTCAGAATTTTGCGGCTACTCTGTTAGCTAGTTTAACTTGTACTCTAACCATAATTACCCTTCACTGACCCCAGAGACCCCACCTGCATTTTTTGCTGCTTCAAAGATTCTGTGGAACCTTTACCTGAACTATTGGGCAAACGGCCCCAGACAAGTTAGGGCTGGACAATTTAAGTTAGGGATCATTCTCTGTGGATCTTGAGTCCATAATACTAAGCGTACCTTTCATTTGCAGGAGTTTGAGGTATGTGTTATGCCCTATAATACGTGAATGTATATATGTATCTCCTTTTATCAGTGTTGCGTGATAACTCTACTTGCTAGTAGTCATTTTTCTATAGGGTGATTTGGCCAATAAATAATAACTGCACTTTTATACATCCTGTCTAAGTGTAATTAGTGATTCCCATTGTGTGACCTTATTGTGCACCCTTTACAGCTCACCACCTCTGAAGAACTTAGCCTAGACTGCCTGTCACTGCTACCCAAACTTGTTTGGCTACAGCTCCCAAGAGTTGTGCTGTCACAACATAGGTTGGCCTTCTATACATCTGTCCACCAGGCCAGAGTATAGCAAATGAGTCCTAACAAATTGGATACAGTTGTGGGATGACCCTCTCCACATAACATATGGGTGTTTTGTGAAAAGGATCTGTATTGAGTACCACAGTGTAGAACACTTGTGGTATGTCTGGATAATACTTAAACAAAACATGTATCAGTTTGGATTGCCTTGTAGGAACAGTCACCTACTGTAGAAGATATCATGGAAACAATCACTTTCACCACTTTAAGTTCCTCCAAAGTGCATCAATTGAAATAGTTATGTATTGACAGGGGCTTGACAGTCTCTGTCACTAAAGCAGAGTTAATTGTGTAAATTCTGGATTTTGAAAAGACCAGGGTTTTGCCTATCCTAACAAATGGTCCTAATAGTGGAGCTGGGGCTGGCCCCAGCAACGTTAATTGAGTTACTTCCACTGCAGTGGCTAATGTTGAGGATGAGGAGGAAGAAAGTGCATCCTCTGGAGTTCTGTCTGTAACCAACCCAGATGCTGAGGATTTTTTTGATTTGAAGAAGGAGAAACACAGGCTTAACGAGAAAGAGCTTGAGTTTAATTTGGCCACATTAAAATTTGAAAGAGTTGAAAGACAGCAGGATGGGGATCATAAGCTGGAGTTTACCAAAGATTCAGGCTTCACAGGGTTCTTCCAGAGGATCTGGAGATTGTTCTAGGCTCGCTGCACATCCTAGGTTTCCAAAGATCTTCTAAGTATGTATGAAGGAAGAATGACATCATTGACTGGTTTGTAACTTTTGAGTATGCATGTGAGATAAAAGGAGTGAGTGATGCTAATAGGATTACATGGATGATGAGCGGACTGCCCCATTCTGGCTGCATCACCATTATGGAAATGTCAAAGGCTGATAGATTAGACTTTGTAAAACTGAAGCAATCTCTTATCCTCAAGTTTGAGAAGTCTCCTGCCCAATACATGATGATGTTTAGAGAATAAACAAGAAAAGAATGTATGACATATGTGATTTTTGTTGCAAATTCCTTGAAACACTTGTTTGGTGGGTAGAGTACTACCAAGTAACCACATTTGAGGGTATGATCAATTTGATCATGCTTGAACATATGTTTGCCCCTTATTCCCCTGAGTTTAAGCAACATTTGGCTGACTCAAAGGAGTTAAATCCAAAGAGTCTAGCCATTGCTGCTGACTTGTGGGTGTCGCATAAAGGGTCCCATAAGGACAAGTCTGCTTTAGGTTAGCAGAAGGAGGGAAAGAAGCAGAATGGAAAAAGAGGGTGGGGGTACTGATAAAACTATGTCCAAGAAGGCCCACAGAATGTTTATGAAGGGAAATTAATCAGAGTCAGGTCAGAGTAGTGGGAATAACCCTCCCGAGCATGTTGTGATAGGTTTCTCTAAGCCTCCCCATGTATCAAGTTCCAGTGGGACTTGTTACACTTGTGCAGCAAGTGACCACAGGAAGGGGGACTCCAAATGTGAGGGTAGGACCTTGGGGGTCCACTCTGCCAGTCTGGTCTTCTCACAGTATGAGCAAGAAATGATGGCAGGGGTGTCCTTCCCTTTAGACTGCATCTCCTCAGAGGAAGAATCTAACGTTAGTCTAGGTTCCCTGGAAACTAGTAGTGCTGGACCATTGACTCCCATCCCAGTCCTGTTGCATAGTTACAATTCTTCTGAGGATAGTGTTTAGTTAGTAGGTGTAAGTAATTCTACTATTAAGAACACTGGACCCAGTCCTACCGATGTAGAATCCTTCATGGTAAGCCCACAGGTTCTTGCCAAAGTTTCTGTGGGCAAACCCAGCTGGCTGGTAGGCCCTCTCTTAATGTTCAGTAGCACATGTCATTCATGTCATAGATAAATGGTCAGGGCATCTCTAAATATGAGGGGAGTGGTTTCTAGAAGAGTGCCGGGTGAGCTTAGTCTTCAAAACTGATAGATACTCACCAGACCCTTCAAGCAATAGGTCTCAGAATCAGGCTGTGTTAGCCTAGCCTACGAGAAATCCTAGGCCTAGGGGGAAATCCATGGCCAGAGGAGTCAGAAACAGAGACAGAGGGAAGGAGAATATTCACCCTGCCTTTCCTACAACATCTGTTGAGGTACTTCAAGAGTCCCTATTCAAAGTTTGGAAGAAGAACACCTAGAAAACCTTGAATCTTATGGGCCCCCTCAGCTGCCTGGTATATGGCCAGAGGAGAGTCCCAGGAGAGAGAGAGGAGTATGGGCCAACAGAAAAGGAAACCATCAAGGTTAGACCAATGGAGCAGGACATGCTTCCAATGGGATGATTCCTCTCCAGAGAAGAAAAGGATTTATAAGGAAGGTGGCTTACTGCAAAGTATGCCCACCAGAGAAAGCCTTGAGAGGTTGGAAGTTAGTCAGGTTGTCAGGCCCTTCCCCCTACTGTTGGTGTGTGACATTCTCCTGGTGATGCATCAGGCTATCACCAGTGTGGTCTAACACACATTTGTGCTGGCCCATGATGGGGGTCACAGACTGACAGGGTGAGACAGGAATTCAATTACTCCAAAGTTCACTTTTAGGAGTGTAGTCAATACTACTGGAGGCAAGGTCTAATTTGATTAGCCCTTTGACTCTGGAGACCTCAGGCAATATGCTACAATTGGTGATTCCTGATCCCAATCCCATATCCCCCTGTGCCACCCCACAGGGAATGATTGCCAAGTCAGTCATTGACACCCTTCTGTATGCCAGTCCCAGAGGTACCTCCTCTGGTGTGCTGAGTAGCGGGCAGACCCAGTGGAGGGATGGTGAGGTGACCTGTCAAGTGTCACTGAGCTGTCATCCACAGGAGGATGGTCTGAGAGAGAGAGCTGTCAGTTCTCTCCTAAGTTTGATTGGAGCCTTAGGCGAGCCCCAGAGAAGGAGGTGGGGCCTTCTCCTGTCAAACGTATTCTGTAAATCCCTGAACACATGTCAGTGGTCTAGGCCTTGTTATGTTTCACAGTTTGGCAAGGTAAACTATTCCAAAGGCTTTGGTGGACCTGGACAGGTTACCATGCAGTTTCCTAGGCATGGCGTGGAGGATTTTATCTTGAGAGATAGAATTGAACCCCTGCCTATGGCTATAGAGTGGGAACCAGAGAAATCTGTGAGTCTACCTACCCTGTGCCAACACATACCTTCTAATGGCTTCAGTGGGGGTGACTTAGTGTCTCCTCACCTGACCTCACATCAGCAGGGTGAGCTGGAGGTTGTGCTGAGGAAACCTCCCCCCTCGTTGTCTCTGACTCCCCTTATAACAGGTTAAGGGACTGTATACTCTGAGTGAGTGAACCCACCAAGTTTGGGTATTGTGGTGACTCAGAACAAAGAAGACATTCTAACGGTTGAAGTGAGATCCACTCTGTGTTGGAACAAAGAGTGTTTAGGCTATTGGGATGTCAAGAGGCTAGTTCTGAGGAACTGGAAGGAAATACAGGTAAAGCCAATTTTGGATTCTGTATGGACATTAGAGCTCTGTATTATGTCCCCAAGACAGATGCACACTCTTCACTAAGAGGTAACAACTTAGTGGCTCAGCTATGTACTGAAAAAATACAGTAGCAGTTGTGATCTCTCTGTAGGGTATGGCAACATACCCCTTGCAGTCTATGCTGAGGTGGAGACAACATGTTGGCCTTTTCATATCCTTACTTCAGTGTATGGACTTCTGGATTGCTAGCTGCAATTGACACCTGTCAAATGAGCTTAGCCCCTGTTCTGAATGGTGAAATGGATCTCAGCAATATATGGCTGGATGACAAGGCAGATTCAACCCCCACTTGGAAGGAACAGGGGATAACTCAAGTGACTGGGTGTCAGTACTTTCATCAGGCCAACTTGTTCTGAGATACAACCATGTGTCAAAATGAACAGACGTCTTTGTCCTTCCTCAAGCATGAAGTTGGTGTATGTGGGAACAAGATGCAACCTCTTGTCAATGAAGTACTTCATGTACAGAACTGGGGATCCCCCCACTATCCAAGCCCAAGTGAGGCCTTTCCTGGTACTCACAGAAAAACACAGGAGTAAAGTGGCAGCCTATAGCAATATAGCTGTCCCTCTGACTGGCCTCACTACTTCAATGGGACCTAAGGAGTTATTATGGACCCTGAAATGTGAGAGAGCTTTCACTGGCCTGAAAGAGTCCTTATGTCAGGCCCCTGGGTTAAGGGGACCTGATTAGGAGAGACCTTTCATAGTGCAGGCAGATGGCTAAGACACAGGGATAGTTGGCAATCTGTCACAGTTTAATGACAAAGGTGAGAAACAACCTATATGTCTAATCAGCTACCAGATTAGGAGTGAAGAATTCAGTTTGTCCCAGGTGGAGAAGAGTTGGTTTTCCATTGTATGGTGCCTTAGGAAGTTGAGGTCCTACCTCTATGGGACTCACTTCACTGTGTATGCTCAACCTGAGCCTTTGCAGTGGTTGATCAATGTTAAGGGAGAGCATCCAAAGTGGCTCTAGTGGTTCTTGAGTCTGCAGACCTTGAACTCCACTATTGGGCATAGGCCATATCCCACATGTTGCAATTTTGATGGGCTCTCTAACAGGGAACCGACTGGAACAGAGGACCCATCCAGGGTTGGATTAGTTCCCCTATCCCTTAGTCTGGCGGTGCATGTGTAAGGAAATATTTCTCTTTAATGCACCTTTCGTTCCATCTTTATGGAACCCCCAAACGTTTTGCTTTCATTTTTTAATCGGACCTGCATTTTTTACAGCACGGTATAGCTTTAAGCTTCACTACACTGACTTTTGGTCATATGTTATGGGGAAACTCACATGTCCATCAGGCTGTCAGTACTGGGAAACCTTGTTTCCCTTAGTCGTGTTACTATGTTACTACTTTTGGTTACTTTGTATCACTTGTGGTAAATTTTATCATTGTACAAAGCAGCTTACACTGCAGTACAATGGGGTTCACTTTTGTTGTGTCCTAGACTAACACTCAGAGGATGTTTGGTTACTCTAGGTGTGCTAAGAGGATAAGTTTGTGGCATCAGTGACTTTTCGCCACTTTTGGGGACTTTTTGTTTTAGCCTTATGGCATTTACTACATTTGGCTCTGGTCAAACATGGCCATGCCACAAGGTTTTTCGCTTGTCCTTTTGCAATCCTGTTCTTTAACCTTCTTCCTTGCCTCAGAAGCCAGAAATTCCTTATAAGTACACACAGCGCCCAGGAAAGCAGAAGCTTATGGTGGCCTACGGGAGGGCTCTGTGTGTTTGCTGGTAGGATGTGGGGTGAGTCTGTCTGGTTCCAATCCACAAACCGGTTTCAGTGTGTCTGAGTCATATTCATGAGTGTTCCCGTCAGTGGTCCTGATTGGACCACTGCTGGGGTGTGTGTGTGGGCTAGTCCTGTCATTGGCTAGTGATGGCAGCAGCTCTTACCTGGTTTCTGGATAGGAAGAGTACCCCTGCATCCATTTCTAAGAGATCCTGGAGAAACCTGAAGGAGCCAAGAATCCTATCCAGTTGTGAGACCTACGAAGAAAATGGAGACCCGTCAGAATGAGGCTTGGCTACCAACAACTGCTGCTATCCTGGAGGAGCCATGTCTTGCTAAAGATCTTTAGCAATCCTGTGAAGGAGCTGTGATCCTTGGAGTGGAGGGACCATCCATTCCTGACATCTGCTCGGTACCATGCATCAAAGTGCCTTCGGAAGTGCCCTGTGGCTGACAAGCACCATTCTGAGTTTTGACCTGGAACTGACCTGGAACTTGGAGGGATCCTCAGCTGGCCCTACAAGACTGACCTCTGTGAAATATCGGTATCCTATCATCAAGAGGACACGAGATAGGAGGGAAAGTCTGACCACTGCAGTTGAGTCCCTTTGCATCACTGTGCTGTGGTGACCACCATCCAAAATTGCTTACCTGACCCAAGTCCAATCCCGAGAGGGGTCCTACATCGAGTTGTGCTGCATTCTTCCATCCAGAGACCTTCCAACAGTGAAAGACACCAATTGGAGAATAGCTAGAACCTGCAAGCCCTGTGAATGGAGGACTGCGACTTAGGCTGAAAAACAACCTCAGACCCTCTTCCCTTGTCCTGCCTCATCTGGGGAATAATCGGAGTATGGGGGTAAGTTACAGAGCTTCTTACCTACCCCTATGCTCCCATTATTAGTTAATGGGTTTATAATAAACCTTTATTCTAACACTTTTAACTTCAAATTTGCTTGCTTGTGCAAGACTTCTGAAAGTTGGGACTACTTCTGTTAGCTAGTTTAAATTGTATTCTAAACATGAAAATCTTTCACTGGACCCCAGAGACTGCATGTTTTCCTTCTTCAAAAATTCTGTGGAAATGTACCTGAATTATTGGGCAAAAGGTCCCAGACAATTTAGGGCTGGACAATTTAAATTAGGGATCATTCTCTGTGGGCAATGAGTGCATAATACTAATCTTACCTTTCCTTTGCAGTGGTTTCTGATATGTATTATGCCCTGTAATAAGTGAATGTAAATATGTATCTATTCTTGTCAGTGTTGTGTGATACCTCTACTTGCTAGTAGTAATTTTTCTATAGTGCTTTTGGGCAATACATAATAACTGTATGTGTATACATCCTGTCTAAGTGTAATTGGTGATTCCAATTGTGTGACCTTGTTGTGGACCCTTTACAAGCTCACTACCTCTGAAGAACTTAGTTTAGACTGCCTGTCACTGCTACCCAAACTGGTTTGGCCACAGGTCTCCAGAGTTGTCCCTGCCACAATATAGGTTGGCCTTTTATACATATGTGCACCAGGCCACAGTATACAAAATCAGTCCTGACAACAAGAGGTCACCTAACGTCCAAACGATAGACAATATATGCACAGCTGTTTTGGCCATGTTTCTGACAGATTTTGGAGCAAATGTATTACTACCTAGTACTGAGATTACAATTTTTGGAAATAAATGTTAGAAAGCATGTTCATTTTAGTGCTACATTCCTCAAACTTGTCACGGTTTTATTACAAGGCACACTCCAGCCAGGGACTCCTTCCCCGACAATGAATGTGTCACACAATAAAAACGCTTTTAATCTTTAATATACTACTGATGATATCCTCTCCAGTCTGGTGGGTCATTCCTCTATGTCAGCCGAGGAGGCGGCTGTCCGGGACCCTGTGGACCCTAGGGTGAATTTCAGCCTCAAGAAACTTCATGCTAGTGCGCTTCTGGCCCTCAGGGTGAATATCTACTGCTCCTACGCTGCAGAGATTGTCCTGAGTGGTTTCAGGAAGTTAAAGAAGGCCGTGGATGGGGGATCTGACTGTGCACCATAGCTGGTTGACATGCAATGGCAGGTTGAACTTTTGTCCGATCTGACGTTGATGGAGTGCGTGATTCGGCCATGGCCATGGGTGCTGGTGTATCGGTCCGGTGGCATGTGCATCTGCAGGATTGGACAACTTAAGGTTCACAGAAGGGGGCTGCCCAGAAACTTCCTTTTGATGGTTCCAAACTTTTTGGTGATTTACTTGAGGAAAAGTGCATAAGGTATTTTGTGCTGACAAACTCACTGACAAGTTATAGCAGAAGTCTCCCTCTACAGTCGAGAAATCTTCTGGTGCGAGGACCAGACTGTCTTTTCCTGATTCCTCCTCGCGCTCTTTTTGGAGAACCAGTGGGGGCCGTGGTCCTCCGTGTTCTCGTCCGGCCCAGGCCCAGGATTACTGATGGTTTGGGCTTGCTGGTGGGCGGAAGTCCTCAGCGTTTTTTTTCCAGTATGGGACAGATGGTGCTCGGATTCATGGGCTTTAGACGGAGGTCGGAGTTCGGACTGCTGTTCCCCTGTCACTGACCAAGTGGTTGGCTGCTTTTTCCGTATTGTTGCTGAGGGCGGCGATCATGCCCGTTCCCTTCCCACTCGGGGGTCTGGGTTTCTTCGCACAGGTTTTTCTGGTCCCCAACCCTTCGGGAACATCTCACCTCATGTTGGATTTCAAGGCCTGCCTTTGCCTTCCCACGTTCAGGATCACTCTTCCAGGGGTTTGACTGCTTCCTGGGCGAATGCTAGGGGGGTTTTCTCTACAGGTGGGTGTGGAACAGCCTCCTGGGTGGATCGGAGCACTTTCATCTACCACTATCGATTGATTTCTCCCGCTCTGGGGATGGTTCCTTCGGGGTTGGGATTTTGTCTGTTGGGATGTGAGTTTGGAGTTATTGAAGGTGTGTGTTTTTGTTCTGCACTTTCTGGATCTGTGTTTCATTGGAACCTCTCCCTGTTCCTGCTTTGGTATGCCTCATGAGGTAAGTACTGGGATGAGGAAGAGTGGATATGGAGGAAATGCTCTGATTACTTACCAGTAATCTTCATTACTCCTAGTCATACTCTTCCTCGTCACAGTATGCACAAACCTCCTCTCCCTGCCCTCCCTCCTTGCAGAGGAAGGTCCCATGCTCCGGCTTGGATATGTTAAACTGGATGCCGTGGTTTAGGGGGAGGAGTTATACAAAAGGAAATAAATAGAATAAGGTCTTGTGTCAGAGGCAGGGGCCTCATGGGGCAAGTACTGTGATGAGTAATGAAGATTACCGGTAAGTAATCAGAGCATTAATTCATTTGATTGGTTCTTATAACGGGCCTAATAGCGTACCTGAGTTCGCGGATTCAAACCTCTATTGATCTGCGTGGTTTTGCTTCTATGACCAGTGCCTTGCCCCTGTGTTATCCTCCGTTCACAAATTGTGCTTAGCAAATGAAGTGGCTCAGATGCATCCTACAGAGCATAGAGAATCATATAAGATATTGTTCTCTTCGCTATAATATGACATGGCTAATTATTCTTACTCTAAGAAAAGATAGTTTTGTGGTTGTGTATCTAAGAGGGAGAAAACGTCGGGGTAGAGGAATGATGTGGGCTGAACAAAAAAAAACTCACTCTCTGACCTGTTGGTTGCCTTCATTATCCATGGCTTATAAAGAAAAGTGTGCTGGCTTTTTTGTCAGCCTCTCTTCGAAGCCTTGTTAATTCCCGCCCATGAAAATTGAAGTTTCTAAGGCATTGACATAATTAATGACGAGGCGGGAAACATGTGCTACCAATTAACACCACAGGGAAAAGTAAAATTGGCTCCTTCTTCGTGTGCGATGCCTAAGTTAAGGACTGTAGCAGATAGCAAATAAATAGAGACTCTTATAATGAGCTGCGAGATCTAGCTGAAGAACTGAGAAAGGATGTTGGGTAAACAGTGCCAACCAGTAAAGTGTTAGGATAATTGATGATAGTAGTTAAATGTTAGGGGCTGGGTTGTTGGGGCTGGCATTGTCTTAAAGGGATGCTCAATTTTACCTGCGGTTTCTTCAAAATGTAGTAGTTTATGTGTGGTAAAGAATGACATCGCCGTCAGGGAATCATGATTTGCACCTTTAAGTAACATACAGCACAGAAGCCAGTGTCCTAGTTAGAAAGAACACGCCGTATGTACTTTTTCTTAGTAGATATCTGTGTCGGTGACACACTTACAATGCAAATGTGTTCCACTTCTCCAGTTGGCTTTGTATTTTCACGGTAAACGACCTTAAATAGTAAATACACTGAGAAATGTACATTACTGTGGGCTTTTAAAATGTGCTTTTTTTAAATAACAATGTTTCTAATTTCATCAAGAAAGTGAAGCATCATTTTAAAATAAAAGTACGTTTTAACTCAAATTTAAACGAGTACATAGTTGTCACGAGGTTTGAAGTTACACGGCTTGCCTTGAGCGAGTACTGTATTTGTTAGCGAATTTGGTACTATTCATTTCGCTTTTCCCATTAAGTGTTTGAGTAGACAGTCTTGATGGGTAAAAATATGAGCCTTGGAAAAAGCATATAGTTTTGGTTTTTGTAAGCACGCACACTAGCGGTTGTCAGGTATTACAGCCCTACTTGAACTCACAACTTTTCCCCGCTATCGGAATCGTCTATCCAAATAGCTGCATCATTGCCAGATATTATTATAAAATGTCGAGGTACACAGACCAATACTAACTAATGACTTTAAATATGAAGTAGCACCATCATCGCACTGGGTTGCCATCAAATGCCCAAATAATTATAACATTGTAATTCATTTTCATTAAAGGTCTAGGTCAGCGTGTGCAACCTTTGGATCGCAAGAGGCTTTGGACTACAACTCCCATGATCCTTCACCATTAACTATCTTGTCTAGGGGTGATGGGAATTGTAGTAGAAAACATCTGGAAATTTAAAAGTTGCAGACCCCGCGTCTAGGTACTAAGAATTTTGTTATGTATTATCATCACATTTCGCGATCCACCCCCCATGGCTACTATTGCATCGAAAACTACTATTACATCGAAAAATAAAAGGGGTGATGGATAATATGTTTAGAATACATCTTAACCTGAAAATCAGCCTGGACAACCCTCCAAGCCATTCTTCGTTGCCTGCCAAGCCATTATTACTAAAGGTGAACAGACTATATCCCTTCTGCACAAGACAACAAGCATCCCCAAACATGTTTGGCCCTTGTTGGGCCTCATCATTGAGGAGTAGCTAGGCTCAGTATGCACAGCAGGCACGTGGGCGTATAGCGTCCCACTCAGGGTGACTATAGAAAAACAAAAGAAGTGATGTCTGGAAGGTTTAAAATACATCTTAACCTCTGTCATTGCTCTGGGCAACCCTCCAGACCATCGTTCTTCTCCTGCCAAGTCATTACAAAAGGGGAAATATAATTGCATGACTCCATGAACTGTCCTAAAACACCTTCCCATGTATTGCCATCATGTGCCACCAAATTAGCACCATTTGTATGGCCTGCGTTACAATGTGTATGTAATCATAGATACTAATGATTCATAATTGCTGATTCGCCCTTCTGGTAGAGCGTATCATTACCTTATAATGTTGACATGCACATTTGTAGGGTTCTTGAATATATGCAATATTATGGCATATATGCAGTGTGTGTGTGTCTCTGAACTTTGGTTGGATTGATTGGATGCATGTGAAGTGTGAGTATGCATTTTCAGTTTGAACATATGTCCCTGTGGTTTATGGTTGTATTGACAGATGGAACAGTTTATGGATATATGCACAGTGTGAGCATGTGGGTTGTGTGGGCATTTGTGCAGCATGAGTCTAGATGATTTTCGCAGTGTGGGTGCACAGATAGGTTGTTGGCGTGCGCTCAGTGTTTGCATATGTGCAGTGAGTGTTTTGCAATGGATGCATGTGCAGATTACAAGCGAATGTGAGTCTGAACATGTGTGTGCAGTTTGAAGGTGTGTGTGCAATGGCAGGGCCATGCTGCCAATCATTCTATTGAGACAGTTACTTGTAGCTAAAGGCCAACAACAGCAAGGGGTAACTCTCTGTTTGGGACAGAAAGGGCCTAGGACCAGAGCCCCTGTTCAAGCTAGGACTTACACTCTATAAGAAAATATCTCGTGCCTCGTTGCTGTGCTGGCCTTTTGCCAGAACTCTGCTTCCATATGGAGGGATTATTTTACCAGTGACTCTCCATTCACTGCAAATCTATTATTAAGTAAAATAACCAAGGACCCCCCTGTTTTGACCTGGCAACTTCTGTATGGGACTGCTGCCCTTTGGATACTAATAGCCCCACTCTAACCTAACTCAGAACGATTACCTGCTATTTTCTTATGGAACCTTACTCTCCTTTGCCTTGCCAGTCATCCATGAGCACCTTCCATCTTGAGCTGCACCCTTCCATTGCTGTTTTCACTTCACATTTACCCATCACCATGCACCCTGACTTTGCTCCCTTGCACCTCGTTTCCACTATTCTCTCCCCCCTATCATGTGGTCTTCAGGCACAACTTGGTCTAACTTCTATCTAATTCTACCCCTCTTCCCATCTCCCTTCTCTATACCTGCATATGCACCCTTCAAACTTGACACTCCTGTTATCGCAGAATCCCACGCCTCATCCATTCCTCCCCTACCACAACAACCCTATTCCTCTGTACCTATAAGTTTTTCACTTGTCTTGTTGAATGTACATTCTCTCTGTGCCAAGTCTTCCTATATCAATGAACACTTCAAGTCTTCTCACGTTCACTTCTTGCTATCACAGAAACATGTGCCACCTCTCGTGTGTATAAATTGCAGTAGCACGTCTCAACAATGATGCTGCTACCTCTTCTCACTCTCCCTGGCCAGTATTTAAGGGTGGTGGAGTGGGGTTTCTTAACAATTAGGCACCCAATACTACTACTTGGGCCCTCTGTTACCTCCTCTTTTAAATATGCCCCTATTCAACTCCTACCTCCCACTCCCCAGGCTCTCTATTGCCCCAGTTGCCCTCTCAACCCCTTCAATGATCTGACCCTTCTTGGGTCACTTTCCACCTACATCCCCATTGCCATGATGGGAACCTTAACCTTCCCACGCCTTCTTCATCCATCTGCTTTGAAATAATTTCCCTCATATCTGACTACACTTGAAAATACCCCATGATCATCCTACCCACTGTGATGGGACCTTGTCTTGTATATCACTCTATCTCTCCACTGACCCCGTCTCCCTCTGATCACTCCAGTGTTCACTTAAATGTCTTGGTCTTGCCACTCCCTACTCCACTTCTTCTCTCTTCAATGAACAAGAGGATGTTTGAGAAGGAGTCTCTTGCCCCTTACATGGTTTATGTGAGGAGCTCTATCCTTTTTCACTCCCCTATGAATTCCTCTTCCATTGGCTGTACAAAGTAAGCTAGGGTGCTGGTGTGATTCTCAGATGCCAATCCTTCTCTGAGACAAACAAAAACATCCCTCTCTTCCTCCTCTGCACTGGAATCTCCCATATCCTCTTCCTTCAAACACTGAATCTGTTCCCTTTGCAATAATCCATGCAAACATTTATTTTCTCTTTAAGCTTTGCACATTTCCCAAGCAAATATCTGTAGCTTCCCCTCCCTTTCTCTCTGCAATTGACTTTGTTCACTCACCTTTCCTCTAAAATCTCTAAACTTTGTGACACTTTACCACACAACCCTCCTCTCTGTACCACTTCCATCCTCGTTTGGTCCACCACACCTTCTGCTCTCTGATACGTCTCCCCTACCTCTCCTTATAATTAGTAGTTATGCACCACAGGGCCACCATATCTGACAACCAGTTAACACATTTTCTATCAAACTATCAAAGAAATACTCTCAATTATGTGACCTAATTTATCTGAAATCTTTTACCTCTTCTGGATTCATCCCTCCCCTCCTGAAATTTGCAACTGTTCCCCACGATTTGAAGAAATCTCCTCTGACCCAAACGGCCCATTGCGTTAACACCTGTTTTCCACCCTACTCCATTATCCAAATGTTCTTGAGTGGGTAGTCTTCAACTGGATCACTAAGTAACTTGAGAACAAACCTTTTAGAGATCCAGTTAATTCTCACTTCCATAGCAAGCATTCAATTGAGACTACACTCATGCATGTCTCCAACTTTCTTTCTGATGCTCAACACTCCTAACTCTCATCTATCCCCCTCCTTTTGGTCTTGCCTTGTACTTTTGATACTGTCAACCTCTCCTTTCTCCTGCTCGCTCTTCAGGACGTTGGGTGTTAAACATCTGCTCTAACCTAGATTGCCTTCTAACTGGAAGGTCACTATTTTAAAATGTCATCTCCAGGAACTCACAAACCTTGGGCCCCACTCTACCTATCAGCGATTAGTCCTTGGACTTCTGTTCTTCGCCCTCTATTCTTCTGGCTTAGGTTGACTTATTTTGTACTTTGGATTTTACTAACACCTTTTTCCTGATCAGACTCAAATCTTTTTCTGCACTCTCTACTTCACTTCACTCATATTGGAATTGATTGCCAGCTATCTCACTGCATTCCAAAACCAAATGGCTCTCTGCGACCTCCTGTTGAATTCTATGAAAATGGAAGTCATTTTTATCCCAGCTTCCATTGCCATCACTCCCCTCCCCTCTTCAATCTCCTTCTTGCCTGAATGTTTTGCTCCTTTGCCCAAGGCTTGCAACCGCTTAGATAATTACCTCTGATTGCAATAATCCCTCAAAGCCAGCATATTTCTGCTGCTCATATTAGCCTTCTCAACAATCAGAAAATATACCTATTTGCTACTTACCACTTTACGAAAACTCGAATTTCCACCCGTGTGCTCAGTAAATTTGACTAATGCTTGTGATTCCTCCTTGACATTCCTATCTAGTACTTCCTCCCCCCAGACAAAGTCTTCCACTTCTCTACCCACACTCTCATCAATTTACCCGGATCTACCCCCAGTTCTATGTGTCACCATTATTGATGTCTATCCATGTGCAAGTACTCCATGTTCAACTTCCTTTTCTTAGTCTAAAACGCTTTCTATGGTTTGCTCCTCAGTATCTGACTGAATCTCTTTGTCTACTCACTATTTCATTATTTCCACTTCTCCCAAGCACTGCACTCAACCTCGCTTTCCCATACTCCCATATTTCCTCACTTTTGCTCCTTTTTCATATTATCTTCACTAGAACCTGTTGCCCAGATCAATCAAAGCCAGGCCAAATCTAGATCTCTTCAAATCTTGGCATACATTTCCCCTGCAGGCCAAAGAGAGAACACCTCCACTCATTACTTGATGCCCCCCGCACCCAGTGGTGCATAACAATTACATGTGTGTATTGTGTGCATCTTTAAATTGCAGCCCCCCCCCGTGCCCCTCACCCCTCTTGTTAATGTTACCTTTGTAATGTCTGTGTTCTTGTTTTGTGTCTGGCCAATGTCCCACTGTGTTCATAAACTGGCTTGCCACTTCATCTCATCTTTTGCTATTCTACAGAACACCTTCCTGGGAATACTGATGTGATATTTAAATGTGATATTTCTGATCAAAATTGTAATCCATTTTCCTCAAATATATAAAAATAAAAATAGTTCAATCTACATGTCAGTTTACAGATGGAAAAACAAGCTCCCTATGCAGATCTATCATTCACATAAGCTCTGTCATTTGTTGACCAATTCAATTGTTGGAAACCTTTACATCAACCATTGTTATCATACATCGCAAACGAAGTTTGTGTCGAGCCACACTGGCACTGTTCCAAGCAGCTTGTCTCCCCAATGTCATAATTTGCAAATGCTCATCTTGTCCTGAAATGGGTGCATGATCCAGACATCTACTGGCAAGTGTCCACCATGTGAGGGCACTATCCTCATTGGCCTTGCACTAACCTTCTTTTTATACTATATGGTCAGGCTGATAGAATTCTGTTGCCACAGTATACCGCTAACCAGTTTCATGTTCTCTCTTTTCTTGCTGAGCTGGTTGGAATATTTCATGCCCAGGGGATGGTGCACATAGCTCACATCAGCCCACACATTCTGGAGCACACATGTTCTTCTTGTACTCCATCCTGCAATGCTACCTTGTTTCAGCGACCCTATAATGTGATGCTGCTGAAACATCATCACTAACAAGTGCACGCAAACTTTTCCATTGCTTTCCCCCTCTCGTTTTAATTTTAAAATCTGTCATGCAGGCATTATTAAAACGCAATAATATGGCTGAATTTTCACCTCGTATTGCCTATGTATTTTTAAAAGACAGACCAAGTAATGGAATTCTTGTCTTCAGTCACCCTGGAACTGTGTCAGATTGTTGGTCACCTTCCATTTAATCACAGTACATTTTATGGAAAATGAGCTTCACATACTGTGACAAAATTGCTACTCCTCCGAAGGAGCATTGGAATGAATATTAACTAAAACTCCTGCTCAGCCCACCACTACTAATAAACCACCAGTGAGTCCAATCATAAAGGTGAAACAGGCACAGCCTGATAGGTAGGGCGCCTTCTCCTCTTTCAGTAGCACAGGTCTAGGGGAGGCTGTGGGCTCACTTCAGGAGGGATGTGAGCTACCACAGAAGGAGTCCAACCAACAATAGTACTATGGTAACACAGTAAAGGAAGGCCCAACCAAGATTCTAAAAAAATAGGATATTAAAAGATGCACACAACTGTCACCCCTGTAAAGGACATCTATATAAGAGGAACCCCTCTCTTTCAGACTAGCACAATTGTGGGATTGCACATGGTCCTACCTAGAGACTTAAGAAGTCATTAGCATTGAAAAACAGCGTGTTTATCATTATCAAAAATGCATATTTATTCTTTTTTATAAAAATCTTAACAGATTATAGCATACAAAAATACAACTGTTCAACAAACAAATGACGCTACAATGTTTTTGGCCTAGGGGTCAGTACGAGGTGCTCTGTTTAACTGGAAGACAGAACATGTTCTGTATTATATAAACAGTAGTTTGACACATTTCATGACAGTCAAAAACCACACATGGTACAGGCTGTACATACAACAGAGGAAGTCGAAAACTATTTCCAACCTACTTAAACCTTTTCCATGGGTCTTTAATGAAGCTATAATGTACATGTGTAACTTGTTGTGAGAAGGACTCATAAGTTGAATACTTTATGGAAAAATAAACAACTAGTCAGTCCATGTTATCTGGTCATGTTTTGGTCGACATGTTGTGTTTCAGCCCTTCTTGTGGGATACGCTTTTCCTGAGCGCTCTCACGTGGTTCTATACTGGGCCTTCATCAGGACAAGAAATTATTTGCAGGATCTGTGAGTAAATCTGTTGAACCCCAGTTCTTTTGAGCAAAAAAGCTCAGTGTTGTTGCGTGGTGTGCAGGGCAAACTTCTGATTAATTTTCCTCTGTATAGCATACAGGCTGTGGTACTTCTCCACTCTTTGAATGGTGAAATAATATATGCCACTCATTAGGTTCTTGATGGACTTGATTTTCACTAATGTATATATGCTTTCTTATTCATTCTCGAAAGCTCTAGGCATTTTTCCTTTTTTTGGCTCTGTGTGTTCTACTGCCAAACACGTGTTTTCATTCTGTGTCTGCTGCTCGCGCTGCAACCTCCTGTAAAGGAAGACACAAAGAATGCAGACATAGGGATGAAATGGGAACTCTGGGTTTGAAGATGCGGTATGTGGCTGATCAGAAGAAGAACACAGATTCAGGTTTTCCATTTCACTGTTGTAGTTTATTACATGAAAGGTGAAAACTCCTAACTTTTCCTAAGTGTTGGGTGTTCCCTACCTAACAAAGCTAACTAAGGTGCTTGTCAGTCATCAGTGGGAGTCCAAAACCAAGTTCTGTCCACTATCCAAACTGACAAAACCTGATACTAACACTATAAGAGCAATAAAGCACATGATAATTACTCCCTTCTCATGTGAGCTGATTCCTTACCAAGTGCAGTTCACTAAAGTATTCTTAGGTTGTTCTTAGTAACTACTTTTATCAAATCATACAATTCAAATACTGGGTTCTCTAATGTCTCAACAGTCTTTCACTCACTTGCTCTTTCTTTCCTTTCTGTTCTCTTGTTGTTTGATCCTATGTGGAGTAATCTGTTTCCATCCACGGGACAAATATGTTCCTTTTTCTTTAATCAATGTCCACTCTTTATCTTGACTGGGAAGAGTTTGCAGATTCAAATAATGATTCTCGTCCTATTTTGTTCACTCTCAATAATATATCTCGACTGGGACGAGTATGAGTGTTCCAGTGATAATTCTCACTCTCTACTCTGACCATTGTCTCTCTATCTCGACTGGGATGAATATGAACCAGTAATGTTTCTCACTCTCCTCATGCATTTCTGTTAATTTATCTTGACTGTTATGAATATGAATGTCATATGGATTTATTTATTGGACATATCCTTATAAGGGGTTGTATCAATGGGAGTGTCAACATCTGACAGGCACAGTGGGAAGATCCAAGAGATGGTGTTAGAGGTAAATCTATACATGATATACTTCAATAGAAGAGTAGTGTCAAATGGTGATGCTCATGAAAGACATCTGCAAGGTGCTAGTGTAGAGAATATGGCTGTCAGGATTATGAAGGTGAGAGTTATATGATAGTGTTGGCTTGTTGAAGTGTTAGAGCCACAGGGAGGTGAACAGAACTACCCACACTTCTCAAACTCACATTTCCTCTCAGTGGTATTTGCAGACAGCTCACTGTCTCCCAATCAATGTCTTTTGTAGAGGTTTTGTCAGTCTGTGGCAGTCTCCCTGTTGGCCTGCAGCCTGCAGCCTGCTTACCATTTCTAATGAGGAAGAGGAGGAGCCTATAATCCAGAAACCTTGCAACAACCCAGAGCTTTTTTAGAGGTTTTGGCAGTTTGTGGCAGTCTCCCTGTTGGCCTGCAGCCTGCTTACCATTTCCATTGAGGAAGAGGAGGAGCCTATAATCCAAAAACATTGCAGAATGTGGAGCGGTTGGTGAGCTTTTGCAGAGGTTTTGGCAGTCTGTTGTTGTCTCCCTGTTGGCCTGCAGCCTGCTTACCATTTCCATTGAGCAAGAGGAGGAGCCTATAATCCAAAAACCTTGCCGCAATGTGGAGAGGTTGGTGAGCTTTTGCAGCGGTTCTGGCAGTCTATGGCAGTCTCCCTGTTGGCCTCCAGCCTGCTTACCATTTCCATTGAGGAAGACGAGGAGCATATCATTTAAATACCTTGCCGCAATGTGGACCGTTTGCAGTGCTTTTGCAGTGGTTTTGGCAGTCTGTGACGGGAGTGACGGTGGCTCCCCACTACGGTGACTCCCCTGAGGGTATGGCCCCTGGAACCAGCCACCCCAAACAGGAAGACGTTCCCGTGGCAGGAGCCCCAACAGACGTACCTTTAGCAGACCAAGCGCTCACAGATGTGTGCCGAACAGACCATGGAAATGTGAGTGCAGGGAGCCTGCCCTTACAC
This sequence comes from Ambystoma mexicanum, assembly GCF_040938575.1. NCBI lineage: Eukaryota > Metazoa > Chordata > Amphibia > Caudata > Ambystomatidae > Ambystoma > Ambystoma mexicanum. The sequence continues at coordinate 26,879,573 of NC_090924.1, forward strand.
GTCTCTGGTGCTGACATTGACTACATTGAGAAGAAAATCGAAGATGTTGTAGAAGTTAAAAAAGTTGAAACAGAGGACCGTGTGAATGGTAATAATGGGTCAAAAACTCCTAGATTTGAGCCCCACCCATTCGACATTGAGGTTCAAGTAATTGCTAGCACAGCACAATACATTGACAGTCTAAAGAGGCTTTACAGGTAGGGAAACGGGTGGAGACAGAGATTGCGACTATTGAAGACCTGTGTGAGCTCCAACAAACTATTACCAAAAACTGCAATACCCCCTTACAGCCATTGACACCCCCTGTAATAAGCCTACTTGCAGAAGAAATGAAATTGACACCTCTCCCTTACCAGTTTAAAAAGTCAGCACTCACATGACTACCAGCTCTGCCGTTGATCTAAAACGTACACGGTCTTCCACAGCTGACACAAACCAGCAAGTCCATACAGGACTCGATACTAACCTGCAAGATTGTCGGGGCTTGACGCATGATCCTCCCCTTGAGTCCTTTTCAGCTATTCCACTGGCACAAAAGAGGACGCGACCAACGCGACCAGCGTCCAAGCCTCCGACGCCTTAAGTGACATTTTCTTGGGTACAAACGCAGCCTGGCGGGTACGAACAGATGCCGTTGGCTGATCCCTATAACCGGGAATGCAATCCAAGTGCACACAAGCCAGCAAGACACTCTGAACTTAAGTCGATGGCGACGCATAGCTGTAGGCACAAAGCACTGGAGAAAACAAAAGGGAAAAAAGAGGGCAACATAACTCGGACCTTTCAGACACTTTCAAAATCCATCTGGCACCCAAAGGGATCGAATTCTAGTTAAATGCCAAACATTCAAAGATTCTTCTACCATAAAGTTGCTCCAAACACTGCTGGTGACTTATCACCAATGCTCAACCATCAAACAGCGGCTAACGGCGAGGCCCATGACTGCATGCTTTTGGAAAGCAAGGAAAATCTAGAGGCAGGAGCGCTTGCTGAAGATAAAAAATACTGGAGCGCTGAGATAGTGACTAACAAGGCAAGGGGACAGGAGCAGACTGCAGAACTAGGATCGAAAATGTTTGATGAGAGCAACAATAATGTTTGGCTACAGGTGTGCTCAAAATCATCCCCCTCCCTTTTGACGCTAGGGGATAGAGCATTGACTAAGGACACCCTGAGTAACTGGGCTGGGTTTTTGGAGGGACAAAAGCACTTTCCCCCAACCCAGGAGGAGGAATGTCTGCCAAACATCAGCAAAAACAAAACAAGGGAGAAGCCTCCCTTGCAATCAAACCCTACCCCGAGAAGGTAACAAAAGGCAAATAAAAAGAAAGCCAGACTCACCTCCCCCATAAGGGGTTCTGACGTTGAGTCCTCCAGCAACGATGACAGGGACGAACTGGTGGGCTCCAAACTAGTCCCCCGGCAACCTGCCCAAGCCTCTAATTGAGTGAACGATTTGTGTTGTCAACAACCAAACATAGTTGCTAACAAGACAGCAGCATTCACGATCAAAATGGCTCAATTTATGAAACTTTACGAGAGCATGAACGACCAACTGAAAGGTCAAACAACAGTGATGTTGTTGATGCACTCAAAAATGTTGCTCATGGAAGGTAAGAGGAGACTCCAAAGATCATCATTTACCTTTGACTCTCAAACAACCAGTAACACGGAAAAGGCATTCAACTGATCTTGTTGAGAAGTTAAACACCTTAGTCGGGGGACAGCTAACTCAGTCCAATGGTGTAGCCAGCGCCAAAGAATGTCCAACAACATTGACAAACATGGAGCAAAGATACAATCGGAAGGCCATGGTTGATGTCCAGGCTGACATTGAGGAGGACACAATTAACAACACAAGAGAAACTGAATTTATACCCCACAATAGAAATCTTGGGCGTCAGGTTAAACTCAAGTTCAAATGAGGTGACCTGCATACTGTGTAAGTGTAAAAACACAACTGAATCACTACAATATTTAGTGTTATATTGCCAAGCAGATACAGAATTGAGTACGACAATGTTGGGAAAATTCTTCAATGAGCAACCGTCAATAAAGGCAGACCAGTAGTGGATGATAACAACACAAGGTGAACGAGTATCACTGACATTTGCGTTGATTAATTTTCTGAAGGACATTTTTACCTTAATTGCCAACTTGCCCCTTACTTCGGAGAATTACGATCCATAGGATCGCCTCAATTGAATGGAACTTTTCACTTTTTAGATTGTAAATGTGTGTACATGGATAAGAATGGCAAAAGTTTTTTCGTTTAAAATCAAATGCAAAATAAAAAATAAAAAAATAATCACAATCTCTCACAGTCCCCTCTCTATGTCTCTCTAACTCTCTCTCTCTCTCTCTCTCTCTGTCTCTCTCTCTTTCTTTGTCCCCATCTTTTTCTATGTCTCTTCTCATTTTCTCACTCTCTGTGTCTCACTCAATATATAGCATGTATTGTCGGTATTCTTATACAGTCTTTTCATCTAATGATTGTTAATCGAAAGCCTTTTAATTGAAAAATGTTCATTGAAAGATTTTTTTATTGAAAAGATCTTTCAATGAAAACATTTTTTCTGAAAATAGATGTATGTATTTTTGGGTAGGGGGAAAGAGTTACATTTTCAACATGGGGTTTGCCCCACAATAAAAAAATAATCATAAATGACACCAGTTCTGGAAATTACTCGCTGACACTACACGAGTTACAGGGAGCTGTCCAGTGCTGAAGTACATTGTAAGTGTATGCAATCGATTTTAGAACTGGACAGCTCCCACTGACTTGTGTAGTATTTGTGAGTAATTTCAGAACTTGAGACTTTTATTTTATTGAGGGTTTGGGGGGGACCACCCATTAAAAAATAAAATAAAAGTCTCAAGTGGACTCGCTGACACTACACAAGTTAGAGGGAGCTGTCCAGTGCTGAATTAGATTGTTACTTTTGCAATCGACTTCAGTGCTGGACAGCTCCCTATAACGTTATGAATGTTTCAGAGATTTTACATTCAAAAAATGAAAAGTGTTTATATAACAAAACTCTATTCGATGAAAGGGGTTCGATGTATAAACTCTTTTCACTTTATGTATAGAAATTCGATGAAACATCTTACACTAAAAAAAATTTGATGAAACATCACCTCGATGTACATTTTTCGAGGAAAAGACATGTAACCGTAAGTATCATTCAATGCATCTAGAGGTAGCAAAACCTTCACAAGGAAAACAAAAATCAGGTGCAGAAAAAGCCAAGAGAAAGGTCCCCAAGATAATGATCACAAATAGGCACTTAGTTAGCAACGCAATATACAGACTAGCCCCCAGATTGTGCACAATAAGTACGACAATAGAGAAGTACAACTGATAAAACGAAAACCATCAACATACAATAGTCACAATGAAATTCAGCTCCTCAAACAATATTGCAGATGCAAATACTTTATGTCCTATAACAATTCAGAGATATTATAGAATATATATTTAATACACTACTTAAAAGACTATCACTTTGATAAATTACAACACTCAATAAATGCACACACAACCACATGTAATTTAGAGGCTAAAGACTGCACTATAAAGTAGTGAGGATGCATTTATTGAGGGGTTTTCTAACGGGAACCTATACGCACACAAAAAGGCAAACCTCTGTGTTAAATAAGAAACAGAACATGCGATGGTCACCAAGGTGTTTGAGTTTATCCCATTTTTTCAGGATGCACATTTTCAAGACACCATTTTACTTTTCAATCAGCACAGTATTGCTCTCTTCAATCAAAGCTTCTGGGAGCTTACATAGAGACCCTGGGCATGGTGGCAGATGAACACGTATCATTTGCAGGTTCCATGTCGTTTTCGGGCTGGTGCGAGACAGAGAGAGACTCATTCTGACAGGTACATGGGGCTCATAAGGATAGGATGAGCAAAGCGTGGCTTTGGAAGTGAAGGGCATCGTGGCACGAGGGAATATGTAACATCTAACACCAATGAGATGTCTATTGTAGTAATGTATTGAAATGTGCATTCTCATTTTATTTTTTATTTTGTGGGTGGAGGAAGAGGATGTGGGTCTGATGTTGTGAATGTTGGCGATATAGGAAATAAAAGAGGGGGCAATTAAGGTTAATACTTGCAGCTCGATCATATATATGTGTGTTTTAGTTAACAGGCGCATGGATTTAAGAGGAAGGAGTTGTGAAGTAATAATGAGGGTTTGATCTACGGAACGCTTTGCAGGGTTTGACATCAGGCAGTTGAACATTTTCTTTAAATGCTTCAATCAACTTTCATTTTAGGTAAACTGTAATGTTTCACTGCCCCCATCATATTATTAATGTGACTAAGACAATGAGAATGAGATCTTCTGCCTATGACAGATATCATTTTGACACGCATTTCAATGGGAATTACATATATTAATCATGTGAGACCTATTAATAGTTTTGAGGATTTGGCATAATGGAGAATATTCTCAAAAACAAAAGCGCAGAGGATGCAACTTTTTTATTTTCTCGTGTTTACAAAATGCATGGGTCACCCTTTTCTCAAAGGAGCAGTGCACATTTTAGTGAGGCTTCCAGCACCACATGGGTGCTTGGAGCACATTTCACCGTGATAGGCCATTACAGGGCCCCTCACAGTGATATGTATACAAAATAAATATGCAAATGACGCAGGCTGGTTTGGAGTAGATGCAAAAGTAGATGCAGTCCAAAGGAGTTGTAAAAAGAACCCATTGACGAAATGGTGGAGGTCAGAAGGGATGAGATCTTATCTTCCCTCTGTGCCTTCCTCTGATTTATCACTGCACCAAAATGGTTCAGAACATTAAGTAGAGGTGCAGAAGCATCACGCTTTACATTTACTCCTCCATTTCGCGCACCTGCCCATTTTTAAAACGAGGCCCCGTGTTTAATCTTGATGGATTTTTTTTAAAATTTCTGCAACAGTTTTTTTTATGATCAATAGAAGTTCGAGTTGAAAAATAGATGCACCTAGTACCAACAGTTCATGCTATCCATGTGTGTGCAAGCCAGGTATGTGTCACTGCTGCAACTAATGTGAATGCCCCCCCAAAAAGCAAGAAAATCATGGCATTGTGAGTCTGTTCATTTCTCATTGAGACTTTATTGTTTGCGACACCCTCGGGTACTGTCAGAACAAATCAGCCCTTTTCAAACAAAGTTACCAGTCCAGGGATGTGACAACTTAATGGAAGCGAAAACTGTATAATGGTAGCGCCTGACGTGAGTGGGAAAAGTCATTCATTACATTTGACCTGTCATTAAGCGATGTCTCTTTGCATTGCAGTCATTGTGTGCTACATTGCATGTGTTCCTAAGAAAGATTTCCAGGTGAGAACTGGTTAGGAAAGCAAATGAAAAACATGGAAACATAATTTTATTTTAACATTAGTTTGAATACAATCATTCCAGCAACCCAATTGTATGATTTATTAAGCCTGGGGGAACGTATGCTGGATTTATCTAAAGTATTGACTCAACTATTTGTTTGAAATTCAGTTAACCGTGAGATCTTTCAGCAACCAAAAAACATCACCTCAAAGTGCACACAAATATGTTCTGGCCTGTCCTATTTAAGCAGGCCAAACACAGCTGCCAAATCTCTCTGAGAAATTAGATTATATCACAGGAGGTTTGGTTGCCCTACGAAAGGCCCAGCTCAATGTAACTTTCCTTTCGTGGGTTTTGTTAGGCTATAAGAGCAGGGGTGTACATGGCGGGCTCACAACACGAGTTATTGAAGATTTTTTGTGGTCTTTTCATTTCCTAGTGTAATGTTTCAGAGTTTGTTGATCCTTGCTTGCTCTCTATCTTTCCTGTTATGCTTTTTTGGCACTTTGCCATACTTCTGTATCAGTATTTCCGTCCGATCAAATGTTTTTTAAAAAGTCTGTGTATTTCCCCTTAGTGTCACCGCAGAACGTTTCAAAAAGCCTAATCGTATTCCTATTCTCATTTGGTTGGCTATTTATCTTATGAAATGTATGTGATTTCATGCTGTTCCTTTCTCTTGCCTTTTTACAAACAACAAGAAACAAACCTGTTCCTTATTGCTCTACCTGTTGTTCATGAAACTTAAAAACAAACGTTCTATTTTTGTGTTTAAATCCTTCCTGTGCTTTCTTTACATTCTTTGTGTGCCAGAAAACCCTATCCATTGCCTGGGTAAGTCTCATGTCAATACATGTATTTGCCCTTGGCCGTCACTTGTTTTTGTCATTTTCAAGTCGCACGAGTCCTTAGAAAGGAATAGAAATGATGAGGGGGGACTGAATATTGTTGTCGAATGGAGAGGCGGAAAGGAAGAGGCGATTAACCTCTCCGATGATGTGGATCTTAATTGCCATGTTTTAGAGGAGACTGGTGTTCCAGCTCAGACTGTGGTTATAGGTGCCAGTCACTAAAATGAACAGCAGGTTTTACAGGAGTGGGAGAGAAATTGTGGAATGGAGTAGAATATGAGACAGGGTTGACAGATAAAAGTTTACTACTGCCACATGAGGTGGAGTCAGAGAAGGTGAAGAGGGCAGGGAACCTGATGAAACAGCGATGATGGGAAGAGTTGGTGAGGTGTCTGTGGACTGGGACTTAGACTGGGGAGTCTTAGCTATAGCTAATATCCTCGCAATGTAGGAAGACCTGGTAGCTATGAATACACTACACGCATTTCTACACATTGACCTTAGATTGCTTTTAAATGAGTTAGTGAGTTGTTGGTGGTAATTCTGCAGGGAGAAAGTGAGAACGAGGAATTGGACGAATGAGGTCTTCAGAGAAGGGTGAAGAGAAGGTGCAGGTAGTGAAGCTGCAGAAGTGAGAAGTACAAAAGATGGAGCAAACAGAGGTGGTTCCTCACTAGACTGTTCCAAATGATGATGATTATGACAGAGTGCCCCCTTTACCAGTACCATTCCCCTCAGATAAAGGTAGGAGACTACAAGTTCTGTGAAATGCAACCATTGTAAGATGCTAGTCAAGTGAAGTATACTAGGTTTGGGTTCCACATTGAGAACCATGGCAATGAAGAGGCACATGATTCAGGGTCATGGTCTGTCTGTTTCTAGAGTGTGCATGTCAGCTTCTTGTGACCACCTTTTCTACAGCCCCTGCCCCCCACAACCAGAGTAGTGGACACAGTAATGAGACAGTAATGCAGTTTCCTCATAGGAAGACACACGTATTCATCACACAGGCAAAACCATCACCCAGTCTCCCAATCTCTAAACGTGTTCATGCATCTCTGCCCTCTGTGCATATTGTGACAGTGGTCATAGCTACCAGCAGGGCCTTGTTGCTATGACCATCAATGCAGTTTTCTAATGGAGGTAGGAGTACACTTGTTAGTGTGTCCCTACCTATGCATCATGATAGCACACACTACCACTATTAGGAAAATTAGCATTAGTCAAGGGTTGGGGTAGCTGAACCACAGAGTGATGGAGGATGCCTTGGAAAGAAACATTTTCCAGCACAATCATATTTGTTTTTAATGTGACTGGGAATTGGATAGAGGTTAGGAAAAGGCCAGAGATGGCATTGCATTGGGATGTGTCAGAGAAAATGCATCTCAGATAATGACCTAAAATAAAGTGAAATAAAAATGTCTCCTTTTGGATAGCTTTTTTCTGAAAAAGCAGGAGATCTCTACTTTCTGGAGTCGAGAATCAACAAGTAGCGGTTTGCTGAAAGGAGATTCCAGAGGAAATACTTTTATAAAGGTATCAAAAATAAGTATTTAAATTGATATAACATCATTAGACCCAAAACAATCGTCAATGAATCTGAAGAGCAACAATTAAATACAGGTGGAATCACAAATGTGGCCAAACAAAAAAGGAAAGAAAACAGAAAGGAAAAAAACAACTTATTCACACCCATCTAACAATCAATCTATCCTAGTACATTCATCCAAAAATCTATTCGACAATCACATTTATAAAATACACAAAGTAAAATGACATGTCCAAAAACATTTAATCTTAATAAAAGCAAAGATCCACAATTATGTGTTTTTCTTTTCTTTTTTGCTTTTGTTCTGTCTTGGAATATATCTAAGTTGCAATATTGTGACATTTCCAAGACTCAGACAGGACCCAACCGGTTTCAACGTGAAGGTGTTGTTTCAACACATCTTCATCAGGGGGTTGATAGATATTCTACAACAACAAAATACTATATATATATATATATATTACACGGCCACAGTAGTGGCCGTGTAGTTATGGTTAAGGTGCTGTTTCCATAGGAAGAGCACTTTTTGGGCGGCTTATAACTTCGCTCCCCCTGGACGAATCCTCACCAAACTTTGCAAAAAAAGTATGTGGCCCACTCTGAATTTTTGGTGAGGTTTGGGTCAGGTGGGGCAAAGTTATAGGGGGGTCCCAAAACTTCTGTTTTCCCCACAGACATAGGCATAGACATAATGGGGAAAAACTTTGCTCACGCCTACAGCCCAAACCGCTGGACGGATTTACACCAGATTTGCTGTAGGAGCAGCGGCTTGGTCCCGAAAGCATGCTTTTGTTAATTTGGTGTAAATCCGTTCAGTAGTTTTCTTTAAAATGACCAAAACGTAAGGCGCAAACATTTGTGATATCTATGTCCGCTCCGTGGACACTCTTCCCTGTTCGCTTCGCTGTTCGACACGGATTGGCCAAGCGGCTTGCGTGACGTCCGCGGATATATGACGTGCTCTCCGATAGGCTGGGGTGAAGCGTGAAGTGCATCAGATTTTTGGAGACGCCCGCCATCTTGGATTCTCATCCGGTGTCCACGGACATCACGGCAAAACAAATTTAAAAAAACAACATTACACTCGTCAAACTGATCAAATAATGTTTGGGAAGGTGAGGGGTGATGAGGATGGGATGGAATATGGCTGCAAGAAGCACAAAAACATGTTAACTAAACAACATCCGAACGCGAAGAAAGCACGTAGCGGTGTAGACCACGCTCACGAAGTAAAGCGCATGCGCAGAACTACTTCACCCGCTCTTGACATATAACGCGCCAGTCAAAATGCGCACACACTTTCTTTTTTAAACTCGCACGTGCGCCTCATCCGAACATGGACACGCGTTGGAGAAAATGCGCAGAAATGATGACCGCGCACAGGAATTAACGGAAAACATGTATCAGTCAAAACCGCGCACACGCACTGTAGAAAACACGTACCTGCAAAGACTGCACACACGCGATGTACATAACACGTAGCTGCGAAGACCATGCACACGTGCTGGCGCTATAGATAACACATAGCTGTGAAGAGCACGCACACGCGTTGTAGAAAACACATAGCTACAAAGACCACGCACACCCGTTTCTGAGCTCACACGCGCCTTATCGGAATATGCAGACGCGCTGTAGATAACACATAGCTGAGAAGAGCACGCACATGCGTTGAACAAAACCACGCAAAGGAGTTAATGGAAAATACGTACCAGTGAAGACCGCGCACACGTGCTGTTGAAAACACGTACCTGCAAAGACTGCACACACGCGATGTACATAACACGTAGCTGCGAAGACCACGCAAATGCACTGTAGATAACACGTAGCTGCGAAGACCACGCACACGCGCTGGCGCTGTAGATAACACGTAGCTGCTAAGAGCACGCACATGCGTTGTAGAAAACACATAGCTACAAAGACCACGCACACGCATTTCCAAGCTCACACGCACCTTATCTGAATACGCACACGCGCTGTACATAACATGTAGCTGAGAAGACCACGCACACGAGTAGAACAAAACCACGCACAAGAGTTAACGGAAAACACGTACCAGTGAAGACCGTGCACACGCGCTGTAGAAAACACATTGGGCCTCATTACGACTCAGGCGGTAAGGGGTTTACGGCGGCGTAAACAGCGCCGATCCTTACCGCATGATTCCGAGGTCCCTTAGCGCCATGGAGGTTTTAACACCTGCTTTTAGCAGGTGTTAAAATCCATGGCGCTAAGGGACCTTGATGTTAATTACGCCACCGTAATTTACGGTGGCGTAATTAACGCATTCCCCACTCCCATTATGCCCTATGGGGCAAAAATGGGAATGGGGAAGGGTAAATGGGTATTGGGGACTTACCGCCCCACCAACCTCGGAATGGGGCGGTAAGTCCGCCAACCACCATGGCGTAAACATAGTTTACGCCATGGTGGTAAAGGTACGACCCAGGCGGTAACTTACCGCCTGGGTCGTAATGAGGCCCATAGTTGCAAAGACCATGCAAAAGCGCTGGCGCTGTAGATAACACGTAGCTGTGAAGAGCACACACACGTGTTGTAGAAAACACATAGCTACAAAGACTGCGCACACGCATTTCCGAGCTCACACGTGCCTTATCCAAACACGCAAACGCGTTGAACAAAACCGCGCACAGGAGTTAATGGAAAGCATGTACTAGTGAAGACCGCGCACACGCGCTGTAGAAAACATGTAGCTGCAAAGACCATGCACACGCGCTGTACATAACACGTAGCTGAGAAGACCATGCACACACGCTGTAGATAACACGTAGCTGCAAAGACCACGCACATGTGCTGGTGCTGTAGATAACACGTAGCTGCGAAGAGCACGCATACGTGTTTTAGAAAACACGTAGCTACAAAGACCACGCATACGCATTTCTGAGCTCACACACGCTTTATCCGAATACACACACGCCCTGTAGATAACACGTAGCTGAGAAGACCACGCACACGCGTTGAACAAAACCACGCACAGGAGTTAACGGAAAACACGTACCAGTGAAGACCGCGCACACGCACTGTAGAAAACACATAGCTGCAAAGACCATGCACACGCGCTGGCACTGTAGATAACACGTAGCTGCAAAGAGCACGCACACGTGTTGTAGAAAACACCAAACTACAAAGACCACACACATGCGTTTCTGAGCTCACCTGTATGGAACTCCGCCTTCCCTTTCCATGGTGGCCATCTTGTTAAAGGATTTTCCTTCCTACACCGGGACACTGCAGGCGTACCGGTTTGGGAAGAAAAATAATTTTTTTAGCAGCCCGGGTTCCCACTTTGGGAACCTAGGGTGGTAATGGTCTTCATCCATTTAAAAGGATGTTATGGTTACATTGCACTAATAAAAACCTATGAAATTCAGTTAAAAAAAAACTTTAGAAAAATCTTTTTTTTAGCACCCCGGGTTCCCGCTTTGGGAACCTAGGGTGGTAATGGTCTTCATCCATTTAAAAGGAGGTTATGGTTACGTTGCACTAATAAAAACGTATGCAATTCTGTAAAACAAACTTTGTTAAGGGGACGTTATGGTTACAAGTAAAATCAAAAACCCCTGAAATTCGCCAGTTATGGTAAGATAAGCAACTATAACTCACACCACCACCGTGCACTGCTAAGACTAACACCCAGGACATCAAAGATGACATCACAAATATCATTGATGACATCACTGATGACATCACATGTCTGGCTCCTTATTTTTTGTTTGCTGACATATCTAGGCCAGGTGGTTTTCTTCACTGAGTCATGAACGGAATATTCAAAAAGGTACTATATTTGTAGACATTACCCTTCTCATATGTTCTTACACTACTTTCCTTAGAGTTCAGTCACATCATATGATGCATATATATAGGGGAAGAATCAGGACTGAAACACAGCAATCATTTTTGTGTGTGAATACAATCATGGACATAAATCACAGTTGCTAATGATACTGCTGCTTGTTTGCTTATTGTACTCTCCATATATATGCCCCATATTTGTATGCATTATACTCTAAAGCTAATTACTACATGTTTCACAGTACGGAAAAGTCTAATACAGAAGCATTCACCGTTTTTTATATAACTTTGGAAAATTACAAATATAGCACCTCTATGGTGTATGCTGCAGCCAATACCTACATTTCTGTATGAATAGGTTCCTGTACTAGAAAGCACACTGCAATGGAATGTTCTTTAGAACACTACATTGCGTAATGTACTATGTAGTGTATTACACATCTCCCGATAATCCCTGATACTTTTTTGACAACATTACATTCACAAACCCTTGTATGAAATGTAAATGCAAATGTGATGTCATCAGTGATGTCATCAATGATATTTGTGATGTCATCTTTGATGTCCTGGGTGTTAGTCTTAGCAGTGCACGTTGGTGGCGTGAGTTATGGTTGCTTAGCTTACCATAACTGGCGAATTTCAGGGGTTTTTCGATTTTACTTGTAACCATAACGTCCCCTTAACAAAGTTGTTTTTTACTGAATTGCATAGGTTTTTAGTAGTGCAACTTAACCATAACATCCCTTTAACAAAGTTTTTTTTACCGATATATATATATTTGTGAAAAAACATGGTTAAAGCAACGTTATGGTTAAGTTGCACTAATAAAGACCTATCAAATTCAGTGAAAAAAACATTGTTTAAGGGACGTTATGGTTTAGTTGCCCTACTAAAAAACAATCAAATTCAGTGAAAACATTTTGTTAAAGGAATGTTATGGTTCAGTTGCCCTAAGAAAAACCTATCAAATTCAGTGCAAAGAGGTTTTTAAAGGGACATTGCAGTTACTCTGTAGTAATACCAACCTATACATGTTATGGTTACACGTAAAACCGAAAACCCCCAGAAATTTGCCAGTTATTATAAACTAAGCAACCATAACTCGCGCCACCACTGTGCATTGCTAAGACTAACAACCATGACATGAAAGATGACATCACAAATGTCATTGATGACATCACTAATGACATCACATATGCAGTTAGTTGGCATGAAAAGCCTCCAGAAAGTACCGCGAGTGCTGCGCCCCAGCGAGGCAGGAGCAGTAATTCTTACCTTTCCACTATTTTCTGTCCAGCACTACCTCATTGGGTACTGTTTAATAGTCACACATGCATCTTCCAATCACAGGCAAGACCTCTGCACCCAACATTATCATTTCTATACAGCACTCCATATGTACCATTAAACATTCAGAGTGAAAGTCATGGGTGATTTTCAATCACCTCCAGTAGAAAGTTCTGTGAAACCATCCTAGACTTCTGCATCCAGTTTCATCCACATCGCCAGTAGTGGGGGAATACATTTCAACCAGGGTGGGGGATTTCGTCTATAGTGGTGGTTCTGAAAAGAGCCTTTTTTTCATTTTTTTAAAAAATGTTTACGTGCTTGCACAGAACCTTGTTTGTTTTTGCTCTTTATCTCAGTTTCTGTTTTAATTTCCTCCTTACATTTTTACAGGATTCTCTTCAGCACTTCTTGCACAGTGTAAAACAACACAGCATTGCCAATGGCAGTCAAAGAAATTCCATTTGCTTGGAACCAGTGCAAATTTCACTCATTAATGATGTCATAGTTGGTGGAGAACATCCCAGCAGTGCACATAAAGTGACACATGCTCCTGTTTATAAGACACCTTCTGACCTCTGGCTGGAGACAAATTACACCGGCATGGTCCCTTGCTCCTCTTGATGGTATGCTTGGGAAAACCACCTTGGCAATGAGAAAAATCTGCATCAAGCTTTCATCAACTTCTTTAGGTGACGGAGCAAACGTCCACACAAAATTTACCCCAAATGTTCATCTCCATAATGCAAGACAACAACATCAACAGTACCGACAGAGGCCACACATCTGCAAAGACCAACCATGCCGCTGAAATTGCACTCATAGAGAGTGCCCCAGAAAGCCTCCACTCCTTCCAACTCAAAATTAACAGCAATGCCTCTTTGCATGGCATACATGTGCATCTCTTGCACAAAGGTATCACCCACGATCAGATACATCTCTCCATCTCTGCCAACCTCTCTACACAGAGTATTGGAGAAAAATAGTAATGCCCCTTCCTGTGAAGCACACCCTTGACACCTGATTGGATAACCCCCACAGTTCCATTTTCATGCTCACCATGCTGAGAAGGGCAGATTGGGGCATGTGCGCTTTCCCGGCAACAGCAAGGGCCGTGCCCAAGTAAAGCAGGGACAATCCTTCATCCCTTTCCACTATTGTTTTTGAAGCACTCCCTCATTAGGTACTATCACATAGTCACACAGGAATGCAGCAATCACATCCAAGACGTCTGCATTGAATTCTATCATTTCTGTACAGCACTCCATATGTGTGTTACACACTCAGAGTACACGTCTCGTGTGATTTGAAAACACCTCCAGTTAAAAGTTCTCCAAAAGTATACACAGTTTCAGCATCCAGATTCAACCAGAGTGGCAGAGGTAGCAATATTTTCTTTTCTCCTCCCAGCACTCCAGTAAGTGCAAAGAACCAATACTTCATAGTGGAGTACTGTAGTCAGTAATCTGCACAGTGCACACTACCCAAGCACGTTAAATATCCAGTTCAACCCTATTCACTTCTCTACACACAGTATTTCAAGACAGCACTCAGTGGACATACTGCAGGAGCGTTCACGCCATAATCTCCAGCCATGGACTAAAAACTGTAGGATATGCTAACAATCACCACACCCATGAAACCAACAATGTATGCAATGCTCACAAACCACACACAGAACACAACAATGTCAAACCTACTTAAAAGCAGGCCACATAGTTTTCAGTGCAAGGGCCCCAGCCATGCATGGAAGACTGTAGGGCCTCACCACACAAAACACACCATAGCACACCCTATGTTTAAATGCTCATGTCATGTGCAATGCACTCCCCATCTGCAATTTAGCCTGCCAAATTTTACCCTGGCTACATGTTTTCATGCATAGTTGCATGAAGTTGCGTTAAGTGTGGTGAACGGTATGTGGGTGGCTGCATACATTGTCCATATTTTAAATGTGTAATGCTGAGGACTTCCTTTTATGGCGGAATATCTTAAAGCATTTCCTAAAGCGAGGGTTCACATGTGGCTCCCTAATGTGCAACATGTGCAATGGCCTGCACCATATGATAATGTATGCATATCACCTCACTTCGGGTGTGCTACCAAGTCTAAACTGTCCTCCACAACTATTCTTCAAAGGTCACCACCATCAGAGAGATGCAGAGTTAAACCTGCATGGCTGCAAAGGGTTGTGGTGGCTATCGTCAAGGCCTAGGCTCTTGGGTGCATAACCTACGGCCTACCGTCTTTGACCATGCACCCAAGAGTGTAGGCCTTGCCCACACCCACCATAACATAATAGAGCCATGAATGTGAACATGTGGCTATGTACCACAATCCACAAACGTAGCGTAAGAAGGGTGTTATAAAGGGCAAACCATAGCAAACACAAATGGTCACATGTGGCTCCCTAATGTGCAACACGTGCAATAACCTACACCATATGGTAATGTACGCATATCAGCTCACTTCTGATTTTCTACCATGTCTCAAATGTCCTCCACAACCATTCTTTAAAGGTCATCACACTTGGATAGATGCAGACTTAAAACTACATGGCTGCATTATGTTGTGGTGGCTATGGTGAAGGCCTAGGCTCTTGGGTGCATTTTGCCATACACCCAACAGTGTAGGCCTTGCCCACACCCAGCACAACATAACAGAGCCATGCAGGCAAACAGGTGGCCAGGTACCAAAATCCACAAATGTAACATAGGCAGCGACACTTCTACCCAACCCCGTACCATAATATAGCGATGCATGCACACATGTAACAGTTACCAGAATCCACAAACATATCATAGTGTCCAGCACCCCTACCCACTTCTATTCACATAGCATTGTATTACTGCCAACCTAGCCACAAAATCATCACAACAGTGGCCCTGCTTCTAGCACTGTATTAAGTGCACCAAACCGATACTTCATGGTGCTGTACAGTAGTCAGCACTCCGTGCAATTGACAGTACCCAATCTGATAAAATAGGCAGTTCAACCTTATTCACTTCTATGTACACAGTACTTCAACACTGCAACCTACTGGACACACTGCAGAACTGTTCCCTCCATCAGGTCCAGCCATGGACTACACACTGTAGGATGTGCTAACAATCCCCACACCCATTGAACCAACAGTGTATGCAATGTTGACAAACCACACACACAAGGCAACAATGTGAAACCTACTTGCAACCAGAGCACATAGTTATCAGTGCAAAGCCTACACCCATGCATCGAAGGGGCTATGGCCTTACCACACGCAACACACCAAAGTACACTGTATGTTAAAATGTTCATGTCTTGTGTAATGCACTCCCCTTCTGCCATTGATCTGCCATCAGTCACCATGGAAAGAGGTTGCCGCACCAGCTATCGTGCCCAAACATAGTCTGCCTGCATTCACCACACAAGGTAGTCGACTATGGAGGTACCTGCGACTTGGCGCAATATGCACGGATACTGCAGGCACACCACTGTCTTCTTCCACCTAATGGGATATTTCAGATGAACCACTTGTCACTCCCCCACCCTTTCCATCCCTTCTTCCCACCACCACAAGGCATAAAGTATGTTTTCCAGGCCCTTGCACCGCCGCACTGTCCTCCGATACACCATGGCGGCGTTTCCCAAAAATGTTTACGCACAGCACTCTTCCCTCCAGCCAACCACCGGCCATGTCCAATTTTCGCCAACATCACGGCGAACTGCAAGCCAATGAGTCTTCTGTCCACGGAGCGATCAGAGAAATTGGTCAGCGGAGCGGAGCCAGAAATCACACATTTTTTGAGACATACATTTCAGTTCTTTGCAACAAAAATACTGGTTGGATTTCCACCAAACACACAAAAGCACACTTTTTGAATCAGGCCCCTGCTCCTGCCACACATTTGGTTAAAATCCATCCAGCCTTTTGGCCTGTAGGCGTGAGTAAAGTTTTTGGCCCCTTCAGCCTATGGAGAAAAAAAATGTTTTGAGACCCCCCTATAACTTTGCCCCCCCTCCACAAAACCTTACCCAACTTTCCAAAAATTCAGCAGGTTCCATATACTTTTTTGGCAAAGTCTTATTCAAATTCGTCCATGGGGAAGAAAGTTATAAGCCTCCCAAAAAGTGGTCTTCCTATGGCTTTAGCAACTTCACCATAACCACATGGCTGCTACCGCTGGTGTGTGATATGTATATGTCCACATAAGTCAAATGCGCTCTGAAACACTTGTGTACGAGCGTGATATAAATAAAATATCATATCAATCATATCACATCATATCATATCATGTGGTTGAGCAATAGATGCTACCTGTAATGGCCTAATGGCAATACTTTACATTGACATAGTGAAATACCCCATGCTGGAAACACCTTCATGACTGCCAGATGATCCCACAGTGACTTTGGGGCCTATGGTCCCGATGCCTTCAGTGGAGCAATGTTGGTGCAAGGTGGAGTGAGACCAACCCTCTATCCTGGTGAAATGTGGAAGGAACAAAGAGGAGGGGGGGGGGCTACCTGTGTTGGTTGGCAGTATTTTCCTCTGAGTCAATCCAGCCTCGTTAGAAGCATGCCTGCGAAAAAATCACCTAAAAGCTGCACTACAGCTGTAGAACTTCAGGAGGTCACAGCTCACTGCGTATTAGACATTATGCAAGGAAACCAATCTAATCCTGCAAAAATACAAAGGTGAGATTTGGCTATCCATGCATGAGCCCATATTCAGGTAGATGACAACATGGTGCAAGCATTTGAAATGCATAACACATGACTTACTTTCAATTCTTGATCCATTGGCATTGTGCAACCGACATTTGGAGAAGTCAGTGGTGGAGCTAAAAGTACCTTCATTTACGGGCGACCCAAGGCAAGCACATAGTGATATTGTGCGTCAGAAAAGATGGGGAAACATGGTAAATCCAACATTTAAGAAAAGAGAATGTCAATGCGCCGCCCCCATATGAGTACCGTCTATCCGCATTGTTCCCCCCAGCATGTGAGTTACATGGGTGCCTGGAACATCAACTGTCTCAATGGCAGATTAAAAAGAAACTGAGTCCACGATACCGAATGGGTAATTACCTGGAGTAATTAGGGCAGTAGTGAACAAGTTGCTGTGGCATCAGGTGGAAATCCTGACCCGGAAATGAAACAGCCCTGGTTATAAGGTTTTTTTTGGGAGGGTCATAGGCTTGGCAACATGTGGAACTGGGTGAGGTCATGATGATGAAGTGCCTCAAATGCAGGAAAGATTGTGTTGTAAGCAGATACAGCACTTCCCACGCTGAGTTAACAATTACATTGCCATTAAAATACACAGTAGCAGCTAAGCCCCCATCACTATGTCATTTGAACAAAGTGCTTAGAACTATAGATAGCCTAAAACTCGACAGAAACCGTGTCCTAGCCCCTCATTTGAGGAGTCACAAGTTATTAGATATAGCTTCCATGGTTGGTCATGCTCAGAGGCAGAATCCGTCCAATGCTGCAGGCAGTAGCATGTGCAGTGCCTGTCCCTTGAGTCCTTCTCCCAAGTTGCCTAGTATGGGTACACACGCCGGTGATGTTGATAGATACACTGGGGTTTTTAGTCTTTCTCCCCCACAGTATGAGGCTGTTATGCCACCTCCTACCATTGCCCTCATTTTTCTGTCCCATGAGGTTGCTTTTCATGTGGAGATTAGAGTGGCTGGCATGTTGTGTCATTGAGGCTGATACAATTCCAGAAAGTCAGGTGCATAATTGTGCCACTGCCTTGGAGAACAGGTCTTTTGAATCTCCAAGAGTGAGTGGGAAGCAATATGACGAGTGTAGTCATACTGCTGAAATGACGCATGAAATGTTGGACCCTGGGCTATTCACTCTGCCCCCCGGTGGTGAGCTGACTCCTCAGAATGACTGTTTGAGGTCCTCCATCTCTGATACAGCTGATACTACATGCAATGTAACCAAGAAGTGTATTGTCAGGGGCAAAGTGAAATGTATGCTGTTAAACACTAGGTCCTTGGTTAGGCATGCAACAGAGGTTGGGGATTATGTCTCAGAACAACAAATAGATCTCTGTGCGATAACTGAGTCGTATCTCCATGAAGTAGCTGGTCCCTCACTTTCTCTGGCGATTCCCACTGGCTATAGTATTCTCAGACAAGACAGTGTGAATGCCAGAGGAGGGGGTGTGGCTCTCATCTATAATCAATCTTTTAATATTCGCAAAATGAATGCACCACAGATCCCTGATTGCGATATACTTTGGGTTAAGTACCAGGTTAATTATAACTCGGCCATTAATATTGTAAATGTCTATAGGCCACCCCATAGCTCTGAGGACTTTTTTAACCCATTGGATGCTCCAGCTATGCTACTGAAAACTTTATTATCTGACCTAGGGTTTGAACAACATGTTACTTTCTCTACGCATGAAAAAGGTAGAGCCCTGGATTGGGTCCTTTCGCAAAACATCTGCATCAAGGATATGTAAAATCGACAATGTCCATGATCGGACCACCATCTCTTGCAGTGAAATTGAATCATTCTTCCTGCCCCTAAAATCCTCAAAGAAGAGTGTAGGGCCACATTTATAAATATACGCAAGCTTATCCCGACAGCAATGGTCCCATTTTTTGCATCATTGCCAGGGGATTTAACTGTGCTCAATTCAGCAGAAGAACTTTCCAATACTTATTGCAAAATCTTGGAATTAGCTGTGGAAAGCTTAGCACCAGAAAATTGTGTGTAACCATGAAACCACCAGACAAAAAATGGTTTACGACAGATCTGTGACTTTTTAGAAAAAAGGCACGGAATGCATTAAAACACTGGGATAAAACCAAGACTGATGAGGAAAAACTCATCTCTGCGCAGGCCGCCAAAAGCTATATATTAACCATTGTTCGGCCAAAAAAAAAAAACATACTATGATGTTCATATTTCTGGAGCTGCATCCAGCCCTAAGGAACTTTGAACACTCCTGTTCTGCCACCTAGTCAATTGGTTAAGGATTCTGCTTTGTGCAATAATATCCAGGATGTTTTTCTGGCTAAACTTGATAAAATCCCCAAAAATATCAGTCAGAAAAACATTGATCACCCTCTGTATGGGATAACAACTGCAGATCAGACAGCCCCTAAATCTCTTCCAGAGTTTGTGTTTAAGCCTAGCTATTTCAGAGCAATATCTGGCTGAGGTATTGGGTAAACTTAAGCCCACAAGTTGCAGAGGTGACATCTGTCCAGCAATTACCATTAAGGCCTGTGCTGCATATTTGGTACCTGTTATCACCAAGTTTATAAATGCTTAATTTAGGGAAAATGTCATCCCCAAAAATATAAAGCAAGCTTGGATTTCTCCTCTTATTAAGAAGCCATCTCGTGATCCTGGTTTTGCGTGCAACTACCAACCCATTACAAAAGTGGCTTGTCTGTTGAAGATTTTAGATAAGGTGGCTCACCTACAGATTGAAGCCTTTTTGATAGCTCATGAGATCCTGGGTGTCAAACAAACAGGCTTCAGAAAAGCCCATAGTACTGAATCCACCCTACTTGAGCTTAAAACTAATTTAGTACCCGGCGAGGACGCAATCTGTATGAAACAACCATTCTGATTGGCCCTCGCTGAGGCATTACCGGGCTGGGAATCACTCAGCTGGGATTCCACAGCCATTGTCCCCGGTGGGGGGCGTGGCAGCCCCTCAGCCAATAAGGAGGCTCAAAGCAGAGCTATACCCACTCCGAGCCTGCCCATGGCTGAGAGGCTGCCTTCGCCCCCCGCCGGGGACTCAGGTAAGGCTTTTATTTTTAAGGTTGACTAATATAATGCAATCTAAGGCAGTATGTGACATCACAATGCTCATGCTGTTTGATCTCTAATGCGTTTCATCTTGTTGTTCATGCTGTGTTGGCAGAGAGACCACGTTTATCTGTGCATTATTCTGAGTCGGCGATAGAATGGGTTAAATATTTTCTCGCGGATCGCAGGACTAGGGTCTTTTCTGAGAATATCCGGGCTGAGGAATTCTTTGTGCTATTTGGGGTCCCGCAGGGATCATGCGTGGCACCCACCCTTTTCAATGTTTTTATGATTCTGCTCTTTGAACAACTAGACAGATTGGGTGTGGTGTACGCAAACTATGCAGACGACACTCAATGTCTCGTAACCCTGACGGGTGATTACTCACGTGATGCCGCCCCTATTACAGCTATATTTCAAATCTTTCAAGGGTGGATGCAAGTAAATAAACTTGCATTAAATAGCTCAAAGACCAAGCTTTTGATATTAGGTACAGCAACACATTTAAATAAACTCTCTTCTGCCTATACATCATTTAAAATTGCAGACTGTGTGATTCATACCCAGAATAAGGTTAAGACACTTGGAGTGGTCTTGGACCGGTCTTGGACCAGGAATTGAACATGAAAAGTCAAGTGAATTTCCTTGTGTCAAGCACATGTTATCATCTTAAACTTTTGGCACATTTATGGCCGTTTTTGTCCAAAATTGTGCCACAAAAGCCAGCGCTATCATTGGTGCTAAGATTGCTTATTGTTCAAGTCTGCTGTTGGCTTTTTCTAAGCAAAATTTGACTCGGCTGCAGGTAATTCAAAATAAGGTTGTGCATATGGTGGCAGCGCTTCAAAGAAGAGACCACATGTCTCATCAGCTAGGAAAGCTTTACATTGGCTCCCTATCCACAGCCGGATTATTTTCCGGGTGGTGTGCATCACGCATAATTTCCTGTCGGGGGAAGCTCTGAAGTATCTGGCCAGTCGAATTTCTCATTTACCAGCATGCAGAGTTCTTAGGTGTAATGCCAGTAGCCTCTTGGAAACCCAGAGAGCATACGTGGCCTACATGGCGCTGCAATCCTTTCCTCATGCAGCACCACGGCTGCTTCCGCTAGATGTGAGGTCATTCACTAATCTGCTACTTTTTAAGAGCAGATTAAAAACACATATTTTTGAATAAATACTTACCTACTCTCTGACTTTGTAAGCCTTGATTTTGAACTTATCTGCTCCATTGTCTGCTTTGGTGTGGTACATTTCCTGTTTCCTGTGTGTCTGTTTATGTGGTGTGCTAGTATGCCTCCGGGCCTTTCTACCAACACTGTATAAATAAATAAAAAAATAAAAAAAATAAAAAATAATATATATATATTGAATTCAATCTGTACTGCAAGAGGTCACACCCCTAACAATGATTTAAAAAAGTTGGGGTGCTTGTTTTGTTGGCTCACCTACAAGATGTTTAGTCATGGTACGGACAGGAGCAGACCACGACTGCCATAAAATCATGTGGAACGCCATGAAGCCTATACTGGTACACTGGTGTGGGTCCTCAAATATATATGGATCAACACAATTCAGGGAAGACAAAGTGGAATATGTAAAGATGGGGCCAAAGGGAAAGTTGGAAAAATCAATCGCCCTTTGGAAAGTGGTGGCTCAAGGTACTTGGCTAATAGGTGGGATGTTTTCCAAAAAATCCACCATTACTGAGTGATTGCAGCAGCTAATTGCTGGACAAAAGGGGCCTCATGATTTAAAATCCCATTGTCCCATGGAGTTCAGTCCTCTCTCACAGGTTTTTTAATTAAATAGCCATAACTGCACTATATAGGATAGTTTATTGGCTTCCTGAATACTGTTAGAATAAAAAATGAATTCTATGCAAAAACATGTGAGGTCTTCAAGGGAGTGTCCCATTTCTAAACAATGTAACACCAATAGTGTATTCAACGTACGGTTACAGATTTTGGACCAATGTTCATTTATCGTAAGGTAGACCTCCCTTGAGGTCTTCCCGATGTACAATTTTTTGCAAGGGCATTGTTTGGCATAAATAAAATTCTTGCTTTTGCAAGTAGTGAATGTGCACAAATTCCAAGACTTGCCTTCATGATCAAAGCTGAATTATTTTGTGAAATATGTGTATGCTACACATGAAATGCAAGGATAATGACCCACTAATGGGGTTAAATTGGCACTCTGAATGATGATGCATTTGGTAAATGTGTGACTCACTCTTGTTAGCCTTTGTTTTAGGTTTTTACTTTATTAATTGCAAACAGTGGTTTTTACAATTTCATATCTGATGTATTTATGATTCTCCAATTCTTAAGAATGGAGCCCTTGATGGCTTGACTGTGTTGTCATAAAGTGGCTGCACATAGCAAGCGGTCCCTAAGTCAGGTTTGTTTTTTGGAATCAATAAGTTGTCCCGGTGGGTGTACCTTACTCTCTTCCTGCAATGTTTGATACTTTTTTTGGATACCCTGTTCTAGCAATCTAGTTTGTAAAATGTCTGCATGTATGTTGAAACTCACAATGCCAATGAAATTACAACATAATCGTATAAACATCCCACAGGGTACATTTTCAAGGAGACATTGGGGATGTTGGCTTTTGAAATATAGGGTTGTGTTTCTTTCAGTAGTTTTTTCTGAACCGTTCTACCAGTAGCTTTCCTGTATCAACAAAAATTGATAGATACAAAAATGGGATTCTTACGTCAGAGTATTCAAAAGTGACACGCAAGTTGGGGTGCACCAAATTCAGACAACCTACAAACGAGTTCAAGGACTTTACATTACCTTCCCAAATCAGATGAATATTATCAATGAATTAACGATAAAATCTAATAGAAAGGAAGAATGGATTGCCATTATTTAGCACATTTTGTTCTTCAATCAAAGCCATGTAGATGATGGCCACATTCTGGGCAAAAGAACACACCATGACTGTTCCCTTACTTTGGAGAAAGTATGAATCCTTGAACTTAAAAAAATCTGTTAGTGAGGACCAGTGAAGCACAATTAGTCAAGAATGCTATCGGGACCTTGTGTGGTATAGGGCGCCTGTTAAACATGGTCTCATGACTTATGACTGCTTTGTCTTGTGGGGTGTTGGTATACAAAGCCTCGGTATCTAATGTGGCCAAAATTTGAGTGGATGAGTCAAAAGCATGACCTTCGATTCTGGAAATTACATATCTTGAGTCCAGTAGGAAGGTGGCCGTTTTCATTGCCATGGATTTGATAACAAAATATATGTATTGTGACAAAGGCTCAAGGATTGACCCACAGCCTGATACAATGGGACGTCCAGGCGGGTGGCAGGTATCCTTGTGGTATTTAGGAGTTTTATAGAAGAGAGGGGTATGTTCTTCTGACTGATTGATAAAGTCACATTCTTTTTGTGGCAAGTAACACTCCTCCATAGCTTTCTCACTGAGAATTCAATTATTTCTCTTTATGTTGGCAGATGGATCATGGCCTATTTTCTGGTAATGGCCTGCTATGTCCAACAGTCTGTAGGTCTCTTGGTCGTATGCAATGGCATCCATCACCACAAACCCTCTTCCCTTGTCAGCAGCCTTAATCACTATTGACTGATACTGTCCCAAAGTGCCTCAAACTTAGCCAACGCTAGATTGGGGTGGAATCAATGGTGTTGGTCATTGATTTTTTGATCAAGTTCTGCAAGCATCATTTTTTCAAAAGTTAGCACTACCGCTGGTACTTCTGAAGTGTTAGAAGTAAAGGATGACCGGACATATTCTTCTAATTTTGTCTCTTTTTTGTTGAAAAAAAAGAACTTGAGTCTTATATTGCATTAAAAAGTCCACGTTGTAAGATGGACATTTCAGCCAAATTCAGTTTGCGAGCTGATAAGTTGAAAATCGACAGAGGTATATTTACCAATGGTACGCTCGGTTGCGTGTCTGGAAATCCCGTAAATTGGTATTCTGTGGGTGTACATTCTGCACCTGCATGTTGTGCATTGCCTGACGATGTTGAAAATGTCTGCGGCCTCGACGGCTGCCCCTTCCTCAAAAAGGTTGCCCTCCTGATTCAATACTAGTGCCAGCATAGTTATCACCCCCTCATTCCCTTAATTACTGGATGAAGTGCACTTCAGATTAATTGACGATTGTTTTGGGTCTAATGATGTTGTATCCATTTAAATAAATATTTTTGATACCTTTATAAAATGTTATCCTCTGCAATCTCTTTTCCGTAAAAATAATCCTTTTGGATTGCTGCCCTGATAAAAATCATGTCTCTGGAAAATGTGAGATGCAAATTTCTGTGTGCGCACACAAGAACATTCTTCAACTAAGTAACAGACACATTCAGAGACTGCAAATATTTGTAAGTTCCTTTTCATAATAGCTTATTGTCCATGTTTAAGACATGCCGGAAACTGTGGTTATTTAAACAAAAGCTTTCTATTTGAAAATCAAGAGTTTTGATTTTGTACTTCAAAGACACAAAAGGAAATCACCCATATATTCATATATTTCCTGATCAATGTTAAGGTAATGTGGAAAAAAGCACACAGAAATTGAACTGTGCCACACTTACAGAGTGTATTTGAAATATCCCAAAGAATTTGGCAGGGCTAAAGAATACATATTTAGCATTTTGTACCACTGTTCGCAAAAAATGTACTGTGGATCATGATAAAATATAGTCCAAGGATTCATTGGGCCTCATTACGAGGTTGGAGGTAGCCATGGCGCTATTAGCGCCATGGCTGCCTCCAAACTCGTTCCGACTCCGCCCTGGTGAATGGAGCAATTACCGGTCCGTTCCAAGGTTGTCAGGACCGGTAATTCCCCATTCACCAGCTCCAGTCCCCATTCCCATTTGGGCCCCCATAGGTCTCAATGGGAATGGGGAAGGTGCTAATAACGGTACCGCAAATTGCGGTACGATTATTAGCTCTAGAGTCCCTTTGCGGGTCCCGTCCTTAATGCCTGAAAAAAACAGGCGTTAAGGAAGGACTTGCAAAGGGAACTCGCAGTAGGGCGGTAAGGTATTACCGGCACCGACGCCCTTACCGGTGCCGGTAATCCCTTACTGCCCACCTCGTAATGAGCCCCATTGTCTTTCCCCATGTTTTCACTTCACTTAGAATAATGCTTTGATGTATTTAAAACTCCAAATGACCATGCTGAAAAACATTGCTGGATGTAGATTAGGGTAACTTGAAATTGTCAAAAATGTACCTTTCTAAAGCCTAAACCCATTTCAGTAATTTAAATTACAAGACGGAGGACAGACAACACTATTAAACTCAGAGAGTTGAAACTGGTTTAAAAAGAAATGCATCATAAAAGCATTGCCAGAATCTGGCTTAATAGATAGTTTCAAAGAGACCTGTCACATTATTCTTTACATGCCCACTCATAAATCCATTATCTCCGGTCAGGAGCGAGATTACGGATCTCCATGAAAACATGACATATCTTCATATCGGGAAGAAGAATGTCTAAGGGTTGTATCACCAGTGCAATCTGCAGGCTGAGGCCAGGTTTTCTTCTTTTCCAAATGTAATTGTGCAGATAAATGTGCCAGTACTAACTTCAGCACCTCCTGTTCCTCCTTGTTACTCTAATTGTGAGACAGTGTACAAAAAGGCCCTGCTGTCCCATCAACGTAGGATCGAGAAATTATACAAGCTGACGCAGAGTCCATAACACAGTCAAACCGTTAATGCACATGCATCTGTCATAAAGCATTTGTTAGGTTGAGTGACACTAGTAGGGGTATACTCTAAGCCATAGAATGCTCAAATAGAGTGCAGTAAATAATAGAGAAGGAAGGCAGATTCCAGTAAACCAAGAGATGGACACACTACATTGATAGGACAGATGAAACTGTAGGTAGATAAGGGTGTAGCATACATGGAATGGAAACACATATGTATGAGTGTGATAGAAATAAAATATCAATTCAATTCAAAGTATGGCAGATGCCCAAGATGAATGTAACATGAACAGACACAAATATAATTCACCAACATGGATGTGAGAGTGCAAAAGTACAGCCATTTTTCTATCATGGAGGCCACAGCAGGTCCAAGAATTAGCAAAGCATTTGAATCCACAATGCTGAATCTACCAAAGTAAATTTATTTGAAAAGCCTTTGAAGATGCCCAGACAGTAGTTCATAGTGAGCGCCAAGGTCAGAATGCCACGAAAGGAGTAGTGGGTGAGCAGAACCTAGAGGGACGAAAACAGTAGCCAGGATGTGAAGCAGTAGCCTCCCAAGTTAATTAAGTTAATAAGAGCACAGACAGACATTGATGTCCAGGTGCATGTGAATAGTATCACATCATAATACAGAGAGGTTGAGGGAAAATATGGAGTCCCAAGCAGACGCTCAAATAAAGGGCTTAACCCTTAAAACAAGAACAATAGAGCTTGTGACTCCGAATTCGACGCTTTCTTGGAGTAACGGGAAGGACTACCTCATGTCCTCAGACCATGGCCCTCATTACAACAACGGCAGTAACCAATGGCGCTATTAGCACCATGGTTGCTGCCGGTATTGTAATGAGTCCGCCAATGGTAAATGGGGAAATACCGCCCCATTCCAAGGTTGGCGGGGCGGTAATTTCCCATTTACCATTGGCCCTTCCACAGTCCCATTTTTGCCCCATAGGGCTCAATGGGACTGAGGAAGGCGGTAATTACGGTACCACAAATTGCGGTACCATAATTACCTCAGAAGTCCCTTTGCGGGTCCCTACTTTAACGGCTGGTCCAGACCAGCCGTTAAGGTCGGGAGCCGCAAAGGGACCTCGTAATCATGCGTTAAGGGTTTGTTTAACGGCGCCAACACCTTTTACGGCGCCGTTAAACCCTTAACACCAGGGTCGTAATGACCCCCCATATCTGATCATTCAATAATGAAGGGGGACTATATTAATCCGTCTAAAACATATACATATTTTAATTGGTATTATACAAAAAGGCATTTCACAAATTAAACACCTAAAAAGTTCAAATTCCTTCAAACAGAAATAATCAAAAGAAGGCTAGTAAAATACTAGAAAGAGCATCACTGCAAAAAGTGGTGCAAAAAATTCCAAAGGTAAATCCCAGAATGGGGACCTCGATGGTAAAGTGGCTTGTGTCACGCAACATCACATAATCATACTTCAGTTAATCACTACTAGTCATTCATACCTAACATTTGCTCATATATTCATACTCATTCATTCACACATAAGAATTTCGAACAATGGTTAAAAAAGCCCAACATGTTTCTTTCCTAATCTTTTAAGGGAGTTAATCCTTGGAAATTCATCAGGGGCACACTTGTCATTGGAGTTGTTACACAGCAGCAGTGATTTGATATTTTTGCGCTGGTTAGGTCTAATCAAAGACCAAGTAAATTGGTTGAGTTCGGAATGATTCCAATCTTTAGTTTCATGGAATTATGGAGAGAGAACTCCACGAAGTAGCTTCCTCTTAATGGCTGTCCAAATCATACGACATTGTTGGTCTTGTTACACCATTTTGTTCATCACGATAGGTCGTAGTCTCCTCTTTTGAAACACAGACAGGGCCTGTCTGATGGAGCGTTGTTAACTCTCAAAGGGTGGCATTGTTTCTTATGAAGCCACACTTCATATGGTCGTTTGGTTTAGTTTAGTTTATTATTTATATAGCGTCGCCTGGCCCTGGGGCATGCAGGCGCTTGAGTTGGTGCAACATAACAATGTAATACAATATGGTTCATAGATGGACAATACAGAAAATGTAAACCATTATAAAGCATTTACAGATAATGTACAAGGTAAGGCAAACAGTGCATAATTTACGCGGGTTGCAGGCAGTAGTGGGTTTGCTAACAGGGAGGTGTTAGGCGTTCTGGGCTTCTTTGGACAGTAACCAGGTTTTGGCATTGTGTCTGAAATGGTGAAAGGACGTTTCAGATCTAAGATCGAGTGGTAGTGAGTTCCAAAGTTTAGTGGCAAGCACAGGGAAGCTAGAGCCTGCTGCCTTTTGGAGTTTGTATCTGGGGATATTTAAGCAATGTGTGTTGAGCTGATTTAGTTGGACGAGATGGGGTGTGGTGTGTGAAGTTGATAGGCTCGGTGCTTGGTTAGATAGGCATTTGTGAGTGAGCAAAAGGGTTTTATATTCAATTCTCTGAGGTATAGATAGCCATTGGCAGGAGCATCTGATGTCGGATATATGATCATGTTTGGGTGTGTTCAGGGCTGCTCGAAGGGCATTATTTTGGATAACTTGTAGTTTATTAATGTTTTTTTGGCTGGTGCCGAGGTATAGAGCATTACAATAGTCAACTTTGGACAGGACTAGCACTCTAGCTAAGGTGGTGCAGTTGGAGGGTGAGAGGTAAGGTCTGCTGGCATTGATGAGCTTACAGGTGTAAGCAGTGGCAGAGGATATGGTGTTGATCTGTCTTGTCAGTGTGAGGAAGGAGTCGAGGTAAATTCCCAAGGTTTTGACGCTGTTAGAGACAGAGATGTTGTTGTTGTCGATAGTGAATGATTGGTAGATTTTGTCAAGTTTGTTGAGTCTGGGTTGGGAGCCTAGGAGGAGGAGCTCAGTCTTGTCGTCGTTGGGGCAAAGGCCGTGCTTGGCCATCCATTCTTGGATAATGGCATAAATGTTATTGAGTGCTGTGTTGTTTAAGGAATAGTCACCTGTTAATGGGATCAGAATTTGAGTGTCATCTACATAATTCGTGTAGATGACACCCAAGCGGTCCAGAATGTCGAAGAGGGGTTTAGTAAACACATTGTATAGTGTAGGGGAGACGCAAGAGCCCTAAGGGACTCCACATGTGACTGGGGCTGGTTTGGCAGAGGCTGTTGGTGCAAAGACCCTCATGGATCTGTTGTTCAGGAAGGACTTCATCCATGCGTTGGTATTGTCTGAGAATTTGGCTGCTGAGGTTAGATGTTTGCAGAGGATGTCGTGGTGGACCAGGTCGAAGGCGGCCAACAGGTCGAGGAGGAGAAGGAGTGCAAGTTTGCCATTGTCTTTGATGTTGTCCATTTGTGTCTTGAGATCGATCAGAGCAGTCTCTGTACTGTGTTTGGGGCAGAAGACTGATTGTCTGAGTCCTAGTAAGTTGTTTTTTTCGAGGTGGTTCTGTATCTGAAGGTAGGCAGTTCTGTCAAGGATTTTTCGGAGGAAGGGTACGTTCGTGATAGGTCTGTAATTGATAGGGATGCTTGGGTCTAGGGTGGGCTTCTTGAGAAGGGGTAGAACCCAAGAGTCCTTGAGGTTGTTAGGCACTATGATGGATGTGAAAGATGAGTTAATGAGGGATGTGATAAAAGGAGCAAGATGTTTGGCTGAGTCTTTGAAGACTGGCGCCGGGCAGATATCGCCTTGCCATTTGGAAGGTTTCAGTGAGTTGATTATGTCTTCAACCTCTTTGGTAGTTATGGTGGAGAATTCGAAAAGGTTATTGTGATCCATTTGTGAGGTGTGGGTGTGGGTGGAGGGGGTGGTGTTGTCTGTGAAGGTGAGACTATCTTTATTAGACTCGATTTTGGCTTGTAGCATGGCAATTATTCCTAGGAGTGCTTCTTGTATATTCATACACCATGTCTTTGATACAAGTGTCTGGAATGGGAGGGGGATTCAAGCTCTCTCAGGATGTTAAAGAGCTCTTTGGTATTGGATTTGGCGTTACAGATTCTGTCATTGTACATGTTTATTTTTGGTCTGGGTGATTGCTGACTTATAGATATTGGAGGCAAAAGCATAGGATGTCTTATTATTAGTGGATGACAACTGTTTCCAAGCTAATCCAGCTTGTCTTTTGGATTTAGTTCTGGGGCGAACCAAGAGTTGAGGTGTGCACGTGGTTTGGCTTTCCATGGTTTAAGTGGGGCTATGATGTCTATGTCCTTAATGATAGTTGTATTGTAGAGCTCTACTAGTTCAGTGGGGTTGGTGGTGGTGGGTGAAAAGTCGATGATGGGTTGGAGTAGAGGGAGGAGTTTCTCTAATGTGATGTATTTGCTATTTCTGGTGAATGTAGGTGGAGCATTGGGTTGAGGATCAGGTGTTTGCATGCCTTTGTTGATGGTGAAAGTGATGAGGTGGTGGTCAGACCAGGCGCATGGTGTGTTGGAGAGGATGGTGGTATTGCAGTTAAGATCGGCTATCCAATCAAGGATGCGGCCTTTGTTGTGTGTGGGTTGCGAGATGTGGTGGGTGAGTCCTAATTCTGAAATGGTGTTGGCTATGGTGTTAGCTTTGACATCTTTCTCGTCACTGAGACCTAGATTATAGTCACCTAAGATGATTAGACGTGAGTTGGGTTTGGTGTTGTTGGAGAGTAGGAGAGCTATGTCATCTTCGAAGGATAGTATAGGGCCTGGCGGTCTGTAGATGAGGTGGGAGGTGATTGTGCTTGTGTGGGTTGTGGATAATTTGATGGTGAGTAGTTCTGCGGATGGGAGGGATTGGTTTTGTATATGCCTTATGTTGAGGGAGCTTTTAGCGATAATGGCTACTCCGCCGCCTTTGGCTGTTTGTCTGTCGGCGCGGGAGATAGTATAGTCGTTGAGTATGGCTAGTGCTAGTGCAGGGGCTGGGTGGAGCCAGGTCTCGGTGATAGCTATGAAATCAAGTTCATTGAGGGAGATGATGTCGGCTATATCTTAGGCGTGGGCGACTAAGGATCTCGCGTTAATGAGTACACCTTTGATTGTTTCGGTGGTAAGGCATGGTTTTTTGAAGAGTGTACGAGGGGAGGAGGCATTAGGGCAGGGAGTGGTCTGGTCAATGGGTAGTATAGGGAGTGTTGGATGAATGGCAGGTTTGGGTTTGGTGCTGGGTTTGGTGCTGTTTTGTTTTTTGCCTGAATTGAGAAGGGTCGAGAAGGTATGAGTTCTAGATCCGAGGCGGTCGAGTCTTGATGTGCCTATGCTGGGGTAGGAGTTGCTAGTAGTGAAGTTCTTGTGGGTAGGAATGGCAGGGGGGGTTTTGGTCTGTATTGCATTTCGGACGGTGGGGGTATCTGCTGTGTGGTGAGACTCGGTAACAGAGGCAGGCTGGAAAGGGTTGTATTGGGTGGGACAGGGGATGGGATGATGTCTTGGGCATGCTGGTCTACTGAGGCCATTGTGATTGTAGAGGAAGTGCAGCCCTGTACATGCGATGTCATGAGGGACCAAGCAAAAATGAAACATGGTGAGGAAGGTCCAAGTTAACATAGTTGATATTGGATTGACCGGGGGGGTTTCAGAGATACTGTGTCAGTATGCTGGATCGCTAACCGGTCGGGCGGTAGATATCATGCTCAGATGGTAATGCGCAAATTGATAAAATGCAAAATGTGCAATCCAGTAATATCTGTGTTCAATAGCTAATGCGCGATTAGATCAAATGATGCTAGTGCGCAATCGTATAAAATGCTAATACATAATCCGGTGAAATGCTAATGCACAGTCATGTAAAATGCTAATACAAAATCCGGTGTACTGCTAATGCACAGTCATGTCAAATGTTAATACATAATCTGGTGAAATGCTAATGCACAGTCATGTAAAATGCTAAAACATAATCCGGTGAAATGCTAGTGCACAGTCGGGTAAACATGCTAGCATGCAATCAGGTAAAATCTGGGTTCAGGAGCTAATGCACCATCAGGTAAGGTGCTGATACAGAATCAGATGTAATACTTCTACACAGTCAGGTAGGATCTGGGTTCTGGAGTTAATGCATACTCAAATAGGATGGTGATGCATCATAGTGCTGAGGCGAGGGACGATATGCTTGTGGTGAGTCAGACTGCAGCAACTAGGACAGGTTGAGGCGAGCAGTGAGAGTGTTCATTAGCTGTGCTAGAAGTGTGGTTGCAGTATATGTGGCTCAGATAGAGGGCATCTAAGAGGCTCTAACCATGTAGTGGAATGAGGGGGGCGGTGTATGTGGAGGTGCACAGTGTTAGTGCAAGGTGAGCAGGGGCAAAGTGGGACAAGTGCTGCCTTGCCTGGATTAAGATGGATGGTTGCGCGAGTGATAGCGCTGCATTGTAGTAAGCATTACTCAGCGCACATTTAACAATATAGGTGGTGCAGCGTTGCAAGAACAGCCATTAATGTCAGGTGATTACAAAACAAATGTTCAATGATGGTAATGCGCAGATGCGCCCACGGGGTTCAACGCTGGGGGGGTCTTGAGGTGGGGTGGTTCGGGACTGATGGGGAGATTTGCAAAGTCTAGGAGGGCTTACCCGTGAATTGGCAGAGTCCTGTGCACCGGGCTTCAGACACCTCTGGACAGGCTCCAGACAGGGTATGATCCTTAAGGAGAGGATCCTTGGGGAGAGGGCCGGCGCTCGTCTGCCGGCGTGTGATTGGCTAGAAATGCCTGCTCCAAGCCAGTGGGACCTCTCGAGACGGTCATATGATTTGAAGGAAGGCAGAACTGGGTCCGGTGGCCATCTTTGGAAGGGAACACCTTGTGTGTTTCAATGGTGGCCCCAGGAAGGACTCAAATCGAGCTAAAATGCTCGAAATTACGACGGAAAGGCATTTTCTTTACAATGCCTGTAATTATGGTAACAAATGCAGCGATTTTCCTAAAAAAAAGATGGCGAGTTCGCTGGATGCTGCGGACTAGTCAATGTGCCTACCTTTGTTCAGTTGCACTGTGCAGAGAGGCTAGCTCACTGCTCCTGCAGCGGGGGTGCTCCTGCACCTCCAGGGTCCTGGTTGCAGTAGTCACCAGGCTCCAGACAGGGTATGATCCTTAAGGAGAGGATCCTTGGGGAGAGGGCTGGCGCTCGCCTGCCGGTGTGTGGTTGGCTAGAAATGCCTGCTCCAAGCCAATGGGACCTCTCAAGCCGGTCATGTGATGGGAAGGAAGGCAGAACTGGGTCCAGCGGCCATCTTTGGAAGGGAACACCTTGTGTGCGTCTCACATCTGACAGGCGTGCAGCATATGATCTAAATTCCAATCTGAAAAGAGTACCGTCCAAAAGATACTAATTATCTTTGGCTTTCAATTGTCCGGTCTCCAAACCCAATTGGCAAGAGGCAGTGTCCCAGCAGATTGTGTTGCTCACATTTTACTTTAGAGGTCACAAACTAGCTATCTCCTGGTAATACAGTTGTTAACCAGAGTCTACTCAGTCGATGTCTTGCCGAGTGTCAACACCGTAGTCCCGAGCACAAAACTTCGTCTATTACAGGGTCTGCCTCCCGGATTTGTGAACGCATGTGAATAGTATGTCAACAGACTTTATAGAGAATAGATGAAGGCTGTCTCGGGTGGTTATAAAGAGAACAGCATGCATTGTCCAACACGGTCATCTAACATGTCATCAAGACACTGAGATCACTGGCTGTACATTATGAGCCAAACACAGATAAAACACCTGCTGAACTTGCCAGTACACAGAGAGACACCAGGTGATACACAAGGCCATGTACAAAGGAAAGTCCAGGCATCATTGCCTGGGAATGACAAGGAATTTCTTTTCATTGGAATACGTGTAGACGATAGATTTCTCTTCCCCCATCCTATGTCCCTCTTGTATCTTGACGTCTGTCAAGATGTCAGAGGTTGGTGACAAATTGCCAACCTATAAAAATCCCTTGTGTCACACTGCCTATAAAGAACAGTGCCACCCAATTGGTTGTGAATGACATGATGTATTGGAAGCATTATTCGAAGTGCCTGGGCCCAGGAGGGGCCATCAGATATGTTTAACCCAATCTTAGAACTAACACCTATATACTCTATATGTAGTTTACGATGCTACCCAATCAAATGCATTCTTGGGAGGATAGCTCAAGGACAATGTGTTTGCCTTGGAAGCAAGACGACACAGACCAACAGAGGTATGATCTCCATGTCCGCGCTAGAAACCTCTGGGTATTAAGCATGTTATAAATAAACTATCATGTTATGTAATTTAATAGGTTTTGTAATTGAAAATGTATTATGACAACATGGCTGATGTGTCTCTTTTTAAAAACTGTTGACATCTATTGTAACTTTGAGAGCTGATTTTATTCTTTCCCGGCCGAGTTTCAATGCTTCAAAAAATGCACTGGTTTTCATTACTCCATTATTGAGTATTGTTTTATTAGTGTGGTAAATTGGGCCTATCTCTACATTTGGTAGGAGAGGATGGTTCCCCAGGAGTTTTGCGGACGGATGATGATGGTACTCTTTAGAAAGTGGTGCTGCAATACGTGTACATATTTACATGCCACACATAAGTGAAACAATTATGAAACAGACTAAGTATACTCGAGTTGTGGGAAATGTTTGAGGAGGAGGTAGTGGAACAGAGATAGAAAGGATGGATGCTTAACCAACATGACGAAGTGCGCACACTTCCCACGGCTGCTCCCCCTCCTTCTATGACCAATATCCCATCCTCGACTATACAGGGTCCATACCCATTAAAGGCTGCTGTGGGGTATACCAACCCCAGATATTCACCCCCAGCAAAAAGTGAGGAGGGCAACATACGGGTAGAAAATATGAACAAGCAAAGACCATTGTCATTGTAGGTAGAATATGACACACCGCGTAGTTTGCAATTAAAGTTAAAAGAAGCAGAGGTCAAAGAGTGAGAGGCATGCAGGGAGAAAGGAATGATATGACAATTGTGACAGATAAATGAATAGGTGGGCAACGGATACTTAAGATTGATGGAAAGGGCAAAGACGATTCCAAAGAGAAGGTGTTAGAAAGTGGAAACAGGCAGGAGGCAGAGAAGGAGAAAATGTTGGAGGAAGAGAGAGAAAGAGAAAGAAGATAAGAAGAGAGGGAAAGAGAAAGAAAATGAGAGGAAGAGAGAGAGGGAGAGATGCCGAAAGGAAGTTGACAACATAATTAGCAGGCATACAGTGAGCGACAGAGAAAGGGAAGCGTTACAAGAAGGAACAGTTACAGCTTAGTTAGCAGCAGAGGAGATAGCATGAGTAGAAGAAAGAGTTGGGGAAGTCTCAGCGAAGTATGGGTAGGGATAGGGCTGTAAGACTTATGCTTGACCTCAAGCCCAGGGACAGTATCTCTCCAGCCCTAAAATCCCTCAACTGGCTTCCGGTTGTTGCAAGGATCAAATTTAAATCCCTTTGCATCATCCATATAGCTGTCTGGTGCCAAGGACAACTCTATCTACAACTTGCTATCAGCAAATACTGTCCTTCCAAACCCTTACACTTCTGCAGCTCCAACTCCAACTGGGTGCCAGGTGCTTTTCTAAACAGCAAGCTGGTGGCAGATTTATCTCCTTGACTGGTTCCCTCCTCTTGAACAGCCCCCACCCTCTCCATTTTGAGACCGACCTCCTCATATTCCAGAAACTCCTCAAGACTTAAATTTTCAACTCTTCCTCGCCCCTCTCACTCCCAGGCTAATACCCCGCAATCACTGAGATTGGCAGCCTGGGACCTTATGTGTCCTTCTGGGTCACCGCCTTCCACCCAGTTCCCGTCAGCCTTCCACAGTATCCCAGCACTTGCCTTCTGGCACCCACTGGCTTATGTTTCACAGGCATGCACCTACTAATGGCAGGTGATCACTTTGTACCAAGCAATCTCTTCCAGGCACTTACTGTTGCACACAAATGACTCCTTGTCACTTCCCTCTATGGAACTCCTATCAGTTGCCCCATTCCCCATCCCTCTTCTCTCCCTGCACTTGCATGTAATGAATGTTCACAGACCCATTAGGACCCCCCTTTCCCCTGATCATCTGTTTATTCTTTTACCTTTGTTCCCATATTCCCTCTCCATTGCCATGTGGGTGTTTTGAACCACAATTTCTTGATGTATAAGCGCCTTACAAATGCACAATAAAATAAATATAAATAGGGATGTATTGGATCAGATAGTGAGTGGGACATATGTCAGAGTGTTAGGGTGAATTCTCTGTTTAGGCTGAATTTCCTGACCTAGTGAGTCCCCCAGCAGCTTTGCTGGATTTCTGGAGTTTGTTTTTTTCATCCTGTCAAGAGTGAGACTCTTTTCCTCCCACTCTTGGACATGATTGTGGTTGATGTCTTTGAATGTCAATGTGTTTTATGGGCTATGGGGTCTTTTACTCCATAAGGCCTCATGTGTTTTGCTATGTGTGTTACACCGCACCCTCCGTGCCGTAACACTGGGGTGTCCTAGAGGATCCCCACCATAGACTCCATATACCCTGGGACTGACTACTGTCTCCCAGGGCATGTAAAGTCACCATTGGCTTTACTAGACCTAAATTTACTAACAGAACTAGTACAAACCATCCTATTGTGGACGTACTGGTAGGGGTAATTCGATTACCCCTGGGTCTGTTGTTCGAAGGGGCACTGTCCCGTCCCCCCTCGTCGAGTTTTGGCTGGTGGCAGTGGACACTACTTCTTATATTTGACCACAAATATATTCCTATGGGATTCTTCCCATTGTTCGAGGCTAATACTTTTTCACATTAGTCTCTAACATACCGCCGGTTTATTTGTCTTAAATAAATCCACTGGTTGGTATTTTCTGCCAGGTTTTTAAAATGGCGTATGTGTTCGCCTCTGTAACTTTGAACCAAAGGTTGAGCCCTTTGTTCCACTTTTTCCACTGTTCTGCACAGAAGCCCTCCAGAGTGGTGCCATTCTGTCTGGGTAACACAGGGGATGTGGGAGGGGGTTTAGGCACCCTGGACTGAGTTGCCTTGCCAACTCAAGTTGCACTCTGGTGTGATTGGCCCGAGTGGTGAGCCGCCCCGCTCAGCATGTTTGATTGACAGCTAGGCTGAATGAATGGGGGTTTTCTGCATAAAAGCAGGGCTTTTGGGACTGGAACTTCAGAAGTCGCCACAGGACCTAAGAATCTGACGAGGGTAAAGCTGAGCCGACCTGCAACGACGACACCTCAGGTGGAGCTCTGCTGAACCGACTCACCACTTCCCAACGACACAGGAGATCTCTCTGCTGGAGAGTCTTCTTCCCCTGACTGGTGGGAACAACCAGTCCCTTGCTTTTTCTTCACTTCCAGGATGTCCAGTGGTCGAATTGCCCGTGCTGAGCACCCCGGAAACCGGATAGCCACTAACCACTGTACCGCAAACAAAAGGTGGTTCCTTGTGACTGAGCACTCCGCAGCTGGTCTCTACCCTGGTGGTGCAACGATCCTCAACTTTTCTGGACAACGAGATCATCTCATCTTCTGGCAAAGCCCCGACTTGCATCCACCACCAGGAACAACTGCCCCCGCCGGAGCTGTCTCTTCACTCTCAAGGTACTGTGTCCGCCTGGCTTCCCTTGAAACGGTTAGCGTGAGGTGTCTTAAATCCTTACCTTTCCATTGGGTCGCCTCCAGACCTTTTTAAACTTTTGTTCTATATTGGTCCAACCTTTCTGTGACATTTTGCTACAAAGACTTGAAGTGCATTTCCACTGTGGTACTTTTGGGACATACCGCCTTGCCTCTCTCCGAGTGGGCCTGGCCTCTGAACTTTGTGATTTACAGTAGACCCTGCCTTGCTTGCCTTGCATTTGTTTTGTAAAAGTGTTGGTACTGAGTTGGTTTCATACCCTGCCTTTTTCTCTCCCTTTCTAACGAATACTAGAGTGCCATCTAGGTTAAAGCATTCACCTCTGTCTGCAAAGAAGTGGTGCCGTGGAACCTAGACTTGTCGAAATATTGTTATGGGATGGATATATACTTATAGTAACTGTGATTGAAGTTGTTTTCCATATTAGTGCCAGTGTGTTTTTCATAGATGTGTTTTTAAATAAATAATTATATATCTTTACACCCAAGCTCTGATCAGTGTCTGCTTGTTCTACTGTGTAAATTGCCCTATCTTGTATACTCCAAATATGGCCTAACTCGTCTTGAGAGAGTCTGACTGCTCAGCCACAGCTACCAGGTAAATCTGGGTGGTGCAGACTGCTACCAATTGGGTTTACTGCTATTTCCTATAGACTTAAACTTTTTGCATTGGTCCCAGAGGGAACTGCACAGGTTTCTGCCTAACACAGAGACCCTTATAAAACTACAAATTGAGGAAATGGATGAGGATGAAGAGAAAGGAAATACAGTCAGAATGGGAAGACAACAATGAGAGCGGGGGGAGTAATCTGCGCAAGCACCATCTACAGGCACACCTGCAGGGAGAGAGATAGATTTGATAGACTTGGAGGGAAGAGAGATAGGGCCCATTAGATACCCATTACTCCCAGACAAACGTCCAATGTGTCCAGAAAGCAGCACACCATATGTAAACAGATTAAGAGATTTACG
The DNA here is from genome assembly GCF_040938575.1 of Ambystoma mexicanum. Lineage (NCBI taxonomy): Eukaryota > Metazoa > Chordata > Amphibia > Caudata > Ambystomatidae > Ambystoma > Ambystoma mexicanum. The sequence goes on from NC_090924.1 coordinate 26,918,438, forward strand.
AGGCCATAAACAAGTTTGTATGACAGCAGCATCAAAGTGGACAAAGTGTGCGGCTACACCTGCATGCAGAAGTGTACTGACACAATTCCCTTTATTACAAAATGGCAAAGGAATAGCACAATATATACCTTAGCAATAGATAGACTTAACTAATCTAATCTGTAAATTGCCATCACTTACAGCAGGCACAGGGAAATGGATCTATCAGATGGAAAGAGAAACATCAGGCATGGCATTGGCAGTATGGGATATGAAAAGCTTGTTTGCTGCCATATTGAGAGAGCAATCAGAAGATGTTTGGAAACAGGTAGGGTACCCTGGAGTGATAGCAGCAAGCACCAGACATGATGTTGCAGACTTTAATAATTGATGAGCAGATTTTTGGAGGGCACTCAGAATACAATTCACAGATACATCAGATATAAGTGCCATAATGCTATGAGGAATGGTACCCAGCTGCTTACATACAAGAAATTAAAGTGAAATGGCAGTTATAAACAAGGGAAGGTTGGGACCAAAAATAGCACTTGCTTTTAATCATATTCTATACCAGGGACTCCCCGAAGAGGTACAACAAAAAGTTAAATAAAATTGTGGGGTTTGAGGTTAAACCATGTCCTGATATACAATTGATTTTTCTTCATTTTTGTTGACTATAACAAGAACAAGATAGAAAGAATGTTGAGGCAAGAAAGGTGGAGGAAGTGAAATTGGTACAGAAAGAACTGTCAAAATGGGCAGTAGAAGGAGCAGTAATTATGAGTGCTGGGGAAGACAATAGTGTGCAGGAACTACACCAAACACAGCAAGGTTTGAATGTGAATTTTGTATGGAGATTAGAGTATTAGAATAAAATTATTACCCCCAGGCGAGAGGGTCTGTGCTAAGAGGAAGATGGTTTGGATTCCAAACACCACAGCCAGGGAAGTTCAATATAGGACAATCACGATTTAGGGGAACTGAACCACAGTGTTGGACTTGTGGAAAACCCAGACACATTGCATGGGTTTTCCACTGAGCACTGTATGACAGGACTACAATGCACAATATTACACACAGTATCAAACTACCCAGAAACAGGCTCTGTAAATACTTCAAATGCAACAGCGAGTACAACCTCAGGTGCAGCAAACTCAAGTACAAACCTTAGTACTGGCACCATTACCACAAAATACAGCATCACAATTGGGTGCAAACATATTGCTGTAGGAACAGGATACCTAGAGTGTGGGGTGTGAAAGTAGTGGGAGGGAATAGCTACACTGGAATGGGACTGAACATGTATCCACAATAGGACAGCCTGCAGAGTGACTTGATGTGCCCAATACTATCGATTACCCCATAACCACAAGAGGAACTGAGGATGTGGGGGTGACAAGTCGTTCTTCCTCCTTGGTTGACACTTTTTTTAAATAGGGGAATTCTCCAATGTCAGGAATACCAATGGACACACAAGGATTCTCTGGGGTTTTAACAATGGTTCCTTTTACAGATGAATTTCCCATAACAATAGGACAGCATGCGATGGCTATGCCATTACTATATTCTTGGAAAACACCACTTAACATATTGGGGAGAGATCTGATGAGCAAATTAAACTTAATGCTTTATTTCACTGAAGAGGGAATTATATTTTCAACACCAGGTATTCATTATGTGAATGCATGCTAGTTTGTGAGAGCATTTTATGGTCAGAAGGCACAAAGAGGGGTGCCGCTAAACCCTGAGGTATTCTTTTATGGTGTACAGGTGATATTGGCATGGTTTACAAGAATGCAGGACAAAATGTTGAGATTACACACAAAGTGTTTGTTTAGACCAGAGGTATCCACAGACCTGACAGAAGGACAGTGTATTATAATTGAATTGGATGCAGCAGTAGTGAGAGAGGACATAGTGATTTTGCATGAAATGGATGATGAAGGAGTAAGCTGGTGCACATTGATAGCACTAGATTCAGCACACAGACTTACTGACTTGACTGATGATGAACTGTTTGAAAATGATTATTCAGATGGCAAGGTGATTTTTTGACATTTGAATTGGGGCACAAACCACTGGCATTCGACAGTGGGATCTTGAGAGGTCATTACCTATGCGAGAAAGCATTGGCTGCAGCAGCATTTGTCATTTAGAATTCACCCACTATAACAATGGGCTGTTCAGTTACGTTATATGTTGAACATGCTCTTTTTGTCATTCTTGAAAAGCCCAAAAGCACATTGACCATCCAGAGAGCATCTGCTTATGAGGTCATGACATCAAATCCATTGATTACAATTGTTAGGTGCCATATAGTGACTCCTGCAAATTGTATAGCATAAACAGTGCAGGAGAAAGATAATGAACATGCTTGTACTACGTACACTGATTATTATTCTGGCTGTGCCCCATGTAAAGGAAAATGCCCCCAGATGGGGCATCATTCTCTTCATTGATGATTCTTCGATGATAGATCAAAGTACTGGACAAATACGTAATGGGACAGCAGTAGTAAAGGCAAAGAAGGATGGAAAGTTTGAGGTAGTGGAAAGTGCAAGATTGTCAGCACGTTTTGAAGCACAAGCAGCAGAATAGGTTGCCATGATTATAGTGCTTGTAGTGCATAAGGATGAGGTGGTAACTGTTTATTCTGATTCTGCCTGTATCACAACAACAGTACACTCAGAACTGTCATGTTGGAAATGGACAGGCTTTCAGTGCACAGAAGATACACCAGTCCAGCACGCACTATTGTTAGAGAGATTGCTAAACACACTTGAATAGCCATTGTCGATTGCTGTGGTGATGTGTGCACTGCACACAAGAGGTGCACACATGATTTCCCATGGTAACAAAGCTGCAGATGCAGAAGCAAAAATGGCAGCATATTTCCCTGAGATATTAGACATTGCAATTGCTCTAAATAAATGTACACATAACATGATGATAAAAGAACATTTCAATACACTGCCAGTAACACAAATTGCAGAGCTGTAGAAATGTGTACCATAAGAGGAGCAGGACTTGTGCAAGAAAAGGGGGTGCTCATTATCCCCTGCAAAGTTGTTTTGGTGACAGGATAATACAGGGAAGCCTAACATGCCTATTGAGTTGCTCACAGTAGCACTGGACAAGTTACATTACCCAGCACATACAAGGGAGTGCCTTCCAGCAATTATTTTGGAAAATTGGTTTGTCCCAAAAGAGCATGTGGCCAATTTAATTATTTATAGTATGGTTTTCCAAAAGTTTACTGCCGGTCATACATAAAAAAACGATGAGAGGAGCAATACCCCATCCCACTGGACCATTTAGGCATTTACATATCGGTTAAATGGATATGCTAAAAAATTGTAGTGGCAACCAATATATAATAGTAGTAGGATGCCCTTTTTCCTGCCGGATAGAACAGGACCATGTGCACATCCAGATGCCATATCAGCTGCAAAATTCCTCATACAAGAGGTATTTCCTAGACGGGCAGCATGCATGTGCTCCCTTCTGACAATGGATGCCATTTTGTAAATGAAGTGTTTGAGAAGATTTAATCTCTATTGGGAAAAGGACACACATTCTCACCTGCTTATAATCTCCAAGTGAATGGTATTTGACAGCAACTAAACGGCCTCTTGAAGGAACACATTGCAAAAATAAAAGAGACTTTACATAAAGAATTGGTTGCATTGCCTTCCCTTAGGCTCTTTTGCCTTACCCAATCAGCCAGGATCTGACAACCACCTGACACCTCTTGAGCTGGTGACAGGATGAAGAATGAATTGTACAATTGCTCCTCCCACAACAGCTTATACATATGCTGAGAATTCAGCAACAGTGCTTGGTAACGAGATGCATGAATATTTGATGATTGTGACTAAATCACTGAAATGTATCTCTTGACAGGTGCAGACCAGACAGGGTGATCAGCAAGAATCACTGAAGATTTAAATTAATATTTGATCTGGCTAGTTTATTACAACCTCCCCTATTATATCCTAAAGTCAGGTCCTTTGTAAAAAGTTTACCTATATGTGGCACATGCCGAGTTTTGAAGGGTCATTTTGTAATGCATCAGCCATGGAGGGTTTGGCTCCAATGGAGATACACCTAACATGGATGCAGGCATTCCGTATTACCAGTCTATGCCTTTTCCAATACGGCCGCTGGAACATATTTACGTTACACGCACCATTACTCCAATGCGTTGTATCATTTTTTCCTAAACTTCAAACGCTATTGATTTTTGTAATCCATTGACTCACTCTTTGCTTTTCCTTTTTCTTTTGTTGCTTTCATTCGCTGTCTATTTTCCTGACACATTCAGAGGCTACTCTTATTCAGGTATTTCTTTCGTGGGTCCGCAATCTTACAGTACACGGAGGTGGGTATTGGTACTTTGTTTCTCGCCTTTCTTAGGCTTCAATCTCCTTTTGGTCTACCTTTTCTGGTCTATTCCTTTCTCTAAGATTCTTCAGCTATCGTAACCGAACACCCGTTCTTAGTGTATTTTTCTTGCCTCATCTCCATATCCCTAAGGCACTCGCCAGCTACCGCATTTAAACTCTTTGTATCTTCTTTGTTTCCTTCTTACCTTTGACCTCTTGTGCTAGCAGTGCTGCCGCCTCTTGTTTCCGGCAGTGCCACCGTCCCTTGTGCTTGCAGTGCTGTTGCCTCGGGTGTTCAGCGATGCTGCCATCTTCGGTGCTCTTCAGCTTGGCAGCTTCCTAGACTCTGCAGTGTTTTTGCTTCCTGTGTTCTGCGACACTGCCACTTCCTGTGCTCAAAGGAAAAGTTACTTCCTTGGAGGAGAGACTGGGTTGATCCAGCTATCCAGTCCATCTATAAAAAACATTGGACTAAATTGGTTCTCTTACCATTCACTTCCAAGGACTAAACAACTGGAGCCAAACCTTTGCAAGATAGGGTGTACTACCAACTCAGCTCAGGGTTTTTTCAGCCGGCCGGCTTTTTCCCTGAGATTGGGAGCTTGCTCCTCAGGGGCCATCAGGACTAGGTTATCTTCTGGTCACGTTGGCCACCGGGGAGCCTTGCCCCTATTTACATCACAAAAAGGAAAGCAAAGGTAGGAAAAGGAACCAAGAAAATCCAGAAGAAAGAAGGAAGTAGAACCTCCTGAATACTCCTTGGAAAACACAGGTGAGGAGGAGTTGAGGGAAGGGGACAGCAAGTCTGACAGTAGCAAGTCTGACAGTATAAAATACCTAGAAAGACCAATGTCATCATTAGAACAGTTCCAAGAATTATGCAATGCCATTCAGGGTCTACGGGTGGAAATGCAGACTCTCCACACAGAGAATCAAACCCTCCATCAACATGCAGCTCTTAGAGACGAAGGGAGAGGTGATTTACCACCAATGCCCTTTTCATTGGGCAAATATGATGGGAACCCAAAGGTCATGAAAGAGTTTCTTGACACTTGATCTGTATATTTCTCTTTCAGACAAAAGACATTCTAGACAGGAAGATCCAGAGAAGAGTTCCTGATATCGAACCTGGCAGGAAGTGCTTTGGCCTGGGCAACTCCGTTAGTAACTGCCCAAGACCCTTCTATGAATGATTACGATCAGTTTCTTCTCAATTTCAAAGCATGTTTACAGAGACCTGAGGTAGAGTTTTCAACTTATGATTCTTTTGCTGGATGTCAAGCAAGGAAAGCAGGATGTCCAGACATATGTCACCCAATTTCAAAGGCTTGCTACCACAGCGGGATGGCCGGATACCGCACATATTTCGTAGAGGCTTGCATGAAGATATAAAGGACAAGCTAGCACGAGTTGCAAGACCTGATATATTCCAAGAGTTGGTGAGTTTAGTACTCTAGATTGAGTTTTGACTGTTGGAAAGATGCCATGAGAGGAGAAGAGGTCGAGGAAACCCGTTGGTATACAACCCTCCTCCAATTCCGAAGGACAGATCTTCCACTGAAGAGCCAATGCAGATAGGTGCGGCTAGAGGACCCTTGACCTCCGAGTAGAGGAAGAGAAGACAAGACCAGAACCTGTCTATTTATTGTAGATTATCTAATCATCAGGTAAGGGATTGCACCGAGATCCCATTAAGGCGTCAGGGAAACGCACAACCCTGTGTCTACGCAAGGGAGATAACGGGGAGAACCGCCCAAACCCTTGCAGCACCACCTGAGCAGGAGATGAAGTACAGAAGACAACAGACTGATGGGGCCTCATTACGACCCAGGCGGTAAGTTACCGCCTGGGCCGTGACTTTACCACCATGGCGTAAACTACGTTTACGCCATGGTGGTTGGAGGACTTACCGCCCCATTCCGAGGTCGGCGGGGCGGTAAGTCCCCAATCCCCATTTACCCTTCCCCATTCCCATTTTTGCCCCATAGGGCATAATGGGAGTGGGGAAGGCGTTAATTACGCCACCGTAAATTACGGTGGCGTAATTAACTCCATGGTCCCTTAGCGACATGGATTTTTACACCTGCTAAAAGCAGGTGTTAAAAGCGCCATGGCGCTAAGGGACCTCGTAGTTGGCGGTAAGGGGTCGGCGCAGCTAATGCTGGCGTTAACCCCTTACCGCCAGGGTCGTAATGAGGCCCATGATGGTCTTTCAGGTTTCTTTATCAGTCAAATCAGGAATCTTTATTCCAGTACTTGCTATGTTGGACTGCGGAGCGGCAGTGTCACGATTTGCTCCATTCGCTCCCGTTCCCACCACTTGTTGGCACGATTTGGGGTTTATTCCCTACTGGACTTTCCTTCCAAACCTTATGCTACAGTGCTGTGATGAATTGGGAGCGCTAAATCCTTATTTTTCAAGCTAATTCCCTTCTGGATCCATTCCAGGTTTTTGGCAGCCAGCATGCTGCTTTAATGTTTGTTTGTTTGTTTATTAATTTATAATGTGCGCCAGACCGAGAGGTAACCGGGTGCAGCAGAAAGAGTATGCAAAGCTTACAGTGTTACAGGAATCTAGCATTTACAATGTTACAGAACTGTACATTTTGCATACTTACAGATATATGCAAATAAATTACAGTGGATTAATATACAAGGTACAATCGGATTACAAGCAATGTTAAAATTATATACATTTGTTGATAGATTTCTAATAATACATATACACAAACCAGTTGGGCTAAAGATACCTAGGTATCTAATGTGGGTGAATACAAGTTATTGGAATTGATGTGTTTGATGAAGTTCCTTCTGAAGTGTGAGAAGGGTTGGTCTGCTCTCAGGTTATGTGGCAAAGCATTCCATAGTTTAGCGGCTAACACAGGGAAGCTAATGCTGCCAATTTTAGCTGGTTTAAATCTTGGTACTACCAGACAATTGGAATTGACAGTCCTTGTCGGTCTGGTTGATATTTTTCTCTTTATTTTATCTGTTAGTGCAGTGCTGTTGCCTAAAGTGTTCAGCGACGCTGCCATCTTCAGTGCTCTTCAGCTTGGCGGCTTCCTAGACTCTGCAGTGTTGCCACTTCCGTTCTGTGACGCTGCCGCTTCTTGTGCTCAAAGGCAAAGTTACCTCCTTGGAGGAGAGACTGGGTTGATCTAGCTATCCAGTCCATCTTTAAAAACATTCTACTAAATTGGTTATCTTACCATTCACTTCCAAGGACTAAACAACCATAGCCAAACCTTCGCAAGATAAGGCGTACTACCAACTCAGCTCAGGGTTTTTTCAACCGGCGGCTTGTTTCCTGAAATTGGGTGCTTGCTCCTCGGGGGCCCCCAGGACTAGGTTACCTTCCAGTTATGGTGGCCACCGGGAGCCTCGTCCATATTTACATCGCAAAAAGGAAAGGAAGCAGAAGGAACCAAGAAAATCCAGAAGAAGAAGGAAGTAGAACCTCCTCAAGACTCCTTGGAAAACACAGGTGAGGAGGAGTTGAGGGAAGGGGACAGCAAGTCTGACACATATACAGTAAAGGTAGTAACACCCGCTGCAGTCAAGATCAAGTTTAAACGTGCATGGCTACACCTCAGTGATGTAAACAAATGTTGTGTTAATGCCCCCGTCAGACGATACAGAGCCAGAAGAAAAAGAAGTACAAAGTACGAAGATCCCAAATGAGGGCTATGACCATAGTGAACCGGCAGCAAGAGCAGTAGCAGAAGTAGAGACTGTATGATGCTTTTGTTCTCAGAAGGTTATTGAACATTCCCCAAAAGGATGTTCATTGAGTGCCCAAACCCTTTCCAGGAATATTTTGAACATTTTGTATCACAGTGCTTTTTAAAAGCATTTCTTTTTTTAAATATGTTTTTATTGAGGAAATGTATAATTTTGTGAAAGAAAAAGAGACATTTTTCTAGAATAACAGACATTTGTTAAATAATACCAAATATTTGATGTTTATGTTTATGTTTATGTTTATTGTGTTTATAAAGCGCTTAACATTATAACAACAAGGATACAATAACAGTAGAAGCAATTACAAAATATGAATCAAACCAGTAATACAGCAAGTAGAACAATTTGCCAGTGAAGATAAACGTGTGAAGAGGGGGGTGGAGAGGGGAAGGAAGTGGAATAAGCTGAGGGCGAGAAAGGAGGAGAGGGGAGGACTAAGAGGAACGGAGAAGGTAAAGAGAGGTAAGAATAGGAGGATAAAAAGGGGGGAGGGGAAGGTGGAAGGAGGGAATTTGAGCATCAGGAGGGGAGTGGAGAAGAAGAGATTTTATGGAGACACGAAAGGAGGAATAGGTGGGGGTGGAACGGTTAGAGAGATTAAGGGAGTTCTAGTGGAGGGGACAAGGAGCTGAAAGGAGCTAAAACGAGAGGAGGCGCATGGGGACGGGGGAACAGAGAGGAAGAGGTCTGCAGATGTATTTTATTGCTGAAGGCACCCAACCAGCACGTGTCCCAATAATATGCGAAAATAAGATAAACTCCCCTGTCAGGGGAATAAGACGAGGAGATGAGTTGAAAAGATAACAAAGTTTATATAATCATAAAAATTGCCAGCAAAGAACTCTGCTGCCCAAGAGCGCTCTGCCGAAACATTACACATGCAGCACATTAAAAGGACACACAGCATCACTAATAACGACATACATAGTGTACACTTTATTGCATTGGATTGGTGAGAGAACTATAGAACAGTTGGTATTATAAGGGATGCAGGATGCTAACTGGCTGCCACCTCTTAGTCACTCTTGGCACACGTGGGTCAGCTAGGATCATCTCCGCAGTGTGAAGGTCAGGTCGAGGGCACAACATAACTATCTAACTAAACTAAACAACAGGAACTGGTGATCCAGAAATAATGGCACACATAAAATCTTGCATTAATAGGGTTACTTAGGTCAGATGAGCTAATATATTGACATTCCAACCTCTACACTCAGGGTTCTCTTTGATACCACAATCTCCGCACCCAGGTGCCCACCCTGAAGGTTTGATTTATTATCTATCCTTCTTGGATCCTAGTGATATACGTAGACGTGTGTTGCTTTTGGGAGAATATACTGCTGCACGGGATTAGGGCTGTGGTGGGAGTTCCCGAATGGATGGAGCATGGGGGGGGGTCAAATGGTTTCAGCATGAAAGGAACTGGGGGGTTGCAGCTGGTGGGCTCTGGCATGGTGGGGGTTGAGAGGGCACGTGAAGTTTAGTCGAGATGAATGGGCAGCCGGGCTTATGATTTGTCACTGCTCATGCTCTCCGCAGAGCACATTCTTTCGGGAATGATACTACAGAATTGTAACAAGGCATGGCTGGACTTCCGTGAGAACCGGACTTGTGCTGGGTTTGGCAGATGCATTTTCATTCCTTGTAAAAAGATGGCGTCAGGTCTAGCTCAAGATAGTGTCTTACTACTAGGATAGCGTTATATTCTTTGTGTTATTTGCTATGGAGTTTCATGTGACATAGGCACGTGGGGGGTGGCCGCGCCACCCCCTTTGCTACTATGTATGTTATTCACTTGGAGTTATGTAAAAGGGGGTTGGGCAAGGATATTTTCATTCCAAACATATAGCCATTTATATCTGCGAAGGACAGACTTGTTAGCTATTGTGATTATGGCGTTCTTTGTTTCATTTTGTTTTCTCTATTTTGCCTATTGTATTGCAGTGAAGTGGTTTAACACTAATGCTATGGCAAGGCAGTATTCATTGATAATAATATAAGTATAGTTCTAGAAATAATGGCAGTTGAGATGACACATGAAACATGTCCTGTAGGTAATCATGCCGAGTACAAAGTTAAGAAAGAAGAAGTGTGCGGGATGATCAAAACCACATGAAACAGTATTTTGATGATTTCCTCCATGCCACTAACAACATGTGGTACACAAGTATGATAAAGGTGGGAAGGGAGAAGTCTAATGAGAGCTGTTTTGTTTGTTCCCTCATTCAATACACCAGGAGTGCCTCCAGAGTGTTTATAGTGACAGAACTACCCACACACTGAGAGCATTGCTTGACACATCTTTCACTGTGCAAAAGAGGACACTTTTGGGGTAGATGGGCAACCATATGATGGGTGACAAAAGCAGACTCTCCTCTTGAAGGCAGTTCTATCAAGCAAAATCCCCTGATTACCAATGTCAAAACAGAACACACAGTAATGAAATATATACTGTCAGACCCTAATAGGGGCAAAGTTACAATAGAAGACCACAAACTGCTGCAGTGCACTGATGCACAAGTGAAAGAAATGCATGGTTTCTGGAACAGAGCCCAGTTACACATAATCGGAGACGTATTTACTGCAGATGGATGGATCGATCGAATGATGCACTGTAAAGCTCAAGCACTCATAACAGCAGTGAGAGAGGTTGTGCACAATGCAAATACAGTGGGCTTCATTACAAGTGGGGCGGTCCGGAGTCAAGGGTGCCGGTAAGCTCACCGGCACCCTTGTTTCCAGACCACCAGAAAATGAATCTGCCTGCCAGGGCCGCTGCGCCCAACAGGTCTGATCCGGCAACGGCCCCGGTAAGCAACCGTTACTGTCAGTAACAGTGCTGGTGCTTCTGTTCCCCACTCCCATATTAGACTCTATGGGAATGGAGACTCACGAAATCCAGCGCCTGACTTCCCACGCTGCCGGGTCTTGTAATGTTCCGGTGGCAGCGGGCATTCAGGCACCAGATTCAGTGTTACGCGGTTGGCGGCAACCTGCTGGTCGCACCAGCGGGTTAACGAAAACCTTGTAATGAGGCCCAGTGTGTCTTAAAGAATGGGCGGAATATTTCAAATTGCTAACCTGGGTAGAAGATGAAGGAGGACCAGCACCTATAATACAAATACAAATTGCAACCCTGTGTTTCAGGAACTATGGTTCAGTAAAGGTAAGGATGAACAAAGGTTGCCAATGTATTATGAACCTGCCAGGTATAAAGGTGGGCACATCTGTATTAATGGACCGCTATTGGGTTTGTGGTTCAAAGGCATATATGCAACTTCCTCTGAATTGGGATGTATATGTTCCATAGTAGTCATAAGTGTACCGATCCTGGTGGTACCTCAGATTAAGGTGCAGATTGACAATTTCCCCATATAAGCACAATGCCAGAAAGAAAAGGACTCTTGCCCAAAAACATACTCAAAGGGAACATTATTTTTTGGCAAAATCAATTGAAGAATATGATGACATAACAGATGAACATAAATTGTTCAGCAGAACTGCAATTTTCTTTACCTCTTAAAGCATGCTTATATTCATAGCTCTTGTTTACTATTATTCTCCAACTCTTCATAGGGTTGAAGGAGGCCAGGAGCTTCTCATGTCAATAAAGCCTCTACATTGCATTGTCATTTATTCTGGATTTTCAGCAGATGCAATCTCCAACTCCTTTTCGTCTCCTGCCTCAGAGAAAGTAGGTTGAAACTCCTTTGTTTGCTGCAGTACCGGTGCATGCACTACTTTATGTTGCACACCAAAGTGATCTGTGGCCACATGTGCTTGTAGTGAATGCGAAATTGATCCCTTCAGTTTACCTGCACACTTCTTGCATCCCAGACACATAAAGTAACTACTGTGGCTGAGATATGTCATCTAGTTTCATGCCTACCTCTCCCACTGCCTTGTGCTACAGGAATGATGACCATCATAAATTGTCAGCTATCCAAAGCTACATGCGTATTGTCCACGTGTGGCTCTCCTCGACTTTGATAGGTGCTGTATTGTTGAGGAAAATGTGGGTGTGTAAGTGCGTGCATGATTCCCATTGTACTGTAAGGCCAGACAGCAGGACAAGATATAAAAACATCTACAGGAAAGTTGATTGGCTAGCAGGTGTAACCATAACAGTTGCCAGCTACATTTCACAGAAATCTACTATCATGGCTGCCAACAGGGAAGATGTCCAGAGTGCATGAGGTAAAAATTTAAAAATGCCTGCTTTGATGTGTGGGTGGACCAGCACAACATCCAGGGTTCCCTCTGTTACCGTGTGCAAAAGTACAAACTGTGCAAACCTCACAAAGCAGACCACAAAGGTGCTAAAAGATTATTACATGGATACATGTAGCATCCTGTTTCTTTTGGACATAAAAAAAACAGATCTAGAAACCCAAAGAACTCTTAAGAGAGCCGTGCAACTTCAGATGAAGCTTCATAATTCCTGCTTTCTATGGCAATAGGCTTCTTTCAGGGGACAATCAACGTTAGCTGGAGTCCAACAGTGGCCTTTCGAACAATTGTGCAGCAGCTGTTTTTCGAACAATTGTGCAGCAGCTGTTCATGCCAATGTGGAGAGATTTTGGCCAATTCATCAACTTTGCCACAAATGGTCATGACCTCACAAAAGTGATAGCAGGATTGAACAGAATAGCAGATTTTCCAAATGTGATGAGAGCAACGGATGTCACTCTTATGTGACTACAGTCTCCACATGCAAAGGTACACATATTCTTCCAAAGTTACATACTCAATGTGCAGAGTACTTGTATTCTGAACAGCGCCTCATGAATTGTTATCCCAAATATGATGGCTGTGCACATGATTATTTAGTTTTACAATATATCAGCTGCTCACAAGTTATGCCACAACGTCAGCCAAATAGGAGCTGGAGGCTCAGTGGTATGTAGAGTGAAGGGTTCAATGCTGGAGCAATTTCAGGGGATAGGGAAACCACTGTGCTGAATTCAACCTCACGATTCATTTTCTTTTCTTTTGTGGTTGGTAAGCTTATGCAAGTGGATCTAGGTCATGTGACCTCTGCTCCACCAACCTGTATAGCTCTGCCCATTCCTTTCCTCTCTTAAATGTTAGATCACAGGGTATCTCTAACCCAGGCATCCAAAGTGAAGGGCAGATAGAGAAAGGGGCAATTCCTGTTTGGACATGATTGGACCGGGAAAACACAGGACTAGAACCCCTACTCCTTAAACATCAGGTAACCTCCCTTAAATTTTTTTTTCATCCCCCTATCTCAACAGCTTATCCCCACCATCACAAGTGAATGCCTACCACGTTGTCTAGCAGCAGCATCATTAACACTCCATCACAGAAACCTCACCACAGACCTCATCAGCACTCTGCCATCCACAACCCATATCCTACATGTACTCCTTCACAACGGCTACACCATTCTTCATTGATACCATTGAAACAATAAGGGCGGACATCTCACCATTGTGTCTTTCATGCATGTCAACAAGTTTCTTGCTGACTTCAACATCCCTCCCCATCCAGAAATATGGTGTCTGGACTGCCTTCTCCACACTTTGAGCCTCACATGAAACTCCCAATGCACAGGAAAGGTCTTTTGACATTATTCTTGCCTAACCATTAAAGCAGACCCATCAGAAACCCAGGAAATTAAAATTCACATCATTCAAGAACTTCACAGTGTGTGCTCTCATGGAAGACCTCAGCAACCCTGAAGACCTCACACAGGCCAATTTACCACAGTCAAACCAGGACTGTGACATGCTTCCTCAAAAACTCTACACCACCCTTGCAAGCCAACATCAACCAAAATTCCCCCATGAAAGAACACACCTGCATTCCTAAACCTCCCACAGCCTATTACACTGAAGAACTCGACCTCAACACAAAATAAAATCAAAAAAGAAGAAAAGACTTGCTGGCAATCCATCAGGACATCCAATCCTGTGCTCAATGAACACTGTGCTACAAATAGACAAATAATCACCCCTGCCAAGTAAAACTACTACCTGAACACCATAGCCAAGGTTAACATTGAAAAAGAGCCCTCTTCAAAGCCATCAAGAATTCCCTCATTCCTTCTCTTTTCATCTGCCTCTTGACCTGCTAACATCTTCCAGGAGGGCCAGTGGGCCTCGGGACTCCTGTGCTCTCTACACACTGGACCTTTCCAACATGGCCGTTAGCAACACCAGAAGACCCGAAGCATCCACTTGCCTCCTTTCGTCTCACCTGATTGGCTGGAGCTGGGCACAAATGCCCAAGTAGCCCGGAGGCTGGCAGACGAGTGCCGGCCCCGTCCGAAGGGCCTCTTCATAGGGTAGTGGCTCTCCCCTTTCTGGCCCTGTCGGGCATGGAAGGCCGCGACGCTCTATCACCTCACCGGCTCTGGCCGCCTTCATCTGTTCTACAGTGCTCGCTCGATCCTCCATTCCACCCCAGTGCTCCCAAGGGCAAACATGTGTGATCATACTGACTGTTTTCTGTTCTGCCATTGACCGTTTCTACCCACCCCCCTCCAATCTAACGCTGATCAAATGCAGTGGTCTCTGCACTTCAACTCTCCTGAGTCACAGCCCACCCCCACCTTTGGTGCACACACCCCCACCTTTGGCTCCTGTGTTGCCCTCACATGCACCCTACTTTGCTGCGACCGTCACTTAAACTATGCCCATGTCTGGAACCCCCTCCCCATCTATACTCCAGGCTGCCTTGTGCCACCCTTGGCCAGAACCTTGTACTTTCTATTTGTTCTCCTTCTTCTCTGATACTTTCTGTAACTTCCAGCACTCATGTTCCAATTACTTCTCAGCCTACATTGGTTTCTCTGCCTCCCGAATGCTCTTCGGATTCTGGTGTGTTTACACACTGCACTCTTCACTTTGTATTGCCTCATATGCCCTCTGGGATATTCTAACTTAGGTGTGTTTTGTTTTATACATGTTTTCAAATGTGCCTGAAAAAATGTATTTGGACTGTGGCTGTATCGTGATTATACTATTGTATCTGCCAGCTTATGTACCTACCTCATTTTGACAGTTCCTTTGTATACCTGATGTAGCTCCCCATACCATGAGGTGTGGCTCTGCCAGTGTATGCACCTACCTGATTGTTACTATATATTTGTATACCTGATGTAGCCCCCCGAACCATGAGGTGTGTCTCTCCCAGTTTATGTACCTACCTGATTTTGGCAGTTCATTTGTATACCTGATGTAGCTCCCCATACCATGAGGCGCAGCTCTGCTAGTTTATGCACCTACCTGATTTTGACTGTTGATGTGTACACAGGATGTAGCTCCCCGTACCATGAAGCTCAGCTCTGCCAGTTTACGCATTACCTGCCTGTGGCTGTATAACTTAAGATTTTATCTAGAACTTTCTGTAACTAGCGCCCTGATGCCCGAGGGTATGGTGGACAGCGATAAAGGGAAAAATGAAATAAATAAATAAAATAAACCCACCCGTACCACATTCCTTTGAAAAATAAACACCATTAACCTTTTCATCATCAACAAGATGATCATAATCAGACATCAAATAGACACCAGTCTCACATCTGACCGCACGCCACAAATCCATCTTGTAAAAGCACCCTGACACAGATAACTTTCACAACACTCACCAAAGGAAGACCTGACTACCACACTAACATCCATCAGGGCCTCATCATATAAGGACAACTTCCTCCCTGTCTCCATACTCAAGACCCTTCATACCAAAGCACTCCTCCCTTATTCGGCATTCATCAACAGCTTCCTGTTTAAAGGCTAATTTCCCTTACCTATAGAGTCCGCTAGCAGCTTTGCTGGATTTCCAGGGGTTATTTTATTCTCCTGCTAAGAGTGTGACTCTTTTTCCCACTCTGAGGCATATGTTTGATGTGTGTTTGAGGCTATTTTTTGTGCTTATGGTCTATGGGGTTTTTCTCACTCCCATACGTATCATCTTATTCATGTTTGTTACACAGCACCCTCAGTGCAGTAACACAGGGGTGTCATAGTGACCCCCAAACATAGACTCCATACCCTGGGACTGACTACTGCCTCCCAGGGCATGCAAAGTTACCATTGACTTTGCTAGTCAGTACTTATGAAGAAAACCAGTACACACCATCTTACTATGGAGGTACTGGGAAGGGTTAATAGTTTTTCCCTGGTGTTCATTTTCGAGAGGATACTGTCCAGTCCCTCTCTCCAAAGTTTCTGGCTGGTGGCTGTGGTCACTACCATTAATATTCGACCGCAAATATTTAGCTAAGTGATTTTCCCATTGTTCGAGGCTACCACTTTTTATGATAGCCTTTAACATACCGCCGGTTTATCTTTTTATTAACTTTACTCCGGTGGTTTTTTTTTGCCAGATCTTTGATAATATTTCTTTCTCGTGTCTCGCTCTGTAATCCAAACCGATGTTGGGGCCCCTTTGTTCGTCCTTTTGGCGGGCTTCTGGACAGAAGCCCTCCTTCAGGCGCCAGTGAGTCTGGGGTAGACAGGATGTGTGGTCGGGGGAGTAGGCACCCTGGACAGGGTTGCCTAAGCAACCCAAGTCGCACTCTGCCCTGATAGGCTGGGGGTTTATCCCGCCAGGATAACCACCCCGCTGTGTGAGTGACAGCTAGGCTGTATGAATCGTGGGTTTTCTGCATAAAAGCAGGGATCTGAGGATTGGAGCACAAGACATCACCACTGGAACCAAGAAATCCAAAGAGGAGAGAAGCTGAAGACATCTGCAACAACTGAACCACCGGTGAAGCCCTGCTGCAGACCCTCACCACTTTTTCTCCAACGACAAGAGAAGATCTTCCCTGCAAGAGCCTTCTTCCCTTGATCTTGTGGGGCCAACCAGTTCACCAATCACCTTCCCAGACCTGCCTTTGTTGAATCGCCAGTGCCAAGCACTAGGAGACCAGATAGCCAGGCACCCGTCCACCACAACCGCGATTTAAAGGAGCGTACCTTTTATTCAGTTTTGGCATCACCGCGGTCGGCTTCTTCCCTGGGCAGTGCAGTAAATCGAACCTTCCTCCACAATGAGAGCCTCTCTTCCTCTACTGTATCCCCCGAACTGCAGGAACTGCTAGGAACTACCGCTACCGCCTAAGCCTCTTCCACTTTTAAGGTACATTGTTCCACCACGCCTCCCGTTTCATTGGGTACTGCTAAAGGTGTTTGAAATCCTTTACTTACCTCCTGGGCTGACCGCCCCTATCATCTAACATTGTCTTTTTACCTTCTGCACCCTCCTTTTCAACCATTAAACAAAGACTTGACTGCAGCTACTAGAACCGTTTGAACCTGCACACTTTGCCTCGTACCACTGACCCTGGCACAGGCCTACTGACTCTGGCTAATTCGGTTACAACTGCCTTCTCTAGATTGCTTTTCATCAAGAAATGTGTTGGTGCACCTAAACTCTTATAACCACCTTTCCTTCCCCTTTATATACTGTTGAAGTGCCATTTTGCTCGGTTTTCACCTAAGTAGTACTTATGTTAAAGTACTACCTTGCTTAACTTGTTCACAATCAAATTGGGAAGTGTTGCTTTTGTGTTTAGGAGTCTAACCCTGTATAACTTCACCTTTCCCTCCTTCTGAAGAAATTGTTAAAGTGCCATTTCTGCTTGGTTTACACTGTGCCATTTTGCTCAGTTTTCACTCTTGCCCAAACTTGTCTACAATTTAAATAGGGAGTTATGCATACTTTTCTTGACTGTTTTAACTTGCTTTAATGATAGTGACTTGTGTGTTGATTTTAGAGTGTGTAAAATAAATATATATGTTATTTTTGATACAAGCTTTGGCCAGTGTTTCCTTGCTCCATAGTACTGTAGTCCTATTGTGTAAACCCTGAATACTGCTCATCTCCCTCTTGAGATAAGTCTAGCAGCTCAGCCACAGCTACCAACTAAATCTGTGTGGCACAGACTGATACCAAAGGGGATCTATTGCATATACCTGTAGTCCTTATATTCTGTAGTGCTCGCTAAGGGAAATGCATATAATTCTGCCTAACACTTCCTTACTCAGGGCATCTTCCTCTTGACCCTCAAGAATGAACAGATCTTCCCACTTCTCAAGAAACCAACACTGGAACCTGACAACCTGAGCAACTACCACCCAATCACCGATATTCCCATTCTAGATAAGATACTTGATAACACAGTAGCCATGACATTTCTCCAAAACATCGACATTAACAACCTGTTTGGCCCAACAAATTTGGTTTCATAACCAGATGAGGCACTGAAAAAGCTAGCATCAAAGTTACCAACAATGCCCTTTGCATAATAGATAATAGCCATCCTTGCTTCCTTGTTATTCTCAACCTCTCATCCGCATTCAACACAGTAGACTTCCAGATACTCCATTGTTTATTTGTATTTATTTATTTATTTATTTATATACAGAACAAACAATGTTCTTTTGATCACAACGTACAATAGATAAGAAAACAGATTTGACTGGAAGGAGTGAGCTTCTTACAATGGGGTGAGTTTGAGGGACATTCTGAACAGGTTGTGAAGGGGAGTAAATGGAACAGTCACCGGGGACAACACATAAGTGGGCATACATAAAGGACAACCAACATTGGACATTTTTACATTACATTCTATGTTACTTCAGAGATTTCAGGGACACTATCCTCAGGTGTCTGAAATCCTTCCTTGCTCACCACCAATTCATGAAAATGTGTTCCTCTCTCCTGGCTCAACGTAACATCCAAATCCACCAATAAGCAAATGCCACACTGCTCCGCCTCAAGATCTTCTACATCAAAGACATCCACTGACTCAAGGCCTACCTAACGTTGATACAGTCGTGGCTGTTCCGTAGTTACATGAAGCTTAACCCTACAAGACCAAATTCCTACTGCTGACCAACAAGGCTGAATAACAAACCTTGATTTCTTTCAAGCACAAGTGGGGCTTCACAAACCAGCTGACCACTTGTGCGAAGCCCCTTCTGTTCTTCAGCAAAAGATAACTATCCTTCAAAGAGCATTTAGCAAGGAAGAGACAGATGTTGTGGTACAAACTTTCCCACCTATAGCAAGTCAAGACACGCATGCCAACAAGCATCCTCAGATCTGCTGTCCAAGCCGTTCTCCTCTCCCGCCTGGTTGGTGGCAATGCCCTCATGGAAGGCCTTCTGGAGACCACTATGTATCCCCTGAGATGTGTTCTACATGTGCAGCATTCCTTAATGTGAAATTGCACACCCCCCTGATCTATTAGCTCCCCGCTCCCTTGTATTGATCCCTTGCAATCTGCTGCCTTCACTGCATACTTCCCCCTATGACTCGTAAATCACTCTGTTGCTTCCTAAAGTAAATGAACTAATAATACATTTAAAAAAGCTCCTTTGAACATAAATCACGGTTAATGACGTCACTATTATACAATGCAACCGCCATGAAAACTAAAGGCAATGGACATTTGAACTGCTTAAAGGCACATTTAGATGTTTGCCCCTAAGCAGTAGAGATCCACACTATAGCCCAGAGAAGGTCTTCAAATAATCATATTGTTCTGCATGTTGTACAACATTGGCATGTAATGTGCTATCTCACTGCCTCAGGACCTGGAGCTGGACTTACCATAAACCAGTCGACCGAGATGAGGTTCCAAATACAGAGGCTGAAGTAGTTAAGGCTAGAATCCTTAGACAAGATAGAACATGTCTTTCTGTGAACACTTTGCCTTTGTAACATGAGCTAATTTGTACACATAATATTTCAGTTTGGAGCATTTGAACATTTACTCTTTACAATGCATTAATAACATGCATATTTACTATACTTTGCTGCTTTGATAAGGTAGGGTCACTGTTCACTCACAGTTCACCTCTTGTAGATGCATTAACCCTTATCTTGGCAATGCAACTGTTTTGAGATTGCGATTCAGAACACAAACATGAAACAGAGACATATTTAGTATTTTCAAGCGTGTCTTAAGACTGTTCTGAATAATTGGCACCATTCATGTATTTTCAACATTTCACAAATTGTGAAAACAACTGACCATCTTTTATGGGAAATAAAAGTAAACCTTTTGTTCAAGTTATTATGTATTGCTTACTCATTGATTGAATTATCCTTTTTGAGCTGTACATTAGTGATATTTAACGGAATAGTAGCTTAGATGGATGAATTACATGTTCACTATCTTGCATTGATGTGGCATTTCATCATGATAACATCAAACTTAGAACTGAAAACATAATACTACGGCACCCACATAACCAAGTATGGACTATCTTCAAATAAACATACTTTTGCCAATCTCGCTCGGTCAGGAGGAAGGGCACTACATTGGTCTAGGACAGCCCTGTGCTTGAATGAGGATGAAACCTACACAATGGTAATGCACATCTGATTACAGTATCTTCAACCTATGTGGTGAGGGTATGGTTTATTGACATCAGCTCCTTTTGAATGGATTGTAAGTCGACCAACCTAATGTCCTGCATAACCTTGTGTAGAACTGAAATAAATGCCTGCATGTGCAGTCGTTTTTTGGCACTGCAAGAATGTTTGCTTACAAATGCATTTAGGTTCTTTATCTTCGAGAATTGTTCTCAACTAACATCCATACGTTCGTATTGGTTATGTAAGTCCCCTGTTTCATGCAAAAGACTAGTGCTGTTTGTGTAGCTGTGCACAGCACCTGAGACAACGACCCCAGGAACAACTTCCTCATTCTCAACTTGCCGAATTTACAACATCGATATTCTGAAATCACAAAAAGAGAATCAGGCCTCATAACAAGTATGGTGGTAAGGCAACAACGGTGCCGGTATCGCTACCGGCACCGTTGCTACCGTACCACCATACTACGAGTTCTGCTCGTGGGTGCCTTTGCAGCCACCAGGTCTGACCTGGTGGCCATACCGGCACCCGCGAGCAGAACATGATGGTAACACCGGTAAATTTATTAACGATTCCTGTGCTACCACCTTCCCCATTCCCTTTGAGCCCTATGGGGCTCAATGGGAATGGGGATGTATCCGGCCTGGCACCCGCGAAAGGCCAATTACCGGGTCTGGCTGGGCTGAAATAGCCCGATAATTGCCCATTCGCGGGTGCCGGACCCGGATGTGAGTTTGTAGGTAGCCTTGCCGGTTTTACTAGCAAGGCTACCTCCAACCTTATAATGAGGCCCAATGTCTTTGATGTTAATGTCATTGGAGGCTCAGACCTCCTGATGGCCTTCTGAAATTGCACTTGTGTGTGCAGTGCTTATCAGAAATAACTTGACTCTGATCCAGATGGTCTTCCATGAATGCCAATGTTTCTAGACAAATAGCAGAGGGTGCTATAGTAGTGTTGGTAAATCGGAAACACTTTCTAAAAACCTCATTGTGGCACAGAAACTGGTTACACAGTAATGGCAAGGCAGACAAGTAGGCTCCACCCCTGTAGTTCATTATTCTAGGCTTCACGCTGCCCCCACCCCATTTCAAGGCAAGTGTCAAAACCCCATACATCCTCCAGAATGGCATGATCTATAGTTTACAAACCCTGCAAACCAAGTTTGGTAAGCACCACATTTGAAAGATATCCATTACTTGCCACGTGGCTGTATTCATTGTCTTCAAGATATGTATATCTCACTTGATTGCTTAACCTCCATTGAGATTGCCTTCAACATATCATTCTTAAGCAATGAGAAGGTGCTCATTGATCCAGCTCAAAACAACTGGTCATACTGCAGGATAACCTCAAATAGAAGAACTTCTAAGGCTTTTTTTGTGAACTTGTTCTTCTTATTGGCTGATTCCTTTTCCAGAGACATTACTGCTAATTTGCACCACACTGCTTGTGGAGACACTATTGGTGGAAGTGCAATGGTGGGGAATTGGGAGAACAGAGTGCATGAAACAGGACTCGCATTGTCCATACATCTTCTAACCCCACACCTCTGGAAATGTCACCAATGTGCGCTCCAAAATTCATATTTATCAACAACGTAAGTCCCGCAATTTTACAATCCTCCCTTCCAAGCCTCACTCATCAAGAGACTCAACAGGTTGTGCACAGTTTCATCCTGAAGTGTATACACATCCGTCAACCTCATTTGTACACTCACGCATTTTTTGTGAATTGTTTTTATTTAATAACAAGCGATAAGCGCAGACACACTTTCTTTAAACTTTAATTTCAGGAATTGAAGGATAGTGGGACCATTTCCTTTGAATGCTGAATGATTTAGAATAGAGAAACACAGTTACAGACAAACACAAAAATCTAGGGAACTTTCTGAGAATATGTTTCTGTCACTAACCCAGTAACCCTCAAATACATCTCGGAATGTGAAGGAAACATGTATGCAAAAAGGTTATTAAACTGTCTCTTTAAACACCCTCAAATCCCATCCAAATCGGGGCAGTGACAGCCACAGAAAGGAACCCCCTCCCTCGAAAGAATCATACGACGTTTTCTCTGCAACCCATATTTTCTCTCATTCAACCAAACAGATGGTACATTGGATTAGAGCTACTGAATATAATCTTCTCTTGTCACCGAAGAATTCTAAAATAGTTCCTCTGCAAATAAAACTTAACCCGTTTCGTCCCAAAAAGATCTTGAACTGAATTACAGCCATTGATTGTAACTTCCTCATGCCCCCATTTCTTATCCTTGTTCTCTTTAATAGTATTTTCTCCAGTTCTTCCCACAAATACAGCACACGGAATTACAGCCACTGTATGTAATCTTCTCTTGACCAAACAAAGAGTTCTAAGACTTTTCCTCTAGCAGTTTATTTCAATAAAAATATAATTACAATGAATATAATCCCCTCTTGCCACCAAATAAATCGTATATATGTTCTCTCCATCTAGTATTCTCACTCATTTATTTATCCAAAAAAAGTCACAATGAATTACTGCATATTCTAAAGAGTTTTCCCACACTTAATGCCACAATCTAAAGTCAGCAACATGGCTTTTATTATGCATTACAATATTAGAGTGTAATTATTTTATTTCCAGCTCTAACTACCTGCAATCTGACTGGTGACGCACATGCACTATCTTCTGTGTTCGCAACAACCACCCAACTTGAGTCTACCATTCCATTTTATTTCACATCCACAATATGGGCTCAGGGGAACGTCATCAGTAGTTGTTCTTACACAATTTTAATGATGGTTCTCATTGTTCCTCTATATATACCCAACTACAATTTTAGATATTACAGTTGAATGTGGTTTCACAACAGATATCCTCCTACAACAGATATTGAATAGTTTTGATTGATTGGTGTCATATTGCTCTATAAACCAGGAGTCCTTTTTTCTATTTAGGTTGCAGTTTAGCAGGTCACTACTATTTAGGTTGCAGGTTAGCAGGTCACTACAAACTCACGGACCACACACTTACAGCAAATCAACATCTCTAACTTAAATCTTTTTACAAATCGTCATTTTCTCATGTATATTGCAACTTCAGGTTTTATCCTGTCCTTGTATGTGTTATGCTTCGTGCCAGCGGCCCTCGGCATTGGAGTCTACTCCGCCAGTTGTCCCTATAGAAATGATGGAAACTAGGATCCCAGTCCAATGTCACCCCGCTAGCAATCAGGTCCACTCCCTTTCGGATTTAGACAGAACCGGGGACAGGTAGCATTGCATTGCAACTGTCCCGCAGTTGCTGTAGGCTGTGTTCATTTGTTTCCCCATATGGCTCGCGCAGCGCTCGCAATCTTTTGCCATCGCTTGCCCTGCGCTTAGCCTTCATTTGCTCTCCTGGCTCTTTGGAGCTCTGTTTCTTGGATTCCTGCTTCCTGGTTTCTCTTTGCTTTAATTCCACTTTCTGACTCTCGCTCTTTCTGTTTGCTGGCCTGTCCGGTCTTAGCAAGCTCTTATTATCCTTTTGCATACTGAGTAGCAGTTCCGTTTACCACCTTTGAGTTGTTACTCAGCTACCATCGATTGAACTACTAGCTCACCAGCTGCTATCGGACGTCCTCCATACTACTATACCAACACTAAAGTCTTCATCTTCAATCAGGGTTTTTCCTCTGGAGGTTTTTTCCCTTGAGACCTGGCTCTCTGGGTGGCCCCTGCGCCCCCCTGATTTATACATTTGGGTTGCACAGTGGCAACTTGGATGGACAAGCCTTGTCTCTTCACACCTAACGACACCAAAGCTAAGAGGCACGGTCTGCCACTGACAGCTTGCAATGCCAAAAGAAGAAGAAAAATAAAGTACCCATGGAACAGGTTCAGGAATTGGTTGCAGCCATACCGTACAAGGGTTATCTATAGAGGTACAAAACCTGAAAACAGAGAATGATGTATTGCTGCAAGCTTTGCCCCAGCGTGAATCTCCTGGTGGAGCTGGGAAATATAGAGTACATCCACTAGAGAAATACGGCGGTGTAGCTAAGAAATACAAAGAGTTCCTTAATGCATGCACTTTAGCATTTACGTTAAGGCAAACTGCTTTACCTTCAGAACGCACTAGAGTGGGGTTTGCCATTTCTCATCTGACAGGAAGTGTATTATCCTGGGCTACACCATTGGTGGTGTCACGTAGTCCCCTGTTGGATGACTATAAAGGATTTATAGAAGCCTTTGCCAGCATTTTTGACAGAACCACACTTACCTACACAAAACAAGACACACTACTGGATTTTATTCAAGGCACCATGAATGTCCTCACCTATGTAACCACATGTAAGCAATTGGCCCATCAGACTGCTTGGCCAGAAAAGGCTTGTGTAACCTTATTCCGAAGGGGGCTAGTTGACAAATTAAAGGACAAATCGCCCGCATGCCACAACCTCCTTCTTTTGAGGATTTAGTCAAACTGGTATTGCAGATTGACTATCGTCTTCAAGAAAGAAGACAAGAACGTAAGAGGTCAGGGAGCCTCAATCCACGAGTATACTCACTCCTACCTGGACCAGAGTAAACAGGCATCACCAAGGAGGAAAATTTGCAGATTGGAACAGCAAGGGGCCCATTGTCAGACGAGGAAAGAATAAGATGCCAAAGTAAAGGCCTGTGTATGTACTGCGCATCAGCATAATATCTGGTTAGGATGTGTCCTTTGGCTCCACCCCACAAGGCGGGAAACACCAATTCCCGCTTGTAGTAGGGACCCATGTCTGGGAATCCGATTCCAGCCCCACGAACCCAGAAACTGAAGACAGTTCTAAGACGGGGATACTACTCATCAGAATTCTCCTGTCCATCCCCGGGAAGGATGTTGTTATTACACATGCCATGATAGACTCAGGAGCAGCCGATCTGTTTATGGACCAAGATTAGGCCAGCAAAATGAAAATTCCAATGCAACAAAAGTAACAAGCCATAATGGTGGAAGGTGTTGATGGCCTGCCTCTAAGTAGTGGACCCATACAAAATCATGCCGTCCTACTGGCGATGGTGATTCAACAGCAAAAGGAAAGTCTTGTCTTTGATCTGATAAGGACCGCACATTACCCTGTCATATTGGGCATACCCTGGCTATTCTCAGTTTAATCCGTATATCAACTGCTACACTCGGAAACTGTTTTTGGGATCACAGAGCTGTATGCATTCTTGCATGGCCAGCAACATAGAGCATAGAGCTGTCCCACACCCAAAGTATCAGCAGCAGTGTCTTTGGTGGCTATCTTAATACCCACTAAGTATACATCATATCAGGAGATATTTGGGGCTGAAGAGAATAAGACCTTGCTGCCTCACCGGCCTGACAACTGCTCAATTGATATGCTACCTGGAACCATAGTTCCCTTCAGTAGGATGTATTTGTTATCCCCTGTAGAGAAAAAAGCCCTGCAGCAGAACCTGATAAACACCTCCATATGGGTTGAAAATTGAGTCCAAATCCACAAATGGGGGCATCCTTATTTTTCATACCCAAGAAGGATACGACAGAACTAAGGCCCTGTATCGACTAAAGAGGTTTGAACAAAATCACAGTGAAAGATAAATACCCGTTACCCCTGATTCATGAGATATTCGAGGTGGTCCAATTCACCATAGTTTTCACCAAGTTAGACCTACGAGGAGCATACCACTTGATAAGGATCAAAGCCGGAGATGAATGGAAGACAGCGTTTTGTACACCATCAGGTCATTACCAGTATCAAGTTATGCCCTTTGGTCTAGCCAACACACCAGCAATATTCCAATGGTACATGGTCCACCTATTTGCCGATCTCCTGATGCAAGCAGTGGTCATCTACCTGGGTGATATTTTGGTATTTTCAGCCACAGAGGAGGAACATGATGTCCACGTCTGCCAATTGTTGGTAAGACTAAAGGCACAGCAATTGAAGGTTAAACTGGAAAAATGCATGTTTGACATCTGCTCGACCTTAGTTCTACCTCTGACCAGACTTCTCAAGAAATATGTTCCGTTCATCTGCTCGGTGGCCTATTTGGGTTACATCCTTTCTAGCAATGGAGTCACCATGGACCCCAGAAATGTGAAGGTGACACTACAGATGACAGCCCCCAACAGGGGGGATGGCAAACATTTATAGGAACTTTATTGAACATTTCTCGACCTTAGTTCTACCTCTGACCAGACTTCTCAAGAAATATGTTCTGTTCATTTCGTCTGATACCACACAAAAGGCAGTTGAACTCCTTAAGGAGAGTTTCACGCTGCCCCTCTTCTGCAACAACCAGACTAACAATGGGGATTCATCCTAGAAACAGACAGCGCTGATTCAGCTATTGGAGCTTTCTTAAAACAGTATCAAGATAATCAGGTCGAATATCCATTGTCATTCTTTTCCAAGACCTTAACCCCTGCATAATGTAACTACTCTGCCTTGGAAAAAGAGTTACTTGGCATCATGATGGCTTGTAAGGAATGGAGACATGTATTGCTTGGCACTTCTCTGCCCACAGAAATAAGAACAGATCAGTGCAACCTAATGTACTTAAAAAATGCGATTGCCAAAACAGTAGACATGCTCGATGGGCCTACTTCTTTGTTCATTACTCTATCATCTTGACCTAGATTCCCATATCTAAGAACATAATCACTGATCTCATGTCTCGAAATGGTAATCAGACAGTAGAATAACCTGTTTGAGGTAAGATGTTTCCAACCTCAATGTTTAAACTCGCTATCGATACATGGTTGCAACAATAACAAGCCAATAGTGTAAGAGAAACTCCGGATTCGAGATTAAAGGCTATATTCACTCTTAAGGATGGGTTATACTATCACGATTCACAATTATTGTACTCCCTCCAGGATTTTGATTAAAGGTTCTTCAATTGGGGCACGGTTCATTGGTGGCAGATCACTGTGGTCAAAACGCAACCACGGAACTCATCAAGAGATACTTCTAGTGGCCCAACCTAGATTGAGACGTAAAGGTCTATCTTAAGGAATGCTCTGTCTGCACCCAAAACAAGACACCTGGACAATTGCCAGTGGGGTAACTCTGTTTTCCTTCTTTGCCTTCCCGGCCATGGCAACAAAATTCTGCTGACTTCATTGTGGCATAACCAGAGACCCAGGGTTTTACGGTGATAATGGTGACTGTGGATTCCTTCACAAAACTGGCTATTTTTTCCGACTTAAAGAAGATACCAACGGCAGAGGAGATGAGTACGTTTTTTTTCTGAGGGATATTTTTCACCACCATGGCTTGCCTGAATCTATAACCTCAGATTAGGGAGTCCAATAAACAACCAGGTTCTGGGGAGCATTGTAGAAAAAGGGGATAAGTAGGTGCACACCAAGTGTTTCAATTATAAAGTAAACTTTCTAAATGTGTAACAATGTAGATATTCTTTCCAGGTGCGGGGGAGGAAAAGTGATCCTGGTGACCGTGGATTCCTTCACCAAACTGGCTAAATTTTCCGACTTAAAGAAGATACCAACGGCAGAGATGAGTATGGCTTTTTTGAGGGATATTTTACACCCACATGGCTTGCCCGAATCTATAACCTCAGATCGGTGAGTCCAATAAACCTCCAGGTTCTGGGGAGCATTGTGCAAGCATTTGGGAATATCACTTAATATGTCCTCGGGGTACCATACAGAAACCAATGAACAGATGGAGCGATTGAATCAAACCCTCAAATAATACCTTTGGTGCTCCACTAACATATCACAGGACAACTGGATGACTCTTTTGCCCTTGGCAGAATCCTCCTATAATAACGTGATCCATTCCACAATAGGGAAATCCCCTTTCCTGAGTTCCATCCAACCTTGTTTCCTAAACAATCCTCTGTTGTTACGCATGTACCTTCAGTAGAAGAAAATCTTAACAACTTACGAGAGATACAACATCAGACTCTCTATGCTCTGTAAGAGACTCAATTAAGCTGCAAAAGATTTGCTGATCGGAAGAGAAGAAAGGAAGAGGATTATCAGAAGGTTGACCTAGTCTGGCTATCCTCCAGATACTTACCCCAAAGGTTCAAGCCTGGCAAATTTTCACCAGGGTATTTTGGACCATTTTCCATCGACAAACCCATTAATCCAGTCCCTTACAAGCTCAAGTTACCGGCATCCTGGCATCATATACACCTGGTATTTCACACTACTCTGCTGAAGTCTTTTTTGGGAAGATGTCAAGAGCACATTATTCCTCTGATGGAGGACCATGCAGGTGAATACGATGTATGCAAGATCTGTGATTCTAGGTACCATTGTGGTTCACTTCAATATTTAGTGGACTGGAAAGGTTACTCTGTAGCGTAACAGTGCTGGTAACCCACAGCCAACATACATGCTCCACGGTTGGTTTTTGAATTTCATCAAGGCAACCCATGGAGACCAGTAGGGCTCCAGTATAGAAGGGCGCATGATGTTATGCTTCGCACCGGCAGACCTCTGCATTGGAGTCTACTCAGCTGGGCATCCCCATGGAAAGGATTGGAAACTAGGATCCCAGTCCAAGATGGCCTCTGCGCACAGAGCGTGATGATGTCACCACTCTAGCATCCAGGTCCACTCTCTTTCCGGATATAGAGAGAATCAGGGACAGGTAGCATTGCGTTGCAACTGTCCCGCGGTTCATGTACACTCAGTTTGTTTGTTTCCCCTTTTTACTTGCACAGCATTCACATTCCTTTGCCCTCTCTCACCCTGCGCTTAGCCTTCATTTACTCTCCTTGATCTCTGTAGCTCTGTTTCTTGGCTTCCCACTTCCTTTGCAAGCTCTTGTTATCCTTCTGCTTACTGCCTCGCAGTTCTGTTACCATCTTTTGAGTTGTTACTCAGCTACCATTGATTCCCACATCAACGGAAGTACCAGCTCACCAGCTGCTATCGGAAGTCCTCCATACTATGATACCAACACTTATGTCTTCATCTTCGCTCAGGGTTTTTCCACTGAAGGGGTGTTTTCCCCTGAGTCCTGTCTCTCTGGGTGTCCCATCTGCCCCCCTGATGTATACATTTGGGTTGCACAGTGGTGACCTGGAAGGACGGGCCTTACCACTTCACACCTAAGGGCACCAAACCTAAGGAGGTAAGGTCTGCCACTGACAGTATGCCTTAAAAGGGCCCCAAATGTCTTTTGGTCTACTCGTCACATTGATCGTCCAAGTGTATCCCTCCTCCAGTTCACTTACAAATGTCATTTCCCTGAACGATTCCTGGGACGTTGGTGTCCTCCTAGATTTCCACTTCAACATTATATATTTTTTCACCAGTATACAGCCGAAATTACATAGCCTTCATATTTTGATGGACACTTTACCTATGTCTCCCTGCAAATACTTCAACAGTGTGAGTAGCGGGGTAATTACAGTCATATCATGCAATGACCCTGATATCCCACGCCAAAACTGTATAATTCCAGTACGTATGCATTGAGTCTGCCCCCCTATACCCACATTTCATACATTCATTTGTCGTACCAGGATAAAATTGTGCTACCCTCGCTGTGGTGTAATGTATTTGGTTCAATATTTTAAACTGTTTAACCCTCAGTCGGGCATTCAGGGATACCTCTCTAGTTAACAAACAGTATTTTTGCCATTTGGTTTCATCAATGGTTATTTCTAGTTCTAGTTCCCATTTAAGTTTCACTTTATTTTGATGCTGTTGACCCATCTGAATTGACGCATACAGCTTGGAAACCAGTACTCTGGGCATCTCTTGTTTTGTTATAATTTCTATTCACGCACAGAGCTCGGTCTCTTGTGGAAAGGATTGCCATTTGCGTCAAACTGCTGCCTGTATGTGGAAATACTGCAGTAATTTGACAGGGTTATCCCCTAGTTTCACCCTGAATTCCTCTTGAGTTACAAAAGTCCCTCCCGGAAACAGGTTCCCCAGCCTCATTATACCCTTGGGTCGCATACTTTCTGTATATCCGGATCATATGTAGGTGGTGGCCTGGGGCAATTCTGTAATGTTATTCTACTATTGTATGGTGTATCCATGTTCGGTCTTTTATGTATCCGCCTCCATGCATTAACCGTTGTGCACAATGGTTCGAACTGGCATGAATCTACATACTCCTCCTCAAGAATTACAGATTTCAGGTTGGTAGGGACTGCTCCATATCATTCCAGTGCTATGTGGGCTGATGTTGTAGTTTGTGAGTACCAATGTCCTGCATATGGACCTGTATAGTACAACTCACAGTCTGGGGTGGCCAGTCCTCCCCTTTCATAATGTTCCAAGAGACCCTCCCAGCTAATTCTATGTAATCCATTCCCCCAAACAAAGTGTATTGCCATGTATCTGAGTCGGGTGAAAAATCTATGACCTAGCCAATCAGGTTTCCACAAAGGCCTCGGCACGGAAACTGCCCTCTTAGATTTAAAAAAACCAAATCACCAAAATAAAGGACAAGGGCAAACCAGCCCTCCTGCTACTTCTGGATCTTTCTGCCATGTCTGATCTGATTGACCACAACATCTTGACTTCCCACCACGCCAACGCAGCCCACTTCTCAACAAGATCCACCTCATAGATAACATCCTTTCTAGAAGGCAGAGCCATGAAGGTCTATTCCAATCAAGCTAATGCACCTCCACCACCCCAATACACTGCAGAGTGCCCCAAGGGTCATGTACCCTGCCTACTCTTTACAACCTATTCACGAAGCCACTCTTCGACAAGCTGGATTCTATCAGCATAGCCTACGCAAACTATGCCGATGATACTCAAGTACTTCTCCCTCTCACTGGCTCATACGACCAGGATGCAGCAGCCCTCCTTCACATCTACACTTCTATTCAAACCTTCTCTGCTTAAATGGGGACAAAATCGAATCATCCTCGTAGGTCCCAAGGAAATACTACCCAGACTTGACCAAAAATATGACAACTTCACTATTAACAACTCTTTCATATCTGTTTCCACTGCCACAAAGACCCTAGGACTCTATCTTGACCCGTCCCTCTCGATGCCTCGTCAGTCAGCGCTATTGGTTTGGCCTCTGCCCACACCACCAAACTTATACATGCCATAAAACCATTTTTGACTGACCAAAACTGCCTTTCCATCGCCCGGGCCACGATAGGAGCTAAACTAGACTGCTGTAATTGTCTCCTTGCAGGCACCTCAATCCTAAATCTTCACAGACTCTAAGTAGGACAAAACAACGCGCTCTGTGCAGCCCTCAGCATCCCTAAAAGGGACCACATCACCCAGGCCAGGCAAGCCAACCACTGGCTCCCAGTTAAGGAAATAATCTACTTCAAGATACTCACTCTAACGCATAAATGCATCAATCTCACTGCCCCATCATACTTAACAGATACCATCAACAGATACCCATCCACACGCCCTAAAAGAAGTCACCACACCAATCAACTCTGCGTTCACCCGATCAAAAGAGAAAATGCGGGAGGCATCAGTTTCCCCCACATAGCACCTAAACTATGGAATGCCCTACCCAACGCTCTCAGAGCTGAACCCTCCCTATCCAACTTTCGCAAAACCCTTACAACCACCCTGTTCAACTAGCCCCCTTCATCCCCCCTGTCACCCTCCCCTACCTACCTGGACACCCACCCCAGAACTTGTTCCAGCACCCAGATCATGTAACTAAGTTTTTCTTCTGCATACTATGTAAACACTAAGATTTATGTTTTTGTTCCTATGTAACCAGCAAGTTTCTTATATCCTGAGTGCTTTGTAAATTCTGCCACTTCTGCCATGACTGTTTTGAGTTTTTCCTCAGGGTTAGGTAAGTATAGCAGTGTATTGTATACATATATAGGGATATTATCTGAGGTGCTCCCTCTATATGTATTCCTCTATGTGAGTGTCGTTCCTGCATTTTCCGAGCCAGGTGTTCTATTGTGAGTGCAAATAATAAGAGCAAGAATGGACAGCCCTGTCTAGTACCACGGGCCAGTTCAAACGGTTGTGATAATGTCCCATTTGTGCGGACTCTAGCGATTGGGTTTGTATAAAACAATCGAATGTATCTGACGAAGTTATCACCCATCGTGCATTGTTTAAGTTCCTCACATAGGAATGTCCATGACACTAAATCAAAAGCTTTCTCGGCATCAAGTGACGCTTCCACCGAAGTGGCCTCTGGGTTATTCTGTGAAATGATTCCAAATAGTCTCTAAGGTTCACTCCCGTTGATCGTGTGGGGATGAACCCCGATTGGTCTAGATGTATCAGTTGTTGCATATTTGGGAGGAGCCTATTAGCTAGTGTTTTTGCAAAAATGTTGGCATCCATGCTAATTAGGGACAATGGACGGTGTGATGCCATCTCACTATGTGGGCGTCTAGGTTTGACTAGCACTGTAATGACTGATTCCGACATCGATGGTGGGAGCCGACCATTCTCAAGTGATTCTTTCCATACCCTGAGGAGTTTGGGGGCAAGGATTCCCTTATTTTCTTTATATAATTCGATGCCTAGTCCATCTAGGCATAGGATTTGGCTGAGGCCAAAGTGTCTATGGATTATTCTATTTCTCTTAGCATAATCGGCCTGCCCATTACTTCCCTCACATCTGCCGAGAGGCCCGCTAGTGCGCTCTTGGATAAATATTGTTCTGTTCCTTTATATGTGCTTGTATCCATGTTGGCATACAGTGCCTTTTAATATTCCCTAAATTCATTGTTTATTGCCTCGGCAGTCGTTACCAGGTGGCCCATTGTCCCTACAATACCAGTGATTGTCTGTACCCCACGTTCGTCCCTGACCACTCCTGCCAACAGTTTCCCAGGTTGTTCACCCTCCTCATAGTTGCAGCCCTGGGAGGGCTTGGCCATATACCTTACTTAATGGTCCACCAGGACACGCAATTTTGTCAGGTTCCCTTCGATTGCTTCCAAGAGAGTTCTATATTTGGTGTTGTCTTATTGGTTTTCTAGGTGTTGAATGTCCCTTTCAATATCACCCAGGTCTTGTCTCATTTTTTTAAGAATACTGGTTGCTGTGGAGATCATTGTGCCCCTCAGCCACACTTTATGTCTCCACACCGTGGCATTGAGAGGTACTGTACCTCCTTCTGCTCAAAAAAACTCCAAAATCTTTTCTCGAACAATTGTGACTTGTGAGGTATCTTTTAGCATAGCTGATGCCCTTCTCCACATAGGGCTAGGTATTTCCCTCATTAATAGTTTCATATCTACTGATGAATGATCTGATAGAGTGTGTGGGTGGATCTTGCTACCCTTTATTCTAGATGCCCATTCTGCAGATATAGGCAACAAATCAATTTGAGAAATAGCATCATGTACAGAGGAATAATACATCTATTGTCTCAGGAGGATAGCTCAGTGGCAACATGCTCTCCTTGGAAGCAAGATGGCATGAAGCAACACAGGTTCGATAATATAATATGTGGATGCTCATTTCTCCACAAATCAACCATCCCCAACTGACTCATAATATGTATTACCATCTGTGCAGCATTAAACAGTTTTGTTGGGCAGTTCTCATTCTGTCCTTTACCACATTCAGAACTGTATTAAAGTCTCTGCTCCATATGGTGGGGAACTCGCCTTCTTTTGCCACCTTCTCTGTGATCCTATTATAGAAGCCTGGGTCATTTCTATTGGGCCCATATGAATTCACCAGTTGAACCTTTTTCCCGACCAACTCCCCTGTTAACATTATATATTTTCCTTCAGGGTCTATTTGTACCCTTTGTGAGTTAAAGTGCAGCGTTTGGTGTACCAGTATCACCAACCCTCTGGACTGGGATGAATAGGAGGTGTAAAATCTCTGCCCTCCCCTTTTAGAGGCAAAGGTGTCATTTAGTACTCCCGTGACATGTGTCTTTTGTAACATCAATATTTTGGGTGAGTGTCGGTCAATATATGCCATTATCTTTCTAGCTTTAATGGGGTTATTAATGCCTCTAACGATCCATGAGATCAAGCCTATCGATTCACATATTTGTAACAACCCATTTTGTTCATTGATATTAGTGTGTTTTCCATGAATATAGAACCTGCTTTCATCCAGTGATCCTGTGTTGTTCTCACTTCCCGCCAACCTGCATTTTGTACCTTAGAACATTCCACAATTCCCAGCCCCTCCTCCTAACCTATTCCCACATTTGCATCCCCCCACCCTCACCGTCTTCCCCAACTTTATGGTGTATCCTTTGCAGAACGTATTCCAGGGAAGTGCTGTGAGCAGACTGCGGTCTTGCAGCATGTTACGTGCCCACACTCCCAGTTTCCAAATTATATTGTTCGTGTTGTGTGCCTATGTACTTCACATTTCTTCTCTGACAGTCTTATTTTCGTGGCCAGGATTTGTAGTTCAACCCGCCTCATGGTTATGCATGTTCTTAGCCTCTCGGTCGGGGCTTGTGTTGTTTCTGTGATCCTGTGGTGGTGGTGGGATGGAAGCCTCCATATATGCCATAGCTTGTGCCGGATTTTCAAAGACGTGCGTGGATACGCTATGCTGTATCCCGAGTTTAGCCAGGACCATTAAGGAATATGGAATGTGTCTTGCATGTAACGCCATTTTCACTTGGTCGTATGATCTCCATTGTGTCTTGACCCCAGCTGAGAAATCTGCATATATATGAACTATGCTGGATTCCTAGTGCAGTGATCCCTTCTCCCTGGATAGTTTTAGAATAAGGTCCCTATCCCTATAGTTAAGTAGCCTTGTGATAATGGTTTGTGGTGGGGCGCCAGGTTTGGGAGCCGGAGCGAGGGTGCAGTGCGCCCAGTCCACCTAGAAGTTTGTTGAGAAGGATGCTGTATCGAATAGGGTTTGGAGGAGGTTCTCTATGAATTGTTCCATCGGACCTTTAAATACCATTTCTGGTATTACCACAGTGCACGTTCTTGCACCACGATCGGGGTTCGAGGTCCTCATATTTACCCCGGGTTTTAACCAGTTCAGTTTTCAGTTCTGCAATGTCACGGTCATGATGGTTTGGTTTGTCTTCTGCTGTTCCAATTCTGACTTTGGCTTTGGTTATGCGACCACTCTCTTTTTCTACCTTAGCTTTCAGGGAGCTAATTGTCACTACGATGTCATCTAACTTCACATTCACTGACGTAAACTCATTCTGCATTGCTTATAGCAGTTGGGCATCCCCGGATTCCCTTGGCATTGTATCAGTGCTTCCACCAGCTGCCTGTTCGGGCTGCGTTGCAGTATGTGCCGTGGTATTGGTGTGCAAGTCCATTGGGCCGTTCTTTTTGTTGGCACCCTTCGTCATATCGTATCTCTGCTCTCCTTTACTGCAGCAGTAGGGCTGTGTTCAATAACTGTCTGTTCCTTGCTTAGCAATTATCCCTTGTTGTTAATTGAAGAAGTGTTTTATTGGTCAGCGCGCCTATTTCTTGACCAGATGTCATCGCTGTGTGATGTGTGTTTCACCAAATTATGCTTATTGCGCAGACGTGTCAGGCTACTTTTGTTATTTTGCTTTGCACTGATTAATACACTGTGCTGGTCCGCCACCTCACTGTGCTGTTGAATTTTATGTTGATGCAGAGTTGATTCCCTACACCTTCGATCACTGCGGTTCTTGGACACAACTATCTTTGGACCTTCCGGCGACTATTCTTCCTTTCCGCTCCTAGTTTTACGGCACACAACAGGATCATTTTACAAATAGGACAGTGTCGGGCCGAAGCTACGCCTAGACCTCCATTTCTTCACACTGCTCAACAGTGCCCCCTCATAAATCAGGATTCTTGATTCAAGGGAAGTGCCCTTCATATCTATCTGTTGTAGGCATGTTATAGTCAATGTCATCTAACGAAATGTAGTGGTGGACAGTGTATTAATCATCTTAATTGTTTCTGTCTATTTTCTTATAGCTACTTTGAATACACTGTGAGACTATTCAGCATTTTGAGCTGCCATTATAACTTTTTTGTCACAGTACCAGCAATAACCAGGTGAGTTCAGTTTGAATTAAGTTTAATATAAGAACTCACCATTTTGTAATGTTATTTCTTGCCTTGTTGTTCCTAAAAGGTAAGCGTCAAGTTAAACAAACAATTCTCTCTCTGGTGTTCCATGATTCATTTGTGCAGCACCATAATTTTGTTTTTGAAAATTAGTTTAGCATGGTAAGTGTTGGATAACGGGCGATTGGTGAGGTTGAAATAAAATGCTATGACTTGTATTTTACCCCGAAAAAACGGCGGACGCGTGCGAAAACGTGCGAATCGCAGTGAAATAGCGAAAATCGCAGTGCATCTGCGATTATCGCACAGAAAACATCGCATATCAATTCATGGAAGTCGGTGCACGCGCAAAATGTCGGGTGTGCGCTGAAAAAGTGTGCGGCGCACGATCGCGCACAGGTCATCGAACATCGTGCGATAAGGCCACAGCGAATTCGCACATAGCGCGGCGCACATAACAAAAGTAGGCGTAACACGGGGCGTCACACGCAGAATGGGGACCAACTCGTGAAAATGTGGGCGTCACGGGGGAAGTACAGGAGGCAAGTGCGCAGAACGCCCACACGCTCGCCTGCAACACGTATTCATGGAATCGAATAGGGAAAAACAGCGCACGGCCAAAGACGCGCACAGGCCCATACATGTCCGCCACACGAAAGCAGGTGGTAGCGTCCCTGCGCAGGAAAAAAATGTGCGCCAGAGAAGGCCCACACGCGATCGGGCCTGGGGGAGCGTGTGCGTGTATTTCAGAGGTGCCCGAGAAGTTTCACACGCGATCGGGCCTGGGGGAGCGTGTGCGTGTATTCCAGAGGTGCGCGAGAAGTTTCTCACACGCGATTGGCCTGGGCACGAGTATTTCAGGGGTGCGCGAGAAGTACCACACGCCATTGGCCTGGGGGCGTGTATTTTAGAGGTGCGCGAGAAGTTCCACACGCGATTGGCCTGGGCGCGTGTCTTTCAGAGGTGCGCGAGAAGTTCCACATGCGATTTGCCTGGGCGCGTGTATTCCAGGGGTGCGCGAGAAGTTTCACACGCGATTGGCCTGGGCGCGTGTATTTCAGAGGTGCGCGAGAAGTTCCACACGCGATTGGCCTGGGTGTGTGTAGTTCAGGGGTGCGCGAGAAGTTTCACACGTGATTGGCCTGGGCGCATGTATTCCAGGGGTGCGCGAGAAGTTTCACACGCGATCGGGCCTGGGGGAGCGTGTGCGTGTATTCCAGAGGTGCGCGAGAAGTTCCACACGCGATTGGCCTGTGTACGCGATTCCATTGGACCAAAGGCCCTGACAGAGCAGGCGCGTCTGTGACGTGACACGCACGGGCGTGTCCCTATACCCGGGGGGATGTTACAAGACATAAAACTGCACGTCCGAGTGTCAGCCCGCGTAATTGGAGGATAGTGCCTCAGTGCGTATACGCGGAAGTGACGTTGGACGTGTGGTGCGGTTTAAAAGGTGCGTGTAGTATGTCATTTCCTTGTACGTGCTTCCCGTGGAGAGCGAGTGGGTGAAATCTGTACTTCTTGTCGGTTCACACGCGATTTACTTCACAGCGTTTCTAGTTCGTACTCCCTGTTACCTCTGTCAGTATTTTTCTGATTTTCTCTTCGACCTGTTTCCTCAAACAGCGTTGACTTCTCCTTTTGTCCTGTCTCCTCAGACAGTGTACAATTCTTCTTTTGGTGGGGGTGTTGCCAACGCGCACACGCGTGTATTTTTCACGCTCTTTTCCCAGGCAGACGGTGAATCGCGCACGTATTTACCAACAGTGCTAGCCCCGTGTAGCGTACCCCTTCAGAGGTCATTGTAGGCTGCGTGTGACACGCATACGTTCATTTTTGTGTTTCTGGGTGCCACAGCGTAGTTCAGGTTCCTTTTCCCATGCACGTGGTCTACGAGGGGTCGCGTGCACGTCATTTTCTGTTTTAGGGGTGCCTGTGCGTTGCGTGACCCGTCATCTTTCCCCAGGGGTTCCATACAGCCTTGCTAGAGCACTTGTGTACGAATTCCATCTAGTACCCTACCCCTTTGACCCCCAATTGCCCAGGACAATTGTCCACTGCAACTCCCATACGCACAACTCCATCAGTGCCATGGCTGGGAGGCGAGCAAGTGGTAAGGGTGGCAAAGGTGGCCGAGCCTCAAGAGGTGGGCGTGGTGGGCACGGTAGGGGACGTGGCCAGGATTTGCAGACTCCCCCTAGCCCCCCACGTGTGGAGGACCAGTCAGGGACACACACCCCCCCCCCCATGGTTGAGGGAAACGTGGCTGACACCATCCCTGCTCAGCCCTTGTTGGACCGGCCCGTTGTGGCACCTGACCTAGCACAGGGTGACTCACAGGCTGACTTCCAGGTCGCCAAGTCTAGGCCACGGGTGGCGGCGCAAGCCAGTGTAATGTCACCAGGCCACGTGGTACAGGGGCAGCCAAGTCGTCTGCTGCCCCGAGTAGGCGGGGTGGGGAGGCTGCAGGCGCAGCTGCAGCTCCGTCCACCTCAGCTCTGACTCTCCCAGCAAGGACATTGTTGGTCCCGGTACATCAGACTGAGGTTCCCCCTGCCATCATCACACTTCAGCTAATGCCTGCAGAAAGTCATGTGGTCAGTGTGCCATCGCACACTACTACTACACAGTCCACCGGTGCTCCTGCCTCTAGTGTCCAGAGCGGCGTAGGGCACTCCGGATCCCCACCACCCACAAAAAGAAAGAGGAAGAGTGCTCGTCCAGTACAGGCTGATGACCCCGACACGGCTACACGGTCCGGCACGCCAAGGAAGCCTAGCTTCAATGATGCCTAACTGGATGCACTTGTGCAGTATGTGTCCGAACATGACGCCGAAATGTTGGTCACTTCAGGGTGTAGGATTACACCGGCTCGACGTCAGGCACACTGGCAGTCCATAAGTGCCCTTGGGTTTATGAGGCACACAGCTGTTGAGTGCTACAAGCGCTGGAACGACCTTAAGCGTAGGGCAAAGAAAAAGCTGGCCTCATGTCATGCCGCAACTCTGGTGACTGGAGGTGGGTCTCCACAAGAGGACATAGAACTCACTCTACATGAGCATGTTGCTGGGACCTACGTCACAGAGGAGCAGATCCAAGGTGTGGGAGAACTGCCAGATTACGAGGCATTGTCCGGTGAGTGCACATGCATGTGTGTGTGATCCATGTGTATGTTGTTTGTGGGAAGGGTTCTGGTTGAGTGCCAGGTCAGGGTGTAGGTCAGGGTGTGTGTGCCTGAGTTTTTTGGCCCACCCATGTGCTTCATCCAATGCATTCGGCGCCCCGGGATTTGGATATTACAGTATCCCTTCTGCCCACAGTAGGCATTTTGCACTACATCGCGCCAGTTGCCCTTGAAGTGGCATCTTGCTACAACATTGTTCCGTATTTAGCTGTGTTCATTCAGGCTGATTGTAGGAATTCACCTGGTTCTACTGCGCATCACTCTGCC
This sequence comes from Ambystoma mexicanum, assembly GCF_040938575.1. Taxonomy (NCBI): domain Eukaryota; kingdom Metazoa; phylum Chordata; class Amphibia; order Caudata; family Ambystomatidae; genus Ambystoma; species Ambystoma mexicanum. Next base: position 26,958,297 of record NC_090924.1, read on the forward strand.
CTATTGTCACATATATGACATGCCTATGGTACATGCCATCTGTGTGATGGCATGTGTCATGTATGTGTATTGGACATACCACTCACAGGCCAATGTGTGATGGCACTGCTAGCCAGCATGCAGCTGATGTGTTGCTCTCCCATCTTGGTGTCATCAGTGTCTGACATTTTCCTCCCCTTCCAACTCATGGACAGTGCATGCATGGGAGGGTTATAGTCATGTGGGACATGTGTAAATCAAGTACTGGTACTGTAGCTTGTCTGGCCTAATAGCGTGCCATGGTGCTAATGCCTGTTTCCATTTTTTGTCTTTCATGTTTTTGCAGAGGATGATGCACCTGATGCTGTTGAGGGAGAGGAGATGGTGCAGGCCCAGGAGAGATCTGAAGCACGACCAAGCACCAGTGGGGGACGTGGTTTGGTGGTGGGGGAGAACCCTCTCTTGCTGCAGGCCATACTGTCCAGGGGTGTCTCTGGCTGCACCTCCCCAGAACTCTTTTCAGGTGTTGATTCGGATGAGGCCTATGTGGATTCGCAGGTATGTGTTCATGGAAGTGATACTGTTCCTTCCGACCCACCTGCACCAGGGGTAGAGCCCACTATGGGGATGTCAGTGTTGGTAGGTGCGCCTGTGGTGGTTACGGATGCAGGGCCACACTCCGCAACATCTGATCCTGTTCCTGGGCCAGCAGTTCAGAGGGGAAATGCAGTCCAGCAGCCTCAGGCAGTGCCGACACAGCAAGGCGCAGTTCGCCTTGCCCCAGACAGGTGTGGTGCCCGCCAACGCGGTGGCCGTCCGCCACCAGGCAATACCGCATGGGAGCAATCCATTTACGGTATGGCCAACCAACAGGCAGCATCATCAGAAATGATTGCTCAAGCCATGGAGAGGGTGGCCACTTCCATTGTCCCCCCAGAAAGGCAGATGGAGCTACTACAGCAGGCAACAGACTCCATTTTCCAATCAGTCAGGGAGGACATGTTGGCGTCCAACAGGGACAGAGAGGCGGCCCTGGACAATCTGAGGGAATCAATTTCTATAGATGCCCAGGGACAGAGGGAAGCCCTGAGGGGAGAGGTCCGGCACCTTAGGCAGACTCTTGTGGACCTTGAGGCTTCCACTGTCACCAGGACGGAACAGCTGCTGGAGCGCGTCACCCGTACGCTCTCAGCAGAGATGCAGGCAACTTGGGCGGAGGTCCGGACAACACGTCGGGTGTTGCATGGGGATCTCCGCACCATATCCCTCCAGAACGAGGCCTTCCAGACCCGCATGCTTGCTGCCATGGAGGACCAAACTAGGGCTTTGCGTGGGCTGCCTCCCATAGCACCACCACCTCCTGTGGCAGCAGCAGCAGAGGTTGAGGAGAGCAAATCCAGCAGTGAATCTCCCACTATTTAGTAGCCGTACAGGCCATGAGCCCATGGAGGTGCTTTTTTTTCGCAACATTCACGCAGGTGGCTGTTGGTGGGCACTCTGTCCTCGGACCTCCTGGGTGGCCTCCCCCAACCCCCCGGCCCACACATGGCCATTTTTGATTTTTGATTTTTGATTTTTTGTTGCAGTGTGTTGCCTTGTGTGGCTCCCGTGGGCATTCACTGTATTCCGGCTGGGCACATGCAGGCTTGTCCTGAGTTTGGGTTAGATGCTTGGGTTCGTGAGACACACACCCCTCCTGCTTCCCATTTCCATGGGCTTGCAAAGGGTGTGCCCAAGTGACAATGAATTACACAGTGACGTTGGACTCCCATGAGCTGTGTGGGCAGTCCGTAGTCAATCCTGTGTATACATTCCTAGTGCATTTTGTTGTTGTATTGTGCACTGCATGGTGTATTGATGTGAGCTTGTGCATCCATGTCTCCCTCCTAATTTGCAGGTTCATTCCTCATGTCTTCACAAGGCCGTCCACTTTGGAGATGGAGCTCATGTTGTGAGCAGTGAACTTCCAGATGTGCGTGGCAACAACACTGTACAGTTAGAGGTGGTGGATGTGCTGGCATTCTCATGTTGTAAGACTACGTATCCTTTGCCTTAGTACTGTCATGTTTATGCTATGTCGATTGTATTGTGGTAAGTATTTGGTCATGTGTGTTGTTGTTTCTACATTCATGTGGGCATATTGTGTGTGGCCAGTTTCCATTAGGGACACTGTACTTTGTGACACGTGTCATGTTTGGGGGATGACTTTGTTTGCTCTCACATGGCATGTCATGCCATGGTGTGTTGGGTGGCGGTGCTGGGGAGGGGTTGGGTGACATGGCACTGTTGTCATGTTGTGTCTTGCAAGGGGGTAATGATTTTAGCAGCATAGAAGTGTGTCTTTTGAACACAGCATTGGTGGTGTTTGTGTAGGTAGGGAAGCACACAATGGAACACTTCCAGATATACAATCTCAGGCTGGTATGGTTGTGACAGTTGACTGTCCATTGACACATCATAATTGTCAGTTACAATCATCATTGATTGTCAGCTGGTATGTGCCAGGGCTGTGTGCACTCCACTTTATGTGATTTTATGTGAAGTAATTAGCCACGAGCTGCGTACGGGCTGCCTCACCCCGTGCCCTTTCCCCTCCCATGCGCAGTGGGCATGCATGTGGTTGGGGATGTGGGGGCACCACCATGTCCACGGCCAGGCCCCGGCGTGTTGCAACGTTGTGCAGGACACATGCTGCCACTATGATCCTGCACACTACTGGGGGAGCGTATAACAGCTGCCCGCCAGAACGGTCAAGGGAGCGGAAGCGTGACTTGAGCACTCTGAATGTGCGCTCCACGATGCCCCGGGTTGCAATGTGGGCTGTGTTGTATCTTACCTGGGGTGGCGTGGTGGGGTTCCGAATTGGCGTCATCATGTGGGTGCTGAGAGGGTAGGCACTGTCCCCTGGGGAGGTGGTGATGGGTATCATCAGTGGGGTTGTGACATTACTCAGTATCTGACATGCATGCATGCACAGTGGCATTTATACTCACCGACCAGCCATGTATCACCATGCCGCCCAGCTTCTATGTCCCGGTTTAGGGTAGACATTCTGTAGATGAAACTGTCGTGGGTGGAGCCTGGATAGTGGGCGTATACTGGGGTGATGATTCCCTTGGCATCACATACTACCTGGGCGTTGGTAAAACCGCCGGGATACCGCCAAACTCGTGATGAGCCCTAAGTCTCTTACTAAGATGCCAATCATTTTTTTAAAAGTGCAATTGAATTTGGATATCTGCACAATTTTTGATGCACAAAAAGAATTTCAAAGCTTCCTTAGTACTTCTCAGGTTATACTTTTTATAGGTCGGGACAAGCCACTCATAGGGCAGATTCCTGTACTGTGGACATATAAACAAGAAGTGCGTAAGATCTCCTGCTCCTTTCCCACAGATCCTACATGTAGGCGAATCACCTGTGCCCCGAGAGCTTACCACTGCTACCAGTGTAAGTATCACTAACCCCACCTTTGAAAACAGTGTTCTAGCTACCTTATCATCAATACAAGATATGTTTTTCTCTAAACCTAATGAGCATTTTAGCCTGATGTAATTTGCTTTTATACCTACCAGACCAATCTCTAAAATGATAGCCTTATAATAATGATCTTTGTACCTCTGTTTGATAACATTTTTTGTTACCACATATTCTCGGGGTTCAGGGTGAACATTGAATGAAGACCAAGTTTCCCACTTAAATTGTGTACATAATTAACCCAAGGGAGAGGTCTAGCCCCTTCTTGGGCAAGCACATCAAAGAGATCTTTTTATACATTCCAAGGGCTGGTGATGTACCAAGCTTTAAACAATAGAATAAGGGACGTAACTTAACATCAAAGATGAGGCCATCCAACCCCAGCTCTAATCTTGGAGGGAGGGAAAGTGCGCTTATTGGGAGAGAAAAGAGAACGTTCAGTATGGCCATTTCCCTCTGCTCCATCCTACCAAGATCAGAGTGACCCAAGTCTCTGTGCCATACAAAGCAGAGGAATGTGCACAGGCTCGCAGGACCTCCAATGTTTGAGGTACTACATTCCCACCATAATACTGCATAAAGCTTTGCACTGCCCCCTTGCCTTTTATAGTTAAGTGAAGACTTTTCAACATGCTTCCCCCATAGACCTCTTTCATCAAACGAAACCTCAGATCATTATAAAATTAAACTCTTTCGATCGTGCCTGACGTTAAGCGAGTTGGGGGAAAGGGCTTCCCATATCTCGTTGACCAAAGCAGAGCCTTGTTTTTGGTTAGATTACTTTCAAGGCTAGACTTGCTGATATTCAGTCAAACAGGTTTAACGCCTTCTGGACACTCACTCTCATTTTACTGATCAAAACTGTATCATCAGCATACAGGAGGATTCCCATTTTCCTCCCTCATAACATAGGGGCATCCATTTGACATTGTTCAGTCTCTTTAGCAATCTGATTTATATACACGCTGAAGAGTGTGGGGGCAATAACACAACCCTGTTTAACACCCTTAGAGACCAGAAATGGTTTAGATAAACCTTTGCATACCATGGTACTATTAACTGGAAAAGTGTGTCTCTTGGTGTCCTACATGGGTCTTGTACATTAATCGAGCCTCACATTTATATTCTTACCTTAATGCACCTCTCAATTATATAACGGCCTGAATGGCCAACTGGCTCATGTCTATTTAATTTGTGGCAGCTGGTTCTCACATGCAAGCCATTTGATTGATCAAATCTGGCTACAATATTTCCTTACCCTCTCAGCCTGATCCTCTTTCGTGTATTGGTGTATAACTAGTAGTCTTAGCTACAATTTTGCAATGGATTTATAAACCAAATTTTTCCAGCTTATAAACAAGATTTTGGAAATGCCTACTAAATCAATAACATTTCATGCCACAATGGTGCATTAATATACATTTGGGGTGTACATGCTATTAGTTGATCCTGGCACCCAGATGGAGGATAAATGTGTCCTTTATCTTGTGCCAGTTGGCTGTTTGCACTCATGGCATATTCCAGTTTGCCGGGTATGTTCTCCTCCTCTAATGGTTGTCAGTAGTAGTTATAAAAAGATGGGTTTTCCCATTTACATTTTCTAGCTCTCTCTCAACCAAAGCCTATTTTAATGTTTAACCTCTCACTCAATCAAAGCATATTTTATTGTCGACCTCTCCTTTAAATAAATCCTTTTCATGTTCTACCGGGAGCCAAAACTGAAGCCATTTACCTTAACTACTCTAGCAACATACTGCCTCTACATCTGCCTACAAATGACTATTGCAAACATTGAAAATGTCATACCCGATTTATAATATGTTTGCTTGAACACACCAAAACCCTTGGTCTGAATTCCAGCAATATTTGAGTGAAACTTGATTGGAAGGAAAAGCCCGATATTCATGAGATTAAGTATTCTGTCTAAATATGTTTGTCCAGGCCTGTTGTTATGAAGTAAAATCTTTGAAATGGTGGCAGAGCAACCTACTGGTCAAGGAATTGATGCTACTGCGAGTTTTGTACTGTTGGTCCGCACAACTATCATTGTACTCAGTGCAGTGCGTTTACTTTCATTATTAAGCAGCGCTATGTTTTCAGTGCTTTCGTCACAAAGAAATATCTATGAGCTTAATAAAACAGAATAACATATATAATTACATTAGCACAAACAAGTTTATCAAACAGAGTGGTTGAAGAGGGCATCCTATACTAATGAGCTAACACCAGAAATAAAAACGTATTATTAAAACTACTCTTGCACGTAATTAAACTGATAAAGAAACCATCACTGCCCACTGCTCTAATGAAAACCATGAACAAACAGTTATGTTTGTTGTATTTTATGAAAATGACCAAAAGCCATTTCCTCTCTCACCTAAAGGGAGAGGAAACATCGAGTCTGGTCCTGTGCAATTTTGTTACGCTATCCTGGAGATTGAGGAGAGCATACTGGCGATAACACTTTCAAGCATATCAGCCAAGGATACAGAATATAATTGGAAGCACATATCAACATAAACAATCCTCATATTGCTTGATGTGGACTGGTTTGTAGGTTGAATTATCCCCGGACAACAAACAGCAATGAGGAGACCTCACGGCTGTCTTAAATGGGGGTGTTTGAGTGGCTTCGGTGGCATGGAACACTCATTTAACTTGTACCTTATTGTAAAAGTACTATTATATGAACACACGTGTTTTTCTTCCTGCGGGGAGCTTAGTCCAGCCTTCAATATGGTTGACAAAAATCAAGGGGGTAATTCATGGAATTTCGCACAAAAGTGGCGCATGCGGCTGGTGCACAGTGTCCCGTGCGATAGACTGCGCCAGCCGCGTGCGATAAAATCCATTTCATCGCACAGCGTATTCATGGATTTTAGCCTCCAAAACCAGCCATGGCGCAGAGTGGCGCAGCGACCCTGCAGCAGCGCCAGTTACATCCCCAAGAACGCCCTCGCGCAAGGAAAATCCATCAAAAGTCCCAATTCAGCGCAAAGGGCTGCGCTAACCCTGGACGAGTTTACAGGGCTGCCAAACAGCAAATGCCAAGCGGGGAACGTGTATTTCAGGGGTGCGCGGGAAGTTCCACACGCGATTGTGCTGGGTATGTGTATTTCAGGGGTGCGCGGGAAGTTTCACACGCGACTGTGCCGGGTACGTGTATTTCATGGGTGCGCCGGAAGTTTCACACGCGAATGTGCTGGGTACGTGTATTTCAGGGCCGCGCGGGAAGTGGCACACGCGATTTCAGCAGGGTACGTGCATTTCGTGGTGTGCGGGAAGTTCCACACGAGATTGGGCTGGGTACGTATATTTCAGGGGTGCGCGGGAAGTTTCACACGCGATTGTGCTGGGTACGTGTATTTCAGGGGTGCGCAGGAAGTGCCACACGCGATTTCAGCAGGGTACGTGCATTTCGGGGTGCGCGGGAAGTTCCACACGCGATTGGGCTGGGTACCTGTATTTCAGGGGTGCGCGGGAAGTTACACACGCGATTGTGCTGGGTACGTGTATTTCAGGGGTGCGCGGGAAGTTTCACACGCGATTGTGCCGGGTATGTGTATTTCAGGGGTGCGCGGGAAGTTTCACACGCGATTGTGCTGGGTACGTGTATTTCAGGGGTGTGCGGGAAGTTGCACACGCGATTGTGCCAGGTATGTGTATTTCAGGGGTGTGCGGGAAGTATCACACGCGATTGAGCTGGGTACGTGTATTTCAGCGGTGCCCGGGAAGTGCCACACGCGATTTCAGCAGGGTACGTGCATTTCGGGGTGCGCGGGAAGTTCCACACGCGATTGGGCTGGGTACGTGTATTTCAGGGGTTCGCGGGAAGTTTCACATGTGATTGTGCCGGGTACCAGTATTTCATGGGTGCGTGGGAAGTTTCACACACGAATGTGCTGGGTACATGTATTTCAGGGGTGCGTGGTAAGTGGCACACCCGATTTCAGCAGGGTACATGCATTTTGTGGTGTGCGGGAAGTTCCACACACGATTGGGCTGGGTACGTGTATTTCAGGGGTGCGCGGGAAGTTGGTACGTGTATTTCAGGGGTGCGCGGGAAGTTTCACACGCGATTGTGCTGGGTACGTGTATTTCAGGGGTGCGCGGGAAGTGCCACACGCGATTTCAGCAGGGTACGTGTATTTTGGGGTGCGCGGGAAGTTCCACACGCGATTGGGCTGGGTACGTGTATTTCAGGGGTGTGCGGGAAGTTTCACACGCGATTGTGCTGGGTACGTGTATTTCAGAGGTTTTCGGGAAGTTTCACACGTGATTGTGCCGGGTACGTGTATTTCAGGGGTGCGCAGGAATTTTCGCACGCGACTGGGCCTGGGAGAGCGGGCTACATGTATTGCTGTGGTGGGCAGGAAGATTTACACGGTCGCCTACAACGCGCCAAAAAAGACAGTCCTATCCGGAAACAAGTACGCCAGCATGAAGCCGGCGTACGTCGACTCGCAGGAAGCAGGCGTACGTCGACAAGCGCAGCATAAAAGTGCGCGCAAACAACAAACAAGCTCATACGGCAGGATGAATATACTGTACCTAGCAGCAGTGGCCGTGGGATACCTCAGGAGGAGGAGGAGGATAGTCAGGGCCAGAATCTTCACACCCAGAACCAGCCTTTTTGGGATGCCTGATGACCAGGTGTATGGGAGGTACAGGTTTCCACCTCACATAATACTCGACCTGGTCAGTGAGTGGGAGGATGACCTCACATCACCCACCCTCTGCTCCCAAGCACACACCCCCCTGGAGAAGGTCCTCAATGTACTGCACTTCTTGGCTACCGGATCATTTCAGCGGACAAGGGCCATAGTGGGGGGGGTGTCACAGGCCACGCAGTCACGGTGCCTACACCAGGTGTTGGCCATCATCACTGCACGCCCATCAGTCCGCAGGCACATATACCTGCCCAGAACACCTGCAGAAAGGCAGGCTGCCGCCCAGGATTTCTATGGGGTGGCACGATTCCCCAAAATGCTAGGTGCCATTGATTGCACCCCTGTGGCTCTACGTCCCCCCAGGGCATCTGAGCACATCTATAGAAACCGCAAGCACTGGCATTCCATCAACGTCCAGGTAGTATGTGATGCCAAGGGAATCATCACCTCAGTATATGCCAACTATCCAGAGTCCACCCACGACAGCTTCATTTACAGAATGTCAACCCTAAACCGGGACATGGAAGCTGGGCGGCATGGTGATGCATGGCTGCTTGGTGAGTATAAATGCCACTGCACATGCATGCATGTCAGATACAGAGTAATGTCACTACCCCACTAATGATACCCATCATCACCTCCCCAGGGGACAGTGCCTACCCTCTGAGCACCCACATGATGACACCAATTCGGAACCCCATCACGCCTCTCGAGGTAAGATACAACACAGCCCATATTGCAACCCGGGGCATAGTGGAGCGCACATTCGGAGTGCTCAAGTCACGCTTTCGCTCCCTTGACCATTCTGGCGGGCAGCTGTTATACGCTCCCCCAGTAGTGTGCAGGATCATAGTGGCAGCATGTGTCCTGCACAATGTTGCAACACGCCGGGGCCTGGCTGTGGACATGGTGGTACACCCACATCCCCAACCACATGCACGCCCGCTGCGCATGGGAGGGGAAAGGGCACGGGATGAAGCAGCCCATACGCAGCTGGTGGCTAATTACTTCACAGAGAAATCACACCCCTGTGGAGTGCACACAGCCCTGGCACATACCATCTGACAATCAATGATGCCTCAATCAGACAATGATGATAAATGAGGGGACAGTCAACTGTCACAACCATAGCAGCCTGAGATTGTTCACCTGGAAGTGTTACAATGTGTGCATCCCTACCTACACAAACACCACCAATGCAGTGTCATCAAAAGACACACTTCTATGCAGCAAAAACCCCTCCCCGGCACCGCCACACAGCACACCATGGCATGTCATGCAATGTGAGATGAAACAAAGTAATCCCCACAACATGACACAAGTGTCAGAAAGTTCAGTGTCCCTAATGGAAACTGGCCACACATGAACTGCTCACAGTAATGCAGGACCAACAACACACATGAGCAAATATTTAGCAATAATACAAATCAGCTACACAACCTCAAGCCTACCATAAACATGACAGTACGAATTTCAAAAAATGTGTAGTCTCACTACCTGATAATGCCAGCACTTCGACCACTTCCAACTGTACAGTGTTGGCGCCACGCAAAAGTGTAGGTGCACTGCTTACAACATGGACTCCATCTCCAAAGTAGACGGCCTTGTGAAGAAATGAGGAATGGACCTGCAAATCAGGAGGATGAGATGGATGCAGGGGCACATATCAATACACCATGCAGTGTAAAATACAACAACAATATGCAATAGGAATGTATACACAGTATTGACTACAGACTGACCACACAGCACATGGGAGTCCAACGTCACTGTGTAAGTCAATGTCACTTGGGCACACCCTTAGCAAGCGCATGGAACCGGGAAGCAGGAGGGGTGTGTGTCACACAAACCCAAGCATCTAAGCCAAATTCAGGACAAGCCTGCATGTGCCCAGCCACAATACAGTGGATGCCCATGGGATCCACACAAGGCAACACACTGAAAAAAAATTCAAAAATCAAAAATCAAAAATGGCTATGTATGGCCCAGGGTGGGGGGGGAGGCCACCCAGGAGGTCCGAGGAGAGGGTGCACACCAAAACCCACCTGTGTGGATTCTGCTGAAAAAAAACACCTCCATGGGCTCTTGCCTGCACAGCTACCCTATTGTGGGAGAATCACTGCTGTCGCTCTCCCCACCCTCTGCAGCTGCATCAGGAGGTGGTGGCAGCCCACGCAAAGCCCTAGTCTGGTCCTCCATGGCAGCAAGCATGCAGGTGTGGAAGGTCTGGTTCTGGAGGATAATCGTCCGGAGGTCCCCTTGCAACAACTCACGGGATGCCCGGACCTCCTCCCGAGTTGCCTGCATCTCAGCTGAGAGCGTACGTGTGAGACGCCCCAGCTGCTGTTCTGTCCTCGTGTCAATTGAAGCCTCAAGCTCAACAAGAGTCTGTTAGGCGGAAACCTGTGCAGTTCCCTCTGGGACCACTGAAAAAGATTTAGGACTACAGGTGTTTGGCAGTAAACCCACTTGGTAGCAGTCTGTACCACACAGATTCACTTGGTAGCTGTGGCTGAGCAGTCAGACTTCTCTCAAGAAAAGTTAGGGCCGTATGTGGAGTATAAAAAATAGGGCAGTTCACACAGTAGAACAAGCAAACACGGAACAGAGCTTCGGTGTAAAGATATATAGTTATTTATTTATAAAGACACATCTATGAAAAACACACTGGCACTAATACGGTAAACAACTACAATCACAATTACTATAAGTATCTCACTCCTCTAACAATAGTTCGACAAGTCTAGGTTCAACGGCACCACTTATTTGCAGACAGAGGTGAATGGTTTAACCTAGATGGCACTCTAGTATTCGTTAGTACGGGAGAGAAAAAGCAGGGTATGAAATCAACTCAGTACCAACACTTTTACGAACAAATGCAAGGCAGGTAAGGCAGGGTCTACTGTAGATCGCAAAGTTCAGAGGCCAGGCCCACTCGGAGAGAGGCAAAGTGATATGTCCCAAAAAGTATCACAGTGGAAATGCACTTCAAGTCTTTGTCGCAAATTGTCACAGAAAGATTGGACCAGTTCAGAACACAAAGTTAAGAAGGCTTGGAGGCGACCCAATGGAGAGGCAAGGATTAAGACACCTCACGCTAACCGCCACAAGGGAAGCCAGGCGGACACGGTACCTTGTATGTGGCGAGACAATCCGGCGGGGGCAGTTGTTCCTGGTGGTGGATGCAAGTCGGGGCTTTGCCAAGCGAAGAGATGATCTCGTCGTCGAAGGAAAGTTGAGGATCGTTGCACCACCAGGGAAGAGACCAGCCGCAGGGTGCTCCCTCACAAGGCACCACCTTTTGGTCGCGGTACGGGTTAGTGGCTATCCGGTTGCCGGGGTGCTCAGCACGGGCAATTCGACCACTACGCCCTGGAAGCGAAGAAAAAGCAAAGGGGACTGGTTGTGCCCACCAGTCAGGGGAAGAAGACTCTCCGGCGGGGAGATCTCCTCTGTCGTTGGGAAGTGGTGAGTCGGTTCAGCAGGGCTCCACCGGAGCTGTCGTCGTTGCAGGTCGGCTCAGCTTTACCCTCGTTGGATTCTTAGGTCCTGTGGCGACTTCTGAAGATCCAGTCCCAAAAGCCCTGCTTTTATGCAGAAAACCCCCATTCATTCAGCCTAGCTGTCAATCAAAACACTCTAAGTGGTGAGTGGGGTGGCTCACCACTTGGGCCAATCACACCAGAGTGCGACATGAGTTGGCAAGGCAACTCAGTCCAGGGTGCCTAAACCCCCTCCCACACCCCTGTGGTACCCAGACAGAATGGCACCACTTTGGAGAGCCTCTGTGTAGAAGCCCGCCAAAAGTGGATCAAAGGGCTCAACCTTTGGTTCGGAGTTACAGAGACGAACACAGACGCCATTTTAAAAACCGAGTTCTGGCAGAAAATACCAACCGATAGATTTATTTAAGACAAATAAACCGGTGGTATGTTAGAGACTAACAGGAAAAAGTATTAGCCTCCAACAATGGGAAGAATCCCATAGAGTTATATTCGGGGTCGAATATAACAAGTAGTTTCCACTGCCACCAGCCAAAACTCGACGAGTGGGGACGGGACAGTGCCCCTCGAATAACAGACCCAGGGGCAATCGAATTACCCCTACTAGTACGTCCACAATAGGATGGTTTGACTAGTTCTGTTAGTAAATTTAGGTCTAGTAAAGCCAATGGTGACTTTACATGCCCGGGGAGACAGTAGTCAGTCCCAGGGTATGGAGTCTATGGTGGGGATCCTCTAGGACGCCCCACTGTTACGGCACGGAGGGTGCGGTGTAACACACATAGCAAAACATATGAGACCCTATGGAGTAAAAGACCCCATAGCCCATAGAACACATTGACATTCAAAGGAATTAACCACATTCATGTCCAAGAGTGGGAGAAAAGAGTCTCACTATTGGCAGGATGGAAAAAAACAAACTCCAGAAATCCAGCAAAGCTGCTGGGGGACTCACTAGGTTAGGAAATTCAGACTAAACAGAGAATTCTCCCTAACACTCGCCCCCTCCCCCAGACTAAGGGACAGGAGGATTTAATCCACTCCTGGATGAATCTCATACCTCTAGTCGATGACATACATCCTAGAGAGACCATCAGCATTTTGGTGGTGACACCCTGACCTGTGCTCAATGGTGAAATCAAACCCTTGCAGGCAGATCGACCATCTCAGTAGTTTTGGGTTTTCCCCTTTCATTTGCATTAACCATCTCAAGGGTTGGTGGTCAGTCTGAATGACAAAAGTAGAACCATACAAGTATGGCCTAAACTTCTTCAGAGCCCAAACGATAGCAAAGCATTCTCTTTCGATTGTTGCCCACCTTGTTTCAGGATCCTTCAGCTTGCGGCTGATGAAGCAAACGGGGTGCTCCGTACCTTTCCCATCCAGTTGACTGAGTACGGCACCTATTCCTACATTTGAAGCATCTGTCTGCACAATGAAAGTTTGGTGGTAATCAGGAGCTCTGAGTGCTGGGGCTTGGCAAAGAGCCTTTTTCAGTTTTTCAAAAGCCTGATTGCACTCCTCGTTCCATCTAACCTTTTTAGGAAATTTGGGAGAGGAGATGACATTCAGAGGAGAAGCTATGGTCCCAAAGTTCTCAATGAAATTCCTGTAATACCCAGTGAGGCCTAGGAAGTCTCTCACTTGGTCTGAGTAGTAGGTGTTGTCCAATTTTGTACAGCTTCAATCTTACTGAGCAAAGGCCTAATTTCTCCACCTCCTACCTCATGTCCAAGATAGACTACCTTACTCTGTCCAATTTGGCATTTACTCGCCTTTATGGTCAGATTGGCGCATCCAAGAGCCTGCAAAACATCTCTTAGGTGGTTTACATGTTCTTCCCAGGAATTGCTGAACACTGCTATGTCATCCAAGTATGCCATGCAGAAGTCCTCCATCCCATTCAGAACCTGGTTTACCATCCGTTGAAATGTAGCAGGTGCATTTTTCAATCCGAAGCGCATTACCTTAAACTGGTACAAGCCAACGGGGGTAGAAAATGCAGTTTTCTCCTTGGCATGGTCTGTCAGGGCTATTTGCCAATAGCCTGACGTCAAGTCAAATGTGCTGAGGAACTTGGCAGAACCAAGTCTATACACCAACTCATCTGTCCTTGGCAAAGGGTGGGCATCAGTTGTGGTGACTGCATTAAGAGCTCTATAATCCACGCAGAATCTAAGTTCTTTAGATCCGGCCTTTGGTACTAACACAACTGGGCTAGACCATGGACTAGTTGAGGGCTCTATTACCCCGAGATCAAGCATCTTGCTGACCTCACCTTTGATGTGGGTTTGTACGTTTTCTGACATTCGGTATCCTCTGCTTTTGACTGGCAGACAGTCACCAGTGAGTATGTCATGCTGGCCCCAAGGGGTCAAGCCTGGTGAAAGTGAGAACAGAGAGGCAAACTGATTTAACATAGATTTGCACTCTTCTTTTTGCTCAGGTGTCAGATTGGAGGAGAGATTTACTCCTTCAATTTTTTTCATCTAAAAGTAAGCCTCTGAGGAGATCCGGAAGAGCTTCACTCTCTTCTTCTTCCTTGGATGATGCTAGAAGCAACGCTCCTACATCAGGTCTTGAGACATATGCTTTGAGTCGGTTGGTCTGGAAGACTGTCGGAGCCTCCTTGGGATTGCCCAAGTCCACCAGATAGTTGACCTCCCTGAGTTTACCCACAACTCTGAAGGGTCCCATCCATTTGTCTTGCAAGGCCCTCTGCCTTGTTGGGATCATAATGAGAACTAGCTGGTCTTCAGTGAACTCAACCATGTTAGCCTTTTGATCATGCCAGTGCTTGACCAATGCTTGTCCAGCTTTCAAGTTATCACTTGCTTCCGTCATCATGTGCGACATTCTCCTCCGGAGACCTATCACGTAGTCAGTCACTCTGACTGGCTTGGGGGAAGGAGCACTCTCCAACCCCTCCTTAATCAGGGCCAATGGACCTCTGATGGGAAGAATCCCATAGAGTTATATTCGGGGTCGAATATAACAAGTAGTTTCCACTGCCACCAGCCAAAACTCGACGAGTGGGGACGGGACAGTGCCCCTCGAATAACAGACCCAGGGGCAATCGAATTACCCCTACTAGTACGTCCACAATAGGATGGTTTGACTAGTTCTGTTAGTAAATTTAGGTCTAGTAAAGCCAATGGTGACTTTACATGCCCGGGGAGACAGTAGTCAGTCCCAGGGTATGGAGTCTATGGTGGGGATCCTCTAGGACGCCCCACTGTTACGGCACGGAGGGTGCGGTGTAACACACATAGCAAAACATATGAGACCCTATGGAGTAAAAGACCCCATAGCCCATAGAACACATTGACATTCAAAGGAATTAACCACATTCATGTCCAAGAGTGGGAGAAAAGAGTCTCACTATTGGCAGGATGGAAAAAAACAAACTCCAGAAATCCAGCAAAGCTGCTGGGGGACTCACTAGGTTAGGAAATTCAGACTAAACAGAGAATTCTCCCTAACACTCGCCCCCTCCCCCAGACTAAGGGACAGGAGGATTTAATCCACTCCTGGATGAATCTCATACCTCTAGTCGATGACATACATCCTAGAGAGACCATCAGCATTTTGGTGGTGACACCCTGACCTGTGCTCAATGGTGAAATCAAACCCTTGCAGGCAGATCGACCATCTCAGTAGTTTTGGGTTTTCCCCTTTCATTTGCATTAACCATCTCAAGGGTTGGTGGTCAGTCTGAATGACAAAAGTAGAACCATACAAGTATGGCCTAAACTTCTTCAGAGCCCAAACGATAGCAAAGCATTCTCTTTCGATTGTTGCCCACCTTGTTTCAGGATCCTTCAGCTTGCGGCTGATGAAGCAAACGGGGTGCTCCGTACCTTTCCCATCCAGTTGACTGAGTACGGCACCTATTCCTACATTTGAAGCATCTGTCTGCACAATGAAAGTTTGGTGGTAATCAGGAGCTCTGAGTACTGGGGCTTGGCAAAGAGCCTTTTTCAGTTTTTCAAAAGCCTGATTGCACTCCTCGTTCCATCTAACCTTTTTAGGAAATTTGGGAGAGGAGATGACATTCAGAGGAGAAGCTATGGTCCCAAAGTTCTCAATGAAATTCCTGTAATACCCAGTGAGGCCTAGGAAGTCTCTCACTTGGTCTGAGTAGTAGGTGTTGTCCAATTTTGTACAGCTTCAATCTTACTGAGCAAAGGCCTAATTTCTCCACCTCCTACCTCATGTCCAAGATAGACTACCTTACTCTGTCCAATTTGGCATTTACTCGCCTTTATGGTCAGATTGGCGCGTCCAAGAGCCTGCAAAACATCTCTTAGGTGGTTTACATGTTCTTCCCAGGAATTGCTGAACACTGCTATGTCATCCAAGTATGCCATGCAGAAGTCCTCCATCCCATTCAGAACCTGGTTTACCATCCGTTGAAATGTGGCAGGTGCATTTTTCAATCCGAAGCGCATTACCTTAAACTGGTACAAGCCAACGGGGGTAGAAAATGCAGTTTTCTCCTTGGCATGGTCTGTCAGGGCTGTTTGCCAATAGCCTGACGTCAAGTCAAATGTGCTGAGGAACTTGGCAGAACCAAGTCTATACACCAACTCATCTGTCCTTGGCAAAGGGTGGGCATCAATTGTGGTGACTGCATTAAGAGCTCTATAATCCACGCAGAATCTAAGTTCTTTAGATCCGGCCTTTGGTACTAACACAACTGGGCTAGACCATGGACTAGTTGAGGGCTCTATTACCCCGAGATCAAGCATCTTGCTGACCTCACCTTTGATGTGGGTTTGTACGTTTTCTGACATTCGGTATCCTCTGCTTTTGACTGGCAGACAGTCACCAGTGAGTATGTCATGCTGGCCCCAAGGGGTCAAGCCTGGTGAAAGTGAGAACAGAGAGGCAAACTGATTTAACATAGATGTGCACTCTTCTTTTTGCTCAGGTGTCAGATTGGAGGAGAGATTTACTCCTTCAATTTTTTTCATCTAAAAGTAAGCCTCTGAGGAGATCCGGAAGAGCTTCACTCTCTTCTTCTTCCTTGGATGATGCTAGAAGCAACGCTCCTACATCAGGTCTTGAGACATATGCTTTGAGTCGGTTGGTCTGGAAGACTGTCGGAGCCTCCTTGGGATTGCCCAAGTCCACCAGATAGTTGACCTCCCTGAGTTTACCCACAACTCTGAAGGGTCCCATCCATTTGTCTTGCAAGGCCCTCTGCCTTGTTGGGATCATAATGAGAACTAGCTGGTCTTCAGTGAACTCAACCATGTTAGCCTTTTGATCATGCCAGTGCTTGACCAATGCTTGTCCAGCTTTCAAGTTATCACTTGCTTCCGTCATCATGTGCGACATTCTCCTCCGGAGACCTATCACGTAGTCAGTCACTCTGACTGGCTTGGGGGAAGGAGCACTCTCCAACCCCTCCTTAATCAGGGCCAATGGACCTCTGATGGGATGACCATAGAGAAGCTCGAAGGGAGAATAACCTAATCCCTCCTGAGGGACTTCTCTATAAGCAAAGAGAAGGCATGGCAGTAGAAGGTCCCACTTTCGTTTAAGGGGTTCTTCTAAAGCACCTATCATGCTCTTCATGGTTCGGTCGAACCGTTCTACCAACCCATTGGTTTGTGGGTGGTAAGCTGTTGAGAACTTGTAAGTAACTCCACAGGTTTTCCACATGGCTTTCATGTAGTGGGACATAAAGTTTGACCCGCTGTCAGAGATTACTTCCTTAGGAAACCCGACCCTGGTAAAAATACCAAGGAGGGCCTTAGCCACAGCCGGAGCTGTAACAGTCCACATAGGAGTTGCCTCAGGATACCTAGTAGCATGGTCTACTACAACAAGTATAAACCTGTTGCCTGAGGAGGTTGGAGGATCAAGGGGACCAACAATGTCAATCCCTACGCTCTCAAATGGGACTCCCACAACTGGGAGAAGCACTAAAGGTGCCACATTCTTGGCGCCAACCTTACCAGAGGTCTGGCAGGTGTGGCAGCTCCTGCAGTGTTTTTCTACTTCGGCCCCCATCTTCGGCCAATAAAAGTAGAGAGAAAGCCTTTCCTTAGTCTTCTTGAAACTCAAGTGACAAGCCAGTTCTCTTGGGGTACTACAAGTCGTTTGTAGTCTCCAGGTGCAGACTCGGTCGGTTCACTGTAGAAGAGGCCATCTTCCCAGTGCAACCTGTATTTCCCAGGCTCTTGCCCTTCAGCCTGAGCTTCTGCCTGATGGCGAAGACCTTCCAGAGTTGGACAGTCTCTCTGTCCCTTAGTGAAGTCTGCCCTGCTGGGTCCACCTTCTGCCAGTAAAGACTGCAGCTCAGGATGGTCAACAGGATCCAGATCTCCAATGAGTTCCTGGCCTTCCATTAGCTCTTCTTCAGAGTCTAATTCTACCACCCAGGGTTGTACCGCCCTCTCAGCCTCAGCTGGATGGGGAGTTACGGGTGTAACTTTGGACAACTGCGGGGAAGTCCTTGTTGGCTGCACTGAAATGCTGGCTGCTGGTTTCGGTATAGAAGTCTTAGGTTTCCCTTTCGCTTCTGACTTCTTTGAGACCGCAGCTGACAATTCCAGTGGAGCAGGAGTGATATCTTTCTTCATCATCTCCTGGAGAGTACCTCTCATGGTTCTCTCCCTTGCAGGTCTGGTTAGCTCCTGTAACTGTTTACTAGGAGGTCTGGGGGTATGCAACACAACTCTGAGAGTTTTCAAATCGTTACCCAACAGAATGCGTCCTGGTACCTCACTCTGTATGCTGACAGGTATCTTCAAAGTCATGTCGTTACAAGGAATGAGAACTGGTAATTGGGGAAGCATCTGCACAGGCCCTCCAGCTAACTTGGTGAGGCGTTTGGATGCCTTAGCAACATCCTCAGCCTGAAAAAAATATTTATCCACCACAGTTATGCTGGCCCCAGTGTCCCTAATGGCAGGGGTCTCCTGACCATTCACCTGGACACTGTCCTTATAATACTCTTTAGTATTATCGGGGATGGAGTTATAGACATCTAAATTCTGTTGTTCCCACAAACCCAGAGACACTAAAGAAACACTGGCTGAGACTCCAATGGGTTCAACAGCCAGCAGTAGAAAGTTCCCACTTGCCATTTGGACTTCCTCCTCTGGAGCGAAGGCTAAGGAGACAAGCTGGACCCCTGAAGGTTTACCCTTACATCTGGGATCTCCTTTCACGTGGTCAGTCGAGCCACAAACAAAGCATTTACCGAATGCTTTCTGGAATGGTGGCTTGTTCTGGCCTCCTTCCGGTTTGGCACCAGACGGTATACTATTCTGCTGCGGTTTTCATTGTGGCTTACCCTTCTGGTTTTGTTTGGGGCCCTCTTTGGAATTGAGGTATTAGAATTCTCTTTTGAGTCTTTTTTAGGCTGTTTTCCCTCATCCTTTTTCTGAGTTGCCCCAGAATCCTTATGAGTAGCCCTGTTGGCAACCCACAAGTCAGCAGCCTTAGCTAGCTTCCTGGAATCCAATTCCTTCGAATCAGCCAAGTGCTGTCTGAGCTCAGGAGAACAGGCATCATAAATAGACTCCAACATAAAAAGATTCTTCATACCCTCATAAGTGTTCACCTTGTAACCCTTAATCCATGCCTCTAAGTTTTTCAACCCTTCACTCACCCAGGTAGCCCAAGGGGTACCATCATGCTTTTTGAGGATTCTAAACCTCTTCAGATACTGGGAAGGGGTCTTCCCGAATCTAGCTATCAAAGCTAGTTTCACACTTTCGTAATCCTTCTTATCCACCTCCCCCAACTCCATTACCACATCAGTCGCAACAGGGGGAAGCCTAGAGAACAACCAGGGAAGTAACTCATTCCCGGTGATGTCCTGGAGCCCATGATTATATTCAAACAGTTTTAACCAATCCAACACATCCAATCTCGGTTCATACATACCCACTAATTCCTTAGGCATCTGGGGTCTTTTGGGACTGGAACTTCTAGAGGAACCAGAGGAGAGAGAAGCATTTTCCACAGACAACTTTTTCATCTCTAACTCATGATTAAGTTCTATTTCTCTGAGTCTTAACTCAGCTTGCTTCTGCTCAGCCTGGGCATTCATCCGTTCGAACTCTAGCTCTTGGTTTCTTTCAGATTGAGCTAAAAAACGCTTGTATTCTAATTCGAGCTTCATTTTTTCAAGTTCAAAATAAGCAGGGTAACTTGTGGGACCTGGTATGGGCCCCATAGGTACAGTAGGTAAGGCAGACAGAGGCTCAGAGTGGCTAACTTCATTAGGTTCACTTTCCTCTTCTGACTCATTATCAAGACTTTGATTCAGATCAATAACATTACTGTTTTCTATATTCGCTGGGGAAGTTGGTTCCTCTGAACCAGTACCCAGACTTTGGTTTTCCAGCAATCTTGCTATCAGTTCTACTTTCTTGATTCTTACAGAAAGATTCTTTTGTCTACAGAGAGCTCTCAAACTCTCAGTATTTTCACCTGACAAGGATTCTTGACTGTAAACTTCCATACTAGACATGTTTTTGAAAGGTGCTTTTTAGTGCTAAGCTTTGTGGATAGTTATCCTAAAGTGTTGAAAAGCACTCTAAACTGTATACTCAATACAAATCCCACCGCTGTACACCAGTGTTAGGTGGAAACCTGTGCAGTTCCCTCTGGGACCACTGCAAAAGATTTAGGACTACAGGTGTTTGGCAGTAAACCCACTTGGTAGCAGTCTGTACCACACAGATTCACTTGGTAGCTGTGGCTGAGCAGTCAGACTTCTCTCAAGAAAAGTTAGTTGGTATGTGGAGTATACAAAATAGGGCAGTTCACACAGTAGAACAAGCAAACACTGAACAGAGCTTCGGTGGAAAGATATATAGTTATTTATTTATAAAGACACATCTATAAAAAACACACTGGCACTAATATGGTAAACAACTTCAATCACAATTACTATAAATATCTCACTTCTCTAACAATAGTTCGACAAGTCTAGGTTCAACGGCACCACTCATTTGCAGACAGAGGTAAATGCTTTAACCTAGATGGCACTCTAGTATTCGTTAGGATGGGAGAGAAAAGGCAGGGTATGAAATCAACTCGGTACCAACACTTTTACAAACAAATGCAAGTCAGGAAAGGCAGGGTCTACTGTAGATTGCAAAGTTCAGAGGCCAGGCCCACTCGGAGAGAGGCAAGGCGATATGTGCCAAAAAGTATCACAGTGGAAATGCACTTCGAGTCTTTGTCGCAAATTGTCACAGAAAGATTGGACCAGTTCAGAACAGAAAGTTAAGAATGCTTCGAGGCGACCCAATGGAGAGGCAAGGATTAAGACACCTCACGCTAACCGTCACAAGGGAAGCCAGGCGGACACGGTACCTTGTATGTGGCGAGACAGCTCCGGCGGGGGCAGTTGTTCCTGGTGGTGGATGCAAGTCGGGGCTTTGCCAAGAGAAGAGATGATCTCGTCGTCGAAGGAAAGTTGAAGATCATTGCACCACCAGGGAAGAGACCAGCCGCGCAGTGCTCCGTCACAAGACACCACCTTTTGGTCACGGTACGGGTTAGTGGCTATCCGGTTGCCGGGGTGCTCATCACGGGCAATTCGACCACTACGCCCTGGAAGCGAAGAAAAAGCAAAGGGGACTGGTTGTGCCCACCAGTCAGGGGAAGAAGACTCTCCGGCGGGGAGATCTCCTCTGTCTTTGGGAAGTGGTGAGTCGGTTCAGCAGGGCTCCACCGGAGGTG
Organism: Ambystoma mexicanum; assembly: GCF_040938575.1. Taxonomy (NCBI): domain Eukaryota; kingdom Metazoa; phylum Chordata; class Amphibia; order Caudata; family Ambystomatidae; genus Ambystoma; species Ambystoma mexicanum. Next base: position 26,979,640 of record NC_090924.1, read on the forward strand.
TCGTCGCTGCAGGTCGGCTCAACTTTACCCTCGTCGGATTCTTAGGTCCTGTGGCGACTTCTGAAGATCCAGTCCCAAAAGCCCTGCTTTTATGCAGAAAACTCCCATTCATTCAGCCTATGTCATGATCACTGCTTCCAAGGAGCCAGGATCAGCCCAACGTCCTTGGAAGCAGGCCCCTAACCCTGATCCTAGGCACCAGCCGGTCCCCACAGGGACCTTTTGGACCTTGTCCTGGCGCCGGTGGCACCAGGCTCATCAGAAGCCTCGGTCCCGGCACTGGAAGCGCCGGGCTCATCATTGGTGTGAAGATGCTTGGGTGGACTTACCTGCGGCAGACCATGCTGCTGACTTACCAGACTCTTAAAAGTCCTCGGTGAACTGGGACTACTTTTCTTACCTGGGTGGGGCAGCACCACTCCACTGGAACTCTTCTGGAAGCAGGAACTCTTTTCTTACCTAGGCAGGGCCGTGGAAGGAGACGCCTCATCACTCCAAGGCTATTTAAACCACACCCGATTGATGAAACGTGCTTCGCGTTATTCTGCATCAGCAGCAGAACGCTCACCGAGTCTGCTCCAGCTTTTCTTCTTTAGATCCTGAACCTGCAAGAATTATACTCACCATTCCGGTACCCGAGCAACATCAGCACCTGCAAAAGATCAGAAACAACAGGTTAGCAGAACGAACTTTCACACACAGTGTTTGCTTACCTGATCCATCGGCAGCGGCCGTGTCTCACGCTGCACCTTCGCCTGCAAAGACAAACAGCACTATTTTACTTACCGGCACGCCGTGCATTCCGGATTCTTCACGCTGCATCTGCACAAAGATAAACAGCATTATTCTACTTACCGGCACGCTGTGCATTCCGGATTCTTCACGCTGCATCTTCACCTGCATAGACAACAGCACTCACCGGCACGTGGCAGATTCCGGATTTCTTCTTTCTGCATCGTCGCCTGCAAAGACAAAGAAAGAGACAGTAAGAGCGCTTGCCATGCTTACTCAATTCCAGGCGCTTCACTGCCACGCATAAAAGACTATAAAGACTAAAGGTGTCCAGAAACTTACCGGTCGTGCAGACAACGCCGGTACTCATCCTCTGAAGTCAAGAGGCTAACGTTTCACCAGTGAAGGAACTGGCAACGGCACCCTGCACTAGACGCAGATGGAGAGCCCAGCATTCACCTATCTAAGGTGAGCAAGTTGACCTGGGAGGGGGGTTCAACAGACAAGCTGGGAGGAGAGAGATAGGGACATTCAACAACCCAGACCTTTAATCCCCATATTATTTCACCTGCAGAAACCTCACCCTTCGAGTTCGACACACAGTGCGGAGAGGTTCGACCCCAGAAGCCAACCGAATCCTGCACATCACGTTTCGTGTTACGGACACCTTCTTGCCAAGACCCGCGCCTCCGTGGGAATCAGGTGAGCGTTACAGAACGCGAAGCCCACCACTAAACTCCTACCCAGGCGCAATGGAAACTTCAGATACCGATCAACTAGCCCAGTTGCTTGGGGAATTAAGAGCAGAAGTACATGCAGCTCGCCAGGAAACGAGCTCTCTAAGAAGAGAACTGATAATTTCTAAGGAGCGAACAGAGGACCTTGCTAGGCAGTTGTTACAAACTCAGGCAGGACAGACACCTTTGCCCGTTCCAGGAGGGAGTTATCCTTCTGCATCAGCTTCAAATCCAGTGCAAATCAATCTGCCCGGTAATGTGCCCTTGGCTCCGCCCGAACGCTTTGCTGGTGATCCAAAGAAATTTGCAGTGTTCATCAACCAGTGCCGCCTGCATTTTTTATGTCGACCAGCTGCATTCCCAACGGACCAGGCCAAGGTAGCTTTCGTGCTTTCTTATCTCAGTGGCAGTGCTGCAGATTGGTCGATCCCTTTAGTCACCCAGGATGATCCGGTTTTACACGATTTTCAAGCCTTCCAGTCCAGCATGGAGAAACTGTTCGCAAGACATGCACAAGGGCAGGCCTTGGACAATGAACTTCTCTCATTACGACAGGGTAACCAAGACCTCTTGGCTTATATAGCCTCTTTCAATAGACTCATTGTGGAAACACAATGGCCCGAGGACAAGAGGATAACGCTTTTCTACAGAGGCCTGCGTGGAGAGCTCAAGGATGTGCTAGCGCAGGTTGTGAATCCTCCACAAGAATGTTCAGACTATATTGACTTAGTTGTCCAACTAGACCATAGACTACAGAACAGGAAGGCAGATCGTTCCAGATTTGATACCCGAGTGTTTTCCAAACCACAGACCTCGAATAAGGGAGCTGACACTGTGGAACCCATGCAAATAGGGGGCATGAGAGGACCTTTAACCCAGAAAGAGCGGGAAAGAAGAAGGCAGCTGCAATTATGCCTCTATTGCGGTAATTCAGGACACTTTCTTCGGGACTGTCCCGTGAAACCAGCTAAGAAGACTGTAGGAGCCGCTGATACCTGTACCACAAGTTCTGAGCAGGGAAACGACCTCGCCCGACAAGAGTAGAGGTCCTCTTGCCAAGCGTTAAGATCTGTCCCGTGACCTCGCATTTTGTGATACCCATGGTCCTCATTAGTCCTGAACGTCCGGATCGTTTGCATGCAATTGAAGCTTACATTGACAGCGGAGCAATCGGTAACTATGTGGACCGTGAAATGGTATCAAGGATGAATCTACCCCTTGTCCCTAAGGCAGTAAAAGACGTCATCACTACTGTGGATGGCACGGAGATAGCCTCCGGACCAGTAACGCATGCCACCCAAGAAGTGACGCTGTTGAGTCATAATGGACACCGGGAGAGAATAGTGTTCGATGTAATCAAGGCCCCTCAGTTCCAGATCATTCTGGGAATCCCTTGGTTAGAGAAGCACAACCCTCAGATTGATTGGCGAGCAAAGACGGTTCAGTTTCCAGAGTGTTCTACCACTTGTTATCCTCGACCTGATGTTTCACTGGCGACGATCTCTTCTGAGGAGATTCTCAAATTGCCTCCCGAATACCAGGAGTTCCAAGACGTCTTCCAGAAGGATCAAGCTAACACCCTACCTCCTCATAGGTCTTACGACTGTCAAATAGATCTGATACCTGGAACAACTCCTCCTTGCAGCAGGATCTATGCCCTCACCGAGCCAGAGAACCTTCACCTCAGACAGTACCTGGACCAATACCTAGCTAACGGGTTTATCCGTCCTTCAAAATCTCCAGCTTCATCGGCTTTGTTCTTCGTTCCGAAAAAGGAAGGTGACCTTAGGACTTGCATAGATTACCGCGCCCTGAATCAGATCACTGTTAAAAACAGATACCCGTTACCTTTGATCCCTGAACTCCTGGACCAAGTCAAAGATGCCTGTATATACACAAAGCTGGATCTCAGAGGAGCCTACCACTTGGTACGGATCAAAGAGGGCGATGAATGGAAAACGGCCTTCCACACCAAGTACGGGCTATTCGAATATCAAGTGATGCCCTTTGGACTGTGTAATGCTCCTGCTGCTTTCCAATATTTTATGAACGATGTCCTCAGAGAACTCATTGACGTATGTGTAGTTGTCTACATTGACGACATCCTCGTCTATTCATCATCTGAAAAAGAACATCAGAGACATGTTAAAAAGGTTCTCGAGAGATTGCGTCAACATAGTCTTTTTGCTAAGCTTGAGAAATGCGTCTTCAACGCAACGGAAGTCGAGTTCCTGGGATTCATACTGTCACCTAACGGAGTCCACATGGATTCAAAGAAAGTTGATGCAATTATCAAGTGGCCCTCACCAACCTCTGTAAAAGGAGTTCAAAGCATGTTAGGATTCGCTAACTTTTACCGCAGATTCATTCCTGAATTTTCCCGGATAGTCCAGCCCATCACCGCTCTGTTGAAAAAGAACAAACGTTTTGAGTGGTCTTCTGAAGCGGAACAAGCTTTTCAAGATTTAAAAGCTAAATTCATTTCTGCACCTGTTTTAAAACACCCTCGCCCAGAACTACCTTACATCATGGAAACGGATGCTTCTAGTCTGGCTATGGGAGCAGTGTTATCACAAAGAGATTCGGTCACAAACCAACTACATCCGGTTGCTTTTTGGTCCCGCAAGTTTTCGCCTCCTGAGATCAACTATTCAATTACAGACAAGGAACTTTTGGCCATTAGATCGGCCTTTAAAGCCTGGCGGCATTATCTTCTAGGAGCCAGACACACAGTCACCGTAATGACTGACCACCGCAATTTACAATACCTAAAGACAGCCAAAGCTCAGTCTTCCAGACAACTTTGTTGGGCTCTGTTTCTAGCAGAATTTGACTTTCTAATTACTTATCGACCAGGCAGTAAGAACGGAAAAGCGGATGCCCTCTCCCGGATGGGAGTAGATGAACATTTGATCAATCCAGATCCAATACCCATAATCCCAGAACAAAGGATTTTGGGTTTGGTCAGCACTCAATCTTTTGAAGACATCAAGACCACGGTGAAATCGCTCCTAACTCCGACCGATTTGCAGGACTGGCAATTAAAGGGAAAAGATTTCTCAGTAGATCAAGACCTACCATATTTCAGAGGACGATTGCACTTGCCCTGTGAGAAACTACAAAAACAAGTAATCTCCGGTTATCATGATTCTCTAATGGAGGGGCACCCTGGCATTACCAAAACCATGGAAAAGATCAAAAGACATTTCTGGTGGCCATCGTGGAAAAGGGATATTAGAGACTTTGTAATCTCCTGCGGTGTGTGTGCCCAGAATAAAAGTCAAAAGCAAAGACCAGCCGGCCTATTACAGCCACTTGACATTCCTCCCTGTCCATGGCATACCCTGTCCATGGATTTTATCACGGACTTACCTCCATGCTTGGGATATACTACCATCTTAGTAGTCGTGGATCTATTCTCGAAAATGGCTCACTTCATACCCTTGAAGGGTCTGCCTTCAGCCTCAGTATTGGCCCGGGAATTCTTGGCAAACATTGTTCGCTTACACGGTTTTCCTTCGGTTTTAGTCTCCGATAGGGGAAGTCAATTCATCTCCCACTTCTGGCGCAGTTGCTGTCGTATAGCCCAAGTTGATGTAAGACTTTCGACCAGTCACCATCCCCAAACTGACGGACAAACCGAAAGGACAAACCAGACACTAGAACAATATCTACGCTGCATGCTCCAACAAACAGAAAACCCCTGGAAGGACATTCTTTGGATCGCTGAATACGCGTACAACAATTCGACTCATTCTGGAACCGGGAAGACTCCCTTTTTCTTGTTATATGGACACCATCCTAGAACCTCCAACCTGGATCCTCCCCAAGAAATTGAAGCACCTGCTGTGGATCACTTGCATTCGGAGATCACCTGTGCTTTTAAGGAAGCCACTGCCCATCTGCAAAGAGCTAAAGCTCAATTCAAAAAGGCAGCCGATCGGCACCGTAAAGAGGCCCCTCACTACGCTGTAGGAGATCAAGTCTGGTTATCCACTAAGCACCTGCCTTTAAAAGGACCCCGCACTTTCATCCCGAGATACCTTGGGCCCTACCTCATATCTGCCATAATTAATCCGGTGGCTGCCAAATTGGAATTACCTACGCATATGAAAATACATCCAGTATTCCATGTCTCCTTATTAAAACCAGTACAACCAGAAACCCGATTGACTAAACTCCCGGAACCCGTTTTGGTAGACGGAGAACTCGAATTTGAAGTGAAGAACATCCTAGACTCCAAAATTTCGAGGTCTAAATTATACTATCTGGTTGATTGGAAAGGATACGGTCCCCAGGAAAGGTCTTGGGAACCCTCAGAACACGTCCACGCACCTCGTCTGGTCAAGAGATTCCATCTGAATCACCCCGACAAGCCGAAGCCCCCGGAGAAGACACACTTAGGAGGGGCCTTGAGGGGGGATACTGTCATGATCACTGCTTCCAAGGAGCCAGGATCAGCCCAACGTCCTTGGAAGCAGGCCCCTAACCCTGATCCTAGGCACCAGCCGGTCCCCACAGGGACCTTTTGGACCTTGTCCTGGCGCCGGTGGCACCAGGCTCATCAGAAGCCTCGGTCCCGGCACTGGAAGCGCCGGGCTCATCATTGGTGTGAAGATGCTTGGGTAGACTTACCTGCGGCAGACCATGCTGCTGACTTACCAGACTCTTAAAAGTCCTCGGTGAACTGGGACTACTTTTCTTACCTGGGTGGGGCAGCACCACTCCACTGGAACTCTTCTGGAAGCAGGAACTCTTTTCTTACCTAGGCGGGGCCGTGGAAGGAGACGCCTCATCACTCCAAGGCTATTTAAACCACACCCGATTGATGAAACGTGCTTCGCGTTATTCTGCATCAGCAGCAGAACGCTCACCGAGTCTGCTCCAGCTTTTCTTCTTTAGATCCTGAACCTGCAAGAATTATACTCACCATTCCGGTACCCGAGCAACATCAGCACCTGCAAAAGATCAGAAACAACAGGTTAGCAGAACGAACTTTCACACACAGTGTTTGCTTACCTGATCCATCGGCAGCGGCCGTGTCTCACGCTGCACCTTCGCCTGCAAAGACAAACAGCACTATTTTACTTACCGGCACGCCGTGCATTCCGGATTCTTCACGCTGCATCTGCACAAAGATAAACAGCATTATTCTACTTACCGGCACGCTGTGCATTCCGGATTCTTCACGCTGCATCTTCACCTGCATAGACAACAGCACTCACCGGCACGTGGCGGATTCCGGATTTCTTCTTTCTGCATCGTCGCCTGCAAAGACAAAGAAAGAGACAGTAAGAGCGCTTGCCATACTTACTCAATTCCAGGCGCTTCACTGCCACGCATAAAAGACTATAAAGACTAAAGGTGTCCAGAAACTTACCGGTCGTGCAGACAACGCCGGTACTCATCCTCTGAAGTCAAGAGGCTAACGTTTCACCAGTGAAGGAACTGGCAACGGCACCCTGCACTAGACGCAGATGGAGAGCCCAGCATTCACCTATCTAAGGTGAGCAAGTTGACCTGGGAGGGGGGTTCAACAGACAAGCTGGGAGGAGAGAGATAGGGACATTCAACAACCCAGACCTTTAATCCCCATATTATTTCACCTGCAGAAACCTCACCCTTCGAGTTCGACACACAGTGCGGAGAGGTTCGACCCCAGAAGCCAACCGAATCCTGCACATCACGTTTCGTGTTACGGACACCTTCCTGCCAAGACCCGCGCCTCCGTGGGAATCAGGTGAGCGTTACAGCCTAGCTGTCAATCAAAACACGCTAAGTGGTGAGCGGGGTGGCTCACCACTTGGGCCAATCACACCAGAGTTCGACATGAGTTGGCAAGGCAACTCAGTCCAGGGTGCCCAAACCCCCTCCCACATCCCCTGTGGTACCCAGACAGAATGGCACCACTTTGGAGGGCCTCTGTGTAGAAGCCCGCCAAAAGTGGAACAAAGGGCTCAACCTTTGGTTCGGAGTTATAGAGACGAACACAGACGCCATTTTAAAAACTGAGTTCTGGCAGAAAATACCAACCGATAGATTTATTTAAGACAAATAAACCGGTGGTATGTTAGAGACTAACAGGAAAAAGTATTAGCCTCCAACAATGTGAAGAATCCCATAGAGTTATATTTGGGGTCGAATATAACAAGTAGTTCCCACTGCCACCAGCCAAAACTCGACGAGGGGGGACGGGACAGTGCCCCCTCGAATAACAGACCCACCGGCAATCAAATTACCTCTACTAGTACGTCCACAATAGGATGGTTTGTACTAGTTCTGTTAGTAAATTTAGGTCTAGTAAAGCCAATGGTGACTTTACATGCCCGGGGAGACAGTAGTCAGTCCCAGGGTATGGAGTCTATGGTGGGGATCCTCTAGGACGCCCCACTGTTACGGCACGGAGGGTGCGGTGTAACACACATAGCAAAACATATGAGACCCTATGGAGTAAAAGACCCCATAGCCCATAGAACACATTGACATTCAAAGGAATTAACCACATTCATGTCCAAGAGTGGGAGAAAAGAGTCTCACTCTTGGCAGGATGGAAAAAAACAAACTCCAGAAATCCAGCAAAGCTGCTGGGGGACTCACTAGGTTACGAAATTCAGCCTAAACAGAGAATTCTCCCTAAAAGAGTCACCCTGAGGTCACGGAGTTCCACCCTCAGGGCTTCCCTGTGGCCCTGGGACTCTATAGAAATGGCTTCCCGCAGAGTCTCCAGTGCCGCCCGTCTGTCCCTGTTGGACGCCAACATGTCCTCCCTGTGTGACTGGCAAATGGAGTCTGTTGCCTGCTGTAGTTGCTCCATCAGCCTTTCTTGGGGGACAATGGAAGTGGCCACCCTATCCATGGCCTGAGCCATCATTTTAGCTGATGCTGCCTGTTGGTTTGCCATACCGTATAAGGATTGCTCCCATGCGGTATTGCCAGGTGGCGTACGGCCACCGCGTCGGCGGGCACCACACCTATCTGGGGCAAGGCGAACTGCGCCTTGTTGTGCTGGCACTGCCTGAGGCCGCCGGACTGCATTCCCCCTCTGATCTGCTGGCCCAGGAACAGGATCAGATGTTGCGGAGTGTGACCCTGCATCCGTAACCACCAAAGGCGGACCTACTAACACTGACATCCCCATTGAGGGTTCTACCCCTGGTGCAGGTGGGTCGGACAGAACAGAATCCCTCACAGAAACACTTACCGGCGACCGCACATAGGTTTCATCATCTGAATCGACACCTGAATAGAGCTCGGGGGAGGTGCACCCAGAGTCATCCCTTGAGAGAATGGTCTGCAGCAATTGTGGGTTCTCACCAATCACCACCACACCACGTCGCTCACTGGTGCCCGGTCAGCCCTGAGAGACCTCCTGGGTCTGCACCATCTCCACAACCCCAGCAGTATCAAGTGCGTCATCCCCTGCAAAGACATGAAAGAAAAGAAATGGGAACAGGCATTAGCACCATGGCACACAATTAGGGCTGAGAAGCAACAGAACCAGTACTTCATTGACACATGTCCCACATGACTATAACCCTCCCATGCATGCACCGTCACTGCGTATGAAGGGGAGGCAAATGGCACACATTGATGACACCAAGATGGAAGATCAACACATTTGCTGCATGCTGGCTAGCAGTGCCATCACACATTGGCCTGTGATTGGCATGTCCAATACACATACATGACACATGCCATCACACAGATGGCATCGACCATAGCCATGTCACACATGTGACAATAGGCCTGAGAAATGCCTAGTGAAAGTGGTGGAATGCAAACAATCAGCCTGAATGAACACAGAAAAATATGCAACAATATTGTGGCAAGATGACACTTCAAGGGCAACTGGCGTGATGTTGGGCTAAATGTCTACTGTTGCCAGAAGGGATACTGCAATACCCAATCCTGGTGCGCAGAATGTATTGGATGAAGCACATGGGTGACCCAAACCACTCAGGCACACACACCCTCACCTGGCATTCAATCAGAAACCCTCACACACACACAATGCACATGGATGACACACACATGCATGTGCACTCACCGGACAATGCCTCGTAATCTGGCAGGTCTCCCACTCCTTGGATCTGTTCCTCCGTGACGTAGGTCCCAGCAACATACTCATGTGGAGTGAGTTCAATGTCCTCTGCTGGAGACACACCTCCAGTCACTAGAGTAGCGGCATGACTTGAGGCCAACTTTTTCTTTGCCTTGCGCTTCAGATCATTCCAGTGCTTGTAGCAATCATTAGCTGTGCGCCTCACAATTCCAAGGGCACTTATGATGTCCGCGATCGTCTGCCAGTGTGCCTGACGTTGAGCAGGTGTCGTCTTGCACCCTGCAGCAATCAACATTTCCCGGTCATGTGCGGACACATACTCAACAAGTGCATCACGTTCGGCCTCACTGAAGCTAGGCTTCCTCGAGGTGCCGGACTGTGTAGCCGTGTCTGGGGCATCAGCCTGTACTGGACGAGCACTCTTCCTCTTGGAAGGTGGTGGGGATCCTGAGTGTCCTACTCCGCTCTGGACACTAGGGGCAGGAGCCCCGGTGGACTGTGTAGTAGGAGTGTGGGAATGAACACTGAGCATGGGACTTGGTGCAGGCATTAGCTGAAGTGCGATGTAGTCAGGGGGAACGTCAGCAGGATGGACTGGGACCAACACTGTCCTGGCTGGGTGAGTGAGAGCTGGGGTGGATGGAGCCGCAGCTGCCCCTGCAGCCTCCACACCCTGCCGACTTGGGGCAGCAGATGACATAGCTGCCCCTGATCCACGTGGCCTGGTGACACCAACGTGCACCGCCACACGTGGCCTAGACCTGCTGACCTGGAAGTCAGCCTGGGAGTCACCCTGTGCCAGGTCTGGTGCCACAATGGGCTGGTCCAACAAGGGCTGAGCAGAGATGGTGTCAGCCACGTTATCCTCCACACATGGGGGGCTAGGGGCACCCTGCAAGTCCCGGCCACATCCCCTACTGTATCCACCACGCCCACCTCTTGAGGCTCGGCCACCTTTGCCACCCTTACCGCGTGCTCGCCTCCCAACCATGCACTGATGTTGTTGTGCGTATGGGAGTTGCAGTAAACTATTGTCCTGGGCAATTGGGGGTCAAAGGGGTAGGGTACTAGATGGAATTCGTACCCCAGTGCTCTAGCAAGGCTGTATGTGACCCCTGGGGAAAGATGACGGGTCACGCAATGCACAGGCACCCCAAAAAAGGGAGATAATGTGCACGCAACCCCTCCTAGACCACGTGCGTGGAAAAATAAACCTGCACTACGCTGTGGCACCCAGAAACACAAAAATGAATGTATGCATGTCACACGCAGCCTAGAATAACCTCTGAAGGTGTATGCGACACACGAGGCAAGCACAGATGTTAAATACGTGCGTGACTCACCGTCTGCCTGAAAAAATAATGTGAAAAAGACGCGCGTGTGCGCGCTGGCAACACCCCCGCCAAAAGAAGAATTGTACGCTGTCTGAGGAGACAGGACAACAGAAGAAGTGTATGCTGTTTGAGGAAACAGGCCCAGAAAAAAGACAAAAATCGAAAAAGCTGTCAGAGGTAACAGGGAGTACGAACTTGAAACGCTGTGAAGTAAATCGCGTGTGAACCCACAAGAAGTACAGATTTCACCCACTCGCTCTCCACGAAGAGCACTTACAAGGAAATGGCGTCCTACACGTGCCTTTTAAACATGCCCACACGTCCAGCGTCACTTCCGCGCTAAGGCCCTATCCTCCAATTACACGAGCTGACACTCTGACGTGCAGTCATTGGACGTGTAACATGCACCCGTGTACAGGGTAACGCCCGCGCACGCACGTCACATACGCGCATACGCGCTGAGGCCCTTTCCACCAATTACACGCTTTGACACTCGGACATGCTTATTTTTTCCACACGCCATGGAAAACGCCCGTGCGCGTAACGTCATAGACGCACCTACACGCTGGGGGCCTTTGTGCCAATGAATTTGCGTACGTGTGCTGACGCGCTTACGCGCTAAGGGCCTTTCCTCGAATTACACGCAAACGTGCTGGATTTTCACGTGCCAAATCACTCCGCATCAAGCTGGCCACGCGTAAGCACACGGAAGACCACGCTCCTGCCCAGAAGGCCGAATCACTGCCCCCCAAACACCCGAGCATGCTCCCACCTGCCATCTGCTGCTGCCTGACTGCCTGCTGCCCACGTGCCCTACCATTTGCTGCCTGCACATCAGCCAGGGGTGCTGTTGCTGTGACCACCCCTGCTAGAACCGAAGACTCCCGACTGGGATTCCATCACTCCACAGCCCAGCCCCAGGACCCAGTTGCCCACCCACTCCTGCCTCTGGGGTTGCCATGTCGGGCACTACACCATCTGGCACCACTGGCAACCCCCAGCCAGAGAGGCAGAGGGGAATCAGCTTCACTGCCACTGAAGTTGGTGTCCTGGTGGAGCTAGTCCTGGGACAGTATGATGCCCTCTTCTGAAGTTTGCGCGCCGACAAGGAAGGATGGACTCGGATCTGGACGGACATCGTGACTGCCATCAACGCGGAGGGGGTGGCAGTCCGACAAGTCCATCATGTCAAGAAGCGCTGGGAGGACTTCAGGTCCAGGACCCTGAACATGGCCGGCGCCTCTTGAAGGCAGCGAATGCTAAGGGGTGCCTGGGCCACTTGTCGGAAGATCAGATGAGGGTCCTGGAACGCATATCCCCAGCGCTCCACGTCCAGGTCCTTGAGAGGCAGACCCGTCTGGAGTCGAGCGGTAAGTGTACATGCATACTGATTGTAAGATGTGCGTGTGGTGGTGTGCCAGTAGTGTGCAGGTTGCACATGTGGTTTTATGGGGCCAAGTATGGGGGTGTGTGTACAGGGCCGTGAGGCTAACACATGCGAGGTCTCTCATGTGTGAGACATGGATGGTGCTTGTGTGTGTAGGCTTGCATGCCAAATGCAGATGTGTGTGCACACATGTTTGAATGAATGTGTATGTAAGTAGGCATGGTCGTGATGTCACACATGGATGTTGGTTTCAGCTGCATGTATCTGCACCGTGTACATGTGCATGTGTGTGTGTTTGACAAGGGTGCAACAGTGATGCAACATGGATGCATGTGACACCGGAATGTGGAAGACTGATTGGCAGATGAGACATGGATGCCGATCGCAACACTGCGACAGTTGGCGGAGGTGTACACATGCATGCAAGTGTGGTGGTGTGTGTGCATGTGTAGTCCACTCCCTGTGGTGCATGTGATGTCTGGCTCACCTTTGCCTGCTCATGCTATTGTATGTGTATGGATGGTGCTGGCTGTTGCGATATGGCTGTGGTATAGCTCATGTGTGCGAGTTGAAATGACATGTGTGTTGGCGATTGTGATGCCATGTCTGAGGTTTGCCAATGCCACTCATGTACCACTGTCATGTGTGTATGAGTCCATTGTACAGTGCCCTGATGCCTGTGTTTTATTTCTCCCTGTCTGCAGCGCCAACTGATGAAGAGGGCGGAGAAGGTGCTGTGGCCTACTGAGACGGGTCACCCAGGCCGGATTCCTCCATTTGCTGGAGCTTGTTCCAACCCCCTCCTCAACTGAACACCCTATGCGCCAGTTATCCTCCGTGCCATCTTTCCACCCATTTGTCACCTGGGTGCCCTGTGGAGCTGCCTCTGACTGTTCGGCCAGGCTGGTGGAGGACACATCCCTGCCACAGTCGGGAGTCGGACATCCAGCAGGGGTGGCCACATCATTGACTGCACCCCAGCCGGAGGAGGATATGCAGGCAGCAGGAGCACGGGCACAGGCACAGCAGCAGCAGCAACGAGGTGGGAGCCATGATGGCTCGGGGCCTTCGACATCGGAGGGTAAGGCATCGGCCGGAGGGCAGGAGGACCCAGGACGGGAAGTGTCTTCCGTGTGGCAGCGGTTGGGCCACGCCATAGATGTGGAGTGGCAGCGGGCGGAAGAGGCATGGCTCACGATGGTCAGGGCAGAGAACTCCATGTGGCGGGCCCTGAGGCGGGCCGAGTGCCTCGAGGCAATCCGCAGGGAGTTGGAGGAGAACATGTCGTCGTCCCTGCAGACCCTCGGGGCCATGAAGGAGGACCGCCTCCGGGACATTGAGCAGGAGTTCGATGATGCCCTGGCCCGGAACATCCAGAAGTGAGCCGTCGGACTAGCCCGCTTCCCTTGTAAATAGTTCTTTAGGGTTAAGTTTCCTTTTGTTTTTTGTTTTTTTTTGGGGCGGTTGGACAATGCCCAAAATTCTTGTATATAGGTAGGGTTTTATTTCATAGGTTTCATTTTAAGGATTGGGCACATGGACCCTGGATGTTCACCTTGTAAATAGTTTGACAATGGATTTGGATTATTATTATTTTTTTTCATGGATCAATGGTTTTTTATTATTTGTGCACCTTGGATTTATTTTCTCAGACTAACACTTTGGAGACTTGCTTTTGGATTGCTTTTCATTTGGATTTCATGCATCTTTTTCATTTATTGGACATGCAGGATTTCATTTCTTATTTCCATTTTCTTCTGTTACCTTTCATTCCCTTGTTTTTCTGTTTAATACATTATCATTTGGTACTTCAATGTGTGGTATTCTCTCTTTGGTTTCATGCATGTCACAATGTGTGTTTTATCATTCACATGCTCTCATTGTGTGGGTATGACGGATATATGTGGATGTGCAGACTAGCCATTTGGGATGCATCATGCGGTGGTAATTTCTTGGTGGGGTGGATGTCATACCAGGTGGTGTGTTAGGACTGGGGTGGCGTGGGGGGTGTATTGAGGGGGCATGGGGACCGTGATTGTGGATCGTCATGAGGTGTTGGGGGGACATATGTGGGGGCCTGCTGGCAGGTGCCCTGCACTGCTGGGGGGTGGGGGAGCAGGGGGACATGAGCGGGGGCCTGCTGGCAGGTGCCCTGCACTGCTGGGGGGTGGGGGTGCAGGGGGATATGAGTGGGACATGAGTGGGACATGAGTGGGGGCCTGGTGGAGGGTTCCCCTGACTGCTGGGGAGTGGGGTGCAGGGGGACATGAGTGGGGGCCTGCTGGCAGGTGTCCCTGACTGCTGGGGGGTTGGGGTGCTGGAAGACATGAGTGGGGGCCTGGTGGAGGGTGCCCCTGGATACTGGGGGGTGGGGGTGCAGGGGGACATGTGTGGGACATGAGTGGGGGCCTGCTGGCAGGTGCCCTGCACTGCTGGGGGTGGGGGTGCAAGGGGACATGTGTGGGACATGAGTGGGGGCCTGCTGGCAGGTGCCCTGCACTGCTGGGGGGGTGGGGGTACAGGGGGACATGTGTGGGACATGAGTGGGGGCCTGCTGGCAGGTGCCCTGCACTGCTGGGGGGTGGGGGTGCATGGGGACATGTGTGGGACATGAGTGGGGGCCTGGTGGAGGGTGCCCCTGACTGCTGGGGGGTGGGGGCGCAGGGGGACATGAGTGGGGGCCTGCTGGCAGGTGTCCCTGACTGCTGGTGGGATGGGGTGCTGGGAGACATGAGTGGGGGCCTGGTGGAGGGTGCCCCTGGATGCTGGGGGGTGGGGGTGCAGGGGGACATGTGTGGGACATGAGTGGGGGCCTGCTGGCAGGTGCCCTGCACTGCTGGGGGGTGGGGGTGCAAGGGGACATGCGTGGAACATGAGTGGGGGCCTGCTGGCAGGTGCCCTGCACTGCTGGGGGGTGGGGTGCAGGGGGACATGTTTGGGACATGAGTGGGGGCCTGCTGGCAGGTGCCCTGCACTGCTGGGGGGTGGGGGTGCAGGGAGACATGAGTGGGGGCCTGGTGGAGGGTGCCCTGCACTGCTGGGGGGTGGGGGTGCAAGGGGACATGCGTGGGACATGAGTGGGGGCCTGCTGGCAGGTGCCCTGCAATGCTGGGGGGTGGGGGTGCAGGGGGACATGTGTGGGACATGAGTGGGGGCCTGCTGGCAGGTGCCCTGCACTGCTGGGGGGTGGGGGTGCAGGGAGACATGAGTGGGGGCCTAGTGGCGGGTGCCCTGCACTGCTGGGGGGTGGGGGTGCAAGGGGACATGTGTGGGACATGAGTGGGGGTCTGGTGGAGGGTGCCACTGACTGCTGGGGGGTGGGGGTGCAGCAGGGGGACATGAGTGGGGGCCTGGTGGAGGGTGCCCCTGACTGCTGGGGGGTGGGGGTGCAGGGGGACATGATTGGGGGCCTGGTGGAGGGTGTCCCTGACTGCTGGGGTGTGGGGGTGCTTGGAGAGATGCGTTGGTGATCAGTAGTTCAAGGTAACATGTGGGTTGGCTGGGGGGCATGGCCATGGTGGATTTGATGCCTGAGGGACATGACCAGGGGTCCAGGGTAGTCCCCTGTGGTGTGGGCTGCCTGCAGGGGCCTTGGAGGGTGTAGAGGGAACACCTGGGAGGACCCACACGGCCAATTCACGTGTAGTACTCCCCGGCACCCCCGAAATACACGTACCGTGCTGAAATTGCGTGTGGAACTTCCCGCACACCCCGGAATACACGTAGCCTGCAGTATTTGTGTGTGGAACTTCCCGCGCTCTCCGGAATACACGTACCCTGCTGAAATCGCGTGTGGAACTTCCCACGCACCCCGGAATACACGTAGCCTGCTGTATTTGCATGTGGAACTTCCTGCGTACCCCGGAATACACGTAGCCTGCTGTATTCGCGTGTGCAACTGCCCGCGCACCCCAAAATACACGTACCCTGCTGAAATCGCGTGTGGAACTTCCCGCGCACCCCGGAATACACATAGCCTGCTATATTTACGTGTGGAATTTCCCGCGCACCCCGGAATACACGTAACCTGCTGAAATCGCATGTGGAACTTCCCACGTACCCCGAAATACACGTAGGCTTCTGTATTCTCGTGTGGAACTTCCCACGCACCACGAAATACACGTACCCTGCTGAATTCGTGTTTGGAACTTCCCGCGCACCTTGAAATACACGTACCCTGCTGCATTTGCGTGTGACACTTCACGCGCACCTTGAGATACACGTACCCTGCTGCATTCACGTGTGACACTTCACGCACACCCCGAAATACACATACCCAGGCCAATCGCATGTGGTACTTCCCGCGCACCATGAAATGCACGCACACATGATTTTTCACGCAGCGGGTGTCCGTGTTTGTCGCGTACCCCTTTACACGTCATTTGTCCTAGAGGCCCACTGTATGGGACATTCATCATAGCTGTATATAGGTGCTTTTTGTTAGCGCACATTTATTTCAGGCGCAGGGACGCTATCGCCTGCATTCTTGTGCCGGATGTGTTTGGGCCTGTGCGCGTCTCTGCCCGTGCGCTGGTTTGCCCTATTCGATTCCATGAATACATGTTGTAGGCGAGCGTGTGAGCGTTCCGCACACTTGCCTCATGTACTTCCCCTGTGACGCCCATATTTTCACGCGTTGTTCCCCATTCCGAGTGTTAAACCCCGTGTTCAGCCTACTTTTGTTATGTGTGCCGCGCTATGTGCAATTTCGCTGTGGCCGTGGCGCACGCCGTTAGATGACGTGTGCGCCGGCATGCGCCGCACACTTTTTCAGCACACATCCAATATTTTTCTCGCGCACGGACTTCCATGAATCGATGTGCGCTGGTTTCCCTGCGATTTTTGCACTTGCACTGCAATTTTCGCTCTTTCACTGCGAATCGCACGTTTTCGCACGCTTGCTCCGAAATATTCGGCGCACATTAATTCCATAAATCGGCCTGCAAGTATGGGCTGATCTTAAACGTCTAATTGTTCCCCCCTGAAATATTCAGATTCTGATATTATAAAACTCTATCACCCAAGTTGGATTAGGTTTGTTGAAATGGGGACTGCATCACATCCTTATATGGTATCAGGGTCATGCGATGGGGGTGTGTTCTGCCTCCTGCTTTTTTTATCTATATATCCACATTGCACCAAAGGCTCATTGCTGCTGAGCTAGATTTGAATAAGATCTGTAACATCTACCACCACGTCTGTCCTCCCACACTGATAGTGCAGTTGTGATGACATACATCGATTTTTCACCCAGAAACGAATTGGTCTGTTTTTTTACTTTTATGAATGAAAAATCACTACCCATTATTTCAAGTAAAAGCAAAATGATGGTTACTGCTGTCAAATAAAAGACACATTTTTGATTTGCTCTTAATGTTGATGGCTTGGGACAAGTTTGAAGTTTTGTTTACCTAGGTGTTACATTCAATTAAACTTTGACAAACAAGGTACGTGTCTTATTAAAAAATTAATTAATAACAAATGAAAATATAATGAAATAAAAATAACGACAAAATGTAACAATGTTTTTTTGTTTGGGGGGCTAAAAACCTACTCCAACCACTTCCCCACAAGATGTAACCTTTCACCCCGACCCCCACATATATTTTCGTTATTTTCTTCGTTATTTATTTTTCATTATAAATTCTATTTGTAATTTTCCTTTCGTTATAACGACTGTATACCGACAAAAGGAATACTGTTTTTCCCGAGTACAGGGATGAGTAGTGATTTCGAAACACCTACTCAGACCCACACTACGACTAACCCGGCAGTGATCGCAGTCATGAAGGTGAAACCGCCACAACAGGAATAGTATACCTCCTTCAACTGTTCAGGATAGTGAGCCATGGGAAGGATGTATGTTTCAAGAGCTTGTGACCCAGCAAGGGAGCAGGCAAATTGCAATAGTAAAATAAGTACCAGAATAAAAGAAATGCCCAACCAAGATTCCATAAAAATAAGACTTGATTTAAACAAAAAAAACAGACAAACTATTACAAACCCTAATAACCCGCTTCCCGTAATGAAATGCACAGTAAATGCAGACATTTGTTAAAAAGGGCACTCTGAGTATGAAGAAGAGGGATCTTCCGGTAACAGTATTGTAGAAAAGTCAATCAACTTCAATAGTATGTCTTTAATGTATTAAATGGGCTCATAATTGTCATTTGGGCCCATAGTACAAGGCCTGGGGAACAACAAGGGATTCAAAGTGTAGACAGGCAAAAACTGCTTGTTTGGCTAATTTCAAAGGATTGGGTCTTCACAGCAATTCAAACAGTTCAAAATTAAAGAGAGAGCCAATGGCAACTACGTTTGGTCCTTGGGTTGCTCTGAGACCCTTCACTGTGTCTCTGAGTAAAGGTCGCTAAATCCTCTGTGCTTCCCAGCCACAAGGTTTTCAAGGGAGACTTACAGTGCTTGCCCCTACATCAGGCAGAGTGTTGGGTACCAGTGTCCATCTGAGCATAGGTCTTTTCAAATGCAATTTGCTCCAAATGTTCCCCTGAAGTGGTTAGGGAGAAGGTCTGCACCCTCCTTGGGAATCCTTATCTTGGGCATTTTTTAACAAAACAAAGATTCAGTGAAATATTGTAAGAAGATTCAAAAAGCTGGTTCAATAAATATGATTCAAAGAAGATTCAATTAAGGGGGTGGTCTCACACCCTTCCATAGCTATTTTGCCACAGTGGATTGGTCCAGTTTAGATCTTCTGTAAGTGACCACTCCTTTCTGGTGTACCAAAGAATATCCCTTGTGATAAACACACAAACACCCGTTGCCACAAACAGGCAACCACGGTGCACTCTCTCCAGGGAATAACCTCTTACTCTGTGTTTCAAAATGATTAGAATAATCAGAACAACACAATCAAATACAAGTTTTGAAGTTTCAAAATCAAAATTGACCATTCATTGTATCTCCAGTTCCAACTAAAAAAAGAATTTCACAATATTAGAGTACAACCATGTGTCAACACAATTTTTCACAATTTCTTTATATAAACACCATAGCACATATTAGGTTTTCTTAACCAATGCATATATATCCACCACTCTATAGCAATACATCATGGTCAATGTTCTTTTACACAATGTTGGTGCCTGACACATTTCGGTTACCAATGTATCCTTCTTCATAGGCTAAATTACTGTTTGTTTCACTTTCACGCAACTAATAACAATGCCCAACAAGGCAAAACAATGACACTCCTTAGCTTTCCCTAGTCACGTTAAAAGATGCAATTAATCACTTGATTTCTATTTCTGTTGACTTAACTAGCATCTAAATAATGTCCTCATCACTCCATTTCCTCTTTACCTAAAAGCAATTAGAAACTGGAATAATTCCATGTCATACCCTTAGATACACCCTACAAAGTGCGACTGTCTCGTCAGTCAGGGAACTGCTCTTTCTATTCCTTTGCCCATGAAATCGAACACTGCACTGCACCCATATTGGCACTGTATTAATTGTTAATCTCTGCATACAGATCACAAAGTGATTCTGTCACCAGTGATTCACTGTGCCTCATAACCCACTGATCAAGTAAGGGAATCTCTGTCAGGGTAAGTATATCAATATACATGATATTGCCAACATGGAACATCATTCCCAAGTAATCAGCACTCTGCTTGTTATTGTAACCATCAAGTCCCTTCTTTCATTCACCATTTGGCTCAATGTTCTAAATAGCATGCAAAGTAAAGGAAAGCCAAGTGAGTACCTAATTCCTCAGACCTCCTAGCATACAGAGCTGTTCACAATATCAACCAGCTTCGATCGCAAATGGTCAATGTAATGAATTTGTATTCACCATATCTTCATGCACCTAATATAATTTTTCTGCCAGAGAGCAAGTCTGTTCACAATCTAGAGTCAGTAGTGTAGAACCAAATGGCATCACGTTATCACTGTGAATCCCTGGGCCCTGGGTCTCATTGAACACTCTTAGCTAATTTGTTTCAGACAGAATGACAGGGAACATGAGAGATCCCACACAGAATTCACCCCCTTAGGAGCTAAAGATTCTAATATATCAATCCATGCTACATCTCTTTTTTTAGTAGTAATCTCTGTACATTGCCCCTCTTTTGGGGACAATCTCCCTTTCCAAGATCACATATTTGCTTAGCCTCTACAAAATGGGTAGCCATAGGAGACTTCTGATTCTTTAGTCTTCTATATTTGACTTGTGTTCAGTCCAATAGGTCTTGGCTTTACACGTTGTATTCCCTATGTAATAAAAGCTGCAGGGGCATTTTGGGCCATAGACCATGTTGGATGAGTAAGACGTGCTTGAGTGCCGTAGGTAGATTTTTTTTACCTGACTAAGCATGCAGGATGACATTCCCTTTTATAATATTGCCACAATGCTGACAATTGTTGCACGGTTGTGTTGCTCTATACTTATTATTTTGTCAACTCCGGCTGTTTATACTCTGCTTGAACCAGCATGCTCCTCAGTGCCACTCTTTTTTTGTAGGTAAAGAACGGTGGAACCGGAAATAGCTTTTGCAGAGTAGAATCTTACTTCAACATTTACCAGTTATTTTTGTACAATCTGCTTGATATTACGACTCTGCACAGAGTAAGTTGTAACATAAACCAGTCTCTCAGGAGGATAGCTCAGGGGCAAGGTGCTTGCCTTGGAAGCAAGACGACACAGAGCAAAACCGGTTCGATCCCCAGGTCCGCGCTTAGAAACCTCTGGGAATTAAGCGTGTTATAATAACCTATCATATTCTATCATAGTGAAGGATTATCCTTGGCAGATTTAGACTTTACTAAATCCCCTCTTGGGAACTGTTCTGCTTTCCTTGCTCCTTCATCAATACATTTTGGATCACACTTTCTCTGAATAAACTTGCACTTCAAATTATTCGCCTGAATCTTGTACTCTTCTTGTGACAAGATGTTCCTCCAATACCGTATGAACGGACTCAGCGGTACTCTGTCCAGTGTCCATTGCAGGTGAAAGCTTGTGGTGTACAATAAGCTGTTCCGGTCAGTATTTTTCATGAAAATCCTAGTCTTAAGAGTGTCTAATTTACAGTATACTTCTACATCCAAAAAATTTACATTTGTCAGACTTGGTTCAGAAGTGAATGTGAGGCGCGGAGGCATGTGATCCATCATCTTCCAAAAAATGGTCAACTCCCCTGGGGAACCCCTCCATATTCTAAACACATCTTTTCCACTCAACCCTTACAAGATGGCCGTCGCATTTCCATTGAGCTCATAGACCTAGGGCTCTTTAAGACGAGGTAGTAATACTTAGAGATAGATGGGGACGCAGAAATTACTCAAACATCAATAATCAGACCGACTCAGAAGTTGGCAAAACTTGGTCTGTTTTATTTTCAATTGTCTAAAACAGAGATTTATAACAGATATCAATGGACTTTTGCTCGATTTCTCTCAGTGCATATCATAAATAACACAACTTTTATAGTAAAAAAAACTTGTCATACGTGATGTCACACTATGTGGCAAACTACATAAACCTACTTGGGGATATAATAGGTTTAAAGGGAACATCTAAGTATACGTTCCATACTGACGAGGGAAGTGATTGGGTCTCTACTGTTAGGTGGGCAACTAGTCCCGTCCTAAGTGCATGTCATCTTTTGTGTCACACTAATACTCGACACTCTGTTGGTTACACAGACTATAGGGCTCTTTGATACATAGCCCTCTTCCATTGTTTGGCACCCTTGTACCCTTCTGGAATATTCCACACACCAACAGCAAGCAAGCTACCATACCAGGTGCAGGGAAAGTCAGCGTGATCATGCCTCCCCACCAATTAGCCCAATATCTATCACCACTCTTGCAATTTGCCAATCAATTAAGGCTTTGAACTTGGCCTTGTGGAAGGTCTCTGTGCCTGCGAATAAAAGGGAGTATCTTCTTGGTTTCAGTGTAGCTCAACCCAATGTCTATTTTGATCTGACCATGTGACTTGGAGACAGCGTTTTCAAGCTCTTTGCAGCATTTAATTCTATTAAATGACTAAATGTTGACGCCTTCTCTGTCTTTCCATTCTACCTCAAACAGAAGTTTGTTTCTTTCTCACATTCATGTAACTACTGGATGGACAACCAGGCTCACAGTGGCCTCGACTTCTTGGTGCTGGGCCAGCCAAACCATTCTTGTAATCCCCATCGCCTTTAGTTATTTTCCAACTACGCTACACTGAAAAAGCTTTTCCAATCACAGGGTTTAAAGCCCTGCTTAAAGTGCACTGTGGAGTATCCAGGTTCTATACATTCCCATGCATTACATCACCACAACCATTCACTACGTTCATGAGCATGCATTCTCCATTGGGACTGTAATAGATCCATCTGCCAACATACTTCTTGTGTTTCTTGGGACACAGGAACTTTGTTCCCTCAGGTGAATGGATACTGGCCTTCAGATAGTCTCTGATTTCTTCATCTGTAGCTCCTTTGGTTCAAATCCTGATTCAACATCAATCACAATCTTCATTTCTACTGCTTTCTTTGCAGTTTTCTTGCATTGTTTGATTATTATCCCGATCACACAGAATCCAAACATGATCATTACCAACAAGGCTCCAAGTAACTTGAAAATGTTCGCCATCCAGCTGTCATCACCAATGGTTTCCACTTCATCTTCCATCTTGACGTGTAGGTTTGTCAGCAATGTTATGGCCTCTGCCAAGGTGCCATTTTCGTCGTTGTGAGAAGGTATGAATGTGCAACATGATTCTCCAATTTTGGCACAAACACCTCCATCCATAGCTGTAATCATGTCCAGGACATATCTATTCTGAAGAGTCATCAGTCTTATGGATCTCAGCTCCTCCTTGATAGCATTGAAACCCTTTATGCTGCTGTTAATCGTCTGCAGAAGCTCCCATCTGATTATCTGTAACCATTTAGTATTTGCTTTCATCTGGATCCTGGGCATAAAGATTGTTGTGAATATTCATGAAGTCTGACTGACCAATCTGTGCTCCTATGGGATTGCATCAAAAGCTTCTATCGACTTGGATGAGAAATAATTCTCCCTCTTCATTTGATTTGGGAGCTCAGTAGATCTCTTCTTCCTCAGGTGAGCATCTTCTTTTGGAAATTCACCAATGTTCAGGTCGCTCTTCAGGATCACCAATGCTGGAACATGGACAATCACTGTAGAACATAGTCCTCTCCAATCTCTGGGCAGCTTCATGTAAGCTCTGGATCCACAGGCCCAGTAGTGATCTATTATCACTGCTGTCTGGTCCTCTGTTCCGGCACATCAAAGATTCTTCCACATTGATGATTTTCTCCAACTTTTCTCATGCCATTGTTTCTGAAACACGGTTCTGCAGTAGCCAAAGGCACTATCTGCAAGGGCCCTCCTTTGTCTTCAACCCATGCCAGCAGTTTTGCAAGCCTCGGCCAGAGCAGTTAGTATCTATTTTCCACTTGTTTGAAAACTGGTTTGTGATGACCAGTTACTGCTATAGCTCTGCATATGACTACGTATGGAGAAACCACTGTTCCCCAGATCTGCAGCTGACCTCTTCCCTTGCAGCTTCGAACCTCTTCATCGGTTTTCCCTTTACAATTGAGTCTTCTGTTGATTTCCCATCTGATTCCTCCTCCTTTCATGCCAGGCTGTTCATATTTTATCACATGATTCTTGGTGTGTGGTCTTGCTCTTATCTTCAAATCTTGGACATAATCATCTTTGTCTGGTGCTGACCATTCTATCACCCATACCAAAGACGCTGTTCGGCCCTGGATTGACCTTTTGTCAGGCAGATTACAAGGTGAGTAAGGCAATGAGCCGTTTGAACATCTATTACAATAATTATGAATATCCGATAGCATAAGGCAGGAGTGAACATACATAGCAATCCTCTTCAGAAGTACTATTTCCCACCACTTTCATATGTTGATAACAAATGATTGTTCAATTCATAATCATCCTCCGTTTTACTTCTCTTTGGTCTCTGTTTCATTCTTGCCAAATGATTTTCCAACTAATGACCATAACAAAAGTCAAAAACTGATCTCCCTCCAAAAGGAAGGTTTGGATTTTTTGTCACATGCATAGGTACTTCTACATAAACTACTGGAGTAGGGATAATCTCACAAGGCTTTGTCTGTCTTACAATTTCTAGTTCTGCCAAGGTAACTGGAGTGGGAAGCATCAAGGGGACTACTTCTTTGTTGGGACCAATTAAATACACAGTGGCCCTCATTACGACCTTGGCGGAGATCCATGGTGCTATTTGCACCATGGTCCATGGCGCTAAGCTGCCAACTCCGCCATGGTGGTTGGCGGACTTACCGCCCCATTCCGACCTTGGCGGGGCGGTAAGTCCCCAATCCCCATTTACCCATCCCCATTCCCATTTTTGCCCCATAGGGTATAATGGGAGTGAGGAAGGCGTTAATTACGCCACCGTAAATTACGGTGGCGTAATTAACAACAAGGTCCCTTAGCGCCATGGATTTTACCGCCTGCAAAAAGCAGGCGTAAAAATCACCATGGCGCTACGGGAACTCGTACTCAGGCGGAAAGGGGCGCCATGGTTTACGCCGGCGTTAACTCCTTTCCGCCAGGGTCGTAATGAGGGCCAGTGTGAATTAGCAGAATCAGAAAAAGAATGATAATGTAGAACAGGCACATATTATGCACTAATACATGAGGCTCCACCATCGACTCCTTTCCACTCGTCTTTGACTCTGCTCACTTTCTGGACCTGCAATATGCTCTATGAACCACATGTATATTTGCCTGTGATTACTTTTTAAGGAAGAAAAGAAAAACTCTTTTTATTTAGGCAAACTCATCAGATGCTCTGGCAGTTGCTGCATCTGCTCAACGATTTCCAGAATTAACTGGCTGATATCTGGACGGTTTATAGGATCTTGCATGAACACAAAAGTGTTGGTGTCTCACCAAACAAGATAACGATGAACTTGAAGCAAATAGTAAAAGATCATAGCAAGTAGTTTGTGGGCATCATCGTTAGGCAGGACCATCTATACCTCTAGTAAGATGCTCAGGTAATAGTCTGATCTGCTCCATTATTGCTGCTAATAGGCTCCTAATAGCCGGGGCATTCTTAGAATCCTGAATAAAAGCATGTATGTCAATGCTCCTCCCAACAAGAGCAGGGTAAATTCTGAGTATAAATATGAAGACAGCAAGACGTGGTCGGTGTACATCAGCATCGGTAAGCACCATAGAGAATTTCAGTGAGAAACAAATCAGGGAACTGCTCCCTCTTCCAGTCGTTGAACACAAAATCCATATCTGGCATGTTCTGTATTACTTTCACACGCCACAGTCCTATGTTAGCGAAGCTCCTGTGGCTCAAGAGCAATAGCTTTGTTCACTCCTTGCTTAGCAGCCACAAAATGTGTTTCTGGAAAGCCACAGTCCAAATGTACATTTTTATCTACCTACTGGACAGTCTCTGCGTCCTTCTTCCTCGTCATTGATCGAGTCTGCACATGCTGACCTTCTTCTTATTGACTTGCTTCCGATTGTGATGGGGTGGTGCGGCCTCTCCAGTATAGACTTTAACATCACCTAGGTGAATCCAAGCTCGTCTTCCTAGGACTTTTACTGCTGATGGAGTAATGTCCTCCACTTTGAAAGGGCTGATGAAATGGGGCTCTTGCCGATTTCATGTAAAGTTTCTAATTAAAACTTGATCTCCAGCAAAGAATTTAAGTAAACAAAGTTTTTTAACTGCAGTTCTTGTATGGTCTTCATTTGTGTTTTGAGACTGACACCCCATCTGCTTGACTTGATCTGAAATGACAGAGATACTAGCCATCATACATGTTAAGTACGCACGTAGCTCATCACCTAACAATTCTGCAGTTGTCTGGGCAGCACTCATAGTCTTCCAAGGAGGAGTGAGATGCATTCTCATTTACCTCCCTATAACTAATTTGTGGGGTGTGAGGTGGTGGTTAGAGCCGAGATAATTTCTTAATTCACATAATGCAAGAGGCAGGCAGTGCAGCCACCCCTTTTACAATGTCAGTTTCAACTTAGCTATTCTCTCTTTGAGCAGACCATTGAGTCTCTCACATACCCTGTTCGCTTGCGCGTGATAAGCAGAAGAAAACGTGTTTTATACCAAGCAATAAACTAATTTGCTCAATTACCTCATTTACAAAATGTGGGACATTATTTGATCTCAGCACCTCACATACACCCCCTCTAGGAAATACTTCTCAGACTAAAAACTTCACAGTGCAATATGCGTATGGGTGTGTTCATAGACCGGCTTCGATCCACCTTGAGAAGGGGCAGACCACCATTATCATATACCTATATCCATTACGGATCTGCAGCATGTCAACATAGTCAATATGTAAATGCTGAAAATGACCATTGGTCAATGAATTACTTCTCAATTGTTCGCAGTATGCACCCAGCAGTAAACTTTTGGCATATGATGCAATTTACTACATAAAAAGAAACGTGTTCTAGCAGGTTCGGCACAAATCAGTCTTCTGCAATGGTTGCTGCGAAGATCTCCCTAGTGACATGTCCAAGGTAGTGTAGCTGTTCTAACGCCACCCTTAATAAGGCTACATGAATCACCAGTTTACCAGTGCTGTCTTGTCACCACAGTGCCTTGGAAGGGGATACAGAACAACCCCTCTGTGTCCACAGGTATTTCTCTTCCTGTGGGGCTTCACCCTGTATTTCCATCAATTGTGTTTGCGATAAGTGATTAAAACTTTCATCCACAATCATTAGCATTTTCTCTTTCACATAAGGCGTATCAAAACTCTGTAGATGAAAACTGGATGGACAACCAGGCTTACAGTGGCCTCAACCTCTTTGTGCTGGGTGAGGCAAGTCTTTCTTGTATTTCTCTATCGCCTTTAGTGATTTTCAACCTGCGCCACGCTGAAAAACCCTTTCCAATCACAGGTTTTGAAGCCTTGCTTAAAATGTACTGTGGAATATCTAGGTTCTATACATTCCTCTGTATTATACATTAGTGCATTTCCACAACTATTCACTATGTAGACATCTGTACAAGTGTAACTGTTTTGTATTTTCTTCAGCATTTCTGTAGCATGAGCATCTTTTCCACCTTCTCTTCAGATGTTATAGAATGTCTATGTTCTTTTGCCTCGTGCATCTTTTCTAGGTGTGTCAGCTCCATCCCACATGATGTCACCAGTCTTCTCTTTCACTCATTTTCACACTTCTTCGGGGACTTTGTCCAACAGGCCATTATTTCTACGTGAATGTATATGGGGCTTTCTCAATGTTTACCTTGTTTTCAGCATTCTCTGTGGTATAGGCATTCTCACTGGTACTGCACATGTCTCAATGTCTGGTTCCCAACATATAGGCAACATGGGGGTGGAGTATTTGATGGGGGTACTTGACTCCACCTCTACACCATTGTCCACAATGGACTCCCAGGCTGCCGTGGCCTTGCATCACCATGATTGGGTGACCACCAAATCTGGACTGCCCACCTCCCTGAGCCAGAAGGTGAAGCCGGCCCCCACAGAATGCCAACAAACAAAGCCAGAGTCAGCAGTCTCTGCCAGTCTGTACCGCGCTACGCATGCCATGCCGCAGGCTACAGCAGGAATCATTTACTGCAAGGGCAAGCCATCCTGCCCCTTATACCACATCAGTGGCCACACATGCCCAACACAAAATCCCTATAATGTTTACAATCCATTCATATGCCTAGGCCCACCCTTTTTCTCAAACCGGCATCCAGCATCACTCACTGCCCCCCGGGTGCTAACTCAGCCTCCAAAACGTTCCTGCTATCTCATCATTGCCCCACCATGCCAGATTCTACATCTCTATATGTGCACGCTATAAGGAAGGCATGGGATCAAGAATAGACAGCCACAAGTGATCACAGTTGCAGGGTTATTATTAAACTGTATTGGTAGGTTGGTTGGAAAAACGCCTAATCTAAACCTAAATCTAAGAAGGGAGCAAGGTATGACCATCAAATAACAATAAGGCAGTTCCAGTGGTGTTTAGCCTGCGGTCTGCCTTCCCCACGTTTTGAGCACGGGGCAAGGTGGGACTCCTGAGCACAGCACACTCTCGAGCTTTACCAGCACAAGACAGTAGTTCCGCTTCACGTATCAGGACCTTTGGTGGTTAAGTCTCTTTTCAACAAAAAGTCTCTTGCCGCTAAGCACCTGATGGCTTCCAAAAATAACAAACATAAGAAGTTTGTTTTCAAGTGTGTGTTGGGTGATAGTTTTACCCTTGGGTCCCCCTTTCCCAAGTGCAGACCCCGCAAACAGTTCTTATCAATATCAGGATCTTCAGAGGTTGTCTCTCCTACTTCCAATGATATGAAGACTCAAATAACAAACATAAAGATCTTTCAGATTGCATATGAGGTGATGATTCTTCATACCTGGGTCCCCCTCATCCGGGCGTAGACTGCTCTCGAATATCAGTCTCCCTCCCATTGGGTTCAATCTGGCTTATTCTCTTATTATTGCCTTCATGTGTCGATGGGGTGTTGGTTTTGCACCCTCTTTATTCCCCTCTGCCGGACTCAGACCCATCTCAGATATTGTCCTCCCTCTTTCAGGTTCACTGTGGCTCTCATTTGCAGACTTTCCTCTTTTGCTTTCAAAGTTCTATTCCACATGTATGTTGGGCAATGACCTCCCCCCTGGGTTCCCCTGTTCTGGGCGCTGTCCCCTCACGAATCTCAACCTTTCTCCGTCAAGTTCATTATGGCTTTTGAAAAGCTATGTTCTCCTTGGCATTCACAAATCTTAATGTCTTTTTAAATGGTTCTCCGTGGACATTCCTCTGCCGAGTTCACTTTTGTCAACACACTGGTTCTTGAAACTTTAGACTTTGCCCCTCTTTATTGGCATCCCTTCATCAGGTTCACTCTTGCCACTTCACAATTTCTTTTGATTTATCTTGTTGTGGGAGTCACTTCCCTTGCGTTTATCAATGGTTTGTCGGTCAAAGACGTGCAACTGTACAAGGATTTTGCTAGACCCCTGTATGATCACTTTGACCTTTCTTCACGGCTCTCCTACAGCCTTCTGGTATCAGTAGTTTCCATCAACACAGGATCAACCAGAGTCTTTCGAGTCAGCCCCCAGGTGGTACTGATCCGGTCTGCAGCTTGTCTTCCCTAAGCATTTTACACTTCTTTGAACTTTCTTCAATGTGCCACTTTCCAATTTGCATTCAACACAGTTCGGTTTCTTTATCGGTTCCCCTTTGACTCACCGGCTGTGATGAACTGCTTGGACTTTCACTCTATCTGGAGGCAAGGCTGGGTACCATCGTAGCGGGTGTCTCCCTCTGTCCTGCTTATCAGCATAGGCATGCTCTGTGTACCGTTGACATTTGCTGCATCATGCTTGGGCTATTGTTCGTGGTCTTATGTCTCCTGTGCAGGCTTCGCGGGTCTGGGTCAGAAAGGGCAAGGTTGCTTCTCTCCTTGTTGTCCCTTCAAAACTCACCACCTTTCTCCTCATCTTGAACTGCTGTGCTTGGATAGCTCTCTCGTCCTGCGATCTGCCTTGCTCGTACTGTGCTCTTGGGCACCACCTTTTATCCCTGTTTGCAAGAGAAAGGGCTGTCAGGTGTGTGTGATTCTGGTCAATTGCCTGACTCTGACTGACCCTTGTGTTGGGGCATGTCAGGTAAACATCTCTAGGTTAGTCCGTTGTCTTTCATGGTGTGTCAAAGTGTTTGTGTGGAAATGGGGGGGGCAGTATTTCTGAATGTCCTACATGGTAGTATGGGGAAAAGGTGTTGGAAGAAGGGGGATACTGCGTCTCACCCATCCGTGTCCCATTTCCACTCCCTGAGAATGTCCCCCTCCAATTGATCCTTCCACACTGGTCCACGTCCAGGAACTGAATCCAATAGCGATGGCTGTGTCCTGGCCACCTGGATGACAGATCCTCAGGGACTAGTAAGTGAGACAACTTCATGTTTCACACAACACCTTCGAACAAAAAAGGGACAGCATTAGTTCCATATGGAGTCAGATGTTGCAGAAAGCACTCATCACAGCCCTCCAGAGGTGATCCCATATCCTCTCATCCTGCCATACCCCTACACGTCCGAGCGTCACTAACACATGATGTTGCCATGTACTACTCCTGATCGCAAACCCACTCAGAGACTACATTTCCATTGATTCCCTAACAGCCCTCATGCACCACACCTGAGCCTGCGAATGCATGTTGAGCTGTCTACCCCAGTTAATCTACCGTCACTGATTGTCACATTGTTGTGATCCTGAATCCCAAGCCCCAAACCTTTCTCTCTGTATGCCATCTCCTCTTGCAAATCCCCAACAAAATGCTACTTATATAATGCAAGGCAGTTTAGACATCCACAACTCTGTCACCTCCCACTTCAAGAAAGCAGACATGCTCCCACCTCACTGCATCACCTTGAGTGGACCTATACAAACACCTGCAAACCACCCACCTCCTTCCAAACCCCACTGTCACTTACAGCCTGCAACCACAGTTTGATCTCATGCACTGCTCCTAGTCTTCCACCCACAAACCCACCATCTTCCTTTGTTCAGAACTATTGCCTACAAGTATGCACTTGGCGGTGTACAGCCCGGAAAAGACCAGGACCCCATGTCAGCCGTTCCCGACCACAGCACATTGACTCTCACTGGAAAGAAATGCCCTCAGCACTAACCAATGGACCGCCAAAGGCAAGTGCCCGGCAAATGCCCTGCACCAACACACCTGCTTCTACTGACATTGATCCTGCCCCTCTCTCCAGTCCTGCTCGCCCTAATGAATGTAAAAATGTCACGTTGCTGAAGTACCCACACCATAGCCTAATGCCATCATCTGGCACTGGTTCCCGCCTTTCTCATGCCTTGAAAGATTATTTTAATTGTTTGCCTTGTGAACCGTTCATAGATGCTGTTCAACCTGTTGTCCCACCTGGGAAAATTGACAAATGTCACACTACAGAAATGTCCTTACAGCCCTGCATACTGCCAGAGTCTCCTCTACAAGTGATCACCTGGCCTGGCCCCATTTGTGCAGATGATATCCAGCCCACCACACTCTCAGATATCTTATGCTACCTCAGCCCTTGCCCAAGCTCATTATCATTGTCAACGCACACTTCTCCAGCCCTGCAAACATTTACACATCACCCATATTGACCTCACTGCATGGCAGCAAGCCAGTCAACCCCAACTCATCAAAATATTGTATGGCTGTACACAACAATGCCCTAAGACCCAATGAAAACTGCCCCTCCAGAACAGGAACAAGCGACTCGCATCTCAACTACCCATTTACTGGTAGTACCTACAAACAACCACCCCTCTGCTCTCCTGGAGAGATGCACACCTCAACTCTAGGGCCTCAACTCCTGTCACCATGCCAATGAATTGTATAGCCTATCAACAACTCAGCCAAAACCGAAACTGCAAAACCTAACTCTACAACAGTTGGCACACAACCCTGCCTGACCAAACGGAAAGCTGCCCATGGGACGAAAAAGAATCAGATCCAAGTATATGCAACCCTCCGCTGACCTCCTGGAATCACCGAAATACACCACCACCACAACTGTCACCCACGCCATGAGCCCAGATGCCCTGCTATACAATAATAAACACCCAATACTTGCATTGATGATGCTAACATAGACACTTCCAAGCTAACAACTCACAACTGTGACATGGACATATGAATGCTTAATCCCATTGCTCTCATGTGCGCTGTTGCCTCATGCATTCTTGAGCCCACTGTTCCCAAATGTGTTGTTGCCTCATGCATTCTTGAGCCCAATGCTCCCAAATGTATTGTTGCCTCATGCATTATTGAGCCCACTGTTCCCAAATTTGTTGTTGCATCATGCATTCTTGAGCCCACTGTACCCAATGTGCTGTTGCCTCATGCACTCTTGATCCAACTATTCCCAAATGTGTTGTTGCCACATGCATTCTTAAGCCCATTGCTCCCATTCACGATGATACAATACACAATTCTGATTGTGAGACAGCCATCACAGTTATAACTCACACTGCCCCAACTCCAGCTGACATAGCACCTCCAAAAGCCGCTGCTACACCCAACCACACAACCTCGGCTAACCCAAAATACACATCCAGCAAGTCTACACCCATAGCTAATACTAACACTGATCCCCGCAAACACCTCAACCGAGCGCTCATCAATACCAGATCCCTCCAGGCCCATGCACTTGACATATCTGACCTCATCACAAGTAGCAACCTTGAATTCCTAGCATTAACGGAGACATGGTTGCACCCAGCTGCTTGCCCTTCCTTCTCCCTAGCCATCCTTGAAGGCTACACCTTCTTCAGGACAGACAAACCTAACTCTAAAGGAGGCTGCATAGCTTTTATAGCAAAATACCACCTTCCCATTAGAGAAATCCCAAACCAAACTATCCACTCAAGCGAATAGCACTCAATTAAACTCTACTTATCCACTACAGCCACCTTAATGCTCCTTTTAATTTACAGTCCCTCAGGCCCATTGCACTCCTTTGAGAAAGACATTGCACAACTCCTCTCAACCAACACCGAGCCTTCCAACAGTATCATTCTTCTGGAAGATGTCAACCTGGGTCTGAACGACCCCTCTGAACCCCATGCAATTGCCCTAGCCAACACCATTGAAGCCCTTGGCTTCACTCACTGCATTGTAAGCCTCACATATAATAAAGTCTGCACTCTAGATTGGTTAGTAGATATTATATGCATCACCAATGTACTAACCAATACTCCTTGTCCTTGGTTAGACCATAATGTTATCACATTTTCCATCACTAAGGTAGTACAATCAGAGAAGTTACGCGCCTACCAGTACCAGCTTCCCTCTTGCGTAACACACATAATATCACTCCAGCTAGCCTACTTCCCATATAAGTACCGAAAACAACTCACTCAGACACAAACATGGACCCTACCTCCATGGTTGAGCATTACAAAAAAACTCTTTCAGAAGCCATCAACAAAGTAGCTCCACTGCGCAACCGCAAATACAAACCAACAGCCCACCCAAACTCTTGGTACACCCCCAATCCAAAAGCCTTACGCTCCACAAAAAGAGCAGCTGAAAATGCCTGGAAAAAAACACCCAATGACGCTAACAAAGCTCAATTTACTGCTCTCTCCAAGAAATACAAGCAGGTGATTCTCCAAACCAAAAGTGACACATACAATGAGAGAATCCAAAAGCAAATTCTGGGACAAGAGAGCTCTTCGCTATCTTATGGGAACTTGAAAAACCACCCTGTCACCAGAGAACCTATATTAAAGACCTCCCCCAGTGCTGAAACATCCAAAATGCTCTCCTCGACAAAATGTCCTTACTCCAAACCAAAATCACAACTAAAAAAACAAGACTCTTGTCCTCTGATCTGCCTCTAGACCAGCAACCCCCACACCCTATCGCCACTCCCTGGTTTGAATTTTCCCAAGTCTCAATTGCTGAAACCATCAAAATGATCAAAGCTCTGAAACCATCCAAGTTCTAAGGGGACATATGCCCTGCTCCTCTCAATTAAAGACTGCACCAAAGACCTTGTCCCCTTCATCACTGCACTGATCAATACCTCTTTCTCTACTGGTAATGTACCAAAAATCCTAAAATAATCCTGGGTACTCCCCCTCCTCAAGAAGCCCACACTGGACCCTAACCTCCTCACTAACTTCCACCCCATCATGACTGTACCCTTACTCCTCAAAATATTAGATAGAGCAGCCTACCTGCAAATCTAAAAATATCTGGAAAATCACAACCTTCTGGGCCTATGCCAATCAGGCTTCTGCCCTGGTCACGGAACAGAATCTGCCCTCCTTGACCTAAAAATTCAAATGGACGAAATCAAAGCCAATGGTAACCTGGCACTCCTCCTCTTACTCGACCTCTCAGTGCCTTTGACCTGGTCAACCATAAAATCCTCTTCCAACACCCCTCCACAGCATCCCACTTCTCATCCAAAGCCATAACTTGGATTGAGTCCTTCCTATCCAACCGAACAGTGAGAGTGTTCTCTATTTCTGCAGCAGCCCACCCATCCCCAGTCACCTGCGGAATGCCACAAGTCTACTGTGTTTCTCCAACATGCTACAATAGCTTTACTAAGCCCCTCTTTGATCTCTTAGATGACTTGGGTGTCACTGACACTAACTATGCAGATGACACCCAAATCATCCTGCCAATCACCGGCAACTAGGACACTGACTCTAGCGCACTGGGTCAAATTGACCAGACCATTTAGGCCAGGATGGCTCAACACAGTCTATGCCTTACACTGCTGGTTACACACCCCCCAGCCAGGCGTTCTCCTTAGGCCTAACACAGCCACACTCGGTCTGGATAAATTCTGCCAGAACGAACACATACTCCTGAACTCTCAACCACCACACCTACTGCTAAGAAGCAGCTACTACACACATTCCGCACCAGCTGCACACATACCTGGTGCGCACACGCACCTTTTGACTCTCTCTACTCTCTCTACTGACCCGAACTTCGGTTCCCAAGGGCGTTCAACCTACCAGCACCTTCAGACCATACCAATGGTTTATAAGGCGCTATATAAATGCAAAATAACATAACATAACATTAATGATGAGAAAACTGATTTGCTCCTTATTGGCACAAAACTGTGCTTAAACAAACTCAGCGACTCCTCCAAATCCTTCACCATTGATGGTAACATCATCATCGTGGCTAAAGAGGTAAAAAGCCTAGGAGTATACCTAGACTCTGCACTGTCCCTAACAAGAGAGGTAAATGCCATTGCAGCTGCATACATCTCTAAATTGATTAACACTTGCAGACCCTTCCTATCCACTGACAGATGTATCACATTTGCCAGAGCCCTTATACTAACTAGGATCGACTTTTGCAACTCCCTCTTTGTAGGCTCCAATTTCCATAATATAAAAATACTCCAGGTCATCCAGAATAATGCCATAAGAGCTGCTTCTCGAAAAAAGACCACATCTCCAAATATCCACTGGCTCCCTATCCAATAACGCATCATGTTCAAAACACTGTCCATCACTCACAAATGCCTATCAAACACTACTGCAATGTTCCTGGCCAGAACATTTTCCAAAGCCCAATCCATTAGAAATACGTGGGCAGCCCACTCCCACCTACTCACTGTTCCCAGATAAAAATGACAAAAAGCTGGTGGCAGCAGCTTCCCTGTGATTGCTGCTAAACATTGTAATGCCCTGCCTCTAGCGCTAAGATCAGATACCTCCTTCTGGTCTTTCCGTAAAGGCCTCAAAACTCTTTTTTTTTAACCCAAGAATTCCTAAAGTAATGGAACTCTCACAAATCTCAAATTAGAGAACAGAGTCAAAGGCTACCCTTGTCATTGATGCACTGGAGGTCGCCCTGCGTTGGCAGTGTAGCTAGATTAGTATATACTATCTGATAGAGATCACCAA
This sequence comes from Ambystoma mexicanum, assembly GCF_040938575.1. Taxonomy (NCBI): domain Eukaryota; kingdom Metazoa; phylum Chordata; class Amphibia; order Caudata; family Ambystomatidae; genus Ambystoma; species Ambystoma mexicanum. Next base: position 27,015,347 of record NC_090924.1, read on the forward strand.
GAGTAGAGATATCTTAAAACAAAGTTTAATTTCTTCCATCGACACACATTTAAGAGTACATATGTGCCGTTAGATGGCACGTGGGGTATGCGTAACAAAAAAATATATATATGCATATTTATGGGTTAGTAGACAATGTAAAAAGTGACTGTCATTTCATGCACTGCTGCATCAGCTAGCAATACGAAGTTATTGTCGACACACAGATTTTATGGTGTTTCTCATTTGGTGAGAGTTAGAACTGTACCAGTGGCTGTATCGGTTGAACAGTGCTGTTATGGCACCAAACTGTCGTCAGGACATTGATTCTGTCAATGAGGTCAGGGGGCCACTAACAGGAGTAGGACATGAAGTTTAAGGTACAACTTGAAAGCATGTATTGTGGTGATGGGAGGGAGTTATGGTAGTGGGGTGTGGCAAGGCAAGAGAAGGAGTAAAAGCTAAAGAATGCACAGCACAGACAATGGAGTGAGAGATTTAGCAGGATTATGTTAGGGTGCCAGGCAATAAGTTTAGCGATCTCGCAGAGACATATGTTGGTTGTTGATAGTCAGGAGATGTTGGGTTTGGTAGGTGCACAGGGGAGCCACCAGAGCATATCAGGGAGCATTGTCTTCCCCATCATGCCAAAGAGTATGCAATGTTGGCCATGTGTGCACGTATGCTACAGCACATGGTAAAGCCAGTTACTCACAAATGACACAGTGACACATTCTATGGGAGAGAGGTGGGAGTCAGCTGAAGCAACAATGTTCAGATAGCTGCAGCCTCTTTCACTGGTTGTGGTCGAGCTTGTTATGAATGCCACCATGTTCTTTGTAGTTGTGAGTAATAATATGGCCAGAATAATATGGGAACCTTTGAAGACGACCTTACCACCACCTTCATAGCGAACAATACCCAAAATCATTTGCAAACGTTGTTGCTGGGCGACTTCAACATCGGCTTTAATGAGCTTGACAACAAAAATGCCATCGCTATAACAGCTATTCTAAATGACCACGGCCTTACTCAAAAAGTCCTCTCCCCTACACATGCTAAAGGCAGAACCCTTGACTGGATATCTGAACTTAACTGCAACATAGTCATTACTGACATCACCCCTCAACCATGGACCGACCACTATCTAATAAACTTTACTGCCACGCTTGACCTCCTCAGCCCTAAAATTATCAAAATGATACCACCACTTCCCACCAGAAGTAAAAAAGACATTACCACAGAAAAACTCATCCCGCTTCTCCTGCCCACTATCAATGGCCTGAAGGACAATACTGACCCAGACACCTTAGTAGACACCTTTAATAAAGCTATGTCTCATGCTCTAGATACAATTGCACCTCCAAAACTCCGCAAAGCTAAACAAGAAGCCCACCTTAACGCTTGGTTCAACCCCCAGCTTAAAGACCTGAGAAAGCAGAAACAAAAACTCCAAACCTTTTGGCGTAACTCGCCTACCGACGACAACAAAGCTAACTTAACCCAATTCTCTAAACATTACAAGTCAGAAATTATCAATACTAAAAAAAATGTATTCAATAAAAGAATTACCAATTCCAAATCTAATACCAAGGAACTCTTTGCCATCCTCTGGGAAATGGAATCTCCCATCCAACCTACTGACACGGTCCCTAAGGACAAGATATGGTGCACTAATATCCAGAATGCCCTATCAAATAAAATCTCCACCCTCCAACTTAAAATAACTAATAAAAAGGACGCCCTCTCTCCTACTTATCAACAAGCACTATAGTGACTGAACCTAATACTATCCCCCCTTTTAGCTTCAAACCTATCTCCATCATCGACACTGAAAAGGTTATCCTCTCACTGAAGCCTTCCAACTGCAAGGGCGACAGTTGCCCAGCTCAAATAATAAAGGACGCAGCCAGAGATTTAGCCCCATTTATCTCAAAGCTTATTAACTCCTCCTTCAAATCCAATACAGTGCCAGCTAACCTAAAAGAATCTTGGGTCCTCCCTCTTCTTAAAAAACAAACCCTCGATCCAACCATCCCGACTAACTATAGGCCTATCACCACTGTACCCTTTCTACTAAAAATTATCGATAGAGTAGCCTATCTCCAAATTCAAGATTACTTAGAAATTAACCATCTACTTGGCTCGCGCCAATCGGGCTTCCGCCCCCTTCATGGCACTGAAACAGCCTTGATAGATCTTAAAACTAAAATGGAGGAATTTAAGGATAGTGTCAAAACAGTGCTGCTGCTCCTACTGGACTTGTCAGCAGCTTTCGATCTGGTGGATCATGCAGTCTTATGGAACCACCTCAAGCTCGCTGCCAACGTCACAGGAGAAGCTATAGCATGGGTCCAATCCTTTCTAGCCAACCGGACCATGAGAGTGTTTTCTACATCCACTTGTGCCGATCCCATCCAAATTACATGTGGAGTCCCACAGGGCTCCTGTGTCTCACCCACCATGTACAACATTTTCACCAAGCCATTTTTCGACAAGTTGGACAGACTGGGCGTCACCTACACAAATTACGCAGATGACACCCAGATCCTCATACCCCTTTCGGGCAACTATGGAGCGGACCTGGCTTTGGTGAATAACATTTACATCCTCATTCAGGCATGGATGGCCACCCATGGCCTCTGCCTGAACGACGATAAAACTGAAATCTTGCTCCTCGGATCAGACCATAACCTATCCAAACTCACCCAGGACTATACCTCATTCAACATTGACAATAACACTATTAAGGTTATGCGTGATGTTAAAACCCTAGGTTTTTACCTCGACTCAGCTCTCATCCTCAAAAAGCAAGTGAACTCCCTCGCCTCCACAATCACTTACACGTGTAAACTTATCCGTGCCGCCAAACCCTTCCTGTCCAGCGCCAGCTGCCTCACCTTGGCCAATGCCCTTGTCATGTCCAGACTGGACTATTGCAACGCCTTATATTCAGGTGCTAATAAGGCGGTCACAGATAAACTCCAAAGATTACAAAATAACGCTCTTAGAGCAGCTCTGAACATCCCACGTAGAGAGCATATCTCCAAACACCGGACCAAGGCCCACTGGCTCAAAATAAAGGACAGAATCCTCCTTAAAACCATCTCTCTCACAGCCAAATGCCTAAACAATCAAGCACCCCCCTACCTAGCTGAAAGAATCAACTGGAGACCATCTAACCGATTGACAAGATCTACCAACACCTTCTTACTTGAAGTCCCTAGATTTAAACTTACCACGGCGGGTGGATCTAGCTTCCCAGTTAGAGCTGCACAATCATGGAACACACTCCCACTTGACCTCAGACGCCCTCTACCTTACACTAGATTTAGATCTAATGCTATCAAATGGCTGCACAACAACGATTTGTAACACTTGTTAAGAAAATATTCCTCTGCGTTTACCTATTTTTGATCCTATATGTACTGCTTCACCTATATCATTTGTTGTAAGCTACTACTGTTTTGTAATAGCCTGTGTCAGGCATTGTAACTAAGTTTCGAGTCTACTTGTATTGTTGCGCCCAGCTGCCCACGGGCTTGGAGCGCATTACCAAATAAATAAACAAACAAACAAACAAACAAACAAACAATATGCATATTCAGATGTGCTGGCCAATTCTCCATCTTCCCACTTGAGAAGAGTCCCCGGCAGATGACACATATATCAGTTTATGCCAAAGCAACATTTGTTTTGTAATACAGTTGTGCCAAAAGTGTATTATGTTTTTTGTCTTGCCCTTTGTAACATCCATTTTGCAAAGCTTGCACATAACTGCACAGGGCTCTGCTTGCATCTTTCACTCAGGCAGGGGGAAGAACTGTCACAACCTGTAGTGACTGGAAAGTATTAGTGCAGTACCCAATTATGTATCTTCTCCTCTTGTCTGTTCTTCTGCAGTACCAGAACAACAAGCATCAACTCCACCCTCTAAAGCTGCTGCACATCTTCTTCCTACTCCCCTTCCTCCATCTCCCCATCCTCCTCCGTCTGCACCTCACCTGTCTCCCTCAGTCTTGTTTCTGTTCCTTCTGTTAATGTGTCACATGTTGCCTCTCATACGCCTCATCATCTTCCACATCCTGTTGCTCCTTGTCTACCTGTTCATTGTCCTTCTCTTGCCACTAATCTATGTATGCCTCCCAGTGTTCAACATCCCACTGCCCTTAATCCACCACCCTCCTGATGCTCATCAATTTCTAACACCTATGTTTGCCTCCTGCTTTACAACCATCTCTGCCACCTCCCTTTCCATCTCATTCTATTTCTGAATACCTCCCTCCCCCTGTTTCAATTCCTTCTGCTGAACTTTCTCCCCATATGAAGTTGGCATTTTGCTAAAGAGATTCATGTATTCCAGAACAATTTGAGGGATGTGTGGCACTATGGGAAAGGATTTCAGGGGGGGGTGCTACTAGTACACATTATTTCACATTATCTATTTCTATGTTTGAGGTGGTGTAAGGGGAACACAGATTGAAACGAACAGCAACTGCAAGCAGTTTCCACAAAGGTTTTATGTTTTTTCTCTGTTTTCGGGTTGAAAGGTGGAATGATAAGCTAAAGACATTCAAACAATAATCAGTCACAAAGAGATACATACAAAGTTAGGTTAAAAAAATAAATCAGGCAAGTAATCCAATAAACAAAACAAACATCACAAAGGGCTTCACAGAGGGATTTTCAAAAGAGGGAATCAGGTTTAAAAAAAAAAAAACTATGCACAAACATGTCACAGGAAATTAAATGTTAACCATACACACAAAGATGCTCTCAATGGCAACAGCTCATAATCCCTTCCTCTCACAAAAGTCTACTAAATAGCCTTAGATAATTGGATGCTGTGAGTGATCCTCCAAACCTCTACAGGAAGTTTAATTATTCTAATTGCCTCACTAATGCAAGTCCCAAATGTCAAATCTTGGTTTTGGCCTGCCAGCGGACCCCACACATTACAGTGGGAATGCCTGTTTTAAACAGTAATATTCAGCTTGTGCCATGAGAACAGTTTAGTAGGGGTGTGGACCTTGTAGGAACAACAAGTAGTGTGCCATTTTAGTCAGGCCAAGAATTTTATCGGCACCTCAGACTCCTATAGAAGGTGTGTGCCAGCGTATAAATGATGATGGCATTACATACATCATGTCTGTGGCTTAATACTGATGTGAGGCACTCGGGTGAACTAATGAAGGGGTGACTTGGGATTTAGCATTTAATAGAATAGGCATAGCGTAAGAGGACCAAAGGGAATGACAAACATAACACTACTAATCCCCTAACATACTAGCAATTAACCTTAACATATTAAAATGATTAGTGATTAGAATGGTGCAAACTATGGGTGCAAACTGGGGGTGCATTGACTGAATGCAGGCACAGGCTCTTTAATGCTGGTTTAGAAAATAAAATGCAAAATTGCAAATCCATTCACGGTGTGTGGCCGGAAGCCTCTGTAATGGATTTGCAGAATCATTCTGCCTGAAAACAGTCCATTGTGTTAACCTTCAGCGCAGGAAATTAGAATGAAAGTGTCACCAATAGCCATCCGGGTTTGGGAAGAATTCCTGCTCAACACTGTACAAAGGTGACAGGGTAGGAGCAGAGAGCCTTTTGGAAATTTACTGGGAATTGATAGGCCTGGCCGTGATGACATGACAGCCAGAGCTGGAAAATTATGTTTTCTGTGGGGAGCTATAAGAAAAAGGGGATGGCAGAGAAGTGGACTTAGAATGCTGGAAACAGGAGCGTCTGCGGCTGGCGAAGAAAGGTTGTATGAAAGAAGGAAGTAGAGGCGAGAAGGGAATAATTGAAAGTGTGCTGGATGCTGGCTGTCTGTGTGCTGAACTGAACACTTTTAGACCGCAGCCGATGACAGTGGAGGAAGAAAGTGTCCTGCTTGAGCTTGGTAGACAACGGTAGAGGGAGATGGCTTTGTTCATCGAAGGCACTTCCCATGCAAGCTGAGTTTCCTCACTGAATTAGGTGAGCAGATGTTTCAAAGTAATTATAATGAACAAAGCAATTGAGTAAGGTGTTCCCTGACCTGACTTGGTTTGTGTGAAATTGGGATACAAATAAACAGGGGGCATGAACATATTCATTTTCAATGCGTTTTCTCTTCTATGCCACGTGGCAGACATCGCAAGAAAGATAAGGTCTGCCAAGTTGTCTGCCAAGGTTATAGATATTCTCCTACCAAAATTGTGTTGTGTATGTAACTTTGCTAAGAGAGAAAAGAGATTTGTGGAAAAGGGGCTTTGAAGTCTATTTGCACCACCTGTTAAAAGTACAGCGTTTTCTTTCCATTGTAAAATGTGAAATGACAACTGTGGTTTTCTTTTTTTCTGATTGCAAATGTCACATCCATCTTAATACATTGAGTTTTTTCTATTGCTTGCAAACATTGTGTACTAAACTGAGATTTTCAAACTGCATAAAAAATCCAGAATAACACAAGTGTGGGTGCTGGTCAATTGTTCGTGTGGTCTAGTAGATGTACTATGTTTATTAGGCAACTGAGTATACGGTCAGTGGTAAAATTAGTGTGCACTGCCCTACGATAGGTCTGGCAATTGTAACCAGAGAGGACTGAATAAAAGAAAATACGAGGATGCCTTTTCCCCATGTTTGTATGCATGCTTTAGCAAACAAGAGATAGGAACATTATTGCACGCACTTGCACGTGGTGGTAGCAACCTGGTGAAGGTAAGCAAAGGTATACAATCCTACAAATTACAGTGAAGGGGTTACCTCCATTGAGAGCATCCCTTAAGAACTGATGAGCACATTTATTTTGACAGTAATTAGTGAAGTGATTATAATTGGAAAAATTGCTATGAGACCTCAGAAGGCACCATAATTACGGTACGGTTACGGTACTGGAAGATAAAAGATATATCAGGAACTACATAACTATATGAGACAAGAGCTTAACCGACAGTTTCAAAGAAACCTTAAAGTGAAAGTTTTTCAGCCATAGTAAGAAAGCAATTTCTATAAAATGAAATATACTAATTTGCTCTATGTTGTCAGAGTAATGATCATGGAGTAATATTTGCAGAAACTAATTATGTTCAGTATGCCTGGAAAGAGTAAAGAAAAGCATTAATTTAGAGGACATATATCTGAAGTCAGTATATGAATATTTGTATATAGTTTAAGTATATGGTTTAAAATTGGATTTTTTCTTTATTTAGTATTATGTGCTACATTAAGCAACATTCATAAAGATGAAGTGTAATAAACAGTGGAATTGGCTTGGTCCCCAGGTAATAGCCTTTCTGGCTTTTGAATGAAATATCCAGTTATTTTATGGACACATATGTGTAAGTCTATGATGTAATAATGTGAAATCAATTCTAACTGAAACGAACTTTGTAGATTTGTTGAGAATTGCATTTGCACTTTGCTTTGAGAATGTGTTATGTTCTTTCTGATTTAATGCAATGTAATATTACCAGTTTTAACCTGTGTAATGGTATTATGCTAGCTTTTTATTTAACAGTATTATATGAAATATGTGTTTTTATTGTGATACAAATGTAACTTATATGGTAAATAAGCCAAAACAAAGTTCCAAAGCTTACATACATAGCCCTTGGAAATACATATCTGCATAATGCTAGTGTAACAATTTGGTGTAGTGTACAATACTACTTTTCAATTTTGTGTTTGTAAATATTTTAATTGATCTAACTAGTCTTTTTTACTATGTATTTAAATGTAATCTCTGATTAGGCTGCCAACAAACGATCCGCATATTTACCAGTTTCACCTACATGCTTCTTAAATTCTAGGATGAAAGCAGTTGATAATTAATTGATTTAAATATTTTACCTTCTTGAGCTGATGCCTTGATCCGTAGGTACAAACTCCAACATATGCTATCTTATTTCCGATGTATTTATTGCGTGGCAGAAACCCAATGTATTGCTCCCTTCCATAGTATATATAATTCTTCATTGATTACATTTTACACAGTGTGTATATATGCTGCCATCACTGTTAAGCATTTCAGAAATTGGGATTTAAAAATGTTGAGGGGTGTAACCTTGGTAATTCTCTTTTTGTAAATGATCTCTGTAGCAGGTTGCAACCGTTACAGTGAGAGAATTAACTAAATTCAGCTGGTAAGGGAAAGGTTTGCATTTGCATATATCTAGATGTTTGTATTGTTAAAACATGTATTTCTTTTGCAGTGAATTAGCCAACTTGAAGGCACTGGTCTTAGACCCTATAACAATACAAGATGAGTCTGAAAAGTAGATTGACACATTGACACTAAAGGAAGTGGTGCACAATATCCAATCTATCTTTGGTGCAATTAGCCAAATAAATATGTGCTGCATAGATACAGAGGTCAAAGCAGACCCCACCAACTGCAGTTGGAGCTCATACTGACTTCATCGTACTTAATGTGTAACCAATTTCCTTCTAATTATTTGTTGATTGATTTTTTTATTATCCAAGTTATATTCCTAAACTTCATAAAAATTCTATTAATTTCAATAATTTGTTTCCATTACAACATTGCATCCCTCTTGCATAAATGCGTATTTATAGAAGTAACGTTTCTTGCTTTAGAAAGCCCCAGACATTATAAAATAAGCTTTTGAAAATTGGAGAGCATCAATTTACAAATCTGTTAGACATACAATTACATTCTAATTGATAGGGCAGGAGAAATATTTAGAGGAGTGTAAGTGTTCCAGGTAGAATTTGGGGATAGCTTTGATATCATCCAACATCCGATGATACACACATTTCTGTTGTAAAACCTTCTCAATTTGGAGAAATTACATATTGCATGATGTGAAACAGTTTAATTGTTATCTATTTTTTCATTAACACCACGGTGAACAATCTTTACTGATTAATGTGGGAAAAATACTACACAGGTGCCAATATTATCCAAACTAGTAAATTCCATAGAGTACCTGATATATGTTTTTAAGAGGGCCTAAAGGATCATTATGTCACTGCCAGAAAGGGGATGCAGAGCACCTCATTATGGGGAAAATATTTGCTTTTGTATATATCCTTATGTAGCTATTTTAGTTTATTGAATTTTATGTAAATGTTGTATATAGCTTGAATAAGGCAACAGAGAAATGCATGATATTAACATACACACAAGACCAAAAATATTAGCCTGTTAAGAACAAAGTTCAAATAAAAACAACCGAAAGCAAAAGTGCAAGTTAGGAGAGGTCAAATAATTCAAAGAGAGGATTCCGATACAAGATTTTAAGACTTTTCCAGAACTTCAAATATTCTGGAATTAATCGTAATTGAGTGGGGGAACATTCCAACACTTCACTGTTGCACTAAAGAAAGAATGATGCAATAAAACTGAACATTTTAATCTAGGCACCTTAAGACGTAAAGAGTTCCACATGACATCCTCATTGACATTGGACCTCATTATGAGTTGGGAAGTGTGGGTAAAAGGCATTAATGCACCACCCAACTATGAGTTTAGCCTAAAGTTGGTGGATTGACCTCCAGCCATGAGCTGAAGGGCAATCCACCAGCTGTCCACTACATTTTGGTGGAATTACTATGACCAAATTACCACTGGAGTAATTCCACTAAAAATCCCTCATAGATTCCTATAGGCTAAAAAAATAAATGGGGACTTGCAACACCACCACCACTTGTGATCCACCTGTAATACCACCAGACCAAATGACTGTAATGGTAATACAGTTTGGTGATATTTGGGCAGATGTACTGCCCAGATACAACCAAACCCGTAATCAGCCCCATTGGCAAAAACATATCCTGTTTTTGCAACTCATGTATAAGAATGTGATGGGGGTTTCATTTCCTCAACCATTATCAGATACAACACAAACATCAAAATAGTGACTTATTCCATAGCTGCAAGAACATTAAACTCTCATCTGTAGACTGGAGCTAATATAAAGAAAATGTGTTGTGATATAAATGACCAGTTTTAGGTGATTCTACTGTGGACATGCATATGCATGCGCATAAAAAACAAAACTTGATACTGACTGCACTGGTGTTCAATTAATTAAAACTGTTTTTTTCTCAAATGAAAGTATTTTATTCAAAGAATTAGCCAACATGTGTTTCGACTTGGTCGGTCTTTATCAAGTCTGATTGGATATTGAAATAGACATGTGCAAATATCAAACATATAAGTGTGACGACATATGTGTGCAAATAAATATGGCAAGAAAACATGTGGACATAATCAACAAAAAGTTGGGATAACGTTCAATGTGCAAAGAACATTGACAGTTAGTGCATGATAATGTGCTGAACATCAAGCAATGATTCAAAAAATGAAATATATGCATTTTGAATTTACAAAAGGACAACAAAGTAATGTTACCACATCAACAATTTCAGGGCAAATTTAAAAAGTAGAGATATATGAAGGAGAGAAGCGAAGGGGAGAGAAAAGGAAAGGTCCATTATTGATATGGAAAAAATAAAGAATCTCATGATGTTACATAAGCTGTATGCATGCTAGATCTTTTAGCCATTGATAGAGGAGTCTTAACAATGATCTATGCTATCAAGTGTGTCATAAAAATAAGAATCTGCATGTACAAAAAATACTAAGTTCTAACACATAATGTATGACAAAAGATAAAGGTGAAATTATATACAATAGGTGTTACAGACATACTCTCTGTAGGATTACTGTTTCCATGCAAAAATATAGGGTGGAGGTTTCCAAGGATAGATGTCTATAATGAAAAGTATCCCAGAAATGGTGTCAATATGCATGTGTAATAGAAGATGCTAAGAAAAAAAAACCCCATCATAGCAGCTTGTATAGCCTTATGTTACATGGAGGGGAAGGAACAAAATCAACTGCTCTGATTTTCAGCTTGTCAGTGGTGTCCTGCTAGAGATAGCAGGTTCCATGTTGAATTGACCGATTTATATCAGCATGTGATGTACTCATGTTTACATTATGACTCACATGCGTGTGATGTCATAATGTAAACATGCCACTATATTGTTCTCAAACACAACATCGTATCGCTCTACTGTAACAAACAGATATGATAGACAACGGGGGCTGAATAGCTCATTCAAAAGAACATTATAGAGAAAATTGGCAAATATGAAAAGGCAAAAATCATTGCTGAAATGGGAGCATCCATATGGAAGAAATTACATATAATGTGGGACATATTGCTGTTCCACAGTTTTGACCTGATATCAAAATATTGAAATCAGCAATGTAATACATAAAATAGCAATTATGAAATGGCAAAAATTATTGCTAAAATGGGAGCATCCATGGGTAAGAAATTACATGCTATATAGGACGTGTTAATGAACCACAGGTTTGACCTGATATCAGCTTATTGAAATCATGGTACATGTGAACATTGCAATAATGGATCAATTTTGTACAATTCAGATCAACGGGCTCACATACAATGAAGCAATTTATCAATTGCCACATAAAATACATAGTGTACGCTATCATCTGTGTCTGTGAACTCATCTATATTGAGAGCACCATCCGAGAGCTTAGCATCAGAATCCAGGAGCATCTAAGTATATTGCAATCACAAGAGTCCAAATACCCATTAGAAAACATTGGCAACTTTGCCAACAATTGGACAATAAAAAAGATATTTGCTTCTTTGGACTTGAATCTGTCTCTTGTGACGTAAGATGTGGGGATCGGGAACTCAAACTCCATCAACAAGAAGCAAGACTTATTTGTCAAGTTCGCTGTGTTCAATGAGGGCTCAATATTGAACATGAATTGAATGTGTTCCACTGTTATTTCTGGTCTCACCTGTATGCTTAAACTCTTTATCATTTCATCATGGCCTACTTTTTTGAAGTATGATTATTTCATTATTTCACCTCACCTGTATGCTTAAACTATTTATCATTTCATCATTGCCTACTTTTTTGAAGTATGATTATTTCAACGTTCACATGTCGCATGATTTCAATAAGTTAATAATTTATAGATAGAAAAAAATCCTTCAATTAATTAAAACATACACTTTTTGATTTTTTCAGATCGACCCAAAATGTATATCTAAGTCGGACACGGGAGACATAGCCTTCAAGTGATCATCATATTGTGAAAATAGTTTTGGGTCAGTCCATAGAAGATACGGTATACAAATATGTTCCGAAAATACCCAAAGAAATGAAGCAATGTACAGAGTGATAAAACATATCGATATACTATAATACTAAAACATGTGCATGAATTAACCATTAGTGTACCATGCATTGTTATCTATGGGGAAAATAATACTTTTCTATATTTTTGGGACGTTTAAAGGGAAAATACAAGAAATAAATAAAAAAGGCTAAAGTTTGTTACTATGGGAAATATTTGTATTAATATGATATTTATGATATAACAAATACATGTTTAGTTGTTAGTGTGAGGGGTCAGTAATGCTAGGCCGACAACTGTTTGAGAATTTCTCAAAATATGCTATTTTTATTATAAAGAAAATATGTCAAATAACTCACTGTGCCTACTCTGCAGAGGATTTCCCTGCCTAAGCTAAAGCTAAGGAAATACACGCTAACACAGGGTAAATGGCCATCACATTAAAAACAAATACATAAAGAAAATATATGCCAACTCAACACAACATAACCAACATTTATATTTCCTAAATTACCTTCTAATGTCCTGAGAGATTTCCTTCCCCCTGGATTCAAAGTCACTTTGGCAAATGTTGATTCAAAGAAAGAAAATGTCTCAAACCAGTTGTTGAGGTTTCAAAGTCAAAGAAAACATTCATCAACAAAAGTTCCAAAGGCAACAAATCTCCTGTTTGGGTGAAGGTATCAACTTTCCACTTCTAGCAAAATAGCCCCAATGCTAATCCCGCCCGATGCTTTGTCACACCCACAGGAAGTATTGCCACATATACGCAAAATACAATATCCACACTGTCAATGATGCACAGTTCTTGGTTAACCGTTAGGATTCCTTGAATTATAGTTTCAAATTTCAAAATGGTACTAAAGTCTACTGAGGTTTTGAAAAGAATTTAAAACCCTTTTATTCTCCTTTGAACAGTGCAGGTTAAAGATATTAGGTTTCCTGTATAATGCTTTTTTTGTTTGTTAGTGTCATGATCACAGCAAGGAGCCTTAGAGTGACACCTAAAAAGAATTGGACATCTGCCTATCACCGCTGGATAGTGGGACAGCAACACAGAGTAGTGGGTAGGCTTAAATTGCCACTTCCTGAATCCACAACATTAAACAAAGGTAGCAGGCGCCCCTCTCTCGGAAGAACAACGCATGATAACCTGTTCAGTGGTTGTTAACCACTTTGAGAGTTCGCACCCATCTGCTTTTTACTCACTGTACCTTTCACAGATGCGAAATATCCATTTGCATACCAGTCTTTGTCCCGCCCAGCACCGAAATGCTATGGCAATTCCTCTCTGAACAAGAGTACCAACAGCAACCCCATACACGTGTTTCAGTCTTGTTGGGCATCATCGGTGAGGTGAAGCTGTGCCTGTCTAAGGACAGTGAGCAGAGAGTGCACATCTGGTCCCCCCAGGTAACCTAAGGTGACCAACCCCAAGTTCCTTAAAAGAATAAAACAAAGATAGCAGGCGCCCCTCTCTTGGAAGAACAAGGCATGCTAACCTGTTCAGTGGTTGTTTGTCATGATCTCTGCTTCCAAAAGGTCAGGGTTTTCCCAACTCCCTTGGAAGCAGATCCATAACCCAGGTTCCGAGTGCCAACCAGTCCCAATTGGGACCTTTTGGACCCAGTCCTGGCGACAGTGGCACCAGGCTCATAAATATGCCCAGTCCCAGCGCTGGAAGCGCCGGGCTCATAATGCTTGGGTGGACTTACCTTCAGCAGACCATGCTGCTTACTTGCCTGGCAGTTGAGCCTCTGATCCTCTTCTGTTTGGAACTACTTTTCCTGTTGGGTGGGGCTGGAGCCACTCCCTAGATTCAGAACACTGGAACTCTTCTGGAAGGCAGGAACTCTTTTCTTACCAGGAACTCTTTTCTTACTTAGGCCTGGCTGTGGAAGGAGACACCTAAGCACTACAGGAGGCTATTTAAACCACACCCGGTGGATGAATCTTGCTTTGCGTTATTCTGCAACCTCTGCAGCAGAACGCTCATCGTGTCTTCTGCATCCGGTCCTGGGCCTAAGGAAAAAGGCTTACCATCCTGAATCCAGTCTTCAGCAACACCTATAAAGACAAGAAAGAACAGGTTAGCATTCCGGCATCTGAAAGGCAAAGGCTTACCATCCTGAATCCAGTCTTCAGCAACACCTATAAAGACAAGAAAGAACAGGTTAGCATTCCGGCATCTGAAAGGCAAAGGCTTACCTACTCTTCGTGCGCTCCGGAGGTCTTCACACTGCATTCCGGCATCTGAAAGACAAAACAAGATGCGTTTAAAGACATTGGGGAACTTTAATACTCACGTGCCATTACTCCTTTCCACATCTAATCCAGTGGGTATTCCGGCACCCTGCAGCCGCTCCGAACTCGTACCTGCAAAATAAAAAGACAGTTAGAGCGCATAGTGAAGCAGGCAACAAGCGCTTACTTACGTGCTTCCAGGCGCTTCTATTCATCACACGGGCTCCATCTTCAACTCACTTCAGCCCGTCATCCGCCATCGCCGGAACCCTGCAAAACAAGAGACATCATTACTAAAGACTTTAAAGACATTTGAATGACTCGAAACTTACCGTTCGTGCAGTAAACGACGGACAGCAGTCCTCTGAAGTCAAGAGGCCTGCGCTACCTATCCAGTGAAGAAACTGGTTACAGCACCCTGCCCCGAGGCAGATGGAGAGCTCGGCATTCACTTACCTAAGGTGAGAGCGTTAACCTTTGGGGGTCTACAGGAGAGGAGAAGAGGAAAGAGATAGGGACACCCCAATAACCCCAGTTCATTAACCCCATATTTTCTATCTGCAGACAACTTACTCTACACGTCAGGCATACAGTGCACAGAGGTCCAGCCCAAAGAGCCAACCGGGTGCTACACATCACCTTTGAAGATACGGTAGTCGCCCAGTCAAGACCGGCGCCTCTGCGAGAATCAGGTGAGCGTTACAGAACGCAAAGCCTACCGCAAAACTCTCGCCCAGGCGCTATGGAAACCTCGGATACTGACCCCCTAGCCCGGTTACTTGGGGAACTAAGGGCAGAAGTGCATGCAGCTCGTCAGGAAACGAATGCTCTAAGAAGGGAACTAATTATTTCCAAGGAGAGAACAGACAATCTTGCTAGACAAGTGCTACAGTCACAAGCCGGACAGACCCCGTTACCCGCATCAGGGGCAAATCTTCCTTCAACATCCTCTATGAATCCAGTGCAGATCAACCTACCTGGGAATGTACCTCTGGCTCCGCCCGAACGATTTTCTGGTGACCCAAAGAGGTTTGCAGTATTTATCAATCAGTGCCGGTTGCACTTCTTATGCCGGCCAGCAGCCTTTCCAACTGATCAAGCAAAAGTAGCTTTTGTACTTTCGTACCTTAGTGGCAATGCGGCAGACTGGTCGATCCCTCTAGTTAATCAAGATGATCCGGTTCTCCATGATTTTCAAGCCTTTCAGCTTAGTATGGAAAAACTGTTCGCAAGACATTCACAGGGGCAGGCCTTGGACAATGAGCTTCTTTCGTTGCGACAGGGTAATCAAGACCTTTTGGCTTATATTGCATCTTTCAATAGACTAATAGTGGAAACTCAATGGCCTGAGGACAAAAGGATTACGCTGTTTTATAGAGGTCTACGTGGAGAGCTCAAAGACGTTTTAGCCCAAGTAGTGAATCCCCCACAAGACTGTTCGGATTATATAGACTTGGTCGTTCAAATAGATCACAGGCTGCAGAACAGGAAGGCCGATCATTCCAAGTTTGATGCTCGAGTATTTTCCAAACCGCCAACTCCTTCCAAAGGAGTAGACTCCGGGGAACCCATGCAAATAGGGGGTCTGAAAGGTCCTCTAACACAAAGGGAGCGGGAAAGGAGGAAACAGTTGCAATTATGCCTATATTGCGGAAACTCAGGGCACTTTCTTCGAGACTGTCCGGTGAAACCTGCCAAGAAGGCAGTAGGAGCTGCAGTTACCAAAGTTACAAACTCTGAGCAGGGAACGACCTCGCCCGACAAGAATAGAGGTCCTCTTGCCGAGCGTGAAAACCAGTTCCGCGACCTCGCATTTCGTGATACCTATGGTCCTCATTAGCCCTGATAATCCGGATCGATTACATGCAATTGAAGCTTACGTCAACAGCGGTGCCATCGGCAATTATGTGGATCATGAAATGGTTTTGAGGATGAATCTAACTCTTTGTCCCAAGGCTGTAAAGGACGTCATTACTACGGTGGATGGTACGGAGATAGCCTCCGGGCCAGTAACGCATACCACTCAAGAGGTGACGCTAGTAAGTCAAGATGGACACCATGAGAAGATCGTGTTCGATGTGATCAAGGCCCCTCAGTTTCAGATTATTCTAGGAATACCTTGGTTAGAGAAACACAATCCTCTGATCGATTGGCGAGCAAGAACGGTCCAGTTTCCAGAATGTGTCTCTACTTGTCACCCTCCACCTGGTGTTGCACTGGCCGCAATTTCTTCAGAGACTCCCCAGTTACCTCCCGAATACCTAGAATACCAAGATGTTTTCTGGAAGGATCAGGCTAACTCTCTACCTCCTCATAGGTCTTATGACTGCCAGATAGACCTGATACCTGGATCTACTCCTCCTTGTAGTAGAATTTATGCCCTCACCGAGCCTGAGAACCTTCACCTTCGACAATACCTGGATCAATACCTGGCAAATGGGTTTATTCGTCCTTCCAAGTCCCCTGCTTCTTCAGCTTTGTTCTTCGTTCCAAAAAAGGAAGGAGACCTTAGAACTTGTATCGATTATCGCTCCCTGAACCAGATCACCGTTAAGAATAGATATCCGTTACCTTTGATCCCTGAACTCCTGGACCAAGTCAGAAAAGCATGCATATATACAAAGCTGGATCTTAGAGGAGCTTACCACTTGGTACGAGTAAAAGAGGGCGATGAATGGAAGACGGCCTTCCGCACCAAGTATGGGCTATTTGAATATCAGGTCATGCCCTTCGGACTTTGCAATGCCCCGGCCGCCTTTCAATATTTTATGAACGATGTCCTCAGAGAGCTCATAGATGTATGTGTTGTTGTTTACATTGACGACATCCTCGTTTATTCTTCATCGGAATCTGAACATCGGAAACACGTGAAAATGGTCCTCGAAAGATTGCGTCAACACAAACTTTTCGCTAAGTTGGAAAAATGTGTTTTCAACGTGACTGAAGTTGAATTCTTGGGATTCATATTATCACCTGGCGGAGTGCGTATGGATTCAAAGAAGGTCGATGCAGTTCTCAAATGGCCATCACCATCCTCCGTAAAAGGTGTGCAAAGCATGTTAGGCTTCGCTAACTTTTACCGCAGGTTTATCCCCGAATTCTCTCGAATAGTCCAGCCCATCACTGCCTTGTTAAAGAAAAACAAACGTTTTGAATGGTCTACCGAGGCGGAACAAGCTTTCCAGGATTTGAAGACTAAATTTATCTCTGCACCAATCTTAAAACACCCTCGCCCCGAACTCCCCTACATCGTGGAAACTGATGCTTCAAGCCTAGCCATGGGGACAGTTCTATCACAAAAGGACCCGGTAACCAATCAGTTGCATCCCGTGGCATTTTGGTCCCGCAAATTCTCGCCTCCTGAAATCAATTACACGATTACTGACAAGGAACTTCTGGCTATCAAGTCTGCCTTTAAGGCTTGGCGGCATTATCTGCTGGGGGCCCGACACACCGTTACTGTGATTACGGATCACCGAAACCTGCAATATTTGAAGACCGCAAAAGCCCAATCCTCTAGACAACTCCGTTGGGCATTATTCTTTGCCGAGTTTGACTTCATAATTACCTATCGACCTGGTACAAAGAACGGTAAAGCCGATGCCCTTTCTCGGATGGGAGTGGAAGAACACTTGGTCAACCCTAAACCTGTACCAATCATTCCCGAACAAAGAATTCTGGGTGTAATCGCCACAGAATCCATAGAGGAAGTTAAGGATAAAGCCAGGCAACTTGTAACTCCAGCAGACATACAGAATTGGCATCTGCAGGGAAAGGACTTTGCAGTAAAGGACAACTTATTGTATTTCCAAGAACGATTATACCTACCCAGCACAGATTTACAGAAAAAAGTAATCTCTTGTTATCACAACTCTTTAATGGAAGGTCATCCCGGTATAGCCAAGACCTCAGAAAAGATCAAGCGCTACTTCTGGTGGCCGTCTTGGAAAAAAGATATCAGAGACTTTATAATGTCCTGTGGAGTATGCGCCCAAAACAAGAGTCAAAAGGAAAGACCAGCAGGCCTCTTACGCCCTATTGACATCCCACCTCGCCCTTGGCATACGCTTTCTATGGACTTCATCACCGATCTACCTCCATGCTCCGGATACAATACGATTCTAGTAATCGTGGACTTATTCTCCAAGATGGCGCATTTCATTCCGCTCAAAGGCTTGCCAACAGCAGCAACTCTGGCCCGAGAATTTCTCGAAAACATCGTCCGACTGCACAGTTTTCCTTCGGTTCTAATTTCGGATCGAGGTAGTCAATTTATTTCTCATTTTTGGCGAAGTTGCTGTCGGTCGGCTCAAATTGATGTGAGACTATCGACCAGTCACCACCCTCAGACCGACGGACAAACCGAGAGGACCAATCAAACTCTGGAACAGTATTTACGCTGCATGCTGCAACAAACTGAAAAAACTTGGAAAGATATCCTTTGGATAGCCGAGTATGCCTACAATAACTCTGTCCATTCGGGAACTGGGAAAACCCTGTTTTTTCTTTTGTACGGCAGTCACCCTCGAACCTCGGAGTTGGATCCCCTCCAAGATCTTGAAACACCAGCAGTAGACTACCTGCATTCTACAATCACCCAAGCCTTTAAGGAAGCTGTTTCTCACCTTCAAAGGGCTAAAGAACAATACAAGAAAGGAGCAGATCAACATCGGAAGGAAGCCCCTCACTATCAAGTAGGGGATCAAGTCTGGTTATCCACCAAATATCTATCTCTAAAAGGGCCACGCACATTCAACCCAAGATACCTTGGTACCTATTCCATCACTACCATAGTAAACCCAGTAGCGGTCAAGTTGGACTTGCCCCCGCACATGAAGATACATCCGGTCTTCCACGTCTCTCTATTAAAACCCGTGCAACCTCAAACCCGACTAACCAAATCTCCAAAACCTATCCTAGTGGATGGAGAACTCGAGTTTGAAGTCAAAAGCATTCTGGACTCCAAGATCTCCAAATCTAAACTATTCTACCTAATTGACTGGAAAGTCTACGGCCCCCAAGAGAGATCCTGGGAACCTGCTGAATATGTCCACGCTCCTCGCCTAATCAAAAGATTTCACCGAACATTTCCTGACAAGCCAAAACCCCCGGAGAAGCCCGGTTTGGGAGGGGCCTTGAGGGGGGGTACTGTCATGATCTCTGCTTCCAAAAGGTCAGGGTTTTCCCAACTCCCTTGGAAGCAGATCCATAACCCAGGTTCCGAGTGCCAACCAGTCCCAATTGGGACCTTTTGGACCCAGTCCTGGCGCCAGTGGCACCAGGCTCATAAATATGCCCAGTCCCAGCGCTGGAAGCGCCGGGCTCATTATGCTTGGGTGGACTTACCTTCAGCAGACCATGCTGCTTACTTGCCTGCCAGTTGAGCCTCTGATCCTCTTCTGTTTGGAACTACTTTTCCTGTTGGGTGGGGCTGGAGCCACTCCCTAGATTCAGAACACTGGAACTCTTCTGGAAGGCAGGAACTCTTTTCTTACCAGGAACTCTTTTCTTACTTAGGCGTGGCTGTGGAAGGAGACACCTAAGCACTACAGGAGGCTATTTAAACCACACCCGGTGGATGAATCTTGCTTTGCGTTATTCTGCAACCTCTGCAGTAGAACGCTCATCGTGTCTTCTGCATCCGGTCCTGGGCCTAAGGAAAAAGGCTTACCATCCTGAATCCAGTCTTCAGCAACACCTATAAAGACAAGAAAGAACAGGTTAGCATTCCGGCATCTGAAAGGCAAAGGCTTACCATCCTGAATCCAGTCTTCAGCAACACCTATAAAGACAAGAAAGAACAGGTTAGCATTCCGGCATCTGAAAGGCAAAGGCTTACCTACTCTTCGTGCGCTCCGGAGGTCTTCACACTGCATTCCGGCATCTGAAAGACAAAACAAGGTGCGTTTAAAGACATTGGGGAACTTTAATACTCACGTGCCATTACTCCTTTCCACATCTAATCCAGTGGGTATTCCGGCACCCTGCAGCCGCTCCGAACTCGTACCTGCAAAATAAAAAGACAGTTAGAGCGCATAGTGAAGCAGGCAACAAGCGCTTACTTACGTGCTTCCAGGCGCTTCTATTCATCACACGGGCTCCATCTTCAACTCACTTCAGCCCGTCATCCGCCATCGCCGGAACCCTGCAAAACAAGAGACATCATTACTAAAGACTTTAAAGACATTTGAATGACTCGAAACTTACAGTTCGTGCAGTAAACGACGGACAGCAGTCCTCTGAAGTCAAGAGGCCTGCGCTACCTATCCAGTGAAGAAACTGGTTACAGCACCCTGCCCCGAGGCAGATGGAGAGCTCGGCATTCACTTACCTAAGGTGAGAGCGTTAACCTTTGGGGGTCTACAGGAGAAGAGAAGAGGAAAGAGATAGGGACACCCCAATAACCCCAGTTCATTAACCCCATATTTTCTATCTGCAGACATCTTACTCTACACGTCAGGCATACAGTGCACAGAGGTCCAGCCCAAAGAGCCAACCGGGTGCTACACATCACCTTTGAAGATACGGTAGTCGCCCAGTCAAGACCGGCGCCTCTGCGAGAATCAGGTGAGCGTTACATTGTTAACCACTTTGAGAGTTCGCAGCCATCTGCTTTTTGCTCACTGTACCTTTCACAGATGGGAAATATCCATTTGCATATCAGTCTTTGTCCCGTCCACATGGGCAGTACAGCACCGAAATGCTATGGCAATTCCTCTCTGAACAAGAGTACCAACAGCAACCCCATACACGTGTTTCAGCCTTGTTGGGCATCATCAGTGAGGTGAAGCTGTGCTGCTCTAAGCACAGTGAGCAAGGAGTGCACGTCTGGTTGCCCCCAGGTAACCTAGGTTGACCAACCCCAAGTTCCTTCAAAGAATTAAACAAAGGTAGCAGGCGCCCCTCTCTCGGACGAACAAGGCATGATAACCATGCAACCAGACGTGGACTCCCTGCTCACTGTGCTCAGAGAGGTACAGCTTCACCTCACTAATGAGGACTAACAAGCCTGAAACACATGTATAGGGTTGCTGTTGATACTCTTGTACAGAGAGGAATTGCCATGGCATTTCGGTGCTGGACTGCCCATGTGGGCGGGACAAAGACTGATATGCAAATGGTTATTTCCCATCTGTGAAAGGTACAGTGAGCAAAAAGCGTGTGCTGCAAACTCTCACCTCAGAACAGGTTATCATGCCATGTTCTTTCTGGAGAGTAGCGCCTGCTACCTTTTTTGAACTATTTGCAAGGAACTTGGGCTTGGTCACCCCGAGTTAGCTGTGGGCAACCAGACGTGGACTCCCTGCTTATTGTGCTCAGAGAGGCACAGCTTCACCTCACTGATGAGGCCCAACAAGGCTGAAACACGTGTATGGGGTTGATGTTGGTACTCTTGTTCAGAGACGAATTGCCATGTCATTTCGGTGCTGGACTGCCCATGTGGGTGGGACAAAGACTGATATGCAAATGGTTATTTCCCATCTGTGAAAGGTACAGTGAGCAAAAAGCGTGTGCTGCAAACTCTCACCTCAGAACATGTTATCATGCCATGTTCTTTCTGGAGAATAGCGCCTTGCTACCTTTTTTGAACTATTTGCAAGGAAATTGGGGTTGGTCACCCCGAGTTAGCTGGGTGCAACCAGACGTGGACTCCCTGCTCACTGTGTTCAGAGAGGCACAGCTTCACCTCACTGATGAGGCCCAACAAGGCTGAAACACGTGTATGGGATTGCTATTGGTACTCTTGTTCAGAGAGGAATTGCCATGGCATTTCGGTGCTGGACTGCCCATGTGGGTGGGACAAAGACTGATATGCAAATGGATATTTCCCATCTGTGAAAGGTACAGTGAGCAAAAAGCGTGTGCTGCAAACTCTCACCTCAGAACAGGTTACCATGCCATGTTCTTTCTGGAGAGTAGCGCCTGCTACCTTTTTTGAACTGACTCCACAACATGGCTGCCCTAATTGTTCTCCTGTTGGTGCAGAGCAGGTCTAGTTGTTAGCATGCCAGCAGTATATAGCCCCTCCCTGCGTGTGTTCAGAGCTTCGCATCATGTCTGTCAAAGCAAACGCTTACCGATGCCCAGACACTTCAGTCAAAACTGTAGATATTGTTTTGTTAAACTTCGCAGACCACAGTTACATTTTTGCAGCAATGCAAAGTAGGTTTCCTAGTCCGGTGACTGAAAAAAACCTTTATAACATTTTCATTCAGTCACGGTGTGTTATTCTCAGTTAGCGTTCCTCGTTGCTGTCAGGCAGCTTGGGCTACGAGCGGTTGCTGTGTAAAGCCTCCCGCGCTTAGAGATAGCTGCAGCAAGTATTGCCAATTATAGTTGTAATATTGTAACAGCTGTTCTTCCTATTGAATTTTCAAGCGTTGTGTGCAGTGTTTCATAACGCTATTGTTCGAGTGGTTTAGTTTCCCCTCTTTCATTCACTACATGCTCCTAGGCTAATTAGAAGGAGCGCCTCTCCTGACGCACTAGCGTTTATGTTCTTTTCTATTTTAAGATACTCTCTGCGGACCTGGTTAGGAACACTAATCAGCTGTTACTAATTTTAGCTCCACATTAGCTGAACCCAATCTCCCTGGTATTTGGACATGTGAAAACATTTTAGGAAGGCTTTCTTAGTTTCCATCCTATTTCCCTTGGTCACTTAGAGACATGTTAGTCAGGGATTTAATAGTAAATTCCACCGTGGTTTAGAGGCATATTTTGTTCCTAGCATTATTTTCATTTTTTTATGAGCAATAGCTTTCACCAAAATTAATTAGTGCAGAATCCAACTCTCCACGCCAGTAGCATTTCAGCATCGCGATTTATCAGAACTTAGAGTCCCTGCACTGATGCAGGATGGAGAGCTAACCACAAAAGAATATTAGCTAAGATAACTGATGTTAAGAGAGTTGTAAGGAAACTAGAAACTAAAATCAGTTGCTGTATTTTGAGGTTTGTTTCTACACTCACACCAAGGAAACTATTGTGTATTAATAGGTCAACATTGTTACAGAAGAAGTTGTAGATTGCTGAACATCGCTAGCTGAGAAGAGTAATTGAAATTGTTCCTTGTGTGTGTTCCCGCAGAGTTAAGGTAAGCGTTACAGTTAGTATATATAAAAAAGAAGGTGTAAACACCGAACAATATATCCACAGGGATGACAAACACAAGAAACCGTATATTACCAAATATACTTCTTAATACATATATTTCTTTAATTATGACACTCTTAAAATGATCATATTACATAAAATTCATAGTCAAACACGCAATATATAAAACATATAAAAACACTGTACTTCACAAAACACATGAAAATCCCAAATTATGGGTTGATTCGGCTGGTTTTTAATTGACTCCGTGTGGAGCTCCACACTGGAGTGATTTCTCTTTTGTCTAGGTCTTATTGGTACTTTCTCAATAATTGTTGTGTTTTGTGAAGTACAGTCTTTTGTCATCCCTGTGGATATATTGTTTGGTGTTTACACCTTCTTTTTTATATATACTATCAGTCTTATCCATGTGGAAAGGAGTGTGTTTTGATCCATTAGAACTTGGTTATTGCCGTTTGAGAAAAATAAGCGTTACAGTTAGTCCATGTTTTGATTCATGTGCGCTCTTAAGCCTACGGGTCATTGGTTGCACAGTATAAATCAAATCAATTAAAGCAAAGTAAAGGTATATTTGTCAGGATGACTTCTCAATATGGCTGCTTCTACTTCAACAACTATATTTCTACTTGTATCACCATGAGAACAGTCACCTTTGTCCCACAGTATTTCAACTTGGTTTCAACAACTGCAATTTAGCATCTACTGACCAGCATCTAATGAACAGATATACCAGGTATACCTCTTTAGTTTCAATTATTTGTACTACTGCCACAGCTTCAATGACTTTGAGACAAGATAGATTGTTAAAACACTTCAACACTTCAACCTCCACAGTTAGGCAAGGAACTCTTCCTCTGAATAGCTTTCTTCAATGGGGTAGCCTCCTTGTCATTCTTGTCTATAAGCCATAATAACAACCTGGTTTGTCTTTAAAGACTCATATATCTCTGGCTTCCATAGTCCTGGGCATTACAGGTTGAGTCTGCTTCAACATAGTCTTGACAAGCAGCCAATTACCCTTCGCCAACTTTACTTGCACCTTTTTGCCAGCTTTCATCCCCACAATTAACCATGAGTCTTGGGAAAGGTTGGTTTCACTGTCACAATGGGATGCCTCTTGGCTCATGCAATGCTTGTTCTTCTCTTCAACAGTTTACACTCTTTAACAGCTTGTGAATGAAAGTTTTGTCACTTTTATGCAAGGTATATGGTTCAGTATTTGGGTAGAAACTACAATTAGGCACATGTAACTATTCTTTGATGTAGTTTTCAAGCTTTAAAGATGGATATGGACATGTATTTCCATAGAAGAAAAGGCTAGAATTCAGGGCTCCTTGCAGAATAACAATTAGGCACACAAAACCATCCTTTAATAGATTGTAACTCTTGTATTGTAAAAGTTACATTTTCGGTAATTGTCTTACCAGCATTGCCTCTTCTTAATTAGGGACACGTGACCACTCTTTCAAACATTAATAGTCTTCAAATGGCAGAACAATGGTTTTTGGTAATGTTAGCTTCTTACGTGGGTAAGAAGCTCTTCATTTTATACGTATGTGTTACAATTCCATTGTTCAGAGGATTTTGAATACAACAAATGACTTCTACTCGCTTAAAGTCTTACTCAAGTGGCTAAGGAGCTGGTTACTGGGACCGCAAAGGCTTGTGCAATGTTTTAGAAGAGTATGCTTCACTCAGCGGCTTCTGAAAGACTTGTTGAGCGGATCACATTGCTTTGCCAACTTCCACTACGATTTCTAGTACTTCTGCCTCACTGGTGACCAACACCTTTCTCCTTAACAGGTGTCTTCAGTCCGGCCATTCATTTGGGAGTTCCCTTTTAATACCGAGAACATCGGGTTGGCAATTGCTTCTTGCCTCAGTCTCGTGCACGTCAGCTCAGCAACCACAGCAATCTGGCTCACATGTGGAAATAGATCTCTCCTACATGTCTTCTGCTGCACAGCCTCTGCACTTCTGAGTTTGGGGAAACAGGACTCTAGAAGCACACGTAGGTTGTTGGGTGTCTTGACCCACGTTCAAGTTATTATGCTGCAACATTTGGTGCTGTGGGCTTAGAGAATCCAAGATGGCGGAAAAGCCCAGATTTGCGCCACAATCCAGGAGAACCGCTCAGTTTTGCACACACGAAAATGGTCCCCTGACCTGCCACGCACCAGTGCAAAGAAAGATGGTTCTGTTCAAAATCCGTTTTTATTAATGTCAAAAATTGCTAAGATCATGGGCCCGAAACCACCAAACAAAAATCCAACTCTGGTTGAGTGTTCTACTTTACTCTACTGCAGATCCACATCAATGCCATGTCAAGCAAGGATCATATACTATCAAGTAAAATCCTTTCTTTTTGAAATGTATTAATTCAATAAATCTGTCAAAAATAGGCGCAGTACTGGCATTTGACACTGACCGGCGCTGGCGCTCTATAAATCCTGACAGGAGAGCTGTCTTGCAGAACTGTGCAGTGAACAGAAGGGGGTCTTATGTAATTAAAAGTTCAAAGACTTGCTTTTCCTGAAAACCATTAACACCTCAGAGACACACACAACAGCCCAGGATATCACATGGCCCTGTTGATTGAGAGGGAGGAGTTTCCCCTGCAGCCTGCAGGACACAACAAAATAGACCCTTTCAATTGAATGGGGTATGCTGGTTTTGGGTGTGGACTGTAAACAGTCTTCTGGAGAAAGGAGAGGCCTGTGATCTCTGACTCACCAATCTTCTGGGGGCGGGCCAGACTGGATTGTGGATTCATATTGCAGCAAATATATGTTTAAGTTAAATGCTTCTGAAATATTGTATTAAGCTTACAAAAATGTACAATTTGGAGATCCTTAATCTGAGAAATGTACCCACAATTTGAGACAGACTCAACTCTGTACCATGTTCTGAGGCAAAACCCCATGAATTATGGAGATTGCAGACACAGGGTTTATGCCAGAAAAATGAAAATTTATTGGAATATGTGTAGAGAGGCAGTGTACATCTGTGTAATTTTTGATGAAAAACCAATGTTGCTAAAGCTACCAAAAATGAAAAAAATTTGTCATTCCTTAACCCAAGCTCTTAGAAAGATCAGAGTTGGGCAAGAATGTACCTTAATTCATCTGCAATGTGTACCTGGGAAACCTGTTAGTTATGAAAAATTCATTTTCTAAGTAAAAGCAAAGGGGTGTTTCTTCAATAGATGGTAAAATGCTGACTCACTCTGACACACTATCCCTTCTCAAATCAGATCACAGAAAATCCTTGACCTATCAAATCATGAGAGGGTTGGGCATACAGAATGAGCCGACCCACCCACTTTCAAACACATAAAAAGAGACTGCTTTGGACAGGCAAGACTCACTTTCCATTTTCTTGCGAAGCATTTTGCCGGACGACTTCAAGATCCAGAACTCAACTCCAGAACTTAGAATCCAGACTTCAGAACTTGTAGCATTGAGGCCTGAACCACCAGCTGAATCCTTTTTCAGCAGGCCTCAAAATCTTTTGCAAATTATTCAAACAGCCGGGCTGAGCTGTTTGATTCTACCTAGAACCGTGTGCCGGTACCCAGAAAGCAGTTCTGTATCCAGAATCCACTTGATCCAGACCAGCAGAACCAGAGACCCAGACCAGATCGCTGTGAGCAGAACCGGTACTAAAGACCGTCCGTGGCGAGAGAACCAGCCAACCTGATCAGACCTTGACGGCTTATTTCACATTTATAGTGTGAGTACTCAGCTAGAACTGTGCAGAACCCATCTCTTAGTTTAAAATAACGTTTGAACCTGTCCAGAACTGCATCATAGGAATCGTGTGTTCATTCTGTCATTTCAAAGCTGTAAAAGTGTCATTTTGTCATTCTGAAGTTTACTTTCATTCCGAGAAACTATCTCCACAAAATTGTTCGTATCTTTCGTAACTTTAATTTTAAAGCTAAGATTCTAAGCTTTCCAACAAGCCTAAAACCGACTTTCTATTCCTTATACTTATTCCGTAATCACGCTCGACGCACTCGAAAAAAGTGCCGTGATTTGCGATTTGGTCCAATTAGCTCCTGTCAAAATAGCCGCTTTTGCTTGAACTGCCAAAATTCGTTTTCAACCTGCTAATCCCTCATTGAGCATTGCGAGTGTGAGTTGAACTAAATTAAATAGCTATCACCTACCCTGAACCTCCCATAGGGAATTAAAAGCATTTTTAGTATATTTTACTTCATTGCCACCACATTTAAAAGGAGTTGCCTGCTTTAAAATCATATCTGTTTTCCTCTAAACTCACTGGGGGGAACTGGAACTTTGTATTGCATTTTGTTTGTATTCCTGAAAATTGTGTGCTCTCATTCCATCTCCTTCTATTGCTTAGCGGGGGGAGTGAATTGCCACCAGGGGAAAAGTGAACATATTATCTCTTGTGAAACCCTATCAGTTATTTCTGTACTGCATTCTTTCCATCATTGTTTTTCCTTGAAACCATTAAAGCATTCTCAGTTACCTTATCCTCCCTATACTAACTCTTAAGTAATTAAATCAGAGTGCTATTGTAACATCATCCATTGTTGATCACTGTCATATGTCTAAGTGTGCTATCAAATATGAATTTATTATAAAAGTGTGATATATATATATATTGTTTAATTTTTCCAATAAATATTTTAAATTTCAAAACAAACCTACTTCTTGGCTCAGTGAGGTCAGGGGGATTCAAAGAGAGGGGCATTATATAAGGGTTCATCATCCAGAGTATAACTTGTCATAAAAATATGTAAATAAGGGCTTCCCTTGGGCATCCCAGACGAGGCACTGACTTAGTGGGATTGCTGAATTGGAGTCACTTAGCAAGGTGAAACCTGCTGTCTCCATGTTCTGGCATCCCTCTTGTTCTCCCACTTTTGCTTGGTTTGCCATCCTTTCTGCTTCCACTGCTACAGCTTCCACTCCAGCTAATGTTCCAGCTCCTTCCACTCCTTCATCCTGCCTGCACCTGAGGTGCCTTATATGCCTCCCAGGTTTCCTTGGGTGTGGGCTGTTAGGCCCAATTGCCTGACTACTACAGTGACTGTTGGTCTTGATTGTCTGACTGTTACAACTGCATGCTCCTTCAGCCTTATTTTTCCTCCCAGTACTTCTGGAATTGTGGGACTTGTAGTCTCCTTCAATAAATATAGTTTTTGTAACATTTAAGTTATTTTCAAGGGTAGATTTAATTCCCTTACATTTATTAAGCGATGGGCTATGAGAATTAGCTTTTATAAAGAAAGGTAGTTCACTGAAGAGAGCATTTCCATATTTCTTTACATTGTACCCATGGAATTGAGGAAGTTGTTTAGTTTGGGATACCCAAAAATATCTTTCCTTTGGTAAAGTTGGTTCAGATTGTACAACCTTAGGGTCCACAAGCCTAAATCTAATATGAGGTTTAGGGACATTAAAATGACAATAAGCTATTACCTCTTTAGGTACCTTGGGAAGATTCTTCCTTCCAGAGAAATAATACTGTGTCTCATCCCACTGAATCTCCTCATCACCCTGGGCCCTGTCTCTGCCCAGGTAATCCTCCCACAGTACAGCACCCACAGTACTGCACCCGCAGGGTTGGGATCAGGAAGCGTCTGCTTCGCCTGGCCACCTTGGAGGAGAATTTTGGCAGGTTTTCAGTGAGGCATTTGTAGGATTTTTCACATTAGTTCCAGGGTAAGTAAACGGAAATCAACTTGGAAAATAAATATGAAATGCAACAGTTTGCTTCCCCTCTTATCTCACGGGAAGTAACAAAGTATATCATTAATGAAATAATCAATCAATTATGACATCAACAAGGACGTGACTAATGTCATTTCATCGGTATCACCAACATTCTGTTTGCAAACATGACTGACCACCAATCACCTCTTTTTTGATTATGGTGTTAACAGCTGTATGTTGCAATTTAAATACAATTATTTTTATTAAAATGTCCCTAATTATGAGATGAGCAAAAATCACACATGTACATACACAAAGCTTACAAAGGGAAAACGTTAAGCAAAGAAATGGCCATACAGGATATGTGGAAAATGTTTCAGGATGAGGAAGGGGACCTGGTATGGCGACAATGGATGCTGAGCCAGCGGGAGACAAAAAGTGTATTGCCCCCATCTCCCCCTTGCCAAATAGAGAGCGAAGGTGCAGTAGCGGGAACGCAGGGATTATACCCCGCAAGGGAGTTAAAAGCAGCGGATGGATACACCAATCCCACATTTACACCTGCAGCGTATAGTAAGACGGAGGGGCAAAGCAAAGCTGAACAGGAGCGCAGAATGCAGGCAGTGAATGCAAGGAGTGCAGTAAGATCCAGGCAAAGTTAGAAGAAAATGACACCTGGGAAAGAGGAAAAGCATTGATGGGCAAGAGACAATAGTCCTGAATTAATGGATAGGCAGACAGAAATTGCTTAAACTGGACGCAAAGGTGGCACGAGATTCAGGGTTTGTGAACAGGGAGGTATCAAATAACAAGGACATAGAACAGCAGAGAGAACAGCCAGAAATAATGGAGAAGTAGAAAGACGGGAAATGGAAGAGAGAAATAGAAAGTAGAAGTACAAGAGCGAAAGGAAAGGGAAACAACAAGATGGCGAGAGTTTGAGGATATAGCAAAAGTGAAGCCCGGAGAAGGAAGGGAAAGGCAAGTGCAAATAAAGGACAAAAGGAAGTTAGCAGTTGAACAACTCCTTAGGGAGTGACGGCGCAGAGAAGAAGAAGGTCATTCTCTAAGGGTAGCAGAAATGAAGGGGGATTTAGCATGTTAAAGCAATAATTAAGCGGAGGACACATAGGGGAGGAAAGAACGAGACAGAAGAGGAAAAAGCAGCAGGACTACCCCATTGTAAGACAAAAACAAGGTTGATTCCTCAATGGGAGGGCTGGAAGTACAGCCAAATCAGGAGGAAAGCAGCAGGGAGACACATGCTGAGGAGGCTTAGCTTTGAGGAAGACAGTGACAGTACAATCGGGACACAGGGTCAAACGACGATGTAATGGGGAGTGAGGACATCAAAGACCTCCCGAGCAACAAGCCCAGATAGAGACACAGTATGGGGAGATGACAAGGACATGGATTGACTAAGGGAATATGGGGGGAACAGCTGCAGTATCCTAAAGGTATTTCGCTCAGCACAGGCAAAATTACCCCATATGAACAGAGGTTTAGGGACCTGCCGGAGCCGAGGAGATGAGAAATGACAAGGGCATTTACCACCATGAAAGACATTGGGAGAGAAAGTGGAGAGACAGGACTGAGACAATGTCCACTATTAGAAAAGGGAGGAGTGCAACCTCAATATATACCATGGCAGCAGATGCACAAGGACAATTTGAGATGGAGGTTACCATTTTTGACTGCTGGGGCAGGGAAATCGATCTATGAGTTAGAGAGACTGACAGCAGGGACAACATTAGTGGTGGGTGACATGTCGAGTTTGCTTTCAGCAATTCTCAGGAAGTTTGCAGACGATGTATGGGAAAGGGACAGTTACCCCGGAGTAACAGTACAGAACACGGCACACAATGGTGCACAATTCAATAATTGTTGAGTGGCTGTGTGACACACTCTAAGGGTGAAGTACCCAGATACCTCGAACATTAGCAGGATTATGGCATGCAAAATGAGGGAGTACTAGGATCCACTTCAATAAATTCAAGCTATTCAATAGAAACTGAGATTGGAAACATGTGAACTGTGGGACAAAAGAGTGGGATTATTTCATCATATATTGTGTCAGGGGTTACCTGAACAGGTGCAAAAGCAGCTTAAGAAACTAATGGGGATGGAGGCCAAACTTTGGTCAGAAATTCAGCTGATTATGTAACATTATTACCGGATAATGCAAGAGAATGAAAGAAAGAAGCGCAAGGACAGAAAACAGGAGGAGGCAAAGCTAGTGCAAAAATAACTATCAAAATATACAATGGAAGGAGCTATGTTAAACAGTGGGGAAATAGCAGGTATGCTACATGTGCAGTACAGACCACCGACCGCAGGGGAAGGCTTGTCAGGGTGGGGAGACATTCACCAAGGGTTTAGAGGGAGAGGTGGAGTATCCAGGGGAATACAGTGTGGACATCAAATGCAGCAAGGACCAGAGCAGTTTCAGTGGGGCTATCAGAGACCAATGGGAGGACCACCAAAGTGTTGGTTGTGCAGAAAGATAGGACACATTTCTCATGTGTGTAGGAGCAGAGGAGGGACACAACAGAATGGGCAAATGCTACACCAACCCACATACCAGAAAGAACATACTGACTATTATACCCAGGAACAAACAAAGCGACAGGCACAGACCCATGACGAGCAGATGCAAACATATCAGCCTATGACACAGGCACCACAAATGCAGTGATCCATACAGCCATACCCAAATGAACCACCTGCAACGCAGATGGAGAGACACATGTAGCCACCACAAGCTGGAGAGCAGGATGCTGAGACACTGACACTCGCAGACTCCATGGGATTGTCTCCCATTCAAAAGTTAGGGAGGGGCGACTGTTGTGTGGGGCAGCCTGTTCACGGGAACAGGGATGTCATTATATCCACAATAGGACAGCCCACAGATGGACCTGATGTGTTCAATCCTATCGGTTACACCCAGCCCGGCAGATGAACCACGTATAGGGGTGACGTTAGTTGATACATTTTTTTTTCCTTTCTCATGGACACAGGGGGCAACTAGATGCTGTATCAGGGAAGGGGGATACCCAATGACAGACAATGCCATGAATGCGCAGTGATTCTCTGAGATGACAGACTTGGTTCCTTTTACAGACAAACTCTCACTCTCTATAGGAAAGCTTGATTTAGCTTTGCCACTATTGTATTCCTGACAGATACCAGTGAATATAATGGGAAGGGACATAATGAGTAAGCTCAATATGACCATCTAATTTACAGATTGGGGGATAGTGTGTTCAACACCAGGATATCATTACATGAATGTGAGTGAGATAATCCAGGAATATTGGTGGCACACAGTACAGAGGAGGGTGCCAGCAGACATTGAACTGTTCTAATATGGGGTGGAGGTATCAAGAGCATGGCTTCCAGAGATTCAAGGAAAGCTATGGTGATTACCTAATGAGTTTATATTCAGGCCAGAGGTTTCATTAGATATTCCTGAAGGGAAAGTGATTGCAATTAAACTTGAGGCCGTAATAGTGGGGGACGACAGGATAACATTAAATGGGACAGATGACACAGGACAATACTGGAGGACAGTGATTGCAGTGGGGGAAGGGTACAGGTTGAGTTACGTGGCTGATGGGGAACTGTTCGAGGTCAATTGATCAGATCACAAAGTGGTGTTTGAAATCAGCATTACACATTGAGTGAGAATACACTACAGGGAAACGCCACTGAGAATGGCTATATTGCAGAAAGCACCATCACCATTTCTTGATAAAGCCATGTGGAGGGTAATGTGAGAAACAAGAGGGTGTCTCACCTGCTAGTCTATGTGGATCTCTCTCTCAGGTGGCCAGGGCTTGGCCATCGCCTTTGGGTCCAGACCCTGGGGGTGGACTAGTACGGGAGGATCACCTGCGCACGGGGTATTTGGGGAGTGCGTGGGATGCCGGATGGCAAGACGCAGTATTCTTCTCTTCCCTATAACACCTTTACCCCATCCTACCAGGTAGGTTATGTGGGAACCTTAACCCCCTTTACCTTCTCCAGCACATTCGCATGGATAGCCGGCTCTTGGACAAACAGATTTACACCAGAGCAGTGTACTTGACATATCCCACTACTATGGTCAAGGAAAGTCAGGTAATTACAGACAATCACTCACACCTGACTTCCATTAAACTTCCCCACATGGATAAAAGGCAGTGCATGAGAGCACACTCTAAGCGAGTCAAAGCACACAAAGGAACAGCAGTTTCGAGTTGGCAGCTGAACGAGAGGAGAAAGATGGCAAACCCAGAAGGGTTCATAAGAAGGGAAATACCCCTAACCTTTTCGGCCAGACGCCATTACTTTCAAGAAACCTTCAAGGCAGAAAGCTTAAGACCAGGAAACCAGACTGAATAATCCTGCATTGTGTGGCAAATATACAGAGGACCCTCCCACGTAACTAACCAAGGCAGGGAGGAGCAGCAGCAGCTGCTGTGGAATCATCCTTGGAAGCAAGAACAAAGAAGCTCCAGAGAGTTCAACACAGCCGTTGAGTTGGGGAGACGGATGCAAGACCGGTCTGTGTTGAAGTCAAGGTTGCAAGCAGCAACATTGTATAACGAGCACTGGAATGAACATTGTTGAACGTTTGTGATGAAAGACGCAAGAAAAGCTAAACTGCTGATCAATGTTTGAATTTCAGAAGGAAAGATACAATACCGTTGACACAGTGGTCCGGCAACGTGAATGTGCTCAATCGAAGGTCTCTGCAAGGTATCCCGACAAGAGAAATGATAGAAGACTGATGAAAACAATTGCTGTGAAGTGAATGGAAGTGGTCATGCAACGGTTTGAGCAAAACCCACTGCACATTCAGAAGTCTGCAATTTTGGTAAAAAGAGGATCAGAGCCCAAACGAGGGAGAGTTGTGGTTCGAGCCCAAATGAGGGAGTCCAAGTGTGAACATTGTGATAAAAGGAGGTCTTAGTCTGAAGTGGGAGTCCAACCATGAACATTGAAAGTGAGAACTTGTGCATTTAAAAATCCTGACAGGAATGGAACTTTGTTATGACAGACCCTCTGCAGTAAGATACTGTTATTGGAAAAGAAGCTTTGGCAGAAGGCCCTGATGTCTGTCCTTTGAACTGTACCCTTGTGGCCGAGAAGCCAGAGTGTGCGCAAGGTTCAAACATGCCGCCTTGCCCTGTATTGAAAACTTGGGGAAGGGAAGACAACTGCTCAACCATCCTGAAAAATTATTTCTTGAAAACTTTTCTTTTTGCATACTCCAGTTTCCAACACCCTTTTGTATTCAGAAGTTAGGATTGGCAATAGGTTTATTAGTTATGCCCTTTTATTTGGCACAGACTTGACTAGGACTGTGTTATTATCATTTGTTGGTCGTAGCTTGTTCCCATCCTTAGATTTGGGTTAAGATAGGTTTTTAACCAACCCATTTGAAGTTCAATTAACACCCTTGAACAGTGAGCACTTGTGTCTGTCTTCACTGTTTGATACCATGCCTTCCTTACAGTACCCAGTGTCTTATGGACCACAAGTCCCTATGACATGGGGCTACTGAAAAGGATAGGGGCAGTAAAGATAAAGTTTAAACGAGGAGCAATTTTACCAAGGGCAAAAAAATATCCCTTGTCAAGAGAGGCAGATGAGGGCAACTGAGTCAATCGCAGCATTAGTGAAACAGGACATTCTAGTACAATCAGAATCTTACCGCAGAGTACCCTGTGAAAAAGGCAACGGGGGGTTGTGGTATTTTATACAGGACATGCACCATTTGAACCAGATTGTTGAGGCAGAATTTAGTTCCACATCAAGCAACATTTTTGTGTAGCATTCCTACGGAAACTACCCACTTCACTGTAATAGATTTGAAGAATGTCTTCTTCTCTATACCACCTCACATAGAGTCACAGGACTTGACATTGTTCCTATATAGAAACCGGAAGCGGAAACTCACAAGGCTCCCACAAGGGTACTGTGAGTCACCTTCCATATTCAATTGGGTCCTCCAGATGGACCTAGACAACATACAATTGGAAAGTACCATCATACAGTATGTTGAGAACATTTTGATCTGCAGCATGTCATAAATACAGTGCATAAATGACTCAGTGCACATGTTGACAGTATTAGCAGTATTAGCAGAAAAGGGATACTAGGTAGATAGGCAAATTACAGTTTTGCCATGCAGAGGTGCTGCAGAGCGTGTGTGTTTGTCTACAGCACATACACAAGACCTTTGTTAAGTGCACTGAGGAAGAACAAAGAGGGGAGGGCACACTACAATGGACAGAACAGATGATAGATGCATTTGAGGAGTTGAAGAAAGCAATATGCACTGCTCCCGTCTATGGTATCCCAGATTACCACGACACATGTTATCTGTTCTCACACTCCAATGGAGTAGTGATGACTGCAGTACTCACACAGAAGACCATGGTAGGACACAAGCAATTGGCATATTATAGTGAGAAATTAGATCCAGTAATGAGGGGACATTACCCTTGTGAGCAAGCACTGGCTGCTGCCGCACTCGCAGTAGACAAGTCAACCAGTATCAAAATGGGGTGTAACACCGCACTTTACGTTGAGCATGCTCTCTTTGCAATACTGGAACAGCACAAGAGTTATCTGACCACACAGAGGGCTTTGGGGTATGAGGTAATACTCTCAAATCCAACAATAAAGATAGTAAAATGCAGGACTGTGAATCCAGTGACATTTGTGGCTGTACCAATAGAGGAGGGAGACTATATGCACGATTGCACCACATACATAGAGCAGTATGACAACCTTCCAAAGGTGGGAGAAAAGCCACTTGAGGGGGAATAGAACTTTACATTGATGGTTCATCAACGATAGACCAGACTTCGTGAGAGAGACATACGGGGACGGCAGTAGACAAAATAAAGACAGTGGCAATGGCTGAAGTCATATCAAGCCCATGGATGCCATCACAAGCAGCACAGTTAGTGGCTCTCATTCTGGCATTAAAGCAGAGCAAGGAACAGGAAGTGGTAGTGTATTCAGACTCCGCCTTTGTGACATTTACAATACACTCTGGGTTGTTACAATGGCATAGGAAGGGTTTACGACCTACTGGCGGCATGCCAATGAAACATGCACTCCTATTGGACAGACTCATAGAGGCATTTCAACTCCCAGCAGACATAGCAGTCATGAAGTTCCAAGCCCACATGAGGGGGTTGTACCCTGTCTCCTGTTGCAATGAAGCAGCAGACGCAGAAGCAAAACACGTGGCATATTTTGGTGATATTTCAGACTTTGATTCTCAATCCCACACATTTATTTGTGTGCGTTCGATGGTGTTACAGGGAGGGTACAGCATGCTGCCAGTGACACATGATACTAGTTTTACAGGGAAGTGCACCAAGGGAAGAAAAGGAATTATGGGTAAGAAGGGGATGCTCTATATCTCCGTAAGCCACCCTATGCTGACAGGAAAGTACAGGCTAGCTGGTGATTCCCCTATCATTATTGCAGAGTGCACTCACACAACTACACCATACTATCACATGGGGAAGGATGTACTTGCTACTCATATTGAGGAAGAGTGGTTGTGTCCCAATTTGGTGGAACATGTGGCTGCCTTTGTAGAGAATTGTATCACTAGTAAAGTTTTACTGTGGGGCATACCTGAAGGGTAGTGAGAGGAGTCATACCTCGTCCTCTAGGTCCTTTCCAACATCTCCATGTACTTTACATGAAAACAATCCAAGCATGTCTGGGCTACCAGTATATAATAGTGTTTGTGTGGCAATTTTCCCGATGGATCGATGCCGGTCCCTGTTCACACCCTGATGCTCTTAGAGCTGCAAGGTTCCTGGCTAGGGAGATTTTCCCAAGATGAAGGGTGTGTGAGGTCCTGCAGTCTGACAATCGTCCTCACTTTGCCAACAAAGTATTCCAGCACATCACAACTTTACTGGGGATCCAGCATAAGTGTTCCTGTGCTTATCACCTGCAAGTGAATAGGGTGTGTGAATGCTGAAACAGCCTATTGAAAGAAAAAATAACTAAAATAAAGGTCACTCTAAATAACAGTTGGCTCCATTCTCTTCCCTTAGCCCTGTTCACATTGCACAACCAGCCTGGCTCTGACCACCATTCAACGCTGCAGGAGGTGGTAACTGAACAGCGCATGTGACTCCTTTAGGCTCCTCCCAAAGGGCTTTAACAGATGCAGATTCTGTTTCCAAGTTTTTGGTAAAGAGATGTATGAATATGTAGCTTCGTTGCTGGCTAGTGCGTCTTTTATGTCTTGCCAACTGCTGGCACCGTGGGATAAGTCAAAGAAGAGCGCAGAGGACAAATTCCCAGATGCTGATGAAAATCACTTAGCACCACCACTACTTTACCCTGGGGACTCAGTACTGCTTAGGAACTTTACAAGGACTTGGTACAAGCCCAGGTTTAGGGGCCCCTATATTATGGAGGAAGCAACTGATCAAGCAATGAAAATACAGGGGAAAAGGGCTTGGAATTACATTGGAGACATGAAGCCCGGTCGGGCAAAGACCTCACCCAGCCGCAAAGAAGAAGAGGGTGATTTTAGGCAAGGTGGAAGAACAAAATACCAGGCCAAGACAAAGACAAGGAGAAGAGGTACAGCCAAGACTCACATGCTCTAGAGCGAGAAAATTAGGGCAAAGACATTCTGTACACATAGACTAAGCACAATGTCTTTTCCTTACAAATGGCTATTCGTCGTGAAAGTAGCAACTGTTATTTCTGCGTTCCATGATTTCCCAGAGGCCCCTGACATTCCAGGACTATTTTGTGAAATTAATAATACAGTCTGAATCAGATAGAAGGGCACCTGTGGGTCTGTTCTGTCATGCTTTTGGCTTTATTTGGCACACACCTATCCACAAATTAATCGTGGAAACCCATCTATCATAGAAGTGCTCAGTGACACCAGAATCTGTATTGTGTGAGAGTGACTGTTCTTCATTGCACTTGCACAATGCTACACCCAAAGAGCTTGATCTAACATATATTAACAACATACTAAGGCATTCTTGAGGAATTTCAGGCAGGTTTTTCATCCCATTCAGAGCAACACAAGATACCAAAGAGAAGTAAGTTATTGGTAACATCATTCAAAATGTAATTGTGGTATTCTGTGCCTTCTGTTGCCTCTACTTCTTTACCCTCATCGTCGTGTGAAGATTACTTTTTTGTAAACGCACAAGTTGTGACCCCTGCTAACATAACCCCAATCCAGGCAGGCATGGCCGTCATATTAGGTCAGACGATAAGCCCTGCCAAACCAGTAAAGAAAAGTAGGTGCAGTGCAGACTTAGATTTAAGTTAGGTTGATTCATATCTAACTGATTCGGCCTGGGTATCTAATAACATGTGTAATAAGCAAATGATGAATGTAGGTGAAAAAACTAATGGAGAAAGCTGTTATGTCTGCGCTCTCAACCCCTATGCATGAGTGACTCCAGAATGTCTGTAGCAACTGAAACCCAGCAGCAATAGTACAATGCCTTATGCATTTATTGTTGTGCACCACAAGGGGAAGATTTCAAGGGAAAAAAATGTCCTGAAGATGGATGTCCAAAAAGGCGTTTCCATATGAAGATAACTATATAAAGACTCAGGAAATGATGGATGATTACTGGTAGAAAGATCAGGCCATAGAACGCATAACCAAAGGTCCACAAAGGGGAGAAACAAATATAGTGACACACAAAGAGTTGCCATGTCCCAAAAGAGGACCAGTAGAGAGAGGAGGAGAACCAGAATTCTGGGAAAGCGGACAGATACTGGTGTATGGTCAAGTATACACAGCTCACAGATGAAAGAAGAAGTGGTGAGGCACAAGGCACATGCATTCCTAAAAGCTCCAGTGCGAGTAGTACTAGAAGAAAATGACACATGTCTGAAAGAATGGGATGCAAGTGAGAAGCTACTAAAATGGGTAGAGAACAAAGCTGGGCCTTTGCCCATAATACCAATTAAAGGAGCAGTATCATGCTTCCAGAATGATGGTCCAGTAAAGGTTGGAGAAAATGAGGAATGTAGCAAAGAGTAAAGATTCCAGGTATCAAGGTCAGAACAGCAGTGTTAAGGGACCATTATCGGGCCTGCAGATCAAAAGCATATGTGAAACTACCACCCAACTTGGATGGGTATGTGCTCACTGGTGCATCTGAACACACAGGCACTAGTGGTACCCCCGAAGGACATCAAGGTAGATGGGTTCCTCAAGATGGACTGTAGAAAGAGAAAGAAGAGGTCTGTAGAGCTGACCAGAGTAAAGAGGGGAAACTATGCATCATCAAAATTTGGAAGCAAAAAAGAACTTGTTTAACAATCGAATATGGTGGACTCTGTACGATTGGTCAAGGATAAGACCTGGTGTTCAGGAATCCAGCAGGCTATGCATGAGAAACTGAGCAGGATTCGTGCAGATATTGACATGAAACAATCCACTTTATCTGGTGCCAGCAATCCAAACTTAGATTAGGTCTTTGAGAGATGCCCTTCTATTCCCATCTTTAACTTTAATACCATCTCAGTTGATGAATTGGAACTGATCATAAATCAATTAAATGCCACTAAATGGAAGAATGATATGTCAGTGACCATGATTATCAAAACCTGCTCTCCTACTCTATTGGCATCTACCTGTACATTTATTAATACTTCCTTTTAGACGGGAGTCATCCCACAAATCTTAAAACAGGCTTGGATCACACCAATATTTAAAAAAACAGGTCTTTCCACTGATATTCCTAATAATCACAAACCCACTGTTCCTCCTGAAAATCTTATATCAGGTGGCCTATCAACAGATATCGAAGCATGTGAAGGAATATTACATTCTTAATGACATTCAGTCATTAAGAATGGGAAAGTTAAGTAGCCTCCGTGAGCTGTTTATTTAGAGAGATTGGATGAATGTGCGGAATTTCAATTGTATGCTTTACATGATTTTAGGACCGAATTTGGCACATAGTCCGCACTCCTAGAACTTAAATCTAAACTAATTCATCGTATGGACAATTAGGATGCCTCCCTTCTTATGCTGTTGGATTTGTCAGCAGCATTCGACCCGGTGGATCATCACATCTTAGCCACCAGTTTGGGTGTGGTTGCTAACTTCTCCCCTGAGGCAACTCAGTGGATGTTGTCTTTTCTTAGCAACCTAGAGAGTTGTGTATTCGGTCCGAAAGCAGAGGCTGCGCCCATTGATGTCAGCTTTGGGGACCCTCATGGCTCTTGCAGCTCGCTTTGCTTATATAACCTCTTCACTGTTCCGTTCTTTGCGATGTTAGCACATGGGTGTGTTATTTTTATGAACTACGTAATGATACACAGTGCATCATCCCTCTCTCTGGGAATCATGACCTGGACGAAGTATTGATTAACAAAACCTATCAGCTTACTAAATCATGGATGGTTCAGAAAAAACTAGCCTTGAACAGAGGGAAGACTGAGCTTTTAGTTTTTGGTTCGCCTAATATGCTACGAAAATTGGGTACAGCATTTGAATGCTTCCATTAAGGAGATATAAAAATCTGTCCTCTTAAGAAAGTAAAGACGTTTGGGTTCATGCTAGACCAACATCTTACCATGAAGCCTCATGTCTCTACTATTGTCTCATCATGTGCCTATTATATTAGACGCCTGGATCAACTTAGGCCCCTGATCTCGCAGGCTAATGCAGAGACGATAGCAATGGCAATAATAGGAGCCAAGATCAATTATTGCTTGAGCCTCTTTATCGGAATCAATAAGTCTATCTGCAAGAATCTGCAGGTATTCCAAAATGGAGCCGTAAGGGTGGTATTAGGACTCTCTCGCAGAGACGATGTAACTACGATGAGACGCTCACTTCATTGGCTTCTGATGGAATCCAGAATTTAGTTTCAAGTCCTAGTCATAACCCAAAAGTGCAGGCAGCATAAGATGCCGGCATACCTGCATACCCTACTCACCAAAAAAAGTAATGGTAGATTGCTGTGGTCAAATTATCAGGGTGTGTTGTTGACTCCAAGATGCAGAACTGAGAAGGCTCTAAAGGGAGCCTTCTATGCGATCGCTCCCAAGATATAGAATGATTTGCTCTGGGATGTGAGAAGCATATAATATACGGATATGTTCAAAAAGACGCTAAAGACTATATTGTTTGCTTAGACCTCTTTCATGGTTTCTGATCATTGCACCATTCTTTCCTATATTTTTGACTGAGTTAGCACTTTTTCGTGTTTCTGTTTTGAGTCAGTCTGCGCCCTAAAGCCTATGGGTCAATGTGTGTGCTTTACACATTTAATAAAGTAAAGTAAAGTAAAAATGGATGAGTCGCTGGATGCAATACCACCAGAGCACAGACTGTTCAGTAGGACAGAAATATTCTTTGCATTCATCAATCCAGCAGTGCAGGCCAGCACAAATGCAAAATGGCTCCAGATTACAAGGCGGGACCTGATGCAGACAATACATTTTACAGTCAATGGGTACAACACAATCAAAGAAGAGCTCCGAGCAGTGAGGCTAATGGTGCTACTGAATAGGTATGTTTTAGATCTAACAGCCAGGCAAGGAGGCGTTTGTGGCAAAATTGGGTTTTATTGCTGTACATGATGTACAGACATGCTGCCCTTAACTGGTATAACCCTATGCGAGGCATGCAGAAAGATACGGGAAGATGACCATGCTAAAATGAATCAGAAATACCACCAACAAATCTAGGTAAATATGAAGTTAAGTGAGTGGCTGCTGTTGTGAATGTTAAGTAGCTCACTTCATGTTAGGTATTGTCTATTTTTAATGTGCATGTAATCCTGTATTCATAATTGTAAAAGTCGTGCTGTGTTTTTTTAAAGTGTATTCTGATGTCACATTTCACGCTGCCAAGAACGCACAGATAAAGCGCTGAAAACTATTGCACTGTGAAATACAATGGGGCATAGGTGTCATTCTGTGTAACTTGCATATTTCTATTTTACGATAAAAGAAAACAGATTCAAAAGTAACTTAGTCACATTACATTTATTCCACATTCATTCCATTTCATTTGTCATGTTTAGGGAGACAGATGTGCCATAAGAAATATCTCAAAGTGAAGTAGCTGCCGTGAGCTGTTTATTTAGAGAGATTGAATGAATGTACAATATTTCAATTGCATGCTTTACAATTATTGAAACACAGCCAAAGGACATAATGTGGTATTGTACATAAGGTACCACAGGAGGGCATGAGACATCTATCCAGAGTGTATCAAGTCCAGTATTTTGTTTGCTGTTAGTGACCCTGGTAAACATAATTATTAGACAGGATGCTAAAATTAGTCTCACCACTATAAAAATACCCCAACAGGTTACCATAAC
Source organism: Ambystoma mexicanum (assembly GCF_040938575.1). Taxonomy (NCBI): domain Eukaryota; kingdom Metazoa; phylum Chordata; class Amphibia; order Caudata; family Ambystomatidae; genus Ambystoma; species Ambystoma mexicanum. The sequence continues at coordinate 27,057,868 of NC_090924.1, forward strand.
ATATTACCAAGGATTATAAAATATCATCAAATACCAGCATAATAAACAAAATACCATGAGGTAATAGATATAACCCCAAAATATATCCAACATATTTTTAAAACTGTTACTGGGCATGGCGATGCATTCTAATGCATAACCATATTGTGTACTCACTATTTGAATTAGTGCTGTGAGGTAGTGCAGTACTGTGTGCTAATTTGACTCTCATTATAGTACCATTGGCAATAGTGTCATCATGTCCCAAATCCATCATGTCCCAAATCCAGACTGAGTTCTCTGAATTGGCAAACTATTTTAAGGGAAATCTTTATGCCCATGCAGTTTGGTTCTCAGAAAATGCAAAAATTTGGAAAGACAGAATAACCACAGAGGTAGAACGGGAGGCATTTGAAAACATCAGATTATGGGCAAAACTGTGGTTCCTGCTACACAGGTCCATAAAGGTGCAATGGATTGACAGTGAAGTTATTAGCAGGTTACAGTGCAGGAATGTGATACTATGGATTCGATTCATAGACAATGTCCTACTGATATGGAATGGAACGAGTGTGGAACTAAATGAATTAAAAAACAGGATGAATCAAAATGATTTGGGAATTGAATTTGTGGGCCAGGATAGTGCAACTGAAATACATTTCCTGGATCTTACAATTTTCGCGGATGACAAGAAACTCTCTACACGGACATTCTGCAAGGAAACAGAGGTAAACTCTACCTTACATGCGTTGAGCTGTCATCATAGGCCTGTCAAGAAGGAACTGTAATCGCACTGAAGACTTTGTAGCAGAATGCGACTTACTACAGGAACGTTTGCAGCAGAGGGGCTATTCTAAACCATGTATTGGAGCGGCTCGTAAGAAGGCAACAACATGTCCTGGGAGCAAACTCTATTGCCCAAGTCACATCAAATCAATAAGGATCAGAATGAGATACATTTCATCACAACCTACAGTCAAGAAAATGGCAAATTGAGGAAAACACTTAATAAAAATTGGCATCTGTTAAAATTAGATCCACATCTCACAAATTACATTGGAAACAAACCTATGGTTACTTTTCGCAAAGCAAAAAACATCAAAATGACTTACAGTCCCTCATTACTACTCGATTTGAACTCAGAATCTCCAAGAAATCGCCTAAACACATGTTAACAATTAAAGGGCATAGTACACTAATTGCTGTTTTGCTGGAACTTTATTCAATTTTTCAAAAAAAAGAAACAGAAAAATCTTTTTTTCAACTAAGTTGAATCCTTTGGGGCGCAGTCACTGTGTGGTTCATTCTTAAGTTGTTTACACTAACCAAGGATGTAGGGGCTTTGGTTCCTCCTAACAAGTACCACACCGACGCAACCTTTTCTCATTTGAGGTTGAGCTTGGTCGCAATCAGAAGAAGTTGTACCCTGAACAAACCCCAATTCTAAATTTACAATGCAGGTTGGACAATGAATGTGATCAGGTGCAGCAGTTAAAAGTGGAATTAAACAAAGGGAGCTAGACACAGAATTGCAAGCTAAATGCAGCAATATGGATACTCAATTGGCTCAGAGATAGAAACAATTTAGTGATAGTGAGCAAGAATTAACCCACTTAAAAGCAATTTTTGATGAAATAAGACAAGACAAAGATGTTGATATTCTGGAAATACAAGCCCTTAGAGAAGATAACAGGGAGAAAGATAGAGAATTCAATGCTACAGAACAGGAGATATTTAAATGAATAGAAGAAAATGAGAAAAAGGCCAAAGCGCTTAATCGGTATCAAACACAAATCAATGAATTGCAAGCAATAATCAATAAGGTCAGGAATGAGAATTCTGATCTCTGCCATGCGGCAGAATAGCTTCATGGACATTGCAAGAACTTAGAACAGAATATATTTAGTCTCAAGTCCCAGGAAAGGCAACAAGGCACTACATTCAATTGAACTGAACTCATTCACAGTTATCGCTGGCAAATACTCACACACATTACTGCCCACAAGAGAACAGGAATGAGTGTCAAAATGACACACACAAGAATTCCCTGTGTAGTCCTATACACATTATGAAGTCTATCAAGACTTTGATTAAACCATTAAAAAAGGGAGGCAATTGTTGCATGGAAGACCATTTAGAAACTGTTCACAACATATTTAAAACTCTCCAGATACCTAGGGAACAATATAGACAGTACTTTCACCTAACCCTAGATTCAACACCTGCTCATGTTATTTGTGGTCTCAATGAACAGGAACATTTGTCAACGGTGGATTTTGAGAAAGAGGAAATACATACATTCTCACCTTATCAGTCCATGCAGGATGTCATAAAAGCAGCTTATACTATGACAGCAAAGCCAGATATGTCCCCTTGCAAATACCTTCAAAATTTGAAAAGAGAATTTTCAAGATTTTGATGTGGCCTTTAACCCTCACTCTGTAGAATTTAACACGGTATACTTTTATGGACTCCAAAAAGTCATTTTATCCCAGTTAATTTGTGAATTTGACAGGGAAAATACACGAGAATGGATAATAGAACAGGGGACCAAACTAAATGAAGTGATATTTGGTCAGAGAGAAGAAGGACCTAAGAATACAGAGACAAAATCAAAGTCTAAAGAACCCACACCTGCTATTTTGAAGGTAAAATCTGTAAAGATACCACTAGAACCAGCCCAAACTCAGGCAAGAAACAACATGCCACCTAGTCAAAGGGGTATGCCTCCACAGAGGACATCACCCGAAACTCTCATGTTTCAATCCATTGATCCCAGTAATAGGGATTTTTACATTAGCCCTAGATATTTGGGTAATTCTCCCGGTGTGGGATTTCACCCCAATATGTCAGGCCTAAATAACAATCAAAATGATTTGACCCTAATACAATGGTATATGGTCAGCAAGAAAGACCATGATATGTGGATAGATTCATTGAAAATGGAAACCAGCATAGGTTGACAATTCCCACCAAATGAAAGACAAAATATGAATTATGTCACTCGCCAATATAACCAATGACCACCACCAGTCGACTATGGTCAAAGGATGGTCACTCTGCGTTCCCCACCTCCAGTGGCATTTGAATTTAGAGGTAACACAAATAGAAATCAATCTCGTGAGCGGTACCAGAAAAGGCCTAATCAGGGTGAGTTTAACAATTACCGGCCCAGGCCACAAGAGAGGAATTCAGAGACAGGGACAGGTTTCCATGTTTAGAGGCCAAAGTCAAAACGATGTCTGAACAAATAGGAAAGTTATGTGCAGTTCAAAAGCACCAGCCAAGAGAAGGTGCAGAATGTCATAAGAGTGATTGTGTGCGTTCTGACAATAAGTGACTAGTTATTAATCTCTACACTGATGGAAACACACATGTTTATGAATCACCTTTGAATAACTTTTCTGAATTGTAGAATGATTTAAAAATAATAAAACATACAAATGAAAGCGGGACCGAGAATTTCAACACACACAAAAAGGAGTGTGGTTTAATTTAGAGTTGAACCAGGCTATTCAGGAGTTTGAAAATGAAGACCAAAAGGGGGAAAATGAACAAGAAAAACCCAAAGAACAGAGAAACAGATTTAAAAAGAGTATCCAGTGTGAAAATAAAACACAATGCGAAGAGTTAGGATCCACAGATAGATTATCCTCTCTTGATAGTCATAATACTGTTGATACCCATAGAGAAGAAACAGTAGCTCAAAAGGAGGGTGCAGGCCACTCACCTGAGGAGTATTTTGAACCACAGATATTCCAAGGGACAGAAATGACAGGCTCCCTGCAAAACTCAGATAAGTGTTATGAGCCAGAAGTTGACAGACTGTCACGTGACACTTGTGAACATACCCAGTCAAAAGGTTGCAATGTAGAAATAACTGTTGAGAACCCAGTCAATGAGATAAGTGCAATAAGAAATTAGGGTGTGAACACTAGTGGTCCCAAGTCAGAGGGGCAGCCAGTGGCTACACTCCAAATGGGTTCTGAGGCCAGGAGAATAGACAAAGAAATTTAAAAAGAAGTGGGCAAAAAGGAGGATAAGATGTCATTTCATATGCCCATTTGCATAGCAAAGAGTAAAAAAAAGCTAATGCATTTGCGATGATTGATACAGGTGCCCAAGCAACAATAATGTCAAAAGAACTAGTGAAAAGTATCAATGAAGGGAAATCCCCACGCAATCATATAAAGGTGAGGCAAAACAAAGGCCTTGTGCACAATTTCAATAGGGAAGAAATACCTATCGAAGGTGTCACTGAGGTTGACATAAAGATAGGGAAGCAATCGATGAAACAGGAAGCGTTGATCACATCCATTAATGAAATACCCTTTCTCATAGGAACGAATTACCTGAACAGGTTGTCGCCCCTTATCGATGGGGTAAATGGAGTATTGTGATCCTTAGCTAAAAATCCATTGAGACCCAAGAAAATAATGACACAAAGCAACAGTGTAAAAGAATGCCACACTGTGGTTAAATCAGAAAGAGCAGTGGAAGTATATCTTCAGAATGGTTGTGTACTCAGCGTCACTGTCATTCTCATGTGTTAGGATGAAATGCAAGGAGAAAAAAAAACACTGCATTTTTATCTAAATTAAGAAAAAAAGCAAACCAAATGCCAATCCAGAGATAATAAAAAGAAAATTACACTTCCACCATCTCAGAAATACAAATGGGAGATGGGCAGACACGGTTTCCTTTTCATGTGAATGGGCATCCTGAAATGATTTAAGCCACTTTAGCGCTTGAACATGAAAGGTGTTTAATTAATGAAAAGGTACTCCATCAAATTATTGACAGGGAGGAGATCTCAAAGTTTACAATAGAGAATCAACATATTTTTGCCTGAGATGAGCTCGAGTCAGGACAAAGCATTGTGGGAAGATGCATGTTAAAGATTACAATTGGTCCTAAGACTATTCATGACAATGTGTGAATCGTGAGCGGGACACAAAATACATTCATTCTCTTTGGGAAATGACATCATGCACAGGATGTATATGGTATTAGACTTTCTAAATCAAAATGTTTGGTCCAGGTTGGGTGGAGCCACACCAGAATTTAAAGACGAAATACAGGCTTACCATTGTGCCCGGATGACACCATATGCAGTTCAACTGCAGGTAAAAAGGGATGTTACTATTTCTGCATTCACCAGACAAGTTACTGTAGCATTACAATACAGAAAGGGGCAACAGATAAAGGGTTCTGATGCATTTGTATGCCTAAATGAATCCACGAGGCAGCAAGGGTTCCATGAGGAAGCACAGGTTAGAATGAGAATATACACCACTGATAGAGATTGGGGATGGACCCATTCAAATACTGGTGGACAATAAAGGGTGTCAAGACATTCATTTGGAAGATAATTCAGCAATAGGAATGGCAGTACAGAATTCTTACTACACTGCTGATTTCAGTAATCCAGTGATTCGGAACATTCCTGAAAGATATGTGACTGCACAGGGTGAATTACCAGAACCATTGGAATCTAAGCATAAAGGAATCTTTAAAGTTCAGTCTGTGTATCCTTATGAGCCAAGTGAAATAGTTTGCTGTCATCAAGGTGGATGTATTAAATTCAGATTAAGTGAATCTAAAGATGAACAGCAGCATATTGAAATGGAGTTCAATGTTCCAAAATATTTGAATGTAGTGACCCTCTAAATAGACACTGCCACACGACTTGAGAAATGTACAGAGGCTTCACAAAGTTTGCTAAATGGTAGTAGAGCAAATTCAAACTGCAGATACTTGCACAAGTGAAGAAGAAAAAGACCAATTGAGAAAAATATTTCTGGAATTCCAACAGGTTTTGCCAAAGATGCCTATGATTGCGGGTTAACCGATTTGCATGTTGCCACAATACCAGAAGGACATGGTAGGAAACCAGTATCTGTGCGACAATATAGGTTATCCCTGGCATATTTGGAATTAGTAGCTGAAATAATCAAACATCTAGAATCTAGAGGAATCATTAGGCCTATTCATAGTACATCAAATACATCTATATAAGGTGTGCTAAAACCTGTTGTCCAATGGCGTTTGTGTGCAGATCTATGAGAATTAAACAAAGGGGTACCTGTTTCAAGGTGGCCCCTTTCATTTATTGATCAGGGTCTTTCACAGGTTTACGGGTCAGAGGTGTTTACCACATTAGACCTTACAGCTGGATACTCGTGTGTGCCACTAGCTGAATATATGTGTTTGCATTTTCTTTTGACAAATTACAACATGCATGGTGCTAGACACCTTTTGGGTATATCAATAATGGGAGTGAGTTTGGGATATTCCTGAGCAAGGCACTCCCGGATGCAGCAGAAAGGGGGACAATAGTGTATGTGGATGATATGCTAACCAAAAATGAAGATCTGAAAAGCCACTTCAATGAGATTAGACATGTGCTCAGTCAACTACAGAAGGCTTGAGTGAATGCATCTTTACAGAAAGCAGAGTAGTATGGGAAAAAGTAAACTTCCTAGGTCATGAAGTGACAGAACATGGATTAAACCCACAAAAGAAAAGAGTGGAGGTGATTCATAAACTAAAAGATCCCAGATAATTTGAACAGTTTAAAGATTTTATTAGGAATGACAAGTTATAACAGGAAGTTTATTTAGAATTATGCAGAGATTACACAACCTTTAACAAGATTATTGAAAAAGGGCACACCCGGAAATAGGAAAAGGAACAAAATGAGGCCGTAGCCAGGCTAAAAGAGTGTTTAATGAAAGCACTATGTTAGGCATATCCAATAAAAAACCAGGATTTCTTTGTAGAAATAGGATTTACAGATCAATGCATGTCAGCAGTGTTATATCAAAAAAACTTAACCCACATGACCATCCTGAATTGCAAAACAAAAAGTGATGGCTGGAAGGTTTTGTATAAATCATAACCACAGGCAAAGCTCTGGGCAACACTCCAGACCATCGTTTTTCAGTCTTCCAAGCCATTACAGAAGGGGAAAACCCATATGAAAATCAGGCTTGGTCCTACCCCAAAAGGGGCTGTGCAGCCCAAACTGCTAGGTCACATCCCTTCTGCACGAGACCACAAGCATCCCCAGGCATGTTTCAGCCTTGTTGGGTGTTAGGGAGAATTCTCTGTTTAGGCTGAATTTCCCTACCTAGTGAGTCCCCCAGCAGCTTTGCTGGATTTCTGGGGTTTAATTTTTTTTCTCCTGCCAAGAGTGAGACTCTTTTACCCTCACTCTTGGACATGTTGAAGTGTGTTTTCTTGGTTAAACCTTGTGTTGAATGGGCTATGGGGTCTTTTACTCCATAGGGCCTCATGTATTTTTGTGATGTGGGTCACACAGCACCCTCTGTGCCGTGACCCAGGGGTGTCCTAGGGACTCCCCAACATAGACTCCATACCCTGGGACTGACTACTGTCTCCCAGGGCATGTAAAGTCACCAAAGACTTTGCTAGTCTTGAATCCTGAACAGAACCAGTACAAACCATCATATTGTGGACGTACTGGCTGGGGCAATTCGATTGCCCCAGGGTCTGTTAGTCGAGGGGGCACGTCTCCGTCCCCCCTGATCGAGTTTTGGCTGGTGGCAGTGGAAACTACTTTTTATATTCGACCGCGAATATTTCCCTATGGGATTTCCCATTGTTTTAGGCTAACACATTTAATTATTTATTTACGGTAGCCTTAAACATACCGCCGGTTTATATATTTATTTTTATAACTCCGGTTGGGACTTTTTGCCAAAACTTGATTCTAAAATGGCGTTGGTGTTCGCCTCTGTAACTCTGACCCAAAGTGGAGCCCTTTGTTCCACTTTTGGCGGGCTTCTCCACAGAAGCCCTCCAAAGTGGTGCCACTCTGTCTGGGGTACTTAGGAGGGGTGGAGGGGGATTTAGGCACCCTGGACTGAGTTACCTTGGTAACTCAAGTCGCACTCCGTCCTGATTGGCCCAAGTGGTGAGCCGCCCGGCTCACCACTTAGCATGTTTGAGTGACAGCTAGGCTGGGTGAATGGGGGTTTGCTGCATAAAAGCAGGGCTTTGGGGACTGGGACTTCAGAAGTCGCCACAGGACCAAGAATCCGACGAGGGAAGAGCTGAGCCGACCTGCTTCGACGACACCACCCGGTGGAGCCCTGCTGAACCGTCTCACCACTTTTTCCCGACGACCGAGGAGAACTCTTAACGGAGTGGCTCCTTCCCTTGACTGGTGGGGACAACCAGTTTTCGCCTTCTTTCCGTTCTTTGAGGTATCTCGTGGCCGCCTTGCCTGTGCCAAGCACCCCGGCATCCGGAATACCACACTTTACCCCCATACCGCGAAAGTCGGTACCAACCCTTTAACCGGAGGACTCCGCGGCTGGTTTCTTCCCGGGCAGTGCTACGACCTTTCTCTTCTGCTCTTCAGCGAGATATTCTTCTCCCCTGACCGACGTCGAGCCTTGCTGTCGCTGCCTGGAACAACTGCCCCCGCTGGAGGATCCTTTCCGCTTAAGGTACTGTGTTCCGCCTGGCTTCCCTTGCTACCGACTGTACGGGGTAGATTTAGTCCCCGGCTTTCGAACCTGGGAGTGCCTGGGACACTTTGGCTAAACTTTCTGAGCCACTCTAAACTCTTTTTGACTCCTTGCAAGACTTTGAATCTCTAACTAACAGTGTGATCTTGGGCACATTTTCGCTCCGGCTACTCTAAGAGTGGGCCCTGCCTAGTGACTTTTGCTCACCTGTGACTTTGTGCTTCTTTGAGCCTATTGCAAGTGTTCTGGACCTTAGAGTGGTGTGTTTAACCCATTTCTGTTTTTTCTCTCCCTTTCTTGGAAACTACTAGAGTGTCATCTAACGTTAAGCACTCACCTCTGTTTTAATTAAGTGGTGTTAACCTAGAGTTGTCTAGATAGGAGAAAGGATTGAATCTACTTTCATTATAACTGTGTTTGAAGTGTTTACTATATTTTGCTAGAGTGTTTTTAACTTATGTGTTTTTAAATAAATAACTATATACTTTTGAAACCAAGCTCTGGTCAGTGTTTGCTTGTGCTATTGTGTTTTGGTACATATTGTGTATACTTTGCATACTGCCTAACTCTTCTTGAGAGAAGTCTGACTGCTCAGCCACAGCTACCAGGTAAATCTGGGTGGTACAGACTGCTACCAAAGGGGTTTACTGCTCTACCTGTAGTCTTAAATCTTTTGCAGTGTTCCCCAAGGGAACTGCACAGGTTTCTGCCTAACACTGGTGTACAGCGGTGGGATTTGTATTGAGTATACATTTTATTGTGCTTTAGATACCTTAGTGCAACTAACCACAAAGCTTAGCACTGAAAAAGTAAAACCTCTAACATGTCAGTTATAGAAAGCTATAGTCAAGAGTCCCTTGCAGCCAAAACTGCTGATTGTTTAAGAGTGCTCTGTAAACATAAGGATCTCCTGACTAAGGGCAAGAAAATGGAGCTGATTGAAAGATTGTTAGCTAACCAAAGTCTGGGTGATGGTTCAGAGGAACCTACCACTCCAGCCACTGTAGATGACAGTATTGAAGTTAACATGGAGCAAAATGTTGATGATTCTGAGGAAGAGTCAGAAGAGGAGGGTGAGGCTGTTGTAACTGTCCCCCCTAGGCCTCTGCCTGCTCTACCTGCTGTACCTACTGGACCTTTACCAGGTCCCACATTTAGTCCTCAATACTTTGAACTGGAGAAAATGAAACTAGAATTGGAGTATAAGAAACTTAATGCTCAAACTGACAAAGAACTAAGGCTAAGGGAAATGGAGCTCAAGTATGACTTAGAAATGAAGAAATTATCTGTTGAGAATGCTTCTCTCTCTGGCTCCTCTAGAAGTTCCAGTCCTAAAAGACCCCGGATGCCTAAAGAATTGGTTGGTATGTATGAGCCTAAGTTGGATGTGTTGGATTGGTTGTCTCTGTTTGAATATAATCATGGGCTCCAGAACATCACAGGAAATGACTTACTCACCTGGTTGTTCTCTAGGCTTCCCCCTGTTGCAACTGATGTGGTAATGGAGATGGGGGAGGAGGATAGGAAGGACTATGAATGTGTGAAACTAGCTTTGATAGCTAGGTTTGGGAAGACCCCTTCCCAGTATCTTAAGAGGTTTAGGAGCCTCAAAAAGCATGATGGTACCCCTTGGGCTACCTGGGTGAATGAATGTTTGAAAAACTTAGAGGGATGGATTAAGGGTTACAAGGTGAACACTTATGAAGGGATGAGAAATCTCTTTATGTTGGAGTCAATTTATGATGCCTGCTCTCCTGAGCTCAGACAGCACTTGGCTGATTCACAGGAATTGGATCCTAGGAAGCTGGCTAAGGCTGCTGACTTGTGGGTTGCCAACAGGGCCACTCACAAGGATTCGGGGGTAACTCAGAAGAAGGATGGGGAGAAACAGCCTAAAAAGGACTCCAAAGAGAATTCTAATAATTCCTATCCCAAAGAGGGCCCCAAACCACAAAATAACCTGGGTAAGCCACATGGGAAACCGAGTCATACTACTGTACCTTCTGGCCACAAGCCAGAAGGAGGTCAGAACAAGCCACCCTTCCAGAGAGCATTTGGACAATGCTATGTCTGTCAGGGTACTGACCATATCAAAGGAGATCCCAAGTGCAAGGGTAAACCTGCAGGGATCAGCACAGTCTCCTTAGCCTTCACTCCTGAGGATGAAGTACAGATGGCTAGTGCCCACTTTGAACTCTTTGCTGAAGAACCCTTGGGTCTTCAAGCAACTGTAAACTTAGAGCCTATGGGTCTAGTTAGTCCCCAGAATAGGGTTGTGTATAACTCCCTACCTGTTAACTCTAAGGTGTATTATGTGGACAGTGTTCTTGTCAATGGCCAGGATACTCCTGCCAGGAGAGACACTGGGGCCAGCAGAACAGTAGTGGATGAAAGCTTCTTTCAACCTGAGGATGTGGCCAAAGCACCCAAAGGTCCCACTAAGATGTCTGGAGGCCCTGTCCAAATGGTTCCTATTCTACCAGCCCTCATTCAATGTAACAACATGACAGTAAGGATCCCTGTCAGTGTTCAGGCTGAGGTACCTGGGAAGGTCCTGTTAGGGAATGACCTAAGAACTCTAGGAGTAGTGTCACATACCCCCAGGCCTCCCAGTATGGAGAAGCAGAACTTAACCAAATTAGCTAGAAAGGCTACCTTGAAGGACCCTTCTAAGCCTGTGGGACCCTCTACTGAGAACCCCACTACAAGCCCTGGTGTTAGTAAGTTGACCTCTAACCCAGGCACATTTCCGGATAGTATGCTAGGAACATGGGCGCCCCAACCAAGCTCCATCATTGTTCCCCTAGTCTCAGAGTCTCTGACTCCCCCTGCTTCTGAGGAAGAGGTGGATAGACCAACTAGGCCCCTATCTGGACCTGAGAGAACTGGCAATTCTCAGTGCTGGTGGAAAACCAGAAAAGAAAAGTCTAAGGCCAAAAACCTTCAGACTGTTGGACCTTCTACTGAAGACCCCAACTCAAATCCTAATATTAGGGGGGAAACTCCTAAAATAGGTAAGGGTAGATCTAAGAGGAAGGGGAAGCAGGTACATTGCCTAACCCCAACCCCTCCAACCAAGAGGCCTAAGACCCAACCTGCTCCCACAAGAGAGGTGGTGAGGAACCTTGGAGGCCCCTCTAGATCTAAGGGAATCCTTTATAAGGACCCCTTCAAAAAGCCTAACATAGGTTCAGAAGTTGTACCAACTTCTGAGGGACTGGTCAACCAGATCCCCTATAACAAAAAGACTGATGTTCCTCAAAGGGTTTGTAGGTCCTTTAGCTTGCAAAAGAAAACCTTTGAGTTTTCCCTTAAGCATAGGTCAAGATGTCACCATCAAAATGCTGATGGACTCTCTAGGATGTATATCATCGACTAGAGGTATGAGGTTCATCCAGGAGTGGATTAAATCCTCCTGTCCCTTAGTCTGGGGGGGGCGAGTGTTAGGGAGAATTCTCTGTTTAGGCTGAATTTCCCTACCTAGTGAGTCCCCCAGCAGCTTTGCTGGATTTCTGGGGTTTAATTTTTTTTCTCCTGCCAAGAGTGAGACTCTTTTACCCTCACTCTTGGACATGTTGAAGTGTGTTTTCTTGGTTAAACCTTGTGTTGAATGGGCTATGGGGTCTTTTACTCCATAGGGCCTCATGTATTTTTGTGATGTGGGTCACACAGCACCCTCTGTGCCGTGACCCAGGGGTGTCCTAGGGACTCCCCAACATAGACTCCATACCCTGGGACTGACTACTGTCTCCCAGGGCATGTAAAGTCACCAAAGACTTTGCTAGTCTTGAATCCTGAACAGAACCAGTACAAACCATCATATTGTGGACGTACTGGCTGGGGCAATTCGATTGCCCCAGGGTCTGTTAGTCGAGGGGGCACGTCTCCGTCCCCCCTGATCGAGTTTTGGCTGGTGGCAGTGGAAACTACTTTTTATATTCGACCGCGAATATTTCCCTATGGGATTTCCCATTGTTTTAGGCTAACACATTTAATTATTTATTTACGGTAGCCTTAAACATACCGCCGGTTTATATATTTATTTTTATAACTCCGGTTGGGACTTTTTGCCAAAACTTGATTCTAAAATGGCGTTGGTGTTCGCCTCTGTAACTCTGACCCAAAGTGGAGCCCTTTGTTCCACTTTTGGCGGGCTTCTCCACAGAAGCCCTCCAAAGTGGTGCCACTCTGTCTGGGGTACTTAGGAGGGGTGGAGGGGGATTTAGGCACCCTGGACTGAGTTACCTTGGTAACTCAAGTCGCACTCCGTCCTGATTGGCCCAAGTGGTGAGCCGCCCGGCTCACCACTTAGCATGTTTGAGTGACAGCTAGGCTGGGTGAATGGGGGTTTGCTGCATAAAAGCAGGGCTTTGGGGACTGGGACTTCAGAAGTCGCCACAGGACCAAGAATCCGACGAGGGAAGAGCTGAGCCGACCTGCTTCGACGACACCACCCGGTGGAGCCCTGCTGAACCGTCTCACCACTTTTTCCCGACGACCGAGGAGAACTCTTAACGGAGTGGCTCCTTCCCTTGACTGGTGGGGACAACCAGTTTTCGCCTTCTTTCCGTTCTTTGAGGTATCTCGTGGCCGCCTTGCCTGTGCCAAGCACCCCGGCATCCGGAATACCACACTTTACCCCCATACCGCGAAAGTCGGTACCAACCCTTTAACCGGAGGACTCCGCGGCTGGTTTCTTCCCGGGCAGTGCTACGACCTTTCTCTTCTGCTCTTCAGCGAGATATTCTTCTCCCCTGACCGACGTCGAGCCTTGCTGTCGCTGCCTGGAACAACTGCCCCCGCTGGAGGATCCTTTCCGCTTAAGGTACTGTGTTCCGCCTGGCTTCCCTTGCTACCGACTGTACGGGGTAGATTTAGTCCCCGGCTTTCGAACCTGGGAGTGCCTGGGACACTTTGGCTAAACTTTCTGAGCCACTCTAAACTCTTTTTGACTCCTTGCAAGACTTTGAATCTCTAACTAACAGTGTGATCTTGGGCACATTTTCGCTCCGGCTACTCTAAGAGTGGGCCCTGCCTAGTGACTTTTGCTCACCTGTGACTTTGTGCTTCTTTGAGCCTATTGCAAGTGTTCTGGACCTTAGAGTGGTGTGTTTAACCCATTTCTGTTTTTTCTCTCCCTTTCTTGGAAACTACTAGAGTGTCATCTAACGTTAAGCACTCACCTCTGTTTTAATTAAGTGGTGTTAACCTAGAGTTGTCTAGATAGGAGAAAGGATTGAATCTACTTTCATTATAACTGTGTTTGAAGTGTTTACTATATTTTGCTAGAGTGTTTTTAACTTATGTGTTTTTAAATAAATAACTATATACTTTTGAAACCAAGCTCTGGTCAGTGTTTGCTTGTGCTATTGTGTTTTGGTACATATTGTGTATACTTTGCATACTGCCTAACTCTTCTTGAGAGAAGTCTGACTGCTCAGCCACAGCTACCAGGTAAATCTGGGTGGTACAGACTGCTACCAAAGGGGTTTACTGCTCTACCTGTAGTCTTAAATCTTTTGCAGTGTTCCCCAAGGGAACTGCACAGGTTTCTGCCTAACATTGGGCATCATCATTGAGGAGTAGCTTAGGTCTCTAGTCTCGGCAGACTCGGGACCCACGTCTGGGCATACCCGTCCCACTCGGGGTGTCTTTAGCAAAACAAAAAGGTGATGGCTGGAAGGTTTTGAATAAATCCTAACCACAGGCACTGCTCTGGGCAACCCTCCAGAAGATCGTTTTTCAGCCTGCCAACCCAATACAGAAAGGTAGAAACCATATGCAAATCAGGCTTGGTCCAACCCCAAAAGGGGCAGTCATGCCCGAACTGCTAGGTCACATCCCTTCTGCACAAGACAAGACCACAAGCATCCCCAGACATGTTTCAGCCTTTTTGGGTGTCATCAGTGAGGAGTACCTTGGGCCTCTAGGCCCGGCAGACTCGGGATCCACATCTGGGCACACCCGTCCCACTCAGGGTGACTTTAGCAAAACGAAAAGGTGATGACTGGAAGGTTTTGAATAAATCAGACCCGCTGGCATTGCTCTGGGCAACCCTCCAGACCATCGTTCTTCACCTGCCAAGCCATTACAGAGGGGGAATATTTCTTAAACTAGAGGAAAGGAATACAGATGAACACACAAATACAGAAGAGGAAGTTCAGAGGCGCAAGCAGAAGGAAGAAGAAAGTATGAAATGGGCAGAGATAATGGAGGAAGTAGAGAGAAGAGAGAAGGAAGAGAACGAGGAACAAGAATGACTGAGAATGGAAAAGGAGAAGGCTGCAGAGAAGGAAAAGGAAGAGAGAGAGAGGAAGGACATAGAGGAAGAGATAAGGAGAAAGAAAGAAGAAGAAAAGGAGAGTTAGTTTCATGTGAAAAGGGAGAAAAGAAATTTAGAAATCGAGAGGCTCGTTAAGGAGCATGGACATAGAGGAGAAGAAGAAGGAAGGAACAGAATACAGGAATGGGAAAAGAGCAGAGAAATAGACCTTAAGGAGGTAGAAGATTGAAAAAAGGGTCTCTGGAATGCCGCTCTTCACCCCCAGGAACATGACAGCAAGGAGAGTTAAGAACATACGAAGCAACTCACTTTTCAGACAGCCCCCAGGTGGGCCAGTGACATCCACATATGCGGACAGATACCCTTTTAGACACCATTCAAACCTTGTCCAGTGAATTTTTTTTTGGACACAGCTGCCTCAACACTGGTTATGAACCCAGATGCCTCAATGGATGATGTTGACTAATGCTGAGAAGCCAGTGTGCTGACATCATTAGTGACACCATGACATAGCAACGTTAGTCACAAAGTAAACTCGCAGCCAGGGACACACACAAAGAACATACACAGTTAATATGATAGGACCGACACGGTTACATGATGAAGAGGAAGTGGGAATATGCAGGAGAATAGGGACACTGTATAGGAAGAAGATGGGTAGCGCCTCAGCTCCAAAACCCAGTAGGCACGTAGCAGGGTCTCCATTGATGGGGGAGAGCAATTTATTGGACAGAATGACTTAAAATAGACAGGAAAAACAGATGTTAAGGAGATTTAATTTTGAAGATGAGTGACAAGAGATGAAGAGAAAGAAGAAGAAGAAAAGGAGAGGCAGTTGCAGATGAAAAGGGAGAAAAGCTAGACATCTAGGGTCTCATTAAGGTGCATCAATGTCAAGACGGATTTCTGAACTCTGTCCGGGAGGGGCAGAGGTTCAGAAGGCCAGCCTAGTTTCTTGGAACAGGGTAACCTCTGGACAAGCCAGACCAATCAGGGTAGCAATTGCGGCAGTCAAGACTAGGTCTCAAGAGGGGTGAGGGTGACTGAAAGCCCGCAATGAGCACACAAAGCAAGGACACTTAGAAATTACTCCAAGCAGGTGTTATATTAAAAATATATACACATTTATTACAAGGCCTTTGTAACATTGACCGTAGCGAGAAATCACAATAAAACTCACTCATGTGTAGACCACTAGATAGGGAGGAAAACAGGAAGTGCAAATAATAATTAGACCCAGTCCGCCTTCAGAGGCACCAAACTAAAAGGAAGTCCAAGCCCTACGAAGAGCGGAGCCTTGTGCTCAAAAGTACCTGCACACTCTGGTGCCAACGGGCAAAAAGGGGAGTCTCTTTGAGGGAATCAGGCAGTTTAGTTCGGTGAACAAATGAAGATGAACAGAGCTCTGCGACTCAAGCGCAGCCTCCAGTGTGGGCAGAAGCAGAGCGCGAGTACGGAAAGGCATGCTGTTAGACGCAGCAAGGAAAAGCTATGGGCTCCTGCAGGAGGGCGACCAGTTCCTAGCGATGCTACTCCCGGTCCCCGATGCAAGCAGACCCAGGCTTCTCCGCGTCAGTTTCAGTGCTGACAGGTTCAGATACGAGCAGGGGACGTCTCGGCGTTGTGTAGATTCCGCAGCAGCAGAAGTTGAGTTGAGGATGTCCCAAACGCAGTGAACCCGCACAGTTTGTTACCATAGCAGGGCAACGGAGCGGCCGCGTGTATTTCAGCCAAATGTACACTACTCACTTCAGACCTGGGAATGCCAAGTGTACGAATTGTGTGAGAGTGACAAGGACTCGTAATACAACACAACCTGACGGCGGTTACAGAGCAAGATTCCTGGGTAGGCTGGTCAGTCTGCTGGATGGCCCAGAGACACTTCCGAAGGCTTACGTGCAGGAGATGGTGGAGATGCCGAGAATAGTTGTTCCCACTATTCCAAGGGACGAAGTACCAGTACAGGCCTTCTCATTCGATCAGAGGTAGAAAGGGTTTCACAAAGCGACAGCAGTGCAGAGGAGCAGTCCTTCAGCGGGTCACCAGCGATTCCTCGGTTCAGCCTCGTGGTTGCAGGATACTTGGCTCCTGTATTCCTTTGTTCGTGAGAACTCAGGAGATCGACATGGAAGTGGTGTTTCCAGCCCCCTCTTATCCACGGTTCCCTTCGCGCCAAAATGGAGGGGACCCAATGGGAGATCCGCTCATACAACACTCACACCATATGTGGACCTATCACAGACCATGAGGGTCCCAGGCATTCACACCACCCTAGACTCTCTGGCGCCCAGGATGTGTATTGGGACCAGACATCCCAGCCCCCATCCTGCAGGCACACACAAGGCCTGTAGAAGCCCGCGAAAGCGTCTGTGTTTCGCGGGAAAGTACATGCCAAAATAAGGAAGGCCCCGGGTCGGCTCGACCTGGGGGAGGTGAAGGGGGCAAGACGGTCAGCGGACAGGACAAAGAGCCTCATGGTCTGGCCATTTTGGGAACCAGGCCACCATTTTGGGCTAAGAGCCAGAAACGCGCTTAAAATGCCAAAAGGAGCTAAAAAAAAACACAACATATAATCGCTGCCACCAATCCTGTCCGTGATTCACTTGCACCGTTCATTTACAATCCAAAGAGAGTATATAGGGCCTGTAGAAGACTAGAGACCCACCAGAGCAGTAACTTAGCTTACAGTGCCCTCTTGTGCCATATTGCGCGAAAGCTGCAACATGATAAAGAAACTACGGAAAACAACGTTTCCTGGTACTGACTGTCTTAAGGGCATGTCAGTTTCCCCGTAAGAATGGAGCGAAAGCCCAGAGGAGTGCGGCAGAAGGCTGCACTTCTCTGGCAAAGTCTAGATCATGGTGAAAACAACAGCAAAAAGTTTAGGGGTTGCCACATGGAAGGAAAACTACCCACAATTAAGAAATCTTTTCTAACACTCGCCCCTCCCAGACTATGGACAGGGGGAACTAATCCACCCCTGGATGAGTCTCATGTTCAGGTCGGTTAAACATTCTGGACAACCCATCAGCATTGCTATGTTGGACACCTGGCCTATGCTCAATAGTGAAGTCGAAGCCTTGTAGACTTATGGACCACCTAAGTAACTTTGGATTCTCTCCCTTCATGTTCATTAGCCACTTTAAGGGCTTATGGTCAGTTTGTGTCATGAGCACTGCTCCCGAGAAGCCAAGTCAAGCCCAGCATCCCCGGAAGCAGGCTCACGACCCTCGTCCCCGGCTCCAGCAAACCCCTTTTGGGGCCCTTTGGATCATGTCCTGGCGCCTCTGGCGCCAGGCTCATAAGGAACCTCAGTCCCAGCACCAGGGGCGGCGGGCTCATAATTCTTGCAAAGGTGCTTGGGTGGACCTACCTGTAGCAGACCATGCTGCATACTCACCTTTGCAAATGCTGGCAGGATGAAGTCCCCAGCCTTCTGCTGGGAGGAACTATTCCCTGAACTGGGACTACTTTCTTACCTGGGTGGGGCTGGTGCCACTCCTTAGCTCTGGAACACAGGAACTCTTTTACCTGGGCGAGGCTGAGGAAGAAGACACCCAAACACTCCAACACTATTTAAACCACACCCGATTGGGAAAACGTGCTTCGCGTTATTCTGCATCTGCAGCAGGACGCTCACCGAGGCAGCTCCAGCATTCCAGTGACATCTCCAGCTTCAGCTCAGCAACCTGTGGAAGAAAGACACGAGAACTATACTTACCATCCAAGAATCCAGACACCGGCAGAACCTGCAAGCAAAAGAAACATGAGGTTAGCAAGTTGCAACACGTTCGCAGCCGCGCTCGCTTACCTGATCCATCTGTGCTTTCACGGATTCTTCACGGCCTTCTCTTCAGCAGCCTAACGGCACCTATAAAGACAAAGAACATTGTTAAGTAGGAATCGGGTGAAGGCGGCTGCATTTACTTTTCTTACCTGCTTTTGTGCGCGTATTACGATCTCTTCAACCGCAGCAGCCCGGCACCTGAAAACAAGAAAAGACATTATTTAAGTGCCATTAAAGACTGCACAAAGCCTAACACTTACGTGTTTCCCCACGTGCATCCGCCCGACACCTGCAAATAAGAAAAGAACATTGTTAGAGGTGCTATAATAAGGTCACAGATCATTATACTCACGTACTTCGCACGTGCAACGGCAACGGACGAACAACGCCCGCAACATCTCAAGACCTGAAAACAGAAAACAAGGGAATTTATTGAGGTGTCATTGAAATTCCCATAACTACGTACAACCACACGTGTCGCGCTCTCAGTGACCACGCCCTCAGCATCCAGGCACCTGAAAAGGACAATGCAAAGACTTCATTAAAGGTGCCCATCTCTTCAAGACTATAAACTCTTTATACCTACTGTCATCCGCTCGTGCAGTAACGGCGGCATCACCTTTTGGCATCTCAGCACCTGTGCCACTTCTAAGGCCACAAAAGACTTTGAGGACCTCCAGTGACGTAACTGGAACCCACGCACCCCTGCATAAGTCGCAGGATGGAGAGCCCAGCATTTATACGCCTAAGGTGAGAGCTCACCAGGACATTGGACTTTCGGAGAGTTGGCGATTAGTGAGGAGGAAGTCCAGCCAAACGGTCATTAACCCTTTTTTCTTCCGCCTGCAGAAACCTTACCCTGCAAGCCAGACGGTCAATAAGAGGAAGCCCAGTCCAGAGAGTCATCCGAGCTCTACGCTTCTCAATTGAAGAGACTATAACAGTTCAGCCGGGACCAGCGCCTCCGTGGGAATCAGGTGAGCGTTACAGAACGCGAAGCCCTCCAATAACCTCCTACCCAGGCGCTATTGAAACTTCCGACACTGATCAACTGGCCCAGTTACTAGGGGAATTAAGAGCTAAAGTACATGCTGCCCGCCAGGAAACGAATTCCCTGAGGAGGGAATTGATTATGTCCAAAGAACGAACTGATGACCTCGCCAGACAGTTATTACAAACACAAGCGGGGCAAACCCCTCTACCTAATTCAGGAGGGACCTATACCCCGGCGGCTTCAGGCAATCCTGTTCAAATCAATCTGCCCGGAAATGTGCCTTTGGCTCCGCCCGAACGCTTCTCTGGTGACCCTAAGAGGTTTGCAGTGTTCATAAATCAGTGCCGATTGCACTTTCTTTGTAGACCAGCTGCTTTTCTGACTGATCAGACTAAAGTAGCCTTTGTGCTTTCGTATCTTAGCGGCAGCGCCGCTGATTGGTCGATCCCTCTGGTTACACAGGATGTCCCGATTCTTCGCAATTTCCAGGCCTTCCAGGCCAATATGGAAAGACTTTTCGCAAGACATTCCCAGGGGCAGGCCGTGGACAACGAACTGCTTTCCCTATGGCAGGGCAATCAGGATCTTCTGGCTTATATTGCATCATTTAACAGACTAATCGTAGAAACCAGATGGCCCGAGGACAAGAGGATCACGCTTTTCCACAGGGGTTTGCGTGGCGAACTCAAAGACGTCCTAGCCCAGGTCGTGAATCCCCCTCAAGATTGTTCAGAGTACATTGATTTAGTGGTCCAATTGGATCACAGACTGCAAAACAGAAAGGCAGACCGCTCCAGGTTCGAAACTCGAGTATTCTCTAAGCCACTAACTCACACCAAAGGAGTTGAAGCCGTAGAACCTATGCAAATAGGGGTCGTAAAGGGTCCCCTAACCCAGAAAGATTTGACAGGAGACGACAATTGCAGCTATGTCTCTATTGTGGAAATTCAGGACATTTCCTCCGAGATTGCCCGGTGATACCTCCGAAGAAGACAGTGGGAGCTTCTGATAAGAATTTCCGAAAAGCCCGAGCCGGGAAACGACCTCGCCCGACAAGTGTAGAGGTCCGCTTGCCAAGCGTAAAAACCAGTTCTTTGACCTCGCACTTCATAATGTCAATGGTCCTCATAAATCCAGAACGACGGATCGTTTGCATGCCATTAAAGCATACATTGATAGCGGAGCGATTGGAAATTATGTAGACCGCGAGATGGCTTCCAGGATGAACCTACCCCTTTGTCCTAAGGTAATTAAAGACGTCATTACCACAGTGGATGGTACGGAAATAGCCTCCGGACCGGTAACCCATACCACCACAGAAGTGACGTTATTAGGCCAAGATGGACATCGGGAGGTAATCGTGTTCGATGTGATCAAGGCATCTCAGTTTCAAATAATTCTGGGGATCCCTTGGTTGGAGAAACACAATCCTCAAATTGATTGGCGAGCAAAGACGATACAGTTCCCAGAGTGTGCACCTACTTGTTATCCTCGACCCAGTATTGGCCTAGCGGTAGCAACATCCGAAGGACCGCAATTGCCTTCAGAGTATCAAGAATTCCAAGATGTCTTTCAGAAGGAACAGGCTAATACCCTGCCTCCCCACAGATCTTACGACTGTCAAATAGACCTGATACCCGGAGCCACTCCCCCTTGTAGTAGAATTTACGCCCTTACCGAGCCTGAAAATCTTCATTTGCGACAGTATCTGGACCAGTACCTGGCCAATGGATTTATCCGCCCATCAAAGTCTCCAGCATCCTCGGCTCTGTTCTTCGTACCTAAAAAAGAAGGTAACCTTAGAACCTGTATTGATTATCGTGCCCTGAACCAGATAACGGTAAAGAACAGATACCCCCTACCTCTGATCCCGGAACTCCTTGACCAAGTTAAGAACGCCTGCATTTATACAAAACTAGATCTCCGGGGAGCCTACCACTTGGTACGGATTAAAGAAGGCGACGAATGGAAGACGGCATTTCGCACCAAGTATGGACTATTTGAATACCAAGTGATGCCCTTCGGACTATGCAATGCACCAGCCGCTTTTTAGTATTTTATGAATGATGTCCTCAGAGAACTCATAGATGTTTGCGTAGTCGTCTACATAGATGACATCCTTGTGTACTCATCTTCAGAAGCAGATCATCGGAAACATGTTAGAGCCGTCCTTGAAAAACGCTGCCAACATAAGCTTTTTGCTAAGCTCAAAAAATGTGTTTTTCACGTCACGGAGGTCGAATTTCTAGGCTTTATTCTGACACCCAAAGGAGTCCACATGGACTCGAGAAAGGTGGACGCTATCATCAATTGGCCATCACCTACTTACGTGAAAGGTGTCCAAAGCATGTTAGGTTTCGCCAACTTTTACCGCAGGTTTATTCCAGAGTTTTCACGAGTGGTGCAGCCCATCACCGCCCTCTTAAGAAAAAACAAACGTTTCGAGTGGTCAACAGAAGCAGAACAGGCCTTTCAAGAGCTAAAAGCCAAGTTCACCTCAGCACCCATACTGAAACACCCACGCCCAGACCTCCCTTACATCGTTGAGACCGACGCCTCCAGCTTAGCAATGGGGGCGGTTCTATCACAGAGAGATCAGGAAACTAACCAATTGCACCCCGTGGCATTCTGGTCTCGCAAGTTCTCAGCGCCTGAAATTAACTACACCATCACAGATAAAGAGCTTTTAGCAATTAAGTCCGCTTTCAAGGCCTGGCGGCACTATCTCCTTGGAGCCAAACACACTGTCACGGTAATCACCGATCATCGAAACCTACAATACCTGAAAACCGCCAAAGCTCAGTCCTCCAGACAGCTTCGCTGGGCACTTTTCTTTGCCGAATTTGACTTTGTAATTACTTATCGCCCCGGCAACAAAAATGGCAAAGTGGATGCCCTTTCCCGGATTGGAATGGGAGATAATATTGTCAATCCTGAACCTGTGCCAATAATCCCAGAACAGAGAATCCTGGGCCTGATTTCTTCACAATCCATCGAAGATATCGAAGCAAAAGTTAAACAACTTGTGACCCCTTCGGACTTACAAAACTGGCAACTGAAGGGAAAGGACTTCATCATAAAAAAAGACCTGCCTTATTTTCAGGGTCGACTATTCCTACCACATGCCGATTTACAAAAAAAAGTAATCTCTTGCTACCATGATTCCTTGATGGAGGGCCACCCAGGCATTGCCAAAACCTCGGAAAAAGTCAAGAGACAGTTCTGGTGGCCGTCATGGAGAAAAGACATAAAGGAGTTTTTGATGTCCTGTGGTGTGTGTGCCCAAAACAAAGGTCAGAACGAAAGACCAGCGGGTCTCCTGCATGCGCTAGACATCCCGCCACATCCCTGGCATACCCTCTCCATGGACTTCATCACCGATTTACCCTCCTGTTCCGGATACAACACTATTCTCGTAATTGTAGATTTGTTTTCTAAAATGGCCCACTTCGTTCCACTAAAGGGCTTACCTTCAGCTTCAGTTCTAGCACGGGAATTCCTTGAAAATATTGTAAGATTGCATGGGTTCCCTTTGGTTTTGATCTCAGATAGGGGGAGCCAGTTTATCTCTCACTTTTGGCGAAGTTGCTGTCGTTTAGCTCAAATCGATGTGAGACTTTCAACCAGCCATCATCCCCAGACCGACGGACAAACTGAGAGGACAAACCAAACTCTGGAACAATATTTACGTTGTATGCTACAGCAGTCGGAAAGTAATTGGAAAGATATCCTTTGGATAGCCGAATATGCTTACAACAACTCGATCCATTCAGGAACCGGAAAAAGTCCCTTTTACATTTTATATGGGATTCATCCTCGAACCTCCAATCTCGACCCGCCCCAAGATCTTGGAACGCTGTCGTGGATCAACTTCACAATGCTATCACTCAAGCTTTCAAAGAAGCGACAATCCACCTACAACAGGCTAAAGAACGGTACAAAAGGGGAGCAGACCAACACCGAAGAGACGCCCCTCAATACCAGGTTGGAGATCAAGTTTGGTTATCCACCAAACATTTATCACTTAAAGGACCTCACACCTTCAACCCAAAATATCTGGGACCATATCCAATTACAGCCATAATAAACCCAGTGGCTGTCAAATTGGGTTTGCCATCCCACATGAAAATACATCCGGTGTTTCACGTATCTCTACTAAAACCTATGCAACCTGGAACCAGACTGAATAAACCTCCAGAGCCTATTCAAGTAAATGGAGAACCTGAATTTGAGGTTAAAAACATCCTGGACTCCAAGATCATCAAGTCAAAATTATACTATCTGATCGACTGGAAGGGTTACGGACCTCAAGAACGATCATGGGAACCTTCTCACCACGTCCATGCTCCTCGTCTAGTCAGAAAATTCCATCGAACTTTTCCCAATAGGCCAAAACCTCCGGGGAAGACAAGTTTGGGAGGGGCCTTGAGGGGGGGTGCTGTCATGAGCACTGCTCCCGAGAAGCCAAGTCAAGCCCAGCATCCCCGGAAGCAGGCTCACGACCCTCGTCCCCCGCTCCAGCAAACCCCTATTGGGGCCCATTGGACCATGTCCTGGCGCTCTGGCGCCAGGCTCATAAGGAACCTCAGTCCCGGCACCAGGGGCGCCGGGCTCATAATTCTTGCAAAGGTGCTTGGGTGGACCTACCTGTAGCAGACCATGCTGCATACTCACCTTTGCAAATGCTGGCAGGATGAAGTCCCCAGCCTTCTGCTGGGAGGAACTATTCCCTGAACTGGGACTACTTTCTTACCTAGGTGGGGCTGGTGCCACTCCTTAGCTCTGGAACACAGCAACTCTTTTACCTGGGCGAGGCTGAGGAAGAAGACACCCAATCACTCCAACACTATTTAAACTACACCCGATTGGGAAAACGTGCTTCGCGTTATTCTGCATCTGCAGCAGGACGCTCACCGAGTCAGCTCCAGCATTCCAGTGACATCTCCAGCTTCAGCTCAGCAACCTGTGGAAGAAAGACACGAGAACTATACTTACCATCCAGGAATCCAGACACCGGAAGAACCTCCAAGCAAAAGAAACATAAGGTTAGCAAGTTGCAACACGTTCGCAGCCGCGCTCGCTTACCTGATCCATCTGTGCTTTCACGGATTCTTCACGGCCTTCTCTTCAGCAGCCTAACGGCACCTATAAAGACAAAGAACATTGTTAAGTAGGAATCGGGTGAAGGCGGCTGCATTTACTTTTCTTACCTGCTTTTGTGCGCGTATTACGATCTCTTCAACCGCAGCAGCCCGGCACCTGAAAACAAGAAAAGACCTTATTTAAGTGCCATTAAAGACTGCAAGAAAGCCTAACACTTACGTGTTTCCCCACGTGCATCCGCGACTGGGAAAACGCCCGCAAGGTCCCAACACCTGCAAATAAGAAAAGAACATTGTTAGAGGTGCTATAATAAGGTCACAGATCATTATACTCACGTACTTCGCACTTGCAACGGCAACGGACGAACAACGCCCGCAACATCTCAAGACCTGAAAACATAAAACAAGGGACTTTATTGAGGTGTCATTGAAATTCCCATACCTACGTACAACCGCACGTGTCGCGCTCTCAGTGACCACGCCCTCAGCATCCAGGCACCTGAAAAAGACAATGCAAAGACTTCATTTAAGGTGCCTATCTCTTCAAGACTATAAACTCTTTATACCTACTGGCATCCGCTCGTGCAGTAACGGCGGCATCACCTTTTGGCATCTCAGCACCTGTGCCACTTCTAAGGCCACAAAAGACTTTGAGGACCTCCAGTGACGTAACTGGAACCCACGCACCCCTGCATAAGTCGCAGGATGGAGAGCCCAGCATTTATACGCCTAAGGTGAGAGCTCACCAGGACATTGGACTTTCGGAGAGTTGGCGATTAGTGAGGAGGAAGTCCAGCCAAACGGTCATTAACCCTTACCCTGCAAGCCAGACGGTCAAGAGGAGGAAGCCCAGTCCAGAGAGTCATCCGAGCTCTACGCTTCTCAATTGAAGAGACTATAACAGTTCAGCCGGGACCAGCGCCTCCGTGGGAATCAGGTGAGCGTTACAGTTTGCACAGTGAAGTGGGTCCCATAGAGGTAGGGCCTCAGCTTCCGTTGGGCCCACACAACAGAGAAACATTCTTTCTCCAGTGTGGACCATCTGAGCTCTCTGTCCTTAAGCTGGCGACTAATAAAACCAATAGGGTGTTCCTTACCCTTCTCATCTACTTGCAATAGTACAGCTCCTATCCCAGTGTCAGAGGCGTCCGTCTGCACAATAAAAGGTCTTTGATAATCAGGGGCCCTGAGGAGAGGGGCCTGGCACAAGGAGTCTTTTAAGCCATTGAAGGCCTTCTCACACTTGTCGGTCCAAGTTACCTTCTTGGGTTTCTTCGGAGTAGTGAGGGCAGTCAGAGGGGCAGCTATGGTGCCATAGTCTTCCATGAAGTTGCGGTAATACCCTGTGAGTCCTAAGAAGGCTCTCACTTGGGTCTGTGTAGTGGGGGTAGGCCAGTCTTGTACTGCTTGTACTTTACTGGGAAGAGGCTGTATCCTCCCTCCACCTACTTCATGTCCAAGGTAAACCACTAAGCCTTGTCGAATCTGGCATTTACTAGCCTTTATGGTCAAGTGTGCTTTCTGAAGAGCCTGGAGCACAATCCCGAGGTGTTTCACATGGTCTTCCCAGGTGGCACTGAAAACTGCTATATCGTCCAGATAAGCAAGACAGAATTCATCCAACCCATTCAACACATGATTCACAAGCCTCTGGAAAGTGGCAGGTGCATTCTTCAACCCAAACGGCATTACCCTGAATTGGTAAAGGCCGTCTGGAGTAGAAAACGCTGTCTTCTCCTTAGCATGTTCTGCTAAAGTTATTTGCCAATAGCCAGCAGTGAGGTCAAACGTGCTGAGGTACTTGGAGGCACCCAAAGTATCTACCAGCTCATCTGTTCGAGGCAAGAGGTGTGCATCTGTCTTGGTGACAGCATTCAGAGCCCTGTAATCCACGCAGAACCTCAATTCAGAAGTGCCTGCCTTTGGAACCAAAACCACAGGGCTGGACCAAGGACTACTAAAGGGTTCAATCACCCCAAGGTCTAACATCTTATTGACCTCGGTCTTAATGTAAGACCGTACTTTGTCTGACATCCTGTATCCCCTACTTTTGGTAGGTACACTGTCTCCTGTGTCTATGTTATGTTTGCACCAAGGTGTCAAACCAGGCGACTGTGAAAACAGGGGGGAAAACTGCCGAAGCAAACTTTTCACCTCAGCCTGCTGATTAGAAGTCAGGTAAGGGGCCACTCGAACACCCTCAAAGGAGCAATCTGAAGGACCGCTTTGGAACAGGTCAGGGAGCGGTTCAGACTCCTCTTCCTCAACATCTGAAGCCAGTAGCAGTGCTGCGATTTCGACTATTGGGACGAAAGCCTTCAGCCTATTTACGTGGAACACTTTTGGAGCCTCTCCAGGCCTTCCAAGGTCCACTAAATAGTTAACCTCACCCAGGGGCTCCACCACTGTGTAAGGGCCTGACCATTTGTCCTGTAAAGCTCGAGGCCTTATGGGATTCATGATCAGGACTTGCTGACCAAGTGTAAAGTTGATGAGGGAAGCTTTCCGGTCGTACCAATGTTTCACCAGCGCTTGTCCTGCCTTCGATTTATCACTAGCCAAGCCCATCAGAAGTACCATCCGTTTTCTGAGCCTCAGCACATAATCTACTACGTTGGTAGTAACAGGGGGAGTGGGCATCTCCCATCCCTCTTTAACTATGGCTAAGGGTCCCCGTACATGATGACCGAACAGAAGTTCGAAGGGGCTGAAGCCAACACCCTCCTGTGGTACCTCTCGGTAGGCAAACAGTAAGCATGGTAAAAGAAGATCCCATTTCCTTCTCTAAGGTTCTTCCAGAGCCCCAATCATGCTTTTTAACGTTCTGTTGAAATGTTGCACCAGACCATTGGTCTGGAGGTGGTATGCAGAAGAGAACTTGTAGGTGACCCCACATTCTTTCCACATAGCCTGCATATCCTTTGACATAAAGTTGCTGTCTATGTCAGACAAAACCTCTTTAGGGAAGCCAACCCTAGTAAAGATGCCAAATAACGCTTTTGCAACTGACTTGGCAGTTACAGTTTTCAATGGGATGGCCTCAGGATATCTGATAGCATAGTCGACTAGCACCAAGATAAACCCATTGCCTGAGGATGTCTGCGGGTCAAGGGGACCACCGATGTTGATCCCTACCCTTTCGAATGGTATTCCCACAACTGGGAGTGGTACCAATGGAGCATGGATTATTGAGCCACTCTCACCAGATAACTGGCAGGAGGCACAACTCCTGCAGTGACTTTCTACTTGCACCCCCATCTTGGGCCAGTAGAAGTGCATGGATAACCTTTGCTTGGTCCTCTTAATACCAAGGTGACCAGCAAGGGATACTTCATGCGCCAACTGCAGGAGGAAGGGTCTTACAGCAAGGGGAACCACCAACCTCCTATGGTCTCCTTCCGTAGATTCTGTGGGCTCACTATACAGGAGTCCACCTTCCCAATAAATCCGATGCGTCCCAGGAGGTTCATGCTCAAGCTGGGAGCAGGCCTGTCTCCTTAGGCCTTCCAGAGATGGGCACTCACGTTGGCCTTTACTGAATTCTTCCCTGTCAGGACCACCATCTACTAACAAGTCTTTTAGTTCAGGATGGTCGTTGGGGTCAAATACTTCAGGCATTGCCACCTCCTCGTCAGGCCCGGGCGATTGACCAACTTCCTCCACCGCAGTGGTAGGCGAGTTCGGGGGAATGCTCTCTTTCCCTCGTCTTGACTTGCTTACTCCTTTCGCCTTGGGTTTCCCCTTCGGCTGGGGCAGCGTATTGGTCTTGGCCAATGCTGCCCGTGTTTGAGACTGTGTGCAGGGTCTGTCGGCAGTGTCTCCTACGAGCCCTAAAGCTCAGAGATCGTTGCCTAACAAGACCTTTCCTGGGACGTTTCTCTGAATGCTCACTGGAATCCTGACTGCTGTACCATTTAAAGTAAGATTTACAGGTATTACTGGAAACATGCGAGGTGGGCCATCAGCCAACTTAGTGGGCATCAGAGTAGCTCTGGCACCTTCCTCTGAGTCTACCAAGCTAGAATCCACTACAGTTCGACTGCACCCACTATCCCTAAGAGCTGGAGTATCCACTCCATTGATCAGCACACTGTCTTTAAAGTAGTGCTTGGTATTATCTGGAATCCTAGCATAAGCCTCTGTGACTTTAGGCTCCCAGGAACCCAAGGAAACTAAAACTACCTCAGCTTCTATCCCGCTGGGGAAGGAGTCTGAGGAGAAGGATTCTCCTGTAATCTCTTCTTCCTCGTAGGAGGAGAAGGCCAGATTAGCAGAGTGGACCCCCAAAGGTTTAACCTTACACTGGGGATCCCCCTTCACGTGGTCAGTTGCTCCACAAGCAAAACAAGATCCATTGGGTCTGTTTACATAGGGAGGCTTACTGTAACCAGAGTTCTGTTTCGGAGGCTGACCTCCACTACCCTGTGAGTTCTCTTGTGTCTTACTCTTATTTTTCTTTTTGTGGCCCTTTTGAGAAGAAGATTTATCAGATTCTCCACCCTCCTTATCTTTGGACTTTTTCCCTTCTTCCTGCTTACCGGGATGAGTTTTGTCCGTATGGGACACTCGATGTGACAACCATAAATCTGCGGCCATGGCAAGCTTCTTAGGATCTTATCTCCTTCGAATCGTGGACTTATCATGCCTTCAAAGGTAGAAACCTTATAACCTTTGACCCAGCCAGTCAAGTTTTTTAAGGATTCGGTTACATAAGATACCCAAGTACGACCTTCTTTTTTCTAATACTCTCGGAATCGTTTTAAATATTGGGCAGGAGTCTTTCCAAACTTTAAATTTAGAGTTTGCTTTAACATTGCGAAATCCGCTCGCTCAGCCTTTGACATTTCCATAATGACACTGCAGCCAGAATGGGGCAGTCTGCTGAGTAACCAGGCAATCTTATCAGCATTGTCAATTTGTTGAACTTCACATGCATACTCAAACGTATTCAGCCAGTCCATGATGTCATTCTTTTCCTCATACACACTGAGCAGATCTTTTGGGAACCGTGGATGAGAGGAGGCCCCAGACCCATGTCGAGGACACTTGGATCCATTTGCAACCTGAAGCTTGGCCAGTTCCAACTGGTGATCCCTGTCTTTCTGTTTTTCAGCCTGTTCGATTCTTAGTTTGGTTATGTTGAACTCAAGCTCCTTCTGCCTAAACAGCAGCTCTTGCTTCTTGAATTCAACCATGGCCTCCCCATCGACACTGGCAGAGGAATCATTAGACATCTCATCCTCCCTTTCCTCGTGGTCGCGGTGGACCAGTGCAGCGGCAGAACCGTCGGTTCTACCAGTGAGAGCAGCCCCACCTCCTTCCGCACTGTCCTCAGTAGTTATAGCGTCAAGCTGCGCTTCTTGCCACACCACGATTCTTTGGATCATATCCAATTTGGTGCCTTGAGAGGAGACACCTCTCTCCGCACACATCTTTTTCAATGTTTTGGATTTAGAAGCATTTAAAGTTAACAAGGTATTTGTTTCCATACTGTTAGATAGGACTATGGCCTTTTAAAAGTTATACTACGACAATTCACTACGTGTCCAGGTAGGAATAACTTGAAATGACTTTGCTCGTGCGCAACACTGGATACCTTCAGTCGTATCCCACCGCTGTACACCAATTTGTTAAGATGGATTCTGAACTCTGTCCTGGAGGGGCAGAGGTTCAGAAGGCCAGCCTAGTTTCTTGGAACAGGGTAACCTCTGAACAAGCCAGACCAATCAGGGTAGCGATCGCAGTGGTCAATACTAGGTCTCAAGAGGGGTGAGGGTGACTGAAAGCCCGCAATGAGCACACAAAGCAAGGAAAAATTTGGGTTCAAACAAAGAAGTGAGGGAAAGTTATGATGGCGAAGGAATGAGGCTATGCTGCCCAGGCAGGGAAATAAGCCCTGAATGGGAGATATCATGGGGCAGAAAGGAAAACATTAGGAAGACTACGCTGAGATCCAATCGGCACCTTGAACTTATCAATGGTAGATCACACAGTGAGGACACCTTTGCTCCATACGCACATAGGCTGAGAGCATTACATGGATGGAAAAGAGTGGGTATGATGAGAACATTCACTTATACCAAAGATGTAGGGAATCACAACAGAGGAATAGAAATGACACAGTTCCGTTACTAGAAAAGGGTGGCGGACGGCGACAGTATTTACCTTGGCAAAAGAGGGACAAGGATAATTTGAGGTCCAAGCTGCCCTCGTTGACCACAGGAGCGGGAAAATGGATATTTGAGCTAGATAGTCTGATGGTAGGAATGACATTAGCAGTGGGTGACATGTAGAACTTGCTTTCAGCCATCCTTGGGAAGGTAGCTGACAACGTATGGAAACAGGCAGAGCACCCTGGAGTGACAGCACAGAATATGGCACGTGATTGTGCACCGTTTAACAACTATAGGGCAGCCGTATGGCAGGCTCTGGGAGTACAATGCCCAGACACATCTGACATAAGCACGATTATGGCATGCAAAATGAGTGAGGATGAAGACCCACTTCAGTAGACTCAGGAGATGCAAGCACATTGGCATATAAAGACAAGGAAACCATGGGATAAAATGGTGGGGTACTTTTATCACATATTGAGTCAAGGGCTACCAGAAAAAGTACAGAAACAACTGAAGAGATGGTGGGAATGGAAGCAACACCATGGTCAGAAATTCAGTTGACTATAGTGCATTATTGTCACTTAAAACACTTAATACAATAAAACGCATGAAAGAAATGCAAGGAAAGGAAAAACGAAAAGGCAAAATGAGTGCAGAAGAAGCTATCAAAGTACACAATAAAAGGGGCTGTGTTGAAGGTACACAGAACCGACCACATATGGCAGGAGTATGTTTTGCGGGAAGAGGAGAGTCTAGTTAGTGATCATGGGGAAGAGGGATGCCCCAAGGTAGAGGGTTCAGTCACCCCATGCAGCAGGATGGAGACTGGTCCAATGGGGGACAGCCGAAACCCATGTAGGGTTCTCTGGATTGCTGGACATGCTGTAGAGTAGGCCACATGGCAAAACAGTGCCAAACTTGTGGTGGAATGCAGCTGGTTGGAGGGGTGACATACCAATCGACATACCAGACTGAACAGCCTGACTATTATACCCAAGATCACACCCAGCCACAAGCTTATGTGTCACACATTTCACCAGCACAATAGACACCAGGATAGTCATAAAGCCTATGAGATGTATACCAATGACACAGGGGTACATGCAGCCATCACACACCTCAAAGCAGGCACCAGTACAGCAGAATGCCTTAGCCGCGCGAGACACAAACTCTACAATATAGACTCCGGTAAGGGCATTATGGGGTGCAACAGTATTAAAGGGCAACCCCTCCATGGGGACAGTAATGACCATGTACCCACAGACGGACAGCCCACAGACGGACCTGATTTGTTCAAGCCTATCTGTTACACCCAACCCAAACGAGGAACTACATGTAGAGGTGACCACTGGTGACAAAACATTCTCTTTTCTCGTGGATACACGGGCGACTCAATCCTGTATTAGAGAGGGGAGATACCCAATGTCAGGCATTGCCATGAATATGCAGCAATTTTCTGGGTATACAGATTTGGTTCCCTTTACTGATTTTCACTCTCTATAGGAAAACACAACCTCACTATGCCACTGTTGTATTGATGCCAGACACCAGTCAACATAATGGGTAGGGACAAAGATGTGCCGACTCAACATGACAATGAGCAAGGGATATTGCGCCGAACACTAAATGAATGCATGAGAATGAATTAAGACATTTTGCGGTCAGACTTTCCAGAGGGTATGCCAGTGCCTCAGAACTATTTCAATATGGAGTGGAAGTACTATTAGCATGGCTTCTAGGGATCCAAGGTAAATTGCTTTGCATACATAATGAGTTTCTATTCAGAGCAGAGAGGGACAAGTGTTCCCACTAGAATTAGAAATGGTTATAATGAGAGATGAGAGAATAGTAGTACACGGGACTGATGACGCAGGACGTGCATGGAAAACAGTAATCACAGTAGGAGAAGGGCACAGGCTGACTGACTTGACAGATGACTAATTGTTCTGAGATGACTATTCAGACCTCGGGAAGTGTTCTATATGAGCTTCACTGGGTGAGAGTTCATTACAGGGAAGTGCCACAGAGAATGGCACTGCTGAAGAAGGTGCCAGCACCATTTCTTGAAGAAGATCTAAAGCGATTGCTGAGTATTTTATGGACCAACAGCCCATATTATGTGGGCCTGTTGAAGGGAGTGGGAGCTGTTAATATCGAGCTTATGACAGGGGCAATCTTTCAGAGGGCGAAACAATACCCCTTTGTCCCAGGAGGCAGACAAAGGCATTGTTTAGACAATCTCTGCATTAGTACAGCAAGGCACTTTGGTACCATCTGAAGTATTTGAAGAACAAAAAGGGGCAATATGTAGAGCCCCAGTGTTAAGGAGTCTCGATTAGGATGAGGAGTTCTATTCGTTCTCATACTCCAATAGATCAGTGAAGACGGCAATGCTAACACAGAAAACAACCTTACGACACAAACCAATAGCTTAATACAGTGGGTGGTTAGACCCAGTAATGAGAGGACACTACCCGTGCGAACAAGCTTTGTGCCATTCTGGAAAAACCTAAAAGCACATTGACTAGACAGAGAGCATCAGGAAACAAGGTAATTATTTTGAATCCAGCAATAAAAGTAGCAAGGTGCAGATCTGTAAATCCAGTGACATTTATAGCAGGACCATTAGAGGAGGGAGATTATGTACATGACTGTGCTACATTCACAGTATCCTATGACAGCATGCCTAGGGAATAAAGAAAACACAGTCAAGGGAGGAGAGGTATTTTTATTGACGTGTCATCCACCATAGACCAGACGACAGGAGAAAGACGTACTCGGATAGCAGTGGTCAAGATAAAACTGAGCAGAACATTAAAAGTAGTAGCAAGCTCGAGACTGCCTTCACATTTTTCAGCACAAGCAGCAGAACTAGTAGCTCTCATCATTGCATTGGAAATTGATAAGGAGGAGGAGATTATTGTGTACTCCAACTCCTCCTACGTGATGTCAACAGTACATTGAGGACTCTCACATTGGAAAACAAGGGGTTATTGTTGTGTTGATTGGCCAGACTCATAAATGCACTACAACTCCCATCAGCCATACAGCCATAGTGGTTGTGAATTACCAGGCTCACACGAGGCATGGGACACAATCTCCTGTGGAAACGCAGCAGCAGAAACACAGAAGCAAAGCGAGCAGTGTACTTTACAGAAATAACAGAGTTTGACACCCCAGCCAACACACAAATTCTTGAGCATAACTTAATACAGAGAGCAGGATATAGTTAATTGGCCATTACCAAATAGTAGAGTTCCAAGGGAGTGCACCAGTAGAAGAAAAAGAGTTGTGAGTAAAGAGAGGGTGTTCAATATCCCCTACAGATGCACTGTGGAGACAGGAGAGCACAGAAAACCAGTAGTTCCTGCGGCATTGTTGTAGATTGCACTTACGCAGCTGCACTATCCCACTCAATTTAGCAAGGATGTCCTTGCTGTACACATTGGCGAAGACTGGTTCTGTCCTTACTTTGCAGGATCTGTCACCACATTTATGGATTCTTGCATCATATGTCAGAAGTATAATGCTGGCCACACTCTTAATGGAGGACGAGGAGCAATACCACGCCTTATTGGGGCATTTCTACATCCCCATGTAGATATGATCAAGTCTGCCAACAGTACCACTACATGATTGTGGTGACATGTCCTTTTTCTCTCTGGATCGAAGCTTGTCCATGCTGAAACCCTGATGCCCTGACTGCATCACAATTCCTCGTCAGAGAGTTGCTCCCACGATAGGGGTGTGCAAGGTCTTGCGTTCAGACAATGGACCTTACTTTACAAACAAGATTTCCGAGCACCTCATAACTCTCATTGGGATCACGCACAGGTTTTCCAGTGCTAATCATCTACAATCAAACCAAATTTGTGAATGCCTTAATGGCTTGCTCAAAGAGAAAATTGCCAAAATAAGAGCAACGTTAAAGAAGGGATGGCTCTACTGCCTGCCCTTAGCTTTGTTTGCATTGCGCACTCAACCCAGATCTGATCACCATTTAACCCCACATGAGGTGCTGACAGGAGAATGCATGCATCTCCCAAGTGCTCCTCCCACTAGCGCTGACAGGTGCCCAGGGTACATCCACTGTCCTAGGTGATGAAATGAATGACTATGTTGCTTCAAAGATGACTAGTGCTTCTTTTACCTCAGAACAGCTCCAGTCATCACGGCGGTGGAGGTCAAACAAAGTTGAGGAAGATAATACCCAAGTAACAGACTCTGAACTGCTTAAGCAATCACTACTCTATCCTGGCGACCAGGTCCTCCTAAGGAATTTTGTCTGCTCCTGGTTAAGCCCAGTTTGAATGACCCTATGTAGTAGAGCAAGCGACGGACAAGGCTGTGAAGCTTGCTGGTAAAAAGGCATGGAACTATATTCGAGACATCAAGCCCTGCAGAGGTGAGACCCCCATCGGCCCAACTCATAGGGATCAAAGGCAAGATGAGGGCAACGAGAGCAAGACACACCTCATTGCATACAAAAAGATAGCAGACAAGAATTAGACAAGAGCAAAGTAAAGAGCTGGAATAGGTCCACTGTCGTTTTCGTACACTAGGTATTCATCATGAAAGCATGGACTAACATGCACACATTCAAAGGCGCACTTTAGCTTTCCACAATATTTGATCTAATGATACCACCTAAGATGTCCTTTTATGCTTTTCTTCTTTATGTGTCAAAAACCTACCCAGCCTTCACATGAGGTGATACACCTTTTGTTAGGCTACTTAACAGAGGCAAAATATTATTTATCTGGGAACGATTTTTTATGCAGCATTGAGCCAATACTACCATCGAAAAGCTTGACTAGCATAACACAGCAATGATAATGTATGGTAAAGACTTCCTAAAATGATTTCATGGACTCTATGGACAACACAAAAGAAGTGCAGCAGCAAAAAACACTGAAGCTACTGCAAGGTTTATTGTGTTGATATGTTTTACCTCCTGCTGTTTAACCACACTGCATTACAAAAGATTGTGCAATCTGATGCATACGTTTTGATGCCTGCTAATACAATCCTTATCTATACCATCACGGAAACCATATCTGGTCAAAGGAGTAGCACTGCCAGAGAAGTAAAAAAGACTTAGGCCAAACACCGATAAATATTTTGAACACTTGAATGCTTGCATTGCAGATTCAGCCTGCGTGTCTAACAACGTGTGATATAAACACAAGACCATGGTGGAGAGAGAGACAATGAAGGACAGCTGCTATGTCTGCTCTCTCATTCCCTATGCCATGAGTGCCTTTACAACATTCATAGCCAAAGATGTCCCAGCACGTATTGCACAATGTTGTATACACTTAACTCTCTGCACCACAAGGGGTTGATTTCAAGGAAGATGAGCCACATTAAGATGGATGTCACGGAAGACATTCCTGTATGAAGATAGTTACATGAAGACTCTAGAAATTATAGGCAACCACTGGAGCACAAACAAGACCATAGAAGACCATAGAAGACATCCCTGATGGACCAAACAAGGGGGAAGCTAGAATAGTGACACAAAAGGAATTGCAATGCCCAAATACAGGACACAGGGAGATAGGAGGGATGCCAGGATGTTGTGAAAGACCTCAACTGTAAGTATATGGAAAGATATTCACAAGAGAAGGATGGAAAGAGGGGATACTACAGAGTAGAGCACATGCACTCCTGACAGTGCCAGTTGAAATTTTACAGACGAAAAGAGCGATTGTCTCAAGGAATGGGCAGCAAGCACAACATTGTTCACCTCGGTGGAGAATGAAGCAGGCCCTACACCAATCATACCACTCAAGAGTGCTTCCATTTGCATCCAGAATGATGGTCCAGTGAAGGTTGGAGAAAACAAAGGATGCAAGTGCATATCGAAGATAACAGGCATGAAGGTTGGAACTGCAGTACTGGCCAGATTCAGCTGAATGCAGCCAAAACTGAGTTTATCCTGTTCGGACCTAGGCAACAGGTGCTGGCTGCAATGAAATATGTTGCCCCACATATCCTTAGTTAGGAGCTTCAATTTGCTACTAAAATCATAAATGTAGGCTGCCTACGGCAGGAGAACCTGTGCTGTGAAGCCCAGGTTGGGGTTAAGGTCCAGGCAGTCTATTGCTTGTGGATGTTCCGTCTGGTTTTACCAATCATCCCCGAGGAGGATCATGCATCAGTGGTTATGGGCCATGACAAAATACCCACTTGGACTACTGTAATAGTCTTTTGATGGGAATTCCTGCCAAACAACTGTATAGGCTTCATGTTAGGGAGAATTCTCAGAAATGTGCTAATTCCTCTCTAACTTAGAGACCCCCAGCACTTCTCTAGACTCTAGGACTTTTCAATTTTAAACCTGGAGAGAGTGAGACATTTTCCCCACTCTCTCATGTATTTTACTGTGATTGAAACTCTGTGTTTCTTTTGGTTATCGAGTATGACAAACTCCATAGGCATCATCTTTTTACATTGTGACACATAGCGCCTTCAGTGCAGTGACACAGGGAAGTCTTTCAGATTTCATAAAGTTTTAAAAATCTTCTCATGGATAAACTACTGTTTCCAAGAGCAATAAAGTGAAATTGACTTTACTTACATTTGTAACTTTCTAGACCCAGCACACACTATCTTACAATAGGGTGCTGGAGGGCTTACTTAGTATCCACTTTGTCTAGTTTCTCATGTAACATTGTTATGTTACCCTTTCTACAATTAATGGCTGGTGATAGTCAGTTACTTTTAACTACCATTGGGAGTTTTTACTGCGGGCTGCGTTTGCAGCTGTCTCAAAACACCCATGGGTCCCATTCTGTCAAAATGGCCCGGTCTTCTTTTATTGCCATTTCTTGTTGGAAAGGTCCATCTTGAGATTTACTCTGTGTGCCAAACCAGGTTTGGTCCATTTCTTCATTTCATCTTTGGCAGGATTCACAAGTGAAACCCCGCCTCTGTCTCCAGTATGTCTGGCAGGGGCAGGAAGTGAGGGAGGTGCCCCAAACTCCCTGTGCTTAATCCCCTTGGTTACAGGAATGCACCCAATGATTGGCCGGCTGGCTGTCTGGCAAGGACAACCACCAGTTGTGTGATTGTCAGCTTGGTTGGAATGAATGGGAGAAACCTGCATAAAAGGCAAGGCTTTTTGGGTTGGAAGACAGAGTCAACCACTGGACAAAGGAATCCGAAGAAGAACTTGAAAGAGATGCCTGCTGCATCTCCTGGACCGTTGGTTTGCCCGGTGAAGCCCTGCTGCTGTGCTGAAGCTCCGAATTCACCTTGACTAGGGAAGCCCTGCAAGGATGAATTCTCCCCTTGAGCTGGTGGGACCAATCAACTCCGAATTGAACTTGTTTGGACATCCTCTCGAAGCTGGCTGTAGTTCCACTGCTGCTGCTGCTGGAACCGAATTGCCAGGGAGAGGAACACCAAATCGAGTGGATTCCTTTTAAGTCAGACCCGAGCACTAGGAAGATTCTCCAGACTTCCCTGATGCAGGACTGACCAAGCCTGAGCCACCGCAACAGACTGCTGGAACCCAGATGCAAGGAAAGTCTGAAGTGGTATCCAGGAACCACAGTGTTGCTATTTGCAGCCAGATCCAAGGAGCTGAAATGCTGAAGTGCCACTGAATTGAAGTTTGACCGTTGCTGTCACCAACCATCCCATTGTGTTGCAGGAGTCCCTAGACATCTCCCCTCATGTCCCCATGACTAAGGCCCAGGACCAAAAGGATCTGCAGAGCCACACATGAACAGAAACAAGCTGGAACCATGTCTTCTAATCAAAGGTACTGTACAGTCTAAGAGAACTTACCTCTTGTCACGTAGCCTTACTTGTTCTCAGTTGAGAATGGTCTTGGTTGCTCCTGTAGAGTTGCTTGCATCTTCTACACCTCACAAGCCTCCCAGCTTGTGGCCCTACATTGATTCTATGCTGGTTTGGGAGACTGAAATCCAATTGTTGTACTTTGGCGCTGACCAAGTGTTCCTTAATACCTAATGAGTGTCAATTTCCACACATGGTAAGTGTTTGCAACAATTATTGATTTTATTTACAATTGCTTCTAATATAGATTGTCACTCTTGTGACATACACTTTAGTTGGTCAAGGCTTACATGTACTTCAAACTGTGCAATTATTTTGGTTTCACTAGTGCCGGCACATGTTTCAACCTGTAATGTTTTTTTCAAGGCTGCAACATGGTGATAAGGGTGACATTGTGCCAAGTGAGTGGTGATAGTAGGACAAAAAGGGACATTTTTTACAATGCATTTTATTAATATATTTTTGTTGTTGATAATGAGCAAGACCATGGTGTACATATTAATGTACATTGTTAATTAGTCCATGACATATGCCCGGTGTGCGGAGTGTTCACATGTTATTGTGTTATTTAAATACATCTTCATTTTGAAAACGTATGGGTTATAGCCAGAAATTCATTGTGTCATGAGAGGTGGGGTGGATAACATAGTGTCATATATTTCATAAACAATTACCCAATAGGTAACATAAAAGTAAAATCATTTAACAAGAAGTCAAAAGATAGGAGATTAGCATGGTGCCATGGTGATTGAGGTGTTTGAAAAGAGGGAAAAGGAAGAAGGAAAAAGTTGTGTTTGCATTCTTAATGTTTCTAAAATAGGATCAATATTAATGTAAAACTGGTATCAAGCTTACCAAGTATAATGAATGTGCGGTCCCAGTTGGGTGATGGTGATTGTAAAAGCAGTCTTGTGCAATGGATAGTACCTGTGGGAGTATGTAGGTTTTGTTTAAACTAGGTACGTAATAGTGCATACAGGCTGTGTGCCGGTATTAGTTCCCTTAATCAGGAAATGAATTAACCAGATATGGGTAAGGTCCCAGTTTCTCCTAATGTTGCAAAATAATACTTAGGGTTATCTGTTAGAATAAAGGCTTGTGGAAAGAAGTACGTCCCGTGATGGCCTGGATCGTATAATCTAGGTGAAATAAGGGTGTAAACTAGTGTTTACGGTTCGTAAGGATAGATAAGGGTCTGGTGGACATCTGTTTATCGTAGAACACTGCACTGGTTAACAGTGAAGGACCACATTACATTTAAGGCAGCATGCTTGTTTTTAAAAGTGTAAATAGATTGGCCGTGGAGAACCTAAGCACTAAAATGAGTTGTCACAACCTGTGAGGACACACCTATGAAGGGGGTAGCTGCTGCTGAGTAGTCCCCGCTCAGTATATGTTTCCAGAAGAGACAGAAGCTTTGCTGTAGTTGGTCCTAGACTTTGCAATAGCATACCTTTGGAGATTAGGGGCTGTCAGACACTTGCTCAGTTTTTGGAAGGCCCTTAAAATCTTCCTGTTTAAATAGTAACAGGAGACTTATTCATCTCCTTTACATTTGTGCTATAAGTGTTTTGGTCCAACTACGCCTTTATACAGTTAAGTCCATCTTGAGTGTGTTATAAATATTAAAAATCAAAATCAAAATCAAATGCTGGACAACTATTGGGCCTGTGGATCCAAAGCATACAAGAAACTACCACCCAACTGGGGAGGATATGCTCTATAGTACAATTGAACACACCAGCATTGGTAGTGCCTCAGAAAGATATACAGATAGATGGATTGCCCGAAATGAATACAAACCCTAGAAAGAAGAGATCTGCAAATCTAGTGAGAGCAAAAAGAGAAAACTATGTGTCATCAAAAATGGAAGAGACACTGGATGTGATACCACAAGAGCAGAGAATGTTTAGCAGAACTGATATTTTTTTTGAATCAATAGTTCCAGGAGTCCAGGTCAATATCAACACCAAGTGGCACCAGATAACCAGATGGGAACTGTTGCAGGCAATAAACTCGAACATCAAGGGGTTTAACACCATCAAGGAAGAGCTGAGAGCCATCAGATTGATGACCTTACAGAACCGATATGTTCTGTAACTACTCACAAATATGGAAGAAAGCGTTTGTGCCAAGATCGGGCCTTCCTTTGTATGTACATGCCTACTCACAACGGAGAGAATGGGACACTTACTGAGGCGATCACAAAATTGACAGACTTACATGCAAAGATGGAAGCAAAGACAAACCCCATAGAAGAAGATGGAGACTGGCTGTCATGCATCTTTTCCTGGATACCATTGTGGATGGCCAGTGGACTGAAAGTGCTGATAGCAGCTTTAGTACTAATTTTACTTGCTTTCTTTGTTATCAGAGTAGCAATCACACAATGCAAAAAGACCACTAAAAAGACAATAGGGATGAAAATCTTACTGGACGTAGAGACGAAGGCGGACAGAAAAACATAGACTCTTGGCGTATTGCAATCACACTTGAAACAATGTCTTCTGTAAACGCCAGGTATAAGGTTCTCCTTTCCCCCATATCCACACAACTATTGTTGGAAATGGGTGTGGGTAAGCCCGAAGGTGATTGCAGCTATGT
Organism: Ambystoma mexicanum; assembly: GCF_040938575.1. Classification (NCBI taxonomy): domain Eukaryota; kingdom Metazoa; phylum Chordata; class Amphibia; order Caudata; family Ambystomatidae; genus Ambystoma; species Ambystoma mexicanum. The sequence goes on from NC_090924.1 coordinate 27,099,040, forward strand.
GACCTGGAACTTAGACGAACAAGAAAGGCGTGCTGGACACTTAGGAGGAGTAGTGCAAGTATGGATTCCAAAGCCGTACATGACCAGAGAAAACGGGAGGTGTGGTCGATCAGTCAACCAGAGATGGGATTGAAGAGAGGAACCTAAACATAACCCTCATTATACCTATCCCACTCTCCACTCGTTGACATATAAACAAGAGATGTACTTTGGTTATAGCCCCCTCCTCTTTTTCATCTTTGCTGTACCATAAATGTGAGAGGCGCTACTCTCTCACACAGCCATTCAGGCCATGCCCAGATGCCGTCATAGAAGAGACTAGCCTGCAATCAATAGAGCAAGGAGACTGACCGCAGCTACCAGGAGCAGATGACATCATGACTGATACAATGACATAGATACGTAAGATATGAAGTACATATGCATCTATGCACGAAGCTACACAGACGTAGTTTATTGCAAATTGACACAAAGGATTTTCTTATGACTGACATAGCTAGAGGACTGACACACACACATACTCTTTTGCTGAGCAAGAAACCGCAAGATGCACAAGAATGCATATGAACAGCTTGCTGGCGCTTAATACAACTAATATGGGCCACCATACAAATCAAGATGGAAACCACATGTACACTGGAGTGAATGGGAGAAGCTTTGAGAGTTCAAGATGCAGAGAAAGTCAACAGACCAATTTAGATAAGGCTGGAAGGACAGGCTTCCAGTGCAATCACCATGCACAGATAACCAAGGACACATGGAGAAGGAAAGTTTCCAGATAAGCAGAGGGATAGAGCACCTGCAAGAGGCCTAAGCTAAGATCCTCATAATTACAGGCTAAGAGGCTTAATTTCATGGTACCTAAACAGGTGACGCAAACCTGCCAGACAGTGCATATTCATTCGGGCTAGATAGGGATGGATGTTCCCATAGAGCTGAAGGCAGTGGGATACAAATGTAACACAGGTTCAAAGGAAAAGGTTCAGTCTCATGACTTAGGAGATTGGAGAAGGTAACTTATTGGGAGCATGGAGCACCTTTGGAGTTGTTCTCACTACCTTGAGTTGTTGCACTCGACCAAGGCTACTCGACCAAGGCTGCCCAAGGCTTCAAGGCTGAGAATACCCTTTTTGTACAATCCTTGTTCCTATTCGTGCTAGGCTTACACATGCACTATGCTGCATCGGCCAACCATCTTCCACTAACCTGAAATTCTACATTTGATACTTTTGAAGGTGGTCTGAGGAGGAGCCACCAGATGTGGTTTATCTAATCAGTGTACTAATCCAGTATAGAACTGGTATGTAGTTCACCCCATTAACCAATCCCTTCCCATGTTAGCTTTTTGGGATGTAACTTTATTTTATGATGTCATGCACTAACAAAACCAGCTGACAATCGCCTAGAGACTGAGAGTGTGTGGAGAATGTTACGTTGTTCATGCTGCAATCCCTGTCATTTGAATGTGCAATAAAGGCAGTTGAACTTTGTCCTATGCCTGAGTCTTCTGTTTTTGGTGCAGGGGATTTCCAGGGTCCAGTTTCTCTTACATTTAAATTGGGACGCAGTTAACTGTCCCCAAAACACTATTTCACTGGTGTTTGAGGCGTGCCAGATGCTGGAGCTAGGGTGAGTTGGGGGAATACTAGAAAATGGGGATGAATCTTCAGGGAAGATACAACACTTTTTAAGGTTTGAATGGTGGCATGTGAAAGGGTAAGAGAGAGAAAAGGGGATAACCACACTATGGAATGGGAGGAGCAGTGCCAAAGGGGAGGAACTCTGTAGCCTGTAGCGGTCACTGGTGAAGCAACATTATTTTAAAGTAACCAATCTGCTGACTACTCCAGATCCTATACTCCACACTAAAGAAAAACAGGAAGTGGAGTGATTAACTTATAACTCATGCCTCAGCCAATTAATGAGTGGTGGGGGTGTGGTACAGGAAGTCAACTGGCAACTTTCCAGTACATGCATAATCCCATCAGGAATGGAATTTTTGTTTTAAAAAAACATGTTTTTATGCTCCATGGCAACAAGTTGGGCTCGTAGTGAACCGCTGATTAAGGTAGGCACTGACCCGAAATGACGTTCAGGCCAGAGATCCTGGCTTGACCCGGGCCAGTCCGAGACTGACCTGGTTCGCCCAGCTCTCCCAGAGGTGAAAGGATTTGCCATCCTGAGTCAAACCACACAACTATCGCATATTAGAAGAGGAAATAGCCATTGTAACCTGGTGATTAAACATTTATAGCCTAATTTTTTGAAAATAGTAAACTACATGGAGGACACCACCGACGTTTGCACTTATTTGCATGAAGGACCACTCCATGCAATTTTAGTCATTCAAACTATGCCTTGAAAAAAAAATGTGTATAAAAACAGGCACAATTGCCTTTTAATCATCGTTTTGCACTTCATATTGCAAAAACTCTAAGGCAGCAGTTACAATTGATTCAGCAGGTGTAAAGAGCTGGCAGATTCCATAGAGATCCATTGGTTCCATGCCAGTGGTTTTTGAAGGTCGATTGTGAAAGGCAGTTTTCTGTCCCGTGCCCTTACTCCTGCTTGAAAAGGCCACAACATCCCCTGCAGCATGCCTAAAAGCTATAAGAAAGGCAATACCATTCTGTGATAGCGCTGTGGCAAACATCACTGGCGCAAAAATGCATTAAAATAACATATTTACACTAGGGCGTTGTTTTGCCCTAATGTGTAAATAATCTGCAAAATCACACTTGTTAAGGTTGACATTTTTTGTAAGGCGACCCCAATAAATCGAGTAAATGTGCTGTTCAAAATGTGAATCCAAACCATTGTTTTAAATTGTGTGAAGCAGTGCCTGAATCATTTATGTTTACTTGTAAATCGGGCCCATATATTTTTGCAAGTGAAGTGACATATCTCGGGAAAGGATGCTCTTACGGTATTAAGTAAAAGCTTTCCTCGTGCTGAACTCAGCTAGCAAGTCAATCAGAGCTCCACAGGGGGGCTCCTTTACCCGTTAAGTCTATTGGCAATTTACGTTATTGAGCAGTTTTCCTTCCTTGGTTAAAGATAAATGCGTGGATGGTGAAGACATGTTTCCTTTGCTCTTCGCTTTTAATGAGCAAAAAAAAACTGCTTCTCCCAAAAATTGTTAACAACTGTGCACTATTCCCGGACAGAAACGGTGTAATATATTGCTACTGTAATGACTATTTTTAATACACGTTTCACACGTTATTATTGTGCTGAAAATACTGGCTCTGTATTTGAAAAATAGTGTGCAAGAATCGCACACATTAAAATGCGTATGCTACGGTATTAAAACAATTTCTTCTTGGATGTCAAAACCATTTTGCAAAATATATAGATCATCTCATTTAAAGTGCTAGTAGAACAAACATGTCACATGTGTAACCTCAAGATAATGAGATCTGTGACTGTGTTGCAAGTTTGAAGTAATTCATACCAAGTCATACCACAGATGTTATTATTACTCAAGTTAATGATACAAAATGTATCAGTGTCAGAAGGATGAGGGGCAGAGTCAGAGTTACCGTGGACTTCAAACGTGGAAGTGGAGGTGGCCCACATAACTAAGAAGAACACTTAACCGGTGAGCTATCTGCTGGTATTTTGTATCTTTAATTCTGTACTTGGTCAGCCAGTCGTGCATATTGCATAACATTCACTCTTAGTCAAGGAATTCAAACGTTTCTATTAAAAATATCCTCAAACAGGTCGTACCCCTGAGTTTGGTTGCCTCCAGAATCAAGCCCTCGCAACTAAAACACATTAGCCTCATTCCGAGTTGGCTGGTACACGGTAAAACTGCTGGTAATAATGTTTACCAGCACTTTTACTGGACCGGCCAACTACAACTTTGCCAGTAGAGGTTAAGGATTTACCTCCAGCTAAGAGCTGGATGTAAATATGGCTCCTACCAGCAAAAAACTCCCTTTATTACCTGCACAGCCGGTAATTGTGGCAAATTCCCCCATGTAGTCTTATGGGACTCCATGGAATGGGGATTTACCGCCCTTACCGGCACTTGCAATCTGCCAGTAATTCTGGCAGATCAAGTGCAGGCAACGGCAACTCCATTTGCCGGTATTCTGGTAGATTTACTGCCGGAATACCGGCTAACTTACAATGAGGCCCATTATTCTTCACACTGCTCCATCGAGGCTGGGATTTCAGCATGCCATTCAATGACAAGGTTCATAACAAATATACAACTGCAGACCGATGGATAGAATGTTCCAAATTGATCATAACTGGCATTGATCTGGTCACAGCTTCCAGACCATCTTTTTCCAGCGTGCCATCCCATTACATATGGGGAAAGTCCATATGCAAAATAAAACTGCTAGGTCACATCACTTCTACACAGGACCACAAGCAACCCCAGACATTCGGCACCGCCATTGAGGTGTAGCTGGATCTTTAAGCACAACAGGATTGGGACACATTCTGGGCATAACCATCACACGTGATGTGACATGTATAAAGCTAATATGGAAAATATTAAAAGAATCATACAGGTTGACACGGATTTCAAAGGCTATACTACAATTTCAGTCAATTCTCAAACACTCTCTTAGCGCCTCAAGTATGGGACAACAACAGGGTGGAAGCTGCAGCAAAGGTCTGAATGCTATGTGTCTGTAACGCTAAAGGGGAAGCGTCAAAAGGGTACCCACATATGACTGGTCAGAGCCATCTAGGAGTTGGTTCATGAATATGTTATGCTTACTACCATATTATCTAGTGTGCTCAAATTATTATTGCATATTGTGTTCCCTGACAGTTGTGTCTAAGGAATGAGTGCCTCCCTAAATGGGAATGCTTTCGGTTGCATCCCATGTTCAGTCCAGTCTCCCGTGCTCTCTTTGGGCTTTGCTTATGATTTATGGACAAGAATGGGGTTGCATGCAGCTGAACAAGATGACATGCTATCATTCTATTGTGTCACTGCTACAGGTATGTCATCCTGATCGCCAATATATTTCACTGAGCATAATGTAATGTTCACTGCTGATAGCTACTTGAAGTCAGCATTAAGATTGTTGAAGACTGTCATATGTATGCATTAAGGTGAAATGTAGTTCCCCTTTTAGGGTTGAAAAATATTTTCCAAGGGTTGCATGCTTTACTTTTCTCTAAATACCAACCTGTCTGCATGTCTCAAGAGTTGGGTCAACATTATAAGAATCCCTCCTACAGAGTTTTCATGAAAAGTAAATGCACATGTGATGTCATCAGTGATGTCATCAATGACATTTGTGATGTCATCTTTGATGTCCTGGGTGTTAGTGTTAGCAGTGCACGGTGGCACGAGTTATGGTTGCTTATCTTACCATAACTGCCGAATTTCAGGGGTTTTTCGGTTTTACTTTGAACCATAACGTCCCTTTAACAAAGTTTTATTTACTGAATTTGATAGGTTTTTAGTAGCGCAACTTAACCATAACGACCCTTTTAACAAAGTTTTTTCATTGAATTTCATAGGCTTTTATTAGCGCAACTTAACCATAACGTCCCTTTAACAAAGTTTTTTTACTGAATTTCATAGGTTTTTATTAGCGCAACTTAACCATAACGTCCCGTTAACAAAGTTTTCTTACTGAATTTCATAGGTTTTTAGTAGCGCAAGTTAACCATTAACTCCCTTTAACAAACTTTTTTCATTAGCACGCAGACAATATACAAAGATGGAGTGTAAAAAGCAATTTCTCAGGAATGGCTTTACACAGAATGTTGCAAAGTAAGAATTTATACTCGTTCACAGTGAAGGTCAGCTGCTTCCATTTTTTGCTCACGGGCCGGAGTGGCCCACGACTCGCACTATAAGGTTCTATTGTTTTTTGACCTTGACAGACAGGGATCGTGCCAAAAGACTTCTTTTGAAGGAGGGGTGCAAAAACGTAAGAGACGATAAGGATGAAATTTCTGAAACAAAACCGCTTTTATATATTATATCACTATGAGAAAGATCGTTGGCACAGACGGAGTCGTATTTAGGGACTGCATTACGCGTAGACAATGGAAAATGCCAATATAATGTAAGTAACCCTTTAAATTATTTTATACCGGAATATAATAACAATAGCGTGGTGTTAAAGCCCGGTTAAGTTGTACTTGTTTGTTCAATGTGGCATATTGTTTTGTACCGTGCACTATCACCGCCGAAGTGGTCCGCTGGCGCTCAGACGCCTCTGAAAAAGGCAGAGGAGAGAGGGTGGGTTAGTGGGGATAAGTTAACATACTCCATTGCACTATCCTCGCTAGCAAATAGTTTCACGCCCTAATAAATAAAATGAATATTTTTAATGAAGATCAGTTTGTGAGACTAATTTATGTTTTTAAAACAGGTACATCCTTCCCTACTGTCAATGCCACAATTTTCAGACCCCAGCCGATGCATTTTTTAACTGCCAGGTGCAGCTCCGAGTAAACAACTTCATGACCCTCACCATTTTATGGGACAATCGCCAAGGACCAATATGCCAGAAGGCTAGAAGCAACATACCAAGCGTTATGGTGGTCTAATGCCTCGTTGTTGGAACATCCTTCCGATTATCAGTGTGACCACAGTCCTTCTTTTATCATAAACCAACACCCTGTGTAACGCAAAGGAACAGCGCGTGACTCAAGATTAACTTTTGCAGATCGACAGCAAAGACAAATGCAAATCGCTGAATATTCTCTAAACATTTGATGTCAAATAAATGTACTTTACGAAATGTACAATCTTGCTGTTTGCTTTTAAATCACAGTTTCATATTCCGAATTGTGGCGCACTGTATTGTGAGATGATCTGTGTTGTTTTCCGGATTCTGTATGAAGTCGCGTAGAAGCAGTGTTGGCAACTTCTTAGTAAGAAAAGTAGCTATTGGCCGTCATAAAAGTAGCCAGAAGTAGCTAAATGATGTCATAACCTAATTTGCATAATTCACCAGGTGCATGATGGGTGATTGCCGAGGGCATGGTTGTTATAGCCTCTCATTGAGCTCACCCCTTTTTTGCAATGAAAGTCGCGAATGCACAGATGCAAACTCATTACATCCATATGCATACATTCACATGCAAATGCACTAGTATTTAAATAAACCCCACAATGATTAGGTTGTTCTGTTGTCGCTACTTAAACGTGTACTGCCATTTTTAATATGCTAGTATTTTATAATCCATAATGCCTCGTTGTTGGAACAGCCTTCCGATTATCAGTGCGACCATAGTGCTTCTTTTATCATAAACCAACACCCTCTGTAGCGCAAAGGAACAGCGCGTGAGTCAAGTTGAACTTTTGCGGATCGACAGAAAAGACAAATGCAAATCGCTGAATATTCTCTAAACATTTGATGTCAAATAAATGTACTTTACGAAATGTACAATCTTGCTGTTTGCTTTTAAATCACAGTTTCATATTCCGAATTGTGGCGCGCTGTGTTGTGAGGTAATGTGTGTTGTTTTCCGGGTTCTGTGTAAAGTCGCGTAGGACTGGAGATGACTGGGCGCATTTGGCTACGTACCCTGTAACGTCACGGAGAGAGACGGGGAATATGAATGCTTTGATAATGTCAGGCTTAGGGGCGGGAGATATGATTTAGTGTTGCAAAAACAGGTCAGCCAGGTCGATGGGGCAAGTGATAGGATTATCACATAATGTCGGTGCACAGCAGCCTGATCGTTTGTTTAGTGGACAAAAAGTCAGGTAAGGCCCATAGGAAATTGTAATGTCAGCGGACATAAGGAGGGTTCTTAGAACGCTTTCAACCTGACAACGAACAATACGAACAGCGTTCTCAGAACACCCCCATTTTGTTTAATTGCAAACATTTCAGCACCGCAAGTGTTCTTAGAACACATTCAACTTGCCAGGGTACAATACGGACAGCGTCCTTAGGACACCCCCATTTTGTTTATGTACCAACATTTAAGGACACCGCGAGTGTTCTTAGCTCAATTTTAGCTTGCTTACGAACACAACGGACACATACTCTGTCCTCGGAACACCCCACCATTTAGTTTATATAGAAAATTTCAGAACAGACGTGTTGTCCGCAGACAAATCGAACACAACAAAAGCGTCATAAAAAAACTGAACATTGAACCTATCTCATACTCCCCCACCCTCCCCAAACACTCTTATACACCAACACACTCCACTAAATACAATTTTTAATCCAAGTACCACCGCGCTGTCCACGGTCGTCGGCTAATGCAAGATGGCAGGCACCACAAAAAATCTGATGTGCTTCACACACCACTCCGTCCAATCAGCGAACACGTCGCATGTCCGCGGACATCATGCAAGCCGCTTGGCCAATCGGGGCGCTGTCCGCGGAGCGAACACGGAAGTCCGTCCGCGGAGCGAACGGAGATATCACTATTTTTTTGCTTTACATTTTGGTCATTTTAAAGAAAACTACTGGATGGATTTACACCAGATTTGCAAAAGCACGCTTTCGGGACCAAGCCCCCGCTTCTGCAGCAAATTTGGTGTAAATCCGTCCAGCGGTTTGGGCTGTAGGCGTGCGCAAAGTCCCCCCTGGACCAAACCTCTCCAAAATTTGCAAAAAAAATCAGAGTGGGCCATATACTTTTTTTTGCAAAGTTTGGTGGGGATTCGTCCAGAGGGAGCAAAGTTATAAGCCACCCAAAAAATGCTCTTCCTATGTAAACACCAATTTAACCACAACTACATGGACGCTACCTTGTAATATTTTTAAATGAATCCGAGTATATACTTTTAGGTAGACCACTGTATATATTAGAATGGATATGGATATGATAGCTCTACGATATCTCGTGCAAACTATATGTCAGCCCGAATAAAGTCTGCTGTCAGGTAAATACCATTTTAATAGCAGACGGACCTGAGTAAAATTACTCATACCGGGGGATACAGAACGCAGGTTTGCGGCTGGCAGGGTGTGCCCATAATAATAAGGTGCAGAATGCATTAGCTGGAAAATTAGCTAATGAGCCATGAATCGGAATGTATGTTTATGGCTGACCGAAAATTGAATAATTCAATAAAGTGCATAGTGCTCGAAAGTGCTAGGTGCTAAATATAGCATCTATTGCCATATATAGCAATGCTTAAAGTGCATGGTTATATTAAAACCATCTTTTACTGTCAAAGCTAAAAACATTGAATTCTAAAACATGGCTCATAATACGTAGGCAGCATTGTATATACAAATCATATTTATAAAATAAGGCTTAAAATCATGCACGTGTGATGGCTATCAATATATAAAGGAACCAGCTTTAGCATAGAGGCATCTTGTTTTAGACAACCATAGAACAGAGACTAGCCAATTAATCACACCCTAGTGAATTAAAATGATGACAATGTTTAATGCATATATATATATAAGAAATGTATGTGTGTTTTCAAAATAATATATTCGAAAAGAAATATAGAACAAAAAACATAGAACTCAATGCTATTTCATTCTCCTTTCAAGTGACAAATGTATGTATTAGGACGCCGATTTTACTGTTTTTCCATGTTTCAACCTTTAAGACAAAAGATGTTTTCTGAGCCACTGTTAACTTCCCTTTGTCACTGTTAGCGTTCAGTCTAAGTAGAAAGGTTGTTAATCTTCCCATCACTGGGCTGCTTTGGGTTAGCCAGGCACCCCTAATAAATGATGAATAAGAGCCAAGCATAGTGGGTGGAGTAGTGGAATTTCTCTTAATGCTTAGGTACTCTACACTCTCCATGTTCAGACAATCCATGGTTTCTTCTTTCTGAAGCCGGTAAACTTCAAAATATGGTCTGTGATCTCTTTGCTTTCGGCAGCTCAGAAACAAACACGGCCTTTTGCTATTTTCGGCACCCCTAAATTGTGCGTTCCCCACGCCATAGTCTCTCCAGGGTTATGACGTACACAACTGCTTAATGTATGTAATGTGTAAATTTAAGTCCATTTAGCATTTGCCTTAATGTATCTGTTGTTGTGGTGCTAGATGAGATCTCAATGGGCTGCTGCTTCCCCAGTTAATCTTGAACCACTGTAAATCCGGAAAGTAGATGCCTTATATCGAATATTTCAGCCCGTTTAACGCAAAATAAGTCACCTGAGGATTTCTTTGCCGGCACTTCACTTTAACCCAAAAAGGATTTTTTGAACTCACAGGAGAGAGATGCTATTTCTGGGTTAAAGTGGACTCTCACCCTGGCTGCGCTGAACAATAGCACTTAAATGCATTTTGTCATTGACCCAGTGTTATGTCAATCCATAAACCTCCTCTTTAAATGGGTGCATCTTCTGGCATGTATAAGCTCCTGCATGGTGAGCGTCTCTGCCAAGAACCGTGTTCCAGACATTTCTGAAACGGGTAGTGTAATGTTACCATGACGTATTTTTGGCAATGAAGGGGAAAGTCTGTTCTTTTGCAGAAGGTGGAGTCGAAAAATCCAAGTATTGTTTATTTATGTATTTATATATATTGCCATTTATATAGCACACCGAACCCGGCGGCATCTGGGTGCTTACACTTAAGAAGGTGGTACAGTAAATTACAAAGAACAGTAATGTTCAGGTACACAAGTTAGCAAGCCAAGCCTCATGTTGCAAGATGGCTACATCAAAACATTCAGTAACAAGTGGGCAAAGTGCAGAATTGTCCAGGTGCACAGTTGGCAAAGCCTGTCCTCATGTTGCAAGATGGCTACATCAAAACATTCAGTTACAAGTGGGCAAAGTGCAGAATTGTCCAGGTGCACAGAGCAAAGTGCAGAATTGTCCAGGTGCACAGTTGGCAAAGCCTGGCCTCAAGTTGTAAGGCACCTACTTCAAAGCATGCAGTTACTAGAATGCAAGGTAAGGTATTATTCAGGAATACAAATTGGAAAGCCAAACCTCATGTTGCAAGGTGGCGACATCAAAACCTGTAGTTACAAATAGGCAAAGTGGGGTAATGTTCAGATACACAGTTTGGAAAGCCTGGCCTCAAGTTGCAAAGCGGCTACATCAAAGCTGTACTGTACCGTGAAGACTTGCCAAAAAATATGTTGAGAAGGGACCTCCTGACCAAATTGAATATGACCATCTCTCCTTTACAGATAGTGTGCTCCACCCCAGGGGTATGTCCCGTAAGGGCCATGTTAATGATCATCACTATGACCAATATAATTGCAGTACGAGCGGTACCCATTGATATTGATATGTTCATTTATGGGATACGGGTACTTGCCAAGGTAATGCCCGAGATAACACGGAAGGAATGGAGAGTGCCGTCTGACTTTGTGTTCCGCCCCATTGTATACTCAGATGTTGTGCCAGGGACAATTATGTCCATTGATTTGGAAGCAGTGCAAGTTTCAAGCAAACATATTGCAGTAATAGGACTGGGCATGCATGGATGCGAGTGGAGAACAGTGTTGTGCATAGACCCAAACATAGCTTTGCGTGATTTGACTGATGAGGAATTGTTCACTGACAATGATACTGATGGGGAAATTATAATGGAAATAAGTGTACCTTGTGACATAATGATACAGCATAGAGAAATGCATAACCCTCTCATGGCTAGCATTAGTGCACCACCCACCATATTTGATGAAGATATGGAAAAGGTACTGCCAGAATGATGGACTACCGGCCCACATGATGTAGGGCTATTACAAGAGGTCACGCCCATAAAAATAAAATTGAAACCTGGTGCAGTTCCGCCTAGAGTAAAACAGTACCAATTGTCAAGAGAAGCAGAGGAGGGAATGAAGGAAACTATAACCGCATTATTACAACAAGGCATAATAGTGCCATCCAATTCACCTTGTAACACAGCAATTTACCTGATTAAAAAAGCAAGGGGTGGGGCTTGGAGGATGATACAGGACCTATGCCCACTTAATGATGTCATACAGAAAGAGTTCCCATTTGTGCCTAATCCTGCATCAATTTTGCGTACCATACCTAAAGAAGCCACTTGTTTCACGGTAGTGGAGTTGAAAAATGCCTTCTTCTCAGTACCCCATTACATTGGGGTGCAAGAGATATGAACATTGTAGATTGCCACATGGGTACTGTGTGAGCCCCAGCATCTTCAATAGAATTGTGCACGAAGACCTTGGTAATGTGGATGAAGAGAGCACAATAATTCAATATGTGGATGACCTCCTCATCTGCAGTAAAAGTGAAGAACAGTGCAGAGAGGACCCGATTTCATTACTAAATTTACTGGCCACAAAACGATACAAAGTGGACAAGGGCAAACTTCATTACTGCCTAGCGGAAGTGTTGTTCCTGGGACAGTTCATTTCAAAAGATGGGAAAAGAATAATACCTGACAGAGCGGCAGCAATATCCCATGCAATGATGCCAAAAACAGTGAAAGACATGCAGACATTTCTTGGCATATGTAACTATTGCCGTGCATGGATTTTGGACTATGCCGCATATACACGTCCATTTCTGCACACATTAAAAGAAGCACAAAAGAGCAGCACCCCAATAAAATGGACTCAGGAAATGATGACACAATACTTCAAATTGAAAGTTCTCATCACACACGCCCCAGTATTAGCGAACCCCGATTATGACTGGGAGTTCTACCTCTTTTCACATTGTAATGGAATATGGATGACAGCAGTGCTGACACAAAAAACATTGCTAGGTCACAATCCATTGGCCTACTACAGCAGCACATTAGACACAGTGATGCAGGGCCACTTCGCAGCAGCAGCCTTCATGATAGAAAAAAGTGTCACTATTGTAATGGGATGCTCAGCAACTGTATGCAGAGCATTCATTATTTGCCATTCTTGAAAGAACAAAATCGACACTCACAACACAGAGAGCAACAGCTTACAAAATAATAATCTCCAGCCCAAACGTTCATGTAGTTAGATGTAAAAGTGTGAACACCGCTACCTTCATTCCTGAGCACTGTACAGTAGAAGATATGCAAGAACACGATTGGGCCACGTACGAGGGGGAGGGAGATGATATCCGAAAAGTGAGCGAAAATGGACTGGAGGAAGGGGAAATGTACTTTGTGGATGGTTCAGCATCAATTGACAGCGAGACAGGAGAAAAAAATGCAGGAGCAGCAGTGGTAAGAATAGAAGGAGATGAGTACGAAGTTATAGTGCAGAAACTCCTCCCATCACACTACTCAGCACAAGCAGCAGAATTGATTGCGCTAATTGAAGCACTACATACAGCCAAAGGGTGTTCAGTGACAATATATTCTGATTCGGCATACGTGACAATGACAGTGCATTCAGGGTTGTCACGATGGCGACGAAGAGGGTTCAGGAGGGCAGATGGTTCACCAGTACACCAGTACAGTATGCAGCACTATTAAATGACCTAATTGAAGCACTAGAAGAACCGTCAGTGGTAGCATTGGTAAAGTGCCAAGAACACACCAATAACACAGACGTGATCTCGCTTGGGAACACGGCAGCGGACGCTGCTGCGAAAGAAGCAGCATACTTCAATGTTCCCCAAACACTAGAGTGCATTGTAAAAACAACACATTCAGAAGTACAGGAGGAAGGATACAACTGCACACCCATTCTACAAGTTATAGAATTGCAGAAACGTACACCATTAGAAGAACAGGAGTTATGGGAAAAAAGAGGATGTAAACAAACACCAACAGATTTAATATGTCGGCAAGAAATGACAGGGAATGTAGTGATACCTGTAGAATTGTTACTGATAGCATTTCAACAGCTCCACTTCCCAACGCATGCAACAAAGTAACACATTGCAGCAGACATTCAGGAGGAATGGTTCATCCCAAATTTACAGGAACATCTATCGAAATTAACAAATGAATGCACTACATGCCAAACATATAATTTAGGAATGACTCTCAGAACACTACGAGGAACACTGCCACATCCTGTGGGGCCTTTTAGAGAGCTCCACATAGGCTATGCAGACATGTCAGACAGGTGTAATGGGGCAAAGTATCTCATTCTAATAGTTTATTTCTTCTCACGGTGGGTGGAAGCTGGGCCATGTCCCCAACCAGACGCGAAGTGTGCAGCAAAGTTTTTAGTATGAGAGGTTTTCTCGAGGTGGGGTATATGCGATGTGATCAGATCAGACAGCAGCACCCATTTTGTGAATGACCTCTTCAAGGAGGTGACCACATTGTTAGGTGTTAAGCACAAATTATGTTTATCACCTGCAGGCTAACTGTGTGGTAGAAAAAATCAATGGCCTGCTCAAAAACAAATTGTCCAAGTTGTGTAACACACTTAAAAAGAACTGGGTATATTGCTTACCCCTAGCACTGTTCCAGCTCAGAATGCAACCAAGTAAGGACCATCATTTCAGCCCACACGAAATAGTGACAGGACGGCGCATACATACGCCATTGTCACCAGTAAGAATGGCATCATATGCACACAGAGCTGCCACAGTGCTAGGGGATGAGTTTAAGGAATATCTCACGTGCGGTTAGAAGTATAGCAAGACAAATAGAACCTGCATTCACACGGAATAATGAAACAAATACCACACACCAACACAAGACAGCCCCACAGAACAGTAAATGCCAGGATAAAATGTATATGTGCGTAGTTTCATGCAGAGATGGAACTCCCCATGATTCCATGGCTCTTACAAAGTTATTTACTGCACACCCACTGCAGTAAAGGTTAAGGGGTTAAAGTATTGGGTGCATCTCTCAAATGTGAGAAGAACACACGATATCACAACTCCGCAAAGTGAGCAACAACAGAGCCAAGAAGTTGCAAGTGATTAAAATAGAGATATAAAACATGTAATAAAATAAGTAAGAATTTTAAGAAGTATGAATCAAATAAAATTGTCTGATAAAGAAACATGTGTAAAGGATTGCGTTAAATGTTTACAGTATCTCTCTCTCTCTCTCTCTCTCTCTCTCTACATCTTTCTGTTACTTACTACTTTTTCATGTTTTATAAATAAGTTAATCTTTTCAAAGAATATTTATGAATTTTAATAGAAATGAAAGAATTAGAGGTAGAAAGAGCAAAAAGCTGAAATTGTGGTATTAATGCAGTAATGTTTGAAAAGAAAATGTGTATAGAAGTATGAAAAGTTTTTTGCAATGTACTTAACCGTTTTATATCGCCCCTTCAGGTGGAAATATGATGGAATGCAGGGCCCTCACTAACAATGATTCAAATGTAGATAGCGATCGAGTAGATAATAGAATAAATAAGTAGTATAACTACGAATGTGGATTATCGTTTGCAGCAATAGTATTTTCTGTGATGTTATGTTGTGTTGGCTTGTACTGGACATTTACTTTCATAATTGGGGATATGAGGGGGGGGTGTGGTAAACCTAATACTGGAAGGCTCAAGCCTCATATGGGCTGGAGTTACAATTTGGAAACTTAATGGCTCTGTAAATGATCATCTCACCACGCTGTGTAAAAACCTGACTGTCAAAATCCCTGTTTTTTTCACTTTCTGCTATGGGTTTGACAAAGATAATGAGACTAACAAATATGATGGTGATTATTCCTGGTTCAGTGAGTAAGACATGACATATACCAATGCACATGCAATGACAGAACCTACCTCACAAGGCACTTTAACACCGATACTCCAATTACACAAGACCCTCCAATACCACAGGTATGGCAAGCTGCTAGTGAATTAAGTGACAACATTTGGGCAGATGTCTTTCTCATAAAGTATCTGAGAGTGAAAATGATAGATAGTAGTGAAGGGGGGAGGAGGAGGCGGAAAAGGGTGGCGGGAGGCAAAAGCTATGATGCATACCATGGCCTGGCATTAGATGAGATTGAAGACCTCTGTCACCGGACCAATCAAACAAATGGTACTCAGACATGAGTGCAACAGCCAACCAAGCAATGAATGAGAGCTGTTATTTCTGCTCTCTCATTCCGCATGCTTCAGACACACCTAAAGTCCTTATACCTCAAGAATTGCCCTTGTCAGTTGCCCAATGTTTAGTTCATCTTGTATTATGTAGGATTCGGAGCACCTTCCAGTCACACACAGTTACAATAGAAATGCTGCAGAATGAAAAAACCTGCACGAGTAAGCCGCAAGGAGTGATTTGCATCAAAGAACCAATTTCTGTTATCAGAGGGACACGGTTCACAGAAAACAAATGGCATGATGAGACGATCACGTGCAAAGCAGAGGCGTTGCGAGGACTTAATGAGGAGAACTTTCAATGGGTCAAAGAAACATGCACTCCGGCCTGGTCCCAACACATCGCAAAGCTCGCATGGTTCACAGCTCTCGAGAAACCCATCCAAACACAGAAAGAAATTGAACATGAACTTTGTTTCTAAGGCGAGGGAAAGGTACACATGGGCTCGAAAATGCAACAAAAAAATCATCATTCCAGACATTAAAAAGAGTACAGCAGCACTCATGGACACGTATTGGGTATGTGGCAAACAAGCATACCTGCATCTTCCACCATCATGGATGGGTACCTGTGCCCTGACCACACTGCATTCAGTGCTAATGGTGATTCCAGAAAGCAATATCCAAGGGGGGGAAACATTTGGCTCACATATCGACAGCACCCCAGCCAGCAACAACAGAGCCTTCCACATACGACATTCTGTCTGAAAACCAACTACAAGACAGGATGTCTCGCAATCGGCGGTCATCCAACTATATCTCCAGCAAGTCATCAGACCTCCTGGCTGAAATTCCAAATAAATACAAGCTCCTCAACTCTGCTGAAACATTCTTTGCTTCCCTCCTGTTGCCAGGACTTCAAGCACGGACAAACGCCAAAATGGCTGCTGATTGTGCAGTGGGAGCTGATCCAACTGCCCAACGACACTGAAGAAGGTTTCAACATCATAAAAGTGGAGCGGCGAGCCTTGCGCCTAATGATGATGCAGAACCGGTACATCCTGGACCTCCTTACAGCTATGGATGCAGTGTTTGCCGCAAAATAGGGAGTGTCTGCTGCACATTCCTACCTTCTGAAGACGCAGACAATGGGACCCTCTCCCACATCATCTCAGCTGTGCATAGTCTGGGGGAGAGAATGCGGAAGGAAGGAGGAATAGGGCCAAGCAATTGGTTCGACGACATCTTCAACTGGATACTGTCTTGGCTCAGTGTGATGATGAACATTTTTGTCCCGCTCATCGTTTTTGTACTGCTATTTTTCTGTGTGTGCCAGAAGGGCCTTCGATGTTGTGCAAAATCAATGCCTAGTTCTGCAATGATGATGGTAACAATGGGCAAACCGACAATGGTAGCAAATGTAAAAGATGCTCAAATACAAACAGGAGAGTCAAATCCCCCTTAATATTGTGTATCATCAGCGGGAGATAGGGTGGATAACTTATACCATACGACCATCAAAGAGCCACGTGAATTAAAATGGTACAGGGAGGTGGACCTGGATGGGGATGGGGGAATATATATGACCTGCACTTACCAAGTGTTTGCAGGCCTTGGATGCCAATTAAAGGGACACCCACATGGGATGAAGCAGTGCAAGACTCCCAACTGAGATACCATCGCTCCACAGCCCAGCCCCAGGACCCAGTTGCCCACCCACACCTGCCTCTGGGGTTGCCATGTTGGGCACACCACCATCTGAACCACTGGCAACCCCCAGCCAGAGAGGCAGAGGGCCACCAGCTTCACTGCCACCGAAGTTGGTGTCCTGGTGGAGCAAATCCTGGGGCAGTATGATGCCCTCTTCGGAAGTCCGCGTGCCAACATGTCATCACAATCCAGATCCCTGGCTCTTATGGCCACACAAATCCCACCCCACAGCACCCCAGTCCAAACACCCAACCAAGCTTTACATCCACTCCAAATTGACATCCCCATTACATGATAGATCACAAATAAGCAGTATGCGCATGAGTACAAGTCTGTCTGACCCACACAATGGCAACACATGAATGAGAAAACCCACATTGTGACATGCATGAAGTACCCTGATGCTTGTGTTCTATGTCTCCCTCTACACAGCGGCAAGTGATGAAGAGGGCGGAGACAGCGCTGTGGAGCAAAGCTGTGGGGATGCCCCCACCGGCCGGCGACACAAGGCCCAGTCACCCTCCCAGAATTTACCATCGTCCGGGAGTGAGGGGACTGGTGCTGGGTCTGCCACTACGGCTGCAGCGGAAGGGGTGGGTGAGCCCCCACAGGGGCTTGCAACGGCGGAAGAAGGTGTGGAGCCATCCAGGTTGGTGGTTTCCACAGAGGAGGAGGCTGCTACTGAGCCGCACATGGGGCCTGGTGGGGGTGGTACCACTGGTGCAAGTGGTGCAGTCCAGGGCCAGGGGCAGGAGGCAGCACAGGTCACCACGGAGGGGCCTGTACATGTCGCTGTCCCTGACCCTGTGACTGCACCACCATGCACCAGCAGGGATGCCCCATCCCAGGCCCGTCCGCAGGTAGCGGGGATGTCCATGTCATCTGACACTCCTCTACCTGCGAACGAGGGGACCCGTGGCCGTATGGAGATGGTCCTGATTTGTGTCGCATTGTGCACGCGTGACATTTGTGATGACGTGCGTGCTTCCCGGGGGGAGCACGCACGTCATCACGAAGAGCAGCGTGCCAACGTGTCTATGGTCAGGGGTTTTGTACATGTGTCGGCCACTCTGGCGGCCCTCTCCTCCTCTGTGGAGACTATGCGCCAGTTGTTCTCCATGCCGTCTTCCAGCCCAGATGCCACCATGGCCCCCTGTGGACCTGCCCTGACCAACGCAGCCAGCTCGGTGGGGATCTCATCACTGCCACAGTCGGGAGTCGGCGGTCCAGCAGCGGTGGACACCACAGCAAATGGACCCCAGCAGATGGAGGATGTGTCGGCATCATCGAGCAGGGCACGTGCACGATGGTGTCGGTGGATTCCATCCGCCTGGATGCCGTCATGCTGGCAGAGGCAGTTGCGTCGGAGGCAGCGGCAGGCTCAACGTGGGAGGCATCATGGCTCGGGGCAATCTACATCAGAGGGGCAGGCATCGGCTGGAGGGCAGGAGGACCCTGGAATGGGAGTGTCTTCCGTGTGGCAGCGGTTGGGCCAGCAGATAGGTGCAGAGCGGCGGCGGGCAGAGGAGGCACGGCTCACGATGGTCAGGGCGGAGAACTCCATGCGCAGGGTGCTGAGGCGGGCTGAGTGCCTTGAGGGAATTCGCAGGGAGTTGGAGGTGGACATGGCATTATCCCTGGGAGACCTCGGGGCCAGAGAACAGGCCCGCCTCCAAGACATTGAACAGGAGTTCGATGATGCCCTGGCCCATGACATCAACAAGTGAGCCGTTGGACTTGCCCGCCGCCATTGTATATAGTTCCTTAGTGTTAAGTTTCATTTCTTTTTTCTTTCATTTGGGGCGCATGGACTATGCCCCAAATTTTTGTATATAGTTAGTAATTAGGCAGGTTTCATTGTAGGTTTCATTTATGTCGTTGGGCTCATGGACCCTGGATTTGCTATTTGTACATAGTTTTACAGTGGATTTTTCTCCTTCATCTTTATTTTTCTTCACCATGGAGCAATGGATATTATGTTTTTCTTTCCATTTGGATTTGCTTTGTTGGACGGTGACTTTGGACACATTTTCATTTGGATTAATTTGGATTCTCATTTTTTTTGGGACATGCTGCATTTTCATTATTATTGGCATTATTGTGTGTTTTTATTTCATTCCCTTCATTTTGACTTGATTACATTTTTGTTTCTTACTTCAATGTGTGGTCTTCTCTCATTGGTTTCATGCATTTCACAATGTGGGTTTTCTCAGTCATGTATTGCCATTGTGTGGGTCAGACAGACTTGTACTCATGCGCATACGGCTTATTTGTGATCTATCAAGTAATGGGGATTTCAATTTGGAATGGATGTAAAGCTTGGTTGGGTGTTTGGACTGGGGTGCTGTGGGGTGGGATTTGTGTGGCCATAAGAGCCAGGGATCTGGATTGTGATGACGTGTTGGCTGGGGGACATGTGTCAAGGCCTGCTGGCAGGTGCCTGTCAATGATGGGGGGGTGGGGGTGCAGGGGGACATGTGTGGGACATGTGTGGGGGCCTGCTGGCAGGTGCCCCTGACTGCTGGGGGGTGGGGGTGCAGGGGGACATGTGTGGGACATGAGTGGGGGCCTGCTGGCAGGTGCCCCTGACTGCTGGGGGGTGGGGGTGCAGGAGGACAGGTGTGGGACATGAGTGGGGTCCTGCTGGCAGGTGCCCCTGACTGCTGGGGGGTGGGGGTGCTGGGGGACATGTGTGGGGGCCTGCTGGCAGGTGCCCTGCACTGCTGGGGGCTGGGGGCGCAGGGGGACATGTGTGGGGGCCTGCTGGCAGGTGCCCTGCACTGCTGGGGGTGGGGGTGCTGGTGGACATGTGTGGGGGCCTGCTGGCAGGTGCCCCTGACTGCTGGGGGGGTGGGGGTACAGGGGGACATGTGTGGGACATGAGTGGGGGCTTGCTGGCAGGTGCCCCTGACTGCTGGGGGATGGGGGTGCTGGGGGACATGTGTGGGACATGTGTGGGGGCATGCTGGCAGGTGCCCCTGACTGCTGGGGGTGGGGGTGCTAGGGGACATGTGTGGGGGCCTGCTGGCAGGTGCCCTGCACTGCTGGAGGGTGGGGGTGCTGGGGGGCATGTGTGGGGGACTGCTGGCAGGTGCCCCTGACTGCTGGGGGGTGGGGGTGCTGGGGGACATGTGTAGGGGCCTGCTGGCAGGTGCCCCTGACTGCTGGGGGTTGGGGATGAAGGGGGACATGAGTGGGACATGAGTGGGGGCCTGCTGGCAGGTGTCCTGCACTGCTGGGCGGTGGGGGTGCTGGGGGACATGTGTGGGGGCCTGCTGGCAGGTGCCCTGCACTGCTGGAGGGTGGGGGTGCTGGGGGACATGTGTGGGGGCCTGCTGGCAGGTGCCCCTGACTGCTGGGGGGTGGGGGTTCTGGGGGACATGTGTAGGGGCCTGCTGGCAGGTGCCCCTGACTGCTGGGGGTTGGGGATGAAGGGGGACATGAGTGGGACATGAGTGGGGGCCTGCTGGCAGGTGTCCTGCACTGCTGGGCGGTGGGGGTGCTGGGGGACATGTGTGGGGGCCTGCTGGCAGGTGCCCCTGACTGCTGGGGGGTGGGGGTGCTGGGGGACATGTATGGGACATGAGTGGGGCCTGCTGGCAGGTGCCCCTGACTGCTGGGGGATGGGGGTTCTGGGAGACATGTGTGGGGGCCTGCTGGCAGGTGCCCCTGACTGCCAGGGGATGGGGGTGCTGGGGGACATGTGTGGGGGCCTGCTGGCAGGTGCCCTGCACTGCTGGAGGGTGGGGGTGCAGGGGGACATGTGTGGGACATGTGTGGGGGCCTGCTGGCAGGTGCCCCTGACTGCTGGGGGGTGGGGGAGCAGGGGGTCATGTGTGGGACATGAGTGAGGGCCTGCTGGCAGGTTCCCCTGACTGCTGGGGGGTGGGGGTGCTGGGGGACATGTGTGGGGGCCTGCTGGGAGGTGCCCTGCACTGCTGGGGGGTGGGGGCGCAGGGGGACATGTGTGGGGGCCTGCTGGCAGGTGCCCTGCACTGCTGGGGGGTGGGGGTGCTGGTGGACATGTGTGGGGGCCTGCTGGCAGGTGCCCCTGACTGCTGGGGGTGTGGGGGTGCAGGGGGACATGTGTGGGACATGAGTGGGGGCCTGCTGGCAGGTGCCCCTGACTGCTGGGGGGTGGGGGTGCTGGGGGACATGTGTGGGACATGTGTGGGGGCCTGCTGGAAGGTGCCCCTGACTGCTGGGGAGTGGGGTTGCTGGGGGACATGTGTGGGGGCCTGCTGGCAGGTGCCCTGCACTGCTGGAGGGTGGGGGTGCTGGGGGACATGTGTGGGGGCCTGCTGGCAGGTGCCCCTGACTGCTGGGGGGTGGGGCTGCTGGAGGACATGTGTGGGGGCCTGCTGGCAGGTGCCCCTGACTGCTGGGGGTTGGGGATGAAGGGGGACATGTGTGGGACATGAGTGGGGGCCTGCTGGCAGGTGCCCCTGACTGCTGGGCGGTGGGGGTGCTGGGGAACATGTGTGGGGGCCTGCTGGCAGGTGCCCCTGACTGCTGGGGGGTGGGGGTGCTGGGGGACATGTGTGGGATATGAGTGGGGGCCTGCTGGCAGGTGCCCCTGACTGCTGGGGGATGGGGGTGCTGGGGGACATGTGTGGGGGCCTGTTGGCAGGTGCCCCTGACTGCCGGGGGATGGGGGTGCTGGGGGACATGTGTGGGGGCCTGCTGGCAGGTGCCCTGCACTGCTGGAGGGTGGGGGTGCTGGGGGACATGTGTGGGACATGTGTGGGGGCCTGCTGGCAGGTGCCCCTGACTGCTGGGGGTGGGGGTGCAGGGGGTCATGTGTGGGACATGAGTGAGGGCCTGCTGGCAGGTTCCCCTGGCTGCTGGGGAGTGGGGCTGCTGGGGGACATGAGTGGGACATGAGTGGGGGCCTGCTGGCAGGTGCCCCTGACTGCTGGGGGGTGGGGGTGCTGGGGGACATGATTGGGGGCCTGCCTGCAGGTGCCCCTGACTGCTGGGGGTGGGGGTGCTGGGGGACATGAGTGGGGCCTGCTGGCAGGTGCCCTGCACTGCTGGGGGGTGGGGGTGCTGGGGGACATGTGTGGGGGCCTGCTGGCAGGTGCCCTGCACTGCTGGGGGGTGGGGGTGCAGGGGGACATGTGTGGGACATGAGTGGGGGCCTGCTGGCAGGTGCCCCTGACTGCTGGGGTGTGGGGGTGCAGGGGGACATGAGTGGGACATGAGTGGGTCCTGCTGGCAGGTGCCCCTGACTGCTGGGGGGTGGTGGTGCTGGGGGACATGTGTGGGGGCCTGCTGGCATGTTCCCTGCACTGCTGGGCGGTGGGGGTGCAGAGGGTCATGCTTGGTGATCAGTAGTTCAAGGTGACATGTGGCTTGGCTGGGGGGCATGCCCATGGTGGATGGGCTGCCTGCGGGACATGACCAGGGGTGCAGGGTAGTCCCCTGTGGTGGGGGCTGCCTTCAGGGGCCGTGGAGGGTGTAGAGGGAACACCTGGGAGGACCCACACTGCCAATTCACGTGTAGGACTCCCGGCACCCCCGAAATACACGTACCCTGCTGAAATTGCGTGTGAGACTTCCCCGAACCCCAGGAATACACGTACCCCACTCGCACAGGGCCTATCGCGTGTGTAACTCCACGCGTACCCCAGAAATACATGTACCCCACTCGCACAGGCCCTTTCGCGTGTGAAACTTCCTGCGCATCCCAGAAATACACGTACCCCACTCGCACAGGCCCTTTCGCGTGTGAAACTTCCCGCGCACCCCAGACATACATGTACCCGGATCCAATCGCGTATGAAACTCCACGCGAACACCAGTTATACACGTACCCCACTCGCCCAAGGCCTATCGCGGGTGAAAATTCCCGTGCACCCCCGAAATACATGCACATGCTATTTTTCACACAGCGGGTGTCCGTGTTTGTCGCGTACCCCTTTGTACGTCATTTGTCCTAGAGGGACACAGTATGGGACATTCATCATAGCTGTATGTACGTGATTTTTGTTAGCGCACATTTTTTTCATGCGCAGGGACGCTACCGCCTGCCTTCATGTGGCGGACGTGTTTAGGCCTGTGCACGTCTTTGCCCGAGCGCTGGTTTGCCCTATTCGATTCCATGAATACGTGTTGTAGAAAAGCGTGTGGGCGTTCTGCGCACTTGCCTCCTGTACTTCCCCCGTGACGCCCACATTTTCATGAGTTGTTCCCCATTCCACGTGTCACGCCCCCTGTTCCTCCTACTTTTGTTGTGTGCGCAGCGCTATGTGCGATTTCGCTGTGCGCTTAGCGCACGCTGTTTGGAGTCGTGGCACACATCCGGGAATTTCCTCGCGCACAGACTTCCATGAATCGCTGTGCGTGGGTTTCGCTGCGATTTTCGCACTGGCACTGCGATTTGCATGCTTTCGCGTGATTTCACACGCTTGCGCCAGAAATTTCAGCGCACATTAATTCCATGAATCGGCCTGAGAAAGTCCTCTTCATTGCCAGCAACCACCTCATCATCCCCCACAAAAGAGGAATTTACGGGGCAAATCATGCTTCCCTCTGAAAAATGCTATCAAGCACTAGGAAGATGGAACATTCTACCAACAAGGGATAATGTACACAGACTCCCCTTCCCCCATTCAACATAGCAAGATGTAGACACCTGCTATGCATCAGGACAAGAAAACCCATTGCAACATGTCAGAACGCCCATCACCAGGCCTCTAACACAAAGAACTGATATACCTCTGTAAGGGAGCCCCCAGGAATTCTTGGGAGACCAGTGTGGCACACCCAGAGAAAGAACGGGAAGGAAGAGTGCTAATGCGTAGAGTCACTAACCCCCATAGCATCATTGACGGTAAAATGCTGACAGTACACCCAGAAAATGGGTCCACAACATTTCTACTCTCTAGCCAGCCAGAGCTGAATTATATTGACTAGGACAAAGTAAACCATCCCACAGAAGAGCCCTTCCAAAGTTTAGGGCACCACAGAAAATCCTCTCCTGTGGTCATGAAGTAGGTGAGACACAGAACCCTTCACATTTATCTAAGTCCCCATAATGTCCACACTCGACATATTCTCCTCGAACATCAATGGCCTAAACAGCTAAATAAAAAGAACGCAAAAACCACAACCATAAATCTAAAAGGCCAGATGTGGTGTTCATTCATGAGACTTACCTGGCCACCACTGAGACATCAACACTCCACAGCAACTTAGTGGGATGGGTATTGTACAGCTACACCAAAGGAAGCATCAGGAACAAGCATGAAGTGGTCATATTAATACACAAATCTGTTTACCATAAACTCTTACTTATGTGACAAGATGGAGAAGTGCAAATTATTCTAATTAAGCTAGACCTCAGAATACATACAGTAATCTTTGGGTATATATATGCACCAACAGGAACCACAAATGCCGTCCACACCTATTTAAACAGCCTCCTAACAGAAACAGGGTCTACACAAGTCATATTGAGATGGAATTGGAACCCATTTGTGACCCTCTCCTAGACAAGTCATAAAGAAACATTTCCAGGTCACACAAAGTTGAAGGAGCTCTATGCACCATCGTGATAGAACATGGGATTATCAAACCCTGGTTCCTACCACACCCCAAAGGTAGAGAATGCATGTACATGTCATGCATTCACGGCACCTTGATGAGAATTGATTATTTTCTCATCTCAAACACTTTAGTGAAAACAACAGTGGACTGTGCTATAATCCTGGAAAGTCTCACAGAACATGCCATGTTAACACTCATAGTTTGTCTAATGCCCCCCCTAAACCAAGAAGTAAAATGAACACAAGAAAACGTCTGGCAGACAAGATATCCTTCAAAGAAAAAATAAAATAATTATTGGAAATTAATGAGCCAACATCACCCTCAATAGAGATTCTGTGGGCTACTACCAAAGAATACACACGAGGAATAATGATGAGGATCTCTTCACAGAAGAAAAGACAAATGGAAAGAGAAGTAGAAAATTGCTTACAAAATCTCACAGCCCAATTCATAGCATCCCCAACTTGTGATCTACTTAGCGCCAAATATGAGCAATGCTCATAATACACTGAACAGGGTCTTATTCCATCTAAAATAGAAAAACTACGAGCAAGGTGAAAAAGCCAGCACAATTTAATACCTCAAGGCTACATGGGGGAGGTACTGATTTACTCTCAGATCATGATCACACACCCATCAGAGACAATTAATAATAGTTAAGATAATTAATGAACCTGCTGCATTCAATAGCACCCTCTGCTCCAATGAGATACCAGCCTTCAGCCCAGCAGAGACTGACTTTATGGAAAATCTCCATCTTACTTCCCTGGATGAAAATGCTAAATTTAATCTAGGTGCCCTTTACACAGAACAAAAAGTAAGCAAAGCCCTACGAGGAATCCTCAGGGAAGTCCCTTAGTGAAGTTGGGCAACCAATGTAATAGATCAAATATTGTGAACCCACAATCCTAACTCTCTTCACTACCCTTTAAAATGAAGCAGATTAGAAAGGAGGCTTTCCCTTTGAACTCAACAGGGCATTAATATCAGGTCTCCTCAAAGCGGGCAGAGATGACACCAAATCCTGCAAATACATACGGATCTTGCTTATAAATGTCAATGTAAAAATGTTAGCCAAAGTACTGCCAATCCGGTGAAGCCAAACCTACCAGGCTGATCGACTGCATGCCAGTGGGCTTTATATCAGGCAGGTGGATACAAGATGGTATTGGGGAAATCCTGCACGTGCTCTGGAATAGGAAAGATGCCAAACTCCCTACTCTAGCCCTGTCCTCAGACATAGAAAATGCTTTTGTCATCATGTAATGTGAGTACATGTTTGGAACCCTGTCCAGATCTGGCCTAGAAGAGCAATTTATAAGGAAAGTGATGCTATTAAATGTTGGACCGACAGCTAGAGTATACTGCAATGGGCACTGCTCAGAAGAATTTTGCATCAGAAGGGGAACATAGCAAGGTTGCCCTCTCTCAACCCTCATCTTCATATTAGCACTAGAGTCACTCTCTGCCACCATATGGAAAAACAAGCGGATTAAAGCAGGGAATCTACACTCAGGAGAGACAACATTTAAACTAAACATGCATTATATCCTGCTCACGCTAACAGAATCACAGAACCCTACATAGGCTTTAATGAATACTATAAATACATTTTCCAGATTTTCAGGATGCAAATTCAACTGGCAAAAATATGAGGCAATACCAGTATCTAGTGTTAGCACGAAGACCAGCATACACTGGCTTCCCTTTCGCTTGGTGCCCAGAGGGCAGAAATATCTAGGCATCAAATTAAACCCAGGGCTAAAAGACATAGCAGCCAATAATCTTCGACCTTTGAGGAGTATGATCAGAACCGAGAGAATGCTGGAAAGGATTTAAGGGCCTCGTTATGAGTTGGGCGGTATTCTGGCAGTTAATCTGCCTGATTACGGCCCAATGGAATTACTGTTACCGCCACTTGGTCCGGCAGAGTTACTGCTGGATTACAAGTGACAGTGGCAGAATGAATCCGCATTTTTTGAGAGTCCTTTCGACTCTATGGGGCATTTTTGGCAGAATTACCACTGGCCGAATTACCTTTGCTGTAATTCTGCTGATTTTTGGCAGAACGTTGGAAGATCTACCTTCAGCATGATGCTGGATGTAAATCCCCCACTCCAGGGACATTCTCGTAGTATGGCGGTGTGGGAAATGTGGTAGTAATTCCGTTACCGCCAATTTTTCCGCCCCACCTCCATACTTCTAATGAGCCCTATCCATCTGCAGCAAAATACACAAAGTGAAAATGACTGATTAAACCAGAAAGATATTTATAGAAACAACTAATGGCAGAGATCGAACATTTCATTTGGACTCTTTGTCCAAAAGTCACTTCATCCAAGCTCTATGCAAAAGCATTGGCTGGGTGTCTGGCAGTGCTGAATGCAAAATTATACAGCTTTGATTTTCACATTGCACCATACACAACCTTGTTTCCGAGGGCCAAATGCAAACTGCCTTGGAAAGCTTTGGAAATAAAACTCCACTATACAAGAAGGTAGGGCACAGAGACAATCCTATCTTAGTGAATACGACATTCTGTTGGGAGAGAGCCCAACACAATATTGAAAATCAACACCTAAATACCTCTTAAAGCATCCATATGGATCAGCCAAGGCCTCAGATTAGCAGGCAAGGCTTTCCATAGGCAAGAATGGGTGGGTATGTGCATCAACTTCATAAAAGATAACTGGGAAAAAGATACACAGAGAATTATATTGTTCACCAAGCTACGGGCTAGTTTCCGACTCCTAAAAGAAAACATACTGGGCCTCATTAGGACCCAGGCGGTAAGGGGTTTACGGCGGCGTAAACAGCGCCGACCCTTACCGCCTGATTCCGAGGTCCCTTAGCGCCATGCTTTTAGCAGGTGTTAAAATCCATGGCGCTAAGGGACCTTGTTGTTAATTACGCCACCGTTAATTAATTACTAACGCCTTCCCCACTCCCATTATGCCCTATGGGGCAAAAATGGGAATGGGGAAGGGTAAATGGGTTAATGGGGACTTACCGCCCCACTCACCTCGGAATGGGGCGGTAAGTCCGCCAACCACCATGGCGTAAACATAGTTTACGCCATGGTGGTAAAGGTACGACCCAGGCGGTAACTTACCGCCTGGGTCGTAATGAGGCCCACTGTAAAATGTACAAAAAAGAAGTCTCAAGAGGGTGACATCAGGCTATGCATCAAATGTATTGAGCTTCCCACTCGCAGCAAACCTCATGAGGGACCAACTTCTAGATGACACCACCTTCTGCCGATCTTGACAGAACATTCAACAACCTCATGAGCAAAAGCAACAGAGCCAAATCTCCAGCATGCCACTGCCCACAAGACTTATACCAAACTATCCTCACCCAGTAAACACCCGCAGAATATTTCCGCAACCTCTTCAATCACTCACTAGCAACAGGAACCATGCCACAAGCCTTCAAATTGGCTTACATCAAGCCTCTCCTTAAACTTCCATCGGGAAACATGGAAGACCTAAGCAACTACCGACCGATATCAAACATCCCATGCCTGGCAAAACTACTAGAAAGCTATGTCTAAGAACAAACATTGGGACATGCAGAAAACAATTGGTTTCTAGACTAGGCAAAAGTAGGCTTTAGACCCATGAGAGGAACAGAAACTGCATTACAATCTATATGGGATAATCTAAAAAACAACACAGATCCCAACATTAAATCAGCATTAGTAACCCGGCGAGAGTGAGGCAGAATGCAACAAGCATTCTGATTGGCTCTCGCCAGGTCCCTAACCGGCCGGGAATCCCTCAGTCGGGATTCCATGGGCCTTTGTCCCCGGCAGGGGGCGTTGCAGCCCCTCAGCCAATGAGGAGGCTCGAAGTGGGGCCATCCCCGCTCTGAGCCTCACCGCGGCTGAGAGGCTGCCTTCGCCCCCCGCCAGGGACTCGGGTAAGTCTTTTTTTAAAAACATTTTTAAATCCCTTCCCTCCCTCACACCCGCCCCCCAACTTACCTTCTTGGTCCTATGTCCCCAGTAGGGGACGAGGGAAGCCTCCAGCTGTCTGGAGACTCGGAGCGGGGCCATCCCCGCTCCGTGCCTTCACACGGCTGGAGGCATCCCTCGTCCCCCGCCGATGACGCAGGTACCTTTTTTTTTTTCCTGTCCCACTCCCGCCCTCCCAACCCCACTTACCTTCTTTTTATCCTTTTTCGGGAGCGGACGCGTCTGCTCCCGATGGCCGCCATGGAAAGGGAAAACGGACTCCGTTTTCCCTTTCCATGGCGGCAGCCATTTTCTTTTCTTTTTTTCTCCCGAAACGCTGCAGCGCCAAAACGCCGCAGCATTTCGGGACAAAAAAAAAAGCTTTTAGTGCCCCGGTCACGCAATTTTTGCGGGCCGGTGTACTAATAACAATAGAACCCTTGCATCGGGGCATTACTCTCCCAGGTAATGCCCTGGGGCCTTCGGTAAGGCCCTCGCTTCGCTCGGGTCCTTACCTATGGGCCCCAAGGCATTACCTGGGACGGTAATGCCCCCGACGCTCGGGTTCTATTGCTTAATTAATACTGCTCAACTTGCCAGCAGCCTTTGACACAGTCCACACAAAATACTTATCAAAAGACTCAAAGGTATTGGAATCAGCAACACATCACTCCTCTGGCTAAAATACTTCCTGACAGAAAGAACGGAAACAACTTGGATAGCACTATACAAATCAGCACCTTGCAAAACAACATGTGGAGTCAGTCCCACAGGGTTTATCGTTCTCATCACTACTCTTCAACATCTACATGATCCCCTTCATTAACCTCATCAAAAAACATGGGTTACCTGCTACACCTATGCAGATGATACTGAAATCATCCACAAAATCAACACCAATCGAGAACAGGACCCAACACTCACCTACTGCCTCACTGAGATAAACCAGTGGATGAGCACAGCCTTAAACACAATCTGGACAAAACAGAAATCATTATTGCAGCAAATGATCAGTTAAATAACCACCACATAGCATGGCCTATCAAACTAGGAAACCCACCAGTATCATCCAAAGTGATAAAACAACTCAGAATACTAATGCACAACAAATTAACCCTAGATCCACAAGGCAACTCAGTAGTTAAGAAATGCTTCTTCCACTTACAGACAATCAAGATGATACTCCCCGTCTTCACCTTCCCACACAGAACACTTGCTGTGATATCTCTCATCATGTCAAGAATAGACTGGGCCAACACCATCTACCTCAGAATGCCAAAATCTCTTTTAAGAAAAATACAATTAATACAAAACACAGCAGCAAGACTACTCCTCAGACTCACTAAGACAGCACCCATCACACCAGCATTGAGAACACTACATTGGATAGCAGTCAAAAAACAAATCTCCTTCAAAACACTCCGTGTAACACACCAAGCAATTCAGGGCCAAGGAGCGGAATTCACACACGCAAAACTCTCCATCTATAAACCAACTGGAACACTGAGGTCCAACAACACCATTCACCTTGAACTGAAGCAATATGCAAAACACACATTTGGGGAATCAGCATTCTTCTGCATAACAGTGAGTCTCTGGATCTCGCTTCCAAAGGAAGATCACCTAAAATTCAGGAAACTGTTGAAGACATGGTTGTATAACTCACCAAGCTAAAGAGAGAGAACACTGGAAGAATATGATTAACCCAGTGGATCAGCTCAAAGCACATAAAAAAAACTCAGATGACCCCTTACTAATCCTACAAACGCCAGTAGCTACATGCAGTAAATATACATAAAAAACAAGCGGGAAAGAGAGCTAGTATGCACATACTCAGAGAAGCAATGGTCCCAGGAACTGGCCCAAAATGTTACAGAAAGACCAGACTGAAATCATATGCACTGAAGCCCATTTGGAAAAAAAGGCAAGATCAAGCATAGCCAGGTGGAAACAAGATGGAACTGTACAGAAGTGGGACTCACTATATCACATCACATATCCTTTGGTCATGTCCCACAATACACAAGTACTGGTCAGGTGCCTTTTCAGCGATAAACTACTCGGATCTACATGATCCAACCGTGGTTGATTTGCCCTTTGCCGTAAAGTTTGCATGAAAAGGGGCAAACCACCAAAAGTTTGTACCTTTCTCATGCGAACACACGTACATACCCACACCCCCACCCACACCCACAACACACCCATGACACTCCCCCAACCACATCCTTAACACACCCCCACCCACACCCCCAACATAAACAAACCCCACTTACCTTTTTCTTCATGCTGAGTCCCTGCGGCACCAGTTCCCTTTCTCTTCCTTTCCTTTTTTTTTCTCTTTTATGGGGCTGCAGGAGTTTCCCCCACAAACCCCGCTCACTATACCGTGAAGTATAGTGAGCAGGGTGTTGCGGGGGACAACCCTGCAGCCCCCGTTTTGTTATTTTTTGTTTTG
Organism: Ambystoma mexicanum; assembly: GCF_040938575.1. Classification (NCBI taxonomy): domain Eukaryota; kingdom Metazoa; phylum Chordata; class Amphibia; order Caudata; family Ambystomatidae; genus Ambystoma; species Ambystoma mexicanum. Next base: position 27,130,510 of record NC_090924.1, read on the forward strand.
TTTCATGAGTGGGCTGCGGGGGTGTCCCACGCAACACCCCGCTTACTATAACACACAATGCTACCACCAAAGGTTCGAACTTTTGGTGTTCAAACCTTCGGCGGTAGCATTTTTAGACCTTTTTGTATGTGCGACCATTTAGATACAGTCAAAACGTACAATACCAAACCCCTCTTTCATCACCCAATAATGGTGACCCAGTGATTGGTCCTCATACATGACTTTCTTGATCTTAAAGAGCTTCACAATCACAAGAAGCAGTGACTGGTCTATCATGCCCAACAGTGGCCCTTGGTCCCGAACCTATTCAAAAATAAGTAAATATCCAGAACCTTTGGACATTGCTTCACATTGATGTAGGATCAATAACTCTGTACTTAAAAGATTGTATTTATGATGTTAAATTGAGTGAGAAACTTTTTTTCTTAATAATCAATGTGAGCACTAATGTATTGTTCTGCTCATGTGCGGTTCTATCAGAAAATGTCAATAAAAACAAATGTAATTAAAAAAAAAGAAAGGGGTCAATTATCACAACCCACCATGGACATTTTGGCAAGTGTGCACAAAGAACTCAGTACTCCTTAGTGAGTGTATTGCTGACTCCTTTACTAGTCACTATTGTGCCTTGATTCCTCAACACAAACACAAAGAGAAGTATTGCCAGCATTTACTTGCCTTGTTCCTGAAAATGTGTCAATGATTGCAGATACCTGAACTATGGCCTGCATTCAACTGACAACTTCTTCAATATTCCTTAATAATCTCAACACAATGTCTTTTGATTTGTATTCTTCTTTTAATTCATATATTTTTTCTTCCTAATTTGAACCCTGGACTCCCATTGTTGTATTGGACCTCTTGGTTTGGACTATTTTCAATGGGAACTAAATAGAATCTCTTGTGGGAAACTTGTGTTTTGTGGACATTTATTTTAGGTCTTGAATTGGACCCTCTCCACCGATGCCCAACTGCCAGTGATGTCTGCTTGTTTCTGCATAAGCCTTCTGGGGGGAGGTAATTTAGGGGTGCAGTCTATTGATTTGGATAGGAGATGGATAGACTATGTCCATGGTCCCTATTCTGTTGGTCACACCCAGCGCTTCTATGGAGGCCCTAAGGTGTACATTTTTGTTGTCAAACAGTGCTGGCTCCCTTTCCAAGCTGCCACTTTTCCTGTCTCACTTTTAAATGCAGCATTCTTGCTGTCCCGTCTGGATGGGATTACTTCAGCCTGAGAGAATCCATTGTTGGAGTGAAATATTCTGCTCCCTTAAAATTTTGCAGCCCCCACATCTGCCTTGACTAGGATATTTGATACCAGGAATCATTCCGAAGCCACTGATCTAGAACTCCTGTAACTTCAGACCTTGAACTCTTCTGGTTGAATTGGACCTCATTGTTTGGACACTAAGAAGACTCTCTTGTGAGGAATTTGATTTTTTTTTAAAACTTTTGTTGTGATATTCCTTCCAGATTCTGTATCTCAGTCCTTATCTAGTACCCTTCTCGACCCTTCCCACCTTTGCCCATCGGCCAGCAACACCTTCTTGATTGTGCTTAAGCCACCTGAGCAGGTAATTTCTTAGCACACTCCACTCTTCCATTTTCTGCTGCTTTGCGGAGAAGTGATACTCGGTTTTTCCTTATTATCATCTGAATCCTGTATTGTGTTGTAGTGGTTATCATTTCCTTTATTCTTTCTTCTGTATTCAAGGTTGATTGTCTGTGGGACACAATGTTGGAGTTCATCCCCATGTTTTGAGACCCAAGAGATAGGTAAGAAACGGTTTTCAACACCATCCCCCTTTTGGTACTTGAGAGGTCTGTCAAGGCTTACTTTGGTCCATCTAATGTAGTTGAGCAAACCCTGATGGGGTCCTGACAACGAATGCCTAGAAGATCCCGAACCTTTATTTTAAAGTCATCTTGGCTCTGTAGGCACTTTCTCAGATGAGGCTATCCTATCGCTTGAGTTCTTTTTTTTTTTTTTTTTTAGTTTGACCTAGGAGGTACACCCTTTATTTTAACCTCAAAAATGTATTCCAATTTTTTTGCGGACAATATTTGTCTATTTTCATGGTATCAACATTACCTTTTGACTGCTTGAGTTGGGAGATCTTGGGAATTTGGGGCAAGCATGCCACCTAGCTCCAGATGTTTGGCCTCGTGCACACCTTTGGGCTTTTGATTGTGTAGCAGTAAATTACATACATTACTCCTGATGTCTAGCGACTTAATTCAGTCACTTACTCTTCCTTGCATCCCCACGGGAATGGTATCATATGCTGCACTCACATGTTCATTAATGTTTGCATGCCTTGCAAAAAGTATGTGTCTCCTTCCACAGTGGCAGTTAGTGGGCGTATATTTTTATTCACTTCTAAAGAATCACACACATTTTCTGCCTGATGTAGTCAATGTGCTTTGTTGACTTTATGGTGCTCTGTCTGGTTAACATATCATTATACATACAGAATTATGAATAGTCCACAACCCTGTCAGTGATTAATTTGAATCACTTTTCATGTGGATTTCAGTTCCTTGTGCATACTTTAAAAAAGGTTCAGTTAGTATAGTAAATGTAAATCTTCTTCTTTAGACTTCGTATTTGTCCTTGTACTCATATATACATACTATTCTCACAATAAAAAAAATAGAATAGGCCCTTATCTATGCCGTCAGGGATATGGGTCTTCAATGCAGATGGAAGCTTGTTTTTTCGCTCTGCCACTCCAATATCATCCATGGCTGTATCAGTGTTGCCTGATTGTCGGTTCCAGCGGTATCGTTCTGGCTCCTCCTACATGAAATCGAGGCATTGGATAGGGGCTATCTGTGATAGTATGCACATATTAACAGATATTTTCTCCTGATATAGTGACACCTTGTCCAATATGGTCAATGAGAACACAAGGAATACTGAGATCTGTAGTGCCAATGGGCTGTTATATTGTGGGGCATTATGTTAGCCTTATTTTGTTGCACTAATGCAAACTAGGGGACATGTTTAACAACCATGATCTTCTGGCAAGGCAGTGCCATTGTTGGTGATACCAAGTCAGTGGTGGTAGGTACGGCAATCTGAATCCTAACGCTTCAGAGCAATTGTACATTGTAGATTTTCCTAAGCTGCTAACTGACTCATTCTAGGGGGGCACTCATCCACTCAAAGGTTTTCTGGGCCCTTCCAAAGTCTCAACAATACCCTATTTTCCACCATCAGATGATTTAATATACATTGGGCCTCATTACGAGGTTGGAGGTAGCCATGCCCTTAATAAGGGAATGGCAACCCCCAAACTCGGGCCCGGCTCTGGGTCTCGTGAAAGGGGAATTAACGGGCCATTCTGACCTTGGAGGTCCCGGTAATTTCCCTTTCGTGGGACCCAGAGCCTGTACATACCTATATGGCTCAATGGGAATGGGGAGGATGGTAGCAGTGGTACCGTTGCTACCATCCTGTCCTGCTTGTGGGTGCCGCTCTGAACACCTGGTCTGACCAGGCATGCAGAGCGGCACCCGCAAGCAGAACTCATAATGTGGCGGCATGGTACACCGGCGCCGGGAGCACTACTGCCGCCGTTGTTGCCTTACTGCCATAGACGTAATGAGGCCCATTGTCTTTACCCTGTGACAAAGTCACAAGTGAACGGTTAGAGGGCAGGAATGGGATGACACTAAGTTCTAGGGATCAGACTGACACTCCATGCTGCGTGACCTGGAGACAAACCACCCAAATCACCAGTGTATCCATAGTCTCATATGTATGACAATACACACTATATTGGGAACATTGTGTCTGGGAAAACACAGACACAGTGAGGAAAGAGCACAAATCTGAACTAAAAGCAATGCACCTGAAGATCCTCCTTCAATCATGCTACCCTTTGTGTTAAGACTGATTTCTGAACTCTGTCCTGGAGGCGCAGAGGTTCAGAAGGCCAACCTAATTACTTGGAACAGGGTAACCTCTGGACAAGCCAGACCAATCAGGGTAGCGATCGCGGCGGTCAAGACTAGGTCTCAAAAGGGGTGAGGGTGACTGAAAGCCCGCAATGAGCACACAAAGCAAGGACACTTACAAATTACTCCAAGCAGGTGTTATATTAAAAATATATACACATTTATTCCAAGGCCTTTGCAACAATGACCGTAGCAAGAAATCACAATAAAACTCTAGTAAACCAACACATACCAAACCAATACAATATATATACAAATACAAACGAGTCTAAAGAGTTAGACGCACGAAATGTGTAGTCCACCTAGAAGGGGAGGAAAACAGGCAGTGCGAAATAATAATCAGACACAGTCTGCCTTCAGAGGCACCTAACTAAAAGGAGGTCCAAGCCCTACGAAGAGTGGAGCCTTGTGCTCAAAAGTACCTCCACACGCTGGTGCCAACGGGCAAAAAGGGGAGTCTCTTCGAGGGAATCTGGCAGTTCAGTTCGGCGCACAAAAGAAGATGAACAGAGTTCCGCGACTCAAGCGCAGCCTCCACTGTGGGCAGAAGCAGAGCGCGAGTACGGAAAGGCGTGCTGTTTGACACAGCGGGGAAAAGCTATGGGCTCCTGCAGGAGGGCGACCAGTTCCTAGCTATGCTACTCACCGGTCCCCGATGCAAGCGGACCCAGGCTTCTCCGCGTCAGTTTCAGTGCTGGCAGGTTCAGGGGAGCAGGGGAAGTCTCGTCGTCGTGTAGATTCTGCAGCAGCAGAGTTGAGTTGAGGGCGTCCCAAACGCAGTGAACCCGCACAGTTTGTTACCACAGCAGGGCAACGGAGCGGCCGTGTGTATTCCAGCCAAATGTACACTCCTCACTTCAGACCTGGGAATGCCAAGTGTACGAATCGGTGAGAGTGACAAGGACTCGAAATACAACACAACCTGACGGCGTTTACAGAGCAAGCCTCCTGGGTAGGCTGGTCAGTCTGCTGGATGGCCCAGAGACACTTCGATTGGCTTACGTGCAGGAGATGGTGAAGATGCCGAGAACAGCTGTCCCCGCTATTCCAAGGGTCGAAGTACCAGTACAGGCCTTCTGGTTCGATCAGAGGTAGAAAGGGTTTCACAAAGCGACAGCAGTGCAGAGGAGCAGTCCTTCAGTGGGTCACCAGCGATTCCTCGGTTCAGCCTCGTGGTTGCAGGATACTTGGCTCCTGTATTCCTTTGTTCATGAGAACTCAGGAGATCGACCTGGTAGTGGCGTTTCCAGCCCTCCACGGTTCCCTTCGCGCCAAAACGGAGGGGACCCAATGGGAGATCCGCTCATCAAACACTCACACCATTCATGGACCTATCACGGACCACGGTGGTCCCTTGCATTCATACCACACTAGACTCTCTGGCACCCAGGATGTGTATTGGGACCAGACATCCCAGCCCACATCCTGGAGGCACACAAAAGGCATGTAGAAGCCCGCGAAAGCATCTGTGTTTTGCGGGAAAGTACATGCCCAAATAAGGAAGGCCCCGGGTCGGCTCGACCTTGGGAAGGTGAAGGGGGCAAGACGGTCAGCGGACAGGACAAAGAGCCTCGTGGTCTGGCCATTTTGGGAGTCAGGCCACCATTTTGGGCTAAGCGCGAGAAACGCGCTTAAAACTCCAAAAGGAGCTCAAAAACACAAGAAACGATTGCTGCCACCATTCCCGTCCGTGATTCACTTGCACCGATCATTTACAATCCAAACAGAGTATCTAGGGCCTGTAGAAGACTAGAGACCCAAGAGAGCAGTAACTTAGCTTACAGTGCCCTCTTGTGTCATGTTGCACGAAAGCTGGAACATGATAAAGAAACTACGGAAAACAGCGTTTCCCGGTACTGACTGTCTTAAGGGCATGTCAGTTTCCCCGTAAGAATGGAGCGAAAGCCCAGAGGAGTGCGGCAGAAGGCTGCACTTCTCTGGCAAAGTCTAGATCATGGTGAAAACAACAGCAAAAGTGTAGGGGTTGCCACATGGAAGGAAAATTACCCACAATTAAGAAATCTTTCCTAACACTTTGCATTCAAGGAACCATACTGACAAAAAGAGAAGACTTTAGGCACATTGCTAGAGGTGAAGCCCCAAGCCTTTCTGGCAGCCAATTCCTTGGGATCTTATAGTGGTTGTGGCATGAGGAATCCCTATAGGGATGGTGACTGGCCCTCTGCCAGGTTGGATGCCCACCTAAACACGTTCCTATCAGTACATCTATGAATTATTCTTATACAAAGGAGACAACCTTCACTTTCTGCTGATAACCCTGCCCTATACATTGGGCAAATGTCAGAGAGACAAGGGAGCAAATGTGAATGTTCCAATATCAACATTTTCTGTGAACCTTCCCGTTGTGGTAGCACTCTTCAAGCATGCAGATGCCACTCAATTCTGCGGTGGCAAGCTATACCCTGAAGCAGAAGCAATTTTACTTTTCCTTTGGAGGCTTGAATCGATACTCTGGTGCAAACTGCAATGTATTGGCCAAATCTGGGTTCAGTTGTATGTCGTTAATCACTGATTTCAAAACGTAGGATTTCCAATGAAAATTCTGTTTCACCGCCATGGATAGTTACATGATCTTCCATCAGTGTTTGGGTCCAGACATAGCAAATAACACAATGTGTTATGCACATGTGAATATTTGATCAAACTGAGTGTTGATATGAACTTTTAAAGTTTCAGGGCTCCAAAATATTTAATTTCCAGTGCATATAAACTAATATTCAATGCTATTTGGATGATGTGTAAAACCTATTTCTACTGTACCTCAGTGGGTTTGATCAAACTTGTGTTCTTTTGTGCAAAGTATAAATAATAAAGTACCTACCAGATGATTTTAGTCAACATCTTTTGACAGTTTGCTTTATTGTTCATTTTCGCTGCTTCTAAATGGCTGGAACATAAGGGACATTATATACAAACATCTGTGTTTTTTCCTCCAGAAGCCGTCAATGATGAATGGCTGATGCAGAAATAAAATCAAAGTCATAATTGAGTGTTTTATAAAGTGCTGTCAAGAACTTTCATTTATCATTGCCAGCCAGCGCAGGGTTCCATTACTGCATTGGTGTACACAGATTTACTAAAAAAAAACACTACCTCCGTTATAAACATTGTGTAAGTTGCAAAACTTGTGGTGGTCGAATCACACCTGAAAACCCATCTTGGATTTTCTGAGAAGTAAAAATCTGGTTTTCAGTGAAGTCATGGGAGAATTGTGATGGAACAAACTTTTCAGGTGAGAGCGGGAAGGTCATATTCAGATTTGGAGCTCATCTTTGTATTCAGCTGAGATCATGAACTTCACATGGAATTCGGATATGCTTCAGAGGATTTAGGCAAGTTCCTAGAAGGAAAGCGAGTTTGAATGCCTCTAAATGAAATCACCAACTTCATATTTCCTTTGAGGTTTGAGTTTGGCTGAAGAAAGGTTTGGCAGGATTGATCCACCCCACAGTAGGTGAAGTTGGGCCAGTTGTGTGCAGAGATTAGGCACCAATTTGTGGTCTTGCCTGAGAAGATTGTGTGTTGTGTGTAACCTTTATAATTATAATTTTTGTAAAGAAACCTTAATTGTTTCTTTGTTTGGGAAGCCATTTTGGTTAGGGAATCTAGAGGTTTATAGAAGGCAGAATGAAAGCCCACCTTGGTATCATTCTGTAAAGACTGGGATTTGTTAAGGTGTCTGATGGGGGTATACCTAAAAAGGATGAAACCATAGAGTTCACCTTGCATCAGGTGGTATTGTCCAATTTGTTTGAATTTAATGGAACACATGGTAGATTTGTTTGAATTTGAACACATTGGGCAATGAATACCGAACATGGGGAGTGGGGTTGCAGGGGTGTCCCCCTGCTTCCTATGCTTGGTATTGATTCCTTAGGGGTTGGTGGGGTTGTCCCCCACTTCCAGAGGACGGGAGGTGGGGGACAGAAAAAAAGAAAAAAAGAGAAAAGCGGACCCTGAAGCATAAGATCTGACCCGCATAAGAGGGATGGATCCGACACTGCAGGGTCATAAAGAAACAAAAAAGCAAATGGTAAGTGTGGGTGGGGGAGAGGGGATCAAGGTTTTGCTGGATTTGGCCATGGCAAAATGGTATTCATGGAAAAATTGACCACAGTCAATTCCGCCTTGAACAATTCTACCATGGTCAAATCACGCATATCCGTACCAGGTAACCATCAAGAGGGGTAACATTTTTGGCATCTAATTAACTGGACACAATAGCCATCCTAACTCGCCTGTGATTCTGGATCAGAGAAGTTCATGACACTTTCCACATACAGCCTCACATAAAGCCTCAAGTACATGAGGAGGATAACCACTCAAAGGAAACAACATGACCATTGCAAGTGAAAGTGAGTGAGTCCTACTCCAACATTAACAGTGTCATTTACTGAAGAAAATTCCCCGAAAATGTATAGGCAGCATTCAAATATGTGTAGGTTCTGCACTAGGTGTACCAGGGAGCCGTAGCACAGACAGGATTGCCAGGCACCTTGAGACATGCTGCATGTGGTATGAGTTGGTTGCAAAGTTTTTGTTGGAGGTCAGTTTTGCTAGTAGTCTAGAGCCTCCCATTTCACATCAAAAACTCAGGGCATCCTGTCCTCACTCTCCTCCATTGCCATATCCACTCCCACGCCTGATCCCATGCCTCCTTTGGCTTCCCACATTCTACCCCCCTCACTCTCCTCCCTCCTGCCCATAGCACTGGACAAGATAGATATCTAAATGTGTCTGCTCTATGAAGGTCTCCTCCAACAGTTGCTTCTGTGCTCTTCTAGAACCATTAAGGGCAACATCTCCTCTCTCGCCGTGGTTCTCGTTGACTTCTGAAAACACTCCTTCACTACTGGTTCTTTCCCTCTATCCCTCAAGCGCTCCCTTGTGCACCCTCACTTAAAGAAGCTGTTTGCTGACCCCTCCTGCCCAGCTATCTATTGCCCTATCTCCACTACGCTCTTCCTGCGTAATCTCTTGGAGAAGCTGGTCCTCTTCCAACTGACCCTCCACACTGAACTTGTTGGTTGCCTCCATGACCATTGATCAGGATTCAGGGCACCCAGAGGCAAGGAAACTGCACTCCTGAACACCAGTGAAGTCAGGCTCGCAAATCGTGACTCTAACTCTCCCACTATTCTCATTCTCTTTGACCTCTCTTCTGCCTCTGACATGGTCAACCATTCTATCCTCATAAAACAACTCTGTGATACCATCAGCATCACTGACCAGGCACTGGATTGGCTAACCGCTTTCCTCGCTAATTGCCCTTCCCAGTTGCAACTGGGCCCTTTCTCCTCCACCACCACAGTTCCTACCTGTGGTGTCCCTCGGGGCTCTATCCTATCCCCATGACTCTTCAATATCTATCTCGCCCCTCTGGCTCACCTGATCTTCTCATTCTCTCCTCCTCTCCAATGCTATGCTGATGAAACACAGCTTTCCTTCAAACTTCCCTCACCTACCTCTTCTTCCTCCTCTCTCATCCCCGATTGTCTGTCCACCATTCAGGTATGGTGTGCAGCTAACAATCTCTGTCTTAATGCCAGTAAAATGGATATCCTTCTCCTTGGGACACCTGCACCCTCTTTTCCTCCTAACCTCTGACAAACCCTCTCTGGGCCCTTTACCCCCACCATCCGGTTTGGCCAAAACGTTGGGCTCATCCTCAAATCTGGTCTCTCCTTCACCCCTCAGATCATGGACCTTACCAAGAAGGCCCACTTCCAGATCCAGCACCTCAAAGGCATCCTCCCTTTCCTCACCTTCCGACCAGAAGGTCAATGTCTCCAGAGCTCTGGTCCTCTCAAGGCTGGACAATTGCAACAACCTCTTTTTAAATCTCCCTCTTTCCTCCCTGTGCCCCCTACAGCTAATCCAGAAAAGAGCTGCAAGCCTTATCCTTGGCCTCAAGCCCAGTAACCATATCTCTCCAGCCCGAGAATCTCTCCACAGGCTCCGTCGCTGCAAGGATCAACTTCAAGACCCTCTGCATCATCCACAAGACTTTCTGGGGTCTGGGACAATGCTACATCCCACTTTCCCTCCCTAAATGTTCCCCTGCTAGCGCCCTCTGCCCCTCAACCAGCAGCTATTTATTTGTCAAATACTTCTCCAAGCAGAGAGTGTGGGCAGGTCTATTTCCTCTACTGGTGCCTCCCTTTGGAACAGCTTCCTGCCCCTCTCAGACTCGAGCTGTACCACCTAATGTTCCAGAAAGTGCTCAAAATGTGGCTTTTCTCTACCTATTTCCCTCTCTCCCTTCCCTGCTAATAACTCCACTGCCGCTGGACCAGTGGTTTGGTCCTCATGAATCTCACAGGATACCAGGCCCTTCTACCCAGTTGATACCCAGTTGATACCAGCACCCCCCCACTACACTGCCCCGCGAGCCCCTGATTGGCGGCTCCACATCCCACCCTTGGAAGTCACCTGCACTAGCACTTAGTCTGAGGCACCCTCCTTGGCTCCCTTGGCACTTCCCTCCCAGGGCCCCCAATAGCACTTGTCCATTCCTTGCGCCCATGCATCCCTATATCCTGCACTTCTTCACTACAATTGCATGTCCAAATACCACAAGACCGTGTAGGACCACAACTGTATATTTGCTGTTTTGCCAATGTTTTCTCACCTCAGTTCCATTCCAATTAAACCTTGTGGTGCTTTGAAACACAATTTTGTTGTATAAGCGCCTAACAAATGCTCAATAAACTAAACTAAACCTTTTTTTAAACCCCTCAACAATTGCAACTTAAGATACTGCCTTGTTGTGGTGGCACTAAGGGGGAGCGGCCAATACATTTCATTTTGTGTATGAAGGAGTCAGATTTGCTGTTTTTCTATTTTCGTTCAGTTCCTTACATTTAAATAAAAAAATGAAAAGCTCAGGAAGCCTATTTCTGATAATAGTAAACCACTTACTGAGGATGTTATAGTCTACAATCTTCTGGGTAGTTATAACAACATTAACATGCCTATGAAGAGAAGGCACTGTAAATATAGCAAAGTATCTTTCCAAACACAACAGAGACTAATGCCTGATGCATATGATACTGTTGTGGGAGTACAATTCAGACAGTTGCAGAAATCAGTGAAGAGAGGCCAACTATACATCACCCATCCATTCTCTCTTGCTCTTGTCTCATTGGTATACTACACAAAAACATGTTGAAGTTCCTCCCCAATGCTAACATCTCTCTGTGCATGTGAATATATATATTACATAGTTATGGTTAAGTTGCTTTTTCCATAGGAAGAGCACTTTTTGGGCGGCTTATAACTTCGCTCCCCCTGGACGAATCCACACCAAACTGCACAAAAAGTATATGGCCCACTCTGAATTTGGTGAGGTTTGGTCCAGGGGGGGGCAAAGTTATAGGGGGGGTCCCACATTTTTTTCTTTTCCCATAGACTGAATGGGAAAAAAACTTTGCTCACGCCTACAGCCCAAACCGCTGGATGGATTTTCACCAAATTTGGACCAGGAGCAGCAGCCTGGTCCCGAAAGTGTGCTTTTGCAAATTTGGTGAAAATCTGTCCAGTAGTTTTAAAAAAAATGACCAAAAAGTAGGTCAGAAAAAATTTGTGATATCTGTGTCCGCTTCGCGGACACACTTCCCTGTTCGCTCCGCGAACAGGACGGGGATTGGGCAAGTGGCTTGCGTGATGTCCGCGGACATCTGACGTGCCCTCTCATTGGCTGCAGTAAAGCATGCAGTGCGTCTTATTTTCAGAGACGCCCGCCATCTTTGTTGATCGTTTCAGGAGCGGGATCTGCCGCCTACTTAGTAAGCTCAGGCCCCGTGTCTTCCTCCTGTTCCCCCCAACCCCCGCTCATGCCCGTGTCTTCCTCTCGTTCCCCCCACCCCCCACTCATGCCCCATGTCTTCCTCCTGTCCCCCCTCATGCTCCATGTCTCTCTTTTGTTCCTCCACCCCCCGCTCACCCCATCGGCACACGGTGGCCTGCGGAGGGCCAAGGAGCGGGATATGCTGCCTGCACAGTTAGATCAGGCCCCGTGTCTTACTCACGTTCCCCCCGCTCATGGCCCATGTCTCCATTGTTCACCCCCACCCCCCGCTCATGCTCCGTGTCTGTCCCCCTCCTTTTCCCCCCACCCCCGCTCATGGCCCGTGTCTCCCCTGTTCACACCCAGCCCCCGCTCATGGCCCGTGTCTCCCTGTTCACCCCGACCCACCACTCATGGCCCGTGTCTCCCCTGTTCACCCCACCCCCGCTCATGCTCCGTGTCTGTCTCCCTTCTTCCCCCCACCCCCTTTCATGCCCCGTGTCCCCATTCTTCCCCCCCCACCCCCCGCTCATGCCCCGTGTCTCCCTTCTTCCCCCCACCCCCCACTCATGCCCCATGTGTCTCTTCTTTCCCCACCACCCCGCTCATGCCCCGTGTCTCCCTTCTCTCCCCCCACCCCCCGCTCATGCCCCGTGTCTCCCTTCTTCCTCCCCCACCCCCCGCTCATGCCCCGTGTCTCCCTGTTAGGCAGAAACCTGTGCAGTTCCCTCTGGGACCACTGCAAAAGATTTAGGACTACAGGTGTTTGGCAGTAAACCCACTTGGTAGCAGTCTGTACCACACAGATTCACTTGGTAGCTGTAGCTGAGCAGTCAGACTTCCCTCAAGAAAAGTTAGGCAGTATGTGGAGCATACAAGATAGGGCAATTTACACAGTAGAACAAGCAGACACGGAACAGAGCTTCGGTGTAAAGATATATAATTATTTATTGTAAAAACACATCTATGAAAAACACACTGGCACTAATACGGCAAACAACTTCAATTACAATTACTATAAGTATATCGATCCCCTAACAATATTTCGACAAGTCTAGGTTCAACTGCACCACTTATTTGCAGACAGAGGTGAATGCTTTAACCTAGATGGCACTCTAATATTCGTTAGAACGGGAGAGAAAAGACAGGGTATGAAACCAACTCGGTACCAACGCTTTTACGAAGCAACTGCAAGGCAAGTAAGGCAGGGTCTACTGTAGATCACAAAGTTCAGAGGCCAGGCCCACTCGGAGAGAGGCAAGGCGATATGTCCCAAAAAATAATCAAAGTGGAAATGCACTTCGAGTCTTTGTAGCAAATTGTCACAGAAAGGTTGGACCAGTTTAGAACAAAAAGATAAGAAGGTCTGGAGGTGACCCAATGGAAAGACACCTCACGCTAACTGTCACAAGGGAAGCCAGGCGGACACAGTACCTTGTAAGTGAAGAGACAGCTCCGACGGGGGCAGTTGTTCCTGGTGGTGGATGCAAGTCGGGGCTTTGCCAAGAGATGAGATGGTCTCGTCGTCGAAGGAAAGTTGAAGATCGTTGCACCACCAGGGAAGAGACCAGCCGTGGAGTGCTCCATCACAAGGCACCACCTTTTGGTCGTGGTACGGGCTAGTGGCTATCCGGTTGCCGGGGTGCTCAGCACGGGCAATTTGACCACTACGCCCTGGAAGCGAAGAAAAAGCAAAGGGGACTGGTTTTTCCCACCAGTCAGGGGAAGAAGACTCTCCAGCAGGGAGATCTCCTCTGTCGTTGGGAAGTGGTGAGTCGGTTCAGCAGGGCTCCACCGGAGGTGTCGTCATTGCAGGTCGGCTCAGCTTTACCCTCGTCGGATTTTTAGGTCCTGTGGCGACTTCTGAAGATCCAGTCCCAAAAGCCCTGCTTTTATGCAGAAAACCCGCATTCATTCAGCCTAGCTGTCAATCAAACCACGCTAAGTGGTGAGCGGGGTGGCTCACCACTTGGGCCAATCACACCAGAGTGCGACTTGAGTTGGCAAGGCAACTCAGTCCAGGGTGCCTAAACCCCCTCCCACACCCCCTGTGGTACCCAGACAGAATGGCACCACTTTGGAGGGCTTCTCTGCAGATGCCTGCCAAAAGTGGAACAAAGGGCTCAACCTTTGGTTCGGAGTTACAGAGGCAAACACATACGCCATTTTAAAAACTGAGTTCTGGCAGAAAATACCAACCGGTGGATTTATTTAAGATAAATAAACCGGCGGTATGTTAGAGACTAACGTGAAAAGGCATTAGCCTCCAACAATGGGAAGAATCCCATAGGAATATATTCGGGGTCGAATATAAAAAGTAGTTTCCACTGCCACCAGCCAAAACTCGACGAGGGGGGACGGGACAGTGCCCCCTCAAACAACAGACCAGGGGTAATCGAATTACCCCTACCAGTACGTCCACAATAGGATGGTTTGTACGGGTTCTGTTAGTAAATTTAGGTCTAGAAAAGCCAATGGTGACTTTACATGCCCTGGGAGACAGTAGTCAGGCCCAGGGTATGGAGTCTATGGTGGGGGTCACCTAGAACACCCCAGTGTTACGGCACAGAGGGTGCTGTGTAACACACATAGCAAAACACATGAGGCCCTATGGAGTAAAAGACCCCATAGCCATCGAACACATTGACATTCAAAGCAATTTACCACAAATCATGTCCAAGAGTGGGAGAAAAGAGTCTCACTCTTGGCAGGATGACAAAAACAAACTCCAGGAATCCAGCAAAGCTGCTGGGGGACTCACTAGGTTAGGAAATTCAGCCTAAACAGAGAATTCTCCCTAACACTCCCTTCTCCCACCCACCCCCCGCTCATGCCCTGTGTCTACCTTCTTTCCCCCCTCCACCTCCCGCTCATGCCCTGGGTCTCCCTCCTGTAACCCCCAACCCCCGCTCATGCCCGTGTCTCCCTCCTGTACCCCCCACCCCTGCTCATGCCCTGTGTCTCCCTCCTGTCCCCCCCACCCCCGCTCATGCCCCGTGTCTCCCCTGTTCACCCCCACCCCCGCTCATGCCCGTGCCTCCCCTGTTCCCCCCATGCCACCCTCATGCCCCGTGTTTCCCTTCTTTCGTCCCCCACCCCCCGCTCATGCCCCGTGTCTCCCCCCTGTACCCGCCACCCCCCGCTCATGCCCCGTGTCTTCCTTCTTTCCACCCCCCCCACCCCCCTGCTCATGCCCCGTGTCTCCATTCTTAGCCCCTCACCCCCCGCTCATGCCCCGTGTCTTTCTTCTTTCCCCCCACCCCCCGCTCATGCCCTGGGTCTCCCTTCTTTCCCCCCACCCCCCGCTCATGCCCTGTGTCTCCCTTCTTCCCCACCCACCCCCCGCTCATGCCCCGTGTCTCCCTTCTTTCCCCCCCACCCCCCGCTCATGCCCCGTGTCTCCCTTCTTTCCCCACCACCCCCCGCTTATGCCCCGTGTCTCCCTTCTTACCCCCCACCCCCGCTCATGCCCCGTGACTCCCTTCTCCCTCCCACCCCCCGCTCATGCCCGTGTCTCCCTTCTTTCCCCCCCACCCCCCGCTCATGACACTGTGTCTCCCTTCTTTTCCCCCACCCCCACTCATGCCCCGTGTCTCCCTTCTTCCCCCGACCCCCGCTCATGGCCCGTTTCTCCCTTCTTCGCCCACCCCCTGCTCATGCCCCGTGTCTCCCTTCTTCCCCCCACCCCCGCTCATGCCCCGTGTCTCCCTTCTTTCCCCCCACCCCTGCTCATGCCCCGTGTCTCCCTTCTTTCCCCCACCTCGCTCATGCCCCGTGTCTCCTTTCTTTCCCCCTGCTCATGCCCCGTGTCTCCCATCTTTCCCCCACCCCCCGCTCATGCCCCGTGTCTCCCTTCTCCCCCCCACCCTCTGCTCATGCCCCGTGTCTCCCTTCTTTCCCCCCCACCCCCCACGCATGCCCTGTGTCTCCCTTCTTTCCCCCCACCCCCTGCTCATGCCCTGTGTCTCCCTTCTTTTCCCCTCCACCCCCTGCTCATGCCCCGTGTCTCCCTTCTTCCCCCCACCCCCGCTCATGCCCCGTGTCTCCCTTCTTTCCGCGGCACCCCCGCTCATTCCCGTGTCTCCCTCCTTTCCCCCGCTCATGCCCCATGTCTCCCTTCTTCCCCCCCATCCCCGCTCATGGCCCATGTCTCCCTTCTTTCCCCCCCATCCCCCGCTCATGCCCCGTGTCTCCCTTCTTTCCCCCCACCCCCGCTTATGCCCCGTGTCTCCCTTCTTTCCTCCCCACCCCCCGCTCATGCCCCGTGTCTACCTTCTTCCCCCACACCCCCGGCTCATGCCCCATGTCTCCCTCCTGTACCTCCCACCCTCCGCTCATGTCCTGTTTCTCCCTCGTGTACCCCCATCCCCCCTCATGCCCCGTGTCTCCCTCCTGTACCCCTCACCCCCCGCTCATTCCCCGTGTCTCCCTCCTGTCCCCCAGCCCCCGCTCATGCCCCATGTCTCCCCTGTTCACCCCCACCCCCTGCTCATGCCCCGTGTCTCCCCTGTCCCCCGAACCCCCGCTCATGCCCCGTGTCTCCCTTCTTTCCCCCCACCCCCTGCTCATGCCCGTGTCTGCCCTGTTCCCCCATCCCCCGCTCATGCCCCGTTTCTCCCTCCTGTACCCCCCACCACTCCCTCATGCCCCGTGTCTCCCTCATGTTCCCCCACCCCCAGCTCATGCCCCGTGTCTCCCTCGTGTACCCCCACCACCCGCTCATGCCCCGTGTCTCTCTTCCTCGTGTCTCCCCCACCCCCCGCTCATGCCCCCCCACCCCCGGCTCATGCCCCGTGTCTGCCCTGTTCCCCCAACCCCCGCTCATGCCCCGTGTCTCTGTCGTGTTACCCACCACCCCCTGCTCATGCCCCGTGTCTCCCTTCTTTCCCCCATCCCCTCTCATGACCCGTGTCTCCCTTCTTACCCCCCACACCCTGCTCATGCCCCGTGTCTACCCTGTTCACCCCCACCACCCGCTCATGCTCCGTGTCTGTCTCCCTCCTTTTCCCACCACCCCCCGCTCATGGCCCGTGTCTCCCCTGTTCACCCCCAACCCCGCACATGCCCCATGTCTCCCTTCTTACCCCCCCACCCCCCGCTCATGCCCCATGTCTCCCTTCTTCCCCCCCACCCCCCACTGATGTCCCTGTCTCCCTTCTTTCCACCCCCCGCTCATGCCCCGTGTCTCCCTTCTTTCCCACCTCACCCCCCGCTCATGCCCCGTGTCTCCCTTCTTTCGCCCCCCACCCCCTGCTCATGCCCCATGCCTGCCCTGTTACCCCCACCCCTGCTCATGCCCTGTGTCTCCCTCTTGTTCCCCCCACCCCCGCTCATGCCCCGTGTCTCCCTCGTGTACCCCCCACCCCCCGCTCATGCCCCATGTCTCCCTCGTGTACCCCCCGACCCCCCGCTCATGCCACATGTCTCCCTCCTGTCCCCCCACCCCCGCTTATGTCCCGTGTCTCTTTCCTGTTCCCCCGCTCATGCCCCGTGTCTCCCTCACAGTACGAAAAAGTCTGATACAGAAGCATTCACCCTTGTATTATATAACTTTGGAAAATTACAAATATAACACCTCTGTAGTGTATGCTGCAGCCAATACCTACATTTCTGTATGAGTAGGTTACTCTACTAGAAAGAACACTGCAGTGGAATGTTCTTTAGAACGCTATATTGTGTGATGAAGTATGTAATTTATTACACATCTCCCGATAATTCCTGATACTTTTTTGCCAACATTACATTCACAACCCCTTGTATAAAAAGTAAATGCACATGTGAAGTCATCAGTGATGTCATCAATGATTTTTGTGATGTCATCTTTGATGTCCTGGGTGTTAGTCTTAGCAGTGCACGGTGGTGGCGCGAGTTATGGTTGCTTAGCTTAGCATAATTGGCGAATTTCAAGGGTTTTTCGGTTTTACTTGGAACCATAACGTCCCTTTTACAAAGTTTTTTCACTGAATTTCATAGGTTTTTAGTAGCGCAACTTAACCATAACGTCCCTTTAACAAAGTTTTTTCACTGAATATATATTTATATATATATGGAGAAGGAGTACTGACAGTAGAGAATGGTGTTTTCAGGGTGCTAGGTAACTGAAAGGCTTAATCTTTTCTTCTGAGGCACTGGTTGTTACATCCCTGCCTTTTAGTCCTATACAATAAACAGAGCTGCTTCTTTGGAACATGTATGACACTTTCCACCTTCCGAGTGCTGCTTCTACGGGGCATATATGACACTTTCCACCTGCTGAGTGCCTATCCTAATAGCCCACCACCAATGACAGGGAGGAAAAGGAGGTGTTGTTGCTGGGACATGTAAGTATAATGGAGCAACACACATCACAATCTAGGTTGCACCTGGTTCAGGAACTGTATGACAGACCTATTCCCCTTACTCCCCATCCCATTCCCAAACTGTGGCTGTACATCACAGTGTAACTGTTATTGATAGAAAAGCCAATGAAAATAAACATTACGAAGCTATAGCAAAGAGAGATAGCTTAGTGGCAGTGGTAAACAAGAGCATCCACCCAGGTGTTGTTGATCAGCTGTTGTTGTCTGTCACTATACCCTCCTGCAACATTGTAGTATGCCTTGTTAATATTTGTTAATGGAAGTTTGCATTGTATGGCACCTTTTGTAGGTATATTTCTGGACTTGAAAGTGGGTTTATAAAGAAACATATCGTCATTCAAGCTCATGCCTCTTGTGTGTGTGTGTGTGTGTGTGTGCGTGTGTGTGTGTGTGAGAGAGAGAGAGAGAGAGAGAGAGAGAGAGAGAGAGAGAGAGAGAGACCCATCCCATTCTGGAGTGAAGTGCCTTCTTTCCTTATGGATTGCATGAGAAATTAGCTGCACTAGTTCCTTGCGGGTGTGAGAAACAAATAGGTTTTCACTTTAACTTCCAGTACTATGACCAAAAAATTGGGTGTGCACCCCTTTCCTTGAGGGAGTGTGACAAAGGCTGTATGTGCGCTCCTTTGCCTTTGGGAAAGGAGTAGACATGTGTTGTTCGCTACTTCATTGCAGTAGTGTGGGAACATTTGTGTGTACAGTCTCTTTCCCTTCAGGAGTGATGCAAACTTTGCAGCCAAAACTATATGTGTGAGTAGTTTATTAATTGGTAAATCTAGGTGGTTGGAAACATTCTCATGTACCCCGGTGCTACATTCTTATCAAATACATACAGAGTGCAGGCTTTTACTTCACACTCTCAAGCATTCACAAAAAATCAATTACTCATATCCTCAGTCTTTTTCACAGTATACATTAATTCTCAGAACCTCGGCCTGAGGTATCCAAGAAATCAGTAGCCACCAAATCACTACTATGCCCTGCATATCCTACCTACCACTAGTCATGGGGTCATCATTTACTGACTTCTCTATGATGAGATGCTGAATTTGAGGATACAGATGTTTTACTTGTAGATGCACTGTACATGCACTGTTTGGATTTGCTTGGATACAGTGCTCTTTCACAAGGAATTGGTAACCACTATCTTTTAGCAGTAAACCAAAAAGGAAAATTAGTTTATCTAACCAATTATTATTTAAAAGGCTGTTTTAGTCGTTAGAGAGATATGTTTATATATGTGTCTCCATTGCCACAACCTGCATGCTAACAAAGTTATTTGACTCTATTTGATGTGGATTTCCCTGTTATGGCATAACTTGACTGATTCAACAGCACCGATAATACTTCCCGTAACAATTCTAACCATGCTAGACCAAAGCAGTGCTTGAAATAGTGGGTAATACCATTTCCACTCAGCACCTGCCACTCAGAGCCAAAAATCTCATCGTCCGTGATAAAAATGTTCCCAGTCAATACTATCTGATTGCAGATAGAACTTGATACTTGCTTAGTTCACCTTTCTCCCTAGCATCAATCTCTGCATCGGCTCAAAATAATAGATAATGCTCCAATAGATATTTAACATTTAAACCGATCCTTCTCCCCTCACACCACCTGCACTAATACCCATACACAACGGACATGACAATATTGCTTTCCATCATGAACCATCAATACAAAATCCTTTCCATCTCCACGGGCCACCAATCTATTGAATCATCTGTTGTAATGCAATGTAACCTAATGAAATGTAAAGTTCTATCACTTTTTGGACAGCAGCCTAAAACAAAGTGCTTCAAAAAACAAGATCCTGGTCCTCCAAAACAAAACCTCTTTAACATTGTAATGCCATTGCTCTACTTTCATATTCTATTGCAAAACAGCAACCATCAAGAAAGAAACTGAGTATCATGTCCAATGGCGACTTAAGCATAAACCCTAATTTTTTTACTAATCATCAAATTGATATCCTATTCATTTTGAAGATAGCCATGCACATGGTCAGCCCAAAAATGTACCTCATGGTTGCTTTTGCCCCGATCAAGTCTCAATGTTGCTATGCCAATGTATTCTATGCTTGCCTGAGTACAGAATAAAACCATCTATCTGGACATTCCTTAATACCATAATCATCATGAACAAACATTATTCATTAATTAATATCCATACAAGCAGAAACCATAACAAAAATACAAATAACATCATTTGAAAAGATGATGGTATGGCAAGAGCATTCTTAATATCAAAGGTATATATTTGGCATCCAATCATGATCCAAGCGTTGAAGATACCAAAGTTGCTATGGAAAATAAAACTAGTGAAATAGAGTTCAGAAAGCCAAGTAGCCCTCTAACTGGTATTTGCCAACAAAAAGACAACACAGAGTGGATTGTGCTATGCCAAGTGCAAGGTTTAATGCAATATAAACTGGGGAAAAACAAGCTTAACAGCTAAGCTCTCACTCAATATTTTCTCTACATCTCAACAGGAAACAGCAGTTTTTATAGACATTTTGATGTCACAGTTATGAAAACCTATCACTCCTGCTCATTGGTTCCCTTTGCTAAGGTATATATATAATTCTATCGGCCTCATTACGAGTTTGGAGGCAGCCAGGGAGCTGTTAGCCTGGTGATGGAATATTCTCCTGTGATGGGCACCATGTTAAGTACCCGTTTGCTGTCACATTACACATGGGTCTGCAAAATAAATGTTCAGGGTTCGGGATAGCCTAGGTTTTTATACTTTACACATCATTGCGTTACTTTAATGAATTGTCTGTGCTTATTTCTGTTGTGCAAATATATAATGTATGATTAGAATACATGAGGGGTCAGAAATGAGAGACGGACACAGAGTTGTAGTTTTCTCAATGTTTGTTCACATTTATTAAAAGTAAAAAGGGGTGAGATAAATGCCTATCTGTCCCTATCCTAACGAGAATGTTTCTAACTAGCAAACCAACCTTATGTCTAAATGTGTCTGACCTTCACACTAGCATATACAAAACAAAGTTAAAAAGGTAAGTTTATCTGGTTTCAGTTTAACAAAAACGGTGCAAAAGTTCAAACTTGTAATTCTCATTATTTTCCTTATGACCAGGATTTGGTTCCCTTCCCCTGAATCAGTTCAGGGAGGACTTTGCAAAATATCGTATTCAACAAAGTATTATTTGGTTCAATAAGAAATGTATTTTTCATCCAATATGTCTTTCAACTTGTTAAAATAAATGTCTTTTTCCCAAAACACTTGTTGAAAATCCAAAGCAACTGGTCCTCCACTAAGTATCCTTCCCATGATGTAAAGCAGCTATGAGAATATAACAATGATTCTTCTAGTGGAATACTTTTGTCAGGACAGCACAGCAAATGTCTTTTGTTATACAACCGTTTTTTCAGGATGATAAAGCTAATAATTTCTTTCTACAGCACTTTTTCTTTTACCACAACCATATTCTTCAAAGCAATAGCTCGCCTGCCAGGATGAAATACTCCTACAACTCTAAATGATCTCTTCTGCTAGCGGCAATCTTTGGTTCAGGTGTCTCCACACCAATACCCCAAGTGATGAGGGTTGCCTGTTTTTAAAGTCTCTTGAAAGCTGTCAATGTGGGTTACAGGTTTCCCACACTGATATCTCACGGGAGGAGAATTGCGCCATTAGATGCCCTTTTATCTCTTCTTTATAATTTCTTGGCTGTTCGCAATATGGATTACAGGTTTCCCCAAACTAATATCTCATGAAAGGAGAATTGTGCCTGTGTTGCCCTTTTATCTCTTATTTATAGTTTCTTGGCTATTGGCAATGTGGGTTACATGTTTCCCCAAGCTGATATCTCACGAAAGGAGAATTGGGGCCGTAATGCCTTTCTTTTCTACTTGTTCAGCATTCAAGACTGTCTTTTACTTTTAAATGTTCTGCTTGGAGCACCTCAGGGTTACTATTTTCTCCAGGCCAACTTACTGGCTTCTTTCAGCATCTTTGCATCTCTCCTTGATGCTGGGTTGTAGTACAGTGAACGGTCAGACCTTCTGCGGTCTAGCAATACCGTTGATGGCTCTCCTGTGACAGCTGTTGCCTACACAGCCCTTCTATGGAGCTCCTCAGGCTCTGTTGGGTCTCTGGAACCTCCAGCGCACCAGAGAGACTCACATCAGGTTGGTAGCATGTCTCCCATACAGCAGGGCTTCTTTCCCTGCAGCCTTCTTCCAAAATTCTGTTTCCTGCAGCGCATACTCTGCAAAACGGCATGCCATCACTTCCTGCATCAGCTTCTGCTGGTGCTTACGCTTCTGCTTTAACTTCAACTGCTTTTTTGGCCTTCTGTGGCTTTCCTGACTCCAATGGTTTCTCCCCTGACTGTTTCTACCATTTATTCTCCTTCTCTCACCTGTGGATCATTCCCACATTTAAATGTACCGCTTAGTTGACATGAATTGAAACAAATAGACAGCACAGTCTTTTTAGTAGCACCATTGATCATCTTTAACTCTTTGGCCCTCTTTCGCATCCCAGTATCATAGGCATTATAGAACTTAAAGTCCATAGTGATTTTATGGTTATGGTGATTAAGTTTGGATTGATTTGTGAACTGAAAGTTATCAGAACTTGGACATATGTGCTGTGTCATTGTTAGGACTTTTACCTAAGATAGAATAATGACAATTAGAGGATGCCACATTTGATTTTTGAAATCCCAAGGTACTAAACCTATTCTCTTTAGGTGACTTTTCAGAGAATGTTGAGTTTTCTCGTGGGAGGGACTTTTTGGGTATTATAGGATCCTCCTCAGCATAAGACAAATACTGCATCTCTCCAAAGAGAGTCATCACTTTCCCCTAACAGTCATCTCCTCCCTTGTGACCCTCCCTATGATGCCACCCCCAGGGTTCAGATCAGGTAGCAGCTGCCTTCCCAGGCCACATGGGAGGAGATCTTAGGCAGGGGTTCATTGATGACTCTGCAGGATTCATCACAACTCACATTTGCTTCAAATTTGCATCATACCGCATTCAACAAAAACACATAATGAAAACACTATGGCCTTCGAGATTCTATATTGGCACAAGCAAAGAATTTGAATTATTGATGCTTAATATTCAAAAAGCAATATGCATTCAAATGCAAAAAATGCTGTCTTTAAATTGTGCCACTGAACACAAAAATGCTTTGGTTTAAGGAAATTCAATCTCACATGGAACTCAATTTAAATGGGAGACAGATGGTCCCATATTCAACACTAGACCTGTACCCTTGTCACATTTGAATTCCCCTAGATTTACAGACCTCTAGTTCCAGGATTTTACCATGGAAAGCACTATGGATAATATGGGGTTATATCGGGGTTCTCTTGCTTACGTTTTAAAGGTGACTTGTTATTTTGGGGACACCACTTTTACCCTCAATCTGGAGCTGCTGCCTCAGCAAGGTCCCTTTTCACCTGGCCATCTGTAATCCAGTTTCCAAATGGGCTGATCACCTCTTTCTGGAAGAGCTTCTGTCTCCGACCTGCCGAGGAAAGTCATCCAAATGTTGTCAGCTCTGCTCACACAACCACCATCTTCTAGTTGTCACCAGAAATATTCTTCAATATTAATCTACCAATATTTCTCTTTAGAAGTGTGCAAGCTATTATGTTTTCTCCAACTGTTCCTCTAGATCTTGTGACTGAGGTGTGGCTTCCACCTGCCCCAGGACCTAGGGGTGAGGGGTAACTCACCCTAATGTAAAATGACAATTTTGTATTTGTTACATTACTTTTAATTAACATTGCTAGTTTAATACAGTACAGATCACTATACTCTACAAGTCAGACAGAAAAAGATAATTACTTTTCCCATCTCTCTTCATTCTTTTCCATTACGCCACAGGTGATTTTCATATAGGTTACAAGTTACAATTGTTATTGAAAAAATTCAATTTCTTATAAGTTTGTTTAACTTGCTGTTCTAAATATATGAATTTTCAAATTATATATTTTTTAATTTAAATTGCACACACAGAACAGTTTGACAAGTCAAATACATATTGATGTGAGCCTATGTCACTCGTGGTGCATGGGAAATGGGTTATTTTCCATTTTACTGACATAGCTCAACATATTTTTTATTCAAAGAAGCATGGTCTTATTACTAGAGCCAAGAAAAAGAGTTTGAACAGGTGTTGCTTGGCATGGGATTCTTACTTGAACACAATAACAGCCATCAGGGTCTTATGACAAAATTCCTATGGTGGATGCTACTGAAGTAAGATTAATTTAGTTACTTGTTCAAGCATGTTCTATTTTGAGTTAAATAATTGCAGTGATATTCAAAGTTAAATGAAATATATAGCAAAATAAAATGAAGCCTTGAATAAGGACTCATTTCTAACTTACACTTCATATGATTTTAGATAAGAGGAAACATTTTGCAAAATACCATCATTTAAAAAACAAATGAAGGTTTGTAATACACCAGTTGATTTTTCTTCTATGCTGAAGATTCAGGAACATAGAACGTGTGATTAAATCCTTGAATTTCCCCTTGAGGCCTAAATCTCTGAATATATGTTCTTAAGACTGAAACATTTTCTTGGATGTAGTAAACAAACCTTTTTTACGTGTCTCACAGTTACAACTTTTGTTTGCTTGTCTCTACATTTCCTTAAAATGACAATAAACTGTATTGAAAAGGGCCTTCAAAAAGGCTGCTTTCTGTGAAAGTTTGTTTTACCTTCTAAAACATGTTTTGGGGGCACGCACTTTTATTTGCACATTGCAGCAAGCAAAAGGCAGAAATTACCTACACAAAAGAAACCCTTTCAGGCAATGCCTCTCTCACCCTACAGACACATTTCTGTTATCATCAGCACACTTTAATCATGTTTACATTAGGTACACCATTTCTTACACTCCAGAGTCTTTACAAGCAAATTAATAGAAAAGGCATTTCACTTAAGCACATGGAACATGATGCTTTTTGTTTTGGAAACATTTGTTGCAAAACCTGTCAACAGGAGGCCATGCAACTTGCATTTGCAAACCAGACAGCGTTTGTAACATAAGAGCGGTATTATCTGCTGCAAACAGAAGCAGTCTAATTCTTGATTTAACTAGCACAGTGGCCTCTTGTTCAGCTCATAGTTCATTTTTTTAAAGATGGCTTTACCAAACATGCTATAGAACAAGGATGTAGGACTGTGGTTAGATTGCAATGTGTGATGCTCTTTTGTTGTATGTTGGGATTTTCTTGTACTTTGCCAGTTATCCGTGGGTTTATTCTGATAAATCACTCTGTTAAATAGTTTGGCTAAGGAAGAGGCCCATATTGCAGAGCTAATCATTAAAAGGTAATTTTGAATGCTTTTGGGACAAAGGCCCATTATGTTTTTTCAGTGTCATAATATGATGATGAAATTCTAAGACCAGAATCTTAACATGGTTCCGAAACTATCCTCAATATTGGTAACAAGTTAATTTTGTGAGTCAATCCCACATTAGTTATAATTTGGCAAAATGTTAATTCCACCCTTAGATCTCCAAATGTTATTTCCCCAGGACCTCTACTTAATATATTTAGACATTTCTTGTGCATTAACATGACTGCTCCAGCAACATCATCCAATACTCGGGTAAAGGTTTTTTTTTAAATACAAAATCCGGCAATCAAACAATATCATTGATGAACTAACACACTACTGGCCTCATTCCAAATAGAAGATTATATCCCCTCTGATGCAGACTGAACAGATAAGATTTTTGATGAATGTTTCATGAAATCCATCAACACCATAATCAGAGCACAAACAAAGCTCAACTATGTGGTCTCACATTTATATTTGGTGAACTTCAGCCCTCAAGGAAACACAACTAATGAACATAATATTGGAAAATAAGTGGAGGGACAACCACAAAGAGAGGCCAAATCTTAATTCCTTCACCACTCGGAAATTAAGAATGTACAATTTAAGTGTTACTCAAATTATGTGAAACCAAATTCTCATTGAATTTGGCAACCCTGCATCTCATAGACAAATACTGTACCTTCCCCTTCCATAAGCAACTCACTAATTCCATATCATTGTTTGAAATACCCTAGCCTAGGTGTGAAAACTAAAGACAAGCCACACATTTCTCCTTACCCTATCACTTTATTCTAAATGTACACCCCTTTGAATTAGTTCCCTAGTATTTCATCCTCTTTCCTTATAGAAGTTCCACTGCATATGGCTTTGAGCAGGCCTGTATCCTCCTTCCTGTTGAAGTGTTTCTTCAAATACTTCTGGTGGCTGAAACAGTAAGAACACTTATCAATGGTTACTTCCTGTCCAGGATTTTCTTGATATAATTTAAAGAAGCATTATCTAAACTGTTTATTACAAAATCTGGCTTGTACTGGACCAATCTCAACAATGTAAAAGTCTGCACGCAATGTGGATTCCTAGCAAAGTTACTCTACAAAGCAACAGGGCGAACAGATGCACTTCACAAAGATAACAAGTTGCCAGACTTGACACAAGCTGTTTTAAATGTTGGCACAACACAGAATCATTCCTACTTTTGATTTGGTGTGACTTGGAAAGAAGTGGTGATCAGAATACTGTGAAGATGCAAATATTCCTCAAATGATCTGCGGCTTTTGATTTGGTCTTGAACAACATTCTGGAGTCCTGAGGCCTCATTATAAGTTGTGCGGAATGCGTTTAGCGGCGCCGGTAATGGTGCCAGCACCATTAAATGCATTCGCACTATTAAGAGGTCCCCTTGCGGTACCCGCTCTGGACATCTGGTTTATACAGACGTCCAGAGCGTGTCCCGAAGGGGACCAGGGAGCTAACAACGGGCCCTCTTGTAATGGGCCGTTGTTAGCTCCCTCCCTATCCCATTGAGGCCTATAGGGGCTCGAATGGGAATGGGGAAGGTCCGGGTTCCCTGAATGGGGAAATACCGGGCCCTCCATACTCGGAATGGCCCGGTATTTCCCCATTCAGGGAACCCGGACACGGTTTTGGAGGCAGCCATGGCACCAATAGTGCCATGGCTACCTCCATAGTCATAATGAGGCCCCTGGTTTTTGATTTAGATATCATTGAACAGGCACTAAATTTAAAAACTTCTGTTGCCAAAACCTGCTCACAATCTATCACCATGCTGTATTTAGCCCTAGGCTGCCTACTGCCTGGGCTGCCTACTGTTGCACTTAGCCTTATTCTGCCTACTACCTGATTGCTGCATTTAGCCTCACTTTGCCTACTATCTGATCGTTGCATCTAGCCTCACCTTGCCTACTACCTGATTGCTGTATTAAGCCATAGGCTGCCTATTATCTGATGGTTGTATTTAGCCTCACCTTGCTACTATCTGATCATTGCATCTAGCCTCACCTTGCCTACTACCTGATTGCTGTATTAAGCCATAGGCTGCCTATTATCTGATTGTTGTATTTAGCCTCATCTTGCCCACCACCTGACTGCTGCATTTAATGTTGCTCATTGTCCAATTTGTTGCATTTAGCAGTATGCTATAGCCTGACCACCTTGTTCGCTCTTTGCTCTACCTGCCACAAACACTATGTACCTCCATCCGCCAACCCGAGTCTATCCGGCCGCAATCACCAACCTGACAGTCTTACTTATTAGCACTGTCTATATCACCATGTCCTCCGTACTTCCTCTAGAGAATATAGGAGCCTAATCTATGCAACTTATCCTTAAATTCACATGCAACATAGCACTGAGAAATTTCAGACTCTGTGCACGATTACCCAAAATATTTGAACCCCTCAACAAATATTATATTAACCTAGATCATCTCCAACCTAAAACTTATCACCCTATGGAAATCATCCCACTTCCTAGACCCAAGCCTACCGCCAAACCACATGCCACTCCTAACCTACGACCAATGCCACAGTCAGAACCTGACCTTAAATGTGCATTAATCAATGCTAGATCTTTAGTCACCCATGCTACAGACATAGCAGAGACCATTTTGGAAGATTACCTTGACTTCATCGCCATCATGGAATCCTGGCTCCATGAGGCAGCAGGCCCAGCATTAACGTTAGCAGTCCCAGACAATTACACCATCCATAGAGCTGACAGACTAGATTCACGAGGTGGAGGATTAGCGATTATCGCTCAAACCAATCT
Source organism: Ambystoma mexicanum (assembly GCF_040938575.1). Lineage (NCBI taxonomy): Eukaryota > Metazoa > Chordata > Amphibia > Caudata > Ambystomatidae > Ambystoma > Ambystoma mexicanum. The sequence continues at coordinate 27,158,778 of NC_090924.1, forward strand.
CTCTATGAGAATGACCTCAACACCTAACATAAAATCCTGTGAGTCACTATCCATTAAACTACCTACCGCTAACTCCCAAGCGTTAAACATCCATCTCCTTTACAGTCCCCCGGGCCCGATCAGCACCTTTAACGAAGATATTACTATTATCACAGGCTAAAAAACTCCTCACAAACTATAGTGCTAGGAGATTTTAACCTAGTGTATGATGATACTAACGATCACCAGGCTACCTCCGTAGCTAACATCCTGACAGAATTAGGCTTCACTCAGAAAGTGATGATATTTTTTGGTGCATGTTACAAAAGATTGACAATCATCCACGCGGTGGGGACCGTGATTTGAAACTCAGCAGAATGGAACAAAAGTGGATATATAACCTTGACTCAGTGAAATATGGTTTAAATCTATACATTGAGTGGGGATTATTCATACGTAAATGATCACACATCATTACAACATCAATCAGTGAGGCACATGCCACACTGCTTAGGGACACATTGAGCAGCACTATATAGTATGTATATATATATACATACTATTTCTTAGATTGACCCTTGTGTTGTAATTACACACACCCCCTTTTGGTGTACATACATTGTTCCAGCAGCAAAAGTACATGTGTTTTTTCTCGCTGTACATTTATGTAATCAATGGTAGCCCCACCACCTGCGCTTATATGTAGCGTTTTGTGCACCTAAAAATCTGAGCTCTATAAGATGGCAGTGGTGACAGGACGAAAATATCGTCCTGCTACGAGCTAGCGTTTTCTGAGAATGGAAATCACGTGACCGCACCATAATATCTTGCAGTGGTATCACGTGACGCACAGCCTTCAGAGGAACATGTCAGTTCCCGGATACCGTGCGCAGTTCGCCTCCAATGCTGATCACTTCTCATACTGCCGAACGAGTAACAAGTAGGCCATTCAACCCACATGAATATGCACTCCTCCACGCGGAACGATACTAATTCCGTCCGCGTTCATCTCCCTTTCCTTTTTTGTGCCTTTCACTAGGTACTGGCGCATTTCAGCCACCCAATACGATACAGCTCTATCCAGAGAAGAGCACCTGGGGCGACAATAGGTAGGCATAACTAAATATAGAGTGCCCTCCTTCCTGCCAAATAAGGATTAAGTAATATATATCACATTTGACTAATAGAATACGTCCAATTCTTTTTTTAGTCGTAGGTATACTTTGAATACTTGAAAATGGCGGATTTTCCAGTAAGCACCGCGACATTCCGTGACTCATGAATTGACATATGACTTATAAGAAGCCATAATGGTACGTCCGAGTCCTAAAATCAATCTGATAGGTAACAAGATATGTAGGCAATCATTGGAAATGAGTAACCTACGCTTGTCTGTAGATACTTCTGTGTGCCCACCCTTTCCTCCCTCCCTTTTGTGTTTGCTTCCCCGGTCGCATCCCCTTGTTGTTTTCCCACATGTCTGGCACTTGTAACTAATCCATATTGTATATGGATGAGAAGCATGAAATATATGATACTCCTTGACGGAGGTAAAAATATGAGAAATCATGTCATGTATGACATAGAGTTGAATTAATTTCAAACAAACAACTGACACTACTGTATAAGCTAGATACTACAGTTATATTTAATAAAATGCCTGATGCGCACCGAAATAGATTATGAGGTTGACAATACGGCCTCTTCCACTGCCTGAAAAAAGTGCTTAGAATAAGAATGGGTTCTGGTTGTCAAATTTTGATATGTATGTCTCTGTTCATATAGATATTGTGAGACATCTCTGCAACAGCACTTGTGAAATTCTGCCCCCCCTGAGATGAGGGTTTGATGTGTCCTGAAGAAAGCCTTCCACATACGACTAATCAGTACAAGAACAAGCAACAGTCTATGTGCCTGTGTAGTATTAAGGCTGGAAACAGATTTACTCCTGTCGACACAATTTAGATGGGGATTTTGTATAAAAGCAAACATGCATGGGCTATTCTAAAGTCAACCACGTGTTACTAACATCACTTAATATATAATGTACTCCATGAATGAACACAAGGACAAAAATTGTTGAATAAGTGTCTCTATAATAACCAGTTTTATGTTGTTTTGATTTGCAAACGTGACCTCTTGGTCTTTTTTATCTATCATAGAACAATAAATATATGATATATTGTTTGTATAAACCTGAGCCCATCATCTTTTTGTATTTGCTAAAAAAGATGTTCCCACAAATGGATGTGGGGTGAGACCTAGTTTTGTCACCTTTGGTGTAGACATCGAAAGGTAGCTTGTTGGGATCCCCTTGTGTTTCCTTAACTCAGAAAGTGAATACCTCCACTCACACCAAAGGGAGAATTCTTGACTGGATTGCCAGTCACAATTGCAACCTCTCCATCACTTCCGTCTCTCCCCAAATATGGACTGACCATCACCTAATCGCCTTCACGCTCAATACTAAAAGACCTACTGCACGTACCCCTCCGCCCGCCACACCTACCTTAACTAGAAAGAAGAAAAACATCACAGCTGATAATATCTTACCCCACATCCTCCCTAATCTTAACTCCTTACCAGACCATACAGACCCAGGCTTACTACAGGAAGAATATAACAATGCCATGACTACCTCTCTTGACAGCATTACTCCGCTAAAACTTAGGAATAGCAAACGTAAAAAGCATCTCAACTCTTGGTTTACAGCTCACCTAAAAAACCTGAGACTACAGAAAAGAAAACCTGGAATCTACCTCCTAATATAGAAAATAAAATTAATTTAATACGTATCTCAACTCAATACAAAAAGGATATCATCATGGCCAAACAAGAAACGTATAACAACAGGATTACACAAGCTAACTCTAGCATGAAGGAGCTCTTCTCCATCCTAAAAGAATTGGAAACTCCAATTGTAGTACAGAATGACTCTATTAAAGACAAAACCTGGTGTACTGAAATTCAGTTGGTACTCACTAACAAAGTGGCCAAGCTCCAAAACAAAATAGCCCTAAAGAAAGCCTTACTATCGGCTCAAACTCAAGCTCCCCCTAGCAAAACACAGAAGCCCAAACCAATAGAACATACCCAATTTAACTTCTCTAATGTCTCAGTTATTGAGGTAGAGAAAACGATTCTTGCACTTAAACCATCCAATAGCAAAGGTGACCAATGCCCAGCTCAACTGATCAAGGACACTGCTAGAGATCTAGCCCCCTTCATCACCAAACTCATTAACGCCTCCTTCACGACTGGCACCATCCCGCGCAATCTGAAGGAATCCTGGGTACTCCCTCTCCTGAAAAAACAAACACTGGACCCGAACATACCCACCAACTACAGACCCATCACCACAGTGCCATTTCTACTAAAAATCCTAGCTAAGGTAGCATACACCCAAATTCAGAACTTCCTTGAGGTGAACCTACTTTAGGCACCCGCCAATCTGGTTTCAGACCACAACATGGCACAGAGACAGCCCTTATCGATTTAAAGGCCCAAATAGACTCACTAAGAGATGAAGGAAAACTAGCACTTCTCCTTCTACTAGACCTTTCAGCTGCCTTTGACTTGGTGGACCACAAAGTCCTGTGCAGTCACTTGGACTCAGCGGCACACTTTTCAAAGGAAGCTATAGTTTGGAAACAGTCTTTCCTTAGTGACAGAACTATGAGGGTCTTCTCACCATCGGCCGCAGCAGACCCGATACCCATTAGTTGCGGGGTGCCCCAGGGATCATATGTCTCACCAACACTCTCTAATATCTTCACCAAGCCACTCTTTGGCGATCTTGATAATCTGGGTATCACCTATACCAACTAAGCAGACAATAGCCAGATTTTCCTACCACGTACGGGGGATTATGGGGAAGATCTGGCTCTGGTGAATAGAGTTTATAGCATCATTCAGGCACGGATGGCTAACCATGAGCTATGTCTGAACGATGACAAAACTGAGCTCATCATCCTGGTCACCGCATCTCGCATCTCAAAACTTAACCTCAATCACTCGGCATTCATTATTGATGGGAATACTATGAAGGTCGCCAGAGAAGTAAAAACCCTAGGCTTTTACCTCGACTCAACCTTATCCCTCACCAAACAGGAAAATTCATCGGCTTCATCTACGGCCTACACATGTAAACTATTAAGAGCAGGAAAACAATTCCTGTCAGTTGACAGTTGCTTAATCCTTTCTAGAGCCCTCATCTTATCAAAACTTGATTATTGCAATGCTCTCTACATAGGGGCAAACAAACAAACCATTAACAGAATACAAGTGCTACAAAATAATGCTCTCAGGGCCGCCCTAAGCATCCCTAGAAGAGCACACATCTCCAAAATAAGAAGGAAACATAAATGGCTTTCGACCCAAGAAAAAATCAATCTCAAATTGGCTTCCCTCATCCACAAATGCTTAAATAACAACACCCCTCGCTACCTAACAGAATGATTTATCAGAAAAAAACGCCATCAGACCGCTAAGAATAGCCAACCCCAACTGTCTTCAATTGCCAAGATTCAAACTGTATACCATTGGAGGATCCAGTTTCCCAGTTAGGGCAGCACAATTGTGGAACTGCATGCCACACACACTCAGATCTGACCAAACCTTTTCCAAATTCAGAAAGAGCACAATCAAATGGCTCATAGAGAAGGATATGTAACCTACATTCCCCTACCGTACTAATGTAGCCCGCATGCATGTAATGTATTTTTGATATAGTTGTGTTAAATATGTAAATATCTGTAAATTACCTCATGTTGTCTACATCTATATGCTACTATGCTTGTTCTATGCTGCTCACCTTCATCCTGTAACGCTGAGGAAACCTGTCTTTACCTTGCTCCTAACTTCTGTAACTAAGCTGTAAGTTCTCTTTTCACCTGCACCCTGATACCTCTGGGTCCGGCGTGCATAACAAATAAACAAACAAACAAACTATATAACTATTCTTATCAGAACCTAAAGAACACATTTTTTTGTGTCACACATGGATCCTGCATCTGCCCTCTACTTTTCAATCTTTTTCTATCTCCCACTCAACTTTCCAAAGTTCTCTTAACATATTCTGCCACAATAAAAAAGATAGCACTCAGATGATACTCAAACAACTGAAATCAACATACAAAAGTGTAACCAGCTACATGTCAAATGGATGGCATCTACCTACATACTATTAAACCCCTTGGGAAAAAAGAAAGAGATCAAGATCACTGGTCATCATCTATTCCTTCTTCCATTCTTCACCTTGCTAGTTTGTCTCCAGTACTTTGCATTCTTCCTTGTCCTTATCCCCATGTTATGATTTTAGGAAATATCATGGACTCTGCCTTGCTGCTGGTCCCTCAGATTACAATAGTGAGGCGAGGATTGTATCATCTAAATACCCTGAGAAGAATCTTTCCTTTCCTAGCATTTCCCAAAACATACTCCCAATGTTTTAATCAACTTCTCAATATTACATTATACAGACAGTGTGTACTTTGGTGCTCTGGTGCATCTAATAGCAAGACTACAGAGAGTTGAACACACATAGAATCTTGTTTGAAGTTCACATTTCTACAGCTCTTTTCTCTTTATATCAGTTCTGAGTATGGAATAGAATTGCCTGCAAGGGCCTTCATTTTATCTTTAAAGCATTTGGAGGGAAGGTCTGTTTTCTTTACATGAAGCTAAATTAGAAAACCACTGATGACCTATAAACCCCATGTTATTCACAGACCTAGATCTAGTAGTTGTTTAATCTATTTCTAAAAAGCATCTGAAGTTCTTATCATTCTCAAATTGAGCACCGCAACTTTGAAACACCTTGCCACCTTTATCAGGCCTGGGGCCAGATTAAAGGAACTTTATACCAGTGCAAGTGCAAAGTTTGCACCAGTGCAAGTGCAATGTTTGCACAATATTAGCACTCGGGCAAAGTTTGCACAATTTTTAAAAACACTGGGACATATAAGAAAACAACTGCAACATGATAAGTACAGTTTCACATGGTATAAGCACCAGTGCGTAAATTGCCCCAGTGCAAAAAGTTATACTTTTCAAATCTTCTTAGTGTATTTCAGCTGTTTGCCCACCCTAGCATAATTATGAATTTTGTCACAATTTCATCGGCCTAAATAATTAGGCTCTATGTTTATTTTGAACCGTGGATGAATATATCATTTTGTATACTTCTCAACTCTCACCTCAAACTAAACATTTCTACCTGACAGAAATTATATTGCTTTCCCTAATTTAACTCAGAATTTAATATGTTCTGATGTGATCTGGTTATTTCATGTTTCCTATCAACTAATTATCAAAATGTTTGACTTCTCCTTGTGACTAGTATTAGGGATTAATCACATACAAGAAAAGGTTGGTTTATGATAAAAGTAGATATTCACAACCAATGAAATAACTCTATTCAAATCCAGCCAAAATGCTATATACACATATTTGAGTCAGCTAGACATTTCAGTTAGTGTTCCGTATTTAACAGCTCTTGAAACATTGCAAGGTATATCCCTGACTGGCCATTCAATCTCCAACATTGATTAGACTCACTGATACAATATGGTACCAAGAATTTATAGCAGACAGAAAGACAGAATCCTGCCCCATCCCTTATGAGTTTATACTTAATGTTCCCTTCAATATTCTCCTTTAACACAGTCTACTCATGACTCTGGGACTCTTGCCAGTCAGGTTTGACAGTTTCCTTAATTATTAATCTGGTGCGCATTTCCGGTTAGTAAATTCAAGGTTAAACAAATTACACTCCATACGTCATAGTCCAACTTGCTCACATCTTGAGTCTATCACACAGCCAAATACCACTATCAGCAATCTCAGCCAATCATTTCGAAACTGCCTCCATGAATATTTTCCTACTAGTACAGATTCATTATTACTCACAATCTTGTTGAATCAACATCTTCCGAACGTTTTCACAAACATTTTCCCCTTGCCTTATCGCTGATTGTATTATTTCAAATCTCTCTCTGTTCATCCCATCCTGTGCCGGTTTTGCCCCTTATACACCCTCTCTCTGTTCTTTGTTTCCACCCAAAGAGGCACCACACAAATGCAGGGTAGTCCGGATGTTCCTGAAGTAGCACAGCTTAACAAAAAACCCAGCAGTCTTGAACAATTTCTCATTCTTTCCTTTGTAGAAAGTCTGCCTTTAGTCAGGGCTAGGAGTCTGTAAAGAATAATGCAAGAGAGCCAAGTTACTGGAACACATTTTATAAGGGTACATGTAATGCTACTTGAAAATTGTGTTAGTAGTCTAATGATAGGCTGTATCAGCCTGGAGGTTCTTAACAGGTTAGCAGGTTCTTAACAGGATGTCGAAGTAAAGCCACCTATGGCTTACCCTACACAATATGACAGATTGTCACGCACTCCACACACTCGCCCCTCAGTGTTCCTAGTGTTCCCCTTGCCTGTCCTCGCACCTTCCCCCCATCCGTCCTCTTGCCCGGTTCCGGGACTCACTTGTGCTTGCCCCGAGTCCCCATGTGCCACCGCGCACGGTATGACATGCTGCCTACTCGCGGAGACGCCCGTTCCATTGGCGTGTCCCTTGGCGATTGCGAGACCGGCTTCTTCTGCGTCACATGACCAGCATCTCCCGCTCACGTGTTTCTAAGTTACGCTCACGTGATGCGGTTGCGGCTCATGTGACCGGAAGGTAATAGGCAGCGCCAGTATTTAAACAGCCGCATCGCAATACTTCAGTGCTTCACAGCTGTTTATTTGGACACCTGTTCGGCGCTACACTTATTCCTTCAGATTACTTGGACATTGACCTCGGATTATTACTACGGACTGCTATTGGATTTCCCCTGGCTTCTGGCTTTTGCTTCATTGTATTCCTTGTTATGATTCACAGACTGCCTTCTGGACATTCTACTTACTTAATCCTTTCGTACTACGTTTCGCTCAGCTTCCTTGTCCGGATTGTGGCATCAGATGGGCCCGGCACACGCATCTCAGTGTCATCTACTGCCCTGCAAAGGGAAACAGCCTTGCTGGGTCCCGGAACCTCCTCTATAGGTGCAGCAGAGACTCCACCGCCACTTATTGGTAAGACCATTCCACTTCCTTGTTGTCTGGTTTGTTATTGCTGTCTTAGGCTTGTTACTTAACCGGTGCTTTCTTTACAGTGGTTCGGGGTTCCCAGAGGTCCACGGTTCTGGAAGATCATCTCCCACCTGTGGCCTCAAAGGTTATACAGAGAGTGATTTAGATTCTCTCTGTGCAGCCCTTGTGGACAGAGGACTCTTCTGACTAAACGACAGTCAAGACACAACAGAGATGAGGCGACACACAAAAAGCCTACCACACAATCATAAGCAAATTATGTCTTAGCAAAGCCTTCTCTGCATTTGACCATTTGACAACAACTGAGAATCTCTTCATTTTATGACTATGATGTTAATGTCTCAGTAATTTCCTGTGGACGCTTTCTTTCAGAACTATGGTTTTCAAACATGTTTCCATATGTGTTTGGTATACCTGTCTAACACCCAGCAAATCCATAACCATTCAGATATTCAGTCTTACCAGTATTTATTCAGAGAGACTCTTTCTCATTCTTAGGATTGACATCTAGCAAGGATGTAGACTCTGTGCTATTTAATGTATAAAATGATGCAGGTAATTCCATCTCTGAAAGAGAAATCTGCTGATCAGATTCCCCTTTCATAAGCTCCATGCCAAAAGCACAGTGTACACCCGTTCACTACTGCATCAGTATCCTGATCTGCAGCATCTGCTCCCCAGTTGCACAGAGCAGGTTTGAAGATCACAAGATGCCCATCTACAACTGCAGTGACGGACAAGTCTCAACAGCAAAGTGGCTGCATTTAAGACATGCATCTCTGTTCCAAAACCCTATAATTATGAATTACTATTCTAGTGTCAGATACATCTTTACCTATAAGTCATGCCTTGGTTATGGTATGGTGGATGATTGTAAATCTTAGAACTATTAAAGCCACAACAGTTTAATATCGCACATATGTCAGCCCAGCTCAGCTGTGAGAGGGTTATGTGCCTTCTTCCCAGACACAGCTGGCCCTGCTGCTTTTAGCAGGACTGCAGCCAGGGGGAATGTCTCTCTTTGTTCTTCTGTGAGTGCAAGTAACATACTACCCAGAAAAATAGCAACTCCACAGGAAGCTGTCCTGGGAACAGGAATTAAAGGGCAGACCAATTCACACAAGGCTTTGTCTCAAACCAGGGTTCTGATAGCTAAAGGCCTTTGATTCTATTATGAAGGTTAGGGGAAGCGTTAGTGTACACAGTGGGAGCTCTTTACAGCTGGAGGAATGATCCATCAATTAGTTTCTTTCAACCTCTTCCTTTCCTTCCTTTCACCTCCACTGCCTGTAGCACACATATATTTGGGTGTGTTGTCAGAAGGCAAAGACAGCTTGCTCTTAAGACAGGGATTGGGTCCCTATAGCAGGCTAGTTTTACTCCAATAACCTGGGGGGTTTGCCTGTAAAATCAGGGGTATCCCACTACTTCTCAGATTCACTTTGGAACAAACATCTAAGAATAATTTTGTTGCATCTCTGTTGGGAGAGTGCCCAAAGCAGAGGTGAGCTATGTTCCCCACTCGCACATTGGGGTGAACCTTTAGCTAAAACAATACTTTTATCTCTGTCAATTACACTGCTGCCCAGGACCTCATCCTGATGAAAGACCCCTGACAATTTGCACCTGCCTACCTTGCTGGTATCCCAAGAACAAGGACTAAACTTGTTCCTAAAACTCCAAAGTGAAACTCAAAGCATCCTTAGAACTAGGCGCTCTCCTCCTCTACATTCCCCTGATCATTTGTTCTGTTAATTAGCCCTTGATCTGCCTGGTTGTTTCCGCACATTGTACTGCCTCCACTCCTGTTGTGTTCCTTTTTCCTTACATGTTCCCTTGGTCATTCGCTCTATTAACTGTGTTTTGTTACTCACGGCTGCTTGACCCTTTGTCTTCTCCTAAAGATGTACCACATTGTTTTGATTGCCTACTTTTTCGCCCTTACTTTCATCTAAGTCTATCTTGAATTGTATTATTTGCCTATTTATATCCTCTGTCTTGTTTATTTGGCCTGTCTGCTTGCACCCTTCCACTGTGTGCCCATCACTAGTGTCTCCTACCCCCACCTTTGTTTCCCCCTCCACTGCCCATTTCCTCCTCTCCCGCTCACCCTTTCCCTCTGCATCCTCTATGGTGTTCTCTGTCTCTCCTATATTCTCTAACTGTTTTTCTATTGACTATCCTGTCCTTTTTACTAAGTCTGATGTGAAGAAGTTTAAGAAGGATATGCTGGTCTCCAACCCAGGCCTCCCTGTCGCTGATACCTACACCAGCCCTTCCTATAGAAAGACCCTCACCGACATCCTCTTTGTCGTTCCCTCGCCAGGCCAATAGACTACACATGCTGTGCTCTCTATTTCCTCCTCTGCCATTAATGTTGGCACCTGGAGAGAGGCCCTCCTGGCCCCACTACATTCCTCTAAGACCATCATTAATGTTTATCTACATAGCACCGTCTTGGTCCAAGGCCCTCAGACCAACCTCCTCCTTTTTGATAGACGCTTCCCGTGCCTCATCAACTTCCTTCCTAATTCTGCTGTCCCTTCTTTCCTTTCTTTGGTTCCTCTGCCTCCTCCACCCTCTGCCACCTCTATGGCTCCTGCTACTTCTTCTCTCGCCGCCCTGTTGCTTCCTTCCTCTGCCACCTCTCTGGCGTCTTCATCCTCCTCTTTGGCTACCATGCCCTCTCCTCCTTCCTCCTCTGCCCACCCTCGGGCTCCTTCTAAACTTCTGCAGGATGCTACTCAGAGCTGTACCCTCCACGGAAGTCTTTCAAACGTGGCATCCTTCTCCACATTAATGCCAAAGTAGGTGAGTGGGCACCGCTTGTTTAATTCAAAAGATTGTCAGTATTGTTCTAGATAATGGTACTTTTTTCTGAAGTGTGCGTGGGGTGCAGCCACTTAAAATTGCCACAGTGTTCAGCAATATATACGATACAAAAAGGAGAGACCAAGGTCAGTTAGCCTTCGTTGTGGGCCGCACACTCTATTACCCACCAGGGGTTTGCTTGGTTTGTAATATATCAATAAGTTCAACATTGCTTGTGTGTCTTTAAATCACTTGTCCATCGGATTATATGTGATAAAGGATTTTATTGAGTAAATTTCAAAGTGAAATTAGTAGCAAAAAGAGAATTGGCCTACGCATTTCGAACCCTAGGTCCTTCATCAGGGTCTTTTATTTTCGCCTGATGCAAATTGTCTAAAAGTAGTCCACATATTGTAAAAAACAATCAAATTAATCAGTGAGTGCAACAACCGAGTTCTATTACAAGAAAACCATGTCATTTACAAAACCTGTTCATATCACATTGGTGTGAATTATAGCTAATTTGGTACAGGGCGCCCTCAACACACACAAGAAATACATTTACATAAAACATATATGAGAAGAAACATATATATATACATTTCAAATGTTAGTTCTTTCTTTCAAACTCTGGCAATTGTCACATTATTCGATAATCAGGCCTTTCCATTATGCGCCCATTCTACTGGCATGCTTATCGTTTATCTTATCTCGCTGTGTGTCCAAAACTATCTTATCATCAATGTGTGTTATTATCCTACTCTTTGGTGGGACCAGTTGCCATGCCTCTTGAGCGCTATGACTGTACACCCAACAGTGAGTGTTATACCATAGCTTAGTAACGCAAACGTGCATAATACTCCTGCCGTGTTTATCATGCAGGACTTGCATAAAGTGCCTAGTTGCACATTGATCTGAATATATTAGCCATGTCTGGCAATATTTGTGTCGCTACTGAGATCACGCAATAATATAGTCACATCATTTGGATGTCATTTTAGTGTCGGTTTGGTGAATTAACTCAATCATGAAAGGGCTGATATGTATTAGCTAGCTAGTTATGGCCTGGGTTTCTCCACAACAACCACATAGGACTCTTTCCAGGAAACTGCTCCTTTGATTCCCTAATTTAGGCCAACATCTTCCTATAAGGAGTAGAACCCGTCCTTGGGAGGTCCTCTGGAAACCGGTGCTTCAAAGACTGTACTGACATAACAAAGACACTCTCACACAAGGGTGATTTGCAATAGGAATACATGGAAGGGGTGGAGTTACAGTTGCACAGAGGAGAAGTTTAGGCTAAGAGAGGGGTTCCAACCTCTTAAATTCTGCTAGAGTCCCCTAAGCATCAAACCACCTCCTGCAGACAAATCACTATGCATATAGCATCAGAAGGGCAAAGGGCACTTGTTAAAGCAGCCTGGATTGGAAACTTTCAAGAGGCTTCATTTGGATAAATCCACTGAAACATTTTGCCTTTATAGGAGGAGGCGGGGGGCAACCCTGCTCTTAGTTGATTCATTATTGGACTACTACCATTGGGACAACTTCCAATGGTGCTAAATGCTTTTTCACCTACCAGGTTAACATATAATTCTGAAATCCATTTGCTGGGCATTAGACAAGCTATTAAAAAGGTTGAACTGGCACAATATGATTTGTAGGATGCAACACCAATTATGAGGCTGCCACATGAGTTGCATAGAAAATGTGGGTTGGTGGGTTTTAAAGACGATTATATAGAATATTTAAAAGACAGTCCATTTATTTGCAACAAGGCATAGAATGACTCCTTTCTTTCATTTTGAAAATCCTATTGTCTTGCAGGTAGGTGAAAATGTATTCTGCTCCATTAGTACCTGCAATTTCCTAAGCATAGGCCAAAGGTCACTAACCATCAGTGCCTTAGGACAGGAGCTCTTGAAATGCAAACATGTTGTTATCAAAATACTAATCAATGTGTTTAGGTTGTTTTTGTGTACAACGAGAAGGCAAACGCAGCTCTCTTCATAACACAGAGAATAGACATTTGACTGAGGGCATTGTAGGAGGGTTACAAAGTAGGCCTCTCTGATGTCAACCCTCGAAGCACATTGCCATATTTTGCATAAAAAGGTGTTAATAGAACCTTTGGTACATTTAAACAAAGAATAGTATTAGTATGAACCACTAGTACACAATAATCAATTGTATCATCGAAAATAGGTTGGGAATGGTTATAAAAATAAAAATAAACGTACAGCAAGTTGTTTTTGTGAGACACCTCTTGCTGTATTCCATCAGTACCTCCAACGTTACCAACGGGGCAGTGGCACATTTGTAAATGTGCATATTTTTTTCAAATAGCACCAGCAGAATTTGTGATTACCTCAAAAGTATTACTGCAAACAATCGGTCTGCCCATTTATAATGACAACAGAAATAGGTTTGGAGAGATGAGATGCTAGAGTTTTTATGGGAGGGCTGAGCCTCGACATTAATTTAGAAAAAAACATACAGACAAACCCATCCATTAACTCAGCACAGGTGGACCGAGTGCAACATACAAATGTATTCTTTTCTCAAATTGTCATCTTCATAGAAAGATATATAATGTGATTAAGACTACAAACATTTAATATAATACACATGGATACACATCCAATTCTCTCTTATCACATTCCAATATAACTATATTATCAATGTAAATACATCCCATTAGTAGTCATCTTTTACTCTGAAACAATTAGCATATCAAGTCATCATGTTGATCTTGACTTTTGTGTCACATTTTCTGAAACATTAACATCAACTAATTGATGTCATCTGTTACTCATTTACTGATCTACAATGGCTTCTAGTCCGTGCAATCTGTACAATGAGAGACTAGAAGTATTAAAAATATACTCAGATTTAAATCCATATGAAACAACATTAGATATGGAAGTGCTATATTGACAACGTTCCAGTTTTATGGACAGGAGCTAAGAATGAACTGAGTTCCTTTACTAATTGGCTGAAAAACCATGATAGAGATCTACAGTTTACAGCCAATTTTAGTAGTATGGAGATCGACTTTTTTAACATTACAATATGGGTGAATCTATTACACAGAACACACCAAGGGCTAAATTTGCTACAGACAATGGGCCTCATTAGGACCCAGGCGGTAAGGGGTTTACGGCGGCGTAAAAAGCGCCGACCCTTACCGCCTGATTCCGAGGTCCCTTAGCACCATGGAGGTTTTAACACCTGCTTTTAGCAGGTGTTAAAATCCATGGCGCTAAGGGACCTTGTTGTTAATTACGCCACCGTAATTTACGGTGGCGTAATTAACGCCTTCCCCACTCCCATTATGCCCTATGGGGCAAAAATGGGAATGGGGAAGGGTAAATGGGTTAATGGGGACTTACCACCCCACTCACCTCGGAATGGGGCGGTAAGTCCGCCAACCACCATGGCGTAAACATAGTTTACGCCATGGTGGTAAAGGTACGACCCAGGCGGTAACTTACCGCCTGGGTCGTAATGAGGCCCAATAAGTCTTTCATACTATCCAACCGTTAATGTTAAACGTTTTACCACAAAAGTACGGTGGCGGAGAAAAAATTGATTGCTTACGACAGCAAAATTACTCTTATACTATCTTGCACACTCCTACAGAATATCCCTACTGGAAGAACACTCTGTCCCTATCCTTATATGGGATCTCTCCCTGGGCAGCGGGTGGTGTGCCACCTATCTAAAAAAGATAGGAAAAAGAATATCCCTGTCGAACCTTCATTCATACATCAATATAGTACAAAACATAAAAGTCAGGTTAAGGTCAATGAAACACTTAATCTAGGGAGAACCAGTATCATATCCTTATGTCTCTATCATGGTGACAGTGTCCTATTCAAGTCTGGAATTTACATCTGAATTTCATTTACCAGTTTACAGGGATGGCACTGATCACTGAGGACCTTATTCTGATAGGGGCTTAAAAACTGTCTCTATAGATAGAAGCTGTCAGGACTTGAGGGTAGCATGGAGTATAAATACTTCTGTCCCTAAGCAACCAACAGTGACATACAAGATACTCGCTGTTCGAGGATTAGGGCCACAGGTGGCAGGAATAGGAACAACAGGTCCTCCGAGTGCCTGCTGTAAGGAAAACGAGCAGGGTTAGGTTAATGGCCAATGCAATTCTCTAAATACACAATCAGGGGTACCAATAAAAGCACCTACCGGTAGATGGAAGACTGGGCAGTGCTGTAGGATGTATAGATGGTCAAGGTATTCTAAATGAAGTTCTCGTTCCCTCAGTGAGCTATGTGGAATATAAGGAAAGGGGGTGTACCTGATGATAAGGGTAGCCCCTGTAAGCTCACAATCAGCACCTGTGCAATATTGTGGAAGAGCCTGAGGTCCGGGATCTATGAAGTACGTGGTTGCAGAAGCAAAAGGTCCAGAAATCAAGTCTGGTCTATGAAGGACCCAAAGGAAGCACCAAACAGTCCGTGGAACAGTCTGTGGTCGTAAGCCAAGGAATCAAGATGTGATGTAGCAGTAAAGGGTTAGGCAAAAGCAATCCAGAAAACACAGTCCATGGTCAAAGTTTCAGTAAAGCAGAATCCAGAAGTTCAGAACGCCAAACGCCAAAAGATCAGCTGAGAAGCAACGATTGCAGGGAAAGCCGCCATTTTTATGACGTGGCTGCGTGGTTACGTGATCTTGATGCGAGCATCATGTCGCGGGATCGCATTGCATGTTGCCATGGAAATGGACATGAAGCAGTCTGCAATGCCATGTCAGGTGATTGTCGTCCTCATAAGGAGCTCCTCCTGAATCTCGTTACTACGGGCGGTGTCCAGTCAACTGGTCGACAACAAACTGGTCGACTGCAATTTGGTCGACACCATTTGGTCGAATGCCAAATGGTTGAATTTTTTTTTTTTATATATATATATGTGTTTTGTGGGTTTTCGTGTGGGGAAAAAAAAAAAAAAGAAAAAATTCGACCATTTGGCATTCGACCAAATGGTGTCGACCAAATTGTCTGTCGACCAAATGTTTTCGACCATTTGACTGGTAACCGGCCCTGTCACTCGTGCATACAAACGCCATGGGAGTTACCATGAGCGACGAAATCCTGCCCGGAATCTTGGCGGCGCACCTCCAGACCTCCGATGCTGCAGGTGAGCAACAGGACACCCACAGGGGTGTGCTGTCTGGTTTTTTGTGAGGGGCCAAGCCCGGGACACAGAGGGCATACTAAGAGGGGTCTGTGAAGGAGACGATGTGTGCGTGACAGAGGCTTACTTGTTAGAGGCTACCAGAGCTATATAACACTAAAAAATCTGTTTATAAGCGTGTCCAAATAGCATGTCTGCGGACATCATCTTCAGCATGAGACCAGTCATGCCGGATGGGGTCGACCGGTTTCGATGATGTTGGCTGCTTAGATCATCGTCTTCAGGACCAATCAGATTTGATGGAATCTAATTCTTGTTGAATTCTATGTAGTAATTCAATAGATGCCTCCACTTCCTGCCGAGAAACATAAGGTAGAGGGCAGGGGGTAATTATCCCCCCTGAGGTAATCTAGTAGACATCTGGCTGCAGGTTACTAGTGTGCACATGCCTTAGATTTGATCTATTTAATAGTGGTGGTGCTGTTATTAAAAGGAACTAAATGCAGTATCCTTGTACACACCAAACGCGTGCAAGGTGGGTTGAAGGGGAAAAGGGGTGGGAAAGTGGGGGCTTTTTTATCATCTATGCCTGTGGTCAAGAGTCCATAGGTGTATCGAATCCCTCGGTCACCTTTTGTCCGTGTAGGTGAATGTGTTCTACACCACCTGCTTGCTTGTAGTGGTAGAGACATGAGGCACTCATCCATCTACATACCCTCAAGTCGTGTAGTACCTTCCTACCACGATACTGGCGGTTGTTGTGTCTAGTCTTTTCCAGCTCTGTAGCCCTCTTGTTGTCCAATCTGTACAGATGTGTACATATATATCTTTACTCATTAGCCACAAATGCCTGGGTTAATAAATAGCCTGCAATTACTTAATAGTTTCTACAGTAATCATCGCTTACCTTATGTTACTAATATAGTGCTTGCAAATGACGGATTTGTATGTTATACTCCGTCTAGGCTGAGATTAGCTGGGCTCCGCAGCAGCAGCTGGAACGCTTGTCTCAATGTGCGTCCTATAAGAAAATGGAAGGACATGCCTTAATGCCTCGGACCATACTGGTGTCCAGACTTCAAAGATTGAGCATTCTTTTGTGGAAAAATGAATCAATTACACCACATATTAAAAGTTAAACCTTTCATAAGCCAACTGATAGGAACTGTCTACCACTTTATCCTAGCTTCCAATCAAAACATGTACGTCATAACCTCCCCTTTGGGCAATTCTTAAGGTTAAAAAGGAACAGCTCAGGCATACAACCAAGGCGTTAAGGGTTTAACGGCGCCGTCGGCGCCGTTAAACCCTTAACGCCTGATTACCATTTTAAAGCCTGCTTTTAGCAGGCGTTAAAATGCAAGGCGCTAACCCGCCCTCTGGAGCAAAAATGGGAATGGGGAAGGGTAAATGGGGAATGGGGATTTATCGCCCCACTCACCTTGGAATGGGGCGGTAAATCCGCCATCCACCATGGTGTAAAGGTGATGAAGGTGAGAAACTGGGTACTAAACTAACTACATGAGGATACCCAAAAAGATTGATTCATAGGTCATTTAAGTAGTGCCTAATTTGTAAAACAATAAGTGCCGGGGCTCACATATTTACTAACATGCCCATGACATGTCAGGATGGGCAGCTCCCTACCCACTGTTGCCGCCACTCATGGCTGCTCCCCATGCTGGCAACATATATTGGGTTTAAACTGCAACTCCCACCAGTGTAGTGTGGTTGATGGATGTACTCACTACAGCAGATGTGTGATTTACAAATACCAATTGACATACACATAAAAGAACATATTTGTGTCTTGAAATTAGACAAATGTTTAAGTGTGTCTTTAAACACAATCATCATTTACATTTTGCTCTGATTCTATGGGTATTTATTATGTGACTGGCAGTTAAAATAATAAAGATGCCAAAACCAAATTATAATCGAACTGAGTCTGAGACAATAAGTTCTGGGGCTCCAAAATAAGTGCCAGGGAAACATAATGACAGGGAAGCACTTTTGGAATACAGCAATGCTCACAAAAGTAAACATTTTGGATAGTGTGGAATTTGCAAGCACATTCTCAGATTTGTTGAACAAGATCAGTAAAATCATACAAAACAATGGGGAAATACTAGAAGGACAAACTGCCAGTCTACTCCAAAAGTAATACCGTGCGCAGCGTGTTGCGTGTGAGGAGGTGGTTCGCTGCATTCTGCTATTGCAGTTTTTTTACTGTGCTCATTACTGAGGAGGAGGACCTTGTCATTTTTAAACTAATCCATGGAGCGGAGCGAGTCGGAGTTAGCAGAGTTTTGCCAGTGTTTCTGGTGGTTTCCGTTGACACTGTAAGCACTGTTAACTTTGCACATTATATAATACAAAGCCAGGCGTGCTAACTTTGAACCGCAATCAAAATAATGAATTTCAAGTAAAGTGAACCCCTATCTAGCTGCAATAAACCCAAAAGCACTAAGTGCAGCACGGGTGCGGTAACCCCCTGAAACACCGATTCACCAGCGAAACGGCAGAGCAGCGTATCAGTGCACTCGAATTCCAAGCAAGTTAGTGCTGTTACTAAGAGTACTTTACTCCAATTGACGGGAAAATTACTAAATAAAAATGAAATTGTTAAAAAACATCAGCATAAACCATATAATAAAATGCCAAACACACGCTCACATAAAAATGCAACAGAACCTTCTAAGGTAACAGGTACAAAAGATGGAATGCAACTGGGTTCAGCGAAAATAACTGGTGCTATACCCCGAGGAACAATTACATAATTCTTTCACCATGAGGTCGGTCCAAGTACCAAAGAACATGTGCTCTGAGGGCAGGAGCAAGGAGGTCGACCTGCGACAGCCAATCTCGAACTTTCTTGCAAAGATTCTGGCAGCATTGATAACAGTTCTTTGCTTGACAGGTCTTATTGACTGCACAAAACTCTACAACCAGGATTTTTTCAGATGCAAATGCAAATGGATACAAATACATTATATCAATAT
Organism: Ambystoma mexicanum; assembly: GCF_040938575.1. Taxonomy (NCBI): domain Eukaryota; kingdom Metazoa; phylum Chordata; class Amphibia; order Caudata; family Ambystomatidae; genus Ambystoma; species Ambystoma mexicanum. The sequence goes on from NC_090924.1 coordinate 27,177,826, forward strand.
GTCCAGTCTGAGCAAAATCCCATTCCTTCTCTACCAAGTCAACCACCTGCAATATTACATTCTCCTAGAACGCCTACTACGCCAGAGCTGTACCCATCTACCGAAGATCCAGAGCCTTTGGAAATCTTCTAAACTACAAATACCAATTCTAATAGTCACTGTCAAATTGGGAACGGAGACACCAAATTGTGGTTAACATTCTACTGAAGTTATGTGGCACTATTCTTCAAGAATTACATTTACAGAGCAGTGGCTGACCAGATTAAAGAAAAATCTGTAGGGTAGTTTAATAGTAGGAAGGCCATAGCGAAATCGGCCAGGATTCTGTTGTCGACCTACCATGTTTTTAACTAGAAAACAGCCGAGAATGGCCAAACGTCGATCGCATGGACAAACAAAGTCTAATAAAGGAGACAGACGTGTGAATCCATTACCACTTACGGGTTCCTGTCCGATTGAACCCTTTAACTCAACTATAAATTTGGAACCTTGTCCTAAGAAACATAAAACAAGAATAGGGAAGCCAGATGCAGGAAAAGGATACAAAGAGATTTTGGGACCCTAACTAGCTTGCCATTAAAAGATAAAATAACTACTTTCATTGAGTAAATAGGGTCAGATGACACTGGAGGCTCACTAGAACCATTGCCGAACGACATGAGTAAGCCTACTGGTGCCCTGGTCATAGAAGCAGTGGTATGAGGAAGTGCAGTCACAGACCTAGGGACCAGTGATATAAAGGAGATACTTAACCCAGTCCCAAACATACAACCTCTGGTGGACCCTAAAACATTTAAAATAGCTGCCGATCAGATTGGCAAAACCCCAAAATTAATCAATCGTAGTTACTTGATTCACATCCTTCAGAGAGTCTTTTTCCTGAGCGTTTTGAACTCCACTGACTTTGAATTTGTGGAACCCCTACAAAATGTCAGCAGAAATGCATCCCACATACACTATCTCCTGCCAGAAATTGCGTTTGTGCTACACACTAGACAAAGAAATCACTAGAGAAGTTTCTAATGGGTGATGTGTGAAATGATATGATACGATAGGTTATTGATAACGTGCTTAATACCCAGAGGTTTCTATGGGGACCCAGGGATCAAAACTGAGCTATTCTCTCGTGTGTTGTAAATTCTAGGTGTGAGAGGCCTACAGTCAAAGCCGCTTCTCGGTCATTGATAATGAAGACGAAAAGAGATGGGCTTGGCTGAAGGGTGTTTTACGCACACAGGGAATTGTACCGAAGTGAAACATTATAATTGAATTTTGGAATACAAGGGGAAACTCGCATCTGTTGACAAGGAACGGTTCTATAAAAATGTTAACAGAACATGACATTTTTCTCTTACAAGAAACCTCGTTAACCTCAACCATTGTGGTAGATGGGCTTGAGATATACAAAGTATTGGCAAATAAGGGCACGCAGGGAAGGCCACTTGGTAGTCTAATTATTAGTTTTTCCGACGCCTTCAAATCTAAAATATTGCTCTTAGTACTACCAAATGGAAATGTGATGGCAGTTGAAGTGCAAATGGGAAATGCTAATATCGATGACAGAATAGTTATCATCAATGTGTATGTGCCACCAGATATTTGTAACGTTGATGAATTTTACAAAAATATAGAGGAGATTCTCTCCACATGAGAAGCTGGGGTGGGAAAAGATGCCATCTTGGTAGGATGTGACCTAAATGCTAGGTTTACAGACCAAAATAAGTGTGATAAGTATAAACATGTTGCAAGTGAAAGTGTTATGTTGTAAATCAATGGAAATGGTAAAGAAAATTGATGGGTGACGTTCATGCGTGATTGGGAGATGATTTTATTGAATGGTATCGCAAAGCGTGACATTGCAGGACAACTGAAAATGACCCCCTAATGTCCCAGTGGACCCTGACCTTACACAAGTGTGGCCAGTGAGGATTAACCCTAACCTGATGGTTGAGGCCATAACTAAACTGAAAAGCTCTAGAGCACCAAGTCCTAACGGATTGTCCAATTTTGTAATAAGGAACTCAACTGAAATATGGGCATTTATTTGCTCTGTATTATTTTTGAACATCTGCATTACGCATCAAATACCAGCATCTTAGCAGCAGTCTGTATTGGCCCCAATCTACAAAAAAGGAAATGGGAGACTCCCGGACAAATACAGGCTGCTATCAATGCTCGTTGTTGGTAAAGACAGTCCTTCCCTATATGTAACTTTTGTGGACTTCAATGCCGCATTCGGCCGCTGGACTGCGAGATATTGTGGAATAAGTTACATGAAATTAGTTGCCCCAAATGGTCAATATATGCAATTCAGCTTCTACATAATAACACCCAAGTTTGAGTCAGTCTGGATAACGAGGGGAGTACATTAGGGCTGATAAGTATATGCAGGGGAGTCAAATAAGGATGTGTGCTGGCTCCCATGCTATTTAGTCTTCATCTTGTGGACCTCCCGGTCCACCTTCTGGAGAGGTCAAATTGCCCTCCAAAATTGACATCTCAAGCTATTGGGAGCGTGGTGCATGCGGAGGATTTAGTTTTGTTCAACCACACACTTACTGGCATGAAAAACATGCTAAACGAACTTCCTGAGTATGCGGACGAAAACAAACTTAAGATAAACATCACAAAAACCAATTGTATGCTCCTAACAAGTAAAAAAATTTACAAGACAGATATTACTACTGATTTGGGTAAGATTGAATACCTAGAAAATTATATATACCTGGGTATTGAAATTAACAACAAGAATACATATTCAGGTATAATTGAGGCCAAAATGAGGAATGCATGCCAATTGATGTTTCTACTCCGGAAAAGTCAGTATATACGATGCAAGGGAACCTGACATTTTATAAACAATGTTATAGTCCCATAATTTTGTATGGGTTGGAAGCCATGCTAATGAGTGATCTCAGATGGTTAGACCATCTGGAAGGTAGGTACTTGCGAAGGGCACTAAGCCTACCGGCTGCTACTCCCAAGGAGTACTTAAAGCTCAAATTTGGTGTAGTGTCTTTAAGCACCCAATTGCTTAAGAGACGAGGGGTCTTATACGTGAAGTCAAAAATATCGCTTATATGCCCACTATTAAATGAGTTGGCCAAGAATTCTGTACGTGAACAGAGCACAGGTGAGAAGAACTTTGAGACTTTAAACTTTGAGTTCTTCCATTCTATTGACTAGATGCACAGGTCTGAAAATTGGTCTAATTGTGCTTCATTAAAGGCCTCTCTTTTTAGTAAGGCTAATAAATGGGATTGAATTAGAAATGTTACCAACCTGACAAGCCCACATAATAATGGCCTAGTCACTCAGGTTATCATCGGTTACATGAGGCTGCAAACTTATCTCCTCTTTAGCCTAGCTTTGCAGTACTTCACCTTATGTTAAGCCTGAGAATTAACCAATTGCTGATATTTTTAAGACTCACAAATGGCAATTCCTTAAGAGTTGAGGCTATGTCGGATATTTAAATCCTCTGAACATTTGGAAAATGCCAGACACGTCATGACAGAGTGCAGTTTGCTTGGGTCTGCTTACATGTGCTTATTATTATGAATATATCATATCAGATGCCTTTTGGGAATATTGTTTAAATTCGGATTCAACTCAAATGCACATTGCACTTTATTCAGTTTGGAAATTAATAGAAAAACGTTTGTGTACTAAGATATTGTAGAACTTAAACTGGTGCTGTTGAAAACAGACCAGGTTGAAGGGAATCCTGAAATTTTATGAATTTTCATGAAACTGGAGAATCCTGATGTGAGTTCCCTAAAAGTCAAGACACGTTGTAAATTCCAATTTGAGAAATTATTTTAAATAAGTGTTAAAATATTGTATTCTATACAATAGTTGTGTTTGTTTGTTTTAATGTTTGTTTTAATGTTTTAAATGATTCATATGCCAAACACCCTTAATTGTGTGTGGAAATAGTCAGAAGTGTTTTATATCACCAACTACAAGATAGAAATCATCCAAACCAAGAAATAAGTTTACAATGAAAGAATCTCCAAAGCATGTGCCAACACTAAGGAACTATTTGTGATTCTGCGAAAATTAGAATCTCCCATACCTCCACCGGATAATGTACTCAAAGATAAGCAATGGTGTACCAACATTCAAAATGCCTTAGCAAATAAAATAAAAACACTGCAAACCAAAATTGCAATAAAATAAGCCTTACTTGCACTCATGGAAACTCCTATTATTTCCTCTCCTATTAACAAACCCAACCTAGCACCATATAAATTGTCTAAGGTATCCATTCAGGAAACTGAAAAAATCATTGCCTCACTAAAGCCATCAAATTGCAAAGGCGACAACTGCCCTGCCCAATTAGTTAAGGATGCAGCCAGAGATTTGGCCCCCTTTATCTCTAAACTCATCAACGCCTCCTTTCTGTCTAATACCGTCCCAAGCAGCTTAAAAGAATCCTGGGTTCTACCTCTTCTTAAAAAACAAACCTTAGACCCCTCTATGCCAACAAACTACAGGCCCATTACCACAGTCCCATTTCTCCTGAAGATAATAGATAGAGTGGCCTATGTTCAAATTCAAAAGTACCTTGAGACCAACCAACTATTAGGCTCTCGCCAATCTGGGTTCAGACCCCAGCACGGCAGAGAGACTGCATTAATAGACCTTAAAGCCCAAATCGATGAGCTTAACGACAAAGGAAACACAGCTATGCTACTCCTCCTTGATCTCTCAGCGGTATTTGACTTGGTGGACCATGGTGTACTATGCAAACACATAGCATCGGCCGCCCACTTTTCAAGTGAAGCTATAGCCTGGGTCCAATCATTTCTTGCCAATTGAAGTATGCAAGTCTTCTCTACTTCAGCATCTGAAGACCCAATCCTGACAACATGTGGAGTCCCCCGGGGCTCATGTGTCTCACCAACCATGTATAATATCTTTACTAAGCCTTTATTTGACATATTGGACAGGCTGGGTGTCACCTACACCAACTACTCAGATGACACTGAGATCCTCATTCCCTTTTAGGGCAATTTCACTTCAGATACAGCCTTAGTGAATGCAATTTACATCCTCATTCAGGCATGGATGGCAAACCATGGCCTCTGCCGGAACGACGATAAAACAGAGATCCTGATCCTTGGCTCAGCCAACAACTTTAAAAAACTTGACACCAACTACAGCGCCTTTAACATCAACAGCAATATAATTACAGTTGCTACATAAGTGAAGACTCTTGGCTTCTACCTGGACTCCACGCTTTCCCTAAAAAAAGAAGTAAATTCCCTGGCCTCATCCACTGCCTACACTGGCAAACTTATTAAAGCATGCAGACCCTTCCTCTCACTAGCAAGCTGCATTATTTTAGCCAATTCCCTCATCCTATTTAAATTGGACTACTGCAATACACTGTATGTAGGAGCTAATAAATACATCATTACAAACTTCAAACATTGCAAAATAATGTGCTCAGAATGGCCCTGAACCTCCCTACTAGAGAGCATATATCTAACACCAGAAGAAACCACAACTGACTAAAAATCAGCGATTGGATCCTTTTCAAAACTGTTACATTAACCTTCAAATGGCTAAATAATGCAGCCTCCACATATCTGAAGGAAAGAATAACTAGAAAGTCCTCTGCTGGAAAACTTGAAGCTACAGTCTAAACAGTTAATCTAGCTAACAAATATATTCCCAACTTTTGGAGTGCTTGTTTGAAAAGCAATGGCAAAGCCTAAGTAATCAAAACGTTTCTAAAAGTTGCCAAACTTTTAAAAGGGAGTAAAGAGGTTCAAGTAAGTATTGCTACAAATCACCGGCCCCCTACCCCAATTCTTTGCAGGACTTGGCAGGTCGATGAATAGGGTGCAAGGTCACTTTTCCCACCATCAGTCTTAGCCCTTGATTCCCAGAGGTTACAGGTTCTAGCAGCTCTCCAGTCGCTGTCTAATGCTGGCACAAGGTCTCCCAGTTGAAAAATGCAGCAGAACTCAATGCAGGGCCTGTCTCAGGGCAAGAATGGATGCAGATAAGCAGTTTCAGGTGATCAGCACTGCTGCACAGTGACTCAAAGGGATTAACTTTCCGCGGGCAGATTGTCTCTCCTATCTCGGGTCCCCTTGATGCTAGGACCATGACATTTCACAGAAATAAGTCTGGTTGTACCAGCTGAAGATCTCCCAAGTTTGATGCCTCAACTCGGAACAGAGATGTCAGGGAATTCTGAAGACTGCCCCTTTCCCTGAATCAAAACCTAATTTAAGGCCTAGTTGAGGCATGTCTTATTTGAAAGGTGTTTCATCCAGTTCTCTTGGCTCTGAAATAATAATATTGATTAGAGTGCTGGATTAACAGCTGACAGAGAACAGTTGAATGTTGGATGACTCGCTGCAAATGAGGAGTCCGGTCATTTCCATCGAGCAGAGCATAGTCCTGTGCATGCAGAGATTGCCAATTGTTACCCCGTCATCTCCACTGCCCATCAGCTGTGGGCAGAAGTTTGTGCCCACATACTTGCCCACATACGTGCCCACATATGTATTAGGGGTTCCAGGTAATTGTGTCAGAACACCAAGTGTGCACTACTTATCTTTAGCTGGTCATTCTTGACTTACAGTGGTGCATGTTTTGCAATACAGGAATTGTCGTTTCTTAAACTCTTAAATGCCAAAGATGAGGTATCTCGTCCTTGACATTACGTTTGCAGTGCCAAGGACGAGATAGCTTGTCCTTTTTGGCATTCTGTTTTGTGGGTCACACAAAACTGAAATCCGACCCCCGGCCTATGTGAGGAGGAGGTTCATCTTCACGCGGGTTGGATTTCGGTCAGTTTAACATCAGTTTAACATCAGCATGCATAATTGACGTGAAACTGAAAGTAATTATCACTGTGGCAGCCATTTTGGATGCCTCAGTGCAAAAAAAAGGTGAGTTTCCACCATTATCTCCCTCGATCTACGGCACTATTGTGCCTTTCAGATCGTGGGAGGTGTTGTTGGAAAGGGGAGACTCTCACCTTTCCAACAACACCTTTTTTGAAGCCTTGCTGGCCACGGATTGCTCGATCCACGCCGAATAATGCCCACTAGACCACCAGGGATCTGTTTGTAAAGTGGGGGTTGCTTACATTGTACGTGGCCCTCTCCCCCATCCCCAAAAGGATGGGGCAACATGTATTGGCTTTTCTCCACCAGGGAGTTCCGGCAGTGTGCCAATACCCCCCGAAGGGAAATGTTGTAACGCAGCCCAGCCAGAACTCCAGGACGGTAGGAAGTGATGTCCCCGACCTTGGACATCCATTTACCATGTATGTGTACCGTCCCCAAGCACAGCGGCTGTGCCAGGGAGCCCCTGTCAGGGTCCCTTTCCTTGCTCTGTGGCAAATTATGTAACGCAGCCCAGCCAGTGTTCCAGGATGGGCGAGGGTGATGTCCCTGGCCTTGAGGGGCTGTCTCCAATGTGGTTTGACCGTCCCCAAGCTCAGCAGTGGTTCTGGTGAGCCCCGGCAGGGTCACCCTCCATTCCCAGAGGTAAATTCTGTAACGCATCCCAGCCAGACCTCCAGGATGGTCGGGGTGATGTTCCTGTCCTTGGCCGGCTGTCTCCCATGTGGATTGATCATCCACAAGTGCAGCAGCAGTCCCAGAGAGCCCCGGCAGGGTCCCCAAACTTTTCCAGAGGGAGAAGGTGCAATGCAAGCCAGTCGGAGGTCCAGGATAGTTGGGGGTGATGTTGCTGGCCTTGGATGACTGTCTCCCATGTGGGTCGACCATCCCCGAGTCCAGTGGGAGTTCGGGCAGGGTCCCCATTCTTCCCCGGAGGGAAAGGCCAGAGCTCCAGACAGGGCTTTGGGATGGTTGACCCACACAGGAGAAGGGTCTGCAAGGCCAGAGTCATCACCCCCGACCACCCTGGAGGTCTGGCTGGGATGCATTAAAGAATTTCCCTCAGGGAAGGGATGGGGACCCAGCCGGGGCTCCCTGGGACAGCCGCTGCACTTGGCGCTGGTCGCCCCATATGGGAGACAACCCACCAAGGCCAGGGACATTACCCCTGACTATCCTGGAGCTCTAGCTGGCCTGTCTTGTAGATTCTCTCTCTGGGAAAGGTTGGGGACCCTGCCAGTGCTCCCTGGGACGACCGTAGAACTTGTGGACGGTTGACACTTTTTCTTTTCCACCGAAGTAGGTGCACCCACACATGTGAGGTACTATTTATGTTGGGACACATGTGGGAATGCGGGAAGGTAGGACATGTGGTGTTGGTAGCGTGTTTCGGTGGGTGAGCAGAGGGAAATGTTGGAAAATTGTGTTTTTAGCACCAAATTTCGGACATTGCTGGGGATTGTGGGTAATACATTCTGGGGCGATTCACGCAAATCAGACATCTGTGGATTCCCACGGGTGTCTTCTTTTTGGAAATGTATGGGGTTCCATGTTTTCCTTAATGGCTGCAACTCCCCAGGCCCAAATCTGTAGGTTGTCCACATGAGCAAAATTCCTCAAAATTTGCTCTGCATAAAGGTTTGAGGTTAAAAGTGGTTTAGCCTTTTCCCTTTGTGACCAGGAACGTGGGAAGGTAGGACATGTGGTGTTGGCGGCGTGTTTCGGTGGGTAGGCACAGTTAAATGTCCAACAATTGTGATTTATTCACTAAATTTGGGATTTTGCCGGGGGTTGTGGGTTATAAATTCTGGGCCGAATCACACAAGTCAGACCTCTGTGCATTCCCACTGGTGTCCTCTTTTCAGAAATGTATGGGGTTCCCTGTTTTCCTTGGTGGCTTCGACACCGTAGGCCCAAATCTGTAGGTTGTCTCAAAATCTGCTCTGCCAAAAGAGTTACCAGTGGATTAGCCTTTTCCCTTTGCGTCAAGATAGGTGCACCCACAGATATGAGGTACCATTTTTGTCAGGACACCAATAGGAACGTGGGAAGGTGTGACATGTGTTGTGTTTGTGTGTTTTTCATAACATTTCGACACACTTGCTGCTGACGTTTGTCACACAACCCTTTCATTTGTCAAATCTGACCTACATTTAGTCACTGCTTTAGGCAGTGTACACTTTTGTAACCTGCACATGTCACCTACGTGTTAAAAGGTCTGCCTGTGCTCTTTCAAAAAATGTATGCTTGCCCTTTCTCACCACATTCGTTTTCCTTATTTACACATGCTAAGTACATCTATTTAGGGCGTAAGAATAAAAATCCTCTGTACCATGGCTCAGTTTTTGGCTTGTGGTTTTGCTTGTTTTGTAAAACATTACGAGAAATGTGTGATTTCCTAACTGGAAGATTCGGGAGAATGTAGCGGAGCATTGTTTTTCTCAAAATTCACAGAAGCCATGGCCTTACCGGGCCAACCATGTCCACCACAAATCTTTTTTTTCTGTCATTTTCCCAATTTTTCCCCAAACTATGACATTTTTCCCTACATAGTTGTTGCCTGACCTGCGCAAATCACCCCTACCTCTCACAAAATGGCTGGTTAGCATATCAAAATATGTTTTTTTGGTTCCCACTCAACCTGTTCTTGAAAACTCATGGCAGTTAAGGGGTGCCATTTTGTTTAAATAGATATGGCAAACAAGTAGTTTATCTTCATTATTTCTTAAGAAGACATGGGGTAGTCACATTTCGGACCAACATAGTGTCAGTTCCAAAGCAGATGCATGGGTTAAGTGCTCACCTGACATGGGGCATGCCTGGTCTCCACACATTTGAATCATGGCAGAAACGGGTCTGCCCTTCAGCCTGAAGCGAAGTATGATACACTGAGTACAATTAACTTGGATGATAACACAAACACAACATATTATCAACGCGGTTAGCAGTGGGGGGAATGCTGCATGGAGTGCAATATAAACATCTTGTTTAAAAAATATATGTCTTCCTTGCGACCCCACTGACATCAACACCCAGCTCTCCTACGCTGCTGTTCACTTTCTATCAATGCGAAAGAACCAGATAACTTTGTAAGGAATGTTCACTTGCCTTGTACGCGTTTTGAAAATGAGCAGGCATCTTTATTTTACTCACTGTTTTCATCTTTAACTACCCTGCTCCGATTTCGGAGTACATAACCGAGGACCAGAGTGTACTGGGCAGCAGTTAATGATTGTGGTTTTCGAGCATTACATCACATCACAAGACACAAGTTGTCCCAGTTGAACGTCAATTTGATGCAACTGAAATCATATGTATCGGCAGTGACACCAAAAACACAGTAAATGAACAAGGAAGCATTGTCTGTAGCTCGACACATTTGTATACATAAAAGTTGTGACTGATTGTCGAATTGACTGCTGACAGTGTCCCAGTTTCTTTAATGAGGGAATTTGACTGCCGTTTATGGGGCTATGGCAACAGTAAATCACAATTGGTCATTGATGGTCCTTGACAGTGTCAAGGCATAGTTGACAGGCACCTGGTCTAAGGGTCAGTGGCTTTAAAAACCCAGCAAGTGCAACAGCTGTCTGTTAAGAAGAGTTCCTTGGCATTTGATTGCTAATACGCGTGTGGAGAAACATGTTTGGGAAGAGAGCCATATATTTAATGGACAGTTTGACACACCCATGTGGCCAATTTATTTGTACAGTGGCGTGCCTGAGAAGAAGAACATGCTGGTTCGGGGCCGGAATTCCCTTCGGTTTCCGCAACGGGCACATTTAATCTACAAACAAATGGTTCACTTCACAGTGTCATTAATCACAGCTGAGCGTAGTGTCTTTATTTGGAGCTCTTTCCGACATCCGATGGGGTAAACGAATGAATTGGACCACAGGTCCCTTTTGTCTCTGCTCCTCTCTTCCCCTTCCAATCCTAGCATTCGTCAGCCCTATCGATTCCTGCACAGCCGTCCACCGCTATTAATGCCATGCTGTACGAAGTCAGTTGTACCTTCTCTCTAAACTTTTAATGTGCCTCTTCAATTTGCAATTGATCAGTGTTGTATGTTTACTTCATTGTAACGTCCAATGATTTGACTTGAGAGTTTACAAAATCCGCTTCATATGATTTCGCATAGAACCCAAAAAGAAGCCTTACCCTCAGAGAATCGCATGTTCCTAACATCTAGATGCCTTAAAGAAAACGTTTGCACAGAGTCACTAATGGTCAGCAAAATCAACCAACCTTAAGTGCATGTTATCTCCTTGTGTTGATAATTACATTTTCCTTGAATTGGGCTACATTTACATGTTGGTCCAGGTGTCTACAGTTGCATTGATATCATGGCAAATATACTTATCTTCAAGGGTTACCAAAGTGAGGCCATCACTGCAAGCATAGAGCAGAGCATTTATTTTAAGTTGGGGCCTGCGTTTTTCATATCCCTGCGAACTGTCCTTCTCAAAGGGGCCTGATTTACAAAAGCATTTGTCAAAGGGAAAACCATGTTGAAAAATGCTATGCAAATATGCCCTCAAGCCTCCCAGAAATCCACGTCTGGCACTTAGGAAAATCACTCGCCAGTCCGTGATCCTTGGTGCACAGTGTGAACAGTGCATTTTCTAAGGAGAGAGATGGAGGGAGAGAAAATTAAAGAGAAACAAAGTACTTATGTTCACAGAGCTTCAATCATCCGTCTTCCCATGTGCAACGCTTTGCTTTACTATGTTGTGATGTTTGCAACTTTGAGCAATGCTTGCCATGTTATATCGTGCTTGTGTCGTCTCACTACGACTGTGACATGTTGTAACATTTGTGAATTTATTCGGTGACTAACTGTTAACTCTCATCCTCATACCCAATAGAAGCCCAAATGCCTAAACCCATGTCTGGGAATACGTTTTTCAGCAAACCCACAGGTGGCCATTTTAAAACAAAGGGTAACTGAATGCAGGGGACCACCAACTTTAACACTTACTTGCTATTTGGGCCCGCACATGCAATTTTAAACATTTGGTATGGTATGCTATGATACTTTATTTGTATTGCGCCCACACACAAGTGTTTCAGAGCCCGGCAATGCAAGGGAGGCGATACAAGGGTAGACAAAACAAAGATCTTACTAGGCCCATTGACATTGAGAACGTGCAAGTGCTGGGGAGAGGGAAGGGGGACAGTGCAAGGGGCAGGAGAGGAGTGGAAAGGGCTGAACATGTGATAGAACAACATTAGTGCGGCCAGCATGTGGTAAGAGCAAGAATAAGGTGTAGACACCGGGTGTCTGATAGGTGCTGGAAGGGGACTTTAGTGTAGAAGATACAGACCCAAGTACAATGGTTGCCAGGAGGCAGTGCAGGTGTGTGGCTGGGCAAGAAGGGATCTGGGCCCGAAATCAAAGGGTAAACAGGTGCCCGGTGCCAAAGCAGACAGATAAGCAGAGCAGAAGAAGAGCAAAGGCAGAAGCAAAGACAAAGGTCTTGAGATGCTTCCGGAACCGAAGATGGTTCTCCTCAAGTTTCAAAGAGGTAGGCAGGCTGTTCCAGAGGGAAGCCCTAGCCGAGGAAAGGAATCTACCCCCAACTTGTTCCTTGGAGAAGAGGCTGACCCTGAGGGAGTTAGAGGTGAAGGAGTGGAGATCTTGAGTAGGAGGGTATTTAAGGAGGGACAGTTGAAGGTGTTGTGGACTCAGGCCCCAGAAAGCCTTGTGGACAATGCATAGGGTCTTGAATTGAATCCTTTCAGCCACTGGGAGCCAATGAAGAGATTTCAGGGCTGGAGAGATACGATCCAAGGGCTTGAGGCCAAGGACAAGTCTCTCAGTCCTGTGTTGGATAAGCTGCAGAGGGCGGAAAGTGGTTGCAGGCAGATTTAGAAAGATGCTGTTGCAATAGTCCAGCCTTGAGAGAACCAGAGCTCTGGAGACTGTGAGCTTCTGGGCGAAGCAGAGGAAAGTGAGGAGTTACAGTTGGCAGTTAGATTTTTTTGAGACGTCAGAGATGTATGGGAAAAGGAAATCGTGGAGTCGAAGATGACCCCGGGGTTCTTAGCCTTGCAAGTAGGAGCAGGGAGAGGGCCAATGGAAGCCAGCCAGAGAGTGACAGGAAAGGAAGGTACAGGTGTGTCAATGAGGTGGTTCACTACCTTACTGGCATTAAGGCATAGGTTGTTGGCGGCATACCACACCTGAATTGTATACAGACAGTCATAGATGAGAGAAGGAGATGAGGTAGGAGAGATAAGCCTGAAAACAAGTTGAGTGTCATCCGCATAGCACTGAAAGTTTGAGCAGAGAGCAGCAGTGCAGTGGGCGAGCAGTGCCAGGTATTGGTTGAAAAGCCAGGGAGAGAGGTTAGACCTCTGGGGAACACCATAGGTAGAAAGTGAGATAGAGGAAAGGAAGGACCCCAGTTGGACCTGGGAGGGTCGGTTGGAGAGGAAGGAGGTCAGCCAGGACAGGGACTGATCAGTGATACCCAGTTTAAGGAGTGATAGAGATCGGGCGCTAGTTAGCCAGGCAAGAGGGGTTGACTGTGGGTTTCTTGAGAAGAGGGTGCACAAGAGTGTCCTACTGAGGGGAGGGGAAGGTTCCAGGGGTGAAGAAGTGGTTGCAGAAGTTGGCCAGGGCAGGAGCAAGTGTGTCAATGTGGTCCTTGATGGTTTTGGGTGAACAGGGAAGAACCTGTTTTGATGAGACTTTCACAGATCAGACTTATCTGGAAATCTTGTTAGCGGGGAACAGAGGAAAAGATTACCATAAACCTTTATGTGTCAAAATCTCCAAACAGAGGGTGGGCCTTAACAATAAAACCAATATAGATCAACTGCATGCAACACCACTGTGTATACAGGGGACTGTCAAACAACGAATTAAGTGGACCGACCTTGACCTGACATTAGTCAAACCCAGGATATATAAGGATATAGTCCCATTAATAAATAACTTGATAAAGACAAATATGAGGGATGTAGACCTTATAGCTTCCTTCTCGCAAGTCATGGGCACTATTCGCCCCTTTGTGTCAAAGCCAACTAAAAGTAAAAAAAGTAAGGCACCCATATGTTGCCTCTGGTTTGAAAGGGAATGTAGACAGACAAAGACTGCGATCCTTAATTGTCTAAAAAGTACACAACCTAAGGACAAATTGCAACTCAGAGTGCTCAGGGCTGATTACAAAGCCATATTTATAAAGAAGAAAAATACTTTTTCCCAGACAAAACAGGAAGCCCTGCTGGAGACAGGATCCAAGGGGGATACTAGAACATTCTGGAGGTTAGTCAATGGCTTAGACGAGGACAGGGACAAGGGAGTGGTTATCGAAATAAGCCCATCCACATGGACCAAACATTTTGGATCGTTATACACAAAACAAAAAGATATGGAAGGGCAGTTGCCTTGCATGGTTTTAGGAGAGGAGGTAGATGTTAAAAGTAGGCCCCTCCAATTAGAAATGAAAGAAGTATGTGAGGCAATAATTAAACAGAAGTGGGACAAGGCTCCAGGCCCCAACCTTATCCCCACAGACCTCTTTAAGGATGAACTGACGAAATGGGGCTCCATGTTATGGCTCCTCTTTAATGCATGCCTGACATTGAATTGCTCCCCCCCATATGGTGTATGGCCATCATAATTCACATTTATCGGAAGGCAGGTAGGAGTGACCCATTCAACGTAAGGCCCATATCATTGCTGTATGGAGTGGGGAAAATTTTCACCAGATAAATTTGTATCCACCAGCATGAATGGGCAACTCAAAACTACATAATTGACCACCTCCATGCGGGATTCCAACCGAGAGTTAGCACATTAGATCAGGCATTAAGACTCCACCTTGTCACTCAGAAGTATGCGGTATTAAAGAAGATGAAGGTGTATTCCACCTTCGTGGACTTGAGGACCGCATTCAATTCTGTGTCAAGGATAGCCCTTCAGAAAATCTTGCCTAAAAGAGGAGTTCCCCGGGGCTGCTTCAAATAATAGTACAGCTTTACACAGAAAATAATGCAGCTGTAAAGATGGGGCCTTCTATGATGGGGAGTGAAGTAACAGAGCTGTTCGATGTCGAAAGAGGAGTCCGACAGGGTTGTATGTTATCCCCAATACTTTTCCTGTTATACATGGATGAGGTGGTGCCCCATGTAAGACCCCCCAAATTGAGTGTAGATAAATGTCCCCTACTGCTTTTTGCCGATGGCGCAGTTGTTTTGTCCATCTCCCCTCAAGGACTTAAGACCACATTGGAAGCATTCCAGGAAAAATGCACTGAGTTATCTTTGGAAATGATTAGGTTCAAGAGTAAGATCCTGATATTCCGTCTGAAGTTTTGTAAGTACACTAAAATGTTGGATCAGGTCAAGAACATTGTCCTAGAACAAGTACAGGAATATGACTATTTTGTCATGCATTTTAATGACCAAGGGAACTGGCCCCCACAAGTGAAGAAAGCCACCGTGCAAATGCAGAAATATTGGGGGAGGAGGGGTATAACGAGATTTTTTTATGGGCAAGGTGCGGTCTCAACAGCAATTAAAATGTTATCTACCCAGGCCAATGCAGCATCGAGTTATGGAGCTGAATTATGCTGATTGTCATATTTTGGGCTCAGCAGAGCAAGCAGTCCTAAAGAAATTACTAGGCCTACCCAAATCTGCTCCAGCTAACCAAATATATTTAGAAGTGGGACTTAGCCCAATACAACGAGAGGTTTATGTTAGACCTGCTCTTTTTTTGGCTCAGGATATGGTCAGTCAGGGAGCTTAATACCTACCAAAAAGCAAAAATCAATGTACTTGACTCTGAGGGTGGTAGATCCCTCCTGTGGGCACGACATGTAAAAGACTCATTGGACTTATGGCGCAGCCCACATTGTATAACAGAGGGACATCGAGGTACCACCAAGAATAAAGTAAGACAATTTATTGAAACAGAACTAGTTGACAATTGTAGTAATTCTACTGGGGGAATTTTATATCTGGAAAGCAAGATGGGCTGGGGTTTTGAAACTTACCTTGACATGGTAAGGCCACCTAGCACTTGTAAAATGTATGTTAAGTTTAGAGTCACCAACTTACCTCTGGCAAATGTCACAAAGAAAAGGTGTACACACGGTAATGGTACCTGTCCCTTTTGCTTATCAGTGCAAGATTCCCTAACACATTTTCTGTTTTTTAGCAAAGCCTATAGTGTGCGTAGGCACAGATGTTTAGTCCCATTGTTAATAGCAAGTGGCATGACAACAACATTAGATGCAATAAGGTACCTCAAAAAATGTTATGTGATCAAAGTGGTGTATTGTGTATCTACTTTTCTCACATGCCCTTGGTGGATAAGAGCAAAAAACGTCAACGAACGTGCCCTAATGGTTTGATTTTTTTTATCTGTGAACGTATGAACCTTTTAACAATATTATGTTTATTGGACATAAGTATTTGTAACTGGAACTTCGCCTGTGCTACATTTTATGATGTGGTGATGGTTTTTTACATCTGTAGAGGTGGCTGCAGGGGGGGCCAGAGATAGCGGAGAGAGAACGGGGAGGAACAGGAGAGGACGTGAGGGTGGACAAGATGTCCTGGGTTTTTGAGATGAAATGAGAGGCAAGGGCCATACAGAGTGCCTGGGGGGCGACAGGAGAGTAGAGAATGCAGCAAGCTGGACAGCTCCTTGCAGATTTTAAAGAGTGCACCGAGTTGTTTGATGACATCAAGACGCGGGCTTGGGTATCGGCTCTCTTCTTAGTGCGGACCAGAAACCAGTATTGCCTTTAGAGAAGGCGGCAGGCAAGTTTGTCAGAGGATGCACAAGATCCCGCCATTTCCTCTCAGCCACCCTAAACTTGCGTTTAAGGGTAACTAGGTCAGAGTCAAACCAAGAGTTGCACTTGGCTTTGGCAGATGACAAGGTCAAGAACATCAAATGTATCTGAAATAGAGGAGAAGAGCATGGAAAGGTCTGTGTCTTGATGTGAGTCAGTCAGAGGAGGAGAAGGAGGGGGAGCGAAAGTTGTAGCAAAAGCCTTAACTGACACGGGCTTCATGGGTCAGAGGCCCGAGAAGGTAGGTGGCAGTGTTGGAGTTGGTTTGGAGAGGGGCAGAGAGGGAGAGATGGGAGGAAAGGAGAGAAAGATCACTCCAGTAGAGAGGAGTGGTCAGAGGTATAGAAAGGGGGAGGGAGGTCTGAAGAGATCAGAACATCCAGACTGTGCCCTGCAAAGTGAGTCAGGCCAGAAGGGAGAATAGAAAGAGAGAGAGAATCGCAGAGGTCTTAAGAAAGTCCAGAGGAGGGACAGGAAGCTTCCAGATGGATGTTGAAGTCACCAAGAAGGAGGAGATGAGTGATCGAGGCCAGGAGGGAAGAGGAGAGGTCTGACTACTCAAAGAGGAAGGGGGTGATCTCACCAGATGGCTGATAGATAGTAGCCATGATAAGAGAGTGGTCAGGAGAGAAAGCCTGCAGACAAGGCATTCGAAAGAGGAGTAGGCCTGTATAGGAAAGACAGTGGCAGGAATCCACTTCGAGAAGATCAAGGCTACACCCCTCAAAAATGGTAGGATCTGGGCTCAGAGAGGATCTTATAGCAATCGTGGAGGAGAGTGCCAAAGCTCATGACAGAGCTGGCCGTGAACCATGTCTCAGTGAGACTGAGGAAATCGAGGACAAGTTCTTCCAGGAGGTGGCAGATGTCAAATGAGTGTTTCACAGCTGAGCGAGAGTTGGAAGTGGCAATGTGGAGAAGGTTGCCACCCTTGAAGGACTTCCGGGGAGGGGTACAAATCAGATGTATGCCCTGCAGAGGTGTAGAAGGAGCCCGAGGGGGGGGCAGAAGAGGAAGGAGGAGAGGGCAAGGTAGCCAAGGAGGAGGCAGAGGGGAGAGGCACGGAAGCCGAGGAAGGGCGGGAGAGGACAGCAGGAGAAGAAGGGAAATTGATGAGGCGTGGGAACCATAAATCAAAGAGGGGAAGGTTGGCCTGAGGGGCTTGAACCAAGATGGTGCAATTCAGGTAAACGGTAATGATGACCTTATAGAAGTGGAAGGTGACCAGGAGGGCCTACCACCGGGTGCCACCATTAATGGGAGAAGAAGTGAAAGGATAGAGCACAGAGACCATATGAAGAGTCCATTGGTCTGGTGAAGGAACGACAAAGAAGATTGGTTTGTTGTTGAGTGTCTGTCTG
Organism: Ambystoma mexicanum; assembly: GCF_040938575.1. Classification (NCBI taxonomy): domain Eukaryota; kingdom Metazoa; phylum Chordata; class Amphibia; order Caudata; family Ambystomatidae; genus Ambystoma; species Ambystoma mexicanum. The sequence continues at coordinate 27,195,874 of NC_090924.1, forward strand.
GAGGATGCGCTGGTGTAGGTGTCAGAAATAGGGAGACCAGGGTTGGAGACCAAGATATTCTTTTTCAACTTCTTCCTGACAGACTTAGTGAGAAGGGAATGATAGTCAATGGAGAAACAGTTGGAAAAGATAGGAGAAACAGAGAGCACCATGAGTGAGGTGGAGAAGGGTGAAGCGGAGAGAGAGGGGGAAAGCAGGGGAGGTAGATCGGGATAGGAACAGCGGGAGAGAGTAGAAAAATGCAGTCACTGGACACAGTCAAATTCACGAGAAAAACACACAGTATAGCCAGAAGGGCACAGCAAAGTGTGAATTGGTGGCAAGTGAAGAGCTGCCACATGTGCAAACAAAATTTGACTTGGCAGCAGGTGAAATCATCCACAAGGGCAGAACAAAGTTCGAATTGGTGGCAGGTAAAGTACAGCCACAGGTGCAAACAAAATTCGAATTGGCAGCAGGTGAAATCAGCCACAAGGGCACAACAAAGTTCAAATTGGCGGCAGGTAAAGTACAGCCACAGGTGCAAATAAAATTAGTATTGGCAACAGGTGAAATCAGCCACAAGGGCAAAACAAAGTTTGGAAAGTCAGGGAGAAAGTCAGTGGAGCAAACTCGGAATAGGCAACTAACCCATGGCTGTTACAGTGAACCGCATACCGTAGTTCTGGCTCCACCGGGGAGAGAAGGGGCGCAAGACCCATTGAGCTGGTGAGAGTGTGGTAGGAACTCCAGGAACATCCAGGCAGTGGACAGGGCCTTAGGAAGTGGGCCTGCCGGTCCCCAAGTATGTCAGTGTATGCTACACAGTGCCAAATCAGCATGCAGGGGGCAAGCTGGGAGGCACTAAACAGTCTTTTTTTGCTCGCTGAAGACGCCGGCTATCTTTAAATTGCTGCAAGGTCGGCAGGAAAGGGATACTGGATGCACATTTATGTAGTCAACAAACCAGAGAGATTATGGCCATGGAGAGAACATGCTTTGAGGCACAGCTGAAACGCACACATTTTCTTTTTTGCTTCCCAAAGGATTTCAGCCAAAAATTACATTTTACTTTTTGTTTTTCTTTTTTCAAATTGGTTTTAAAACAATGATTTTGCAGAACGTCAATATTTCCTCCTGGGTCCTCCTACCTTAAATAATGAATGATGGAAAAGCAGGAATTGCGATCTCCGGGGGAGGGGAGCAGCATCCACAAGAGTTCAAAAGCACATTGTAAATAAATCAAAATGTAAAACTAGAGAGGAAAACCAGGTATCTTTACTCTCCAGGTTTACGCCCTGCAGTTGTAAATAAAAAAAAAGTGTTTACTAATGGATTCCTATAGACCACTCCTGCTAATTAGCAGGGGCTAATCTTAGGTGGATTTCATAGCAATACATGTTTTTTATGTCTCCATAAATATGTAATGCTAGTGTAAAACCATGGTAAAACCATGGTGCTGTTCCAATAGGTAGTAGGAAAGCAGAGTGGAGATACAAATTCCTCTCCTTCAAGCCTCTCGTACACATTGGAAGGAGAACAAAATTGAGTTTGAGCACAACATGAAGGCTTAAAACCTTAATACATTTCTATTACAATTTTGTTTTGCCGGCCACTCATGTTAAAATGACCCCCACTATGTCTACAATTGTTTTCTTCTCAACTAGTGAATCAAACATATCAGTTTTCTCGAGGAGGCAATGGCTATAGGCATGTTGGTGGTCTGTCAGCTCACTTCACATCTTTGTAACTCCTACTGATGCACATTACTCTGCTGCTTAATGTACTTAGTTTTGCAGTTATTAATAAATTTGATAAATGCATAAAAACACATAAGCACAGACCATAAACCACATCGCCTATGGGGAGCAATCACATGCACCTACAGTTAGTTGTCAGGCAGATGCTAAAATGCAAATGGATATTTCCCCATTGGTAGTATACACTAAATATCTGGCTGTAAAATGTTTTTCAAAAGATTTGACTCTCAGATGCTGAAGCATAACATAGTCACCCACAAGAGCCTTGAAAGTAGCAAATGTCTTCAAAGAAATAACATGCATTTTTCATATTGATATTTACCTTCTAATAATGCCTTATGCTATGTTATGTAATGTTATAGTGCATTTATATAGCGCTTTATGTACCATTGGTATGATATCAAATTGCTGTTGGTTGAACGCCTTTGGGGACCGCGGTTGATATCAGTTGAGAGAGTAGTGTAGCATATAGTGGTTGGGTGCATTTGGTATGTGAGCAGCCAGAGTGGTTTTCGCGGGTTGTCTGTATTCTAATGCTAATTGTGGTGCGGCGGATGTGAGAGATCAGTGTAATCTGCACAGTGGTTTCCGAGTCTATATTCTCGCTGCCATGAGGCATGTGTCAGAGAATATGTGTGCCGCTTGACAGATTTTTTTCATGGGGTATAGCTGCTTTGTACCAGGTTGTTGAGGTGTTTTCTAGGCTGAATTGATTGAGGGGTATAGCTGAGTTCTATTGTGTGTTGATGTAAACAGGAGTGTGATAATAATGGTATGAATGAATGTGGTTATCAGTGGGTGGTGCCTTTGTAGTGAGGGTATTATCATTTATTTTGGATGGACAGTCCTTTCCAGTCCCTTTAGAGACGCTCTGTGGTTGGAAGTGGAGGGCCCATTTTCAGGGTCCTTGCAGGCATTTTGAGTTGGGTTGTTGGATACTTCTTGGGATATTCTGCAGTGATATTTTGTTTCAGGTTAGTGCGATTCTCCCAGGACAAACTCCTACCACCCAGATGAGGGCACAGTATTAAATGCAACAACACCTACATTTGGGATTCCTACAAATGGGGCACAGTAGCAAATGCAACAAAACCTACATTTGTGATACCTGGACAGTGGGAAAAAAAACACCTAAGATGGGGGCACGGTAGCAAATGCAACAACACCTAGATTTGCGATACCTGGGCAGTGGGAAAAGACACATAAGATGTAATTGTAATGTAATGGGTTATTTATATCGCGCTTAATACCCAGAGGTTTCTAAGCGCAGACACAGGGATCGAACTTGTGTTGCTGCACATCGTCTTCCAAGCCAATTGCATTGCCCCTGAGCTATCCTCCCGTATGGGGGCAGTTTACCTAAAGCAACAATACTTAGATTTGGGATTCCTACAAAATGGGCACAGTAGCAAATGCAAAATAAATCTAGATTTGTGATACCTGGGCAGTGGGAAAAGACACTCATAATGAAATACAACAACACTTAGATTTGTGATACCTGAAAAGTGGCAAACATCACCTAAAATGGGGGCACAGTAGTAAGTGTAACAACACCTAGGTTTGTGATACCTGGACAGTGGGAAAAAAACACCTAAGATGGGGGAACGGTAGCAAATGCAACAACACCGAGATTTGTGATACCTGGGCAGTGGGAAAAGACACCCAAAATCGAATGCAACAACACCTAGGTTTGTGATACCTGGGCAGTGGAAGAAAACACCTGAGGTGGGGGCACAGTAGCAAATGCAACACCACCTGAGATGGGGGCACAATATTAAGTGCAACAACACCTAGATTTGTGATACCCTGACAGTGGGAAAAACAACTAAGAAGGGGTGCAGTAGCAAATACAACACTACCTAGATTTGGGATTCCTACAAATGGGTCATAGTAGTAAATGCAACAACACCTAGATGTGTGATACCTGGGCAGTGGGAAAAGGCACCCTAAATGGGATGCAACAACACCTAAAATGGGGGCACAGTAACAAATGCAACAACACCTAAGATGGGGGCACAGTAGTAAATGCAATAACACCTAGATTTGTGATACCTGGACAGTGGGAAAACACATAAGATGGGGGCACAGTAGCAAATGCAACAGCAACTAAGATGGGGACACAGTAGTAAGTGCAACAACACCTACATTTGTGATACCTGGACAGTGGGAACAACACACAAGATGGGGGTACAGTAGCAAATGAAAAAACCCCTAAGATGGGGGAACAGTAGCAAATGCAGAAACACCTAAGATGGGGGCACAGTAGCAAATGCAACACCAACTAAGATGGGGGCACAGTAGTAAATGCAACAACACCTAGAGTTGTGATAGCTGGGCAGTGAGAAAACAAACCGAAGATGGGGCCACAGTAGCAAATGTAACAACACCTAGAATTGGGATTCCTACAAATGGGGAACAGTAGCAAATGCAACAACACCTATATTTGTGATACCTGGACAGTGGGAAAAGACACCCAAAATGGAATGCAACAACCCTTAGATTTGTGATATCTGGACAGTGGCAACACACACCTAAGACGGGGGCACTATAGTACATGCAACAATGCCTAGATTTGAGGAATCTAGATAGAGGAAGAACACCTAAGTATGGGAAGAGTGAATAACACCACTTAAAAGTTGGTATACAGCAGTGATAGAGGTCATTCTCCACTAGCTGGCTGATTTTTGTATGCTATGTTGTATAGGTAATAAGAGAGGCAGGGTGTTTTGGAGTACAGTGATTGCTGTACTCCCAACCCAGACCACACGTATCTTGTCAGTCGTTGCCGGTTTATGGCTGGCTGCTGGCTTCTCAGGCGAAAACGGGCAAACACAGCATGGAGCTGCTTCTTTGGGAGCAGCCTTTTGCCTGGGCCCCTAAGCCGAAGAGGCTGCACTGGCAGGGGACTGCCCTGGGGGATGTGGTAAAAAGCTTACTTCCTGGAGGGAAACAGTCAATCAAGGGCACAGGGTGGGGGTACGGAAGGGGCAGGGGAGAGGTCTCACAGGTGCAGCAGAAACATGGAAAAAATTCTAGAATGCAAGTGGTAATGGCTGCCAGAAAAAGAGGCAGAGACACCTGACTGTTTAAACCAATAGCTAGGTGGAGGGTGGGGACATGGAAAAGCCAGAAACAAAAAAGGACTACACTCCAAGGAACTGCATCCTCTAGATGCAGGCAAGCTCAGAAAATGGGGTGGGAGGCCATAGAAAGCACAAGATAAAACAACCAGAACAGCACAAACTAGTTAAACAATGATTTAAAAAATACACAAACCCTCCAGAGGAGCACATGAAACAGGCCAGAAAGGGATTGAAATCAACATTCAATTGTTTCCTTAAAGGATGCTTCTAAATTTCATCCAGAAGGCAAGTGAAAGTGGGTGCCAGGAACAGAGACAGAGAGACACCTGACTGTTCCATCCAATTTCAAGCTGGAGGGCGAGGACAAAAAGAGAGCCAGAAACAAACAAAGGACTACAGCCCCAAGACTTCACCCTCTAGATGTAGGCAAGCTCATAAAACAGGGTGGGAGGCACCAGGAAGCACAACATAAACCCACAAGAATAGCACAAACTATTTAAAAACTATTGAAAAAAACACACAAACCACTCCACAGGAGAACATGAAACAGGCCAAGAAAAGAGTAAAAACAATTTACACTACTCACTGCTCATCAACCAGCCCCTAATACTGCTACTCAAGTGGTTTCCTTAACAGATGCTTCTAGATTGCAGTCCAGAAGGCAAGTGGAAATGGCTGCTAGGAACAGAATCAGAGATACACTTGACTGTTCAAATCAATTGAAAGGTGGAGGGCCAAGACAGGAAGAAAGCTAGACACAAACCAAGTGCTACACCACAGGGACAGCACCCTCTAGATGCAGGCAATATCAGAAAACAGGGTGTGACCACAAAAAGCAAAAGATAAACCCACCGGAATGCCACAAACGTGTCCAAGAATGATTGAAAAAAACACACAAACCCTACACAGGAGCCCATGAGACAGGCCAAAAATAAATTAAAATCAATGAATCACTACTCACTGAGCACCAACCAGCCCCTAAGACTACTCCTCAAGTGGTTTCATTAAAGTATGCTTCTAGATTCCAGTCCAGAAGACAAGTGGAATTGGCTGCCAGGGACAGAGGCAGAGAGACAACCTTACAGTTCAAACTAATTGCAAGGGGGAGGACGGGGATGGGAAGAAAGCCAAAAACAAACAAAGGACTGTACCCCTGATAATGTACCTTCTAGATACAGGCAAGCTCAGAAAATTGGGTGGGAGGCTGCAGAGAGCACAAGTTAAGTCCACCAGAAAACACAAACTAGTCAAAAACGATTGAAAAAAACAGACAAACCCCTCCACAGGAGCACATGAAACAGGCCAAAAGGTGATTAAAATCAATGTATAACTACTCACCGAGCATCATCCAGCCCGTAAGACATCTCCTCAAGTGGTTTCCTTAAAGGATGCTTCTAGATTTCAGTCCAGAAGGCAAGTGGAATTGGCTGCCAGGGACAGAGGCAGAGAGATACCTGACTGTTCAAACCAATTGCAAAGGGGAGGACTGGGATGGTTAGAAAGCCAAAAACAAACAAAGGACTGTACCCCAGATAATGTACCTTCTAGATGCATTCAAGCTCAGAAAACAGGGTGGGAGGCACCAAAAAAAAATATATTAACCCATTAGAATAGCACAAACTAGTCAAAAAATGATTGAAAAAACACACAAACCACCCCACAGGAGCACATGAAACAGGCCAAAGCAGATTAAAATCAATGTACACTACTCACTGATCATCAACCAGCCCCTAATACTGCTCCTCAAGTGGTTTCCTAATAGTATGCTTCTAGAATGCAGACCAGAAGGCAAGTGGAAATGGCTTCCAGGGATAGAGGCAGAGAGACACCTGACTATTCAAACCAATTTCAAGAGAGGGCGACAGAAAGAAAGCCAGATACAAAGGGCAACACCCCAGGGACTACACCCTCCAGAAGCAGTGAAGCTCAGAAAACAGGATGGGAGGCCACAGAAAGCACAAGGCAAACCCACCAGAACAGCACAAACTAGTCAAAAACGATTGGAAAAAAAACCCTACCAAGCCATTTTCCCATGGACCAGATTGGACATTAATTTTCTCCCTACCTCTCTAGTCTCACCTCTGCCTGCGATAGGGCAAGGTTTTTAGGCGGTGCAGGTTTTGCATAATGAGGAAAAAGAGAGAAATGCATCTTTTTTAAATTACATTTGAAGTTGCATTTTTCTTTCTCAGAAAGTCTCAACATGGCAACTTTCTTCAATTTACAGATAACCACCATACAAAATATTTTATGATTCATCGATTTATGCCGGGCCTGGGGACACTACTTTGACCATGGCATGACCGTCCTAGAGTGAGCTATCATTCTTTGCAGTTTATTCATACACCCAAATAGTGATGAACATCAAAATTCACAAAACACATATTATTTTTACTTTAAATCACCTCACCGACTTTCAGGTTTCTCTGATTTATGTGCCAGAATCACAGTTTTCTTAATAACTTAAATTCTACACAGTCCTGAATGAACTCATTACTCCCATGGTTCTCCCAGTATTAATGAAAAGATGTCCCAAATTATTTAAATGGCAATACGTTAATATGACCATCCTTGAGTTTTCATCTCTCAAACCCCAGGCAGTTTCATTTTCTCCAAAGTCACATGACCTGGACATCTGCTTATCAATATTGGCTGTTTATGTAACAGTCTGTGAAGTTCCACTACCATTCTCTGTTTGAACAGTTTATTGGGGCCATGACAGTCCTGATAGGTCAGGCCTGTTTTTCCTTATCTGACCCTTCAACAATTTTGATCTGAAAACAGTGTATTTGTTTAGCATTTTGCTGAAACAGACCTGCATTCCTGGTAGGCCTCAGCCAAAGGTCTCTGGGTTCAGAGATCCAGCTGCACAGCCCAGAAGTTCAAAGGGGGAAGCTGCAAAAGCAACCTACTTGTATAATTCTATACAAAATGGCATTTTAAATCATTGAAATGCAGTGTTTTACATGTAACAATTTACATGTAATCTGGGCTTTCTGTCCATGTATGATGTATTTTCTCTAGTCTAACAGTTGAAAAGACATGGGTATCCCTTCTGTATTGTCCACATATAGGCCATTATTTACCATGGGAAAACAATGTCCACTTCAAAACTCCAATTAGGCCTTTCTATTTAAATGTTAATGTATATGTTGGAAAGTAAGTGTTTCTTTTATTGTCAAATTAAATGTGTTACTTGGCATCAATTGTAGATATAAGTTACAATGTCACTTAGATTTCTAGATCACAGTTTTGTATTGCATTTTTTGTCTTCCTCTGAAATGCTGTTGCGATATCAATCGCCTCCGCTAGAGTGGGCCTATGATGTTGACGTACCCATCTTTGCATCGCGGAGGGTAAAGCCTCTATGAATTGTTCGAGTTTAACTTTCTCCATTGTTTCCTGTACTGATCCGGAGGCTGGTTTTAACCATTTGTCACAGAGATTGTGAATTCGATAATACAGTTGTCTGGGGGTCTCACCGGTTCTTAGGCGGGTATCCCTTAGTCTGGCTCTGTAGGCCTCGTCGTCGACCCCCATTCGTTCTAATATGGTTTTCTTGATCTCCGCGTAAGTAACATCTCCTGTTGGATTTGCCGCCTGATATGCTCCTTGTAAGGGACCAGTCAATAATGGAGCAATGAAGTGGCCCCATTTCTCCAACGGCCACTGCGAATTTCTTGCCACTCTCTCGAAGTTGGTAAAAAAATACCCTGGATCTTCACCTTGCTGATATTTTTGTAGTACATTAGTTGGGGCTATGTAATTACCCCTTGTAGCTGTCATAGTCTCCGTGATGTGCATGATGGCATCTTGCGTGGCTGCCTGTATCTGTAGAGCCTGCTGTAACGCCTGTCGGTACGTTTGCGCTTGATGCGACTGCACCTGCATTGCCTGTTGCAGTTGTTGCTGACCATCTGTAAGTGCTTTGATTATGGCCTCCATAGCGTTCTCGATCTCACCGCTGCCACCACTGATGTAATGGATCACTATGAGCAGGAGTTAAGTGAACGAAAATTTGTCTTTATTGACTTCAAAAATCATAACAAAAGAAATTAAGTTGGGTAAAATCCCCTGTTTAGAGTCCAAAGTTCGTTATCAGCAGGCTTGGTTAGAGTATAAGGGAAAAACCTTAGTTCAGTCTTCGTATGCCCACTGGAACCTCTCGGCTGCTTCCTTACTCTCTGCTGGCCTCTGCAACAGAAAGGAAACGAATCCGTCAGTTTTTCCTTTTCTCCTCCCTTATATAGGGGCTTGGACAATTGCACCCAATCGAGATGCTTCCCCGCCCGAAAGTTTGAAAAGCCCCTCCAAGCCCGCCCCCTTCCCTGGAGGATCCTGGTCGCCATAATGGAGCCCGCACTGATGCCTCGCGGAGAACGCTGGTTTTCATTGTAAAAGTACACGGTATGTTCTGTGATACAGTAATGCTGTTTTCTACGGTTTTCTGTGGCGCGCTCTTTTGTTTATTAACACGCTCGTATGGTTTTCTGTTCCGGTCATTATAACTGCGGTTTGACTTCGAAAGGAACTTGCCAACCTTAAACTGGAAACAAGTTTTTCCCTCGGCTGCCTGAGCTGGCGTTGACTTCAGAGGGAATGTGTTGCCTTTGATGTGTAAACTATTTACATGAGTCATGTCTTTTCCCGAGGCTGCCTGAGTTGGTGCTTTTATGAAGTCTGTACTTGTACGGTCGCAGCCGTGAATATCAGGGCCTGTGTGTGTTTCGTTTTCATGATCCAGCACTGTTTTATTTTCTGTCTCTTGTCCCCACCAACCCTCCTTTGGGTTTTCCGTGTCTGGCGCTTCTGACAGGTTGTCACAGTAATACAGTACTATGGAGCAAGGAAACACTGACCAAAGTTTTGTATTAAAAAGAGAATATATATTTATTTTATACACTTCTAAGGCAACACATAGATCACAGTTAATAAAGTAAGTTAAGTTAGTCAAAAGAAAAGCATATACAATTCCCTATTCAATTGTAGACACGTTTGCGGTAGAGTGAAAACTGAGCAAAATGGCACAGTGAAAACCAACTACAAATGGCACTCTAACAATTCAACGAAAGGGAGGGAAAGTACAAGTTAAGTCGAAATATCTTCAGACACCCCCTAGCAAAACTTCCCTGAAGTTTGGTGGACATGTAATGCACAGTAACACTTTAACCAAAAGATAAGTGAATGAAAACTGAGCAAAATGGCACTCCACAGGTTAAAACAGTAGGAAGGAAGAGGGGTTTAGAAGATTTCAGTGCATCAACACATTTTTCATTGAAAACTAATCTAGTGAGAGGAGATCTAACAAATCAGCCAAAGTCAATAGGCCTGAGCCAGAGTCAGTGGTACAGGATCAAGAGTTTAGGAGCACAAATGTTCTTGTAGCTGCAGTCAAGTCTTTAGTAGAACACTTTTGAAGAGGTAGATGCAAGGCTAAAGACAATGTTAAAAGAGAGGGCGGCCGACCCCACAAGTAGTTAAAGGATTTCAAACACCTTTAGGGTTACCACGGAGAAAGGGCGGCCTGGCGGAACAATGTACCTTAAAAGTGGAGAAGTGGCTCCTACAGTGGCGGTTGTTCCTGGTAGTTCCTGCAGGTCAAGGGTTCCAACAGAGGAAGAGAGGCTCTTGTCGTGGAGAAAGGTTTGAGTCGCTGCACTACCCAGTGATGAAACCAGCCGCGGTGCTGCCAAACAAAGTTTAAAAGGTACGCTCCTTTTAATCGCAGTCCGGGTCGATAGCTGCCTGGCTATCCGGTCTCCAAGTGCGGGGCACTGTCGATTCGACCAAGGCAGGTCCGAGGATGCAATAGGTGAACTGGTTGACCCCACCAGCTCAAGGGAAGGAGGCTCCTCGCTGAAGATCTCCTCTCGTCGTGTGGAAGAAAAGTGGTGAGATGATCCGGCAGGGCTTCACTGGTGGTGTAGATGCTGAAGATGTCTCTGGCTTCTCTCCCCTTCGGTTCCGTAGTTCCAGTGGCGACGTCTTGCTCTTCCAGTCTCAGGACCCTGCTTTTATGCAGAAAGAGACCCATTCATACAGCCTAGCTGTCACTCACGCAGTGGAGTGGTTTTCTTGGCGGGAGGCCCTCCAGCCTATCAGGTTAGAGTGCATCCTGAGTTGCTGTGGCAACTCTGTCCAGGGGTTCTACTCCCCCTCCCAAACAACAGACCCACCCCAGACTCAGTGGCACCGAAAGGAGGGCTTCTTGGCAGAAGCCCGCCAAAAGGACAAATACAGGATCCCCGACCTGGGTTAGAAAAATGGAGTAAGACTCGAGAAAGAAGTTTTGTCAAAGTTCTGGCAAATAAAACCTACCGGAGTAATGTTAATAATAAAATAGACCGGCGGTATGTTAGAGGCTGTCAGTAAAGGTGGTAGCCTCGAACAATGGGAAAATCCCATAGAGAAATATTCGCAGTCGAATATAAAAGGTAGTAACCACTGCCACCAGCCAGAATCTTTGTAGAGGGGGACTTTAAGGTACCCTCTCGAAAATGAACATAGGGGAAAAACTATTAACCCCTTCCAGTACTTCCATATTAAGATGGGGTGCACTGGTTAAGTTCATAAAAATTGACTAGTAAAGTCAATGGGGACTTTAAATGCCCTGGGAGCCAGTAGTCAGTCCCAGGGTATGGAGTCTATGTTTGGGGGTCGCTACGACACCCCTGTGTCATGGCACGGAGGGTGCTGTGTGACACATGTGCATAAAGATGGTTCCTATGGGTGAGAGAAAAGATCCCATAGGCATTAAACACAAAAATAGCCTAGAACACACATAGCAAAAGTGCCTAAGAGTGGGAAAAAGAGTCTCACTCTTAGCAGGTAAAAAGAAACAAACCCTTCAAATCCAGCAAATCTGCAGGGGGACTCTATAGGTAAGGGAAATTAGCCATGAAATGAGAATTCTCTGTAACAGAACTCTGTCTCAGGAACTTCTCATCCATCTGCAAGAGGGAAAAGACACTCCAGGTTAGCGTGGAAACATCTAGAGGCACCGCATACTGCACTTACCCATCACATTTGTTCTTCATAACCGGCATCCACGCTGAAAACGTTGCGGCACCTAAAAGACACAGAAAAAGAACTCAGTTCAATACAAATACGACAGGGGTGCATCGCGCATCGCGCTCTCATTCACCTTCAGCGCTACTCATCTCAGCAGCACGCCGCCATCCCCGGACGCCAGCCATCATCCAAGGAAGGAAAGAAACGAAGTTAGAGAACTGTTCAAAAGACTCATTATACTTACCTGTCAGACTCTTGCCAGTGAAGTAACTAGGCAGCAACAAGCATGCATTAATCAACGTGCCCCTGCGCTGAAGGCAGGACGGAGAGCACACTATCCAAGAAAACAAGGTGAGCTGTGGATCCAGGGAGGGTTCAAGGTTGTAAGAGGTCAGAACAGGCTGAGTGACATCCCTGTGGATACCAGGTGAGCGTTACAGGTAGTGGATGCATTTAGCAGTTTCTGCTCTTGGGTTCTGTAGAGCAGATGCTGAGGTAGCACCATTTTTCATTCAGGCATGACTGAAATGGAGAAATGTTTGTTGCTGAAGATGGTGTAGACCTAATCATCATCAGGACAAGTAGTAATCAAATGTCCCAACTGGGTCCAGAGTCTGCCACAAATGTTTTCAAGATGACCACAGTAGTCAAGCTCAAAGCTGGGTGGTAGCCAATATGGAGTTTTCTTTTTACCCCTTAAATCTCCCATATCTTTGCCATCACCTCACTGGTAAAATTACTTCCTCGGGCTGAGTCAATCCTTTGTGTAAGGCCAAAATGCGAGAAGATTTGGTTGATCATTAGTGCGGCAGCTGTCTCCACCTTACAATCCGGGGCCAGGTGACATTCTACCCACTTGGTAAACAAGCGTGTTATTGCCAGCATGTACTTGTTTTCCCGAGAGGAGCGAATCAATAGCCTGATGAAATCAACATGCAAATCTGACCAAGGCAGTGTCATTCCCCTTTTCAGTAGAGGAGCTTGGTGTGTGAGAGAAATTGGCTGGAATTTAGCACACACAAGGCACCCCTTTAAGTAGATGTTGAGGTCCTGACCCATGTGGGGCCGGTATGCAACCTTGTGCAAGATTTCTAATGTTGTATGAAATGCCCTACGACCGGCAGTGGCAATGTCATAGGCGTGTCTCATCATCAGGCTTCAGAATGAGGTAGGTACCACCCACTGATCACATCAAGATAGGGATCTCTGTACCAAAAAACAATATTGGATTTGAAACATTTTGGAAAACATCATCAACACCTGGAGATCTTCTTTCCCTGTATAATCTGATTCTGTCAGAGGAAAATTCACGGGGTCTTCAATATGTTGATAACATTTCCCAATGATTGGGTCTTCTTGCTGTGCAGTGATCAAATGTGCATCTCGGGTAAACTTATTCCACTGGGCAATTGAGAATTCGCTGTTTGTTTGAGTTTGTGACCTGGTGACAGCAACAGCATGGACTTCACCCAGCAGGGATTCTGTTTCTATGAAATCCCACTGCAGAGCAGCGGTTTTAGCCAGCTTGTCAGCCAGGCCATTCCCAGTCCTATCTGGCCCCATTATTTTCTTCCAATAGATGATCATTTGATTGGATGCCACCAGACCGTCAATTGACTGAATCAGTTTGGCATCCTTTAAGGATTTGCTGTTGGCATGAAGCATGCTTAGTTTCTTCCATTTAATTAGGTGCTCCACAAACCCATATCTGACATGATAAGCGTCAGTAATTAGGACCAGTTCAGTGAGTTTGTGGTGCACTACAGTGAGGATGGCTTGATGAATCGCCATCAACTCTGCAACCTGACTACTTCAAGGTCCTTTTTAATAACCAGCAGAGGGCTCCATGGTATCATACACCCAGGTATTCCCAATGTCAGAAACCAGTTCTTTTCCCCCATTGCTATCAACATGGTAGGAGCACCCATCCACATAAACTATGGGTATCCCTGACACATGTCTTCTTCGTAGACCTTGTATGGGGAAGTTAAGTACACCTCCATGTTGTTGTTGGTCATTAGACTTTCGTTCTCAAGACAGTTTTCTTGAGCACAATCATGCAAGTCCACCAACCTTTGTATTAGGGGACTCTTCTTGTTTTGGCCATATCTGACCTCCACAGGAATGCCTTGCATGGACAAAATTCAGGGCAGTAATTCTGAAATTACTAACGTTCCTTGCCCGGATTCGGTAATTTTATAGCTATTGCAAGGGTTGGTGAGGTGTTTCAATAATGATGTGCTCCCACTGACATGAGTATCCTTTATGTATTGTCCACACATAGGCCATTATTTAAAATAAGAAACCTATGTCCACTTTAAAACTCCAAGTAGGCCTTTAAATTAAAATGTCAGTTTATATACTGAAAAGTAAGTGTTTCTGGTCATGTGAAATTAAATATGTCACTTGGCTTAACTTGCAGATATAAGTCACAGCTTAGATTTCTAGATCACAGTCTTGTACTGCATTAGAAGTCCATGTAACATGCTGCTGTTTGCCCCCCTCAGTCAAAATGTGCCTTTCCCAGGTTACATGAAGTCAGCATCTGCAGCACAATATGTCTTTTTGGAACCCATTGGACACATTTAGCAATACTGTAGCTCTAAAGCACACTTTACTTCACCCGAGTGCCTTTCCATTTTGGTAAAGTTGAGTGAGGCCCATTTTTACAAGGCTTCATTTTGGACAATAAGTGTTTTGGGGCAGCATGCATGTTCCAATGGGTCTCATCCCTCAGCCAGCTTTAATCTCGCAGTAGTGGCCGTGCATGGGCTCTCAGTTCATATCATTCTGGGGCTGAATTTACACCCCACAGACCTAATTCACCTTAACTGATCCTCAGCAAGCTTCTTTTCACTGAATTTAAATGGTTTTTGCAATGTTATATTTCACACCACTTCCAGTACTTAAGCTTTTCATTTTGATAGCAAAATTCATGTCATAAGTATGAGAAAGAGCTTCCTCCCTATTCCTCATCCTGGTTCCCTATTAGCGATTAATTACACCTCTGCCTCTCTTTTTCTCACCCCAGTACCGCAAGTCAAGATATGAATTATTAATGGGTACTGGAATTAGGGAGGGAGAGACTGGGTGCTAATGTAAGGATTACTAATGTGGCAATGGAACAAGGAAAAGGGAGACAGTTAATGTGATGGATTTAAAATGGGTTAACAGGACAAGGATGAGGGAGGCAATGGTGTGATGTAATATTTCTAATGGGGTATGGGATAGGAAGAGGGCAGTGTGGGTAATGTCATGGATTACTAATGGGTTATCAAGAAGAGAGAGAGGGAGAGGGGGATAATTTATTGAATCAATAATGGGGTACTGAGACAAGGAATAGAGCATGGGTGTATGGAAAGGATTACTAATTGAGTACCAGAACGAGGAAGATAGAGTCAGGTGTGATGTTATAGATTACTAATGGGGTCCTGAAATGAGCAAGAGGAGGCTGAGGTATTGTAATCGATTGCTCATGGGGTGCAGGGGCAATGAGAAGGGAGGCAGGGCACTGTATGCATGTCTAATGGGTATAGGGATCATTAAAATTAGGCAGGGGTAACAAAATGAGAAAGGAGGAGTCAAGGGTAATATAATACATTACTAATGAGCTACCAGTTCGAGGACGAGGGAGACAATGCTAATATAATGAATTACTAATGAGTTACCAGGATGAGGTAGAGGGAGGTTGGGATAATGGAATATTTTTCTAATAGGGTACTGGGACATGGGAGATAAGGGCAGTGGAGTGGGTTAATACTAGTGTTGTTAACACATATCAGCCCAGTAATAGTCATCTTCTGGCAGAAATGTGTATTGGGACTAGTTTCAATCAGTTAAGACACACAACACACTTGTCCAGGAGCCCTGCATAGGATCTTTTGAAAGTACGGGACTTATTTGTGAGTTTGCATCTTGGGAGGACTGAGAATGGGGCCAAAAAGCAACAAGGCCAAAGGACAAGACTTTGACCATGGGCAGAAGCCCTTTTGGGTATATAAAACTGGAAATGTGAAATTTGTGGAAATAAAAGATGTATGGTTTTGCACTGGAATGAGTTGTAATACACAGTTGCACTGCTACCAGCTTCTCCTAGGCACAAAGCAAACCTATACAAAATGTTGTCAGACAAAAAGGAATAAAGTATTCCTGTAACACTCCACTTGAATTGAATTGAATTGATATTTTATTTATATTGCGCTCGTACACCAGGTGTACACCAAGTACTTAAGGTGCTGTGTGTTAGAAAATACACCCACATGAAACATAATTTGGATTAAATGTCTTCCTGCAGTGGCAGCCTTTGGTATTGACCAGTGGTTCCAAAATAAATGAGTTGAGCAATTAAATGATACTAACAGTATTTATTTTCCTCAAAGGTCAGCGAGAATTGCAAAACATGTCAGATATGATGGGGTCTGGGGAAATCAATAGAGTCAAATCTGTTTAAAGTAAAATATGCCTGAGTCTGTCTACCGTGCTTTCTGTGTGAGGTGGAGCCTACATTTACCCACACCTACCGCGGAGCAGTGAGCGGAGTTGGGAAGCTGAGTTGAGAAGCAGTCTGCACCAGTCCAGCAGAGGAGTCTGTCTACCGTGCTTTCTGTGTGAGATGGAGCCTACATTTACCCACACCTACCGCGGAGCGCTGAGCGGAGTTGGGAAGCTGAGTTGAGAAGCAGTCTGCAGCATTACACTGCAGATGCAGAGTCGGAGCCGCATGGAGCCCGGCGTGAGACCACAAAAGTCTTCTAAACCCACGTGGCTGATGGCGCCAGAAAAGAAAGAGAGGAGCAAGTCGGAGTCAGCAATGAGACGGGCAAGGATGCCCCTCAACGAGTTCGAAGAGCTCAGTCACCCAGCTCAAACGAGCATGGCCTCGGTGACTGGAGAGCCCAGCGTGCCAAGAGCCAAGCTCCCTCCCCATTGAGGGTTGGTTGATGGAGACCCTAACGCCACCAGTGAGAGAGAGGCTGGTGGGCAATTGAAGTCGAACGAGAGGATCCCGGCTTTAGGAAGTTCTGCCGGGATTATGAGCACGGCACACTCGGCCCTAGCACAAGCACAAACAGAACCAGACTCTCCAGAAGTTGCAGTGTCTCAAACACCGATTACACCGATTACACTGATTACTGAGGGTGTACGGGTGGAAGAACTTACCAACATACCCTCCCTCGCAACCCTGGTTGGGCCCACTGCTGGATTCTCGCTGCCTGCCGGTAAGGCGAGTGGCGACTGTGCAAGCGCGGTCAGAGGACGGCACCCGCCTGACGCCAGGCAGAAGTCCAGTGGCGGTGAAAAGCAGGGTGCGGGAGGGAGGCGGAGGGGGGACACCCGAACCAGCACGAAGATACTTGGGAAGTTGAAGGCAGTGCCCCCACAAGTAAAAGTCCCCCTAGATCCACAGACTGCCCCGAGAGGGGAGACATAGAGGTGGAGTCGAACGCCAATACATCTCCCAGACTGGCTCTAAACCAGCAAAACTGCCGTGAGGGGACTACACAAGAGCAGTTGGGGCATGAAATGGCGAGATCGGAACCTGGAAGGAAGGGAGAGTCAGAGCCTAGTTGACAGTCAATAAAAATAAAGGCAATGATGCACATCGATACCAGTGGGAACTCGATCACCCCTCAAAAGAAGGAAAAGCTTTGCATAAGGACTAAAAGGAGATCTCATGAACATAAGCACATTAGGGGACCAGCGGCAGCGATACAGGTTCCAACACCAATATGGATGCGGAAGGTTGCAAGGAAACTGATGAGGGAATCATTGAAGTAGCCTCGCACTCGGAGATTACCGGGTCTGGTGACTCAGAAGACGAAATCAAGGCAACAAATGAAACTGAGGCAAATAAACTGAATCCTGAAGAAGAAGAAAAAGGGGAAAAAAAAGGACCAAACCATCAAACACTCATAAAACTGGGAAGGCGAGGTGCGAATCAAGGGGCAATAAAAACAGCAAGCAAAAGAGCCCTGAGTAGACAGCCACAGAAAGTACAGAAGGTAAAGAAGAAAAGGAAAATAAGAGGAGCCATAAGGAAAGGGCTGCCCATGCCTCTCCTGTCATGTCCATTAAAGGCTTTCTTTACCCAACACCATAAAAGAAAGCTACTCACAGAAGATGAAGTGTCCGACGCTGAAATGCTCGAAGTAGTGTGCGAAACATCACCAGCACTAAAGAAGAGAAGAACGGAAATGGATGCCACTGCACCTAACAGCCAGGAACAGGCTAAAGAGGTGATACCAGAAAAGAGGGTAAAGGACAGTGAAGTACCTCATAAGGGCGGAGGGGAGATGGTTGGGGATGTATTGGAGGAAAGGGGCCAGCTCAGCGCCCTTCCACCAAAGCCCCAAACACAACCCCAAAAAAACGGGATCCAGGAGATCATATGTTCAACGGAAGAACCAGGGGAGGACAACGACATAGCGACGGGTCCGGCAGGCCAGCCACCGAGGAACAGAAACCACCGTCCTGAGTGCCAGATTGATAGGGAGCAGCGTGTGGCTTGGACAAAGCCACATCTGGTGCTGGGCTCGCCTAACAATTCGTCCATCGAAGCAAGTGAGGTGTCCAAAGTCCTCTGGGAACACGTCCTACTGAATAAGGGGTCAGCGGGGCCCAAATCGAAAAAGGACAAAAGTCAGAGTCCCCGTTTGGATGTTTTACATACAGAGCCTCTTGCGGCTACACGAAGAAAGGAACAAATTCAAGAATCTCTGAAAAAGAGAAGACTAAGTGACATTGCAGCATCAATGTAGAAAGAGTCTCCAAATAAGAAACCAGACATGATAGCAATTATGTCAGCGATATCAATTGTGTTAGCTCCATTCTGCAAGTTATACGAGGCAATTAAAGAGGATGTCAAAGACAACACCGCAATCTTATCAAATACGATAAGCAAATTGGCCCATGTGGAAAGCTATATCACTGCTATAGAAGACCGAGTTGGCCCCCAGCCTTTCAATTGGGAAAGCAAAATCATAATGCTGGAAAAGAAGATCGAAATCATGGAAGCCTTAAATAAGGAACAAACGGAACAAATCAGTATTCTGAAGTCCAAAGCCCAGGTGGCGCAGCCACAGCCAATGAAAAAGGGAAACCGTCTGCTACACATTGCATGGAGAAAAGGGAAGTCAACTCGGGCCAAAGCACAAAGAAAACAGTCCAAGTGCTATTGCATCAGACAGAGGAAATAAGAAGCCCGATAAAAGACCTGAGCCAGGCCTGCGACCAATCAGAGATAATCTTCATCCAGTCGGGGCAGCAAGAAAATGAGAAACACGTCAAACCAACTGAAAGTGGGATGGACGATGGCACCGCTAGATCACCAAAAACCGCAGAGGAATTCATGGAGAGTTCTGATCTAATGAACATGTCCACACACGCAGAAAAGGAGCTTACAGAACCAAACAAAGATTCAAGAGACGTAGTGAAATCAGTAAACCAGTTAAGCAAACAAAGGATCTGGATGGAGTAAACAGGGTGGCAGAAAAAGAGCATGCTTCCAAAGAGCCTACCACGGCACGGCTGGCAAATCCAAAGGATTTTGAACCCAAAAATAGACACCAGTCAACGACGGAAAATATAAAGAACAAAGCAAAAGAAAACACCATAACAGAAAGCCTGCGGAAAGCGAGAGAGCAAAGATCCGAAAGGGTAAAACAAAAGAGCACTAAAGAGGAGATAAGAGTGTTCAAGCTGGAGCAAATGGACACAGAAGGAGGATATTTGATCCTTAATAGACCAACAGTTTTGAACATAACGAAGAAATGAAAACATTTGAAAAAATCAGAACGGAAGCTAGTACAGCCATATCACAGGGAAAAGAGGGCAAAGGCCTATCTACATCTTAAATCAGTGGGAATTGAACACATCGACCAACAGGCCTATGATGAAATTGAATCTTTGGGCTTCCGCCTGACGGAGTTAACCAGGATAAGGGATAAAAGGCCCCCCTCAAAGGAAAAGGCAGGAAGTCCTAAACTACAAAAACACTATAAATCTAAGACGGAAGAGCTATATTGTCAAAACCGCTAGAATCATGCCAAGGAGCGGGACTCAGCCCAAAAAGACCACCGCGATTTCAGATGGGAAGGAGTCCGAAAGAGAGATAGCAGCGGGAGTGGGAAAGAAACCCACAACGCAATTTGGACTGAAACACTAGGCAGAACCGGCACAGGGACCATGGACATACATGGGACTCCCCGAGTGAAGACAAGCATCGTTAGTCGCGGAGGGCCACAGTGGAAGAGCTAAGGAGAAGTGATGAAAAGAAAAGAGCCAGGGCAAACAGCGAGGGGGTTGTATCGACTGAACGTAAAACAGGCCCGTGGAAATGGTTAACGCAAAGTTGGAACAAAAACACCAGAAAATAGCAACGACCAGGGTCACCCAGCGTCCGTGACAAAAATTACAGCATTGGCGCGGAGAGGCCCGAAAAGGAATATTTCAGCTTGGGGTCGTGGAACACAAGAGGTCACGTACATTTGACAACAGTCGGAGAGGTAGACTTGGGCCTCTCTGACATATGTCTGCAAGAAACGTGGTTGGTGGATATACTGTGGAAATCTCATCCACGGTGAAAGGTCTGCTAGGTAGACCATCGTCCGGTCTCCTTGTGGCTATTAAAACAGGACAGGGGCTATCGGAACCAAAAAAATGTAAAGAGGCATTCGAACTGCAGGTGGGTCTGACGTCATGGAGAAAGTGGAATGATAGGAAGCAAGACTCGCACCGAAAGTCCCTAGCAATAGTAAACTGCTATTGGAACCTGCAACGGATGTCCACAAAAACGTTCTGTGCTAACATGAGCGCCACGATCGACCAGCTGTATGAGGAATTCGAGAGGATTGGAATCATAATTTGCGGCGATTTCATTGCAAAATGCATGGATCCGGAGACCACACAGCCGGGAATCGAGCAGGGGAGGGGGATAATAGAAGCAGCTGGAGAAAGAGGAAAGGCATGGAATGAAGTCATCAGAGTGAGGAACATACAAAACGCAGCCTCCCTCTTCCCTTCGCAATCAAACCTCCCAACGTGGGAACACAATTCCTCAAAAGCGACCCTGGACTACATTTTTATTTCAGAGGGTCTTACAAGTGACATGATGAGCTTCGAGGTCATAAAAACTCAACAAAGCGACCACAATTTACTAACTTGCACATGGCAAAGCAGCAGACCAAGCAAAGAATATTACGAAATAGTTATCGAAGCTAAAGCCCAAAGAACACGACTCAGGATAACTGAAGCTGACATCGCAAAAATCGAACAAGCTTGGGCCCAAAAAGTGAACAATAACCAGGTGAATAATATCGAGGACAGGCCAAACTACCTACCACTGTTACTGGCTTTTCGAACGCAGGCTACAAAAAACACCAGTAAACCAATCTCTGCAAGACACGCATTTGTCAAAGCTTTGGTCGATAAAAGAAAAGTGGTAGGAAGATGGAAAAGAATAGCCAAAAAAACTAATGCTCAGGAAGACTGGGAGAAATGGAAGCAGGAAACGAAAGGGTACAAAAATTGATGAAAATAGCACAGAGCATGCCAATACTAAAAGGACGCAGAGGAGATGATGGGCAAATTGCAATCAAAAAAATTCAGTGAGTTCTGGGGCCTAATAAAAGCAACGACCAGCACACCAAGCTCCGTGCAGAGTAACGCTGTGCCTGAAGCAAGCTGGATACGGTACCTAACCACAGAATTTAAGAGCACGGACACAGCTGTGGATATGGAGAATCAATGGTCCAACACACCCTGGATAGATGTATCCGATCCAGCTGATATTGAAAGGACAATCAACAAATTGAAAACATCCAGAGCCCGGTGCCCGGATGGCCTAACAAACGTGGACCTCAAACGGTGCCCGAAGGAATGGTCGGAAGTGATCAGTAAGATCTTCGAGGAGTGCGGCAGGAAAAAAATGATCCCGAAAACTTGGCTGAATGCGGTCATAGTTCTAATTTACAAGAAAGGAGCCCGAAGTGAGGCACAAAGTTACAGACCTATCACCCAATTGGATATATTAGGGAAGATTTTTGCAACACACTTGCTCTCACATTTCCGAATCTGGGAAGAAAACGGCCCATCGAAAGATTTCCTGCAAATGGGCTTCCAAAAAAAAGGCATAACCGTGATCAACATTCTATTTTTGAACATCTTGAAAGCCAAAGTAAAGGAAGGGGTGCCTACGATCTTTCTGGCTTTTGTGGACCTATCAAAGGCTTTTGACAGGATAGACCGGAACAAGCTATGGTCTAAACTTCAAAATTGGAATTGCCCGGAAGAGGTGATGGACCCAATAAAAGCTCTTCATGCTGAGACAAAAATCAGGGTGAAATTAAACCAACAGGGCACCCTATCTGAGGAGATTGAGGTTAACAGAGGCGTTAAGCAGGGGTGCCCATTGGCCCCGGCCTTATTCATACCGTTCCTGGGAGATTACCAGCACTCAGAAATTAAAATAAGAGCATTAAATCGGAAAAACTGAGATTCCACACCTGCTGTATGCTGATGACGTGATCCTGATCGATCAAACGAAAGTGGGGCTTCAACGGAAACTAGCCAATTTGGTAAATTACATCAGTGAAAATAATCTGGAGATAAATAAATCGAAAACAAAGATCTTGGTCATAGAAAAAGGCCCAAGTCAAACGAAAAAAAATCAGTCATTGTTTCTCGAGAACAGCAAAATAGAAAACCGTCAAGAGCATCAAATACCTGGGCGTTTTGATGGATAGTTCGGGAACGGACAGCGCATGGCAAAGTCAACTGTGGGAGAAAGCTAAGCGTCTGACCGCACAAACAAGAGCAGTGGACAGGAAGTACGGAAAATTTTCATTAACTCTGGCGATAACCTTTTAGAAAACAAAGGTAGTGCCATTGTTAGTCTACGGAACGGAGTCTTCATTGTACATACCGTGCAAGCTATGGACATAATTGGAGGGGTACGTATGGAAAACGCTGTTAGGTCTTCTGAAATCGAAAGCCAGGCCGGCGATCAGGAGAGAATTGGGCCTGGTAACCTTAGTGTCAATGGTGGATCAAAGCGCGATGAGACTATTCAGGAAAATAATCATGTCTGACACTCTACGCACCTATGACATCCTGAGAGAAGAAATCGAAGCAGGAAAATGCACAGCCTTAAACAAATGGGCTAAGGCAAGAAAAGACGACCTAACACAGATAGCCTGCTCAGAAAACGATCTGAGGGAAAACCCAGACCGAATTAAACAAAAAATGGAAGAGTGGGATTGGATCACTAAAGTGGAAAAAGCAGCTGGAAATAAACTTCTATCCCATTTACCTCCCACTTTCAACAGTCTGAAAAAAACACAAAATTACTGTGTAAAATTCCCAGACAAAAAAATGAGAATCTTGTTTCTGAAAGCCAGATTAAATCTGCTACCAACACGGGAGATCATAGCGATCCGCGACCCTAAGAGTCTCAAGTCGTGTCGCCTGTGTGGAAATAAAGCGGTGACAGAATCTCTGAAACATCTAGTGATGGATTGTCCGACAACCATGGAAAATTGAAAAACCTACCTCCGACCTCTGCTTGCCAACGCTTGGATCCTGGAGCCCGACGACTGGTGGAATAGACTGATCTCAGGCGAAAAAACGAATTGAACGGTGGCCATGGTGAAGCTAATAGACTTAGCTATGAAAAGAATCAATTTACCTGTGGCCTCAGAGCAAACAGTCCAAAGAATTGAACCAGCATAGGGAATTAGAAAAAGACGCAAATCCCCGGGACGTGTCTACAATATTTACCCCGACTACGAGAAGATGGGGGGGTTGTGCGTGAAGACGTTCCCTAATGAAGGAAAAGCAAGCGCGAGGAAGTTTTGGATAAAACTCAGTTCTTTTTTTTTGTATTGAGTAAAATTTCAAATAAAATAAATATGCCTGACATCTTCCAAATCACCACCATACCAGTGCACGTTTGCCTAGGCTTGTTTGAAAAATTGTGCATTGTGAATTAGGGTTTCCAGACTGTAGTCTGTGAGGAACCATAAAAGTGAAGAGCGTAGAGGAAAATTAAAGTGTCACAAATGTAGGACGAAATTGGGGAAGCAAATGCTAGTAAGTAAGTGAATGAAGGGAGAAGTGCCGGAAAAACAAGTAAGATCTCTGTAGATAAGGGCACAGGTTCTTGAGAGAAGGTTTAATATGGCGTTCTGGCTGTACCTGATCGAATCAATATGGTGCTCTCTTCCTCTCTCTCATTCTACCTCTACCTGTTCTCTTTCTCTATTTGTCTCTCTGTTGCTCTCTGTCGCCCACTATGTCTGTGGCCCTCTGTAGTTGAGTATCACGTTGTCAGATGCACGTTTGCTGAAGCCATTCCAGCCTTTTAATGATCACCTATAGAATATACATTATTCATTGGTGATTGTTTTTTATTTATTTTTTTTTTTAAGCGCTGGCGCTGTTACAGGAATTGTTTGTTATTGTTGCATAATTGCTTGTCTTAGTTGCATATTTATAACGCACTTAAATACCCAGAGGTTTCTAAGCACGGACCCAGGGATCGAAGCTGTGTTGCTTCATGTCGTCTTGCTTCCAAGGCGAGCACATTGCCGTTGAGCTATCCTCCCAGGACTGTTACATTTGTCTTACCGAGAAAAGGAAAATCACACAACCTAAAATAACCATATGAATCATTTTCTGATAAAAGGTTATCAGTCCAAGATAGATGGTCTTGGGCACTCCTATTGCACTCTTTCTACATATGCGTATTGGAAATATGAAGGGGACAAATAACAACACCTGTTTTGTCAAAATGTAAAAATAAAAATAGGAGTGTATTTTTGAATGCCCAAACATCATTATAATGAGCATGTATGTTTATGATAAGAAGTGGTTGTTTGCTTTAATCAGAAGTATAATTCTCATTTAATGTTTCACCTTAGCACTACAATGTTTATAACACTGACCCATATAGTCATATTCAGACAACCTCAACAATCGGATGTGAAGGCAGAATGGCTACATTATTTTCTCCAATGAGAGTCAAGGGCTAGAGGTAATGCTTCCTTCCCACGTGCAGAATTTTAGCTGTGCCTCAGCGAAAGGCCTGCGTGTACACGCTCAGTTGCCAAAGCACAGACATCCTAAATTAATTACATATGGAGGAGAATACATTTTGGTTTATAACTGTGTGATGCATTCAAGAAGTACTCAAAATTACCCCCTGATGCTTTGAGGCGTTTATTGTCTACGAATGCAGTTATTGTCTCTGGCTAAAGAAACACCAGCATAGTAATTTTGAGATGGCAGAGTCTGGACTGTGTGGTAGGTGAATGTTAAAAGAAATATGAGCCATGTCCAAGAAGAGAGTGGAAAAATGTGAGTGCTCCTGGACAGATGGGAATATCTGTGTAGTTGGATAGAAGACAAGGCATGGTGCTGGTAGGGTCTGCCTTTCCGCTTCTTCTTTTCTCATACCATCATCGTTCTTTAGGAAAGTATGGGCAGAACAGGAAAAATGTGATTGCTGCCCAGTTACCACACAATGGCACTATTTACTGATATGCAGACTTTCGGCATTACAATAATGTTGCCATGCGTACCGTCAGTAATGCACAACTCTTCCAGGCCATGTCATCTGTCTTATTGTGGAACGGAAACAGGACCATAGAGTTGACTCATAGGACTTTAAAAAGACCATAAACGAACATGAAAGATAAAACAAATAAGAGAAGGAACTTGAAGTGGCACATACCCAAGGGCTGCAAAATGTAAATTCGATATGCCATAGCGACCTAAATTGGAGAGTATGTTCAAGAGGGGTATCAGCATCATCGAGGAGAAGGGTGGGGGTGGGGGTTCATTTTGTTTCCGTTGATGGGAGGGGAAACAGATTTCCCAAGCACATTTTACTGCATACGATGAAAATAATGGAATGTTTCCTCCCTCTGGGCTTCCATGCTTTATCTCATCACACAGTTTGTATAAATAATCGCAGTGGAAGAGGGGGGACTTGGGATGGGAGCGCCACTGCAGCAATGTTGGCCAGCCTGTGCCAGCACAGAGAATCCATCTTCCCGGACTAATTGAGAGGTTGTCCTCCAGTGAAGCCATTATATCTTCTGTGGCGTGGCTGCCCCAATAAACAGCATACTTTACACTTCCCATAGATCTCTTCCCAGGACTTGCTAAAAAAATAAAAGCAAACGTTTACATCAAATTACCAGTAGTCCTCAGCCGAAGCAAAGGGAACGTGGTTTCGTCACACACCTACTTTTAAAAAGTGAAAGCAATTAATCAGCGTGACAGCATGCGTCATATGAATATTGATCTTAATCTACTCAGCCTGGCAGTTCGCTTTCTACCTAATGACTGCTGATTTCAGTATCAATTATAAAAATGCATTTGCAAATCCATACAAAGGTTGATTACTGGGCTGAATTTCTTTGGAGAAGGTTGACCAGAGAGCACAGGAACTGGAACTTAAAAATAAATGGAGTTGCATTCTAGCATAGAACTATAGGTTAGAATTGACAAGCCTGAATGCTTGAATCTCCCACCGATCGAGGATGCTTTATGTTAAAAATACAAAAACTTTTCCATTGAACTTTCTAACAATGATGACTCATTGCAGAAGAATTAAATACAATAATAATAATAATAAAACTCTGCTCTGGGCATGTGTTCGCTTTTGGGCAAACATCTATTTCAGAAACGTGTTCACATACATTTCAGGCAAGGGCATGTTCAGAGTGTGCTTAGTCCTCCGGATTGGCTACGTTTGCTGCTGGTAACAGAGCTCGATGATGTAATGCAGCTCCAAAGAGTTTCAATGCAAGCCCTCACTACACTACTGGTTAGAGTTTCGATTATATGCAAACCACTGCATTTCACATAGTATCTACATACAGCACGGGGAACTTGAAAGAGATATATTGTAATGCATGACCACATAGCATAATGTCTTCAGGCTCCACTATACGTTTCTGAGAACCCATCAACCATAGACAGATGCAAATACGAGACTTGCTGAAGCTCAGCGATTATGCCATTATGGTGCCAGTACATATGGAGAATGTATCATAACTTCAACGATGTTGGATTAGACCTTTCTTAAGATGGTCAGCAGAACATGAAAGACATCAAGTATAAGGAAGTACTTCTGACAACCGTTCAAACAAGGCAGAGAGAAAAAAGACAATACAGAAAACTAGAGAGGTACCAGGACAGAATGCCATCTGTGGGGGCAGAACAGCCTGAGCTTTTTTGATATTTAGTAAAATGATGCAGGTAGATCTGTCTCTGAAAATTATGACGAAACTGATGACAAGGAGCACCCTAATTTAGTTGTGTTAGGTATGGAAACCCTTTGATTAGGAAAAGTCAGGCATTTTCTTATTATTTATAATAAATACGTCTTGAAATGGCAAGCACTAGTTGTCTCCTTCATCTGAACCTCCACAATACATACCAATGAGGAATTGACACATTAAAAGCGTGATTCACTGAAATTCATACTAAAGGCAGGGTAACATAGCACAGCATAGCATACATAGTGCAATAAAACTCTATAAGATAACATTTTACAATGCCAAAAGGTAATCCCTCTGTGTCAGCAAAACATACAGATGGGGAATTATGCCTTAAAAGTGTGATTCAGTAAAGTTTGAAATTAGCCGTAAAAGATGAGAAAATTACATCATATAGCACATGGGGTAAGGACCAAGGCCGTTAAGCCAGCGGTGCGGGCTGCACTCCCAAACACCACTCGTGGTGTATAGATTCAATGTGGCTCAAAGCACAAAATAATTAACTTCTGTCAGTTTACTGCAAAAAATGATAGTTTAATACTTGATTTTCGTCATCAATTTAAGTAATTGTACATCTTAAAAAAAGCAGATGTGCAGGGCGAGCTCAAACAATTGGCCAATGCATTTCGGAACACTGTTCCTTCGTCAGGGCCAGCTCATTCACAAACTAATCAGATTCGAGTGCTAAAAATTGAGCAAACGAATCTGTTGGATAACCCACAATATGTCAGCAACATTAATTAATTGAACATACAGTAATTATAAAGCAAATCCACAGGGATCATAACATAGCAAGAAAATAAAGTCATCAACGTATACATCATCATCATCATGATTTAGGAGTTTTTCAAGTATGCCGGGTGTGGATACATTATGCCCAAAGTGGCCATATGGATGCACATGTTCAATGACAATAACCGCAATGAACAACACGATTTCAACACATACCAGGAGAAAGGTTACATGTAATAAAGAGTCCATACATGTCATGAACCATAAGATTACCAACGGATACCAATAGTAAAAAAGTAAAAATAATGTAAAAAATACATACGTGAAATCCCATTTTATGTGCATCATGATAAACCGTGAAATAACAGCAAAGAAAGAAGAAAAAAAAAAGGTAGAAAAATGACCACCAAAATGCCATATATCGTTTTATCTAATAGGCATAAAGTAATGACGTGACTATTTCAACACTGACCTTGCCAAAGATACAGCATGGACTTGAATTTCACACCAACACTTCCAAAGTAAACGTGCTTGACTGGCGTTTCTATGCGTGTGCCCGCGTTTCACTTTGCGTGCAGACTCTTGTCTGGAAGGGACTTGCAACGCGATTAGCAGTGTGTCAAAGTTACCATTTAACTAAAGACGCACGGATGCCTACGAGCATAGTCGCTCATAAGAGAGCCATGCAGCGCGGCACCCGGTGTGTCATTATTTAATCTTATAACAAAGGCTCTGAAGTTGACATGTAGCGCGGTGCGCGCCTTGTCAGAGTTCCATTCCATTAGAAGGGTTCAGATGCCTACGAGCACCATAACGCTCAATCTTGCTTCTTACCTGACAGTAGAAAGAAGGCGAGCCATGCGAAGACGGCACTAGGACGCGTTTGCGGTAGCCATAGTGCTAAATGTTGTGTTTGTGTCACGTTGCCAAGCAACACATGGAGCCGCGAGTACTGAAAAACGCCGACGGCCATGTTGGAAAGGCTGCTGGTGTGTATCCCGAGTATTACATGTCTTCTAAGGTGCACACTCTACGTGAGCTTGTAGTAATAATGGTTGAGTTCACATTGCGAAATAAAATAGGAGCGTAATTACATAACATTTCTACATGGATGAAAATAATGACAAAATAATAATATAGAATCATAAAAAAATCAAACTGGGAAATGTGAAACCAAGCATAATGAGGGAGAGAAAAATTAAAGAATAAAAAATAAATGAAATCAACACCATTTCTATAGTTAAAAATACGCCTACCTTGTCGTGAAACCTATCGCCACAGTGTGCACTGGCACAGGCGAGAGTAGTTTAAGCTGTAAGCTCCCCTGTAAATATCCTTAGTTAGAGGTAAAAGAGGTAAAAAGAGAGTAAAGAGCAGATCAACATTGCGAATGCCCCGGGTACTATATCTAAGATTATCATCAGATGAAATAATCCTATGAAAGCAAGAAGGAAGAAAAGAAGGAACTTAAGACAAAATTCTCCGACAGTATGGAGATGGTAGCCTGGATGAATCCAAAGCGAGTATACAGTACCTTATTGGTCATAAAGGCCATGTTGTATATCTTTAGAAATAAGTACATACTTGACCACACCCCTGTTGGCATATCCTAAGCGAGCCTAGGATTGGCTCAATGTCATGGTAAATTCTGACATATCATACATTATCAACTCCACAGTATATCATAATACAGTTACTCAAGCATCAAAGGAAACAACTGAGGTCCAGTTCCTCGTTCATTCCATTCAGTGACAGCGAGTCGAGTTTGTTGATCCAAAAAGCCTCCTTCTGCGCTCGCCACTGTTTGATGTCTCGAGATTGTCCTTTGGGAAACATAACTTCTAGCACGAGAAATCTCAATTGGCTCACCATGTGCCCATTGTCATTGAAGTGTCTGGCTACAGCTGACATCCTGTTGTTATTCCTGATGTTTGATTTATGCTCGTTTATCCTGATCCTGATTTTGCGTGAGGTCTCTCCCACGTAATACTTTCCACAGGGACACTTTTTCACGTAAATACCATTCTCAGAAAGGCATGTAGCATGTTGTCTTAGTGTGAACCTTTTGCCAGTTCTTGGATGTGTAACTGTGCTACCTTTGATGATGCTGTTACAATTCCCACAGATCATGCAAGATTGAGCCCCAGGGAATTTGTCTGGTCTCTTGGCGGGTATTTTCTCTTTGGTTTGTACTAATAAGTTCCGCAGGTTACTGCTCTTCTGATACGCAAATGTTGGTGGAGTAGGAAACAGGTCAGCAGTCCGTTCGTCGCTTGTGAGAACATTCCATCTGTTGTGTGTTATGGCCTTAATTTGCTTACTTTGTATTGAATATTTGGTAACGAAAACTAATTCAGGACTGTCTTTCACAGGTTTCTTCAACAACAGTTGCTGGCGTTCCTGTGCATTGGTTTTGTCACGGGCAATAGCTAAATCAGTCTCTGGATATCCTCTTGCTTGCAATTTCTCTTGTAGTTTCTGTAATTGCAAGCGGCAGTCCTCAGGGTCACTTACAATCCTTTTAACCCTTAACATCTGCCCATAAGGCAGATTCTGAAGAGTTTCGGGCGGGTGAAAGCTGAGCCGATGGAGCAGATTATTACGGTCTGCAGGCTTTGGGTACAGCGTAGTGGTAATTCTATTGGCTTGGATGACTGTTTGTACATCAAGATAATGTACATTAGTATTACCTATCTCAATAGTAAACTGGATACGTTGGTCGATCCCATTAAGGAATATCAGAAACTCTTGAAGATCTTGTCTACTGCCTGACCAAATGCCAAAAATGTCATCTATGAATCTGACCCATGTCTTCAACTGGTGTTGCCATCTTGGATTGGATAGCACATGCGTGGTTTCAAAATGATGCATAAAGCTGTTAGCATATACTGGTGCCATGGTTGCTCCCATTGATGTCCCCGATATTTGATTGTAAAACTTTCCATCATACCTAAAGCAGGAATTCTTGGAGATGAAGTCAAGAAAAATCATTAAGAATTATTTGGTAGCTCCAATTTCTGTTGTACTAAGCAATAGAGATTCTACTGCTTGTTGTCCAAGATCATGCGGAATGCTCGTATAGAGGCTGACTACGTCAATCGTAAATAGGATGTCTTCCGGGGCCAAAGAGATGGTGTCTAGTATTTGGAGAAAGTGCGTTGTATCTTTCACATATGTGCTTGTGGCTTGAACGATTGGCTGCAAAAAGAAGTCTATATATGTTCCAAGAGGTTGTAGCAAGCTGTTTGTGGCTGCTACTTTGGGCCTTCCAGGTGGATTAATCAAGCTCTTGTGGATCTTAGACAAGGTATACAGATGCGGCATTACTGGAAATGTGGTTGATAAGTACGCCCTAGTTTTCATACTGATCCATTCTTCTTCTACAGCGTTGTCAAGAACTTCATCTAGTTTCTTCTTGATCTCTGGAGTGGGATCTTGCAGTAGCAATTTATAGGTGTCTGTGTCTGAGAGCTGTCGTAGACATTCTGAATGATATTGTGATACATCTTGGATCACCATTGCTCCGCCCTTGTCGGCCGGACGGATAACTATAGTGTCATCGCTAAACACGGCCCGTATCTGTGAAAGTTCTCCTCTGTTGAGGTTAGTTCTTTTTGGTGCTTGGAGCTGAACCTTCTTGAGGTCACTCAGTACCATTTTTTGAAAAATGTCTATCGCTGGTACTTGTATTGGTGGACAAAAAGTACTGTTCGGTTTGAACTCAAGATACTCTGACTCCATTGTTGCAGCAGATGGTGCACTTTCAGCAAAAAATGCTTTCAACTTGAGCTTCCGAGTCAGTTTGAATAGTTCAATCTCCGTCTGAAATGTATTGGTACTGTAAGTAGGTACAAACTTCAGCCCTTTCTCTAGGGAAGCAGGATGACAGAGCAGCGACAGATCCTCAACCAGCCAGTACATCAGCCCAAGAAACGAGGCCAGCGCAACCCAAACATACTACTAACACTGTTTTTTTAGAAAGAGGAAGAGGACAAGGAGGGGGAGAAAGAGGAAATCAAAGGATGCAAACACGGTTTCAAGTGAATCGCAATTAGTGGTTAATCTATCTAAGCGAGCACTTTCCTCTCGTGAGATACAAACCCTAGAGAAAGGGCTGAAGTTTTTACCTACTTACAGTACCAATAAATAAAATCGTGCCAAAACGGAGGGGACCCAATGGGAGATCCGCTAATCAACACTCACACCATTCGTGGACCTATCACGGACCACGGTGGTCCCAGGCATTCACACCACCCTAGACTCTCTGGCACCCAGGATGTGTATTGGGCCAGACATCCCAGCCCACATCCTGGAGGCACACACCAGGCATGTAGAAGCCCGCGAAAGCATCCGTGTTTCGCGGGAAAGTACATGCCCAAATAAGGAAGGCCCCGGGTCGGCTCGACCTGGGGAAGGTGAAGGGAGCAAGACGATCAGCGGACAGGACAAAGGAGCCTCGTGGTCTGGCCATTTTGGGAGCCAGGCCACCATTTTGGGTTAAGCGCGAGAAACGCGCTTAAAACGCCAAAAGGAGCTCAAAACACAAGAAACGATCGCTGCCACCATTCCCGTCCGTGAATCACTTGCACTGATCAGTTACAATCCTAAACGAGTATCTAGGGCCTGTAGAAGGCTAGAGACCCAAGAGAGCAGTAATTTAGCTTGCAGTGCCCTCTTGTGTCATGTTGCACGAAAGCCGCAACATGATAAAAGAAACTACAGAAAACAGCATTCCCCGGTACTGACTGTCTTAAGGGCATGTCAGTTTCCCCATAAGAAAGGAGCAAAAGCCCAGAGGAGTGCAGCAGAAGGCTGCACGTCTCTGGCAAAGTCGAGAAAAAGGTGAAAAACAACAGCAAAAAGTTTAGGGGTTGCCACATGGAAGGAAAATTACCTACAATTACGAAATCTTTCCTAACACCGTCCGGCCGACAAGGGCGGAGCAATGGTGATCCAAGATGTATCACAATATCATTCAGAATGTCTACGACAGCTCTCAGACACCAACACCTATAAATTGCTACCGCAAGATCCTACTCCAGAGATCAAGAAGAAACTAGATGAAGTTCTTGACAACGCTGTAGAAGAAGAATGGATCAGTATGAAAACTAGGGCGTACTTATCAACCACATTTCCAGTAATGCCTCATCTGTATAACTTGCCTAAGATCCACAAGAGCTTGATTAATCCACCTGGAAGGCCAATAGTAGCGGCCACAAAGAGCTTGCTACAACCGCTTGGAACATATATAGACTTCTTTTTACAGCCAATCGTTCAAGCCACAAGCACATATGTGAAAGATACAATGCACTTTCTCCAAATACTAGACACCATGGGCCTCATTCCGACTCAGGCGTTAAGGGGTTTATGGCGCCGTAAACGGCGCCGACCCTTAACGCCTGATTACAAGGTTCCCTTTGCGGGATGGCTGTTTAATGCCTGCTTGGACCTTGGCGATAATTACGGCAACGTAATTTACGGTGCCGTAATTATCGCCTTTCCCTATTCCCATTATGCCCTATGGGGCAAAAATGGGAATGGGGAAGGGGCCATTGGTGAATGGGGAATTACCGCCCCACTCACCTTGGAATGGCTAATAGCACCATGGTCCTCCGCCAAGGTTGTAATGAGGCCCCATCTCTTTGGCCCCGGAAGACATCCTATTTATGATTGAGGTAGTCAGCCTCTATACGAGCATTCTGCATGATCTTGGACAACAAGCAGTAGAATCTCTGTTGCTAAGTACAACAGAAATTGGAGCTAACAAAGAATTTTTAATGATTTTGCTTGACTTCATCTCCAAGAATTCCTGCTTTAGGTATGATGGAAAGTTTTACAATCAAATATCGGGGACATCAATGGGAGCAACCATGGCACCAGTATATGCTAACAGCTTTATGCACCATTTTGAAACCACGCATGTGCTATCCAATCCAAGATGGCAACACCAGTTGAAGACATGGGTCAGATTCATAGATGACATTTTTGGCATTTGGTCAGGCAGTAGACAAGATCTTAAAGAGTTTCTGATATTCCTTAATGGGATCAACCAACGTATCCAGTTTACTATTGAGATAGGTAATCCTAATGTACATTATCCTGACGTAAAAACAGTCATCCAAGCCAATAGAATTACCACTACGCTGTACCCAAAGCCTACAGACCGTAATAATCTGCTACATCGGCTCAGCTTTCACCCGCCCAAAACTCTTCAGAATCTGCCTTATGGGCAGATGTTAAGGGTTAAAAGGATTATAAGTGACCCTGAGGACTGCCGCTTGCAATTACAGAAACTACAAGAGAAATTGCAAGCAAGAGGATATCCAGAGACTGATTTAGCTATTGCCCGTGACAAAACCAATGCACAAAAACGCCACCAACTGTTGGTGAAGAAACCTGTGAAAGACAGTCCTGAATTAGTTTTCGTTACCAAATATTCAATACAAAGTAAGCAAATTAAGGCCATAATACACAACAGATGGAATGTTCTCACAAGCGACGAACGGACTGCTGACCTGTTTCCTACTCCACCAACATTTGCGTATCAGAAGAGAAGTAACCTGCGGAACTTATTAGTACAAACCAAAGAGAAAATATCTGCCAAGAGACCAGACAAATTCCCTGGGACTCATCCTTGCATGAGCTGTGGGAATTGTAACAGCATCATCAAAGGTAGCACAGTTACACATCCAAGAACTGGCAAAAGGTTTGCACTAAGACAACATGCTACATGCCTTTCTGAGAATGTTATTTAGGAGATAAAGTGTCCCTGTGGAAAGTATTACGTGGGAGAGACCCCACGCAAAATCAGGATCAGGATAAACGAGCATAAATCAAACATCAGGAATAACAACAGGATGTCAGCTGTAGCCAGACACTTCAATGACAATGGGCACACGGTGAGGCAATTGAGATTTCTTGTGCTAGAAGTTATGTTTCCCAAAGGACAATCTCGAGACATCAAACAGTGGCGAGCGCAGAAGGAGGCTTTTTGGATCAACAAACTCGACTCGCTGTCACCGAATGGAATGAACGAGGAACTGGACCTCAGTTGTTTCCTTTGATACTTGAGTAACTGTATTATGATATACTGTGGAGTTCATAATGTATGATATGCCAGAATTTACCATGACATTGAGCCAATCCTAGGCTCGCTTAGGATATGCCAACAGGGGTGTGGTCAAGAATGTACTTATTTCTAAAGATATACAACATGGCCTTTATGACCAATAAGGTACTGTATACTCGCTTTGGATTCATCCAGGCTACCATCTCCATACTGTTGGAGAATTTTGTCTTAAGTTCCTTCTTTTCTTCCTTCTTGCTTTCATAGGATTATTTCACCTGATGATAATCTTAGATATAGTACCCAGGGCATTCGCAATGTTGATCTGCTCTTTACTCTCTTTTTACCTCTTTTACCTCTAACTAAGGATATTTACAGGGGAGTTTACAGCTTAAACTACTCTCGCCTGTGCCAGTGCACACTGTGGCGATAGGTTTGAAGACAAGGTAGGCGTATTTTTAACTATAGAAATGGTGTTGATTTCATTTATTTTTTATTCTTTAATTTTTCTCTCCCTCATTATGCTTGGTTTCACATTTCCCAGTTTGATTTTTTTATGATTCTATATTATTATTTTGTCATTATTTTCCTCCATGTAGAAATGTTATGTAATTACGCTCCTATTTTATTTTGCAATGTGAACTCAACCATTATTACTACGAGCTCACGTAGAGTGTACACCTTACAAGACATGTAATACTCGGGATACACACCAGCAGCCTTTCCAACATGGCCGCCTGCGTTTCTCAGTACTGGCGGCTCCATGTGTTGCTTGGCAACGTGACACAAACACAACATTTAGCACTATGGCTACCACGAACGCGTCCTAGTGGCATCTTTGCATGGCTCGCCTTCTTTCTACTGTCAGGTAAGAAGCAAGATTGAGCGTTATGGTGCTCGTAGGCATCTGAACCCTTCTAATGGAATGGAACTCTGACACGGCGCGTCTCGCGCTACATGTCAACTTCAGAGCCTTTGTTATAAGATGAAATAATGACACACCGGGTGCCGTGCTGCATGGCTCTCTTATGAACGACTATGCTCATAGGCGTCTGTGCGTCTTTAGTTAAATGGTAACTTTGACACACTGCTAATCGCGTTGCATGTTTCTTCCAGACAAGAGTCTGCACGCAAAGTGAAACGCCGGCACACGCATAGAAACGCCAGTCAAGCACGTTTACTGTGGAAGTGTTGGTGTGAAATTCAAGTCCATGCTGTATCTTTGGCAAGGTCAGTGTTGAAATAGTCACGTCATTACTTGATGCCTATTAGATAAAACGGTATATGGCATTTTGGTGGTCATTTTTCTACCTTTTTCTTTTCTTCTTTCTTTGCTGTAATTCCACGGTTTATCATCACGCACATAAAATGGGATTTCACGTATGTATTTTTTACATTATTTTTACTTTTTTACTATTGGTATCCGTTGGTGATCTTATGGTTCATGACATGTATGGACTCTTTATTACATGTAACCTTTCTCCTGGTATGTGTTGAAATTGTGTTGTTCATTGCGGTTATTGTCATTGAACATGTGCATCCATATGCCACTTTGGGCATAATGTATCCACACCCGGCATACTTGAAAAACTCCTAAATCATGATGATGATGATGATGTATACGTTGATGAATTTATTTTCTTGCTATGTTATGATCCCTGTGGATTTGCTTTATAATTACTGTATGTTCAATTAATTAATGTTGCTGACATATTGTGGGTTATCCAACAGATTCGTTTGCTCAATTTTTAGCACTCGAATCTGATTAGTTTGTGAATGAGCTGGCCCTGACGAAGGAACAGTGTTCCGAAATGCATTGGCCAATTATTTGAGCTCGCCCTGCACACCTGCTTTTTCTAAGATGTACAATTACTTAAATTGATGACGAAAATCAAGTATCATTTTTTGCAGTAAACTGACAGAAGTTAATTATTTTGTGCATTGAACCACATTGAATCTATACACCACGAGTGGTGTTTGGGAGTGCAGCCCGCACCGCTGGCTTAACGGCCTTGGTCCTTACCCTCTGTTTTCGTTGTGTGCTGTTCCACGGAGGCACCTTTCCCAGCGGGTTTGCACCCTTCTTTAAATTCCAAATTTCAAATTAGTAGTGATTTAACCATAAGAGTTATCTAACAAAGGAAAGTTGTGAGCGTTCACCACACACAATCATATAGCACATGACATTTTGAACGATGAATGTTAGAGGTCCAGAATGGAGTCTCTCACTTGGGAATATACCTTTCTTATGAGTATGGTCACTGGAATCCAAAAGGCTGTCCGCTGTATTTCTCGAAAAGAGAGCTAACCAGCCTCCTCACTTAAATCTAACAAGTCTGTATGAAAACCTAACCTACAAACAGGAAAGTCAACTACCTGTAACCCAAACCTTATGCAGACTACCCTACAAAATGTACTTATTGGGCAGATATCCATACAATTGCATTCTCTAACAAACATTTAGGAGGAGAACTATTGGCTCACCCACACAACTGAAAAATAAATAGCCTGGAAAAAGAGCCCTGCAGAGCTCAAGACAAATGTTGGCTGAAAGACGTGTTTCCACAAAGAATAAACATGACTGAAGTTGTCTATGTATATATACACTCTTATACTAAAATGTGATGTGAGCCCGTATGTGCTAAAAGTTAAATATCTATACATCTTTTAATTCCAAACCAATGTAAATGTATGGATCACTCCGTCCTTTCTTCCCCTCCCTCCCCCTCTACCCCCCAGGCCAAGCCTACCCCAACACCGCCACCTACCTTCTCGGACATTTGGCCCTTGAAGCGTATGTCAGTTGAGGCTTTTGCCGCCACTTTCTCCCCCCGCCTCCCGCTGACTCACATCCTGACAACACTTTCCATGCTCTACTCTTCCATCTCCGATACTCTTGATGGTCTTGCCCCTGCCATGAGGATCTGTTTGAAGCCCAAAGCCAAGTACAATTCTTGGTATGACTCTGACCTAGTTACCCTTAAAATTAAGTGCAGGGTGGCTGAGAGGAAATGGAGGGCTTCTTGTTCATCCTCTGACAAACTGGCCTGCCGCCTGCTCCAAAGGCAATATCAGCTCCTTGTCCATTTTAAGAAAAGACCCCACATCCAAGCCTGTGTCTCTGTGGCATCTAACAACTCAGCCAAACTCTTCAAATCTGCAAAGAGCTGGCCAAACCTGCTGCAGTCTCTACCTCTCCTGTCACCTCCCAGGCCCTTTGCACAGCCTTGCCTCTCACTTCATCTAAAAAACTGAGGATATCCGGTCCACCCTCTCATCCCCTCCATCTCTTCCCCTTCTCCTTATGCTAACTCTGTCCCTCCTGCAGCCACACCCACCCTCTTTCTCTTCCTTTCCTCTTTTCTTCCCTGACAAGGTTTCGAGACAAGTCCGATCTATGAAAGTCTTGTCAAAACAAGTTCTTCCCTCTTCTTCCAAAACCATCAAGGACCACTTTGACACTCTTGCTGTGGCCCTGGCAGATTTCTTCAACATCTCCTTCACCTCAGGAGCCTTCCCCTCCTCTCCGAAGCACTCTCTTGTACACCCTCTTCTCAAGAAACCCACAGCTGGCCCTTCTTGCCCAGCTAACTATTACCTGATCTCCATCACTCCTTTCCTGTGCAAACTTCTGGAAAAGCTGGCCATCTCACAGCTTATCCTTCACACCGATTCTGTTGGTTGTCTCCATGATCATCACTCGGGCTTCAGAGCGGCCAGAAGCACAGAAACTGCTCTCCTGACCATCACTGAAGACCTTCTCTCCAACCTTGACCCTAACATCCCTTCTGTCCTCATCCTACTAGATCTCTCTTCTGCCTTCGACATGGTCAACCATAACATCCTGCTCAACATTTTCCGTGACAAACTGGGTGTAACTGATCAGGCTCTGGCCTGGCTGGCTTCTTTTCTCTCTGATCGACCCTCCCAGGGCCAACTTGGGTCCTTCCTTTCCTCTATCTCCCGCTCTCTACCTCCGGTGTTCCCCAGGCATCTTACCTCTCACCCTGGCTTTTCAACCAATACCTGGCAACTCTCACCCATCGCATTGCCACTCTCTGCTACAATTTACAGTGCTATGTTGATGACACTCAACTCATTTTCAGGCTTCCCTTGGCCACCTCTTCGTCTTCTCTCATCTAGGATGGTCTGTCTGCTATTCAGGAGTGGTGTGCCGCCAACAATCTCTGCCTTAATGCCAGCAAGACAGAGATTCTCTTCATTGGCACACCTTCACACTCCTTTCCTATGACTCTCTGGCTGGCCTCCCTTGGACCTCCTCCTACCCCCACCTGTGAGGCTAAGAACCCTGGGGTCATCTTCGACTCCACGCTTTCCTTTTCTGCCTACATCTCTGATGTCTCTAAAATATCAAACTTCAAAATGCTCCTCCTCAGAGGTATTTTACCTTTCCTCTCCTTCCCCCAGAAGCTCACTGTCTCTCGAGCCCTGGTTCTCTCTAGGTTGGACTATTGCAACAGCCTCTTTCTAAATCTACCTGCTTCTACTCTCCACCTTTTGCATCTCATCCGGAACAGTACTGTGAGACTTGTCCTTGGCCTCAAGCTCTGGGATTTTATCTCTCCAGCCCTGAAATCTCTTCTCGGGCCCCCAGTGGGTACAAGGATTAAATTCAAGGTCCTTTCCATTGTCCACAAGGCTTTCTGGGCCCGGGTCCAAAATACCTTCAACTCTCCCTGCGTAAATACCTTCCCTCTCAAGCTCTTCACTCATCCACCTCCAAATCCCTCAGGGTCAGTCGTTTCTCAAAGAAATTAGCTTGGCGTAGATCTCTGTCTTCGGCTGGGGCCTCCACTCTGAAACTTGAGCAGAATCATCTCTTGGTCCGGAAGCACCTCAAGACCTTCCTCTTTGCTTCTGCCTTCTTTCTTCCTCTCCCCTGCTGATCTGTTCTGCTTCGGCATCATGTACCTGGTTTCCCTCTGATTTTGGGGCCAGGTACTTGCCCACCCTGCCATGCACCCACACTGCCACCTGTCAACCCTTGTACTTGGGTGTGTATCTGTAACCCTACAGTCCTCCGCCTTTTTATGCACTAATCAGACACCCCCTGTCTGTGCCTTGAAACTAGCACTTGCCACTTGCTGGCTTCACTACCACTTGTATTTTGATACTTGCTTACCACTTTCCACTTTTCCCTTCCCCCCTGCACTTTCCCCCTTCCCTCTCTCCTGCACTTGTGCATTCTCAATGTCACTGGGCCTATAAGATTGTTGTTTTGTTCTCCCTGGTTCCCCTCCCTTGCCTCGTTGCACTCTGAAACATGTGTGTATGAGCACAATACAAATACATATCCTCTCATATAATTACAATAACCAATCGTTTAATTTGGAAGTGCTGAAGCATTCCAGGTTTATGAAATTACAACTTAAAAGTTTGATACAGTGAACTTGGAAATTCACATACAATCTGAGTAAGGTACCATTACAAAACTTAAAGAGCACTTGGAATGCAATAAGATGACATTTCAAAGGTCCAAACTAAGTCACTTTGTTACTGTAAAGTTTATTGAATAAGAATTATTGTGTAATCAGGGCTATTTCCTTGAGTGTCATTTATAAAAAAAGAAATGAATACATTGTGGCAGTCTATGCATTGGCATCTATTCATACCCAACACAAAAGTCATGGAGGATGATGAGGATGACATTTTGCCCGGTTCATGTCAGACACGGGACCATGAAGTGAGTTGTTTTGTCTTGCATGCCAGTGGCAAACAGATCATTGTAGAAGTGACTGAGTGGTTCCGATGTGCTTCTGACTTGCTGATGACAATATACCATTTCCTTGTGTACAGTGCTGGTTTTCAATCCCACTATACTACAAATGCTACTTGCCAACAATTCTCGGTTACACACTCTGATGAATCCTGTGGAGTAATCACGGAACCCCAGCCTAAAGTCTCCTTCACTGTGGCCAGGGGAAGGCAGCCGATACCTGATCCTAACCCTTGGAGTGTTATCATGAGGGAGGATAACATGGAATGAAATGGCTGCCAGGGGGAAGTGATGACTCCCTTGGGGGAAATGCAGTATTGAACCTCTTATGAAGATGAAAGCCTTATAATCCCAAGTACCTAATGGATTACTGTTATTGTACCCTCCCATGAAGCTGCCCAAATAATATGCTATGAAAAGTTTGGGAGTTCAAGAACTACATCTGATATCCCCGAATTGCCATGATTCTGTTTTGAGTAAAGGTCCTCATCCCAATGGTAAATCACAAACTTCTTTTTATAACATTCCCTGACTCTAACAACTCTCAGCTCGCCAAAATCATCACAACCAATTACATGTCAAAGAATAAATGCCACTATGGACTTCAAGGTCCATACTGCATGTGATACTGGGACGAGGAAGATGTACTCAAAGGCAATGAAGATCAAAGGTCCCATTGAACATAATGATCCATCTAGTCATTGTAGTGTAACACACTTGAGTGGGACATTTAAATCCACAAAGAGTTGCACCTGAAGGAAGGTGTGGAAGTAGTAGAAGAGGCAGAAGCAGTACAAACTCCTGAGATTGCTGAACGAAGAACGCCAGCTGGAGCTGATGCAGACAGAAGAGGCAGATGGGATTGCAGAGTTCACGCAGCAGGAAGCATGCGTCGTGACCGCTGGGGGGAAAAATAAGCCTAGTTGCAGGAGAGACGAGCTACTAACACGACACAAACTGCTCTGGTGCAGAAGTGGAAGCAGAGAAGCTACATATCTGTCAGAGCTCCAATTAAAGAGCAGTACAGTCCGCTATACTTATGTGGGAGCTGGCAGCTAAGACAGCGGAATGCAACAGGTCTGCCAAAGAAGCAATAGAGACCTCACAGAGCACCAGTGAGTTGGCCTAGATAAAAGGTGACCCCGGGGCTCTTCAAAGAGGACATTGGGCCATGTCCAATAGATTTGAATATCTAACATATAAAGCAAAGAGGCAGCAAGGGTGAAATTCAAGGGACACCAATCCGAGGAAACCTGTAACCCACATTTCCAGCAGCCCAAAGATTTTGAAGGAGAAGTAAAGAAACAGTAAGGACCCATTTACCTTTTCAAGGGTCACCTATCTGGGGAAACCTCTAACCCGCATTGCCACCAGCAATTATGTTGTAAACGAGAAGTAATGAGACAGGAAGGGCACAATTATCCTTTCAATGTATACCTATCTGGGTAAACCTCTGACCCACATTGCCAAAAGCCAAGAGGTTGTGATCAAGAAAACATAAGAAGGCAAACTGTGCACAATCCTCCTTTTTCGGGCACCAGTTTGGGGGAACCCACTACCCTCATTGTTAAGAACCCAGAGACTATACAATTAGGCTACCACTGTGCAGCCTTCCTCTCCAGGGATACTGTTGGGGAAAACTCTGGAACAGTTAATGTCACTGAAATTACTTGTAGTTGTATGATTGTATCTTCCTGGCAGGAGAGTGAACCAGGAAAGGGATCATTAGTAATCATTCCTGGCAGGTGAGTATACCAGGAAAGACAAAGGCATTTTTGA
Source organism: Ambystoma mexicanum (assembly GCF_040938575.1). NCBI lineage: Eukaryota > Metazoa > Chordata > Amphibia > Caudata > Ambystomatidae > Ambystoma > Ambystoma mexicanum. Next base: position 27,238,305 of record NC_090924.1, read on the forward strand.
AGAAGTGATCTTGTGACAAAAAGGTGTGGTGAAAAGAAGTAATTACTTATCATTTGACAAACCGGTACATCACCAAAGGCAGTTATTATGCTATCCTGCCAAAAGTAATTCAGCCGAAGAATAAGTAAGATGTGCTAAGAATTGGCTTTTTTGCAGTTTATTAGGTGGTCACACTCAACTCAGGGAGTCCCCTCCCCACACCAAGAAGGTGGTGTGCCCCCAGAGCGCTATTTCAGATTCACTTTGGTAAGGCCTCCAACCCGTCTCGCACCCACCCCAACAAATACTCTGTGTCTCCAATGGACTAGGAACCAGGCCGGTGTATACTAAGAATATACATGTATTTATTTATTTAAGGTTTGACAAAGAAGACTAGCAGCCAATATCAGCCATCAATGCTGTGGCAACACCCAATATCACAACTCCAAATTTGTTTCTGCTGTTAAAACAACACAGGTAACATTTTGAGACATGCAGTTACAATTTACAACACATTTAATTTCAATTTAACCAATAGAAAACATTCACAATACAATGGAAAAATTGTTTTGCAACATACATTCAAAGGACAGGCAGTCCTTCTGGATTCTGGTATCGGAAGCAAGGGAATCAATGAGATGTAAGGCTTTGTAATTCGGACTTTAGAATCACTGGGAATAAATGGGAAGTCTTGTTTTGTAGCCTCTACATTCACTTGAAAGGTAGTGTTTAGGATTATTTATTTTGGGATTATGGACACCCCCCTATTCAAGGCACAGGTCAGGGATTTCAGAAGGACAGTCACCCAAGCCTTTATGGTCTATAGAGGCTCTAAAACACTAGGCATGAAATTTGTTAGTTTTGAATTCTAACAACACTAATCCCGTGATTATATATATGGGAATTAATTGATTCAACTTCAATTCAAGGCACTAAGGACCTACACAGCTTCCCTCACCCCACAATGTAATGGAAATGATTAAGGCGGGCTGTTCCCAACACAATGCAATTTAAATGGATAGGTTGATTTTCTAACGTGTAATTAATTTGATTTGGCTTTCATACAATGTTGCAAGGGCCTTCCCAGTTTCACCCCTGCCCCCCACTAATGAAATGGGATAAGTCAGGTAGCTACCCACACAATTTATGGCTTTTGGATTGGTGCATGGGAGGCATTGGTCAGGTTGATCCTTGAACCACCCTTGCCATCCCTGTATGAAGATGTGGTGGTTTTACTACAGGGATCATTGAATACCTTTCTGAATAAGCTGAGGGAAAAATGCATTGACATATTGACACAATCGGGTAGTACACTAGAAGTTCACTAGAAGTATTGATCCAGAATCCCCTCAAGGTTAAAGACTCCATGAAATTAATGGATTGGATTGGGACCACTAAGAGGATGAGGGCCGCAAAAAATATCAGCATCCATGACCCCGACCGACAAACCAAGATCCTTTCTTCCCAAATACGTAAAGCAATCACCAGCCCCAGTGTTAGATCAGACTTCCTAAGATTCCATTTAAACCTTCTGCCAACATAAGAAATTCAACACATTAGAAATAGTTCCGAGATCCCATCTAACCTCTGCCAAAAATGTGATAGGTCTGAAAAACAGTCCATTGAGCATCTGTTATCTGTATGCCCAGGGACATGGGACCTGAGGGCGCAAAGAGTACAAATATGTGTGCACAATCTGTGGTCCTTGGAAACTAATACCTTCTGGTTAAGACTAGCCTCAGGGAATTAACCTTTCCTGATAGCAGAAGTGGTAACATTGTTGAAAGATTTGAAACTAATTGATTAACAATGAAAATGAAATAGTAAGCCATTGCCAAACAATATGACTCCCTTAAAGAAGTGTTAACACCTGAATAACTAAAAGTGTTGTATATCTTCCTCATGTAGATATTTCCAAGATACATACTATGAGTATCGTGAGATGAAAAACGTGTCACATTGTTGTCTGTATATATTAGCAATGGCTAATGAAATGGAATTATTATGCTGCCATGTTTCTTATTTGATCTTAGATAGATTATTTTATTGAGCACATTTGTAACTGCTTTATTTTCTGTTTTATTTGCTCTTGTTAAATGTGCAGTTTTTTTTCTTTTATATTGAATGTTTCAACTGTTTATAGAATCCATCTAGTTTAAAAATATTTTTGGGTGAAAAGTCACATTTTGACTAAAACACAATAAAGGAAAACAATATAATTGTCAGGGAAAAAAGCAAGGCTCCTCTGAGGACAGTGCATATCTGGTCAAGGGCTTTCAGTCAAGGATTTTCTCCTGCACCCATACTCCTTCAGCTCCTCTTAAGGGGTCCCAGCTAGCTTCTATATTTCCATGTCACTGTTTCCCTTGCAAGGATTGAGGCCTCTCTGCTAGTTGTTCTTTGCAAGGGTCCATCAGCAGGCTATCTCCCAGAATAAAGTGAAAAATCCCCTGTTCTGATGCAAACATGCCCTCTTATAGAGCTTATGACACTCCAACATTGTCATTATTCCCACGGTAATGATTGGATAGCACTATTCCTTCACCTCCCACCAAGACGCCCACTGGATGCTGAAAAGACCAGAAGTTGGGGGATGTGTATGATATAGACTGAGGGAGGAGAAAGATTTGTCATCTCAAAATGACAAGTGGGTTTAACCTTTTTGTGTTCTGAAAATCTCATAACATGACCGTTATGCTAATAATTCTGATAACTACATAAAACTATATATTTTTGTATCCTACACTTTATGGCAAGTCGTAAAAAACACAATTTTATTTTGGCACGCCCTTCCTGGGCAGAGCCACACTTTTTTTGTGGTTTGCTTCTGCGCCAAAATAGTTACATCTCTGACACTACATACTTTCAACAATAATTTCACTGTCTATTACTGTCAGGCATGGGAAGTTGCGAACGGGTTTTCGTGTGTCTTCAGCAGCAAGACAAGGCAAACAAAGGAAAGCGCTGGGACAACGGCATTTGGTTGCCAGAAACGCGATCCGTGGCGGAGCCTGGAGGTTGCCATGGAAGCTTGGTGACACGTTGCTAAGGAGGGGTAACGTTCGTGCACGATCACAACGTTGATCAGGTGATCCTGGGCATTTAGCCCTTCCTCCTTAGTTACTCAGCGCTTCTGATTGAGCATTTTGGCGTTTTGTTTCTTGTCTTGTATTTCTATGGTTTTCCTCGTGTTTTGACCCGGAATTGTACTTGTTTTTGGCGACTTCTCCTCATAGCTTTTCATGGTTTCTTGATCTCTGGCTTCTGTGACCTGGATTACGTTTTCGCAATTTCCTTGACTGTTTGTTTGGTGCCCGCAAGGTGTTTTTTTGGACTCGGACCGGCTTATGGATTAACCTTTTGGATTCTGAATTTACGTCTCGTGTGTTTTGTAACTTCCTAGTACGTTGTGCTGACTTTCATATTCACCTGGATTAAAGTGACTCACAAGTTTTTTCCTGCGCCATAGGACAGCCTCCGCTGCGCAGTGGGACAGCCTCCGCTGCGCCGTGGGACAGCCGCCGCTGCGCTGTGGGACAGTCTCCGCTGCATCGTGGGACAGCCTCCGCTGCACGTGGGAATACAAACTCTTGGAAGAACTGTTCCCCGCGCCGTGAGATTACCGTTTGTTATCAGGGATTGCAGAAGGTGGCTCGTGTTATTCATTCTATGGATTCACTCCTGGATATTCCCTGGTAAGAACATTCTTGTGGTATAAGCTCATTAGCTCAGTATTCTTATTTCTTAGGCACATAGTGATACTCATAGTGAATATTGTTTTGCAGAACTTCTCTGGGCTCTCTTCTTAACCTGATCGTGGTAGTACATTCCCTCCTATTCAGTTCACTCAGGTTAGTGTTATTGGGTTTAGATTAGAATTGTGATTTTCAATCATCAGTCATTTGGTACTAATTGTGTTCTATTTCCTTCTACAGCCACGTGGTCTCGTGGGATATCCATTCTTTCAATTAACTGATTCCTTTGCACTGTGTATAACTTACATTCAAAGGAGTACATTGGTGGGAAGAATTCTTCTTCTACACTACGGGTTCGAATCTGTGAAGAGGAATTCTGACAATTACTCTATCAAAATGTCCAATTCCTCAGATTTATGAAAATGCCAGAATCATAACCTAAGTTATGTACATTACTCACATTTTGTTTTTTTCATGGTCCCAACTGGCTTTTTATCCCCTTTACAAGTATCCCGACATGGGCCCAATAGGACGCACATACTCTTTTTATTGAGGGAAATATGTTCAATGTTTAATCAATGGCACTGCATGCTATGAGAGGTAGTTTCTTTTTTCCTCCAAGTTTTTATTTCTCCTTAAGCATGTGACCAGCCACCTGCTAAGGCCTATGTTTATGCTACCCTTTTCTGCTGAGTTTCAAAGGATCTTTGTTCAGAGCTAATGCACATTTTATGTGAAACCCAACCTTAAAGGTCATTTCTGTTGGTCATGTTATCTGTAAATCCCATAATTTCAATCTACTTCTTTGTATAAATTAGCATTTAAATTGACAATCAGACATGTTTCCTTGGTGGGCCCAGTCCCAAAGGTCTTGGGGTCAAAGTTCCAGCTCAAAGAGAAAAAATGTTGCAGTTCACAATTCTGAAAGACTAGCATATTGCACTGTGTGCATGTAACTTGCAATACTGCATCAGGGCCTGTTGTTCACAATATAATCTTTCTTTATGTACTGTATAAACAGAAATAAGTTTACTCTTGGTATGTTTCCCAAATATGCCACAGTTACATTGGAAACCAGTGTTCATTTATGCAAAAACAAAATAGGCCTTTCCTTATAAATGTTGTCATTTTTATGTGCTGAAATTGAGTCTCTTTATTCCTGAAACACAGGCAGTCATTCCTCCTTTTTAGCTTCCAGATGCACAGTATTTCAAATGTATTTATTATTTCCATGTGCACTGTTATAGTTTTGAATCTGTCAAAGGGGGCATTTACACAAAGTCAGCATCGGAAGTGCCCCATGTCTTTTGCAACCCATTTGACGCAGTTAACAATATTTCAGTTCTATGTTGCACTTTCTTCCGCTGAGTGCCTGTACATTGTAACAAACCTGAGGGTGGCCCATTTTTGCATATTGACTAGGCCTCATGTTGAAATCACTGTTTTGTACTGGCTTTTATGTTTTAATGGATCTCCACAATGAACCAGCTTCACTCTGACAATGGGGCCTAGAATGGCCTCCCCATCTCGGCCACCCTGGGGCTGTCTTTTTACCCCACACCTTTAACTTTAAAGAAAACAATTGCCTTGGTTTATGAACTTCTGTTTTTTTGGAAGAGACATTTTGCCTAATCAAGAAGGATACTGTGAAAGAGAACAAGTGTTTGATTTTATGAAGAAGAGTTTGTGGAAGAGACAGTTGCATCATTGAGTGGAAGGACGCAGTTGAAAGAAAAGACATTTTGTATTGAACTGAATCAAACTTGGTTGAATCTGAACTTTGTCAAGGATATTCAAGAACCTGGTGAAGCTAGTTGTAACCTGATCCCATGGAGTACGTGCTCATATCTATAAATTTGAACTTTCATTCATTCTGAAATCAAAGACAGCTAAAAATACTTTTTTTTTTGTTTGGTTGTATAAGTGTGAAGGTCACAGACCTTTTGGACACTATGGGCCTCATTACGAGTTTGGCGGTAGCCATGGAGCTGTTAGCTCCATGGCTGCCGCCAAACCGGGCTCCTTTACCGGGTTCCCTGAATGGGGAATTACCGGGCCATTCCGAGTTCGGAGGGCCTGGTTATTCCTCCCTCTCGGAACCCAGACCCGGACCTTCCCCATTCCCATTTGAGCCCCCATAGGGCTCAATGGGAATGGGAGAGGGAGCTAACAACGGGCCGATTACGACCGGCCGTTCTTAGGTCCCTCTTACCCTCGCTGGACCCGGTAACAACGCTGTGGTGTCATGTGCCGGGGAATAGCCGTTCACGTGACACTAGTAAACATGGAAGGAGGGGAATAAACAAATCCCCGGAACTGACGTAATAACAGCAGTCCGGGTCGGTTAAGTACCACAAACAGTCGTGTGTCTCTGTTTCTGCGCAGCAACGCGTTTCGTTATAATATTAAGGCTGAATTGCAGTCTGACTAGAAGACCGTTGGTGTGTGATGAAAACACCACATTGGCGACGAGGGATGGGATCAGAGCCCAAAGTCATGAACGTGAAGCAGATGATGTGAGAGGCTTTTGATTAACTGTGAACGCGTACGAACGCAGAGCCTCGTTGTCGTGCCCCTAACGTTCTGTCACACAGTTGACTGCATAACGAATATAATGCGCGTATGCAGCGTGTTTGTTTTACTGACTTCAACGTTCCATTTTTATGAACTGGGCATAAAAGAAGGAACACGTACATGTACAGAAAGTATTAGTGTGCCCAACGTTCTGTTTACATAACCTAAGGAAACAGATTTCACGCATCGTGTGGGTTCAATGTTTTCAACGTTCTACTTTCATGAACTAAATATCATAGAAAGAACGTGTGCATTTACAGAACTATTGTTGAATTCCCAACATTCTATTGACACGATTTGAAGGAAAATATTTCCATTTTTAACCAGCTGAATGATATAAAGCCACAAACAAAGAGGAAAACACATATACAGACACAGAGTTCAGTCAGAACTTTATATATCATTGGGCAAAGAGACAGTTGTAAAGGTTCAAGAAACTTCATATAGCACAAGAAACACCAACCCTAAATTTTCTTTTGGTGAAACATAACCAAAGCATTTTGAGGCCAGTTTTAGTTTATTTTATCATTCATTTATCTGGCTGTAACAAAATAAAGACTCAATTTGGGGAAATATCACAACGCCAACCATGTCCAGCAATGAAACAAGTCCAGTTAGGACTGATCCAAGCCCATCTACAAGAAGTGTCAACTCAGAACACCTAGACCCAGCATTAAACACACTATTGCCACCTTTTGACCCATTCACCACAGGTGTTGCCATTCGGTGGGTAATATGGTTACAACAATTTGAAATGCACCTGGATGCGAGAGAAATCACTGCAGCCAAGAAAAAACACACTTTCCTTCTACTCAATATTGGATCAGCAGCACTACGTCTATTCAATGTGACTCGAGACCGAGCAGCTGAAGATAACTATGATGCTGCAAAGAATGTGTTAACTAACATGTTCAAACCTGAACTCAATCGAGACTATGAACGTTTTCACTTCTGCATGGCTAGACAACGTGAAAAAGAAACAGTAGACAAATTCCATGCATGACTGCGTGAGATGGCAGTTGGTTGTGAATTTCCCAATGAAGAATTCTCTATATGTCTTCAAATTATAAATGGAATTTCTTCTGAAAAACTAAGGAGGGCCATCCTGTCAGAGAAGAATGTAAGCCTGTCTCGAATTTTAGAAATGGCACGCCTGCGTGAACAAACAGAAGACCAAGTAGCAGTAATTGAGGCGGCAATCCAAAGACTCCCGATTGACAACCCAAAACCAACAGAAGAAATTGCTGCTGTATCAAAAAATAAAAATACAAGAGAACAAGGAGAACGAAGAAGAAACTCCAACAGAAACCCAAGGCCACAAGGGAGAGATTCTACATGTAAATGGTGTGGAGGCCCGTGGCACAGAGGAGAATCCTGTCCTGCGTGGGGTACAACCTGCAGAAAATGTAATCGTCTTAACCATTATGCAGCTGTCTGTATGAACCCACTGAACAAAAGTGAAAGAGATCATACACCATGGCAAACTTATGGGCGCAGGAAGAAATTTGCCCCCCGAGAAACACCTCATCAAACAGGAAGGAAAGGAAGGCAAGAGCTGTAAATCATTCCCAGAGATCACCAGATTCAAGTGAAAGTGAAGACAGTGAGGATGATACATCCCCTGACGGAAGAGATCACGACAAGTGGAAAAAAAAACAGCAAACAAGTGCATCGTATACACCTCATATCCGCTGTAGAGCCAAAACGGTCTAGACAACGGAAAAGACCATCATGTACTGTTATTTCAGATGGAGAACCACTGCGTGTAGTCATTGATACTGGAGCAACTGTCAATGTAATGCCAGTGTCAGTATTTAACAAGCTTCATGTCAAGCCTAAACTTCAAGAAAGAAAGGTCCGATTATATGCCTATAGCTGTAGGAAACCTCTGCCTGTGCAAGGATCATTTAAGTCTGATTTTGCCCACAACAATGCCACGTACAGAGCCCGAGTTTATGTAGTTGATGCTGGTTGTGAAACATTGCTAAGCTGTAGAACCGCTGAAAAACTGAAATTAATTCATTTTGCTTTTAACATCCAGTGTGGAAAGATTGACAAGTTGATGAAGCAATATCACAGCGCATGTCAAGGAATTGGGTGTCTTAAGGGCAGATCCATTAAACTCCACATTGACCTCACTATTGAACCGAAAGCAGTGCGCCATCGCTGAGTACCATTTCACATGAAGGAAGCTGTAAGGAAGGAACTAGAGAAACTTGAAGCAGCAGGTATCATAGAGAAAACGTCAGGACCAACTCCTTGGGTGTCCCCCGTGGTGGTTGCAAAAAAACCAAAACAACCCAATGCAGTACGAATATGTATTGATATGCGGCTTCCCAATGCAGCCATTGGAAGAGAATGACAAATCACACCGACTATCGAGAACTTATTGTTGACCTAACAGGTGCGACTATATTCAGTAAACTTGATCTTAGATCTGGATATCACCAGCTCAAACTGGCCAAGGAGTCGAGATATATCACGACATTCTCCTCCCACCTTGGGCTACGACGTTATAAAAGGTTAAACTTTGGAATATCGTCAGCTGCTGAGGTATTCCAACATGAAATTAGGAAAGTCCTCACTGGCTTGGAAAGAACGATGAACATTAGTGACGATATCATTGTATAGGCATCCAATGAAAATGAACATCTTGAGCGCCTGGCAGCAGTGTTACAAAGACTGAGAGACTCTGGATTAACCCTAAATGCAGAAAAATGTGAATTCAGAAAAGAAGAATTAAGCTTCTTTGGGTACATTTTTAATGCACAAGGCTTGTCGCCAGATCCTGCCAAAGTTAATGACATTAAAAACACCCAACCTCCAACATCACTCACAGAAGTAAGAAGTTTTATGGGAATGGCGACTTATTGTGCGAGATTCATTCCAGATCTGGCCACTATAGCAAGTCTTCTCCATGAACTAACCAAGAAGGATAAAAAATGGGAATGGTTGCGTGTTCACCAACAAGCTTTTCAACAGATCAAGGATACCCTGTCGTTGTCTACAACAATGGCTTTCTTTGATATTAAAAGACATACAGAACTTCTAGTTGATGCTAGTCCAGTTGGCCTCGGAGCTGTACTTACACAAATTGACAAGGATGGAAATGTATACCCAATCGCTTTTGCCAGTCATGCATTAACTAAAACGGAACAGAATTATGCACACATAGAAAAAGAGGCCCTCGCTATTTTATGGGGATGCAGACATTTTAAAGTTTATCTACTTGGAAAACAGGCAAGAGTGTTTTCAGATCATAAACCACTTATTCCAATTTTTAGAGGGTCAGCACCTCATCCACCGGCACGCATTAAAAAATGGATACTTCAACTACAGCCATACAACATAAAGGTGGAATACTGACCAGGGACAGCCAACCCAGCTGATTATTTGTCTCGCCACCCACGACCTGCCACAGAAGAAGAAGAACATCATGCAAAGGAAACGGAAGAACATGTGTGTCACGTGGTGGCCTGCGCCCTGCCTCGAGCTTTAACGTTGCAAGAGATAGCCAGTGAAACCAAAACAGATACTGTCCTGAACCACACCATAACTGCCATCCAGTCAGGGAATTGGAAAAATGTCCTTGCTTCCATGACTCAACGCACTGCAGCAGCCCACGTCAAACTACAATCCCTTTTTGGTATTCGTCATGAACTTTCTATAGCTCCTGAAGGAGTAATATTGAAAGGACATCGCATTGTACTACCTACATCATTAGAAGAGCGAGCCCTCAGATTAGCTCACAGCGGACATCAAGGTATTGTGAAAACAACTGTAAATTTGAAATCAAGAATGTGGATGGATAACATACAACAGAGAGTGATGGAACTAGTAGGTTCATGTGCAGCTTGCCAGGCCACTCGGAAAGTGGAGAACCCTGAATCAATTATTAGTACCCCAAGGAGCAGTAAAAGGTGGGAAGCTGTTGGTATAGATTTTTGCACAATTGCAAGAGAAGGATACTTGTTGTAATTGATGACGTCCACTGACGCTGACAACATGATCCTTGCACTAGAGAAAATGTTTGCCATACATGGAATACCATCAGAAATCAAAAGTGACGATGGACCACCTTTCACAAGCCAAGAACTACGCCAGTTTTTTCAGAACCTTAACATTCGGCACAAGCGAATCACCCGATGGTGGCCACCGGCGAATGGTGACGCTGAACGATTTATGGGGTCACTCAACAAAGTAATTTGCATCGCCAAGGAAAAAAGACATTCATGGCCAAAAGCAGTGTATCGTTTCTTGGGAACTCATAGGCAGACTCCACACTCCTCAACAGGGATCAGCCCAGCAGCACTCATGTTTGGAGTACCTATACAAGCAGAACTCCCCATACACCCTCAGTGGGTAGCACCTGAACCAGACATTCCAACCATAGAGTCAAAAAGAGTAAAACGGAATGAACAAGAAAGCATTTCTCGACGAGCCAGGTATCGAGAATTAATACCTGGAGACATAGTTATGGTAAAGAACCGAGCCACTCCTAAAAAGATGTCACTTAATTTTGAATACCAACCTTGGACAGTCAGTGCTGCCAATGACAGTATGATTACAGCCACTCGTGGAAGTGAAACTGTAACGAGAAACATTTCGCACTTCAGAAAAAAGTACCGCCGGAATTATGGGAAGAAAGCCAAGAAACTGTAGGAGAGAGACCTGGATCGCCTCAACGACCTTTAAGTCAATCACCTTACCGACCGCCAAGTCAATTGAAACCTGAACTTCATAAGGCTCCAAGAAAACCGAGAACTCCAAGCCGGCAAGAAGAAGAGATACAATCTGAGAGCCCCATGGCGGATAGCCCTGAGAGAAGCAATACCTGATACCACTTGATGGAAAGACCAAAACCATTGTCTCGCTTACAAGGTTATGTGGTAGATGGAATATATAAACAAGTCAGCTTGTCCAGATAATGCCGAGAGACTGGAATTGACTAAACCTGTTTAATATATACTGTTTTAAATTTTGTTTTTCTTTAATTTGGAGAGGAATGCGGTGTCATGTGCCGGGGAATAGCCGGTCACGTAACACTAGTAAACACGGAAGGAGGGGAATAAACAAACCCCCAGAACTGACGTAATAACGCCAGTCTGGGTCGGTTAAGTACCACAAACAGTCGTGTGTCTCTGCTTCTGCACAACGACGCGTTTCGTTATAATATTAAGGCTAAATTGCAGTCTGAATAGAAGAGCATTGGTGTGTGATGAAAACACCACAGACGCCTGGCTTTACTAGGCGTCCTTACCGAGTCCCGCGAGGGGACCTTGTAATCGCGTGGAATGGTGTTAACGGGTCCGCATCCATTAGTGGAACCCGTTAACCCATTCCGCACGGGTCATAATGAGGCCTTATGTCTTCTTTATTTAGTTTACTTTGCTTGGTAGGGACATCCTTATTATACAGGGAAATGTATGTGTTTATCCCACCCCTTTTTATTTTAATAAAAAGGTGAACTTTGAGAAAACGATACCTTTGTATCCATCTTGTATTTTTGATCCCTCAAAACCCACAGAGCACAGCTGCTCCCTTGGGTTCTCTGGCTTTCCAAAAGAGTGTAGTTATCACATATAGTTATCTATATCTCTTACAGAGTGCAGCCACCACTAAGGTTCTCAGGCTCTTCCACCGGGTCCACAGAGTATATTTCAAGGCTTTTGCCACAGAGAGCTCTCACTCCTAACATGTGTGGAGTCTCCCTTAGAAGACATTTGCCCTGTCATGAATACCTCATTACTTCCTCCCCTGACTAAGCACCTCCAGGAGGGAAGGGATGAATGGTGGGCGTGCACCATATGCCTCTCTATGGCAGCCTCAATACAATGGAGCCCATCTCCACCCAAATGAGAAGCAGCAAGCAATTCCAGCAGTATCTGTATGCTTTCCTTGTCAGTTGGTCCTGAGATTCTGGCCTACTCAGGGCACTGCAAGTGCCATGAGGCCTTCAGTATTTGATTTCTGCACCAGCGACACAACCCTGCGGATGCTCACAAACATCGGTGCCACTGGCACTGGTTGGACAGGCTTTATGGGTGCTGAGATTGCCAGCTTCTGTACTTTAACAAGGGGGGTCCTGGGAGTCCCTCTGCCAGACATTAGTCCTGGTTACGGGAGACTTGCCCAGAGTCTTTAGCTCACTATCTTTCACAGAGAAGAAATATCTCAAACATATCAGTCTTTGTCCTGCCCTCGGGCAGTCCAGTACCGAAATGCTAGGCAATTCTCCTCTGAACAAGAGTACCAACAGAAACCCCAGACACGTGTTTCGGTCTGGTTGGACCTCATCAGTAGGGTGGATCTGTGCCTCTCTAAGAATAATGAGCAAGGGGTCCACATCTGGATTCCCCTACTAACTTAGGGTGAGACCCAAAGTTACTTAAATATGCAAATTAACAAAGGGGGTCCTGGGAGACCCTTTACCAGACATTAGTCCTGGATACGAGAGACTTACACAGAGTCTTTAGCTCACTATCTTTCACAGAGAAGAAATATCCCAAACATATCAGTCTTATATTACCTGCCTGGCCCTCTCTGTAATGCAGGATCACAGCAATGCTACTCCTTGCCTTATACTTTCTGTACTCTATCTCAGTTACATACAGTGCCTGCTGGGTCACCACCATCATCTGTAAGCAACCCTGAGTCTCTTCCTCAAAATGAGGCTCCTCAAAGACATCCCACTCATTTGCACCCTGGTTTTCCTGGCTCAAGACCACTTCTTCCTCAGCAATGACCTGCAACCAGACAAGAACCTTCTCTGAAATCTCCAGGGTGCTTGCAGCAACTTTGCCCTCTGCCACATGAGGAACATGAACTTGCCCACTTACTTTAAAGCACTTTTCTGCCTCTGTGGTGCTGCCACCACACTGCCAAACCTGCGTGAAATGTCAAGCCCTCCCCATATGACCCTACCCCTTCTTCCATTTTAATAAGACCACCCACAATGTGTCAGACTTCTCCCAGACAAAAGGAGGCCTGGCTATGCTGCATACACTCTACCCCTGTGCCAGCACAAACACAGCATCAAGTGAATACCCTCCGTATAAATCATAGGGGAAACCTTGCGAGGAGAACATAAGCTCTTTTTCTCTCTTACACCCCCTCTTTGCCCAGTACCACAAGCATGCCATTAACCTCCTTAGTTCCACCTCTGACTGATTTTAACATCTAGATGAGAATGAGAAAAGAGAACCATAGAATATGAACAAAATACATCCAGAGATCCAATGAAGCAAACATTCCCAAGGAATAAGACACAACATGGAACACTACAATACTCTCAATTGTCTACGGGTATGCAAACCAAAAAAACAAGGACATGGGGATAGGGCAACAAAAACATTCAGGGTGACACTGGAAATGAATAAGCAGCATTATATAGTTTATATGTATTTATTTTTATTTATTTATTCATTTTAATTCTTGATAGAGCAGCAAATAGCCCAAAGGCCTCATGGCACACAAAAAGACAATAAACAAAACATACAATCAGGTACAGTCAAGAAACCTAAGTCAAAAAGAAACTGAAGGAGAACTAAGGAGTCGTAAAGAGATGGGTCTTCAGACTCTTTTTAAAGTTAGACAGGGAGGTGGAGATCTTGAGATGAAGGGGTAGCGAGTTCCCCAGGACAGGAGCGATGACAATGAAATTTGTCTTACCAAATTTGGCCAGGTGAAAGCGAGGCTGGCAGAGCATAACCTATTCAGATGACCTGAATGCTCATCCTGGGACGTATCGTTGGATATGTTTAGCCAGATAGTTGGGTGTAGAGGCTTTCAGGCATGTAAAAGTGAGTGTTAGTATCTTGAAAGATATCCTGTTCCTTATAGGAAGCCAATGCAGTTTTTTCCGGGCTTCAGTAATAGGATGCCTCCTGGGCAAACCAAGAACGGCTCTGACGGTGCCATTTTGGGTAGTCTGAAGAGCAGAAATGTTGGCGACAGAAGTGCCAGCCAAAAGGCTGTTACAATAGTCTAACCTGGTGTTGACTAAGGCAGAGGCGAGGAGAGACATATTGTTAACAGATAGAAACGGTTGCATTGAGGAAAGTTGCTTGTTGATCCAACGACGTAAAGTGCAGGTTTTAGCCACCTGAGAGCGCATAGATAGTTTGGCATCAATGGTGATAATGAGCGTCTTAACGCTCTGAACAACAGGGATAGAAACATTACAGATTATAAATTATGCATAGTCTCCTTGGAGATTCTTTAACATGTGACTGGAGCCGGCTATACGAATCTCGGTTTTGTCGCCGTTCAATGCCATGGAGTTCTCATTCATCCAGGAATGGATGATAGAATAGATGGCTGAAATGGTCTGGGAATCGGTGGAATAAGAGCCAGAGAGTTCAAGGATGACCTGGGTGTCATCTGCATAATTGGTATACAGGACATCCAGGTCATCGAGCAGAAAAAGGAAAGAAAGAATGTAAATGTTGAATAGAGTGGGGGGATCCCTGGGGAACACCAGGTGTGAGCAGAGAGGGAATTGATGAGAAATTTTGAGAGACAACACGCACCTTCCTGGGCACCAGGAAAGAGGCTAGCCATTGAGTGGTTTGCTTAGTACAGCCGATGAGAGATTGGAGCCTAGATGCCAAAAGCTTGTGGTCTACTAAATTGAATGCGGCAGAAAGATCCAGCAGCCTAAGAAGTGCAGGGTGGCCGCAGTGGTTATAGCTGGCAAGTTTGATTTTAAATCAAGCATAGCTGTCTGTGTGCATTGATGAGCATGGTAGCCGGATTGACGAGGTCCCAAGATTGCGTTGTCATCTATGAATTCTTGCAGCTGTAGGTAGGCAACACGGTCCATAACCTTCAGCAAAAAAGGGACGTTAGTTATTGGTCAATAGTGCTTTGGTAGAAGGGGGGTCAAGATTAGCTTTCTTGAGCAAAGGTGTAATCCATACTTCCTTCAAGTTTGTGGGTACTTGACCCTCAATGAAGGATTGATTAATTAGCTTGGAAAATCCAGGGACTGGTGGTCTCTAGGGATTGCACCAATAACCAAGAGGCACAGGCATCACCCTTGCAAGAGGTGGGATTCATTTTGAGAATGATTTTTGTCACCTCGGCTACAGTACAAGGAGTGAAGGTAAAAGAGGGCTTTTGACAGAAGGAATGGTCAACTGAACCTTTACCAGAGGGGGTAGTGTGGCCGCTGAACAAGAGGATGATTGCTTGGTGGTCTCACTAGATAACAACAGAGGGCAAGGATGTTTCAGCATGCCAGTGGGTGGTGAAATAGACACTGATGGAGAGGGAGCAGATGTAATGATGTTGGGTGATGAGGTACTGGCCTCCAGATGTGAGGCGAACTTTGCAGAAAAGGTGTTGTGAATGGTCTGACACCAAGTGGCATCTTGTGTTATCTTGTGTATTTTAGGGAAGAAACAGGGACATGGTAGATATTTTATTAGCTTTTTAAAGGTTTGTCAGTTGTGAAGGCATCATGAAGCAGAAACATACAACAGGTCCAAGTTTGAGCCACAAGATTTTATTAACTCAAAATGCAGGGTTGAATAAGGCATAACTTGCCCTATTCTAAGGTGGGATTTCCCTACCTAAAGAAAACTAAGGATAATCTGTGTTAGGAAGTCGAAAGCAAAGGTCTGTCTGTGTCCAAAACCTATACTTGCCCTCACATCGACCGGTATACAATGAGTAGGGATGTCATCATCAAAACAAACAGTGTTCAAAGTAAAGTTCAGAATTTTTTCCAGCTCTTGTCTTGTAATCAGATTCCCCTTCTCCAAGTTCAAAATAGTTCAGAAAGTACTAGGGTTCCCTTCCCCAAGTGTTCAAATCATCAGGCTTTTCAAAACAACCCAATTCCTTGGAACACTTCTCAGCTCTTATGATATTTCGACTTTTCACTAGTTCACATAGACAGTTCAGTTTATTTACTTCAGAAACAAAAACGAGGTTGTTGTAAAACACAAGCTTCTTTATAGGTTCTTTCAGTGGACTTTACATACAGTGGTGCTTTCCGTCTAGGCACAGTTGTCGGAGCTCACAATCCACCCACTACAGGTCACGGAGCCTATACACCCTCTTGGCTGCTTTTCCATCAACACTATGCTACTGCTTCAAAGTGAGAGTGGTGATTGGTTTATTCAGCTATGTCACACTCTGCTGCCACTGTACCATGGTTTGTTTGGCCAATATGCCTTTGTTACACTTTCTTGCATTGTCTTGGCTGTTGCCAATATGCAGTTCTTTGGATCAGGCAGATTCACAAACTTTCTTTCACTCTATTTGGTATTCAAAAGTACTTTTATTAGCATTCACTTTGTAAGATGTTCAAAATTACTCATATTGACTTTAACTTCATTTGATACTCCAAAGAACTTAAATTTGCTTTCACTTTGTTTCGTCTTCAAAAGTACTTATATGTGCTTTCCCTTCGCTCTGTATTCAAAAAAGAACTTGCATTTGCTTTCATTTTTAAATCAATGTTGATTGCTTGTTTTGCATGTGCACCTGCCAGCCCGGTGTTACCCCTTCTAGGTACACTCACCGATTGCAGCTTACAGATCATCTGCAAGGTCCTCTTCACCACAAGTTCTCTTCTTCCCATGCAGTGTCTCCCTTTGTCTCCCAGTGACTTTCCGTGACTCCACTCACCCAGCTATGCTCCTCCTTCAGCTTGGGATTCTTACAACTGCTTTGCTTGGTCGTGCCTGTCTCCTGCTTGCGGTCTGCCACCTGCACCCAGCATCCTTCAGCTTTGCTTCCCTCTGCATAAATTCTGCATCTTCAAATGGGTATTGAGCACTCTGCTTGCCACACTGCCAATCTAGAGTGGTCTGAATGCACCCAGCAGTCCATAGCCCTGCTTCAACAGCTGACTCAATTTCTAAAAGAATGCCATCTTTTAAAGTTCCTGCCAGAAAAGTCTAGAGCACTCACCATTGGAACAGTAGTCCAGCCTTACTCTTGCTGTCTACCTCCTCATCTCAGTACACAGCTGGAGCTAATATGCTGTGTATTAACAAAATGAGTATGTGTCTTTCTAGTTTGTCTGTTTGTCGTCCCAGTGTCGAACTGGTGTTTCTTGGGGAATGTTTTAAGGGAAGAACAGGAAAATGGCTGACAATAGCCTAAGGCTTGAGGGATAGAGGGTTCATTTTGAAAAGGAAATGGAGGATACCATGTCTCACCTAAGGATGTCCTCTCCCCACTCCCCAAATCTGCTCCACCCAGGAAATCCTCCCTTGCATATCCACCCCTAGTGTCAGGATGCAAGAGATATGGCCTTTTACTGGCTGCCCAAGAGGAGGATACAGGGGGAAAAGAAGTGAGGATGCGATCAGGTTCATCACATACGCTTTCCCTATGCGGGTTGGACCTAGATGTTTCACAGGGAAACCAGGAAAGGAAGTTGACGTTTCCCTGATCTCAACCCTTCCTGTGTTACTGTAAAAGCAAAAGGAAATATTGAGGCTGAGTACCACAAAAGGAAATACACCAAACATGGGCTTATAAAGATTCACAGATCTTTATTCTACTGCACAGTTTACAAAAAAACAAAATCAGATAGCTACCTGGCCCTCAGTACACCACAATGAGTACCAGCCCTTCAGAGTGAGGAGTGAGAGGTACTGGACATCTGGACATTCGCTTATTTATACAGTTCCATAATAATGTCCAGCCCCTCTGGGCTTAGGACAATATACATTAGAAAGGAGGCACAATATGATTTCCCGTTTAACAAACCCTCCTTTTGACCTAAGCCAAGTGCTAAACTACTTCTAGTCACTTTACGAGTAACTCCACGTCTCAATGTCCATACACCCTGAATCACAATCATCAGAGATATCGATCGCCATAAGGTCTGAAACAGAAATATCTTTCAACACAAATGTG
This sequence comes from Ambystoma mexicanum, assembly GCF_040938575.1. Lineage (NCBI taxonomy): Eukaryota > Metazoa > Chordata > Amphibia > Caudata > Ambystomatidae > Ambystoma > Ambystoma mexicanum. Next base: position 27,256,433 of record NC_090924.1, read on the forward strand.
TTTGTCATTCTTTCCGGGGCACGTACCTTTTGTCCTAATGTTCCCATCGTCTGTGCACAACATCCTCCTAACACTGAACATAAGCCAGGAAGACATTGTATACAACAACAGAAAAACAACAGAATACCCAGAATTATCAATAAGACTGAGTAGCTGCCGTCCCCAAGATTGTAAGAAGCCCCAGAACCAAGTGCTAAGATTCCAGATTCCCTCTGGAACGTGCACTTCTGAACTAAGGACGTGCAGATTTTGCATAGCCTTAAAGATGGTTGGGGAGGAATCTGGTATGAAAACGCAACAAGCGGACCCCACTAATTTACATACTCCACCACGCTCAGCCAGGATGACGTCAAATGCCATCTGGCTCTGAAGTGCCACTAACCTTATCGCTTTCTGTTCTAAAGTCATGTTATAGGGCCTCATTACACGGATGGCGGAGAACCATGGCGCTATTAGCGCTATGGTTCATGCCGGTAAAATACCGGCACCGCCTTGGCGGAAAGGGGAATTACCGCCCCATTCCAAGGTTGGCGGGGCGGTAATTCCCCCTTCCACCATTGCCCTTCCCCATTCCCATTTTTGCCCCATAAGGCATAATGGGAATGGGGAAGGTGCTAATTACGGTACCGCAAATTGCGGTACTGTAATTAGCTCCCTGGGTCCCTTTGCGGGTTGGTTTTTAATGCCTGCAAAAAGCAGGCGTTAAATCCCCCAACCCGCAAAGGGACCTCGTATTAAGGCGGTAAGGATTTACCGGTACCGGTATTTTACCAGTACCGGTAAATCCTTACCACCATCCGTGTAATGAGGCCCATAGAGTATGTCAGTGGTCCGGTTGATGGTCCTCTCCAGTGCTCTCGCTAGTCTTCTGATATCCTCAGAGTTCAATATTTGTCCCCAAAAAGGTACAAAGGATTTAGCTACGTCACCCAGACCTTGTGATGAAGTATCGTCATTCTCATCCCGCCTTGGACAAGCCTTTGACATTTCTATGGTGCTTGCATGAATACCATGGGTAACAGAATTCCTAAATAACAGGTTCCCTGCCAATTCCTAGGTAACCACGGGAAAGCTTCATTATCGCAAACGAAATAGACAGGTTTGCCTACATACAAAGGTCTGTCCTCACTCGTCAAGTTCGCAACGTTGGTGCAGCCCTTGAAATCACCCATTGACTGAGTACCATTCCTCTGTATGCAGAAAGAAACTGAATCAAGGCTGTGGTTAACAGTGTAGGAAGGTGGAGTGGCATCCATATTGCCTATAGGAGCCATCTTAAAAGAGATCAAAGATTGAAAAGGACGAGACAGCTTATCAGAAGGCCTAATAGAAGCAACATTAAGCTTGCTCCTATTTGCGAAAAGTGAGCATCCCAGTGGCATTAGAACTTGGTTCTCAAAATCATTCACATTTTTTCCATCAAAGTTCCCCGAGATGCTCTTGTTCCATCGGCCAAAGAATAGTGCCCTTAAAGAAGCATAACATACAGTAGTCAGAGGTAAAGGATGAATATACCAGCCCAACCCCTTGTCTCAGTGTTGCGGTAAATTCGAGCAGATCCAACAATTAGACCTATTAAAAATGGCATATGTGGCATTCATTATGAGTAATAAAGTGTTATTGTGGTAACTCTGTCTGTGCTGAGAGTCTCTAGAAGATAGAGTGTGCAGATGCACGAAAGGTGTACAAGCAGTAGGTACATTTTCTGTGGGCAAAAGAATTTCAAGCGGATGTACTTCTTCCAAATACCAGAATCCCAAAGCAATTACTATTGTGAAGCCGGTTAACATGATTACAAGACAACAATATGTTTTAAGAGACCATGCATTCGATTGTCCATTGTTTCGGTCGGTCACACAGTCACTTATTTGTTCCGTATGAGTGAGAGCGATTGCAGGCATTGTTTCTTCAAACGAAAAACTCCAGAGTTTATTTGCTGGCGATCTCCAGATCGTGCGTTATCTTAGTCCTTCTCTATCCCTAGCAAACAGATTTCGTTGCGTGCAAAAGACAGGGCCAAAAGACAAGCCCTATGATGAATTTCCCATGGCACAGCCGAACCCTGCAGTAAGTCTAGCTCCGTGGACACAGATCGTACCTTGTGACTCCTGGTACTGCGTGATCTACGAACAACGTGTTGTCGCTTCCTGATGGAAGTGGTGGATACGTAACAGAACCTGACAATGGTGAAAAAGGATCTGTAGGAGAGCGTGGAGATAAAGCGGCTGTTTCCTCAGGCCCCACGGGCTCAGGGAGAGTCTCTGAAGCACTCTCGATGCTGCTCAATGCTGCGTGATCGCTGGGAGCAGAGCAGGTAGGATCATCTGTATCTTCTGTATCGTGTGGCAAAGGGAACGGAATCCTCTTGACATGTGACGTGTGGATCCAATGCTTTCGTCCAGTCACTCGTATGGCTGTCTGTGTGGCCAGTATGACCTGATGAGTGCCCTTCCAATGCGGTGCCAGACAGGATGCTCTTTTGAATGCTTTTATCAACACCCAGCTACCAGGCCGAATGCTGTGACCTGCGCCCTCGTACTTGACTGGGAAGGCTTCTCGCACCTGTTGATAAAACAAATACAGATTTTTAGTTAACCGGTCACAGTAGTTGGAAAGAAGTACATGTTCAATGTCCTGCAAGGATTTTGGCTTAGGTAAATTCCAAATGTTAGCTGGCCTACCCATAACCACCTCAGAAGGGGAGAGCCCAGTCCTAGCCTGTGGAGTTGTTCTCATTGATAATAACACGATCGGTAAGGCGTCTGGCCATTTTAATTTGGTGCCGGCACACGCCTTAGCAAGCTTGTTCTTTATGATTCAGTTGTGTCTCTCTACCAATCCAGCACTTTGAGCATGTCTAGCCGAATGGAACCGTTTATCGATCTGTAATCCAGCACATATCTGCAGAATTACAGCAGCGATAAAATGTGGACCATTGTCTGACCAGATGACCCTTGACAAACCAAACCTAGGAAAATATTCCTTAAGCATGGTTTTCTCCTTTGTCATTGCTGTAGCATCTTTAACAGGAAAGGCTTCAACCCATTTACTAAAGGCGCAGATAACAACTAATACATACTTATAGTTATTATAACACTCCATTACAATGAAATCAAAATGTATGACCTCGAATGGGACAGAAGGTGGACCAAAACTACCCCTTGGTGTTGATGTGCCCTTTCCCATAATATGCTGTAGACAGATCATACAACTCTGAACAAAACGTTCAGCTGTTTTCAGGATTTTATCATTCATCCAGACATTGTGTAACATTTTGGAAACCTTCCTTGCACAGATGTGGGTGGGCCCGTGAGCCATTGCGACCATCATTGTAATGTACGGTCTGGCAGCAACCATTTTCCTTATAACTTGTCCACCCAACACCCGTCATCATCCAATCTTGCCAAACCCTCAGCCCATTGCTTAGATTCCTCAAATGTGGCATTGGCTTGAATATTATTTACAGATTCGATACCCTCATCCATAGTACAAACATTGGTGGCTTCCCTTATAGTATAAATTTCTGAATAGAGATCAGAGGCAGTTTGTTTGGCTATCTGGTCAGCGAAAGCGCTCCCTTTTCCCACATCATCTATGATTTTCTGATGTGCTGCCCATTTCATGATCGCTAACTGAGTGGGGAGTGCAAGCACTGTACTATCAAGGAGCCATATTGGATCTTAGTTCCATGTGAGGTCAAGAAAACTCGTTATGCCTAAAGTTTACCGAAGTTGTGAACCACCCCAAAAGCATACTGGCTATCAGTATATGTATTTACTCTAAGCCCTTCGGAAAGTTCACACGCTTGAGTCAATGCTATAATCTCTGCGGCCTGCACGGATTTATGCGTGATTCTCTTGGTTTCCACAATCGTGCTTAATGTGGTGATGGGTTAAGCAGCCGGGGATGTACCATCCGGAAGTTTGACACAGGAGCCATCACAAAACAGCTCCCCTTGTGGGTTATTCAAAGGAGTATCTTTCAAATCGATTGTGCCTTTAGTCTCTTGCTCTGTGGTGTAGAGGCAGTCATGTGACGCTTCGTCGTGCAAGCAGTATCTTGCGGGAAAGGGAAAGGTAAAAGTTCAGCCGGATTCAATACACAACACCTCTGAATTTTGATTTGCGGTGCGAACAAGATCAATTTGTATCTCGTTAATCGTGCAGAGGTAAGGTGTTGCATTTGTGTTCTGTTTACTAGAACATCTACACAGTGAGGTACCATTAGGGTTAAAGCATGGCCTAGGACCATACCCTCGCTCTGTTTTACAGACGCAGCAGCAGCCTCGACAGCTCTCAAACATCTTGGCAAAGCGCATGCAACAGGATAAAGGGCGGAAGAAAAGTAGCCGCACTGCCTATTCTTCCCTCCATGTTCCTGAGTTAATACAGCCAAAGCACATCCATCACGTTCATGCACGTACAACACGAAGGCCTTTTCATAATTTGGAGTGCCCAAAACTGGTGCTGAACACAGTGCAGACTTGAGTAGATCAAACGCTTGCTGGTGTTCCAAGTTCCACGGCAATGGCAAAGAAATGCCCTTCTTTGTCAAAGCCAACATTGGTTTAATCGCTAACGAGAAGTTCGGGATCCACTGCCTACAGTAAGAAGCCATTCCTATCAAGGATCTGACTTCCTTCTGTGTATTTGGGACAGACATGCTAGAAATGATTTTAATCCATTCAGGCTTCAACCTTCTTCCCTCCTTTGACAGGAGATAGCCTAAATAGGTGACCTCCTGTCGACAATATTGAAACTTTTTCAGTGAAGCTTTGCGTCCATGTTTTGCTAGGTGAATAAGCAAGAACATGGTGCCCTCCTTACAGGCACTCTCTGAATCAGCAGCCAAAAGTAGATCATCTACATATTGAAGCAGTGTGCAAGTGGTAGGCAACTCGAATGTATGAAGCTGCTCTTTCAAAGCCCTACTATAGATGTTCAGACTTTCCGTGTAACCCTGAGGCGGACGGGTGAATGTAAACGAGCGTCCCCCTAAGGTGAACGCGAACAGGTATCTGCTATCCTTGTGTATAGGAATGCTAAAGAAAGCATTCTTAAGGTCTACAACACTAAAGTGAGTAGCAGTGATAGCGCGTAAATCAATGATAAAGCGAAAAGGAATTGCATTATCGCCTTTCTTATACACAGGCAAAATCGGACTATTGCACAAACTACCTGCAATTTCCTCAATTACCCCACGATGTACAAAATCGCAGCCTATGCACTTCAAAGCTTGCTCACCATCAACCGAAATCTTATACTGAGGAATACGTGGCAACTTTACTCTGTGTTTTAAAATAATCCTAACAGGCTCAATTTGTAGAACACCAACATCATTGTCATCAATTGCCCACAAACACTCCGGAACATCACTAAATTCCGGCAGCAAAGGTCTAGTCAAGAACTGAGAGACAGAAAGTTGCTGTGGTGAAATCATCAAACACACTCCATCGGAAGAACAATGAATTACCGCATTTAATTCCTTCAACAGATTCAACCCCAACAAATTCTCTCCACAGTTTGTAGTCAAAAGAAATGGACAGTGGTTCCTGAATGGACCCAATGGGGGTCATTACGACCCAGGCGTTAACCATGGCGCTATTAGCACCATGGTTGATGCCGGTATTTTACCGTTTGCGCCATGGTGGATCGCGGAATTACCACACCATTCCAAGGTTGGTGGGGCGGTAATTCCCCATTCACCATTGGCCCTTCCCCATTCCCATTTTTGCCCCCATAGGGCTCAATGGGAATGGGGAAGGCGGTAATTAAGGTACCGCAAATTGCAGTACCATAATGACCTCGAAAGTCCCTTTGCGGGTTCCTTCCTTAACGGCTGGTAAAACCAGCTGTTGAGGTGGGACCCGCAAAGAGACCTCGTTATTAGGCGGTAAGAGGTTAAGGGCGCCTCCAACTTTTACGGCGCCATTAACCACTTACCGCCTGGTTCGTAATGAGGCCCAATGTAATTGGTACCGGCTAAGAAACCGGACAAACTACTGGTGTACCAGAAAACCCTACAGAAACATCGGTTTGCCCTGACAGTGGAATGTTTGGAACCTGTGAATGGTCAATGGAAAACTTCTGTGCTCCTGTATCTATCAAGAATACATGTTTCCTATTTCCCACTATCATTTAAACGTAGTGACCTTTCTGATTAACGGGAATAGGCGTTTGTTCCAAACCCTGCTTCGGGCAATCCTAGCAAAACAAAATGCCATCAAAAGAAATGTCTTCATAGAGATATGCAGCAGAAGGATGATCAAAACTGTTTCTATTATCCACACTCAATGCCTGATTATCCTGTGAAAAAGGTTGCAGATTTTGAGAAAACTGACTTCTACCAGTACGCCCTACCCCGGGGCGGCCTCTGGATCATCTAGCCATGTTACCAAATGTGTTATTCGACCTCTGCTGGAGGATCGGGCATTGTGCTCGCCAATGACCCACTTGTCTGCAATAAGCACATTGGTTTATGTGTAAAGGACCCAACGGCACATTACCCTGTGGAGCATACTGCCCCCTAAATTGTGAAGTACCGCCTCTAGGGCCTCCAACAATTTGTTGTAATAGAACTTTAGTTTTCAAGTCTCCCTTTCTCTTTTCAATTCTCTCTTTCTCATTATTGGCTCAGTTCCCATAGTACTAAGCCATATGCAATACTTCAGACTGAGATTTAGCTTGCCTAGCGCTCTAAGAAGACATAATTTTGCGACTGGATGTCAGGCAACAATCCACGCACAAATTTGTCTACAAATAGTTGTTTTCCGACTCTGTGCTCAAATTTTGTCCACTGAAATCTGAAAAAAATTGTTCAAACCGATTAAACCGATTAACAATTCGGTAGCACCCTCAGGCTTCCCTTGGAAACAAGCAGTAAATTTGTCCGAAATAATCCTTCTTTCTGGAATGATGACTTTTAGTTTTGTCACTATTCTGTCAGGCAAAGTCAGTATAACATGTGGCGGTCTCTCACCAGCTGGCCTTTCTCTATCTAGTCTAATATATTAACCCATGTGTCCCCCAACCCTGGTAAATCATCCACAGTCCTAATCTGTTTCCACAAATCAATAGGTAGAAGCACAGGAAATAACAAATCTATGTCATTCAGAGTAAATACTGACGACTGCAAGACAGAGTCTATCTCTTTATAGAACCCTGTCGGATTCTTCCTAATATCGGGAATGGATTGTTTAATGGTGTTCACTTCCTGTCTTGAGAATGGGACGTAAACAAACTGTGATACATAATGTGCAGGAATGTCATAAGCAGCGGCGCCCATTCTGGCATCAGCTGGAACCTCGACTTTTGGGACAAATGTTGGCAGAACCTCCCTCATAGGCAACTGAGAGATTGGAAACTCTGAATGCTTACTGAGCAACAGAGCTAAATCGAGCACTAAAGTAGCTAAAGGAGTGTCAGACGAAAAAGCTCTCTTATAGCTTTTCAATAATTCTGCGGGACAACAAATCTTTCTTTTTATACATTCATCGTGCAGGTATTCTACCATAACCTGTATCACTTTCCTCTGCATTTCTTGCGTATACTAACTATACGTGTCATATACTTCTACGGGAGATATCGACATATCTGAAATCCATCTAATCGCATCCTTTGTGCAAATTCAAGGAAGGAACCGTTTCTGTACAAAAATAGTATTCAAACTACCACCATCAATTTCTTCATTCTGTAACCTTTCCAACTCCCTTCTATACTCAAAAAACCTCTCGACGTGCTCATATACTTTCTCCGCAGTATCTCTTGAATATGCTAAAACATTCAGATCCCTCAACCCTTGTGGGAGACCTATATCATCCAGTCTATTCCACATTACACATAAATGAATTCCCAACCCTTCGCTAAAAACATTTTTCTCAGGAAAACTTTCTAAATTAGAGAGTGTGGCAAAAACATCAGATTGTTCACCCTTCTCCATGCACTGTCTAGCCCATGCATTCAAATCGCGCTTTCTCTCTTTAGACACAGTATTACGAGTTACAATCTTTGATTCCGTTCCCTTATCAACTCCAAGCGAAGCAGAACCACTCGGAAGAGGAAGAGTAGATAACATATTGTACAATTGGTAACACATGTGCTATCACTGGTGCAGAAGACAAATCTACCAAACCCGTAACAATAGGCAAAGGCAGAGGTTCAGGTGGAGGAGTAACGATAGAGGAGGTACAACAACCGGAGGAAGAGGAACAATAGGAGGAATGATAGGAGGAGCAGGAATTACTACGGGAGAAGGAACAACAGCATGAAGAGGTAAAACAGCAGGAATAGGTACATATGGAGGTGGCGCACTGACAACAGGCCTTCGTTCATTTAGAAGCTTGTCAATTAATTCATCAGATACATGAAAGTCTTTAGGCGGATACATTTTCTGAATACCAAGTTGAAAAGCCCTATCCATATTTCTAACTAACTCAGACTGTTTATTTTGATCGTACAACAACGCTTTTTCGACGTTGGACATGTGACGGCGAGCAAGTTTCTCTCTATTTTTAAGTTGCTGCAGAGCTTCTTTCTTCCAATTTTGTAATACATCAAATGCTGCAGGTCTAGCCTTTTTCTTTAACAATATAGACTCTAAATATTCTATACAAGGAATTTCAAAACTACCATTGGTTGGCCACTGAAGTTCGGAAGCATGTCTAGTTTGTCTGTGCCAAATATCATTAAACACTACACTACCAATGTCTTACAATACATAGTACATGCCAGAGACCCCTCATGTCACGCCGGTCGGCCGAATTCCAAAGATTGTCTGTCACTGCAGAATAACACACTGAAGCAGGCAGACAATTTCTCAGGCATATCAGATTCCTGGTGTTACCTGGCCAATAATTGTACTTCCAAGAACAATACGCCAAAACAAATTATCAGGATACTTAAGAATCGGGTCATGAGTCACCTGATCAAAGGACAAAGGAGGTTGATTGGATTACAAAGGACTACAAAGTACCCATGTGGTTGGTGATTTTGGCAAAACTGCCCGCCTCGATATATGGACCCTCGTCAAGATGCCGTCTCGGACTGCGGGCTCACCATCCAGGGATCGGGTCGTGCAGTACTGTTGAGGTATTGCGTCTCATCCAAGAAAGGGGCCCCCTTTTTCACCGTCCGATCGCGGTCCGATAGCCACTTCAACCTTCAACGAGATGGCATCAATCTTGAGGGTCCCTATCCGGGCGCCATCTGTAAAAGCAAAAGGAAATATTGAGGCTGATTACCACAAAAGGAAAAACACTAAACACAGGCTAATAAAGATTCACAGATCTTTATTCTACTGCACAGTTTTCAAAGAAACTAAATCAGATAGGTATCTGGCCCTCAGTGCATCACAATGAGTACCACACCCTTCAAAATAAGGAGTGAGGGGTCCTGGACATCTGGACATTCGCTTATTTATACAGTTCCGTAATAATGTCCAGCCCCTCTGCAAGTTAATAATCTGTGGTCTAAAGTTCGTGCTAAGTTCACTTATGGCTCATACAACAATATGCACACGGATTACATTTGGTTTACATTACAAACAAGTTATAATGGCAAAGTGTATTCCTGGATGTAGCAGTAAGCCTTAGCACATATCCCTTCACAATGCATTACAGCCAGTGTCCACGCTCGATATTTGTATAATATAGTCCTCGATGTATGTTCGTGGATGAGGCTTGTTGGTGCAGACAATCCTAAAACCACAAGTCATGTATGGGACAAGGTCTCTTTACCCAGGCTAAACATTCGGCCCGCGGACAGTCTAACCATTAACTTTGGGCACAAAAGGCCAGGAAGGCTTGGTTTCAAGTTGGAAACACAGTCCACCATTTTAGTACACAGAATTACAGATGAACAGAAATCAAAATGGCGGATGATCCCAAAATGGTGGTGAAGTCGATCTAAAATCGAAACTTTGCAACACGGTTTTCTACGCAGAGCGAGTGGGTTTAGGCCAATATACATTAGAAAGGAGGCACAATATGATTTCCCGTTTAACATTACAGTATGGCTAAAGGTCCAAGAACCATTGCATAATTCTCAGATTTGTCTCTTTTCGCTGACTTATCCACACTAGAGGATAATGATCGGTAACTAGTCTGAATTTGTGCCCCAGCAAGTAATATTTCAGATGGAGTATGGTCCACTTGACTGCAAGGGCCTCAAGTCCAATAACTGAATCATTATTTTCTCTGGGAAATAACTTTCTACAGATGGACAGTATGAGGTGTTCCAGCCCATCATGATCTTGAGAGAGGACAGCTCCTAATCCGATTAAAGAGGCCTCCGTTTGCACGATGAAGTCTTTTGAGAAATCAACTACCTTTAACTTGGGTCTCTAACACAGGGGTTCCTTCAGTGTGGTATAACATTTTTGATCCTCTTCATCCCAACTGATCTTTTCGGGCTCAGCATTTTTCAGTTTATCTGTAAATCTTGCAATTTTACTTGATAATGTAGGGGTAAACCGGCGGTAGTGGTTTATCCTTTCTAAAAATGCTCTACGGTCTTTCTTTGTTCTTGGTGTGGGGTTATCGAGGACAGCTTTCACGTTTTCCTGTTGTGGTTGTACGGTGCCATTCCCCACGAAAAAGCCTAAATATTTGATTGCAGATTGAGGCACTTTTTTACATTATTTGGATTGGCTGTTAATCGTGCCTTTCTTGAGACTTGCATGACTGTGTAGAGGTGATAGACGTGATCTTCCCAAGTTTTACTGTGTATTACAATATCGTCTCTATAGTCCTCACAGAAATCAGAGTATGGTTGTAAGATCTTATCCATTAACCATTGGAAAGTTGCAGGGGCCCCATCTAGCCTGATCGGAAGGACTTTAAAATGGAACAGACCTATGGGTGTGGCAAAGGCAGTTTTGTCTTTGTCAGGACCGTACAACAGAACTTGCCAATAGCCCTTTTTAAGGTCTATGGTAGAGAGATAGACAGTCTTACCAGGCTGGTCAATCAGATCATCAACGCGTGTCATCGGGTGCACATTAAAAGCAGATATGGCATTGACTTTCCTGAAATCAATGAAGAATCTCCATCGGGTTCTGCCACCAACATGATGGGGGAAACCAGGGGCTAGTAGATGGTTCAATAATGTTAGCCTCAAGCATCTTCTTGACTTCCTGGATGACGGTTCGTTTTCTGGATTCAGGTAATCTGTACAGTTTTAAATGCACCTCTTTGCCTTCAGGAGTGCGGATTTGGTGGTAGATATCTTTAATTCTCCATGATTCCATCAGTAAATTGGAATGTGAAATCATATAGATCTTGTTTCTAGTTATGACTAAGTTCAGGTAGAATCAGAACTTTGTTATCAGAGTCTTCAGGCAACAAACATGGCCGAATTGTGGCAGTAGACTCCATAGGGTTTTCTTTCAATTCCTTTAAAAGGTTAAGTGGCTGTAAGGCGACTGATGGTGGTATGTGTTCTGGTCTTTTGTCAGATTGCACAGGACTGAACAACGGTTTTAATGTCAGCATGAATTTCCGGCCCATGTAAATTGTGTTGAGGATTTGGGCCTGAATTTTTGTTTGTCCCATATTACCTCCTGCCAGATGCTAATGAGCTATCTCCAGGACTTCTTAGTTATGACTTTTAAGGATGACTAGCTGGGTTTTGATGATGCCCTCTGAAGTAGTGTCTACCCGCTACATTAAACCATGTTTTAGAAAAAAATAGTCCTCCTCTTTCACGGCCCTCTTGTTCAGGTACAATTTGCAAAAAGGCGTCAGCTAACAGTGGGCCGTTCCTTTGGGCAAAGGCTTGGTCAGGAAGAGCTTTCTTTTTCTTCTTCAATGACCTTTCTGGGTTCTGGGTTTCGAGGGGTGTCAGTTGCATCGTCCGCATCCCTGAAGCCGAAGATACCGCAATCTGTTAATTTCTTCCCGGACTCATCCTTTACCCTTGGAAACACTGCTCTCGCGAGCACTCCTTGTGCAATTGTATCCCCCTGATGGATCTGAAAGGGGCTCTTTCCATGATTTTGTAATAACACTTTGATGCCACCCCTGAAGTCTGGATCTATAACTCCTGCTAGCACATCAATTCCATAACTCCATTCTGAATTGGGAGCCAATCTAATGTAGGTATTAGGGGGTCAAAGTAGAATCAGATCAGTGGGTATTAATCTTCTTTAACCTGGAGGAATATCTTCCCTACTGCTGCAGATATCAAACCCAATGGAGCCTGCTATGGCTACTGAGGGGTCTGATGTTTTGGGATGTACCTTCACAAACTTTAAGTTTGCTTAATTTGTATCTGTTAAACTGCATCCAACTTCTGACACCATGTGTGAAGGCATCATGAAGCTGACAAAGACCATAGGTCCAAGTTTGGTCCACAACATATTATTAACTCAAAATGCTCGGTTGAATAAGGCCTAAATTGCCAGATGTAAAGGTGGGATTTCCCTATCTAAAGAAAACTAAAGATAGTCTGTGTCAGGAAGTCCAAAGCAAAAGTCTGTCTGTACCAAAATCTTTACTTGCCCTGAAGTCTAACCGTATACAATACGAATGGATGTCAGCATCAAAATAACATGTTTTCAAAGTAAAGTTCAGAGCTTTTTCCAGCTCTTGTCTTGTAATAAGCGCCCCCTTTTGTTAGGGAGAATTCTCATAAAAGTGCTAATTCCCTTCCCCTTAGAGATCCCCAGCAACTTTGCTATATTTTTAAGACGTGATTTGTTTACCTGGCGAGAGTGTGAGCCTTTTTTTCCCACTCTCTCATGTATTTTGATGTGTGTTTTACTCTTGTGTTCTTTGATTATGGAGTTTTAGACGACTCCATAGGCATCATATTTTCATGCGTGTCACACAGTACCCTCAGTGCGGTGACACAAGGAAGCCTTTTAGGCTGTCCCAAGGTTTAAACACCTTCTCTTGGATAAACGTATGTTTCCCAGAGAATATAAAGTTAAATTGGCTTTACTATTCTTTTAAAATTCCTATACCCAGCCCACCCTATCTTCCAATAGAGTGCTGGAGGGGTTACCTAGTATCCCCTATGTCTAGAAACTCATGTAGCAGTCACTTGATACTCTTTCCTATTGAAGTGGCTGGTGCCAGCAGTTTTACAACAAACTACCATGATTTTTCCCGACCGCAAACACCGGTAGCTAAGAATCACAGGAGCCATGTTTTTCAAGATGGCGTCAGAGCCCCCTTTGTTTAAATAGGTCACAATCTTTTTTCTTCTGCCATTTCTTTTTGGAAAGGTCCTTCTAGAGTTTGTCTCTGCGCTCCAAACCAGGTTTGGTCCTTTTGTTCCTACACCTTTGGCAGGCTTCAGGATTGAAGAACGCCTTTGGCACCTGAGTGTCTGGGTGGGCAGGAAGTGAGGGAGGTGCCCAAAACTCCCTGTGCTTAGTCTCCTAGGTGACCCAAATGTACTTTGGCATGGTTGGCTGGCTGACTGTCCGGCATGGACAGCCACTCTGCTGGGTGAGTGGCACCTAGGCTGGAATAAATGGGAGAAAACTGTTTAAAAGGTGAATCTCTTGGCTTGGAAGGCAGAGTCGACCACTGGAACGAAAGAACCGAAGACCAGCTGGAAGATGACGGCTGCTGCAACTCCTGGACCATTGGTTTGCCCGGTGAAGCCCTGCTGCAGGTCCGAATCGCCAAGTTCATCTCGACAGAGAAGCCCTTCAAGGACGACTTCTCCCTTTGAGTTGGTGGGACCAATCAACTCGTAAGCCACCTGGACACCATTCTCGGAGCTGGTTTTATTTTCCTGAGAGTGCTGCAGGAAAGCAAATAGCCAGGGAGAAGGACACCAGTCTATGTGCTTTAAGACAGTTACCAGAATTTAAGATTTGCCAGTTTCCCAGCTTTGTGACCAGTCTCTGTGCAGTGCAGGAGTCCCCCAAAGTCCTTCCTCTTGTCCCCACGACTGAGGCTCAGGAACAGCGAGATCTGCAGGAACTGCCAGGAACAGAAGTCTTCAGCTGCATCTTTATCTTCAAAATAAGGTACTGTGAAAACCCGACCGAGAGAACTTACCTCTCTCTGCGAAAGTGCGTACAACTTTGGCAACTTGCAGGCCTAGTCAGCTTGTGACCCGACATATGAACCTTTCTTCTGTGAACTGCTTCTGAGAACCGTGGCAAAGACTTTTTAAATCCCAGAACCGTTTTTACCTATACAAGACACAAGTCCATTGACTTTGGCCTACCTATTGCATTGAATCAGCTCCTCTGGTGAACTCAACCTATTTGTACTGTTTTAAAGTAACTCTATTGTTCGTTTAATTAACTTATGCCTTTTTGCTCCTACTTCAAATGCTCTGAATGCCATTTTGCTCCTACTTCAAAGTAGTTTAAATGTTTCGGAACTGGTTAGTGTGAAGTACTGTAGTATATTTTTGTGTGATATTGATTGCCTCCTTTTAGTGAATGTTTTCTAATTGACTGTGTAATCTATATAAATAAAAATGTAAATGTTTGTTAGTTTAAAATCTTAAATCTCCAAAAGTTCTTCACCGATTGCTTTGACATTTTGCCACAATGTTGCATTTAAATAGGCGCGTGTTTTTATATACCTGCTATACATAGATGACACACCTGTGACAGGTAAAAACATGCTTTTTCTGAAAAACAGCACCATCTGTTGGACGTAAAAGCAGCACACGCTATACTTAATATTTTACTGAAAAACAGCACCATCTGTTGGACGTTAAAGCAACACAAGCTATACTAAATATTTTATGATTCCATTTCAATGTTTCCGATTTAGAATGGCTCAAATACGTGCCTAGGAAGCAGCAGAGCGACGTGCAGCCAGACTTCAGGATGCACGGTTGCAAGCACAGTGATCACGTTCTGCAGCTTTAGATCTGCTTCGTTCTCAACAGAATGAACGCGACAGGCTGAGAGTGGCTGAAAGACGTCAATGAGAAACAGCAGATCAGCATCAAACATGACTCCATGCTCAGCAATCACGCGATTACAATCACCTTTCATTCCAGTACAACCCATCTGATAATTATAGTTTGAGCAGGCATGTCCTCACCGGCACCATGACTGAATTTTGTCCTTATTGCAAGGCTCTGAAATTTAATGGAGAAACAAAAGGAATGTGTTGTGCCGCCACGGAAAATTAAACTGGCTCAACTTGGAGAACTGCCAGAGCCATTAATAACTACCCACAAGCATTGTGAAATTAGACATTTCAGAAGCGTGCACTTTCTCTTTTCTTTTTTTTTTTCCATTTAACCAGACTGAGCCACAGCAACGCGTGGCCAGGCACAGCTAGTAAATTAATAAGTGTTTTACCAAGAAAGCTTGAGTATAAGTGTCTATCTAAATACTTGTAATTATAGACCTCTGTGTAACACCCTTACAAGCTCACATTCCCTCTTGAGATAAGCCATGCTGCTCAGCATTACTACCAAAAACTGTGTGGTGCAGACTTATAGCAAAGGTTGGTTTTGCTTACACCTGTAGTCCTAGTTGTGTGTAGTGGTCCTAGAGGGTACTGCATACAAACTTTGCCTAACACCTTTCCCAAGTTCACAATAGTTCATAAAGTACCAGGGATCCCTTCCCCAAGAGTTCAAATCTTAAGGCTTTTCAAAACAATACAATTCCTTAGGACATGTCCCCCCTTATGATATTGTGGCTTTTCGTAAAATCACATAGACAGTTCAGTTTCTTAACTTTCAAAACACATAAGAGGTTGTTATAAACACAAGCTTCTGTATAGTTGCTTTCAGTGTATTTCCCATACATGGGTGCACTCTGCATAGGTGCAGCTGTCGGATCACAAGGTCTACCCATTACAGGTCATGCAACTGATACGCCTTCTTGGCTACTTTTCCATCAACACTATGCCATTGCCTCAACTTGACAGAGATGCTTGGTTTATTCACCTGTACTACACTCTCATTACACTGTACCATGGCTTGTTTGGTCACTTTGCCTTTGCTACACTTTCTTGCAATCTCCTGGATCTTGCCAAAGCATGTTTCCTCATAACCTACAGTTCCTTGAATTCTCGTAGCTGTTGCCAATGCTTGTTTCTCATCTATTACAGTTATTTGTATCAGGCAGCTTCACAACATTTCTTTCACTCTGCTCAATATTCAAGAGTGCTCAAAACTTGCTTTCACTCTGTTCGGCATTCAAAAGCACTTACATTTGATTTCACTTTGTTCGGTATTCAAAAGTACTTATATGTGCTTTCACTTCTTTTGGTTTTCAAAAAGTAGATATATTTGCTTTGACTTGGTTTTAAATGAATGTTCATTGCCTGCTTTGCATAAGTGCCTGCTAGCCCTGTGTTCGCCCTTCCTGGTACACTCACCAGTCAGAGTTTACGGCTCTTCTGCGAGGTCCTCTGCCACCATTAGTTCTTTCCTTCTCATGCAGTGCCTTTCTTTTTCTCCCAGCGGCTCTCTGTAGCTCCGCTCACCCAGCGATGCTCCTCCTGCAGCTCTGGACTTTTACCACCACTTTGCTCGGTAGTGCCGATCTCCCTCTTGCGGTCTGCCACCAGCTTGCAGCATCCTTCAGCTTTGCTTCCCGCTGCATAAACTATGCATCCTCAAACGGGTCTCGAGTGTTCCACTTGCCACCCCGCCAATCCGGAGAGGTCTGCCTGCACCCAACAATCCGTAGCCCTGCTTCCCAAGCTGACTCCTAACCAAAAATACATTGGCTTTTAAAGTTCCCAGCACATTGATAATTGTCGAAAAGTCTAGGCCACTCACCATTTGAACAGTATCCCTGCGTTACCCTAGCTGTCCTCCTCCTCGTCTCAGTACACAGCTTGGGCTGAGATGTGTGTGTATTAACAAAATGTGGATGTGACTTTCTAGCTGGTCTGTTGCTCATACTAGTGTCAAACTGGTGTTTCTTGGAGAATGTTTTAAGAGAAGCACAGGAAAGGGCTGACAATAGCCTACATAGGCTTGAGGGATAGAGGGTTCATTATAAAGAGGAAATGGGGGATACCATGCCCCACCTAAGGAAGTCCTCTCTCCACTCCCCAAGTCTCTTCCGCCCAGGTGATCCTCCCTTGCATAACCACCCCCCGTGTCAGGATCCAAGAGCTATGGCCTTTTCCTGGTCACCTGAGAGGAGGATACAGGGGGAAAAGTAGTGAGGATGCCATCAGAATCCTCACTCAGTGTAAACCATGGAAAAAGCACCAGAGAAAAGGGTGTTAATTTTAGAGGAAACTAATAAGAAAACAGACCAAACAATAAACAAAAAAAGCAGAAGGGCGCAAAACACAAAACACACGACACTCCAAACTACTACAGAAAAAACAGTCACCAATGGGAAAATAAAGTATTAAACTGCTGTGAACACTCTCTAATTGTGTACCTTCCCTACTTTTCTCCCTCTCTCACAGAATAAAAAAACCCATAAAGGACCATGAATTGATCTGGGTCTTTTGTAGAGCACCCTTTTCCCTTAAGGAGTGTCAAAGCGTCTGATTGGCTGATTGAACTATGGTTTGTGTTGTCATTTCTATGCTGATGACTCTTCTTTTCTGCTACCCTCATGGTAACGTTTCTTATTATTGTAGTGCTACAAAACGCAGCCTGCTTTCCCTCTCATACACCCCAACTCATCTGAAAACGATATTCTATACTTCTCTTACTTTTCTACCTGTAATTATTTCTTCCCATCTTCCATCCTTCCCTTCTAATCTTCTGGCCACAATCTCAGAATCATCCTTGATCCTTCTTCACTTCCTACATTGCATATGTCTTCTCTTGCCCACATCTGTTGCTTTCATCTCTACAAATTGCTAAAACAGCAATTTTCTCACTTTTAATACACAAACTCCAACTTTTCTTTCTTTGCTTATGATTATGTCTTTTTACTCAGTTTGCCTTGCTATGTTCTCACATCCTTGCAGTCAATCTTTTCCATCTTCCCCAATGCTCTCGCATTTTGCTTCCCCTGCTATTCAATTGCTGTATTTCCAACCTAGTTCCAATGTTGCTATTTTTGTATTGTGTTTAAATGTGTACAGTGTTTCACTTCCCCTTCTATCTTCTCTTGTCAGTCTTTATTCTCTCACTCATCTTTACATCATCTGTTAACTGTACCTCACACCCCTGTGCTTAATACCATTTCTGCTTTTTCTTTACTAGCCCACAAACTTTGAAATGGTTTGACCCCCCTCTCCTTCATCCCTTCTTTACCCTTATTAAGTCTAATTATCTTCCTTGTGATCTTCCATTAAGGTGGCTAGTCAAGGACCATCGCTTTTGGATCCCGAACCTTGGGGTGGACAAGGAAGGCAGGATCACCTGAGTGAAGGTTCACAGGGGATTGGGAGGAGGATACCAAAGGGTGAGACATGATATTCCCCCAGTTCCAAAAAATACCCTAACCTACTCTCCCACAGCCTTTTTGAAGCATCTCCAATCTCATCCCATCTCCCCCTCCCCATTTCCAACAAATACTGAGACGAGGAGGCAACTAAGATCAGTAAAGTTTGCCCACAGGAATAATATGGGGAAAATAAGCAAAACCTACCCTAGAAAGAACTCAGGTTGTCCCACTAATAGAGTCAGACATGTTATAGTGACCACCCACACCTGACTCTACTTGAGTCGTTTGTTCACTATAGAAGGTGTGGTCTTGCACAAAGGGATGAGCGAGTTGTGTAAGTATATTGGACCAGAGAAGCCACTAAGCTGTGAGCTACAGAAAGAAGGATCCAGAGTAGAGCGTCATGCCGCAATACTAGCCCAGTATTGGTGAAGGGCTGCAGCATGACTGGGGAGCCATGCTTCCGAAGTGCCAGAGCAAGGCAGCTCTTACCCTTCTGGTGGTGTCCATGAACTTGTGTGTTGCCTTGGGCAGTGTGCTGGGCCCAAGGGTGTCTGAAAGGCAGGTGGTGAGACTGTGACCTCGACTCAAAGCATCTTGGAGAGATCACTCACCCGCGCTACACTACCCAGTGAGTTTAGCATGAGAGAGAGAGAGAAACTTGGGAGCGTGCGGGTGGATGGAGCGGGAGAGGGGGAAAAAGCAAGATTCATAAAGCAGCACAGAGCAGAAAGCAAGAAGGACAGTTTTAAGAAAACAGAAAATAAGAAAGAAGGAGAAAGTGTGGTAGTGGCACAGAAGGAAGGAAAAAAAAGTACATTAGCGGTGCAGAAGTAAAGTTATATGTTGTGTTTATGTGGGGTCAGTTAGCATTGCCAATAAAAGTGACACAAGCCCATATCCACTAAATCAACTGCAAAAAACAAAAAGGGCCACCCCCCGGTTCTTTAGATGCTAGGCCTTAAATCAATTTAATTCAGTAAAAATGACTAGTCAAATGTTCTTGTGTCTGTTCTTTACGGATTAGACAGCACATGTTTCGACCTTTTAACTCAGGTCTTCCTCAGAGCTTCACTATGAAAATCACATTTGAATATCACATAGGAACATCATACTACATGATAATTGGTACGCCCCCCAAAAGAAAATGGACACTTACATGATTTTTCTGTTCATTACTGCAGATGCAGAAGATGCCTAGAGACAATGTTTCGGCAATTTGTGCACATCCATGCCTTATTGAAAATGGGAACGATGTCAGAAAATGTGCTCTGTGTGTTTTTCCTCTCTTGGCATGCACTCTGAATATGCCTTCACAACACTACTCTGATGCCTGGCAGAGAGAGCACTGGTCTCTACAGCATTTTCTACCGAAGGAAAAAGTTGGGCAACTTAGCCTCACTTGTGATTTATAATACTATTCAAAAGAATTTGAGGTGAAGATGGGAAAATAAATTCTGACGAATGTAGGAGACAAATTTTGATGACTAGATTTAGGGGGTAATTCATGGATTATTTGCGCCAAAAAAACAGGATTTGTGTGCCATTCTGCCTGCAAATCCCCATTTATTAAACAGGGTTTTGCGGGCAGAATGGCCACAAATCCTGTTTTTTTGGCGCAAATAATCCATGAATTATCCCCTTAATATCCTCCATTTTAAGGCCTGTAGGAGATGGAGAGGGGGACCATGTCTCTGAGGTGCCACTTTCAAATTGTGGTGCATGAATATAGGGGTAATTTATTACTAATTGTTAAAGATATATTGATTTGGCTAAAGCCCCATTTTATGACATTTAATACCAGATTTTTCGGCCTCATTATGAGTTGGCGGTAAGTGGTAAAGTTGGCGCTAACTTCATTACAATACATTCCTAGAGTTAATTCCTCCAACCCACCACCGAAAAATCTGCAGAATCTGCGGAATTTCCACAGTGGAGATTGCACCATGTTAATTCAACCAAAAAAGCCCCATTGAGTCCAATGGATTCAAATTAAATGGGGAATTACACCGCCAACACCACTTGTAATCCAGTGGAAATTCTGTTGGACCAAGTGGCAGTAACGGTAATTCAGTTTGGTGGTATCTGACCAGATCTACTGGCCAAACTGGTAATGAGGCCCATATGGAGGCATTCTTTTTAATAATAAATTGCAATAAGACTAATTGTTTATGTTTATGTTTATGTTTGTTAATTTGTACCATGCTCCTGGTACTCGAAGGCTTATGGGCACAAACAAAAAACAATACACGACAAGACAGAACATATCATGAAGCATTGGAAATCAGAGAGCTTAAAGAGATCTAACAGAATAGTAAGGTCTTAAGTTTCATCTTCAATACTTCTGTGGATTCAATTATTCTAATATCTGGGGGCAAGGCATTCCAAACTAACGGGGCTGCTATGTTGGCTGCTCCATTATAGACTATAGTAGATTCACAGCAAGTGGCTTTTAAGACGTTCGTATTGTCCGATCTTAGGGATCTGATGTTTTGCTTTTTTACAATCGCTTCCATCAAGTAGAGTGGCATCTGACCTTTAAGGCATTTATGGGTGATAAGCATCATCCTGCACTCTGGCCTGTACAGGGAGCTAGTGCAGGCTCCGTCTTGCATCCGATACATGGTCCCTACAGCAAAGTCCTTTCACAGCCCTTACTGCTCCAATCTGGATTACCTGAAGATGGCGGAAGTCTGCTTGCAAGATACCAACTAGGAGACTGCAGCAATAATCCAATTTAGAACCAATAATCGCTCTGGCTAGGGTCTCAGAATTCTTTGCCGAAATCGGTGGGCGGAGGTGACAGAGCAACTTAATGAAATAGGATGAAGAGGAAACTAAACTGTTCACCTGAGCTTTCATGTTCAAGTTGTTATCCACAAAGATGCCTAAAGTCTTCACCTTATTCTTGACCTTGATATTGCAATTATCTATGTTGAAATTATTATACAATGTACCTAACTTTGCAAGCCTGATATCACAGCCGACGATCAAGAGCTCTGTCTCGGCACTATTCAGTGCCAGACCATTCAAAACCATTCAGCATTGAATGTCTCGGTACGACTTGTTGACATTTGTTTCATCATCACTATGTGAACCTGAGATGGGGATGATACATTGAGTGTCGTCAGCATAGTTGACGAAAAGAATCCCTTCTTCTTCTAGCATATGGAAGAAGGGTATCATAAAGATGTTATAAAAACATGGTGACACACAAGCTCCCTGTGGAACCCCGAACTGCAAAGGTGTTGGTTTTGCCTCTGTGGAGTCACTGGCCACTCTCATCTGTCTGCGCTCAAAAACAAAGCAACCTATCTGGGGGCCTGAGCAGAGAAGTGGGCAAAATCCCTTAACCTGGTGGACAAGATGGAATTGTCCACCAGGCCAAAAGCTGCAGAGAGTTCTAAAATCATGAGTAGGGCTGTTTGGCATCCGTCCAAAACATGGAAAATCTATGATTTTAAGGCCAAAATAGCGGTCCTTGTCCCATGACATTGACAAAATCACGACTGATATTTGTGGAGGATCTGAGTGGTATCAAGGTGGTGTGAGATTTGATTGTACGCAACCCTATCTAAGATCTTCAAAAGGAAGGCAGTATTAGTAATAAGTCTGTAGTTGGTAGGCATCATAGGACAGAGATTTTATTTTTTTCAATAAATGAGTGATCCAAGCATTCTTAAGTTCAACAGGAACACCGATTCTGCACAAAGGAAGCATTGACACACTAAGTGAGAGCTGGAATAAGTATGGGAGAACACTCTTTAATGAGAATAGCTGAGCAGGGATCCCCTTACAGCTGGTGGTTTTTAACTGTGCAATTATTTTCGATAGTTCTACTTTTGACACAGGCGAAAATGTAAAGTCTGAGGCTCCTTAACCTTTTTAGGTACTATATGGAGATTAACTTCTGATTTTTCTTTGCTCAATAGCAATTTATTTTCCTTAATGCAAGCTTTTATCTTTTCCAGTTTATTACACATCGCTATTTGAATGTTTGTATACCAAATCTAATTTGTTATTATAGGATCTTGATTTGGGACCTTTGGGTGTTCTTGTTCTTTTAATATTTTAAATAGCTCTTTGCTATTCGACGTGGCATTTATTATTCTGAGATTCAGTGATTCCTTTTTGGCTCAGATGGTTACTGTGGCGCTGCCCGATGACGGTGCGCGCACGCGGCAGCGTGACGTTGCACGCCGCCGTGTGCAGCATAAATAAACGGGGCGTTTCCTGGCCACGGCAGAGCGACCGGGAAGCCCGAACCAAGAGGATGTGTGAGCGTGAGTCCTTGGGGGCTCGGGGCTTATGGGCAGTGCTGGAGGGACTCCAGTAACCCCCAACAGTGGCAACGAGTGGGGGAGACGATGTCTGGGCCCGGCGGTGAATATTTCTGCAATTTTTCACCGACACGAGGTCGGACTAAGACTTTGTTTCAAGCCGCAGGCAGTGCGTCACCCACGTGGCTGGCGGCCATTTTGTCTATCAGTCCGTGGAACTTCACGGAGCTCCGGTTCGAGCTCTGAAGTACATCCAAACCTAATTTTTGGAATTCCTGTCAGCAGGCAGCTATACCTGCCTACACATGTGCCCAATTTGTGATTTCTTTATTTTCTTGGGTCTCCTACATCGAGTGCAAGCAAGGAGGAGGGCTAAAATGGCTGGGCCTGCATAGCCCATTATTCTTTCTTGTCTCAATTTATGGAACAGTGGAGGGCTGGAGCATTCTTCATCCTCTTCATCATCACAGAGGTGTGCTGCAGCGATCTTACTGTTCTCCATCAGGCTGGAGCATTCTTCATCCTCTTCATCATCACAGAGGTGTGTTGCAGTGATCTTCTTCAGTGCGACTGCTGGATGCCCTACTGTTTTTCATTCTCTTCATCATCACAGAGGTGTGTTGCAGTGACTGTTCTCTCCTGCCTGGAGGTGGTTCTGAGTCTGAGTTGCGGCCCCCATCTTCCACACTGGGGGTGCCTGTGCGCATGAGCTCATGAGTGATACTGAGGATCAAGATGGTGCACAACCAGCAGCAGCAGTGCAGCAGCCTCCACGTGCTCAAGTGGTGCTTCAAGCCCCATTGCCTCCAGTGCAGCCGGTGCAGCAGCCTCTGGCTGTGCAAGCAGGTCCTCCAGGTCTGTTGCCTCCCACGCAGCCGGCGGTAGTACCGGCTGTCCAGCCAATTCATCCTGCTATGGCCCAGGCACGTGAACATGCAGCCCTGCAGCCCATCCCGGAGTTTGATGTCTCGGGCCCACCTTCCAGTTTGGGGCCCAGATGGAAGAGGTGGGTTGACCGCCTGGACATGTACTTTCGAGCTGCCCAAGTGGCTGACGATGACTCCAGGCTGGCAACCATGTTATACTCAGCAGGGCCCTCAGTTCAGGACATTTTTTAATCACTCCCGCCGGGGGATGGATCCTACGGTCAGGCAAAGGCCGCCCTTCAAGCTCACTTTCTGCCTCTGGCAAACGCGGACTTTGAACGTTTCATGAAGCTGTCCACCAAACAGAAAGAGGACGAGACTCTGGACACTTTCTATAAGTGCCTGAGGCGCCTGTCGCTGGCCTGCGCATGGGGTGATGCAGAAGATATGATCAGGACTATGCTCATACAGGCGTGTTCTTCAGGAAAACTTAAGCGACAAGTGTTATGGGAGCCCGGAATCACACTCCCTTGCATCCTTGAACTGGGGAGGTGCCATGAGGTGTCCGAGGCGAGGGCAGCGAGAATGGAGGCTGGGTCGCGCTCCATCAAGACCGAGGAGGTATGTGCGATGTGGCGCGGTGGCAGGGGCACCAGAAGACCTGGCGGCGGTCCCCAGGACAGAGCCGGGAGGGCAGGAGAGTCTTGCCAGAAGTGTGGATATGACCTGCCCCACCCAACGGAATGCCCTGTGGCCGGAAAGACTTGTGGACGGTGTGGGCTGCCAGACCACTTCTCAAGAGTGTGCAAGGCAGCAATGCCTGTGTTGGTGCCACGAGGCCCGGCCCAGCCCATCTTCATTTGCCTGGGTCGACCGCCCAACGTCGCTCAAGTGGACCAGGGCAAAGAGGATGCCCAGGCAGAAGAAGCTGACGAAGAGGAGGAAGAGAACATTTTCTTTGTCTCAAGTGTGGAGGTACTGAAAGGAAAGAACAGGAGACAGCCAAGATGTGTGGTGGAGGTAAACCATTCTCCAGTCCCGGTCCTGGTTGACACGGGGGCATCCGTCAATGTAATGACCCATGTACACTATGACGCCATGAACCGGCCTCCCAAGTTAGTCGCACCCAGGGCCCGCATTTTCGCGTTTGGTGGTCTGGACCCTATCCCATTGGACGGTGCTTTTGTGGCGAAGGTGGAGCATGATGGATCCCAAATCACTGCACGATTCTATGTGACACCGGTGAGCACCAATACCTTGCTGAGCCCCGCAGCGGCGGAGGCCCTTGGCATCGTCAGTTTTGCATACTCCGTCTACCTTGAAGACATCAAGGTTTTGCTTGAGAAGTATGCCGCACTATTTAAAGGGATTGGACAGATGGCTGGTGACCCAGTGAGGTTACACATTGACGAATCCGTGCAGCCCATCGCCCTTCGTGAACATGTCGACAAGGAGCTGGACAACTTTGTCGATCTCAACATCATAGAGGAGGTGGAAGGTCCGACTCCCTGGGTGTCCCCAATTGTGGTTGCACGAAAGCCGAAACAACCGGATGCTGTCAGGATCTGTGTGGACATGAGGTTGCCGAACAAAGCAATTAAGAGAGAGAGACACCTCATCCCGACGATAGACGACATCATTGCCGAGGTACAAGGCGCTTGCTTCTTTTCAAAGTGGGACCTCCGAGCGGGCTACCACCAGGTTGTCCTCCACCCCGAGTCGAGGTATATCACCACCTTTACTACTCACCGAGGTCTGTACCGTTATAAGAGACTGAGTTTCGGTGTATCCTCGGCGGCGGAGGTGTTCCAAAACATTATCCGGGGCGCCCTAGCGGATCTGGAGGGCGTCGTGAATATCAGTGATGATAGCCTGGTGTTTGCCAGAACGGAGGTAGACCACCTGAGACGCCTAGCGAAGACGTTTGAGAGGCTGCAGTCACGGGCCTCACCCTCCACAAGGAGAAATGTGAATTTCTGCGACCATCAATAGAGTTCTTTGGCTTCGTGTTTAAAGAAGGGCGGGTGTCACCTGATCCGAAGAAGGTCCAGGACATTAGAAGGGCGCAGCCTCCTGAATCTGTGTCGGATGTGAGGAGTTTTCTGGGTATGGATACATACTGTGGACGATTCATCCAGAATCTTGCCTCCAGTTCGGAGCCGCTAGGAGCACTGACAAGAAAAGATACCACCTGGAACTGGGGCCCGCTTGAACAAGCGGCCTTTGGTGATATCAGGGGCGCCCTGGCAGCAGAGGACACCATGGATTTTTTTGAGCCTGCGTTACAATCAGAGATCATTGTTGACGCCAGCCCATTTGGCGTGGGTGCTGTTCTGACGCAGATCGACCATGATGGGGGTGTCCACCCGGTGGCCTACGCCAGCAAGGCGCTATCGGAGGTGGAGCAACGGTACTCGCAGATTGAGTGCGAGGCGCTGGCCATGCTCTGGGGCTGCCGGCACTTCCAGCTCTACGTTCTAAGACGCCCGGTAACGGTGGTGACAGACCACAAGCCGCTGCTTCCCATCCTGGCGGGGTCATCCAAGCCGCCAGCAAGAATTGAGAGGTGGATGCTCGCCCTCCTGGAATATGGAGTCATCGACCGGGGGCGAACAACGCAGCAGACTATCTCTCCAGACACCCGGGGGCGCCAGGAGTGGAGGACTATGACACCTATGCGGAGGAGGCCGAAGAGCACGTCCGGGTGGTGGTGGAGGCGGCCATGCCGAATGCCAGGCCCTTAGTGGAACTTGAGACAGCTGCAGCGGACGATGAGTGTTTCAAGATCTTAAGGCACTCAATGCAACAGGGATCCTGGAAGTTGGTGCTGGAGGCCCTGGTGGGGCGCACTCAGGAGGCCAGAACTGGACTTGAGCAGTTATGGAAGGTCCGGGAGGAACTATCGTTTTCAACATCTGGCCTTCTACTCCGGGGAGATCGAATTGTTGTGCCCCAGCCGAAGGTTGGAGACGTGATCACTCTTGCACACCGTGGTCACCAGGGCGCTGCCAAGACCAAAGCACGCTTAAGGCTGAAAGTGTAGTTCCCTGAACTAGAGCGGAAGGTGGACGACTTTGTGGTGGCCTGTGTTTGGTGTCAGGTGATGTCTCCCCTGCAACGTGAACCTGTCATAGAGGCGATGCCTCGGGGGACGCGTCCGTGGGAAGTCGTTCATGCAGATTTTGGCTCAACCACGATGGGCACCCACTTCCTCGTGCTGGTTGACGAATACTCAAGGTACCCCAAGGTGGAGTTCATCGAGTCAGTGGCGTTTGAGCACGTCGTAGTGGCCGTGGAGAAGGTGTTTGCGGCCCATGGTTTCCTACACATGGTGTGCTCGGATAACGGGGCGCCGTTCCAGAGTGAATGGTTCTCGGAACTGATGGAGAGCTATGGGGTGGTGCACAGGAAGATCATGCCGCTCTGGCCAAGGGCCAATGGTGAAGCTGAACGGTTGATGAGGACTCTAAATAAGACCTTTCAGATCGCCCAGGGCCTAGGGCCGTCCCTCCAGAGAGCCCTCTATCATTTTCTAAGGGTGTACTGTACCACGTCGCATGCGTCCACCGGAGTGGCCCCGGCAGAAGCGTTATTCAAATGGTGCCCTCGAGGGCTGCTACCAGAGGTGGGAGAGAAGCAACCAGGGGTGATCGACAACCAACAGGTCGAGACAGACCGGCGAACAAGGATTGAGTAGGAGAACCTCCGGAGGGGGCTTCGCTCGCAGCGGCTGGAGCTGGGTGACGAGGTTCTCATTCGAAATAGACACCCCCATGGAAAGCTCTCCCTACCGTATGAGCCGGAGCCGCTGGACGTCGTTGCAGTCAAGGGATCCATGGTGACTGCATCGGATGGCCGGTCTGAGGTAACTCGCAGCGTGAGCTTCTTTAAGAAGTTGTGGGATCCAAGGACTGATCCGCCCCCTGACCCGGACTTAGCGGTCGTCCCTGAGGACGAAGGAGAAACACCATGTCTGCCTGAATGCCTATGGACCGATCACCTGTGCCGGAGGTGAGTAGGAGGTACCCCCAGAGGGCTGGGCGAGGGAAACCTGCTCACCTCAGCGACTATGTTTTGGGATAGTTGTCTGATCATCCTGACAAGGGGAATTGTTAAGTAAAGGGACCCGGGTGGATGGCAATAAAGGGGCTGTTCAGAATGTGGAATGCAAAAGTTTATAGGTGTAATGTGTTTTGGTTTGCAGTGTATAGTTCTTGGATGTTTGTTGTTTGTCCTCCTGAAAAAAGGAGGAGTGTGGCGCTGCCCGATGACGGGGCGTGCACGCGGCGGCCTGACGTTGCACGCCGCTGCGTGCAGCATAAATAAACGGGGCGTTTCCCGGCCGCGGCAGAGCGACCGGGAATCCCGAACCGAGAGGACTTGTGAGCGTGAGTCTTTGGGGGTCTGGGGCTTATGGGCAGCGCTGGGGGGCCGCCAGTAACCCCTAACAGTTGCCATTGTATATGTGGTTGTAGCTTTTGTATAGGCATCCGAGCTAGATGAATCTCGGCACTGATGACATGCATAGAATGATTTAATGTTTTCAACCTTACGTTCTTTAAGTTCTTTGAGTTATTTGAGTGTCTTGTTGAACCAGGTGTTATTTTTGTGTTTCTCCTGGTATATTACCTGTATTTTTAGTTCATTTGAGTACATAAGAGAAGCCTTACTGCATCGTTCTAAATCAAGGTCTGTTTCCTTGGGGGTAATATGAATAGCAAACAGCTTGGTGTGATCAACTTTGTATTTTTATTTTATAAAAAATGTCATCTTTTTGCCAGGATTGTAATGGTGTTATTTGTATATAATCCTGTATGTATCTGATGTTAATGTGGAAATCCGATTTAATAAAGATTGCTACTACAGAATCTGTCTGCTTAGCTAAAAGCAGCCACATTTCATAAGGACACATGATAATGATGTTTGCTATGTTTTACGGAAGCATACATTACATATCCCTGCCTTGTGTGTGCATTTGTTTCTGTGTGTGACACACGTCAAGGTCCTAGTCTAATTATCCATGTTAAGTCAATGAATAGTCAGCCATGGACATGCCTAACGTGGTCTCAATAAATTTTATTTGTTTTCCAAGCCTAGCTTTGAGTATGTTGGGGCCACAAGTGAGCCGGACAAGATCTGTCATCCCGTCAGAAATATTGTCCCAGCAACATCCATCTCAATGACAGAACTGGCAATACGTTGATGGCCTGTTAAGGCTAGGACGTGCCTGTCTGAGTGCTGACACTGAGTGCTGGCACGGTGGGGGGTTTGGCAGGGGGGGGGGCTCTGAAGGCTATTGCAGAAGATGTGAAAACTGGAACAGGAGGTCACAAGCGCTGGCATACGGGGTTCACAAGAGTTCTGTGGGTTGCACGTGTGTGTGTGTGTGTGTGTGTGTGTGTGTGTGTGTGTGTGTGTGTGTATTAGTGTAGGCATGAGGGATAGTGAGGCTGGCACAAGGGAGTGTTTAAGTCTGGGATGGTGAGGGCTGAGACACTGGCTATGACTGCTAGGAATGTGTGTGATGGCACATCGGTTATGGGAGCTGTCACATGGCACAGCACAGTGGCCTGTGTGTTAGCACAATGGGCATTGAGGGCTGACACAGAGGGTTGTGAGGGAGGGGACTGTGAGTGGTGGCACAAGGGGCTGTGAGTGATGGCACAGTGTGTCTGGACTGTGGACATTGAGGGCCTGACCTTTGTGTGCTGCTCTGGGGTTATAAGGGTTTGCACAGGGGGCTTTCAGATATGTCACAAGAAGATGTGAGGTTTGGCATAAGGGGTGACATCCTGTATCTTAATGAATATTGCTATGTTGCTTTAGCAACATTCATAACGCTGTTTTGCAGCACCGTAAGGTGCTTTCTGATTTGAGTATCTTCAGAGTATGCAATTGAAGAGAGTTCGCGAAAAGCTGGATAAAGTTGTAGCCCTCAGCACCATGCTACCTTAACAAAAAATGAATGTAAAAAAAAAACTATTTTTAAGGCTGTGCAAAATCTTTCTGTGACAGCTATTCGTAGTGTGAAAGGTTGCATTATAAATGATGTGAATGCCTTCATGCTAGCTGTGCCGTAAACATGCGAGGTTAGCCTCTGATAACCATCAAGTTGTCTGTAATATAATTCAACTCAAAACCCTCTTTAGTGATACCGTTGTGGCTATATCCTTTCCTGCTGAGAAGGCGTGTGATCTTGCTGAATTTTAATTTATGTCAAGAGTCCTTCCATGCATGAAATTTGGCCCCTGCATAATCTGCATAATGTTCCCATGTTAATTTCCTAAATTCTCAACCTAAGTTAAAGAGACCCGCTTCTAGGCAAGACTGCCCATTTTGCCAATTCATATTCCTTCTCACATTGGAGCCACTCTTGATGCATGATTAAGACATCTCTGCACTGGCATCAGGGGTGTGGAGATTGCAACCTCCCACCTAAACATTTCAGAGTCTGCCTTTGGTATTATAATGTACTATGCCATTTGCCAAATCATTGCCAGCTTTAATTTCCCTAATATATGAACATTATTTTCTCTTGGTCTATACAGCCAATTAGGAAAAGTTAGACATTCTTACTCAAAATATATGTGGTCTACCCTCCCTCATTTCCTAGTGTGGATTTCCATGGAATCAAACACACTGTTATGTATGCGCCACGTCACCGTGTAATGCGAGACATGGCGGAATTAAAGAGCCGGGGTCAGTAAATTCCCGGCAGTCCCGTGCCATCCACTAGGCCCGGTTGACGCGTCCATTTGTTCTTGCTGGCCCCGCTGGCGTAACGGGGGCCCCAGCAGACCCCGCGGTGCGGCAGACCCCGCTACCACATGTCCTGGGAGGAGGCCCCACTTGGAGAAAAAAAATTGAAAAAAAGATTTTTTCAAAACATTTTCTTATACTTTTTGAATTCCCTCTGCATTCATAAAGACATTATTTCTATAACCTAAATAATTTCTTTAGGAAGGCACAGTGAATACAAAAAGAAACATTCTTTTTGAAGTCCAAGGGCTCCCCCCATCGCATCACATGGAAGATCCCAGGCTGGAGGCTTACATGTCATGGGGTCGGGGGAGCCCTATGACTCCGAAAAGAAATAGTTTATATTTTAATTCACTCTGCCTTCATGAAGACATTATTTCCATTATGATTCGGTCCATAACGGAAATCATTTCTTTATGAAGTCAGAGTGACTCCACTCAACCCCATGATGTGTGCATGTGGGAGTGTATGGTGAAAGGGTGTACACTTAAATGTGCAGGTGGCTACCTGTGTGAGTTTATGGTGAAAGGGTGCACACAAATGTATGGGTGGCTGGGTGTGCATGTGTGCATGTACGGTGAAAGGGCGCACACTTAAATTTACAGTTGGCTGCCTGTGAGTGTATGGTGTAAGGGTGCACACTTAAATGTATGGATGGGTGCCTGGGTGTGTGTGCCTCTATGGTGAAAGGGTGCATACTTAAATGTACGGGTGGCTGCCTGTGTGAGTGTATGGTGAAAGGGTGCACACTTAAATGTATGGATGGGTGCATGGGTGTGTGTGCCTCTATGGTGAAAGGGTGCATACTTAAATGTACGGGTGGCTGCTTGGGTGTGCCTGTATGGTGAAAGGGTGCACACTTAAATGTATGGATGGCTGCCTCAATGTGCCTGTACGGTGAACGAGTGCACACTTAAATGTATGGATGGCTGGGTGTGCATGTGTGTATATGGTGAATGGTGTGTGTGCTTGTGTTCAGGGGCGCAACAAAACCTATATTTCGGGTGTGCTAATCCTTTAAATGTTGGGAGAGGCGCTCAATTCACGGGCGGTGGGGAAGGAGCAAACTTATTTGTGTGGGGGCATCTAAATTCTTTGCGCATTTTAATGAGACTTTTCTAGTGCAAATTCAATGCTACAAGCAGTTAACTTTCTCCTTTAAGTCTGAAAGCACCCGCTTATGGAGTGCTGTGAGAATGAGTGGTCTCCTGTTCCCTCTCTACCCTTCCAATCACTCCCCTGGCATGTAAGTACTAAATCCACATCACAATTTAAATTGCCTAAATAATTTGGCATTTACATGCAGGGTCTAACAGTGAAATTCTTTATGTTAGTAATTGCTGGGCCCCTGTTAACAGCGAAACCCAGGTGCCGTTTAACATCTGTGTCCTGTTCTGTCCGGCAACTGCTGTGAAGGTCAGCCAGGTCGAGTCAACATAGCCCAACATTTCAGTGGTGGAGTGCTGAAGCCCAGTCAACTCAATGGTGTTACGCTACTACTTGTGTTTAATGCCTTGATTACCTATTGGTAATCGTCATTACTCCTAGCCCATTCTTCCTCGTCCCTATACTTGTGTATGAGGCAGTACTTGTGTATGAGGCAATATGCCACATACACAAGTACTGGGATGAGGTAGAGGTACATGAAGGTAATGCCTGATTTAGCTAGCAGTACTCTTCATTACTCCTAGTCCCTCTCTTCCGCATCCCAGTACTTACCTATGAGGCAAGGAGCGTCATATGTAAGCTCTGGGACAAGGAAGATGGACGTGAAGGTAATTCTGGGCCAAGGAGCTGAGTTGGAGGTTGGGGTATGGGGTGGGATAGAGAGGGGATGTGTGTGGGGGGGATTGTGTGATAAATAATAATTGTTGTCCATATCCAGGCTAAGCATACATCATATGTGGTATTAGTGGCTAGTGAGACATTTTGGTGCAGCCAGTCTAGTCATTCCTCACTTTGGTATGACTTTTTTTTAACTGGTCATTTCTGATAAAGCAGTCCTGCTAAGTGTAATTTACCTGAGTAGACTGGCATTTGGGTGCTGCCAGTCTAGCCATTTCTTACTGTGGCATTGTATATTTTTCTGGGCATCTGTGAGAAGATGATATGATATGATATGATATAAGTCACCTGTACACAGGTGTTTCTAGTGTGACAAGACAAGGGAGGGAAGATAGAGGGAGGGCAAGACAAACATTCTTACTAAGCCTTGTGTCATTCAGAAGTGCAAAGAAGAGGGGAGGAGAAAATATGGTAGTAATGCTCTGAGTAAGTTCAGCAGGGCAGTGCGGCACTGGGTAGGGCAAGGAGAACAAGGGACTGTAGGGTTACATTTACAGCCCTTAGGTGCGTGGTAGGCCCGGAGGCAGTGCAAGGGTGACTGATCAAGAAAGAGCCTGGACTCAGTGAGACTCTGAGGGTAGCCAAGCAACCAGTCAGTACAGCAGACAAGTTGGTCAGGTATGACAGCAAAGGAGGGAGAGAGAGAAAGCAGAGGAGAAGAGGAACGTTTTGAGCTGCTTCCCAGATCTTCAGTTGGTCCGCTCAAGTTTGAGAGGGGCAGGGAGGCCATCCTAGAGGGAGGCACATGCAGGGGAGAGAGGTCTACCCCCACTCTCTGCCTGGAGAAGGGTCTAACCCTTAGAGAGTTGGAGGCAGCTGGGGGAAGGGCTTGAGAAGGAAGGTATTTTGGAAGAGAGCGTTGGATGTGATGTGGTCCCTGACTCCAGAAAGACTTTAGGACAATGCAAAGGGTCTTGAACTTGATCCTTGAATCCACCGGGAGATAGTGGAGAGATTTCAGGGCTGCAGAGACATGATCTCTGGGCTTGAGGCGAAGGATAAGTGTCACAGTCCTGTTCTGGATTAGTTGCAGACGGCGGAGAGTAGAGGAAGGCAGATTGAGAAAGAGGCTGTTGCAGTAGTCCAGCCTAGAGAGAAACAGGGCTTTGGAGACAGTGAGCTTCTGGGGGAAAGTGAGAAAGGGAAGAGTTCCTTTGAGGAGGAGCAGTTGGTAGTGGGACTTCTTGGTGACCTCCAAGATGTGAGGAGAGAAAGAGAGAGTTGAAGATGACACCAAGCTTTTTTGCCTCACAGGAAGGAGAAGGAAGAGGGCCCATTTTGGGCGGCCAGAGTGAGAAAGGAGAAACATGGACAGAGGGTCCCATTGAGAAGGATCTCTGTCTTAATGGCATTAAGGCAGAGATCATTGGCGGTGCACCACTCCTGAATTGCGGATAGACAGTCAGAAATGAGTGAGAGAGGAGAGAAGCCTGAGGGAAAGCGGGGTGTCATCCGCATAACACTGAAAGTTAGAGGAGAAGTAAGAGATCAGGTGGGCCAAAGGGTCCAGGTAGAAGTTGAAAAACCAGGGTGAGAGGATAGAGCCCTGGGGAACACCACAGGTAGAGAGAGAGGTGGCAGAGAGAAATGGACTAAGTTGGACCTGGGAGGGGCAGTCCAAGAGGAAGGAGGTCAGCAACTCCAGAGCCTGATCTGTGATGCCCAGGTTCTCACGTAGTCAATTGCTCTGGATGGCGTGGTTGACTGTGTTGAAAGTAGAGGAAAGATCAAGGAGGATTAGGACATAAGGAATGCTGGAATCAAGGTTAGAGAGCAGGTCTTCATGCTTACGTGCCTCTGGCAGCTCTCAAAGCAGACTGATGGTCATGGAGACAACCAACAGATTCAGTGTGGAGAGTAAGCTGGGAGATAGCCAGCTTTTCCAAGAGTTTTCCCAGGAAAGGGGTGATGGAGATGGGGTGACAGTTTGCTGGTAGAATCGGCAGATGGCTTCATGAGGTGTGAGTGCACAATGGGGTGCTTAAGGAGATAGGGGAACGTTCCTGTTGCAAAAGAGTGATTAAAGAAATCGTCCAAGGCTGGAGCAAGGGTTTCAATATTGTCCCTGATGGTTCTGAAGGAGCAGGGGAGCACCTGTTTGGATGGCACTTTCATAGATCGGTCTGGAAACCTTGTCAGGTGTTGTCAGAGAGAAAGAGGAGGAGAGGTAGAGATGGCCAAGGGGGGGGGGCAGAGAGAGGAAGAGTGAGAGGAAGAGGAGTTAGAGGACAAGATGTCCTGAGTTTTAGCAAAGTGAGAGGCCAGAACCATACAGAGGGCCTGGGAGGGAACAGGAGAGGGAGATTTTAAAGAGTTCAACCGAGTAGTCAGAGGCCACAGAGACCCAGGCTTGAATGTGTGCTCTCTTCTTGATGAGTGTTATTGCTTTGACTGCCATTGTGGTGCAACCAATCTAGGTATGTCTAAATGTGGCCTGGCATGTGTTACTGTAATGTTATTAGGTGTCTACATTGTGCAGCCAGTGGCACATGTTTTCAATGTGGCACGCCATTCTTAATAGCAAAGCATTAATGTTCCTGTGCACTGTATTGGATAGGTGTTACCCTACAAAACAATTGCAAACGCTCTGAATTTTTAGCCACTTTTTCTCACAAAGTGTGTTGTATATTGTATTAAAACACATATGTATATATTTCTCCTAGTACAGTGTGTGGCATACCCCTTCAGCAGCACGTTTGTGTGTATTGTGCAAGCATGATAATCTAGGTTGGCCCAGCGTGTACGACACGTGATTTCTTGCCGAGTTGGGGTGGGGACCCTCAGCATGGCTCACAGGAGGGCTACCACATTTTGTGTTACGCCACAGTCCTAGACAGACTCAACAGCTTTTAGATTTCGTCGAGGGAAAGCAGCAGCAATTCTTCTTCTTCCAGCTGGGCTTCAAGGATAAACAGCTTCAAGTTTCAACTTCAGCTTCTGAACAAATTGGGAAGTGAGAGGTCCCCAAATATACACATCTGTCACTCATTCACTCTGCTTAGCCAAGCTCAGTCAGACAATCAGATAAAAGGGCATTCATGCAGGCAGGCAGGCAGCCAATCAGGATATCACATACATTCAGGCTATTCACTTCCACCATAAACACCCATAACAAGGAATTTCGATTGGGACAATCATCCAGCCTTTCAGTAAACCACATTGCATTGGTATCAGGCAATATTATCCCCACCAATGATATTGCCATATATATGGTCGTGGGGTAAGGCCATAGGCAATATTATTAGTGGGGATAATTTATGGGATAATTGGGACAGGGGGTTGTGGGGGTGTCCCCCACTCCACAAAAAAAAATATGGGGGTTGGAGGGATGCCGCCCAAAGGTTCCCTGGCTTAATATCACAGCAAATAAATGGCAATATTATTGTACGGTGATATTTTTTGTGGGGATATTAACACATTGAACCACTGCATTCATGTTAGTTTCAGGCAGGGCTGTCTCATTCATTTTGTCACTCACACAGAATCCAGACACCCATAACATAGAATGCATATTGGTCACACACTCTATTCACACAGGTCCCACCCCAAGGGTGTACCTACAACATACAGTCACTGGAAAGGCTCCAGCTAGTTGGCCTGGACTTCCCACAATACCATATATGGTTCTTCCACCAAACAGCCAATCATGGGAAGGGACAGAGTCAGGGCTTCCGAGGGCTTTGGGAAAACAAAGTAAAAGGCAATAGAAACCAAGAGGCCACAGGGGCCATCTTGCCTTCTATCAGGAATCCACTGATTCCTATTTCAGGGTCTGGGTATCCAAACATGGATGATGCTCAGAGCACCGGTCAAATTCAGCATGGAGCCACCACTAGCCCATACCCTGCCTTGTGGCCCACACACAAGTGCCCAAAAACATACACTAAGCGTTCAGGGTTGTATCCCACCCATCATAAGTATATCCCAAGGGTCTCTGTTCACCACAACCATAAAGAGGACGAGCTGCAAAGCCAGGAGTCCCAAGTGGACTCTGGTGCAGAAAATGACACAGAACACACATGATAAGGGAGTACAGGACAAGGACATGGAGTCCCTGCTCCGCCATTTCATTTCCAGAATCACATTCACCCCCCCAGACTGAGGTTAGGATAGTCTAATCTCCCACGCGATTGACACCCTCATCCAGACGATCAATATACCTTCTGGAAAAGCCATCCACATTATCATGACTCTTCCCTGGTCTTTGCTCAATGGTGAAGTCTATCCCTCGCTGGCTAATGGACCACCTGAGCAGTTTAGGGTTTTCACCCTTCATCTGCATAAGCCACTTCAAGGACGTATGGTCAGTTTTGGACCTTGAAGGTAGACACCATGAGGTGAGGCTTAAACTGCTTTAGGCTCCAAACTATACTGAAACATTCCTTTTCAACAGTAGCCCAACTAAGTTCTCTACCTTTGAGTTGCCTACCGATGAATATGATGTTCCCTCCCTTTGTCATGTAACTGGGACAAGACAGCTCTAATTCTGGTGTCACAGACCTCAGTTTGAACAATACAGTGTTTGCTGTAATCAGGTGCACACAACACAGGTGCCCTACACAGACTTTCCTTCAAGCCAACAAAAGCCCTCTCACAGTCTTCTGTCCAATTAACCTTCGTTGGTTGCTTGGGAATGTCAGGGCTGTCAGAGGGACAGCTAGGGTACCATAGTCTGCTATGAAGTTCCCGTAATACCAAGGGAGGCCCAAAAAACTCTCACCTGGGTAAGAGTAGTGAGAGTCTCCCAGTTATGAACTTTCTGTACTTTACTGGGGAGGGGTTGGATTTGACCCCTCCTATCTCATGAACATGGTAAGGGGCTTTCCCGTGAGCAATCTGGCACTTGGTGGCCTTGGTAGTGAGGTTAGCCCTTCGCAAGGCCTGCAACACCTGATCCAAATGAGTCAAATGATCTTCCCAGGTAGAACTGTAGACAGCAATATCATCTAAATAGGCCACACAAAAGGACTCCAGGCCACTGAGCTCATGATTGACCAACCTTTGGAAGGTGGCAGGTGCATTCTTCAACCCAAAAGGCATGACTCTAAACTGGTAGAGCCCCTCAGGTGTTGAGAACACAGTTTATTCATTGGGCTGGTCCATCAGAGCTCTTTGCCAATAGCCTGTGGTTAGGTCAAAGGTGCCTACACATTTGGCTGCACCTATGGTGTCCACAAGCTCATCAGTCATGTGCAATGTGTGGGCATCAGTATTTTCTGATGTCATTGTCTCCGCTGTAGTTCACATAGAACCTCCAATCCTTGGTACCTGCCTGTGGACTTGCCTTGGGGACAAGGACCACTGGACTAGACAAGGGAATGGTTGAGGGTTCAATTACACCCAGATCCAACATCTTGGTAGCCTCAGCCTGTATGTGGTTCTTAACATTATCTGACATCCGATAGAACCTGCTTTTGACAGGTACACC
This sequence comes from Ambystoma mexicanum, assembly GCF_040938575.1. Lineage (NCBI taxonomy): Eukaryota > Metazoa > Chordata > Amphibia > Caudata > Ambystomatidae > Ambystoma > Ambystoma mexicanum. Next base: position 27,293,911 of record NC_090924.1, read on the forward strand.
GTCATCAGAGTGAATTTGATGGGGTGAGTCCTGGTGTCAGTGGGAACAGAGAGGCATACTGCCAGAGCAAAGCCCTGCAGGTCCTCTGCTGCTCTGGTGTCACATCTGAAGAGAGATGTACTCCCTCCACTGAGCCATCCTGAGGATTGCTATGCAGTAAATCAGGAAGGGACTCACTCTCATCCTCCTCTTGCTCTGAAGCTAGCATAAGACATGAGACATCCTCTCGACCTGTGGAAAGGTTTGAGCCTGTTAACATGGAATACCTTAAGGGCTACCCCAGGGACTCCAATGTCAACCAGATAGTTGACCTTGCCTATCTTGGAGATTATGATGAAGGGTCCAGTCCACTTATCTGCCAGAGTCTAGGCTTCATAGGCTCCATCACAAGGATCTCCTGTCCTGGACTCTAATCCACTTGTGAGGCCTTAAGGTCATTCCAGAACTTGTTTAATTCTTGGCTTGCCTTAACATTTGCTGATGCCTGGCCCATCATCTGTGCACATAGTGCTTGGCAAGACCTGGAGGCGTGGCTTCCAAACCTTCTCTGATTAAGGCAAGGGGCCTCTTCATGGGATGTCCAAAGAAAAGCTCAAAGGGGCTAAAACCAACAACCTCTTGAGGCACTTTTCTGTATGAAAACATCATGCATTATAGGAGGAGAACCCATTTCCTCCTTAGGGTCTCTTCCAAAGCACCCATCATGCCCTTGAGAGTTTTATTAAACCTCTCAACCAGACCATTGGTTTGGATGGTAGGTGGTGGAGAACGTAAGGGGTACCCCACATTAATTTCACATCGCTTGCATGTAACTAGACATTGTTGTGCTCTTACATGGCCCTCTTTGTTGAACACCTCAGACTTACCAGTTCCCGGCCATTACTGCGCAATAAACAGTTGGACTTAGATAGGCAAACAATAAGACTGATAATAACCAATGAAGATAATTATAAAAGGCCTGTTATAGACTGTTTATTATACCAGACACAAGTTTAGATATTTCTATACTTCGGTATACTTAGAAACTCATGAATAAGAATATAAAACAACAAGTCAACATGTAGTTAGTTATATTGAGATAAAAATAGGAATGTATGTCACCGTCAGCCCTGTTACTGAAGACACCTTCATCTTGGCCCCTACAACACTGCTTAGTCCCAGCATGTAGGCAAAGAGATCACGCACAATAATGGGGTCTTGAGCGGAGCGTCCTCCCTTCCAGCGAGACTACTTCACCCGGGGATCCAAGTTCTGACTGCTCTCCATGCCTTGGACACTCATTTTATATAATCTGCAGGGGAACACTCAGGAGGCACCCATAATCGTGTCAGCATTCTCCATAAATGTGGGACACAAGAAGTGCAACAACAAAGACTTACTAAAATAATCGAAGCATCAGAAATCCAAGCTAAGGCTGCCCGCAACGCTTCAGGAACCCACGCAAACAATTCCTCCCACCAACTGACAACCCTACTCTGTGTAACTCGGGCTGCCAATTCTTGCAGTGTCTTGATATGCTTTTCAATAGACTGCGAATGGTCATCTAAATCAAAACAGCACATGCCTTCCATTGCCTCACAACCCAGATTATGCTTCAAAAACAAATAATCTATTGCTGCCCTGTTTTGTAAAATAGCCTTTCGAAAGTTTCTATCATCTAGTAATAGTTCAGTGAAAGCTTGCAAAGTCTCATTAAGACTCTTAACTAGAAGGCATGCTAATTTAATGATAGATTTATAACCCCCAGCTACCAAGCCCCAAATCCAGATTATAGAGATTGCTTATGCCAATATTTCAGCTTCAGAAAGTAAGTGTACCTCTGGGTTACAATCTGGTGAAAGAGCAGTACAAGAGGCGGAAAGTATAGAGCGCTTAACTGCAGGCTGCAAAGGGAACATCATTAGACCGAGGCGAGTTAGAGTGCAAGGACCACCTGTAATGTTAGCAGGAATATATGAATAAGTAAAATTACCACAAGAAAATAACCAACCCGGAGGAAGTTTTACATGATTTAAGTGACTAGCCGCTAAAATAGTAAAATTACAACACATGTTATTCAATACATCCATACAAACACGTGTTGGTCTTGCACATAATCGTTGATCAAATATTGACATATTTTCATCCTTCGCTAGCTTTCGTTGCTGGCATTTCCGATCAAACATTAGGTCAAAACTCATTTGATAGCAAACGTCCACCGGGCGCAATATCATGAGTCAAAAAGCAAGTCATATTTTTCCATTTGTGGGAGGTTTCCACACAAGATTTGCAATATTCGTATACAGAGAAAAGACTCTGAATATCAGAATGCTCCACCAAACAATCGTTATGTAATACTCCAATTAGTACTTGTAAAACTGAAGCAGGTGTTGGAATGGCTATCAGGCAAATCATGATCAAGTTAGTATAATTATGCACGTGTGCAAAACAGAAATGTGAGATGTTCAAAACTTGTTTCGCCAAATATACCCAAACATTTTCTGGTTGCTTGACAGAAGCCAAATAACCATGATGTGAAAAGGATGTTGAAATCCTCGAAGGAAGAGAGATTCTGTCGCCACTATCATCTGTTCCTCAAGATGCTGCGATAAGTTGCCACAGAGGCATTGCACATCACTGTCACCTCTGTTAATGAAGACACCTCTACAGCAGGTAGGCAAAGAGATCACATGCAATAACAGGGTCTGGAGAGGAGCGTCCTCCCTTCCAGCGAGACTACTTCACCCAGGATCCAAGATCTGACTGTTCTCCTGCTTACCAGCCTCTTTATTCTTATGGGGTCTTTTCCCCGCCTCCCTCCGTTATGGCTGCCCTCGGCCGGAGAGCAGATCATAAGTGAAGGATGCAAAGAGTGGAAAAAGCATGTCAGAAGTGGAAATACCCAGCTTTCTTCTCCTCGCATTCATTCCCAGGGCTCCTTATCACTGCACCTGCAATGCACTCCTACTCCCTTCCAGTTCTTCCTTCAGTGGACAATACCATAACTATTCCCTGCAGTGAGCTCCTTCGATAATAATGTTTGTGTGAACTTGCTCTGACTTTGCTACCATTTTGTCCCTGTGTTCTGCTGAGCTTGCAAAGCTTGCCAAAAGGCTATGCTTTGTTAGTCTGATTAAAAGTAAGTGTCCAAAATGGCCCATGTTGTTTTGGCTCATAAGCATCACAGACATGAAGTTGGATCCTTTGTCAGAGACCACCTCTTTAGTGAAACGAACTCGGGTGAAAATGCCCAGGAGAGCCCTGGCAACCACCTTGGCAATAATTGTCTGAAGGTGTATAGACTCAGGGTATCTGGTGGCATGCTCAACCAGGACCAGGGTGAACTGGTGTCTACTTGCTGTGGGAGGGTCCAAGAGCCGGCAATGTAGATGCCCACCCTCTCAAATGATGTGCCAATCACTGGCAAAGGCTGCAGTGGGTCAATGACACTACCTCCAGCCTTGCCAGTCAACTGACAAGTGGGACATGTTCAGCAGCGGGACTCCACTTCTACTCCCATCTGGGGCCTGTCGAAATGTTTGTTTTTTATTTTTATTTTGTTTGTTTTATTCGTATTTATATAGCGCACATCAGCCCGAGGACATTGTGGCACTTGTTATAGTACAAAGCTTAGTTACTTAGTTACATGGTCATTAGCAATATATATACAGGTTGCAATATAGTTATATTACATTTGTGTTATATTACAATATACTACAGAGAGCCTTTGCTTAGTCTTTTTAGTACCAAGATGACCATCTAAGGGCACCTCATGTGCCAACTGCAACAGGAAGGGCCTGTAAACCTTGGATGCCACCTACCTCTTGGAGGCCCCAGGTTTGGGCTTAGTGGGCTCACTACAAAGGAGCTCACCCTCCCAATAGATCTTGAAAGACCTAGGCACTTCACCTTTTGCCTGGACCTGTTTTCTTAGACCCCTCGAGGGAGTGGCACTCTCTCTGATCCTTACGGAAGTCTCCTCTACAGGGCCCCACTTCAGCCAGCAGGCATTGAAGGTCATGGTGATCCTCCGGGTTGAGCACCTCTCCTACAGGAGGGTCTTCTTGCTCTCCCCCCTCAGGAGTTGAGTCTCCTGTTACCGCTGGACCCAGCACGTCCAGAGCCTGAATCCCAGTGAGTGCTGCTGAAACAGCAGGAAGATAAGAATCCCCCTTCACAGAGGTAGTCCTCTTGCTCTTCCGTCTCACCTTAGGTTTCCCCTTTGGCTTGGGTAACTGACTAGCAGTCAGACCCTGAGTGACCTGAGACCTAGTGACTACAGCAGCAGTCAGGGGTAGTCCATCCGAGATCAACCCCAAGTCTACTAGATAATTCACCATACAATATGTTTGTAGTCACATTGTTCTGAACATGGACGGGAAGCTTTACTGTCTTGTCCGCAATCGTGCTGGTGACTAGGGCTACAGGAGATAATTTGGGAGGCCCACCAGCTAACCTGGTAGTTCTCAGCAACTACATAGTCCTCTGGCATGAGAAGGGTCCTGTCCACAACTGTCATGCTGGCCCCAGTGTCTCTCAAACCAGTAGAAGGCCGGACATTCAGGAGGACACTTCTTAAAAATCTACGGGGGTTCTGTGGGATAGTAGCCAGTATTTCTGCATACTGTTCCCAGGCCCAAAGGGACACTAGGGAAATCTCTGCAGGAGCACTGAATGCGATTCCTGTAGAGGAGGGGAGGACAGTGGCCTCCACCTCAGGCATGGAGCAAGGGTAGGTCAGGCTGTCGGCCTGGACTCCAAGTGCCTTACCTTTACACATTGCCAACAAGTGTCAGGAATGTGAGATATGGAACTGGGTCCACTGGGAGCATGCTTTCGAGCAGGAGAACTGCTACTCTTGTCCTCACCACCATGAGACTTATCCCCACTAGAAGTTTGATTCTTAGGAGAGGAAGGTTTAGGTTTGCTCGACTGACGGTTTTTGGGGCTCCTCAGCCTTCTGATAAATCCCTATCTCTTCGTCCTTGAATTTCCCACTGGGTTCCTTAGGGGACACCTGGTGGGAGACTCACTTGTCAGCCAGCATGGCCAGCTTAAAGGGATCCAAAATGTTCTGGTCAACAATGTAATGACGCAGCTCTGCTGAACAGGCTTCAGAAAAATGCTCAAAATCAAGAGGTGGGACAATTCAACAAAAGTTTTCACCTTGTATCCCTCAATCCCACCCCATCATGTGCAGCACTCAACCAGTCAACCCAAGACACATTGGGCCTCATTATGAGTTTGGAGGTAGCCATGCCCTTAATAAGGACATGGCTACCCCCAAATTCGGGTCCCGCTCCGGGTCCCGCAAAAGGGGACTTACCGGGCCATTCCGACCTTGGAGGGCCCGGTAATTCCCTTTTGCAGGACCCAGAGCCGGTATGTCCCCATTCCCATTTGAGCCCCCATGGGGCTCAATGGTAATGGGGAGGATAGTAGCAGTGGTACCATTCATAACAGTACTGTTGCTACCATCCTGGTCTGCTCGCGGGTGCCGCTCTGCACACCTTTTCTGACCAGGCGTCCAGAGAAGCACACGCAAGCAAACTCGTAATGTTGTGGCATGGCAACAACGGCACCAGTGTTGCCTTACCGCAACTGTCGTAATGAGGCCCATTCCCTCTATTTTTATATTCCCTGAACCTTTTAAGATATTGGGTAGGTGTCTTGCCAAACTTGGCAATTAAAGCAGCTTTCAGGCACTCATACTAACTCCTTTCTTCCACACTCAGTTTCATTATACAGTCATAACCAGTCTGAAGAACTCTAATTAACAGCCACTTAGCCCAATCTCTTTTATCAACATCATGGATTCCACAAGCCATATCACATGCTTCTATCCATTGGAGGATATGAGAACCCTCCACATACATACCAACCAATTCTTTCATAAACTTGGTGACAGGGAACCTGACACTCTCAACTCGTTTGGCTGAAGTCTCCACTCTAGCTCTCTCTTGCTGGATTCTCTGACATTCATTGTCCTTGTTTTTAAGTTCAAGATCCCTGTCTTTGAGTATCACTTGCTGTGCCAACTCTTCCTTCTTTAGTTAAGCTTCAGTTTCCAAATATTACATTCAAAGGCCAATTTCATCCTTAATAATTCAAGTTCCAAGGTATTCCCATAAGAAACAACGGTGGGTTTAGGAATAGAGGTAGCAGGAGAGGTGACAATCCCAGAAACAGATTCAGCAATAACCACACGGGTAGGGTCCACAGCAGTTCCACCCAGCCTTCATCAAGAGCATCACAATCAGTCGTCTGGTAGTCTACCAGGGCAGCTATCAGCTCAGCCCTAGACTTATCTTCAAAGTCTAACTCCCTGGCTGAACAGGCACTTTGGAGACCCTCTAACTCATCGGGGTCAATTTGCCATTTGCAATAGTTTTCATTGATGGTGATGTAGTTATCCTAGTACACAGCTAACAACCTCAAATTAACATTATGTGGATATTTTTAGGTGGCAAGGTTACACACTGATTCTTAAAACCTTTAGAATCCCACTGCTGCCACCAGTGTATCTGTACCCCAGCCCTGGCCGAGTAGAAGCACAGATCACCCCAGCCAAGGTTCTCTATTGTGGTAGCAATGGGCAAGCAACCGAGGCTTAAGCTCTCAGGAGGTGATGCGGGCTGGTTCTTAAGTACAGTGTGGTCCCAAAGCCCCCACAAAAGAATGTCCACACACTATGTTATATGCTAACACTGTTCTTTATATAAAAAGAAGGTTCAAGATATATATAGCAATTAATAACACACTTTGTACTCTGGCAGTTGGAATATGGCAAATATTTACAATGGGCCTCATTCCGAGGTTGGAGGTAGTAGCACCATGGCTGCCCCCTTACAGCATACCGGGTCCGGGTTCCCTGAATGGGGAATTACCAGGCTGTTCCAACCTTGGAACGCCCGTTAATTCCTCATTCAAGGAACCCGGACACAGTATTAACGGGCCCGTTATTATCATGCTGGTCCTTTAGTGGCTCCCACTAAGGGCGCCTGGAAAAACCAGCCGCCCTTAGCCGGACCCGCTAAAGGACCTCGTAATGCAGCGGTAAGGGGTTTACGACCCTGGCACCATTACCGGCGCTGTTAACCCCTTACCGCCAATCTCAGAATGAGGCCCAATGTCTATGTGGTAGCACACTTAGCTAATGATTCCTTTAAAATGTATCAACTGCTGGGAGTTATAATGGCATAGATGACTTTTGAGGAGGACATCCATACCATACTCTCCAATAATCTTAAAACTACCTCACAACTACTACTATTAGGTGATTATAACTTGGGCTTCAATGACCCATTGGATAAACATGCCACATCTACCGCCAACATCCTATCCGAACTCGGCCTAACCCAAAAAATCAGTGTACCCACTCATAACAAAGGAAGAACCCTTGACTGGGTGGCTGATTACAACTGCACTGCTAACATCACCTCCATCTCACTGCAACTCTGGACGGACCACTCCCTCCTGTCTTTTGCGCTCACAACTACAAAACCTCTCCCCATAGTCACCCCCACTGCCCCACCGTGCCTAACGAGGAACAAAAAGAATATCATGGTGGAAAAACCTATTGTAACGCTCACCTGATTCCCACGGAGGCGCGGGTCTTGGCAGGAAGCTGTCTGTGACTCGAAAAGTGATGTGCAGGACTCGATTGGCTTCTGGGGTTGAACCTCTTCGCACTGTGTCTCGGACTCGAAGAGTGAGGTTTCTGCAGGTGAAAGAATATGGGGGTTAATGGCCTGGGTAGTTTAATGTCCCTCTCTCCCTCTCTCTTCCCAGCTTTTTCGTAGAGCCCCCAGGTCAACGTGCTCACCTTATATAGGTGAATGCTGGGCTCTCCATCTGCGTCTGGTGCAGGGTGCCGTTGCCAGTTCCTTCACTGGTGAAACATAGGCCTCTTGAATTCAGAGGATGGTTACCGTCGTTGTCGGCACGAGCGGTGAGTTTCTGGACACCTTTTGTCTTTATAGTCTTTAAATGCGTGGCACGTTTATATGCAGACTCTATATAATGCTTTTCCCTTATGTATTGCAGGGCTCTTGAGATGGAAGATGAAGTAAAGCGCCTGGAAGTTTGTAAGTATGGCAAGCGCTCTAATTGTCTCTTTCCTTGCAGCTTAGTTCGTGTTAAAGAGACGCCGGAGTATTTGCAGGCGTTTTGTTGTGACGAGCGGGATGGACGTAAGTAAATACCTGCTTAATGTCTTTTCTTTTGCCTTTCAGATGTTGGTTTGCAGCGCCGGAGTCCGCGGAATGCCAGTAAGTTGTTAACGATGCTTTGTCTTTACAGGCGGCGATGCAGAACGAAGAAATCCGAAATCCCCAGCGTGCCGGTAAGTATGGCAATACTTTTGCCTTTGCAGGTGGGGATGCGGCGTGACGAAGCGGCCGCAGCCGATGGATCAGGTGAGATCAGTGCTGCGTGTAAAGTTCGCCTTGCTAACCTGTTGTTTCTGTTCCTTGCAGGTGCTGATGATGTCTGGATACTGAAATGGTAAGTAAGATTCTTGCAGGTCCATGATCAGAAGAAGAAAAGCCGGAGCAGACTCGGTGAGCGTTCTGCTGCAGGGTGTGGTTTAAATAGCCTTGGAGTGATGAGGCGTCTTCTTCCACGGCCCCGCCTAGGTAAGAAAAGAGTTCCAGTTTCCAGAAGAGTTCCAGTGCTGTATCCAGGGAGTGGAGCTGCCCCACCCAGGTAAGAAAGTAGTCCCTGTTCTTAGATAGCTTCTAAGTGGCTGGTAAGTAAGCAGCATGGTCTGCTGCAGGTAAGTCCACCCAAGCATCCTCACACCTATTATGAGCCCGGCGCTTCCAGTGCCGGGACCAATGGTTTTGATGAGCCTGGTGCCACCGGCGCCAGGACAAGGTCCAAAAGGTCCCAGTGGGGACCGGCTGGTGCCTAGGATTAGGGTTAGGGGCCTGCTTCCAAGGACGTTGGGCTGGTCCTGGCTCCTTGGAAGCAGTGATCATGACACCTATTCCCGCTATTCTCCCCACCCTCAACTCACTTGCGGATAACTTAGATCCAGGAACGCTTGTCAACGAGTACAATAAAATCATGCTAACCTTGCCTGATGCTATTGCCCAGTCAAACTTAGACCAAGTAAGCCGAAAACCCACCTGAACAAGTGATTCATCCCACAGCTAAAGAATGTACGTTAAAAAAAGGAACTACAAAACTTCATGGAGATTATCCCCTTCAGAAGCCAATAGAATCAAACTGACGGAAATCTCATCCCAAAACAAAAAGGAAATCTGCCTGGCAAAGCATAACTCCTACAACATACCTATCTCTCATGCGGACTCCAGCATGAAGGAATTGTTCACTATCTTAAAAGAATTACAGTCTCCTAACCTCAAACCTGATATTTGTACCAAAGACAAAACCTGGTGCTCAGACATTCAACAGGCACTCTCCAAAAAAGTAACCACCCTCCAAGACAAAATAGCCCAAAAGAAAGCATCCCTAAACTCTCTATCACCACCCAATAACACGACTCCTGATTTCCCACTTAAGGAAATAACATCTGACACCTCTCCTGCCTGTTTCAACTTCACCAAAACCTCTACTCTAGAGGTAGAAAAAGTTCTTCTCTCACTTAAGTCATCCAATTGCCAGGGTGACCCTTGCCGAGCCCAGCTTATAAAGGATGCAGCGAGTGAACTTGCCCCTTTCATCTCCAAACTTATCAATGCCTCATTTGCATCTGGCACCATTCCCACCAACCTCAAACAATCATAGGTGCTCCCACTGTTAAAAAAGCAAACTCTAAACCCACTTATACCAACCAACTACCGCTCCATTACGACAGTGCCCTTTCTGTTAAAAATACTTGACAAGGTTGCTTATCTTCAAATCCAAACATTTCTGGAGCTTCACAAACTCAGAGGAGCTCGAAATCAGGCTTCCACCCCAACAGGGAACAGAGACTACCCTTATGGACCTGAAGACCCAAGTCGACAAGCTCAGGTACAATGGAAAACAGCCTTCCTTCTCCTCCTCGACCTTTTGGCTGCATTTGACCTCATGAACCACAAGGTCTTATGAAGCCACCTAGACTCAGCCGTCCATTTCTCCAAAGAGGCCATAATTTGGATCGAGTCCTTCTTAAGTGACAGGACCATGAAGGTCTTCTCCCCCTCAGCAGCAGCAGACCGCATCCCTATCACTTGCGGGGTGCCCCAGGGTTCTTGTGTTGCTCCTACATTGTACAACATATTCACTAATCTCCTTTTCGACGATCAGGACCATCTTGGTATCACCTACACTAATTATGCAGATGATACTCAGATTCTACCCTCACTTTCTGGGGATTACGTTAAGGATTTGGTCTTGGTGAACAGAGTGTACCTCATCATCCAGGCAAGGATGGTGACCCATTGTCTATGCCTGAATGATAATAAAACTGAGCTCATCATCCTGGGTACTCCCATTAACATCAATAAACTATGTCAGGATTATTCATCCTTCATTATCAATGGTAACCTCATCAAAGTGGCCAAGAAAGTAAAGACCCTTGGCTTCTACCTTGATTCCACGCTCACCTTCACCAAACTAGTGAACTCTATGGCCTCTGCCTCCGCCTACATCTGTAACTTATTAGAACCGGCAAACCTTTCTCTCTGACGACAGCTACATTATCCTGGCCAGAGCCCTCATACTTTCTAGGCTAGACTACTGTAACCTCCCTCTATATTGGTGCCAACAAATCGATTATTCAAAGGATCCAAATCCTCCAAAATAACGCCCTCAGAGCAGCCCTCAGTGTGGATAGAAGAACCCATATATCTGAGATTAGGAGCCAAAATAACTGGCTCTCAACCCACAGCAAAATCTAGCTAAAAACTGCATCCCTCCCCCATTTGTTTATTTATTATCCATATTTTTAAAGCGCACATCAGCCCATGGTCATCGTGGCACTGTTACAGATATTCATTGCTAGTTACAGAGGGAGCTTAATAGCTTAATATTTATATAGAATTTGCATTTAGTTACAACTTAGATTCAAGCTAAATAGTTACATCGAATTTGCATTTGCATAAAGCCCTGAACAGCGCTCCCCCTAGTTATCTCACAGATAGATTCTGCCGGAGAACTTCCACCAGACCTATGAGACTAGCTAACACCAACTGCCCCACCGTCCCCAGATTTAAGCTGTCAAAGGTTGGTGGCTGCAGCTTCCCTGTCAAAGAGGCCCAACTTTGGAACTCCTTGCCACTCCCAATTAGAGAAGATCAATCTTACCTGATCTTAAGACTTAACTACATCAACTAGCTTAAGTCTACCGATCATTAAGGCCTGCTGACCCCTCCTCCTTCCATACCGACCAGACAACTTACCCATGGCTAACACACAGTTTGCCGGTTTGCCGGTTTTCGCTTGCTCCTCAGTGTATTTTACAGATCTATATTTGTTACTGTACCTGTATATGTCCACTTGTGTATTTATTGACCTATATTTGTTCTGTACCGGTACCATTTATGAGCTTCATGTGTAACTACTTGTAATCTAACCCTTGTATATTCTTGTAACCACTGCGCCCTGATACCTCCGGGTCTGGCGCGCACTACAAATGAATAAACAAACAAACATACAAATCATGTAGCAATGTGTGACAGCATAGATCATAGGAAGGAAGGCAAGTTAGGTTAAACAATGGCAGAATGCTGACACCAGCTACCTAGATACAGTTCTGAGTGAGGATCCCCCACCTGGGCTACCTGTATAAAGTGTATTAACAAGCCCAGCCCATTCATGTTTAAAGAGTCTTCTTTCCTGGTTTAAATGTTCAACAACCCCAATGTACCTGAGATAGAAGAGTTTCTTTGATGGTTCGTTGACAGATCCCTCGATAGTGGACTCCCTTTAAAGCAGGAGCCACAGGGGTCATCAAGATTCCTCTAAGAAAAATGAACACTAGCGTTGAGACTGCAGCTTCAACCTTCGTGACGCTCTTCGACGATCAAAGTCGTGGAAATCCTGTGAAGACGAGGCATGCGGTGCACCTCGAGATGGATATAGGCCCAGCAGTGGGCATCGAGATAGCTTTGGCAATTGGGACTCAACCACGAGCTGGACTTCAGATCTTCACTCTGTCAGTGTCTTTGTTCGCTTTGTGTGCGGGAAACCCACCAGCGGATTCTCTTCAGTCATCAATGACCTTGACCTTCTGGTGATGGCAAGGGAGTCCTTTGTTCAATGTTCTTAGGCAAGGTGGAGCGTTGCAGCACTGGCTGTCGAGCAGCACAGCGTCAAGCTGTCCCAAATTCTGGGCAACATGACTCAACTGGCTTCCAGCAGTTATGGAAAGCCTCCGAACCCCGGTCGACAGCAATGGACTGCGATGGTCTTTGTCTCCTGGTGCTTTACTTCAAGATTCTCTGTGAACCCCTTCTCGGGTCAACAGCCTTTTGGGACTGGCTTCCAAAGTACCTCGATGAAGATCAGCTGCTACAGGATGTTTCATAGTAGCTCGGGGAGAGGTTTCCTAGTCAGGTCCTCTCTCAGATCTGTCCTCGATTGACTCGGCAGCTTTTAGATTTCATCGAAGTAAAGCAGCAGCAATTCTACTTCTTCCAGCTGGGCTTCAAGGATAAACTTTGTAATTGTAATTGTTTATTCATTTATAGTGCTCACCGGGCCCATACGCATCAAACAGCTTCAAGTTTCAACTTCAGCTTCTGAACAAATTGGGGAGTGAGAGGTCCCCAGATATACACATCTGCCCATCATTGACTCTGCTGAGCCAAGCTCAGTCAGCCAATCAGACAGAAGGGCATTCATGCATGCAGGCAGCTAATCATGCTCACATGCATTCAGGCTAATCACTTCCACTCAGACACCCATAACAAGGAATGTTGATTGGGGCAAACACGCAGCCTTTCAGCACACCACACTGCATTCATGACAGTTTCAGGCAGGGTTGTCTCATTGATTGTGTCACACATACAGAAACCAGTCACCCATAACATAGAATGCATACTAGTCACACACTCTATTCACACAGGTCCCACCCCAATGGTATACCCACAACATATAGTCACTGGGAAGGCTCCAGCCAGTCTGGCCTGGATTTCCCCACAACACCATATGTGGTTCTTCCACCCACCAGCCAGTCAGCAGAAGGGACAGATCCAGGGATTCCCAGGACTTTGTTAAAACAAGGTAACAGGCAATAAAAACCGAGGGGCCAAAGGAGCAATCTTGCCTTCTATCAGGAATCCACCGCTCGATTCCTGTGCAGAAAACAGCACAGAACACACATGATAAGGGAGTACAGGACAAGGACATGGAGGCCCTGTACCCCCAATGCATTTCCAGCATCACAGCGGCGACAGCCTGGTACATGCCAATAGCAGAGAAGAACACCTACGCCGATTGGAAGTGATCCTCGAGAGGCTAGAGAACACTGGGCTCATGATCTATAAGGAGAAATGTGAGTTCCTGAAAGAAGAGCTAACTTTCTTTTGCCACATTTTCAATAGCAGAGGAGTGTGAGCTGACCCCCTCAAAGTCACAGACATCAGAGGAGTAACACCACCTAATATGCCCACAGAGGTATGCAGCTTCCTAGGCACAGCCATGTATTGTGGCAGGTTCATACCCAAGCTAGCAACCATCTCAGAACCCCTGAGAGAGCTGAACAACTCCAATACCAAATGGGACTGGAGCACTAATTATCAAGAGGGATTTGCGCAGATCAAAGACTCACTGTTGGTGGACACGACCCTGGCCTACTACAACACCACGCGGCAGACTGAACTCTATATGGATGCAAGGCCCTTAGGTCTGGGAGCGATCCTCGTACAACCATCTCCAACTGGAGAAGAAAAAAAACATTGCATACGCCTCGCACGCCCTGATGCCTACAGAGCAACGATACTCGTAGATAGAGAAAGAGGCCATGGCAGTTCTGTGGATTTGCAGACATATCCACCTCTATCTCTACAGTCGGAAGTTCAAGGCTTACACAGATCATAAACACCTAATACCAAATATTTACTGGCTCGGGCCCACATCCTTTAGTGCAGATCGAAAAATGGCTACTGCACCTCCAGCAGTATGAACTTGTCATGACCCCATACAGGCGCTAGTCTTGGTTAGGCCCTATGAGGGTGCACTGCATTTACTCTCTTCCAGGTTTCCCTCCCAAGATAGCAACTGCTTTACCTCCCTTTGCTAGTACCATATGCATGCTAGTTGTTCGAGAGGTACACTCATGGCGTTCACCACTTTGGGTTTATCAACAGTGGGGAGCTGTGGGGCAGTGCATCGCTACTCCAGCAATTGACGCTACGAAGTACGTGCTTAGACTGTCAGAGAATTTCTGTACTGTTTCCTCCTTTCTCCTCGCCTCACTACGAGGTTATTCTAGTTACTTACCTTTTGTTCTGTTTTGTTAGGAATCTTACTTCTGTTACACAGCGAGATCAAATGGCTATAGCAGACACCCACGTTTTGTCTCCTTCTGCCTTTCGGACTTCCTACAGAAACCTCCACCTTCACGAACCGGTAAGCATTTCCCCACGCTATCGGCACACCCCTCTGAAATACTTTTCATATTAACCTTTACTCCTTTTCCGATGGCAGCATGATCCTGTCCTCCTGAACGTGATACAGACACTAATTCCTGCAGATCATATCAAGGCAGGCACTAGCACCTGTACAGGTTAGGATTACCCTTCCCAGCTCCTTCTATCCAGTCTCTCATCAGTTCTTTATACCAACTTACTGTCTCCATACAATTTAGTGAACCGCTGACTTAAAGGCTATTCCGGACATCTTCCATCAAGGTGCAGGGATTACTCCAGTGACTTCATGACGTTTTCTGTCTGCTGAAAATCAGAAGACTGCACACTCAACTCCAGTGTCCAGGGTTTTTTACCCCAGAGGGTTTCCTTGCAGCCCCTGTAACTCTTTGTATCTTTTATATAGGGCATAAGAAACAAGGGTTACGGGGCAATATCTCAATAACTGCTCCTTCATTTGATTCAGGTTGGTGGGTTTAATTTTTCACATATCAGTTGATTACAAGCATATCCACATTCATATGACAGATAGTGACGCCAGCATAGCCAAAGGTATGGATCAAATGCAGCAGCTGATACAGGGGATGCAGTCCCTAAACCTAGAAGTACAAAAACTAAGACAAGAAAATAACTACCTCAAACAACAAGTAGCCCGTCTGACTGTAGGTCCTGAATTTCCCCCTTCTTCCTTGCCAGGTGGCAAGTATGACGGTAGTCCCCATAAATTAAAGGAATTTTTGCACAGCTGTACCGTCCAATTTTACTTTAAATCAGCATATTTTCCCACAGACAGAGATATGGTGGGGTTTTTGATTTCTCATCTATCTGGGGATGGACTCGCTTGGGCTACTCCCCTAGTGACCTCCAATAACCCTATTCTTGATGCCTATCCTGCATTTGTGAACAGTCTACAAAACATGTTTAGTCATCAAGAAATAACAGTTACTTCTCAAGAAAAACTCTTACATCTCCGCCAAGGGCAACTCAGTATATTAGATTACATAACCAGGTTCAAACAGTTATCTGCAGAAACCGCCTGGCCCGATGATGCTTTGTTAACCGTATTTCGGCAAGGATTAACTGAGGACCTGAAAGACCAGATTTCTCGTGTACCCTGATCCGCCAGTCTAGCAGATATGATCACTCTTACAATGCAGATGGACTATCGGATACAGGAGCGACAATATGAGAAACGGAAAGGGAGACCACCTCGAGCAAGAGTAGAAGGCATGTCAGCTGCACCCAGACCTTTTCCTCAAGAAGAACTCATGCAATTGGGTACCGCAGGAGGACCCTTAACTCTGGAAGAAAAAGACCATTGGGGATCTAATGGTTTATGTATGTACTGCGGTTCATCGGATCATTTGCTCCGGGAATGCCCTGTCACTCCACCAAGACAGTATGATTCTCGGAAACTAGGAAATGCCAGAACCCTGTCTTAAGAGGAACCACAACTGGGGAACACATACCTGGTTCCCCAAACCCTTCAGTGGTTTCTCAGAACACCAAAACCTTGGAAACCCCAATGGTAGTAATTCTCGTTCAATTCCTGATGAAGGACAGAATTGTCCAGAATGCTCCCACCTTAGTGGACTGCGGAGCCGCTGGTAACTTCATGGAGGACCAGTGGGCCAAAGAGAATGGCCTTGACCATTGCACCAAACTGGTGTCTATCCCCGTTCAAGGATTGGACGGTATGTAAAGACTGTAGAGGGGTCTGTACTTCTGCTCTCTATATGGTCGAGGAGAGGCACAGAGGACCCCAGCCAAGATACTCTATTATTGGTACGTGGTCGATCAATCAAGGCCTAACTTCTCAGGAGGTAATGCAAGCTGGTTCTCAAGTACAGTGTAGTCCCCAAGCCCCCACAAAGGAATGTCCACACACTGTATTAGTTAAAACACAGTCTTTATATAATTAAGTTCAAGGTTATGTACACTATCACAATAACTCACTTTGTGCTCGGAAAATCTACAATGGCAAATATATACAGTTCTAAAGTGGTACCACACTTATGATCAGATCTCATTAAAGTGCATCAACTATACTCTGGTCCAATGTCACACAGATCAATTAATAAAGGCAACCAACAATAGACATAGGGCCTCATTACGAGTTTGGAGGTAGCCATGGTGCTATTAGCGCCATGGCTGCCTCCAAACTTGGGTCTGGGTTCCTTGAACGAGGAATTACCGGGCCATTCCAACCTTGGGGGACCCGGTAATTCCTCATTCAAAAAACCAACCCCATTCAAGCCCCCAACGGGCCTGTTATTAACTCCCTGGTCCCCTTGCGGGACCCGCAAAGGACATTTGGTCTGACCAGACATTCAGAGCGGGTTCCGCAAGGGAACCTCGTAATAAAGCGGAATGGGTTTTCCCGGCACCGGCACCATTAACGGCGCTGTTAAACCCATTTCGCCCACCTCGTAATGAGGCCCATAGGAGGAAAGCAGTTGGTTAAAACAATTGGCAGAATACTGGCCCTACCAACTAGAAACAGTTTTGTGAGGAGATCCCCCCACCTGGGCAACCTGTAAAATAAAGATATATCACAAACCCAGTCCATATATTGTTCACAGGAATCTTTCCAATAGTTCAGCAACCCCAAAGTACCTGGTGTTGTAGAGTTCCTTGTCGGGAAATCGACTGCCCCTTTTGAGTGCACTCCCTTTAAGGCAGGAGCCACGGGTCGTCGAACATCCGGCGATGAACAGGGTGAACTACGGCAGTGAAGTGGCAGCTTCGTTCCTAGCAGTGCTCGGCGACGATGGAGCTTTGAAGTCCTGCAAGGAAGAGGCGTGCGAGGCACCTCGATGTCGATAGTTCAGGACCGCAAAGAGTTTGAAGAACTGTGGTTCAACAAGGGCGTCGAGTCATCGGCATCTTGGTGGTTTTTAGGTGGCGGGGAAACCCACAGATGGATGCTCATCTGCGCATCGGCGGCCTGGCCTTCTCCGGCAGGATAAGGCGGGCGACGGTGCAGGCAAGAGCATCTTTGGATCAAATGAAGTTCATAGGCAACAGGAGCATGGCGGCTCCGGTCGGCGACAGAGGTCATCAAAGGTGACGGACAACAGTCTGGGTGCTTCTCTTTGAGATTCTGAGGCAGTCCCCGTCTCCAGTCAGCAGCCTCTCGTAGGTCTGTCTACCAGGGAGCTTTGGCAAAGATCAGCTGGTGCACGATGGTCCCTCATAGCCTCGGAAGAGGGCGCCTTACCAGGTCCTCTCTGGATCAGTCCTTGGAGACACAGCAGCATTCAGACTGATGAAGTAGAGCAGCAGCACAACTTCTCTTCCAGCCGGGCTTCAAGGGTAAGCTTCAGTTACAGCTCCAGTTTCTCTTCAGCTTCTGAACACGAATTCTAGCAGTGAGAGGTCCCCAGATATACTGGTTGATCTCCCATTCATTGTGCTGTGTCACACTCAGGCAACCAATCGGTCAGAAGGGAATTCAGGCAGGCATCCAATCCGGTGCATAGTGCATTCAGGCCATTTACTTCTCTCCAGACACTCACAACAATTTATGTGTATTGGGACAAGTACCTAGCCATTCAACATTCCACACTCCATTCATACCAGTTTCGGGCAGGGCTGTTTCAGTCATTGGCCCTCATTACAAGGTTGGAGGTAACCATGCCAAAATTAGCGGCATGGTTACCTCCTTACCGCATACCGGGTCCGGGTATCCTCAAATGAGGACTTACGGGCCATCCTAACCTTGGAGGACTCGGTAATTTCTCATTCGAGGAACCCGGACCCAGTACATCCTCATTCCCATTCGAGCTACCATAGGGCTCAATGGGAATGGGGAAGGAGCTAACAACAGGCCTGTTAACAACGGGCCCATTGTTTGCTCCCTGTTCTCCTCGCGGGACCCGGTAAGGATTCCTGGTTTTACCAGACACCGTTTGTGGGTCTCGCGAGGAGACCTCGTAATAGGGCGGAATGGATTTACTGGCACTGGCACTATTACCGATGCCGATAAACCCATTCCACCAACCTCGTAATGAGGCCCACTGTGTCAAACACCAGATACTAGACATCCACAACACAGAATGTGCATTCGTCACACACTCCATTCACCCAGGTCCCACCCACAGGAGGTCATTCCAACATTGGTGCTAAGTGCACCAACTTTACCACCATGGTGTAAACTCTGTTTACACCATGGTGGATGGCGGATTTACCGCCCCATTCCAAGGTGAGTGGGGCGGTAAATCCCCATTTCCCATTTTCCCTTCCCCATTCCCATTTTTGCCCCATAGGGCATAATGGGAGTGGGGAAGGCGCTAATTACGCCGCCGTAAATTACGGCGGCGTAATTAGCACCATGGCGGGTTAGCGCCATGGATTTTAACGCCTGCTAAAAGCAGGCGTTAAAATCAGAATCAGGCGTTAAGGGTTAACGGTGGCATTAACCCTTAACGCCTGAGTTGTAATGAGGGCCACAGTGTGTACCCACAACATACAGTCACTGGGAAGGCTCCAGCCAGTCTGGCCTGGACTTCACAACAACACCATATGTGCAACTTCCACCCAACATCCAGTCAGGGGAAGGGAAAGAGTCAGGGCTTCCCAGAACTTTGGGAAAACAAGGTAATAGGCAATAGAAAGCAAGAGGCCACAGGGGCCATCTTGTTTCCTATCAGGAATCAACTGATTCCAATGGCAGGGCCTGGGTATCCCAAAATTGAGGATACTCAGAGCACCTGTCAAATTCAGCATGGAGCTGCCACCAGCCCATACCCTGCTCTTTGGGCCACACACAGGTGTCCAAAAACGTGCACTAGGGGCACAGGGTTGCACCCCCACCTACGGGTGCCCTAAGGATATCCCATGGGTCTGTACAGCAAACCAAAAACAGGAAGAGCTTCACTGCCAGGAGACCCACATGGACTCCTGGGCAGAAAAAAAAAACAGAACACAAATGAAAAAGGACTACAGGACAAGGACAGGGAGGCCCCTTCCCTCCAATGCATTTCCAGAATCACACGGTAGCCCTCTGATTTCAGGTGCCATCAGAGAACAAACCCAGGAGCTCTCATGTAAAATTGCATCACATATGGAACAGATCAGCTTTGACATTATATGAGCAGCACATTTTCCTGTTATTCTGGGATTGCCATGGCTCCGACTTCATAATCCCTATGTCAACTGGAAGGCGGGAACCCTATTTCTCGGCTCAGAGTATTGTGTGCATCATTGTCTCACCCAAGGAGCCATTGGTATCCGAACTGTACCCATTTGTCTTCACAAGAATAGACCCAAGATACTGAGTCACATGAGCAACATCCCTCCATGTTGCTCATATTTCATGGAAGTTTTCTCTTCACCACAATATACTGATTTACCACCTCATCGAAGCGACGATTGTCACATTGAAATCATGCCAGATCAGCCTATCCCCTTGGGACGGATGTATATGCTTTCTCAAAAAGAGAAAATGATATTAAAGGAATACCTTCAGACGAATCTGCAGAATGGCCTGATATCTGAGTCCACATCTCCTGCGGGTGCCTCTTTATTTTTTTATACCGAAGAAGTACACTGATGAGCTTCATCCTTGTCTGGATTACCGTGGACTCAATAAAATTACCATTCCATTCCGCTATCCTATGCCCCTCATACCGGACATTTTGGAGGCAGTGAATGGGACCACGGTTTACACTAAACTTGACCTACAAGGAGCCTATCATTTAATACGCACAGCGGAAGGGGACAAGTGGAAGACGGCCTTTCGCACCCCGTTTGGACATTATAAGTATCACATAATGCCCTTTGGTCTGTCCAACGCTCCAGCCGTATTCCAAAGGTTTATGGATCATTTGTTTGCTGACATTCTTCTACATTACGTGGTAATCTATTTAGATGATATTCTGGTCTTTTCCCTGAATGAAAAGGGGAACACATTCATCATTTGCATGTAGTGTTGGAGCGTCTACAGTCTAACAACTTAAAAAAAATGCGAATTCCACCAAACCAGTGTGTCCTATTTGGGATATATATTATCAGCCGAAGGCATCGCCAAGGATCCATTCAAGGTATCTGCCGTATTAGATTGGCCACAGCCCACTTTGGTTAAGGAAATACAATGATTTGTGGGGTTCACAAACTTTTACAGAAGGTTTATTTCTGCCTTTTCAGATATTATTTTGTCCCTAACACGACTGTTAAAAAAGGGAGTACATTTTCAGTGAGACTCTAAAGTCCAAGCGGCCTTTGACTATTTGAAACAAGCCTTCTCCAGAGAACCCATCCTTATAACCCCCAACCAGAACAAGAAATGTTTCATGGAGACTGATGCATCACACCATGCGATAGGGGCCGTTTTATTACAAGAAAACAAAGCCGGAGTGGAATCCCCAGTGTCCTATTTATCCAGAATGCTAAATACATCTGAAATTAACTATTCTGTACTCCAAAAAGAGCTCTTGGCAATAAAAAAGGCCTTTGGGGAATGGAGACATCTTCTGCTGGGATCTCACTTCCCAAATGAGGCCCGTACCGATCACCAAAACTTGAAAGCTCTAGAGTATGCTCACACTACAAATAGTAGACAGTCCAGATGGGCTCATTTCTTCTTGCCTTATAACATTTTATTCACCTTCCTGACAGGTAGACAGAACCTGAGAGCAGACGATGTGTCCCGCAAAGACCATCCTACCATCAATTTCCAGTCAGAAAAGATCTTTCCCAAGGCCAGATTCATATAC
This sequence comes from Ambystoma mexicanum, assembly GCF_040938575.1. NCBI lineage: Eukaryota > Metazoa > Chordata > Amphibia > Caudata > Ambystomatidae > Ambystoma > Ambystoma mexicanum. The sequence continues at coordinate 27,315,146 of NC_090924.1, forward strand.
CTTATTACCGACTTTCTTCAAGCCGTTAAACTTGACACACAGTTACATCTAGCCAGACCCCAAGATATAGCTATACAGTACAGTTTGTCATCTGAAAAGGGGTATTTCTTTCACGGTCACCAAATGTTTATTCCTACCCCAAGACTCCGGTTGGAAACCTTGCACATGTGCCACGATTCTTTAGCTGCAGGTCACCAAGGCATTTCCAACACTCTTGCCCAGGTTAAAAGACATTTTTGGTGGCCCAATATGACTAGGGACATACGTGACTACGTGTCCTCTTGTTCCGTTTGCCTTCAGGCCAAGTCTCCCCGTCAGCACCCTTCGGCTCTATTGACATGCATGCCTAACCAGGACAAGCCCTGGCAAGTCATATCTACTGATTTTATAGCAGATCTACCATTGTCTGAACACCACACTGCCATCAAGGTGGTCGTGGACTACTTTTCAAAATTGGCTCACTTTATTTCACTGCTACGTATTTCCTCTGATGCCCACATGTCTAAGATCTTTATTAGTTCCATCTTTGCCCGTCATGGCCTGCCTGAAGTCATTGTCTCTGACCGAGGCTCTCAATTCACATCCCAATACTGGAAAGTAGTCTGTGCCCATTTATACATCAGACGTGCCCTCAGGTCGGGATTTCATCCCCAGACCAATGTACAGACCGAGCGTTTGAATCAAACACTAGAGTGTTACCTGTGTTGTTTTGTTTCTACAACCCAAGATAACTGAGTCGATCTTCATCCCTTGGCCGAGTTCACCTATAACAACTCACAGCATACAGCATTGAAAGCTAGCCCTTTTACTGTACCTACAGTTTCCATCCGCCTTTGCTCCAGCCCTTTTATCGTCTCCTTTTGGATACCCGATGTTGAAGCTCTCATCAACGACATTCAGCAGGGCCACCGATCAGCCATATCACTCTTCAGGATGCTCAGGACCATATAAGAAACACTATGCGGATCACCGGAGATCGTCTGCTCCTTCATATGCTTTTGGGGACCATGTTTGGTTGTCTTCTAAATTTCTACCACGCCACCTAGTTCTGTCTAAACTGTCTCCCCAATATTTTGGGCCTTTCAGGGTCCTTCAATTGGTCAGTACTGCAGCCCTACGTCTTGTGCTCCCTCCTTCTTGGTCTCGTATTCAACCTCTGTTTCATCTATCCCATGTCAAGGCTGCCCCACCGGACCATTTTCAGTGGAGGGTTTTTTCTCATCCCCCTCCAGTGTCTACTGATATGGTCTGGTATCGAAGTCTCGGGAATCTGTGACTCACACTACCACAGAGGTTGTCTTCAGTATTTAGTGGACTAGCGAGTTTACTCTCCGGCGGATAGGTCTTGGTAATGCACTTCTGGGGTTCATGCGCCCCGGCTTGTTCACCGATTCCACCGGCTCCATCCTGGCAAGCCTGGCGGGGCGCCTCTGCGAGGGGGGCATACTGTCATGACCCCATACAGGCGCTGGTCTTGGTTGCACCGTATGAGGGTGCACTGCATTTACTCTCTTCCAGGTTTCCCTCCCGAGATGGCCACCGCTTTACCTCCCTTTGCTCGTTCACCGCTTTCAGTTTATCAACTGTGGGGAGCAGTGGAGCAGTGCATCACTACTCCAGCAATTAATGCTTCGAAGTATGTGCTTAGACTGTCAGAGAAGTTCTATACTGTTTCCTCCCTTCTCCTCGGCTCACTATGTGGTTATTCCAGTTACTTACCTTTCGTTCTGTTCTGTTAGGAATCTTACTTCCGTTACGCAACGAGATCAAATGGCCATAGCAGACATCCACTTATCGTCTCCCTCCACCTTTCGGACTTCCTACAGAAACCTCCACCTTCACGAACCGGTAAGCGTTTTCCTACGAAATCGGTCTAAACGCCTCTAAAATACGTCTCATATTAACCTTTCCTCCTTTTCCGACGGCAGCATTATCCTGTCCTCCTGAACGCGATACAGCCACTAATTCCTGCAGATCATATCAAGGCAGACACTAGCACCCATACAGGTAAGGATTACCCTTCCCAGCTCCTTCTATCCAGCCTCTCATCAGTTCTTAACCTACTGTCTCCATACCATTGAGTGAACCGCTGACTTAAAGGCTATTCCGGACACCTTCCATCAAGGTGCAGGGATTACTCCACTGACTTCATGATGTTTTCTGTCTGCTGAAAATCGGAAGACTGCACACTCAACTCCAGTGTCCAGGGTTTTTTATCCCAGAAGGGTTCCCTGCAGCCCCTGTAACTCTTTGTACCTTTTATATAGGGCATGAGAAACAGAGGATAAGGGGAGATAGTTAGTGGGTTTAAAATTTCACATATCAGTTGATTACAAGCATATACACATTCTTATGATAGAACCTGACCTGCTGTACCAAGTAGGAGCAGACAACACAACATATTTTCTGTCCAGGCACCTGAGAGCGGTGACAGCAGTGGAAGTTAGGGAACCCAAAGATACAGAAGAGCGCTTCTGCCAGATTGTGGGCACCATAAATCCAAAAGCAGTCAGCATCGCACACATCCTGGAAGGAACCAACGCCGACCTGTGCTGGGAAATAGTGAAAAAATTCAATACTTGCAGAGGAGTGGAAGTCATTCCTCCACAGCATCCACAATCGCACAGTGGCCACCAGAGACTTCCTGCCAGAAACTGTTCATCACAACTGATGAGCTGATATTGAAAGGCACATACATCCTTATCTCCACCAGCCTACATGGCTGAATCATCACCCTGGCAAATCAGGGGATGGGCAGAACCAAGGCCCGGATACGACTCAGGGTGTGGTTCCCTCAGATAGTTGCAAAAGTCAAGAATGTGATTTTGTCATGCCACCTATGCCAAGTGATCAGCGCACCACCAAGGTCTAAACCAATCCGATCCACCGCGAGGGGCACAGCACGTTGGGAGGCTATTAGTATTGTCCTTTTAGTCACCATAGACGACTACTCACGCTACCCAGAGATAGATATCCTACAGTCAACAGTGGAGGAGGCAATGATTCCAGCCCTGCTCTGAAGAAGATAATCACCACACATGGGCTACCAAAGTACATTAAGAGCGACAGCGGGACCCCCTTTCAGGGTGTAGAATCTGGCGAAATACTTAGACGATTTGCACATCTACCACCATCACATCACCCCAGGATGACCACAAGCTAACGTCGATGCCAAACGCTTTATGAGGACAATAAACAAGGTACTGTGCATAGTTAAGGCCCAGAACAGCAAATGGAAAGTAGATCTATACCGGGTTGCTATGGAACGACCGTTTAACCCTGCGCACCTCCGCAGACATGCTTTCTCATTTGATGTATGGGACCATCCTGAGCTCATCAATACCTCACCACCCAAGCAAACTGGTGAACAACCTGGACCAGGGGTGTGAATGTTCCAGATGAGTGGCAGCCAATGACCACATGAGCGTCAAACGCTGAGCTAGAGGAACTCGGAACAAGATCAGGGATCAGGTGTTGGTGTTGCAAAATGCCTTAGAAGCTAGCCACCCAATATGACCCCACCCAATGGAGGCTGGCCAGGAGGAAAGGGAAAATGACAACGGACAGCCGAGTCCATGAGACAATTGCAAGGAATGCATTCTGTTTTAAATGAGTCCCTGACACCATGTGGAAGGAAGTACAGGAGCAGCCACAGACAGAGGACAACGAAGAGACAGCCACCATGAGACGACTCACACTGGAAGAGTCGGAGCCTGGCCCTGATGCCATGGACCAAGCAGAGATGGACAATGTGCCGACCAGCACCATCACTGAAAACATTGCCATGCTCAACACTCGCTTAGCTGTCACTCCTCTGACATCTGCAACCTCCTTGAACTCCTCGATATCGATGTTCTTGCACTCACTGAAACCTGGTTCAAGGATAGCTCTGTTAGGCGTTTTGATAAATTTCTCCCTGAAGGCTACAAGATACTCTCTCTGCTTGGACCAAACAGACAACTTCTACTCCTGCGGCTGATTCCCACCCTGACACAGCCCTCTCTAACTTTCATCTCTCCATTTCCAATACTCTTGATATTCTTGCCCCTGTCATGAGGGTTCGACTGAAGCCTACCAAAAAGTGCGACTCTTGGTACATCTCTGAACTGACTGCCCTTAAATGCAAGTGTAGGCCAGCGGAACAGAAATGGGATTTTTCAGGCAAACCCTCTGATAAACAGGCCTGCTGCCTCTTTCAGTGGAATCTTTATTCAAGCCTGCATCCCTCCCACATCCAACAACACGGCCGATCTTTTCAAAGTCTGCAAGGAACTTGCCAACCCTTCTGCAGCCTCCTCCATCATTGCCCCCACCCAGGGCCTTTGCTCGGTCCTGCCCGCACACTTTACCTCGAAAACACAGGATATCCTATCCTCTCCTTCTTCCTTACAACCTCATGCACCAACATCTCTTGTACTGCCCTTGGCCACCCTCACCACTCCTCTTTTTCTCTCTTCTCTCTCCCTTGTCACACCTAAGGAGGTCACTCGACAAGTCCAGTCTATGAAAGCCTCCTCCAAACAGGTGGACCCCTGTCCCTCCAAAACCATCAAGGACAACATTGACTCTCTTACTCCAGCCTTGGCCGACCTCTGCAACCTCTACTTCGCCACTGGTATTTTCTCCACTGCTCTTAAGCACTCTTTTGTGCACCCTCTCCTCAGAAAACCTTCTGCTAACCCTTCCTTTCTGGCAAACTATCACCCAATCTCTATCACTCCTTTCGTGGGCCAACTCCTGGAGAAGTTGCCTATTTCTCAGTTTACCCTCCACACTGAATAAGTTGGTTGCTTCCATGATAAACAGTGTGTCTTTAGTATTGCCAGAGGCACAGAACCTGCTCTTCTGAACACCCATGAAGATCTGCTCTCAAACCTTGATTCTAATTCTCTCTCCATTCTCATTCTACTCAACCTTTCCTCTACCTTTGATACAGTGAACCACAACACCCTTATGTCACATCTCTGTGATACCCTGGGCATCACTGATCAGATCGTGGCATGGCTAAAAACCTTTCTCTCTGACCGTCCACCCCAGGTGGAATTGGGGTCTTTCATCTCCCCTATCACTCTCGTGTGGTGTCCCCTAGGGATCTAACCTATCCCCCTGGTTTTTCAATGGCTACATGGTCCCTCTGGCCCATCTGATAGACACCTTCACCTTGAACTTTCAGTGTTACGCAAATGACACCCAGCTCTCCTTCAGGCCACCCTCAGCCTCCTCCTCTCATTCACTCATACCTGACTGTCTGTCCACAATTCAGTCGTGGTGCTCTGCCTCACTGTCAGCAAGACAGAGATTGTCCTCATCGTGACCCCTGCGCCTGCCTTCCCTCTTACTCTCTTGCCACCCTTCCTTGGCCCTGCGCCTCCACCTACCAATGAGGTAAAAAAATCTGGGGGTCATCTTTGACTCCACGCTCTCCTTCTAGTCTCATATCGAGGACATCTAAAAAAGTCCCACTACTAACTGCACCTACTCAGAGATATTCCACCTTTCCTCAACCTGCCCTAGAGGCTCACTGTCTCCAGAGCCCTGGTCTCTCTAGGCTGGACTATTGTAACAGCCTCTTTCTCAACCTTCCCTCTTCTACCCTCCATCCTCTTCAACTCATCCAGAACAGAACCGAACAGAACCGCAAAACTTATCCTTGGCCTCAAGCCAAGGGACTGCATTTCTACAGCGCTGAAATCCCTTCACTGGCTTCCTGTGGCTGCAAGGATTACGTTGAAGACTCTTTGCATTGTCCACAAGGCTTTCTGGGACCTGGGTCCTCTCTATCTGCAACATTCTCTTCCTAAATACTCACCTTCGTGAGCTCTCCGCTCATCTTCCTCTAACTCTCTGCGGGTGAGCTGCTTCTCCAAGAAGAGACTTGGTGGGAGATCCCTGTACTCTGCAGGTGTCTCCCTCGTGGACAGCCTACCTGCCTCTCTCTGTCTTGAACAGATCTCCTTAAGTTCTGGAAATTCCTCAAGACCTTCCTCTTCACCTCCTCTTTCTCTCTCCTTCTACACTGATAACTACCTCATTCTGCTCTCTTGCTCTCTCCTCTCTACTTCTTCTCAGTTCACTTACTGGCTGCATGGTGTACCTTCAGAGCTTCACAGGTCCCAAGCTTTCCTCGCCAATCTCCTGCACTTGCCCATGGGCCTTGCACTTGCCGCACCACTACTGCACTTTGGTGATGACCGATGAGAGTGGTATCCCTCTGCACTTAACCTGTGGTCTGATGGAACTGGGCGCACTTGGTCGCAACCCCCCCCCCCCACGCACTTCCTTTTCTGTTCGCCTTCATAATCCAAATGTACCATGCATACTAACATGGTTTGTTCTGTCAGTCCCTATGTCTTCCCGTCCCTTGCATCGTTGCGCTTTGAAACACTTGTTTCTAAACTCATAATAAATAAACAATCAATCAACAAAGACGAGGCGGGCGCTTGCGACAGACCACTCCAGTGACACAGCCAATACAACCTGAGGGTGGCCCCAAGGCCCCCGGGTAAGCTGAGAGACTTTGTATGTTAATGAGGACTGAAGTTATAAAGATTACAAACTATGATAAAGTTGTGACTGTTAATGTGTGTTTTGTTTTGGGGAAAGAAGAGGAATGTTACCTATGCGCTACGTCACTGTGCAATGTGGGACGTGACAGAAATAAAGAGCAGGGGGCCGGAACTTCCCGGCAATACCACGCCAACCTCTAAACCCGGATGATGCGTCCATTTGTTCTTGCGGGTCCCCCAGGCCATTTATTATTGCTGCAGGGCTCCTCTCTTTCACGGGGAGATAGCAAGAATGCAACACGCACCTCAAGAATGTAGGAATATAACATCCATTTTCTCTCACAAAAAAAAACAACTCTGAACAACATAACCATTCTAAGCTTTTTAAAAAGTGCTACTAGGCAGAGGTCTTCCTGCCATGGCAGAGTAGGCTTCAATCCATAAGGAAGATGCTTGTGTCAGAATTCCTGCATATCTTGGGTATTTTCCCTGTTCCCCTACCATCAACATTTTTTAAAAAAATTGGAAGAACAGCTTTCTTGAGTTTCTTCAGGCCACAACTGACACCTCACATCTAATGAAGCAAACTTCATTTAGAAACCAGGAAGCACGTCTGGATCACTGTATTTCCTAAATACAACATTGCATTATTGTTGCACCCTGTCACAATGGCTGGCAGATTGTTACCTTATTCTTTCTCAATGGCTCCTCGTTCGATCATTAGTGCTCTCTATGCCCGCCACGCCACTTGACATTTGTGCCTCCTTCCGATTATTGCTTTTGGGAAAGGACTCTCTTAAATAAGGGTTGCGTACATAACGTAAACAATAGAGGAGACCCCTCCTGGAATATTAAAGAAAACGAAAATTAATGGAGCGAATCATTTTACCCAATTGTTTACGACTGCTATCATTTACTCTGAGATCAATGAAAAGAGAATCCGACTTAATTGTAATCGAATAATAAAAATATACAATGGACAAAGACTAAGCATATGTGTTCTCTTTCAAAACATGTATATAACATAAAAGACAAGATAAAAAAGAATCACAATACAAACTACGTAGGGGGAAACATCGGTTCAAATAAGTTAATCATCCATTCATAAATCAATGAATGGGGGTATTAAAACTTCCATTACAGTCAAAAGGCCGTATTTCAATAAACATTTAATTATGTGACCAAATCAAGAGAAGTGATCCACAAAAAGTGAGTTTTGTTCCATAGTCAGCTGCTTTTTAATCATTAAAAACACTGTTTTTTCAATAAACATTGCACTAAAGCGACCATTAATTTGACCATACAGGTAAAGGTAGGCAATCACCGTAAATTAATGAACACAAAGACCAAATAAATTATTCAAAGAGCCTATGTGTTTACTATTGTGTAGTCAAACAAATCTGTAGTTGACTGCAGTGCTACTACTTCTGTGCAGCATTATTCTGTTTTGGATTCATGTTTCAGTATATTCCTATCCAATATCTTCCTTAGGACAACAATGTTATGTACGGGTTAAATAATTAATCAATCTACAGAAACATGGAAAATGGGACAACAAAGCAACGCAATGAAACAGAGTGACAGTAGTATTTTAGGTGGATTTTCATGAGAAACAAAGCTTAACTCACTTCTATCAATAATTACAGTACAAAGGTTGAGTATGTTAGACCAATATAGGGTTCATCCAAATTCAGAGTCCTATGAGATGATCTAATCAAAAGTATTTAGAAAATATAATATGCATGCATTTTTTGTGACTATTACTATTATTAATGCTGTGAACACACAATGTGGAGGAGGTGATAGAGAAAGAAAAGGATAAGATTGGTGAACATCAGGTGACCACACAACATCAGGTTTGCTAATGGAAGACAAAGAGGAGGTTGGAGAAGAACAAGTGGAACAGTTAGACAGCATGGACAGTAACATTCAAGGAGTCATAGTGGACCAAAGGCACAGACTATTGCAAAAGCCTAATCTGAAGGGAGGGACAGGACCTATGCTGGGAGGAGGAACAAGCATATGGTAGAACATTGAGGAGGGAGAGGAACAGAGGAGGAATACAGTGGTGCTGTAAATGGTAACGTTCAGGACCTGGTGAGAAGGAGGTGACATGGTCCTAATCAAGTTCCCTGTTGCAGTGGGGTAAGAGCAGGCCCCATGGTTCTTTCTGTGCCTTGCTGAGAATTTCATCCTATGTCAGCAGCTACTAGGAGAAACACATTGGCATCTACAGGGGAAATACAAATGAGGCCGGGTTCAGGAAGCCCTAGTCTGACCAGTCTTTGTAAATCGAAAGAAGACTTTTGAGCTGGTTTGAAGAGTTTGTTGTAAATAAAACTTATTGTGGCAATATTCAGGTGTACTATTCCTTTATACCACCCCCATGGCTATATAACAGGAGCATTTTGCAACACAGTTTCATGATCGCTGTGCCCACACAATATGCCAGCATTGCCAGTATAAAATACACTTTGTATGCATGTACCAACATTGCATGCCATTACTGCCTCTGCAAAGTACCTTTTCTTGATATAATTTCCAGAATCGTATGCCGGCATTATTACTGTAAAATAATGTTGTGATCCTGTGTCCATATCATATGGCAGAATGTCCATTGAAAAATACGTGTGCATGACAGCATAGTCCTTTAACCAATTTTCATGATGTCTGTGTACACAATATATTTCAGCATTGATGGTCTTAAACCAATGTAGGATGCATATGTCCAAAATATATGACTGCACTGCTACAGCAAGCCACGATTTAATGATGCATACTTCCAAATCATGCAAGCCAGCATTGCCATTGTAACATACTTTCATGGCACCAATGCCCAAAATATATGGCAGAATTGCCACAGTAAAACACGCTCATTCAGGCTGTTCCCAATATCTGGTAGTATTTCCACTGTAAGAAAATAATCACGCTCATTTTGGCTGTACCCAATATATGTCTTTATTGACACTTTAATAACTAAAACATACTAATTCTGGATGTTCACAATATATGCTACACTTGCCAATGTAAGAACGTATGCATTTACATATGTATGGGATTTATAAAGCACAACAATAGCCTGAAAGCAACATAACACAAAAAATGGAATACATTTTCATCCAGGTTGTGTCCAATATGTGTCAGTATTGCAAAGGGCAGCACACAGATGTATCCAGGCTGTCACCAATGTATACCATTATTGCCATTGAAAGAACACAGTCCACAATATAAGTGTGAATTGAAATGTAAAGTCAAGATTTCAGATTGCATCCCCCTCTGCCCCAACCTCCCTACATGCATACACACACAGAGACACATGCATACACATATGCATTTTTATGTGTATATTCTACTCCCCTCTGCCGGAACAGTTTGTACCGGATGCAACACCACACCCATTTATTTAGGCAGAATCAAGAATCATGGAGATGTATAAATAAATATCTTCTCTGCATTAATGCTTTCAGCACATGTGCTGATGTCATGAGGCTAGTGCCCTGTACGCTTTCCTAAGGTAGCAATGGTCCAGATAAGCCGATGCAAGTAAAGATGCCTGAAGTACCCCAGCCAGCATGCTCTAAGATGTATACCAGGATGGGGAAGCACACCGCTATGACTCTTTGTGGGCCTTGTGATTTAGATTAATGGTGGGATACCAATTATTTCCTAACATAGGTCCATTTAGGAGCCCCCCCCTAGGCTTCTTGGTGCAACCAATGGAGCACTCAGGTTTTACTGGTCCCTCCCTCAGGCTCCTTTATAATCGGAGGTAGTGCATAGTACCATGTATGAATATGCATGAGCAACCATGTAAGGCTAATGGCCTGATTCTTAAAGTGATAACTATTCCATTAACATTTGAGAAATGAAAACATAGTATTCATGAACCATACCTGCAGCACTTTAATTGTCAAGTATTTGCAAAAGCTGAAGTAATTGTCTGAGGAAATATTGAACATTGATAATGAACTGAGAACACATAGGAGTGATGATGACACCCGGGGTGGGGACAGGACGTTACAACCTAAATGAAGGCCCATACCCACAAAGCAATACATTTCACAAAGACAGCAGATGTATAAACATGTTTGCTTCAATTGTGCTGCCAGATATGCCTGGCTCAATATAATCCTAATAATGGACTAAAGTGGAAAAGGACCCAGCATCATGATGGTTTTTGCAAAATGATGTAGGAGGTACAGGCGAGAACTTTTGGGATTGCTTGTGAGATACTGCCATTGGAGCTTCAATTCCCAGTATATGTGATCCTAGATCTGACCAAGGAGCTGGTAGGTGATTTACCCTCTTGAACTGCCCATTCACATACTATTTCACAACATGCCATATTTATGGGTTGTCATTATTAGTCTGATGGAGGAGTACAAAGCCCTGTTAACCTGAACAGAATTAGTTGTTTCTGAAGTCTTGGATTAGTTTGACCATGGCTTCACAAACAAGCAACAAAAAGTAGTTAAGATATTTAGTGCATAATGGCAGGGTCACAGAAGAAAGCCCCTTTGTTAATGGAATATCAAGAAGAGAGTTAATTGTATAAAACTGATTTCCCTGGGGATTCAGCCCAAAGCATTTGCACTTTAGAGACAATGGCCATCCCTGTTACAATGGCAGAGCTTTTAGTAGCGCTATCTTTCCAAAAACAGACAAAGCACCAGGGCCAGCATTCATCCGAGTCCATTTTGCCAGTAGTTTCAATCCACAAAAAACGTGCACTCAATCTCGTCCAAATAATCCTCTCACCAATCCTTTTTACCATTTACATGGAGCCTTTGGGTCTCTCCTCAAATATCTGAATATAGCCATCCACTAATAAGCAGAATTTACTCAGTTGTACATGAGATTAAATAGCATGCAGGACATCATTCCCCTAAGCGATTACCTAGCAGTCGACGACCGCCCTCAAACAAGACCTATCCAAGACTGAATTCATCCTCATTGGTCCACCCGCTAAACACAAATTTGTCCAACAATGGCTCCATGATGTATGCCTAGAAGGATTTGATCCACAACTCTCTGACTCATCGAAATCCTTAAGCTTCACCATTGACAGCAGGCTAACCTTCCAGAAACACATAGCTGAGAAAGCCCAAACAGCCTGGCTCTGAATCTCCACCCTTCGCAAAATCCCTCATAAAAGCAGCCCAGCTTCTGCAGCACATCTTAAGGGTGCATAGAAATGTGACTGAATCACCCTTATCATATGCAAACTACATTGGCTTCATCTCCAGGGCAGGATACTGTTCAAGATTGAATGTATCATCTACAAAGCTATCATGAGTACCAGACTAGTGTACCTGGTGGCTAAGCTCCACATATCTGGTGGCACACAATCCTCTTGCAACAAAGTGACCACCTGACTTGAATCACAAGTCATCAGCAAAGAGGGGACCCGCCAACAATCGTTCCCTTCTCATACACCCCCCTGGTTTCTGCTCAGAATGCCCCCACAATTTTCCAATGTCACAAATCTCTCAAAACACTGGTTTTTCAACAACACCTGACCAAGGACTAATTCCATTGAGCACACAACGATGCATTTATGTATTTGTTTATTTATATATGCTTCTATAGTGCCGTAAACCCGCAGGCATCAGGGCGCTGAGACACACAATAAGTACATGGTGATTTAGACATCCAGATCTCTGGTTCCAGTGGATATCGGAGGACTATTTAAATAGGTGGGTTTTTAGGAGTTTTCGAAATTGGAGGTGATTTTCTTGGCTTCTCAGAGTTATCGGAAGGGCATTCCATATCTGAGCAGCCTTTACTGTGAATGATCTGCCCATACCGGATTTGAGCCTGTATTTCTGTTTGACTAATAGGTTCTTACCAACTGAGCGAAGATGTCCCTTGGGTGTGTAAATTTCAATATTTTTCTTCAAATATTGGGGTGCTTTGCCAAAAAGGCATTTATGTACCAAGGTGAGGGCTTTAAATTCAATCCTGTCTTTGACTCTAAGCCAGTGGAGAGATTCTCTCGCTGTGTTGACATGGTCTCTTCTAGCCAATTGTTTTACAATCCTGACAGCGTCATTTTGTATGACTTGACAAGTATGTATGTCTTTGGCGCTCCCCCCTATCAATAGGGCATTGCCATAGTCCAGCCTGGATAGCACTACTGCCCTGGCAATGGTAGCCATGTTGTTGTCATTCAAGAACGGTCTGATGGTCCTCATTAATCGCAGATAATAGGCAGTTTTCTTACGTAAGAGATTCGCTTGAGCCTCAGAATTAACCGAGGAATTCATCATCATACCCAGCGTCTTTACTTGACTGGAGACTGTAATGATGGCTTTTTTAATCTGGAAAGTTTTATATTCCCCACCCAATTTTTCCAATTGACGGCTGGAGCCAAAGAGCATCAGCTCCGTTTTTGAGTCATTTAGGCACATCCAGTTGGATTGCATCCATTCATCAATGTTGCTATATATTGCGCCTAGTTTCTCGCTGTCTTTCTAATGTGATCCCTCTATCTCTATTACAAGTTGTGTATCATCTGCATAATTGCAGAAGAACACTTCCAGTTCTGTCAGTAGGTCACACAGTGCTCGCATTTATAGGTTGAAAAGCATGGGTGAAAGGCTCGCGCCCTGTGGATAGATCTCAACTCACGCCACTGTGCTACTATTAAAGGTTGCCAGCCCAAATGCTGTCTATGCACATTCTGTACAGCAGGCTACTGCTGTCGAGATAGGGCTGCACTTTAAACAATAATATATAATTTTTAAAAACCAAGGCAATTTCAATGTTGGATCCCACCAGAAAGATTTAGAAACCCACAGTGGAGGAAGGGCACAGTGAGGTGCTCCATTGGGAAGGATTTTCTTACTGTCTACTGCTTTAGCCAAGCCCCCAGCCCTTGAGCCACTCTGCCCGACCCGGAGCAGTAAAGCCTGCGGCAGAGGAAGGGCGTAGTGTTGGCACTGCTGGTGTTTGCACCAAGGGGTCAAGCACCCGAGAAGTGGTTCATTTATCTAACGTGACAAATCGCGATCAGAGAAAGCTGTCACAGAAGTTGAGAAGAAACAAGAAAACCCCTCAGGCGCAAAAGGTATTGGGCATATTAATTGTGGATTAAGGACCAGCAACAAGACAGCCTCGCAGTTCTGTGGAAGGGGTACGAACCGGTGCACTGGACACCATTGAACTTGGCTCTGGTTCATTGTTGAAGACGATTATCTCTGGGAACTAACTTGGGAATATTAACTTGATACAATTATTTTATTTGGGGAGTAAAATCCCTCAAAGCTGAATTGCTGTTAGCTTTGGGGTGCAGAGGGATTGCTTGCTTATTGAATCTCAGGATGCGAGGGGGGAGTCAGAATCTGGGTGCCTCTTGAGCCAATCAGGCTTTCCTCTCTCCTCAAAGTTGTAATCCTTGTGCACTATCAGATGAAAGCTGGGACATCTTAGATCTTGAGACTGTAAAAACCTTAAGATTAAGCTACCTTAATAACCCGCAATGGGTTTCAGACTGTTGGGCATGCTGCAGCTAAATGGACTAGGTCCAGACCGCTTTAGCATTGTGGCAGAGGTCGTGCAAACCCCACTTTGAACTGTTATTTCACTGTCATACTGTGCATTTTAACTATTTCAATAGCTAGTTTTATAATTTGTATTCTGTGGTAGTGATATATGTCTGCACATTTTAAGTATATTTGAGTGTATTTGTCATAGCAAGTTGCTTGAGTTTATTTGCACACTCTAGGACATATGGGGACTGTTGTACCTTGCACATTTGCACTTTAGTAAACCTGTATCCTTTAGTATACCTGTGAGCATTGGACATTTTGGCACATTTGCACTTTAGTAAGCTTGCATGCAATTGTATACTTCTGAGCACTGATGAATTGTAGTACATTTGGACTTTAGCTTATTTACACTTCTTGGTATTTAGGGGGGAACTGGTCAAATCCAGTTAACGCGTACCAATTCCAAGTGGAAATGTTCAAAAGGAAAGCAGAGGGTTCTGACCTACCCAATCAACCAAAAAATAAAATCTCAAGAGTTTTGCAACCAATAAAAGATGTTAACCTCCTGATATCCGAGATTAAAGTTGGGTTGCACGATTGAGACAATATCGAGTGCTTAGATGATAACGGGAAGGAGGAGGGAAAACAGAAAGGAAGCATGACCCAGGAGAAAAAATGAGCTCAATAACCCCATAAAGTGTTGCTATGATTAAAAACCTGGATCTAATAGATTTTTGTGACCCAGTCCCGACGTCTATAACAAAATCCCTGGCCAGTGCTAGAAGATGCATCGAAATGGAAGACAAGCTTGCCCGATTTGAAGTTTTATAACTGCCAGGCCAAGAAGGAGGGGAAAACTATCAATATCCGTTATTAACAATGACATGGCTGTAGAACCTTGAGATGACAATATTATAGAAATCTACCACCAAAATAATGGAGTGACCAAAGCCATACAGGGGCTAAATGAAGGGGACTCTGTCCAACTAGTCAAAGCCGAGTGAGAGAATATTATTAAATCCCTGAAAGAGAGTAAAGGGGAAAAGGTTGGTGGCAGAGGCGTTTATGAGATAGCACCTTCAATAGTGCTTTCTGATCATTATGGGCCCCACCCTGATCCAGCACCCTTGCTGATGCACCCCGCTGCCCTGGCTAATTTAACTGTGATTATTAACAGAGAGAGAGGCCATGAGGTCCATAAGCAGAGGCAGTATATAAAATAAGATCTTCAACTAAGGGGAAAGAGGAACCGGTTGTGTAAAGGAACTTGCGAAAACTAGGCCCTACTAAGTCGCAAGCCGTTGGCACTCAGTCTGAGTTTATGAGTAATGCAGCAGGGTCAACAGCTAGCCCAGAACCCGATCAAGCAAGTCTACTGGCAAAAGAAATAATCATGGAGCTGGAAGAGACTATCAGAACCAAATTAGAAAAACGTTTGAAAGAGTTAACAGGGGAAATAAAAGAGAACAAAATCAAAGTGGCTGATTTCGGAACTGCGACATGAGCTAGGAACTGCTGTAGTTGTGACACTAATAGAGCTAAAGAGAAATCTCAAGCACAAAATATTGTCCCCCTGCCTCTATCTGTGAGAAATGCACCAACTAATGGAAGGGGACACATCAGCCCATGGAGTGGGCAATATTACAACACCCCAAGGGGCCCTAGAAATTTGGACTTTGCACATGAAAGTATGCAAGTTAAAGTGGCTCCTCCACTAACATGCCCCAATACTATAGCCTTGAGGAAGCCACCAGGTTATGATCTAATAGGGAATGGCTTGAATACATCTGCGAGAGACCCTCGCCACTCTGTTGTCATGTCTAATATTCCACACTTGGGGCTGGGAATTTACGAGGACAAGGGGAGATTTCACAAAAAATGCCCTTATTGGATCTGGTACAAAAAAGGATATTTGTCAGTAATTAGATATGAAATAATGTTTTGTCAGAGGAGTGGATACCAAACTGTCATTTTCACTATATACATGTGTTTCTTCATTCATGGTCACAAGTAGAGGGTCTTCTGAGTGTAGACTGTAGGTCCTTGTCATTGGGTAAGACTATGGTCGCTCTAAGATCCCCAGAGTTCGTACAGCTTATGGGGGTGAGACATAATATCTGCAATAGGGCAAGAGACAACATCTGCAATAGGACAAGCAACTGATAAAAGAGAGGGAGCCGCTTATGCAGGAAGTTGGGTACCCAGGTGATACAGAAGATGTAGATTGACTAAGAGTTGGGGATAGTAGCCCGGGCAAGGGGGCATGGGGTTTTACCTTATTGTCCCAGAATTTAGTCGGTTTCAAGAGACTATTAGGTGATGTGAATTGGTGTGCCTTCATGAGAAATGTTAATGTAATAGTGCTACAGGAGACATGGGCTTCAAAATCTGTCTTCTTCCAAGGGTACCAAACATTTCATGTTCCTGCTATAAAGGGGCCAAAGGGAAGACTGAGTGGCGGTCTGATGATTTGGGTGGAGGTCAGCCTGGGGTGGAGGGTGGTGGCTCAGCAAACTGGCACTGTAAATCTACAATAGTTATCCATATCAACTGATGGTAATAAACCAATAGAATTATTTAATATCTACAATACACCTTCTGCCCAGCTGGGTACAGTGACATTGTCCTGTCTAAAGTACATTTTAAATCCTTCTCAAAGAGGAAGAAGATCAAGTAACATGACACTGGTAGCAGGAGATTTCAATCTTCAGATTGAACCATTGGGAAAATTGGATGGCATGTGAGAAGATCATGGCTTGGGACATCCCTGACCTGATTGCAGCCCCCTCCCAGTGAGATTGCATCCTTTTGCATTAGAATCAGCCTGCACCTTGTATAATGAAGCTGAATGTATGTATGTCTACGTCTGCCAAATTTAGCATACATTCCTCTTTTGTCTGGGGCAAGATCATAGTCTATGTTTGGATGCAAAAATCTTATATGCAAAAAAAAATGTATCTGTGGGTGTATGTTTATCTGGCTATACAAATCCACACCCTTCAACCCACTGCTACTATATTTTGCATGGATTCATCATTTGTCTGGGGCAAGATTGTACTCTATGTATGAATGCAAAAAATGTACTCTATAGACACCCTCATTTACTGATGCTCACCCTGATTCACTACAGTAGGCGCTAGAAGCAGGCAGATTTTGGAAAAGTGTCTATAGCAAAATGTTCAATATGCTAGTTATTCCTTTAAAATGTATTACTACTGTATACCGTTTAAAACTGTTTATTAACGCATTTTTAAAGGGAATGAATAGAAAAAGAATTTTGAATGTTTTTTTTATCACTCCCTTCCTAATATGGGAAATGGCAAGGTTAAAGTTTACTTACGTTCATTCACGAGAAGAGAGCACAATCAATCAGTCTTTCGTGGACATTTTCTCAAATGAGCTGAAGCCATTAAGTGACTGAAACATGCACACAAAAAATGAACATCACTTGGAAAAGCTCCATCTGGTGCAAAGCGAAAATCAGTATCAAGAGCTTCTGAAACATAAAAACAAACAGCAGCATAACCTGCCGACCAGAGGACAAGAGCAACTTTCTACAGGGAAAATGAGATGCCAGAGAAAACTGAAGCAAGACTTGCTGACATGAGGACAAGAGCAACATCCTCCAGGGCACATGAGACACCAGAGCAAACTGAAGCAATACTTAACAACAAGAGGACAAGAGAAACATCCATGGCACATGAGATACCACTCGATCAGGACACGGGCAATGCCGCGCACCCCAGCTAGTAGATTATATTTTCATCTCAAGTGCTGCATGGGTTCGGGTAGAGGATTTAGAGATTTGGATAAGAGCAGAAAGTGACCACTAACCCTTGATCGCATGAATCCGTGACCACTGGTTGAAGAGGGCTAAACACAGAGGTCCAACACATGGCCAAAGTTTGACCATAGGAGGCGACGCACACAAATCGGTCAGATGGGCTAATGTGTTGGAACAGGATGTTAAGCCATTGCTGTATACATCAATCATTTTTATTATAGAAGTCATCTGTGGCTAGTCCAGATGTAGAAGTTCAACGATTTCCTTGTATTGGGACTCTATGAGAGGTTAAAAGAAAATCTACTCCCACATATTTTCGTATCTTAGGAATGATTAAATAGAAAACCCTTCACAAAAAATGAGTGGTACGATGGAGATTGCTGAGAGACCAAGAAGAAAATCATGGCCTGTACAGACATTAAGGAGAGTGTAGACAAAGACAAGTTGTGCTGGGCTTGTTCACAATAGAAAAAAATACTACTCTCCAAAAAGAATGAATTTGTGCAAGCTAAGTGGAGATCAATGTCTGAAGCCCTCCAAAATAGAAATAATGTACTCTTCTGGTAACTGGTTACAGATAATGATTTGGAAGGTGACCAAACACTCAACTGCTGCATTGGCGCAGAAGAGCGGAGACCCCATTTTGAGAGCTTTTACGGGGGTCTGGAGTGTAAAGTCCCCCTACCATCAATCAACCTAGGGGGTGTTCCAATGATTGTTGATCAACTGTTTATTACTATAGGCAATGTAGAACAAGCAATCATCTCTCAAAAAGGTGGAAAAGCAGCTGTTTTTTGTATTGTATTTAATGCAATTATAAGGAAAGGTGCATTTCCAGAATCATGGCGTAAGGCCACAATAATTCCCCTGTACAAAAAAGGTGAGAGGAATCACACCGGCAGTTATCGCCAAATATCTCTCCTTGATAGTGCAGACATACTCTTTGGGAAGATCAATTCAAGGTATTTACAAGACTGTGTAGAAAGTAATAATATTATAAGCGAACATCAGGCTGGCATTAGAAGGAATAGAGGCACCATAGTTCACTGTTTTATGCTCCATATTTTGATCCAGAAATAGACTGTTTTGAAATGATTTAAACTATATGCTGCACTGCTCGATCTGAGGACAGCGTTCAATTCAGTATCCAGGGAAACTGTGGAAAATGCTAACTCTATGTAAAGCTCAGCACGTTTTGATCTGGATAATTAGGCTTCTCTATTCCTGGAAACAGTACCTCTGTTCATTATGGTCTAGGAGAAGAGAAAACCAAAGCTTTCGATATAAAGAAGGGGCGAGGCGGGGGTGTGCCGTGGCACCCCTTATATTTAGCTTTTATATGCAAGAGATAATTAACTCTACTAGAATGGGTATACAGTCTTTATAATGAAAAATAAACAACACATGGAATTTATAACAAAAAATAAATAAGGAAAAAAATAATTAAAATATATGTGGGGGTGGGGTAAAGGATTAAATTGTGTGGGGAAGCGCTTGGGTTGGGTTTTTAGCCAGGGTAAACAAGGGGTTTGGGGGGACTCCTGAAGGTGCTCACTCCCCACATCACCAACAAGAACTCAGAATAAAGGACACATATCAGTAGGGAATGAGACCAAGAGTTTGGTATGGAGATTCAGCAAAGGTTCATATAAGATTCAGCATCCAGAGAACTCTGCTGCCTTGAGAGTGGTCTGCCAAACAATACAGAAACAATACATTGTTTAAAGGGTTACAAAGTCATCAGTGACAATTTCTATACAGTCTACAAGTTACATTTCCATTGGTTAGGGAAGGGGTGCGAGTATATCGCTGTAAGGGCCGGCTCCACGAGATTGGCTGATGACTTGGCGGGAGGTTGGACATCACGTGGTTCAGCTGGGCTGGTTCGTGCGAGGTGAAGGTTGGGTCAGGTCTGGTGAGGCGGCTGGTTCTGCCTAATTAATCTACACACTTACCCTAGACATACAGTAAATGATCATTACTACACCTTTTAAGTTTGAGGAGAGGCCTATAAATTGTACACGTATGTTTGCATTATCTCACTTTGGGTCACTGGTGGGGTGAAGGATGTGGGGGCCTTGCCCCTAAGGTAACCTGTGGGGGGCTGGGATTGATAGCTATTATGTCAGATACATCAGAGCGGGAAGGGGGTGGAGTGCCACATGTTAGTTTAGGACAGAATATACTGTGACAGGAGTCAGGCTTTATTGGGGACATTCTAGGGTGGTCAGCAAGGAGGGTCACACTTCTGGTACATCAAAAGAATAGCTTTGGAGGGGCACAAGGTTGAACAAGCAGTAATTTTCCAAAAGCGACTATGAGAGGTGCAGGAGCAGGTTTGGTGAGATGACATGTTGAGATGGATGGTTTGGCACGGACAGGACAGTCATCACAGCGGAAGAATGAACTGAATAGATTGTTTGTTTGCAACGTCTTGTCTCATGGCATTTGTGAGAAAGGGACTTGGGAGGCACAGGCCTGGGAGGAAAAAGGTGGGACTGTCAGTGCTCGCTGTATGCGCGGTGCTGCTGAGGGGAGAGGAGACTTCGCAATACCAGAATGCGGCCTAGTCCAAAGATGGAGTCGAGGGTACACAAAATGGAGTCCAAGTGTGTCTTGCAATAGCCCCACCTCTGCTTATGCCAGGGCCTTGTCCCCTATGGCCTCAAAAGGGCACGGAAGGCGTCCCTCCATGAGTGCAAGAGCAAGTGGTCCCTTTTGTGTAGAATGTACGAGGGGCTCAACCGACCCCCTCCTTCCTAACACTTCACAGAAAAAAAGAAAAAAAAAGTTATTTTTTGTCGTTAATTTTCTTTCGTCATAGATGAATTCGTTAATAAGACATGTAACTGATAGAAGGGTGCCAAGACTGCCCTGAAATGGCTGTGGATAAGTAGCCTGCTTAATTTTACGCAGATGATGTGATATTACTGGCCACAGCCCTGCAAGGTTTGGAAAAATCCCAGGCGATGTTCGTGTCCAAGTGCAAAGAGTTGAAATTGCATCTGAACATTTAAAAATCAAAGGTAATGGTGTTCAAACCTCGATTTGCTAAATCTAGGCCCTTGGTGTTAAAGGTGAATGAAACCCAGTTAGATCCAGTTAAACATTTTGATTATCTTGGGGTACAATTTAAAGAATCTGAGATATGGGTTGCCCAGGTGGGATGCTCCGTTTCTACATTGGAAAACTTTGGGGGTCCATTAAGGCTTTTCACCCAAGTCATGGACGAGGAGCAATCTCACTAGCATTGGATTTATATGGAAGGCAGATGGTTCCCGCTGCTTTATATGTGGCTGAATTGTGGATGCATGCTAACCTTGTAGAATTGACATCAAGTGAATCAAAGTTTATTTTAAAAAAATGGTTTTGTTACCAAGAGTACTCACTGTGCCTTGGTACTTCTGGAACTTGAGGCAGCCCCTCTGGGCTCCCTGTTATCCCTTAGTCCCTCCCTTTTTTGGTTAAGACTGTGGAATCAGGAAGCATTAGAAACGCATTATGCCATGTGATGCCATGTGTGTGTCTATGGATGGAGGGAAGACAATCAACTGGCTCTGCCATGTTAAAGAGGCCCTCTATGAAATAGGGGGAGGGAATCTATGGGAAAATCCTCACAACCAGCTGATTGGAATACGGAAAGTTTTAAGGAATCGTGCGGCTCAAAGAGCGAGAGTCCAGTTAGAGGCGGGTGCCGTTAAGTTAAAACTAGGAACCTGCTTACCTTCAATTCATGAAAACTGGCAGAAACCTCTAGCTAGACCTAATCACACCTTTATATGAAAAGTCCCTATATGTGCGAGTGAGATTAGGGACTCTTCTTGTGGCTGTCTTCACGCACTCCTGGAAATCTATGATGTGTGGGGAGGCAACCGAGTCAATGATGTATTTCATGCTGATGTGTGAAAAAACAAAGCAGCTGCGGCTTATGTATCTGAAGCCAAAACTAAAGGAGACTGGGATGAGGGACATTGGAATAGAAAACTAAGATGAAGTTTGCACTTAGTGAAACTGCGTATACGTTAAGACTAAGGCCACTTACATATTGTATCAGGATATGGAATTGTCAGAATTTGATAGCTGCAGATGCCTAAGGAGCAGAGGCTGTGTGATCTTCACTGTGGTTTAAATATATGAGACCTGTGCTAACCAACCTACATCTTCCTGAACTATGGAGCAATCACTGCTGCAAGCCAAAGCTCTACTAAAAGAGGCATACAAAGATTTGGCAATGAGCAAAACTTGTGCTAATGAAGAGAGATCTTGTTTAATTTTTTATTTGAAGTTAAAAAGTGCAATAGGGTTTGAAAGCTATTTGGATCGACTTGGTGTAAAGGACCAGGACCTGTCACTCAGAATAAGACTGGGAATCTTCCATATTCGAACATTCACAGTGTCACGGTGGTGAGGTAATTCCATGAAATAGCCCCATTGTGCTCAACAGGATGAAACACTAATACATTTCTTACTGCTCTACACCGTGTATATAAAATCTAGCATGTGTGTACTGAATCCAGATTTTAAGAACAAGAGAATAAGGAATATTCGAGTAGTATTAAGATTCTGTTTGGCCCCCAAAGACTGGATAGCAATAAAAAATATTGCAGCATTTTTAACAGTAGCATGGTACATGCGATTACAATATTGCTTGCCGTTGCAACTGTCTAAGAGGTTTTTAGGGGCTGTGGTCCAACACCAAGGGGAGAATGATATATTTAATGTACGTTTCGGGCTCCAACAGGAAGGCTGCTAGACTATGGGCCTCATTATGAGTCAGGCGTTAACGGTTTTACGGCGCTGTAAACGGCGCCGGCCCTTAACGCCTGATTACAAGGTCCCTTTGCGGGATGGTGATTTTAACACCTGCTTTTTGCAGGCGTTAAAATCCATGCCGCAAAGGGACCTTGGTGCTAAGTACGGTGCCTCAATTTGCGGCACCGTACTTAGCGCCTTGCCCATTCCCATTATGCCCTATGGGGCAAAAATGGAAATGAGGAAGGGCCATGGCGGAAGGGGGAATTACCACTCTGCCAACCTCGGAATGGGGTGGTAATTCCCCATTCCGCCATGGCGGAGTCGGAAAGTTACCGGCATGGACCATGGTGCTTTAGCACCATGGTCCATCCGCCAGGGTCGTAATGAGGCCCTTTATGTCTTTTTAAATAGTTTTCAAACCGTGTTTACACTGTTCATTCTTTCTGTCATATTACTATTGTACTGGTTTATTATACAGTAGTGCAAACTTAACTGCTATTTATTTGTCTGTAGTGCATGTTATTAGAGGTCCAAGTCATTTTAATTCTTTCACTTAGCACTTTCTCCCATGAATAATAGTAAGATATTTTGTAATAATCTACATTATGGTGTGGCAATGCTAGGAGTACTGGTTTTGTTTAACAACAGACACTAAGGTATAGTGAGTTCATTCCCTTAAACAAAAGGGTGCTAAGATATAGTTGGGCTATTTCCCACTTTTGTCTATAGAGTTTGTCCATGCATCTGGAAGACTGCAAATCTTTGTTGCAGATCGACCCATGGGAGATTTGGTGTTGTAATTCATTATCACTGTTTTGAGAGATATTTAAAAATTAAAATCAAGAATGGGATTTGGAGAAAGATCAAAAATATGTCATTTGTATATGTATAAGTCAGTCAGATGAATCATGTATGGTTCTAACTTTTCTGTGTGTATGCTTTTAAGGTCTTAGCAAAAATAAATCAATCTCATCTGTTAGGGTATTCAATGTAACTGAAACATGTGTTGAATTAGTATGATATATTGCGCACAGCTTTTTCACCTCTATCAAATGCAGCTCACAGAAATTGGGTCTCATCACGAGTTGGGCGGTAACCCGACGGTATTACACTGGGTTACGACCCGCACTAATAGCGTTACCGCCAACTGTTCTGGCGCTATTAGCGCTGGATCAAGGGTTGGCCGGTAACTGTAATTCCCCATTCCCCATTGGGTCCACTGGACCCAATGGGGAATTTTTGGAGCAATGAGTGCGTGCTAATAGCGCAGAGCCAAAATGCGCCTGGAAATGAAAAAGTTTCCTACACGTTTACCCCCTGCTCTGAGCTGGGGGTAAACGTGCCAGAGCCATGTTTGGGCGCACCCATAAATGCGTCAGTAATAACGTTACCACCACATTTAAGGGCCACCGCCCAACTAGTGATGAGGCCCATTGTCTTAATCAATGTGTATATATATATATATATATATATATATATATATATATATATATATATATACATATATATATATATATGTATAGATATATATATATATAGATATATATATATTTATTTCATTATTTGCGCATACAGTTATAAAAAACGTTTACACATCTTAATGTTAATGTTAATGTTAAAGGACATTTGTACCGTGCGCTATCACCACTTGAGTGGTCCCTTTGCGCTCTGGCGGCTCTAAAAGAGGAAGGGAGGTTGAGTTAGTGGGAGGAAGCAGGAAAAGTGCAAGAGAGCAGTGATGTGCTCTTGGCGGCCTCAGCCCGGTGGGTCCGTTTGCTGGGACTGGGGTGTTTGCGGCCGGTAGTCGTTGTGCAAGGCTATGTGTGTTTTTGTTTTGTTGTTGCAATGTAGTGAAGTGTGTGCGGTTTGTTGTGCTGTAGGTTTTGGCTGTGTTTGGTTTGGAATTTGAGAGGTGTATGCAGAAAGGGAAATTGTTAGTAGGGTTGGTTAATTTGCGTCTCTATCCTGAATTTAAGCATATAAAAAGATCATCTTCATTATTACAAATATAAATAGATATCTTATAACACACAACAAATTCATGTAATATTGAGTCTCCAAGAATAACCATATGTCAAAAATAGTTAAAAATGAGCAAAAAAAGAGATTAAGGGGTTGATTCATGGAATTATTTGCGCGGAAAACGGGGATTTGTGTGCCATTCTGAACGCAGATCCCCATTTGTTAAACAGGGATTTGCGGGCAGAATGGCCCACGAATCCCTGTTTTTCGGCGCAAATAATTCCATGAATCAGCCCCTAATTGTTTCTGCAATGTTATACAACAAGAAAATTAAACTGGTTGAAAGGGGAACCTGAGTGTCAATAAGCATATAAGTAGACAAAATAAAGCATTATCACAAGTAGGCTCATAGTTTAGAGCTCGGCTAACAGTTTTACATCATCCTCAAACTTTCTCAAGAGCTTATCCGTGCATTTCCAAACTTGCGTGAAAACAGACCCTGTTCTGACCTAACAAGCACTTCAACCAGAACGATTTACAGGTTATACGTTCCATGTCTTCGACACATTTGGAGAAATACCATTCATAAGTGTATCTCATAGCGCGGCATTTGGTAAGGATATGTCTTGCGGATTCCACTTCCTTTTTTATGACATATTCTGCAAGATCTTCATTTAAAGGAATGCCCGACCAAGCACCTCTCATTTCCAGCACATTTAGGCGATTTGGTCTGAAGTTCAAAAATATACATTGTGTTGTTAATGATGGAAAAGGTTTTAAATACTCTTGGGGTTCCTTATATCTGTAAAACATCCTAGAGAAGGTGAGTAGAGATTTCATTTTAGCATCCTTCTCATGACTTTTTACCCAGTCGAACTTTTCGGCACAGTTTTTTAGAGTTTTTAGCAAGACACCCTCACCTTGATTCCAGCATGGGTCCAGCATATTCTCTCAAAAAAATCATAATTTGTGGCCTTAAATCTATTTGTAACTATACCTGTGCCATTGTCCAAGGCAGCATGTATAGCAAAAAAACAGGAATTAGGAATAGCATACATAATCTTAAAATAAAGTTCAGCTCTAGTAAGATTAATTAGAGTATATAGTAATATCAATCTCATCTCCAATCTGAGAGCCTCAATTGGTGTGTAGTTACTAAGACCCAATATCCTATGCCAAATTATTCCTTGAGTTTTATCTGCCCAACCTGTCAAGTCTGTGTATGATGACTCCAAGGCATATAAGAAAGCCGCAGATAATTTCTGTTTGTAAATCGTGCAGATCCCATATAAGCTTAGCCAGCTGTCCGTTTGGAGAAAGATAAAACCGTGCCCATAGTGGACAACACCTTGGCTCTCTTATTCAGCTGTAATGGCTCATTTGCGCAGGCCTTACCAGAACTAACTTCATATCCCAGGTACTTATATAAAGTCATCCTTATGATGTTACCTAAAGGGCAATAAATAATGGTCTTCTTGCACTGCTTGGGGCCAAAAGCCATAAATTGTGTTTTTGCAAGATTTATTTTCAGATCATTTTTTTCCACATAAGCACAAACGGCCTTTGCACTGTTACAAATTCCCCTATAGGTATTGTCAAAAATGACAATATCGTCAGCGTAGCAGATCCAGCCCACCTTGTTCATGCCGATCCTGTGAAAAGCATTCATTTTATCGATTAATAGTTCCCAGAAATCTGCCATAAACAGATTGAAAAACGTGGGGGCCAGAGCACAACCCTGACTTACTCCCATTCTAACAGACATCCGTTCAGACATAAGGCCCATATTATTAAGTCTAACCCGTGTGCTATTATCTTCATATATTAGTTTACAAATATAAAGGAGATGTGCTGGCATTCCCATACTCTCGAGCTTAGCCCAAAGCATACTTCTATTTACCATATCAAATGCGGATGCAAAGCCACAAAAAGAATATAAAGAGGCAGACCAGATGACAGTTGGCCTGCTCAATAAGAGTATTAACCAGGAAAATATTATCAGTAGTAGCACATTCTTTTCGGAATCCTGTTTGGGCTTTATACAGAATGTTAATATGGGATATCCACTGATTTATTTCCTGTAGAATAAACGTGCAGAATATCTTACTAGGCACGTCTGTAACGGCAAATAAACAGTAGTTATTGGAAAAATCCCTCTGTCCATTTTTAAATATAGGGATAGTAATAGAGGTATTCCATCAGTTAAGTATTTTTCCTATTTCTATAATTTTGTGATATATGATAACTAAGATATCAGCCCAGATGTCTGCGTTTTCCTTGATTATGATATTACACAGACCATCCGGGCATGGGGCTCGAGATGTTTTTAATTTCTTGATGATGATCCCAACATCATCGCAATTTATTAATAGGTTTTTAATAGGCTTCTTTTCCAACTTTACTATATCACCTTTAAATTTCTCATCCAGGAATTTGACCCATATTTCGCTATCAATACAACACACTAACTTAATCAAAATATTTTAACCCAAAAACTGTTCCCTTTTGCACCCATGTTATACAAAATTACCCCAAAAGGGGTTTTTAAATGTGCAAGAACTTCAAACTGTATTTTAAAATGCAATAGACAGTATATATATATTGAAATAAATTACATTACCAACTATCAAATTGTACAAAAAAGGTAGCTGGCACCCCTCTCTAGAAAGAACATGGTATCCTAACCGGTTCTGTGTTTTTTTTCCCACTTTGAGAGTCTGCAGCCTTTACGTTTTGTCCACTGTACTTTTCACAAAGGAGGAATGGCCGTTTGCACATCATTCTTTGTCCCACCCACAAGGGCAGTCCAGCAAAAAAAGCCAGACAAACGTCCTTGAACTCTTGCCCTGAACCCTGTCCAATTTAACTGTTATCCGTGGATACCATGAATACCAAAATTGACCACGGACTCAGCGACACCACCACACCCTTTTTCTACCTATAAAAACAGTTCCATATCATCTTTATTCCACTCCCCACCCAGTCCTGACCCTCTTTCGGTTGCCAAATAACTCCATGTGTTTTCCAGACTTTTTCCCCACAGTGTTTTCCGTGGATACAACCAGTGCCTGTCCGTGGATCCAGTATGGCGATAGAAACAACATCACCAGAAATGTCAATAATATTCATGTTCATCCTCATGTATACACATGAATTGTGTGTTTGAGGCCTGCTTATTGCCCAGTGTATGTGCACCAAAAGATCATATTAAACCCTACTTTAAGAACAGACAACAAGTTTAACGTCTAGATACATAGAAACCTTTGAATTTTAATATTCTGACTGTCAGTGAACAAAAACACGTTGCCTAGATAAGTGATGTCATCAGGGATGTCATAATGACATGTGTGATGTCCTCTTTGATGATCTGGGTGTTAGTGTTAGCAGTGCACGGTGGTGGCGTGAATTATGGTTGCTTAACTTACTATAACTGGAAAATGTCTCTAGTTTTTCACTTTTACTTATAACCATTATGTCCCTTTAACAATGTTTTTCACTGGATTTCATAGGTTTTTATTAGTGCAACTTAACCATAATGTCCCTTGAACAAAGTCTTTTGACTGAATATATATATATATATACATATGTGCATGCCATAAATACTACATTGGCAGCACAAAATGCAAGTTAAAGATTCGAATACAACAACATGTGCGAGCCATCACACATAACGATGTGAACTACCCCATGGCTAAACATTTCTATGAATGTCACAACAAAGAAATAGACAGTTTTAAATTCTTTGGGGTATACAAAATAGAATTGGGCCCCCGGGGAGGTGACAGGGAGAAGCAACTGAGACAAAAAGAAACAAGGTGTATACTAGATTTTGAAAGTAAACATCCCAACGGGCATAACATTGATGAAGAGTTATACACCTTTTTGGGCAGCTAAAGGAATATTCTTGTCCCTTTCTTTCCTCCTAGTGCTCTGTAACGATATAAGAGATCAAATAGTTGGTTTTAAAGTTTCTGTGTTTTTAACAATTTTTTATGATGTTGGTAATGGTGTGTTTGTTTCGGAGCACATTTGTTGCTCTGCACTATTCTTTCTATACATATGGTAATGGGGGAGTAGAGAAGGGGAGAAGAAGAGCAAGGAGAGGCTAACTGGGAAGTAGATTTAACTAGAAAAACATAGTCTGCAAACTGGATATCGATTTATTAGTGCTGTTATGCATCTGGGGATAATCTTCCATTTATGGTTGGATATATCTAGAATATTATCTCAATTTCGATTATTATGCTGGAATTGGGATTTCCCTTGCACTAAGTACTTCATTAAACAAATAGATAAACAAGTGACCTAGCAGAGATCTAATAATATAAACAATTATACCTGGGACACCAATATTACAGTGACTAAAAGACCTAACAGATTAAGGGTATGCTACAGAGATCCATATTTTGGGGTTTTAGATACTCATTTATATTCTATTAAGGCAGGTATAGATGTTTTTAATTATGCACTAGTCACTTTAAAATCGGAAGAAATAAAGTTAAAAACTTGGGTGGTGAATATTCCACACCCCCCCCAGCTGCTAATGCACAATGCACTTTAAAATTACCTCTAAGAAAAAAATGATCATTCGTATGATTGTATGTCTGTCAGGCAAACTCACTAGGTAAAGGTGTCTGCCATGGTTTTGCATTAAGTACAGATAAACAAGTGACCAAGCAGAGATCTAATACTATAAATGATTATACCTTGGACACTAATATTATAGTGACTAAAAGACCTAACAGATTAAGGGTGAGCTACAGAGATCCATGTTTTGGGGTTTTAGATACTTATTTATACCCCAGCAAGGTAGTTATAGACGTTTTTAATTATGCACTAGTCACTTTAAAATCGGAAGAAATAAAGTTAAAAACTTGGGTGGTGAATATTCCACACCCCCCCCAGCTGCTAATGCACAATGCACTTTAAAATTACCTCTAAGAAAAAAATGATCATTCGCATGAATGTATGTCTGTCAGGCAAACTTACTAGGCAAAGATGTCTGCCATGGTTTAGGCATGTAATGCAGATCACTAAATGAGGCCTTCTTTGATTTCTATGTTGCCTGCCGTTCTACCCCCTCCTTTCCCTCTCTACTCCTCCTAGCTTCGTGTTTTAAAGTGGTGTATGGTGGAGAGGTTGTTTGTTGTGAAAAAGCGGCGAGTTGGCCGCGAAACGCGTCACGCCTCGAGTGCTGCACTTGGGAGGACCCACATTGGGGTCATACTTTCTACTTTCTGAAATGGATTTCCATGATTTTTAAATATTTTTTCCCGTGTGGATCAATAAAAGAAGAAAATTAACAAAACGGAAAGCGGTTGGTGTGGAGTTTTACTTCCCCCCCCCCTCCTTTGTTTGCTGTTTGGTGGAAATTGGGCAAGCATGGCTTTATGGAGAGTGCAGCTCGACTTGGCTACCCTAAGGTAGAATTGACAATATATATATACATATATACATATATATATATATATATATATATATATATATATATATATATATAAATATATGACGCGTCCATGTAGTTATGGTTAAGTTGGTGTTTCCATAGGAAGAGCATTTTTTGGGTGGCTTATAAATTCGCTCCCTTTGGACGAATCCTCACCAAACTTTGCAAATAAAGTATATGGCCAACTCTGAATTATTTTGCAAAGATTGGAGAGGTTTGGTCCAGGGGGGGTCCCAAAACTTGTGTTTTCTCCCATAGACATAATTGGAAAAAACTTTGCGCACGCCTACATTTGTGATGTCATCTTTGATGTCCTGGGTGTTAGTCTTACCAGTGCACTGTGGTGGCGGAGTTATGGTTGTTTAGCTTACCATAACTGGCGAATTTCAAGGGTTTTTCGGTTTTACTTGGAACCATAAAGTTCTGTTAACAACGTTTTTTTTTACTGAATTTCATAGCTTTTTCGTAGCGCAACTTAACCATAACGTCCTTTAACAACGTTTTTTTACTGAATTTCACAGGTTTTTCGCAGGCCAACTTAACCATAACATCCCTTTAACAAAGTTTTTTTAGTGACTATACACTTTCATCATATGAATTTGGGAGATATTTACTATGATTCCCTTACTTTATATGCATGTAACATAGAACATACTGAACCCCGTTGCTAATGATATTTGAAGGGCACGGACTGAGCGCCAGTCCACGGGCGGGCGTGATCAAGATCAACACTTCCCAAACAGTCAGGGAGTATCTGAAATTCTTCTATCATGCCATATAAAAAATGCACAAGTTTAAAAAGAGGCACATAAAACATAATAAGTAGTAATAAATAACCATTTGAACCTATACATATCACACATAACCCATCCATTTAATTACCATGTAGAATGGAATGGATTATACCATAACATAACAAAAAAAGATATGCCTCCAACGTAATTACCTCACAGAAACTGTACAGCTAGGAGCGACAGTAGACGAACACAACACAACAAAGACAAATTACAAGAAAGTAGTAGGTGAACTTCATTTTTCTTATATGTTTGTATACTTTTTGTATGAGGTGCAGAACAAATAATGTATTTCTGTTGTTTTCACACAGAAATGTGCAGTACTTTGGAGTGGCTGGAGGAGAATGTTGGAAGATAGCAATAATAATGATACACACTTCTCTGCATAACAAATTAATAGTCATTATTTTATGAGTACTTAACATATATATATATTTATTTTTAACAGACCAGGTAAAAATTGAAGAAAGTCCACCAAAAGACACAGTGCAAGACACCTTGAAATGCATAGAAGACAAAGTAGACATGTTAAAAGATAATTTTAATGGGTTAAGGCAATTTGTGGAGGACCATCTGAAAGGAAAAATCAGATATCACTGTCCTACCTGTACCTGTCCCCCTTCTCCATTTCCCAGTGAACTATCCCCAAACCCTCAAGAACAACATACATGTTTTGATGAAACTTCCATCCCTTCATACCCTCACAACCATCCTGTCCCCTCTCCATGCTGGATTTTCTGTTAAACCCTGTATGTGGAATGCCCTACCCGTGGACAAGCGCGGTGTCCGTGCGTCACATAACTCTTAGCCAGCCCTTTTACCCTTTCCACATCTCTCGCAAATCCATACCCTCATTGGACACAGCTAAGCAGTCACACAACCATCCGCCAATCACATCCAAAACCTCTACATCTAACTCTGTCATCAGAGTTCTGCACTTCAAATGTACTGTTGATCACTCTGAATACAAGTCTTATATCATTGAAAAACACCTACTACAAAATTTACTGTACAAGTGTCGAGGATTTCTACTTATGATATGACATTTGTAACTTACAGCTCCATGCATACCCACATGCATGATTACAAAGTACAGGTATGCATATTTTATTCAGAGTACATGTGCAACTCTTATCATTCCATTTATACAAATTAATGCCACTAAATCTGCATAGCCAATACATACATACCAACGCTCCCGCTTTAAGCGCAAGACTTCCGATTTTTCATTGAAAAATTGCACCACTTCTTACTATCTCCAGCATAACCTAAACATACGTACCAACCCTCCCGATTTACATGCAAAACTCCATTTTCCATTAAAAAATGTCACAATTTTTACTGTCTTCCACCTAAATTAATGCTACTTACAATTCAATCGTATGAGAAAAATAAACGTTCCCGATTGCTGTGGTGACATCTCCCTCTCAGGTGCTCCCGATTTTTTGCATTCCTACTTATAATATGCAAGTATTCACATTTTTCCCATCTACTACAATGACCTATCACTTCCAAACCTCTCTGCTATGTACAACACAGCTGAAAAAAAAACAAGAGAATTTCATGAACTCAAAATTGTACTCATTTGCAAGCAGGTTCAACTAATTTACTGCAAAGAACATATAAAGGCTGCACATAATCAAATGAAATGCACGCATACACTGTGTTGAGATATCAAACAAGAATACTCCCATGAAAGCTGAAAAATGTATGTGTACATTAATATCACTGCTTTAAACACACAGAATTAATAACTTCTTCCTTTTACAATTGCAATGAAGACCACTCTCCTGAAAATCAACAGCATCTACACTACAAACAACATATCCAAAGAAACCTGATCATTCCACAAAAACAGCAAGTACAGTACTACCTTTATATTCTTACTCTTCCTCAAAGAGACTGTGTGGGTTATTTATGTAATTTGCGCACCAAAAAAAACCCATCGATTTCTGAACCATTCTGCCCACAAATCCCCATTTATTAAACAAAGATT
This sequence comes from Ambystoma mexicanum, assembly GCF_040938575.1. Classification (NCBI taxonomy): domain Eukaryota; kingdom Metazoa; phylum Chordata; class Amphibia; order Caudata; family Ambystomatidae; genus Ambystoma; species Ambystoma mexicanum. The sequence goes on from NC_090924.1 coordinate 27,347,879, forward strand.
AACAGGTAGAATGGCAGACAAATCCCTGTGTTTTTGGAACAAAAATAACATACACAAGCCTTAGAATGTTAGTACTACAAAACAAATAGCTGTTGTAATTTTATACCATTACGTTTACTATTAATGCTTCTCCTCACCACTAGCTCACTTTCTACTCTCATCTAAAGCACATTGTAGTAACATACAAACAGAAAAATAGCCTCCCCAACTCATTGTAACTGCCCAATGCACATTCACACACCACCACAAACATCTTCCCCATCAAACTCATACACGCATCCACACAGCACACATACATTGTAAAACACACCAACCCATACCTTCTTTTTTTTCAACAGACCCCAAAGAATGACTACCAAAAAGCAAGTCCATAGAAAGGAACACAGAAATAGAGCAAATGAAAATAAAAGTGTCAAAGGAAACATCCATCTCTACCAGAGTTTGTACAAAACGTTCAAACAAAACAGCTAATGCAGTCATTTAGCGAAACAAAGGGAGCTTCAACTACAGATATTTTGCCTCCTGTATCAAAATGTGGCACGAAACAGAAAATGCTTTACAAGAATTCGGCTACCACTACTGCTAACACTGCTAATATAAATCCTGATATATTAGCAAGAAACCATAGCAAAAAAAGTATTTTAGCAAAAATGTTCTGCCAAAGAGTCCTTCAGAAACTAATAAGAAGAGGAGCGAAATCATTCTCAACCCTTAAAACCTACTGTAGAAAATTAATCCTAGAAGCTCTCGTAGACAGTGCAATCCTTCTCAAAAGGAAGTTATTTATTTTAGTGTTAAACAGGATGAAACCACCGACGAAACTAAGTACTAAACTACAAAAGAAACTTCTCAATAAACGGAATGTCAACAAAAATAACTTCTTAAATATTTGTGGAGGTGAATGGAGTCACACACCGACCACAGAACCATATTTTAATGAAGAAGCATACAAACAAAATCAAACAAACACAATTGCCATCCATAGCAGTGGACGAGGAAATGAAAAAATCAATAATACCATCATGGAACAAGAAACACTGCTTACAAAAGTATCACCAGAAAACTCAGAATTACCTCTCCATTCGATTGAACCAGACCGTCCAGTATACAAATGGCCATGCATGTCAAAGTGTAACATTCCTAACAAATCTTTCAAATATTTACACCAGTTCCTCAATCAGTATGTGAAAGGTAAAGCCAAAATGAAAATGAAAGTGCTGCAAAATATGGAAACCTGTCCAGTGCGCAAATACACAGGACTACAATGACATTCATTAGCCTGCATTTCAGGACCTACTTGCAAACGCACCTTCCAAGATATCAAAATGGTATCAACACATCATTCAAATGTAAGAGATCTAGTGTATAAACTGTACTATGCTAAAAGTCCAGCTTTAGAACTAGCCAATTTAAATAACACTCTCCTGCATGGTACACCCAAATACCTACAAGAAATAATCGACCTTATCCAGAGAAAATATTTTGGAAGTGAATGCCACTTACAAAATGCAATAGTTTTAGAACAGACCAGCAACAATTATGCACATAGCAACCTTCTATTACACACATACAAAAATTAAATACTAAAATTTAAAAATACATCCGCTGAAGTACCAAGCCATGTGTGTGTGTGTGTTGCCGCAGAACAAAAGTAATACAAAAACTATAGACATAACATACAAAATAGAAGACAATGAAGATTCCAAATGGTTTGAATTAGCTCTCTACCTTTTAGCACAAAACAAATACGAAATAAGTGGACCCTAAATATGTTGCAGTTAGTGCACTACCACACTCTTTCATGTGCTATCACAAATAATTTGGAATTATTCCCACTACCAAAACCCCTGCAACTCAATTTGTATGAGAGCATCATAATTCAAACAGTACACCCATTTCAAGCAATAATATGCCTTCAACAAAAAACAGCAAAATTACCTTCCTCTGAATTGTTGAAAGGCATTCATGGCAAAGTAGTTTATTTGCCATTAGAACTGACAGAAAATGTCCACACTCTAGGAGTGCAATGTGCAATAGAGTATTATTTAATTGTCTTTGTAAATGATGTACCAACAAAAGACAAAAGAATTTGGCAAAAACTCCTGGACTTACATAAAGTTAGACAAGCCTTGCAATATCTGAAAGACAATAATGAATACTACAAAGCAATAAATATTGAAGAAAGCTTAAGGGAAACAACTGAAATAATTCAAGAGTCATCAGAAACTGGTCAATTTGAACTTCTGGATCCCGCTGCAGTATTCATTCTTTTGGACCATTATACAATTCATCCATTGCACTCTAATGAGAGCATAGATGATGCACTAGAAACTTAACAAATGCGACAAACCAAAGGGTCACCAATGAGCATATGGGAAAAAAGTATAGAAGCACATGCTTTTCCACTACTATTTCCTACTAGCAAAGGAGGAAGATACAACGATAGACCCACTCAGATAACAGCATCAGAATACCGCTCATTACGAATGTATTCTGAAGAACCCAGATTTAGACAAAATGTGGAATACATATTCCACTCTTGAAAGTGAACTAGCAACCCTATGATATGGAGTTGAACACATATTGAAATCTGTAATCCACTTTCAAAATATGTCAACTATGCAATTAATACAAAAGTGCAAGAAAAAGATGTGGTTTTACAATCAAGCATAACAAATCTGTTTGCAAACATGCGCGGTACGAAAGAATACTGGTTTCGATGGCATGGAAATGTACGTTGTATGATCAGAAACCTTGGACCACCCACTTGGTTTGTTACATTAAGTTGTGCAGAATATGCATGGGAAGATTTACATAATTTCCCATGCATATCAAACAACAACAAAACCAACATAGATATACTAACACCTGGAGAACTTTGCTTTCTAGATCCTGTTAATGTTTCAAGATATTTCCACCATTGTTTCATTGCTATGCTACACTTTATTTGTAATAAAACTGTTCCTCCCCTCGGAGAAGTGCAACACTTTTTTTGGAGAAAAGAATACCAAGCCAGAGGAGCATCACATATCCACATGCTTTTAAAGGTGCACCTAAATTTGGTCAGGACAGTGATGCGTCACTTGTGAAATCCCTTCACAAAGGACACATAGTGACCTTCATGGACAAATTGTACAATTTTAAAGACACACATGTGGCAAATATTGTCGTCACACTTACAAAAACGAAGGGAAATAATACAACAAATGCTGCTTTGGTTTCTCTAGACCAGTTACAGAAACAGGTGAAGTGAGCAACTTCATGTCTTCAGTTCGACAAAGTGTTAAAGAGAATGTGGTGCCTATGAAGCTGCAGATCATTTAACCGGTACTGCTTTGTATGGAAAATCTGAAAATATAGTATGGCTAAGTCTTGGTCCTGTTTGTGCCCTCCCCAACTTATACGTGCACGAAAATAAAACAAACACACCCCAAGCGGGGAATAAGGCAAGGAGAGCAGGCTGCGAGAGTCCAATGAAAAGTTTATCTAGGTCTCTGAGAGCGTTCTGCCAAAATTAATGTTACATTCCATTATATAGGTATAATGACACGTCTAACATATGATGCCATGTTGGACCCGGATTGGTCAGCCAGGGTGGTGTCTTAGGTGTGGGCATCATCTCGTCCTCCTGGTTGGTTGCTTGGTTGGTGGGAGGATAGACGTCAGACATCTGTGCTCCGGATGGGTGAAGGTCAGGTCGTTGTGAAACAGGGTGGTCACTATCTAAGCTAACATAACACATTCTCTACAATGCATGCACTAAATAATAGTTGTTTCAAAGACTCTCAGTAGTTTATCATGTCTCTATACGAATCACTCAGGTGTCTATGTCATCAATAACATTTGGATTATACAAGTCATAGGTTTGGGGTCTTGACCACTATACTACAATGTCCGGAGTGTAGGTTTATGCTTACAAGAATCTCAGGTATGTGGCATTTGTTACTACTGGGCTCTATTTCTGCAGCAGGGGTCTAGTGTTAGTTGGGAGTCTGCTGGGTGTGCAGCATGGCATGGTCAGTGGGCTGGCACATGAAAGGAATATCTTGCAGGGACACAGGGTCAGAATGGCAGTAAGTTTCCTCTGGCGAGGGTGCAGAGGCAAGGAAACGTTTGTGGAAATGGACGAGCTATGGGCTTAATTCATGGCGGTTCACATGCAGGATATTGATCTCAGAGGAAGAGTGATGTGTTACATTTATTAGTTGTTGCCAAAACCCCTGGCTTCAGCGTGAGAATGGAGCCACAGAGTTTTCCAGTCAGAGTGGGAACGAAGGTGGGGGCCATGTGCTCTGTGTGCCTGACCGCAGTGAGGAGAGGAAGAGAAGCGTTTCGTACTATCGCAGTGAGGCCTGGTCACCAAGATGGAGTCGAAAGGGGGTACAAAAAATGGATGCCCTGTGTACTGCTCAGTGGTCCCATCATCACGAAAGTCAACGAAAGTTAACATCGCATAAGGGCAAGGGGCGAACCCACCACTGGAGGCACTTGGTCCACGTTTTGTACTGAGAAGTGAAGGCAGAGAGGGGCCTGCTGGCCCCTCGCTCCCACACTGTCCTGCTAAATCTAGAAAAAGAGTTCTCAAATCATATGAGGACATAGAAACAATAGCCAAAAATGATCCCAACAGCCAAGACATTTTAAAAAACAATTTACTGCACACATACTACCCAAACAGGAGTACCACTTTGGAAACTATGTGTCTATACCACATAGCCCAAAACTTTGCATACAAAAATAATATAAAACCCAATGAAAGCAAAGGTAAATATAGAGTGACAGATTGTGAAGGCAGCTTAGTGAAACTTACCAAACGAACCTTAATTAATCATGTCAAATTGTCATTAAAATCTCCAAAGCAAATGAAAGCGCTATCACTGATGTGATCTTTAAGCAGTACAAAACAATGTTGCACAATGAACAGCAACATGAAGAAGAACTCCAGGCCCAAATAGATAAGGACACTTCCGACAGTAGTCAGTCTTCTGTAACAGGAAGTCAAGAACCACTAGGACAGCCACTAATAGGAAATGAGGCAGAATTAGCTATGACAGAAGGGGAAAACACCTTGTGTCACTATGAAGACGATACAGAAGACTTAACTGTACTACAATCAAAACTTAACAAAGACCAGCATACCATTTTTGAAGAAGTAACAAAAGAAATTGCACATAGTGTACAACATGAAAATAAAGAATGTACCTGCCAAAATTACAAACCTATACTGCTGTACGTCAGTGGTGAAGCTGGTTCAGGCAAAACATTCTTAATGAAAATCATCAGCAAGTTCCTTCAACAGTTGACAAACAACAAAATGTCAGCTGTTGTAACTGCCTCCACAGGTTTAGCTGCCTACAACATAGGTGGTGTCACTTTACACTGATTACTACTCCTACCAGTCGAACACAAATTAGACTATTATAAACTTTCTACAGAAGCTGCAATGGAACTACGCAGAGTATTAAAACAAATGAAAATGCTACTAATAGATGAAGTGAGCATGGTCTCCAGCCTAATGTTGGCTTTGATTCACCTCAGATTGCAAGAAGTACTTAAAACAAACTACGAAGAACTCTTTGCAGGAAAACACATTATCGTTTTTGGAGATCTTCTACAATTGACACCAGTGAAACCTTAGGACACAAACTCTGCCGTAAAACTGTTAGCAGCATAGGAAATATCAACCTTTGGCAACATTTCCAATAGAGACAATTAACAGAAAACATGCGTCAATCTGCAGACCCCACTTACGCCAACATTTTAAAAAGTATTAGAATTGGTGTACTCAATATTGAAAAACTGGCACATCCATGCACTTTATGGCGATAACGCATTTGCTACTGATGTTATGGAACAATTAGCGCACAAAAATGTCAATTGTATGGCCTTAATGCCAATTCTTGCAAGCTGTTCCAAATTCAATGAAACAATGTTAAAAAAAGAAATGCAACCAATAATTGAAATTTGCTCCACAGACCAACTGGACGTAAATGGCATGACACTACCCATGTGTCAGCAAGCCACAACAAGTCTAAATACCTTAGAAAATTCAATCTCCAACACAGCTGGGTTGGAAAAAATATTAAAATTATCCTTAAATTGTAGAGTAATGCTTAAACGTAACCTTGATGTGGAGCAAGGACTAGTTAATGGGGCACTGGGTACAGTTGTTGGCTTTCAAACATACCCACGTGACAACAACATTCAATTTGTCAATATTCTCTTTGACAAACTTTCAGAAGTAAAAAGGATAGGGCGCTCAACAGCTCGATTCCTTCTCTTTAAAGACATGTATGTACGTAGAGAACAATTTTCTCTAAGTCTTGCACATGCAGTCACCATTCATAAATCCCAAGTTCTTACCATAGACCAAGCATTGATAGATATTGGAAACACAGGGCCTCATTACACGGAAGGCGGTAAGGGTTAACGGACACCGGTAATCGTACCGGTGACCGTTAACCCTTACCGCCTTACTACGAGGTCCCTTAGCGGGTTGGTACTTTAACGCCTGCTTTTAGCAGGCGTTAAAAACCAACCCGCTAAGGGACCTTGGTGCTAATTACGGCACCGCAAATTTGCGGTACCGTAATTAGCACCTTCCCCATTCCCATTATGCCTATGGGGCAAAAATGGGAATGGGGAAGGGCAAGGGTGGAAGGGGGAATAATTCCCATTTCCACCAAGGCGGTGCCGGTATTTTACCGGCATGGACCAAGGTGCTATTAGCACCTTGGTCCACCGCCTACCGTGTAATGAGGCCCACAGTCTTTAAAGAAGGCATGAACTACGTAGCATTATCAGGCTTACATACACTTGACAGTCTATTTCTAATCAACTTTGATGCAGTAAAGGGGGGGCGTGGCCAACTAGCCATGTAACAGGACGTGCTTTCCTGCGCAGCTCCGGCTGATCCGACAACGATCCTGGAATCAACGCTCAAAAATGACCTGGGCGTTCCAGAAATGAAGCCATAAGCGTTGGAACCAATGCTCTGCAGTGACCTCTGCATGCGAAGGAATCGAGCCGGGAACTTCGGTGAAAATACAATATCAAGCGGGCGGCTGCGCAGATACATTGTGGCAAGATGGCGGACATCAAAGGGATTGTCCCCGCGGCCATGAAGATGACCGAGGAAAGCTGAGCTGCCTTGCAGCATAAAATAAGTCAGCCGCCGCGGTACGTGTGACGCCTGCCCCTGAAGCCTGTTGCTTCCTGATGGTAACAATGTTGCGGCGCCCCGGAGCCTGAGTGGGGAACTCACTGCCATATGTGATACAGTTGCCTTCATGAAGATAGGCAACTGAAGCGTACGCGGCTCCCTGCTGCTCGCGATGGAGGTTGGAGGGGGCACAGACTGCGGGCACCGGTAGAATCCAAGTGTCAGACACCAGCTGCGAGCGGCCGTGCATAATTACGGGCCCCGGATGCTAATGAGCGGCAACAAAGCACCCGCGAGCACAGGCTGAATGGGTGAAGGATGTGAGAATGGCATTTAAAGCAAGGGAAAAAAAATAGTAAATAAACATTACAAACGAAAACGGGACTGCATGGGTTGAAAGTGCATGGAATCAACAACGAACATCCTTGTACTGCAGTGGCTCACAAACACTGATTTGTGTGCAGCACTGTTGCACTTTTGGTTGGGAGCTTTGTCCCATGGGCTTTGGTGGTGGAGTAGTGCCTGGAGTGCGCCAGAAGCCCTACCTCTTACGGGAGAGGGCCCAGGAACTGTAGTAATACAGGGGGCAGTGAGAGAAGCCAGAACCTACACCAAGACATTCGGGGTGCACCCGGGTGCTGCCAGGCGAAGTGGCTGCTTGGGTGTACCGCCACTTCAGTAGCAGGGCCAGTCTGCATGCTAGCTCCTCTTGGACATCTGCTGGAGGCTTTGACAGCAAAGGAATAGGTGGCAGGCATTGACGTGCACATGTAACATTGGACATATTACAAACTGGAGTTGCATGGGTTGTGGAGAAGGAGAAGCACCTAGCTACCTTAAGGAATAAGTGAAAAGGGGGCCGACCACGACAGGCGGAGAAAGTACGTGAGAGGACACGACCCACTCGGAGGATTTGGAGACATAGCCAAGACCGCACAATGTCAGTAAAAGGGCCCAAGGCAAGGAGTAAGCAGTCCACAATGGAGGTCTTTGCTAAAACACAACGGACCCCTACGGCTCTGGCACAAAACACACCGTTAGCCCCAGTGGACGTTGTCCCTGAAGTAGAAAACGACTTGGTCCTGGCAGCCATAACAGAGCTGAGAACCGCATGGACGACAACAATGGCGGATCTACGAACGGCCTTGGAGAATAAGATTGACGCGGTTGGAATTGAAGTCACACTGCTGCGACAGGATGTCAGAGCGCTGGCGGACAGGACAAGCAACCTGGAGAATGCCGTGAAAACCAATACAGACACTAGCACGAATAATGCAAAGGAGGTACATTTACTAAAGCAACAGGTGGCAAACCTCGAAAATCGAGTAGAGGAGGCGGATGGGAGGGCTAGACGGAACAACATCCGCGTGGTGGGCCTTCTGGAGGGAGAGGAAGGCCAGGACCCAACTGATTATGTGGAAACCATGATCCTGCAGGAGATAGGCGCAGACAAGCTCTCACAAGGGTTTGCGGTTGAACAAGCACACCGGGCCCTCATGAGGAAACCGCAGCCGGGGGCCCCCCCAGAGCGATCATCGCGAAGATCTTAAACTATAAAGATAGAGAAAAGATACTCAAGTATTTTCGTAAAGGTGGTACGATAGAAAGGGCTTCAACCAACATCACAACATATCCTGATTACACCATGCTGGTGCAAAGACAACAATACAGTTATGTGGCGGTCAAGAGGAGACTGCGCGCAGCAGGGATCAAGTACATGCTTTTGTACCCCACAAAGCTTAAGGTGCTGCACAAGAGCAGAGTGTTCTTCTTCGACACCTCAGAGGAAGCGGCTGCATGGTTGGACTTGCAGGGTTGCCCGGAGCGCAATGAGGAATAAGATCAACTGGAATGTGACAAGTGAGATGGAGGTGCAGGGAATTTTGCGGGGATAAGGGAGGGGAGTCTCAGTAAAAGATCAAGGGACAACTGTATGACACTGTGATAACTTTGGGACTTCCTGACTCTGTTGGACTAGAATATAGAGGATTAAAAGCACAAGTAAATTGGATAGTGGTAGGCGTAGTGCGCTTGACGCAATCTGGAGCAGTAATATGGAAGCAACCTACCCCCAAGAATTAGTAGTAAGACAGCCATTAGGGCTACTCTTTTACCCTGCTGAGCTGCGAGCACAGGCTGGTGCCAAAAAAGGGCTAGATGTGGGGTGCCTGAGATCCAGGGATGGATCTGGGCAACAGTTGGGGAGGGGGTTGTTGGGGCAAGGAGGGTGGTGCAGGGAGAGGGTGGGGGAGTTTGTTGTGTTGTTAGTTAAGGGGAGTTTGAGTTGAGAAACGAGCCCATATAGACGAGTTAGGTAGTCGGAGTTGGACTGCACGGGGGAAGGGAGGAGTGGGACTTTGCCATGCCATGGTGGACTTTAAAATAATCACCTGGAATGTCAGGGGGCTCAATAGTTATTTGAAGAGGAATAAGTTGATGTTATACCTACGTAGGCAGAAGATAGATATAGCCCTTCTGCAAGAAATGCATTTGACACGGAACAAAACGGAGATGCTTGGGAAGAAATGGAAGAGGACGGTTGTGGGATCCTCATATTCGGCGTATGCTAGGGGTGTGATTATCTGGGTGGTGCCACATGTCCCTTTTCAGCTGTTACAAACACAGGCTGATACGGACGGGAGGATGGTCATGTTGAGGGGATTGGTGGAAAATAAAGAGATAAGCGTAGTAAATACGTACGCCCCAAACCAAAATACGGCGGCATATTTTAAGACATTGTGTAACAACCTTAGCATGTGTGTGGGAAGTGCGGTGATTTGGGGGGGGGATTTTAACTGTGTATTAAATCCAAAGGTAGATAGATCAGATGGGAAAATGGACAGACCTACCCCAGCTGCTAGAGCGCTGCAAATACTACTGAGCGACTTTGGGTTTGAAGATGCATGGAGAGTGCGACACCCCCAGGAGAGGCAATACTCGCATTTTTCTGCCCCGCAGCAGCTACATACAAGGCTAGACTATGTTTTTTTTACACCAGGGATACTAACGGAGATAGCGCAGGTTGAATATAAAGTGAGAGTTCTTTCGGACCACTCGCCTCTGATCGTAGGTTGGCAATATCTTCCCCCGAGGGCGAGGATACCAACTTGGCCCCTCAGAGCAGAGGCTCTGAGAGACCCCCTCTTTAGAGAAGACATGAGAGAGGAAATTATCAACTATTTTGATATAAATACTGGCAGTGTGGACTCAACATGCACATTGTGGGAGGCATTTAAGGTTGTGATGCGGGGGGTAGCTATAGCGAAATCCAAAGGGCTGCAAGGGGGATCCTAACTGATCTCCGGGAAACGGAGGGTGATCTGGAAAAGGCACTAAAGGGAGGAAACAACACTAAAGAAGATGCAGAATTGATACTTAAGTTGCAGCAGAAATGTGCTTGGCATTGGGAGAGACTGTGTAACCTCAACTATAAAAAAATAAAAAGAGAGACAGCATGCGGGAGGGGATAAACCTGGGAGCGTTTTGGCATGGCTATACAAGAATGAAACCCTGAGACCCCTGATCAGGACGATAATAAGGGAAAACGGAGTAGAGGTTGACACCCAGGAAGGAGTCAACCAAGAGTTTGCAAACTATTATGGGCGGCTATATGACGATGATGGGGAGGATAACCACGTGATGATTACAGAAACATTGGAAGACATAGGATTACCGCAGATCAGTGCTTAGGAAAGGGAGGAATTGGATGCGCCGATCACCTTAGAGGAATTAGAGGAGGTGGTAAAACAGTTGCCCACTAGTAAGACCCCGGGGGCGGATGGACTCCCAAGCAAATTCTACAAAGCATTCAAAGAAGAAGTGCTTCCCCCCCTGGTAGATATGCTAAATGAGGCATACTAGCTGGGCAGACTGCCAGAGTCACTCAGAGAAGCGGTCATAATACTGCTACCCAAGCCTAATAAGTCCGGGCAAAGCTGTGGTTCATACAGGCCCCTGTCAATGTTAAATCAAGACAGCAAAATACTGACGGCTGTTTTGGCAAATAGACTAAGAAGGGTTATCGGTAAACTAATACACCCGGACCAGACAGGCTATGTCCTCAATCGGAATATAACTAATAACCTCAGAAGACTCCACAGAGTCACTGAATATGGAAACGAGACTGATGGTGAACTGACAATTGTGTCCCTAGATGCAGTAAAGGCTTTTGACTCAGTCAAATGTCCATGGTTGCTAGCAGCCCTGGTTGGCTATGGGATGGGTCCTGGATACTTACAATGGGCCAAAATGTTGTACAGTGAACCGCTGGCCAGAGTTAAGACTGGATCAGTGATATCGGAGAGGTGGCAACTCCGCAGGGGCACCAGACAAGGTTGCCCGTGGTCCCCATGCTCTATATCCTGGCTCTGGAACCCTTGGCAATCTACCTGAGAAAACAGTACGACACGATAGGCATCGCAGTGGGGAGCGAACGACACTTGATATGCGGACGATGTGCTGCTGTATCTGCGGCATCCGGAGGAAAACCTCCAATACATCTTGGAGGTAATGGACAAATATGCGGAGATGTCAGGCATAGCAGTGAACCCTCAGAAGTCCAGCATGTTCCCATTGGGTGGGTATAAAAGTACCCCCCTGAAACAATTGCCGGTGCTCCAGGTCCCGTGGGCGGTTAGCACATTTCGCCATCTGGGGATAGATGTATACCATACGGTGGAAAAAGACCATAAATGCACACTGAGGTAGCCATTAAGAACATTGAAAATTGCATGAGGTTCTGGGAGAAGCTGCCCTTGGCAATGATGGGACGGGGAGCAATGTTAAAGATGGTGGTCTTGCCTAGGCTCCTGCACTACTTTGGAAATATCCTGCACTGGATACCAAAGAAGTTCTTCACTAGACTGGATAGCATGTGTAGGGACTTTCTGTGGCACGGAACACGAAACACAGTGGCTCTCTGGAAGCTGCAGAATTTTTATGAGAGAGGGGGGATCAAGCTGCCTAATTTTGAAGTCTACTATGTAGCAAGCCAGCTACAATACGTGGCCAAATGGCTCTCCGAGGAGAGCACCTCGGAGTCTAGGTTGTTTGGCTAAGATTGCTCCCCATTTTACTTGAAGGAAATCATGTGGTTGCCCGGGGTAGAGGTGGAGGGGCATCCCAGGATGCTGGTGCTCGGAAGGAGGATGTGGCATATTGCTTGTCAAATGATGAAGGACCCGTCCCCGTGTTCTGCTCAGGTACCATTGGTAGCACTGGCGGGTGGGGAAAAGCAATTACAGATGTTAATCAGAAACCACTGGGAATCGGTTGGGATAGCGACAATGGGAGATGCATGGTTAGAGGGGACCATAACGGACTTCGAGACTTTGAGGGAGGATACAGGGTTGCACTTAGGCCAGTACATCACGTACCATAGATTGGTACAGAGAATTAGGAAAACTTGGCCGGAAGAGGTACTGGAGAAGGAACCAGAGGATACCATAGACTTGATATATGACATAGCAGAAGGTGGCCACGAGATATCCAGAATATATGAGATGGTGATGTTCAAAGTGGGGAAAGAGGTGGTACAGTTGAGGCGAGAGTGGGAAGAAGAAGTGGGAGCCCCGATGGACGATGGGATGTGGGAACGGGCCCAGGGTTACAATAGGAAGGTATCTAGGAATGCTAGACTGAAGCAGATGCAGCTGTATATCACGCATAGAGCGTATATGACACCCCAAAGGATATCTAGGTTTAAAAATGTGGGACGGCAAGCATGCCCTAAGTGTGATGAAGAAAATGTGCGTATGACGCATATGTTTGGTCATGCCCGGTCGTTGAACGCTATTGGAGTGAAGTGGCGCTTAAGCTAGCAGAAAGAAGTATTAAGATCGTAGTGGATACTGTGTGGGCCTGCTTGTTAGGGGGGTTCCCCAGGCCGCAGAAACTTAAGATGTGAGCAAACTAAAAGACCTGATATACGCACTTGCGAAGAGAAGGATTGCCATGGGTTGGAAGACATGTCACATGTCAGTATGGTGGAAGGATTTACAGAAATGGGCAGAGGCAGAAACCATGGTATGACAGGAAGCCAGCAATGTGGGTGGGGGGAGGAGGCAGAGACCCTGGTGGCATGGAAATCATTGATAGCAAAACTGTTCGGGTCAATGTTAGACCCAATGGAACCTATGGAAGAGAACACCCTGGCACTAGATGCTGGAACAGAGCATTAGAGAGAATGGGTTTGTAATGGGGGGTGGGATATGGGGAGCAGTGAGTAAAATTAAAATGATGCATAATGAAAATGTAAGCGTATGCACTGCAAGTTTGGTTTTGTATTGTTTGTTAAATATTGAATAAAATAAAATGAATTTAAAAAAAAAAAACGTTGATGCAAGTAAGGTAAATGCTGATATTCCTTGCATTTTAGAATACAATAGATTGTGTTCACTGTACACACCCCATCTGAAATCATATCCTGTTCCAGAAAAAGGAAAACGTTGTAAAAGAAAACTAATTCAAACAGAAATGCAACAGGACCTGTCTGTAAATCCTTCAAAGAAAGTAAAAGAAGCTAATACTTCATCAATTACCACAAGCACAGAAGACCCTATTAGTGAAAGTAAATCAGGTACTTCTTCAAAGAAGGAACAGAAACTCTGAAAAAATCACTCAGACACAGAACTATCTCGTCCATTCAAATTTTCAAATGAAACTGGTGTAAGTTGCTATGCAAATGTAGCAATGAATATTCTATTTCAATTGCCATCAATTGTTAACAACATTTACTTACGCTTTACAGACCAATTGTGTTTGCAAATGTTAGTCCTTCATAGAAACGTAACAAACAATCCTGAAAACACGTATAGTGTTCACGGAATAAGACAAGAATTGGACTACTGTGCTGGAATGATGAGATTCACTATAAACTCACAAGAAGATCCACAAGAATGTCTAATGTACTTACTACAAGCACTCGAAAACAAAAACATACCTATAAATTAAATCTTCTAGATTTCATACATGTGGAAACATACATGCACTATCTGTAACAATGTGACACAGGATCAAATCCCTAATGAGAGATTTGTGTATGTATCCATACCTAATTATGAATCCATTCCATTTCAGCAACTTCTACAAAATGCAAACCATGGCAGATTATGTACTATCTGCAATTCAGATAATCGCTCCACCTTACTGATACAAACACATAGTAACTACATAATACTAATTCTTTACGTTACAATGCAAATGATACCAAAAACAACTGCAAGCTTACTGGATTCACACACGGTCAAGTGTCACTTGGTAAGAAAACCTTCACAACAATAGATATACTCTACCATGCAGGAGCCACAACCAATGAGGGTTCCTACACTGCATATGTTAAAAAGAAATGTGGATGGTTCGAATGTAATGATAGTAGCATTACTCTAAGGCAGAGATTACCAGCAAATCTTACAAACACGTATTTAATCTTCTTAAAGCCAAAATTTAATAACTAATGTGTACGTCAACATTAATAAAAATTAAATTAAAAGTCTATAAACAGTTAGAATACGCCAACAGGTATCTAACTGTTTAGAAAATCTGCAACAAGCCAATATACAGAACATTAATCAGAAACAACAAGTGAACACTCAAAGGAAACAAATAAATAGTTTGTAGAATACCAAAGAAAGGTTTTTTTTAATCCAATAAGAATTTTTTTTTCCAGACCCAATTATTTGAAAAACAAACACAGAAACTGAGCAAAATGCACAGTACACTGGTTTGAGGATAAAAAAAGCTAAAATGTCTATTATACAATGTAATAACTCTTTACAAAATATAAACACTAACATGCTCTTTTCTTTTATCACAGAAATTGAAAAAGAATATTTCCTCCAAGTACTAAAGTCATGTAAGAAATATATCGAATCTCAACAAATTAGACAGTAAGTATAATTTCACACATGTCATACATATTTGAATCTATACATTTTATCTATGGCTGTAATATGGTGCAGTGGCTGTGGGCAGGGCCTAGAGTCTTGGATGTATAATCTACGGCCTACACCCTGCGGCCATCCAACCAAGACTGTAGGTCCTAGCCACAACCACCTCAGCATATCGCACCCATTGTAGCTTATAACTTCAGTACATATAAATTTGGTCTTGGGTGCATGGCCTTCAGCCATGCACCCAAGACTCTAGGCCCTTCCCACAACCACGTGAACGATGTTCGATAATACGGGTGTATCTATAGCTGTGATATAATGCGGTGGTTGTGGCCAGGGCCTAGAGTCTTGGGTGTATGGCCACAGATATTTAAATATATGGGTGTGCAGTATATAAAACCCATGGTGGCTTATAACTCCAGTGCTTATAACTTTGTTTCGGCCATGCACCCAAGACTATAGGTCCTGGCCGCAACCACCACAGCATATCACACCCATTGTGGCTTATAACTTCACTACGTATAAATTTGGTCTTGGGCCCTCCCCACAACCACCTGATTGATATTTGATACTACGTGTGCATCTATTGCTGTGATATGCTGCAGTGGTTGTGTCCAGGTCCTTGAGTCTTGGGAGTATGGACTACAGCCTACGGCCATGCTCCCAAGACTCTAGGCCCTGGCCACAACCACCGCAGCATATCACACCGATGGCGGCTTATAAATCAGTACCACACCCATAGAAACAAACATTTTAACTAGGGCATGTACTCAATTTTAATATTTACTAACACCACGCGTGTCCTTAGAACAGTTTCAACTTGCCTGCACACAGCACGGACGGAAGTACCATCCTTTGAGACCCCTCATTTTCAGTAATTACAAACATCCTGGACAGGGCGGGCATGGCAAATACATCATTAGCACCTGCCGCCTCAACAAATACAGTATTTCACCCATCTCTTACTCTCTGAACCTCCCCAAGCACTCTGACACACCAAAACACTCCCCGAAACAGCATTTCACCTCTGGTCGGCGCCGTGCTGTTGGCGGATCCAAGATGTCGGGTGCATCAAAACAATCTGATGCACATCATGCCTCACTCCAGCCAATTGGAGGACATGTTGCGTGTCTGTGGTCATGACGCAAGTCCCTTAGCCAATCGGTATCTTGTCCGCAGAGCGAACAGGGAAGGGTGTCCGCAGAACGGACATAGATATCACTAATTTTTTCAGATGTACTTTTTGGTCATTTTAAAGAAAACTACTGGACGGATTGGCACCAAATTTACAAAAGCACGGTTTTGGGTGGTGGTGATTGGCATGGAGTGCATCATTGTTTTGGAAAACCCCCATGTTGGATCCGCGCACAACACACTGGGAAAAAGGTATGGAAAACACATTTTGGGTCATTCGGTGGTGGAAATAGGGGGCAGGGAAGGGTGGGGGAGTTGAAAAAGATGATATGGGTCTATTTTTGTAGGTTGGACAGCTTGGAAAAGGCATTTGAGTTTATTTGAGGGCTAGAAGAGGGCATATAAATGGCTGGGAAGTGGAATGAAGGTAATGCGGAGCTGTTTTATAGGTGAAAAAATGGTTTGGAAATGCTGCCAAGTCCGTAGTCAATTTTGGTATCCGCAGACATCATTTTGATTGCAGCTGGTCAGGTGGTCAGGGTGAGTTTTATTAGTTGACAGAGTATGGTATGTACTTGTTATATAGTTAATTGTATTGTTGTGGTTGAGACCATTGGCCAGATTCTGGGGGGAATGGCCACAAGCCATGGCCCAAGAATATGTGAACTGAGCACAATCATCACAATAGTAATACGTGTATATCTATTATAGGTTATGTAGTAGGAGTATGGCTAGACTCACCATAGTAGTAATAGGTGTATAGTAATTGTAGGTAATTTAGTGGGTGTACAAAGTGTTTATAATATGGAAGAACTATGTAATTGAAATGTATCCAGTACTTATGTTTGAATTACAATTGAGGATAGTGCTCATAGAATATGTATTTGAAAATAATTGCTGTGGTTACTTAGTTTTGTAGCGTTATGATGCTGGAATCTCGGGTTTATTTTCTGTGGAATAAAAACAGTACAATTGGTTAAGCAGGATAGTTCAAAAACTGTAGTTGTATACAATTTTACGTATACATTTTCTTTTTTAGAACCTCTTAATAAGTACATTCTAAGATCTTTGTTTGGTACCACAATAGTGTATGACACACTGCTGTTGTTTTGACATTGAATAACCATTGTTTCATTGGGCAAAAACATCCTTACTGGATTAAAAAAAAAACCTGATTAAAGTTAAGTGAGTGTAAGGGTGATAGTATGTTTGTTTGAAGTATGTTGTGATTAAGGGAATGCTTGAAGTATTTAGATACCTGTTGGCATATTCTAACGACATTAGACATTAGAAGATATTTTGTCATATAAGAATTGAGATGGCATATTTGAAGTGTGTTTCAATGAAGGGTGTTTTTGGAGTAGTTAGATACCTGTTGGCATATTCTAACTAGATTGACTTTCAAAAGTACTATTGGAGTATTATGTATGCAGACAGATACCTGCTGGCATATTATAACTGTTAATTGTTCTACAGTTTAGTGACTAAATTTGGGTTGAAGGAATATTAAGGAGGTATTTGTTAAATTTGCTGGTAACCTATGTTTCGGAGCTAAGGAGGTATTGTTACAAGTCAAATCAACTACTTCTTTTTTGACATATGAACTGTAGTGCCCTGAAGTGGTTGTGACAACAATGTTGTTTTCTGCACCTACTTCTTTAAGGTTTTCTTTAAGGTTTTCTTTGCAAGATATACTTGGCCTTGTCTGAAGACTGTAAGCTTACAATTATTATTGGTACCATATACATGGTACCTTAGACTCATTAATTTGATATATTGGCAATCTATGTTTATTTATATGGTGGAATGATTGTCTGCATTGCAAAAATGGCATATTATGCCATGATTTGCATTCTGTAGACAGTGGTGAAATGGAATGGATTCAGAATTTGGTATGTATACATATACAAATCATTCATTAGGGATGTGGTCTTGTGAAACATGGTTGCAAAGAGTGCATGTATGTTTCCATGTGTATGAAATCTGGAAGATTTCATTTATAGGGAGGTTTTTGGTTTCCAGTATTTGTAGTGAGTACATTTGAAATTTGTGTGTATTTTCCCATGTGTTTACGGTACATTTTACCATTCCTGCACATTAGTCCAATTCTTGCCTTAAAGCCAAGACACTGTATGTGTTGTCAGGATTATTTGTTGTATTTCTGTGAAGGACAAGCATTTGCAAACACAACGGATATAAGCCTTTTAAGTAAATTTTGAGAGCAATTTGTGGCAATTGAAAGAGAACATTCATTGTCACATTAGCATAACAATTTACTCCAGTTATGTTGTTGAATTTAAATGGACCAGAGATTTCTGTTTGTGGATAGTTTGAAGGGTGTGCAGTTCTTTCTTGTTAGAAGAGACATTTTTGTCTTTCTTTTCTGATGTATGCTCAGTTGACTTTGTACTAGATAGTATTGTGGTTGTACGGTTTGATGCAGAAGGAGTTGGTTGTTGTTTTTTTAGTTTGTATTGTAGGGAGATCTGCTATAGCTTCTGTTTGTGTTACTCATCTTTTTGAAAGGTTTCTTTTTTTGAGGTAGTGTACATATCTAGATGGGGGTGTATGGGACTTTGCAACAAAGTTATCTAGGAATATACCATTTAGTGTATGCAGACGTGAAAGTACTTCGTAACTCATACCTTCATTAAAGACTGTGCTGCCAATCTCAACAAATGCTTGATCTAGGGTTAGATCTTGTGATTTGTGAATAGTGACAACATATACAAGAGATAGACAACATTTCTCTCTGCACATGTCTTTGAAAGGAAGGAAACATACTATTTTACAGCCAAATTCTTTTAACTCTGGCAACTTTGTCAAAGTGGATGTTGACAATCTGAATGTTGTTGTCATGTGGATATGTTTTGAAGCCAACAATTGTAGCAATTGCTCCATTCACTAAACCGTGTTCTACGTCAAGGTTATGTTTTTGAAATAACTGCAGTTCAGACACAAAGGGCCTCATTACACAGACGGCGGTGGACCAAGGTGCTGTTAGCACCTTGGTCCATGCCGGTAAAATACCGGCACCGCCTTGGTGGAAAGGGGAATTACCGCCCTATTCCAAGGTTGGTGGGGCGGTAATTCCCCCTTCCCCCATTGCCCTTCCCCATTCCCATTTTTGCCCCATAGGGCATAATGGGAATGGGGAAGGTGCTAATTACGGCACCGCAAATTGCAGTACCGTAATTAGCTCCCTGGTCCCTTTGCGGGTTGGTTTTTAACGCCTGCAAAAAGCAGGCGTTAAATACTCCAACCCGCAAAGGGACCTCGTAGTAAGGCGGTAAGGATTTACCGATACCGTTAAAATACCGGTACCGGTAAACCCTTACCGCCGTCAGTGTAATGAGGCCCAAAGTCAATATTTTCTCAAATCTGTCTGTGTTGGAGATACATTTTCCTAAGCTATTTAGTTCTGCTGTTTCTTTTTGACACATAGGAAGTGTCATGCCATGCACCTCTAGTTTAATCTGTGGAACTGATATGCAGTATGGGTTGCATTTTTTTTTTCAACATTGTATCATTGAATTGACTATAGCCTGCAAGGGTTGGCATTAAGGAGATACATTTGAGATTTTGTTAATTTAAATGTGCCATGACATCAGGAGCAGATGGGTTTCATCCATTTAGCTCATGGATTAGTCTACTACTTAAGATTGATTTTGTATGTTTAGTAAGCAGACAACTTCTAATGCTTTTTAAAATGTTAGCATATGTGAGGTATGCAGACAGACACATGTTTTGAGTTAGTTCTCTGTAGTGAAAATGTTGCCAGAGATTTACATTTCCAATGCTGCCGAGGGTATTACGGCATCATTTGTGTCCTAATGTTTTGAAAATAGTTTGACCTTTCACTGGTGTTCACTGCAGAAGGTCTCCGAAAACAGTAACAAGTTTTCCTCCAAACAGTTCTTTGTAGTTGGTTTTAAGGACTTCTTTGCGCTTTGAGATGAATTAAAGCCAAAATTAGGTTTTAAACCATGCTAACTTCATAAATCCGGAGCACCTTCATTTGTTTTAGAATTCTGCATACTTCAGTAGCAGCCTTTGCTGATAATTTGCAGTATTCTAATTTGTTTTGGTGTTCTACAGGGATGAGTAAGCTCCAATGTTGTAGGGTGCTAAACCTGTGGGGGCTGTTACTAAAGCTGAAAGGTTGTTGTTTGCTAAGTTTTGTAGAAATATGCTGATTATATTAATTAAAAATATTTCACCAGAACCAGCTTTTCCACTTAAATACAGGAGCAGATGTTTATATGTTTTACAGCTAAAGGTGTTAGTTTCATGTTTAAAACCATGTTCAATATCTTGATTGACTCTAGAGATATTGTGTGAGTTGTTCATCATTTAGCTGTGATTCCAGCACTGACACGTCTTCTAAGGGAAGGTTAACTGCCCTCAGGAGTGTCTTTGTCAAGCTGAGCTTCAATTTCATCGTCTTGCAGGTTTTCATTGTCCACAATTCCTTTGTATTGTTTGAAATTGTCATTTCTTACACTGCTTTCATTTGCTTTGAATGCAGCTTTAAATGAGTCAAAGTCACCTAATAAATATTATTCTTTTCCCCAAGGTTTAAAAAAATGGTGTAGGGCCATGTAATACAGTTCTCTATGTTGTGGAGATTTAAATGATTACTTTATATGATTATTAGACTGGGTTTGGTGAGTTTACTATGCTTCCTTCACAAGTTGAAACTAAATATTTGCCTGTTGTCTCATTTGGTGTAGTGTTGGGCAATTTTGTACAGACACATATTTTCCACAGCAATGCTTCTGTTTGGGTATTATGTCAATTAATTTGTTTTCAAAATGTCCTGGCTATTGGGCCATTCATGGCTATGTTGTCTCTCTCTTGGTCGGATTGTAGTACTCTTTTCCGGGCTCAAGCTGGTCCAAGGTTCAGCCAGACTCTGGGGGTAATTCATAGAATTAAGCGCACAAGTGGCGCAGCACGCGGCTGGCACACAGTGTGCACGTGCGATAGTCTGCGGCAGCGGCATGCGCCAAAATCCATTTAGGCGCACAGCATATTCATGGATTTTAGCCACCAAAAGCAGCCGTAGCGCAGAGAGGGGCAGCGACCCTGCAGCAGTGCCAGTAACGCCCCTCGCACAAGGAAAAGCCATCAAAATCCCCAATCCAGCGCAAAGGGCTGCCCTAACCCTGGACCAGTATACAGGGCCGCCGTACAGCACACGGCAAGCAGGGAACGTGTATTCCTGGGGTTCGTGGGAAGTTTCACCTGCAATTTCAGCAGGGTACGTGTATTCCTGGGGTGCGGGGAAGTCTAACACGCAATTTCAGCAGGGTACATGTATTTATGGGGTGCGGGTAAGTATAACACGCAATTTCAGCAGGGTACGTGTATTTCTGGGGTGCGTGGGAAGTTCCACACGCGATTGCAGCAGGGTACGTGTATTTCTGGAGTGCGGGCAAGTTCCACACGTAATTCCAGCAGAGTACGTGTATTTCTTGGGCGCGGGAAGTTTAACATGTGATTTCAGCATGGTACGTGTATTTCTGGGGTGCGCGGGAAGTTCCACACGTGATTGCAGCAGGGTACATGTATTTCTGGGGTGCAGGCAAGTTTAACACGCAATTTCAGCAGGGTACGTGTAT
Organism: Ambystoma mexicanum; assembly: GCF_040938575.1. Classification (NCBI taxonomy): domain Eukaryota; kingdom Metazoa; phylum Chordata; class Amphibia; order Caudata; family Ambystomatidae; genus Ambystoma; species Ambystoma mexicanum. The sequence goes on from NC_090924.1 coordinate 27,369,688, forward strand.
TTCTGGGGTGCGGGGAAGTTCCACACGCGATAGGCCCTGTGCGAGTGGGGTACGTGTATTTCGGGGGTGCAGGGGATTCCTACACGTGAATTGGCAGTGTGGGTCCTCCCAGGTGTTCCTTCTACACCCTCCACGGCCCCTGCAGGAAGACCACACCACAGGGGACTACCCTGCACCCCTGGGCATGTCCCTCAGGCAGCCCATCCACCATGTGCATGCCCCCCCAGCCAAGCCACATGTCACCTTGCACTAGTGATCACCAATGCATTACCCCCTTGCACCCCCCCAGCTGTGCAGGGCACCTACCAGTAGGACCCCACTCATGTCCCCCTGCACCCCCACCCCCCAGCAGTGCAGGGCACCTGCCAGCAGGCCCCCACTCATGTCCCCTTGCACACCCACCCCCCAGCAGTGTGGGGCACCTGCCAACAAGCCCCCACTCATGTCCCCCTGCACCCCCACCCCCCAGCAGTGCAGGGCACCTTCCAGCAGGCCCCCACTCATGTCCCCTTGCACACCCACCCCCAGCAGTGTGTGGCACCTGCCAACAGGCCCCCACTCATGTCCCCCTGCACCCCCACCCCCCAGCAGTGCAGGGCACCTACCAGCAGGCCCCCACTCATGTCCCCTTGCACACCCACCCCCCAGCAGTGTGGGGCACCTGCCAACAGGCCCCCACTCATGTCCCCTTGCACACCCAGCACTGAGGGGCACCTGCCAGCAGGCCCCCACTCATGTCCCTTTGCACCCCCAGCACTGAGGGGCACCTGCCATCAGGGCCCCACTCATGTCCCCTTGCACCTCCACCCCCAGCACTGAGGGGAACCTGCCAGCAGGCCCCCACTCATGTCCCCTTGCACCCCCAGCACTGAGGGGCACCTGCCAGCAGGCCCCCACTCATGTCCCCTTGCACCCCCACCCCCCAGCACTGAGGGGCACCTGCCAGCAGGCCCCCACTCATGTCCCCTTGTACACCCACCCCCCAGCACTGCAGGGCACCTGCCAGCAGGCCCCCACTCATGTCCCACTAATGTCCCCTTGCACCCCCACCCCCCAGCAGTGCGGGGCACCTGCCAACAGGCCCGGACACATGTCCCCTGCCCCCCAATTCCCAGCAGTGCGGGGCACCTGCCAGCAGGCCCTGACACATGTCCCCCAGCCAACACGTCATTACAATCTCGAACCCTGGCCCTTATGGCCAGCCTCCACATGCCAAAGACCCACCCAAGTATTGCATCCACCCACATAGAAATGCCAATTACATGACACAACCCCAATGGCAAGTATGTAAATGAAGACATGTCCCTCACACACACAGAATGGGTGCAAGTGAATCTCAAAACCCATATCATGACATGCATGAAACCAATGAGATAATACCACACATCGAAGTTTGAAGAAAAAAATGTATTAAAATCAACATGAATGGAATTCAAATGAAACAATCGACAATGGAAATTAAAAAAGAAAAGCTGCATGTCTGTAAAATAATGAAAAACAACAAATCATAATCAAAAGGAAAGTTGTCCAAAGTCACAGTTCCAAAAGTCAAATCCAAAGGAAAAACAAAAGTGAAAACCATTGCTCCATGGGGAAATCCAAACAAAAAGGTAGAATCCCACAGTTAACTATATACAGATGACCAATCCAGGGTCCATGATCCCAACTGAAGAAATGAAACCTATCAAAAACTCCTACCTAATAAAAAAAACTATATACAAAAATGTGGTCCATTGTTCAAAAGGTCTAAAATCAAGAAAAAACCAAAGGAAACCTAATACTAACCAAATAACTATTTACAAGGGCAGTGGGCAAGTCCAACGGCTCACATGTTGATGTTCCGGGCCAGGGCATCATTGAACTCCTGTTCGATGTCCCGGAGGTGGTCCTCTTCCATGGCCCCAAGGGTTCGCAGGGACGATGACATCTGGAACTCCAGGTCCCTGCGAATGGCCTTGAGGCACTCGGCCCGCCTCAGGGCCCTACGCATGGAGTTCTCCGCCCTGACCATCGTGAGCCGTGCCTCTTCCGCCCGCTGCCGCTCTGCATCTATCGCATGGCCCAACTGCTGCCACACGGAAGACACTTCCTGTCCAGGGTCCTCCTGCCCTCCGGCCGATGCCTGCCCCTCCGATGATGAAGGCCTCGAGCCATCATGGCTCCCACCTTGTTGCTGCTGCTGCTGTGCCTCTGCCTGTGCCCTGGCTCCTGCTGCCTGCACATCCTCCTCAAGCTGGGGTGCAGTTGTTGAGGTGGCCACCCCTGCTGGACGTCCGACTCTGACTGTGGCAGGGATCTGTTGTCCACCAGCCTGGCCGCAGGGTCAGAGGCAGCTCCACAGGGCACCCAGGTGATACATGGGTGGGAAGATGGCATGGAGGACGACTGGAGCATAGGGGTTCAGTTGAGGAGGGGGTCGGAACAAGGTCCAGGAAACGGAGGAATCCGGCCCTGGGCAGCTGTCCCAGTGGGTCACCGCGGTCAACGAGCCATGCAAGAAGACGTGCAGTCTCCTCATGAAAAGAATGCAGGTCACCTCACATGGCACGTTGACGTAATGCCACCCCACCCAGGACAGGCCCAACCTGGTGCCGGATAGCCACATCCGCAGGGAGAGGAAGGCCAGTTGGTGTAAACCAATCCCCTCCCTGAGAACAGGTCTGGAAGTAGGCATCCCTGCTGGTTCAAGATGATGCAGTGACAGGATCAGGGACAGGATTGCACACAGGCACCTCCGCGGTGGCCTGTTCTGCCTCCTGTCCCTGGTCCCGCACTGCACCACTAGCACCAGTGGAATCCCCACCTCCAGACCCCGTCTCTGTCCCTTGCACAGCCTCCTCCTAAACCAAACCCCCCACCAACCTGGATGACTCCATTCCATATTCCCCCGTTGGGCCCTGTGGGGTCTCAGATGCCCCTTCTGCGGCCGAGGAGTCCAACTCCGACCTCCGCCTCTTGGACCTCCCCTATGCAGCTGCGTCCTGGGACGCGGCACCGGACTCCTCACTCCCCGACGAGATGACAACCTGGGAGGGGAGCCGGGCCTTGCGTCTCCGGCTGGCGGTGCGATCCCTGCCGCTGTGCTCCACAGCACCTTCTCCGCCCTCTTCATCAGTTGACGTTGCAGACAGGGAGTAATAAAACACAGGCATCAGGGCACTGTACAATGGACTCATACACACATGACAGTTGTACATGAGTGGCATTGTCAAACTTCAGACATGGCATCACAATCCCCAACACACTTGTCATTTTGACTCACACACATGAGCTATTCGACAGCCATATTGCAACAGCCAGCACCATCCATATACATACAACAGCATGAGCAGCCAAAGGTGAGCCAGACATTGTATGAAACACTGGGAGTGCACTACAAATGCACACACACCACCACACTTACATGCATGTGTACACCTCCGCCAACTGTCACAGTGTTGAGATCGGCATCCATGTCACATCTGCCAATCAGTCTTCCACATATCAGTGTCACATGCATCCATGTTGCATCACTGTTGCACCCTTGTCAAATAGTCACACATGCACATGTACACGGTGCAGATACATGCAGCTGGAACCAATATCCATGTGTGACACCACAACCATGCCAACTGACATACACAATAATCCAAACATGTGTGCTCACACATCTGCATTTGGCTTGCATGCTTACCCACACATATACCATCCATGTGTGTCACACATGAAAGGACTTGCATGTGTCAGCCTCACAGCCCTGTACATACACATCCATACATGGCCCTAGAAAACCACATGTACAACCTGCACACTACTGGCACACAACCACACGCACAGCTTCCAATCAATGTGCATGTACACTTACCGCTCGACTCCAGACGGGTCTGCCTCTCAAGAACCTGGACATGGAGCGCTGGGCATATGCGTTCCAGGACCCTCATCTGATGTTCCGACATGTGGCCCCGGCGCCCCTTAGTATCTGCTGCCTTCAAGAGGCGCCGGGCCTTGTTGAGGGTCCTGGACCTGAAGTCCTCCCAGCGCTTCTTGACATGTTGGAAGTCGCGGACTGCCACCCCATCCGCGTTGATAGCAGTCACGATGTCCGTCCAGATCGAGTCCGTCCTTCCTTGTTGGTGTGTCTTGTTCTGAAGAGGGCATCATACTGCCCCAGGACTTGCTCCACCAGGACACCAACTTCAGTGGCAGTGAAGCTGGTGCCCCTCTGCCTCTCTGGCTGGGGGTTGCCAGTGGTGCCAGTTGGTGTAGTACCTGACATGACAACCCCAGAGGAAGGTGTGGGTGGGCAACTGGGTCCTGGGGCTGGGCTGTGGAGCGATGGTAAACCAGTCGGGAGTCTTCAGTTCCAGCAGGGGCGGTCACAGAAACTTTACCCCTGGCTGATGTGCAGGCAGCAAATAGCAGGGAACATGGGCAGCAGGCAGTCAGGCAGCAGCAGATGGCAGGTGGGAGCATGCTCGGGGCTCTGGGGGGCAGTGATTCAGCCTTTTGGGCAGGAGTGTGGTATTCCATGTGTTTTCGCGTTGCCAGCTTGATACGGAGTGATTTCGCATGTGAAAAATGTGCACGTCAGCATGCGATTCGAGGAAAGGCCCATAGCGCGTAAGCGCGCCAGCACTCGTACGCGCTTTCATTGGACCAAAGGCCCTTCAAGCGTAAGCGCCTCTGTGACGTGACGCGCGCATAGTGGTTCAGCTTGCATGAAAAAACTGCACGTCCACGTGTGAATGCATGTAATCCGAGGAAAGGGCACATGCGCGTAAGTGACGTGACGCGCTCGGGCGTTTCCCTCAGCACGGGTTAAAGGTGAGCGGGGGCAGCAGTTCACTGTACGTGCCTTTCGTGGAGACCGACGTGTGTTTCTGCTTCCTGTTGTTTCGCGCGCCATCACAACTTCACAGCTATCAGGGACGTATCTCTTCTTTTGGCAGGGGTATTGGCTACACGTGTTTTTCTGCATCGCGCTAGTCAGGCGGAGAGTCGCACACGCTATTTTTCCCACTGTGGGTGCCCCTGTGTATCACACCCCTTTTCGAGGTCATAGTAGCCTGCGTGTTCCCACGCGTATGCGTTATTCGTGTTACTGGGTGCCACCGCGTACTGCGGGAGGTTGATTCCATGCACGTAGGCTTCAGGGTTGCATGCATGGTTTTACTGCAGTTTTGGGGTGCCTGAAAGTTGCATGACCCGTCACTACATCACCAGGGTCGCATACAGCCTTGCAGGTGCAGGGTGGCTGTTAACATCTTGCTTCCCACCCCCTTCACCCCAATTGCCCAGGTCAATTGTGCTCCCATTGGCACTACTCCATCTGTGCCGGCACTACTACATCTGTGCCATGGTTGGGAGGCCAGCAAAGGTGAGGGGCGCCTCAGCTGGGCATACTCCTTGTGGCGGGCGTGGTCGGGGACGTGGCCATGATGACCAGGGAGTAGGGGGACTCCAGGGTGTCCACGGCGGCCACAGAGGGGGAAGAGGCAGGGGTGCACCACTTGAGCACAATGTTGTGCCATGTGTCGGTGCAGTCATGCCACCACCCCCTGTGGTTCCGGGAGATGCAGCTTCTGCATCTGGCACTGGCGCTCGTGTGACCCGGCAGCCCGTCCATCAACTGCCACGGGCCCAAGGGTAGTGGTAGCTGCAGGTGCAGCTGTGGGCACTGCCACCCAGGTTCAGGGTCTGCCAGCGCAGGCTGCGTTGGCACTTGAGGAGCTCTTGGAAGAGTTCCAACAGGCCAGGAGGGAAACCGTAGGTGCATGCAGGGCTGCTCTGACCAAGACACGTGTCCCTGGGGCAGTTATGTCATCTGCTGTCCCGAACAGCAGGGTTTTGGCAAGTGCAGGGGCAGATGCACCCACTAACAGCACGGTTGTGAGTCTGCCAACCAGGACCGTTGTGGTCAATGACCCTGCCACAGTGGATGTTGCTGCGCAGGGTCCATTAGAGGGCACCCAGCTGCCACTGACACAAGTCAGGCCTTTGGGCGTCCCTCCACCTGCCACTCCCTTGGCTCAATCCACCAAACCCACTGGCCACACTGGTCAGGGCGGCATTAGCCAGCCAGGGTCTGCGCCACAGTCCAAGAGGAGGAAGGTTGCACCTGCAGCACAGGCTGGGACCCCACACACAGCCACGACCTCCTGCACGTCGAGGAAGAAGCCTTTCTGCAAGCAGGAACTGGACTTCCTCATGGACTACGTGCGGGGCCACAGCCGTGACATGGTAGTGGGTGCCAATAGTCAGACTACGGGTGCCCACCGTGACACCCACTGGAAGCAAGTTGCGGAACATGTCAGTGCATTCGGCCATGAGGTGCGCACAGCGCAAGAGTGCAAGAAGCGTTGGAATGACCTTAAAAGCAGCGCTAAGGCTAAGCGTGCCTCAAATTACAACTTGACTCTGGTGACTGGCGGTCGCCCTGCGCCAGAGGAGGAAGAGCTCACTCCGCATGAGTCACTCATTGCGGAATTCATACGACCTGAATCGGTCAAAGGAGTGGGAGAGATGCTGGACTTTGATGCCCAGTCCAGTGAGTGTTGATGCGTGTTTGTTGAGGACGTGTGCGTTTTACTTGTGGGTTGTGTTGTGCATGATTGCCACTACATGTGACGTGTACATGGTTCTGATGTGCAAGTAATGCAATGCTTCAGTGATGCATGTCTGCTCTGCTGGATGGTGGACATGTGAAGCAGACGGGGACTGTCTGCATCACCACTATTGCACCCTACTCACATGCTGGTTACCAGAATACCCCTCCGGTCCATGCTCCAGCTCACTGGCCCTTCTGCATGTGGCCCTTCTGCATGTGGCGTGGGGTGACCTTCCTCTCAGCCCAGGCACAATGTCATAGCATGACTGATGTGCATGTGTCCTCTGCCTGCATGCGGGTACTCCATGTAGGCATGCCCCCTTGCCCCTCCTCTGCCACTCTGTACCCCAGTTCCACCTTTGCACTGGTCTGCTTCAATCTTGCCATTGGGTACTTTCCTGTTGATGCGTCCTGTGTACATGCTAACTTCCAGCGGACAATCTGCCAGACATATGCTGTGTGGTACAGCCTTAGTACTTGATGCAGGGTATCTCACTTGTACTGTGCATAGGTCAGATGCCCCGCAGGGACATGGCTGCCCATTCATGCTCCATGTGCATTGCACGCATGCCCCTATGTGTCCTTGACTGGATGATCACTGTAATACAAGTCTTGGGTGACATACATTGCTTGGCATCTCATCAGCCTTCCCATGTCAACTGTGGCTCAGTACTGCGTTGCACACATATTTAGGGTCTGACAATCTGTCTGGGTCACAGGCCTCAGCCTGTTTAATGGCCAATGACTCTGTCCGACTGTTGTAGTGTTTTCTTCACACGTGGGCGGCCTCCAGATTTTTCATCATGTGTCCTGCTATTTGCAGTGTTGTCACTTGAATCACATTAAGCTGTTGATGCCAGTCAACACTGCCTGTCAATACACAGGTCTATGGTCAGCCTTTTGATACCATGCTAGGCATCCCTGCATTTGCACTTGGGTGGAGGGGTGCTTGGCTTGTAGATATGCTACCCATTGAATGCACATTGCACGTGATGCCTGAATTTGACCTTGCACTGCCTTCACATTTCCTGCCACACACCATGAAGTCCTTGTACATGTAGGTAGTGAGTGACATACACATTTGCTGCACTGCATAGACCCACTTCTATGCAAACTGCCATCTTTCAACAGGTCTGATCACAGAAGCAATTCAAAGTTGACCCAGCATGCATGTTGTGTGCTTCTGACATGTGTAGTGACCTTTTTTCTCTATATTTTCCAATTGATGATGCAACGGAGCTGGAGGATGATGTTGTCATGCCAGACACAGGGTTGTTACCACTACATCAACCCGGCACAAGTGGGGGTCGTGGGGTGGTAGGCCACGAAAACCCCCAAGTGCTACAGTCCATCTTGTCTCTGGCTGCCTATGAGTCCAGCCCTGATGACGACTCTGACGTCCATGTCGAGTTGGATGAGCATCAAGTCCATGTGTCAGGGGTGAGTGATTCTGATGTGGATACTCCTCTGTCCGCGACACCTGAACTGAGGGGTCAGACAGTCCTAGTACCTCCGCCCGTGGTGGATCGGGACGCAGGGTCACCCTCCGCACCAGTCACTGATGTGCCTGGGACATCACGTCGACAGGGGCATGCAGTCGTGCAGCCGCGGGCATGGCCAACACAGCGAGGACACCTGGTCCTTGGGTCCTGCAGGGGTCAAACCCAGCAACGCGGTTGCTGCGCGCAACCGCAGTATACTGAGTGGGAGCAAGACATGACTGCCAATTCAGAATGTCAGGGGGCAGCAATGGAGAACATCACTGAGAGCATGGAGTGTGTGGCCCGGTCTGTGCTCCCCCCTGCTAGGCAGGTGCTTCTCCAGAAGCAGGCGGCTCGGTCCACGGTCCGCTCGCTCAGGCTGGGCATGGCGGCCACAGACAGGGCACGCCAGGCTGAAATGTCGTCTCTGCGTCAAGCAATTGCTGCTCACGCAGAGGCGCACATGCATGCCCTGAGGGAGGAGTATGCTTCCCTCAAATCCACTCTGGATGTCCTTCTGATGTCCCAGAGGCAGTGGGCAGAGGAGAGGTGTGCACAGCTTGAGCGTACCATCTCGGCTGAGCTACAGGTTTGCCGGGAGGTGCAGCGGTTGTCCAGCCAGGCCTTGCAGGAGGAACTCCATGTTACACGTGCTACCTTGCAAGAGGAAGCACGTGTGTCACTGAGGTTCTGCATGCAGACCTACGTCACATCGCCACACAGAACCAGCCTCACCCGTCCGGCAGACTTGCTGCCGTCGAGGGGCAAGCTGCAGCTAGGCGTGGCCAGGCTACTGTGCCACGTCCTCCTTTCCAGGATGAGCCAGACTCGGACAACCATCTATCTCCCACATAGGTCGGGCTGTGCAGGCGTTGAGCCCATAGATGTTTTTTTTTTTGGCTCAGCATCATCGCATGTGGGTGTTGAGCAGCACCCTGTACCTCCCCCCTCCTGAGTGCCCCCCCCGGGTCGTATGTGGCCATTTTTGATTTTTCTTTTATTTTAGGTAGTTAAGTTTCTGTTTGATAGTTAGTTTAATTAGGTAATGTAGGTTTTTCATAGTTAGTGTAATTAGTTAATATAGTTTAAAATTGCTTGTCTATTGTGCTTTCATGTGATGGTGCGGTGCTTTGTGGCTTTTGAAAGCATCCACTGTCTGTTCCAGCTGGGCCCTTCAGGCTTGTCTTGTATATGTGTTTGCTGCTTGGGGTCCTTGACTCACACATGCCACTCCTGCTTCCCTTATCCATGGGCTCGCAAGCATGGTTCGGTGTAACAGCCTATTACACACGGGCTTTGGACTGTCATATCTGTGGCATGTCCGGTGCTGTGTAACTTGTGTTGACACCCCTAGTGGGGATGATTGCGGTGTTATTGACCACTGTTCTGCTTTTGCTAGATTGGGTGTTTCATGATTAATATGTACATTCATTGCTATGCATTGTGTAGTATGTTTCTTATCTTTACTGTACATGTGCTTGTTGCAATTCATGCCGTAGATAGTGTGTTCTACACGTTGGATGTGAAAGACTGATGGTGTGATTTCTGATGTACGTCTCTGACATGGTCCAGTAATGAGATGCCTGAAGAGACACACACAGATGACTCTAAAGCATTAATCATGTGTTTCATGCCCTTTCTGCAGGGGGATGAGCCTCCAGACCACCTTTGCCAGCAGACATGGCCCATTGGACATCTGGATTCTGGACACGTCTGTTGGTGCCCACATGCACATGTGTGCGCACGCAGAGGCACAGGGATTGCAGACATACATCCTAGAACTACTGACGTGTTTCAAGGAACTCCAGGCAAGGTGAGCAGCACAGGGGGGCCACAACACAGAAAAGCTTCCACCAGGCCAGTTGCACATGCATGCTTAGTAGCAGCACTGACGGTGAGCTTGGACGAATATTGGTGTTGAAGCGCACAATACAGCTCAGATGTGTTGGTGGACTGATGGCTAGTTGATTGTAAGGTTGTCTGGGGCACCTGCAGGGGCAATGGCACAAACCCTCCGGTCCACCATGGGCCACTGAGGCACTTGTATCATCTATGTAGCCTTCCGAGACATGGAAAGGAGCAGCTCACAGGGACATACAGCAAGGGACAGACTCGGGTGCAGTGCATTTCATTTCCATGTACATTTTGAAACATGCACTGCCTATTTTTTTACGGTCATGGTGGGACACGATTTTTCTGAACTCATACCTTGCTATATGCGTCTGTCTGCTTACCCAGGGAAAATTGCATGTTGTGTGAATCGTGACACATTGGTGTTCCATTTGCCACGCACCCACCGGCGCCTGACTTACTGCATTGACTGTGTATGAACCATCACAGGGGGAATGTTACGAATGGGAACGAAGCATCCACACCGATTGTCTATTTGTAGTTTGTTGCTATGGGGCATATTTGGTGGTGTGTTTGTGTGTTATGGGCATGCACAGATTATTAACTGTGGCTCTCTTTGCAGCACTGAAATGCTCCTGTAACCGGACCTGAGAGTGCGCAGGCAGGAGGCCAGCACTCAAAACCAGAGCTGAGTGTCTTGTTGTTTTTCTTTCAAACTGCTCTACATAGGCTTGCTGGGGGGGGTGCACTGATGCATGGATGAATGTGTAATTCAATTTGGTATGTTTTTTTCTCCATAATCACCCCGAGTCCTATCCAATTCTAAACCCTGTTCCCTCTACCTGGTGTTCCTGCTTCCCGTACCTATCCAACCAACGTTCTCTAACCCTCTATCCCCGCTGGGGTTGCAGATGCCTGTGTAAGCCCCAAGCTTGCTGGTGCCAAAACCCTAGAGGGGGTGGTTGGTTCGTGCCACTCCTGCGCCTGGACTCCGGAAGTCCCTGTCAATGATGTACAAGTTTGTTATGATTGTGTATGTGTTAATGCAAGTACTCCATTTTAGTGCATTCCCTACTTTCACATGTCATTCCTACTCCCCTCTCCTGCCCCTCATTCCAGTTATCCAGTATGCCAACAGCTGTCCCGACTGCATATCCCTGACCCTCCTTCCCCACCAGGGTCTCAGAGGCCTTTGTGAGTTTCACCTTGCAGGCACCCAGGCCACGGTGGGGGTGGTTGGTTCGTGCCACTCCTGCGCCTGTACACGGGAGCTGTGACAGTACACATCCGTTCGTGGTGCATCATTCTATGTTATGTACCACACATGGTTCACATCCTGTTGTGACATTGTTTTACTGTGCTACCTTGGTTGTTACATCATTGTGGTAGTAATTGGTCTTTGTGAGGTACTGCTACTTCAAGTCATCTACTGGAGGCTGTTCTGGTTCGTTTTTCTGCCTTGGATTTTGTGTCTTTGCAAATGAAGGTGAACTCTGAGGGTGCAGGCAACTTTTAACACACAAGGTGGGAGATGGTGACGAAGGGGAAGTGTGATCCTGTGGCCAGGTGAAATTGAGGGTTGAAGGCTCCATGACCCAGGTGCAGTTGTTCAGTGGGTCATGGTCATTTTTGAGGGAGGTGGGTGTTTTGTTGTTGATAGTTGCCTTGCCCTGCAGTGTGATGGGAACCCTGACATTGTAATTGTGGTATCCTATGTACATATTGTGTTCTGCTGATCAATGCATGTTCATGTGTTGTGTTTACCTTTCAGGTGTGAGGGGATAGTTGTGGTTTGACATGCTGTGGTGTTCACATGGTGAATGTTCACATGTGATGTGTAGAGGACACTGATGGTCACGTGATTGCACATGCATATGATGCACTACATGTACAGCCACCCTTCCATATCCACATGTACACTCTGTTTTCCTTCTGCTGCCCACTGTGTCCCTGCAGCACATGTTCTGTGACCAATTATGGATCCTGTACATGCCTATTTTGCTTTTTGATGTGGTTTGTCGCTTAGATGTGATACTCAGGGTGTGCATCACACACAATGGCTGTTCACTGTTATGTGCACGGAGCAGTGTGTTGCAGGAGTTGGACACAGCACACAGACGCTGCAGTGTTGATTTCGCAATGCACAATGTGCATGTAGACAGGCATTCATTGTTATGTTGCGGCTACTACTTTGTGATGCATTTGGGAATTACTTATTTTGGGTGGGAGGTTGTTGGTCAGTCATTTCATCTGATTCCATGTCAGGCATCATTGTCTGATGCCAATTTACATTTTTTACTTGGCAATGTGTACCTTATTGGTACTGTGTTGGTGTATGGCTATTGCTTGCAATGTCATATTGTGGTTTGGGAGGGTTTGAGTGACATAACAGTGATGGTCATGGCCTGTTTTGCAGGTGTGTGTGATTCACACCTTGCATGTCAGGGTCAGCCGCTTCTCGAAGCAACGAGCTGGGGGTAGATCTCTCTCTGTGGCAGGGGCCTCCCTATGGAACAGCCTTCCTGCCTCCCTGAAACTTGAGGAGAAACATCTCCGGTTCAGGAAGCACCTCAACACCTTCCTCTTTTCTTCTGCTTTCTCTCTCCCTCTCCCTTGCTAATTTCTTCACTGAAACTGCACTGAATCTGCAACTGGGCCACTCTCACCGACCTCGGTCCCTGCCCCAGCCACTCTCCACTTGCACTGCCTCCCTGGCAACCCCTGCACTGCGGGACTGTCTCTGTATCCCTACAGCCCCCCCTTCCCGGCACATGTCTGCACTTACCTTTGCACTTGCCACCAGCTGGCCTATTTATTTATTTTTTATTCTACTTACCCTGTACTGCACTCCCCCCCTCCTCTTCCCCTTGCACTTTTCCCTTCCACCTACCCCTGCACTTGCGCGATCTAAATGACACCTGGCCTAGTAGGATCGTTGTCTGTCTTCCCTTGTTCCCACCTCCCTGCCTCGTTGCGCCTTGCAACACTTGTGTATAGGCACGTTACAAATGCCATATCATATCATATCATATATCATATGTGTGCCTTATGGTCACACAGGATAGATTGTGTTTAAATAGCTAGGGATGCACTCAATGTGGCACTTCCATGGCAACAATCTCAGGGTGGTAAGGTTGTGACAGTTGACTGTCTCTTTGTCATCATCGATTGTCACCTGGTATGTGCCAGGCCTGTGTGCACTCCGCAGGGTGGGAGTTTAGGTGAAAAATGTGGCCACAAGCTGGGTCTGGGCTTCCTCGCCACGTACCCTATCCCCTCCCATGGGCAGCGCCTGTGCCTGTGGTTGGAGATGTGGGGGCACCACCATGTCCACCAGTACGCCCTGCCATGTTGCAACATTGTGCAGGACACATGCTGCCACAATGATCCTGCACACTACTGGGGGTGCATAGAGTTGCTGCCCGCCAGAGCGGTCAAGGGAGCAGAAGCGTGACTTGAGCACTCCGAATGTGCGCTCCACTATGGCCCTGGTTGCAATATGGGCCGCGTTGTATCTTACCTGGGGTGGTGTGGTGGGGTTCGGATTGTCTTCATCATGTGGTTGCTCAGAGGGTAGGCACTGGGTAGGTGATAATATTTGAGATTATTAGGGTTTGGGTATTTGTCTGTGTGTGACTTGCATGCATGTGCACAGGCATTTGTACTCACCTAGGAGCCATGTGTCACCATGCTGCCCAGCTTCCAGGGCCCGGCTCAGGGCGGACATTCTGTATATGAAACTGTCATGGGTGGAGCCAGGGTAGTTTGCATAGACAGAGGTGATGATTCCCTTTGCATCGCATACCACCTATACGTTGATGGAATGCCAGTGCTTGCGGTTTCGGTAGATGTGCTCAGTGGCCCTAGGTGGACGTAGGGCCACATGGGTGCAATCTATGGCACCGAGCACTTTGGGGAAGTGTGCCACCCTGTAAAAATCCAGGACAACGGCCTGCCTTTCTGCGGGTGTTCTGGGCATGTATATGTGCCTGCGGACTGAGGGGCTCGCTGTCATGATTGCCAAGACCTGGTGTAGGCAGCGTGACTGCGTGGCCTATGAGACCCCCCCCCACTATGGCAGTGGTCCGCTGAAATGACCCAGTGGCCAAAAAATGCAGGACATTGAGGACCTTCTCCAAGGGGCTCAATGCTTGGGAGCAAAGGGTGGGGGATGTAAGATCATCTTCCCACTCCCTGACCAAGTCTAGGATGATATGGGGTGGAAACCTATACCTGCCGTAGACCTGGTCGTCAGGAATCCCAAAAAGGCTTGTCCTGGCTATTCTCCTCCTCCTGCGGTGTCTCACGATCAGTGCTGCGAGAAATGGGGCATTCATCGTAGCTGTATATACGTGTTTGTTGTTTGCACGCACTTTTATACTGTGCACGGGGACGCTTCCGCCTGCCTTCATGTGGCGGACGCGTTGATGCCTGTGTGCGTCTTTTGCCGTGAGCGGGTTTCCCGTATTCGAATCCATGAATACGGGTTGTTCACGTGCGTGTGGGCGTTCTGTGTAGTTCCCTGCAGTACTTCCCCAGTTACGCCTTCTTTTCACACGTTGTTCCCCATCCTGCGTGTTACGCCCACTGTCCCGCCCACTTTTGTTGTGTGCGCCGCACTATGTGCGCTTTTGATGTGTGCGTAGCGCACGCCGTTTGATGACGTGTGTGCCCGTGTGCGACATGCATGAATTTGGTGCACGACCAGGGGGAAACTAAGGCAGCGCCTTCCTTGTATCGCACGCGTGCATGTGCGCTTGATTTCTCACGCTTGTGCCACCTTGTGCCTGCTTGCGCTGGGATTTTTGGCGCACGTTTGTTCCATGAATCGACCCCAATGTGTTCAGATTTGCCAGATAAGTCTGTACCTGTTAAATGGTCCGCAGCTTTGTATTACTTGCATTCTCTATAATAATAATAATTTTGCGTTTATATAGCACTACAAACCCTCAGGCATCTGAGCGCTCCTTATTATTACCCGCGGTGTGTGGTACTCATTTATCAACCTCGAAAGAATGAAGGCTGAGTTTGGCCTGCCAGGATTTGAACCTGCATCAGCAGGCTCTTCACAGATATGAAAGGACGTGCTCTACTTGCTGTGCTATCGGACCGGCTGTGGGAGAACATTTTGATACCGAAGCTGTACACATTTTATGATAGTGTTTTGTCAGATGATATGTCATCCCAGAGGTCTTTTAGATCTGTTTACTCAGCTTTGGTGAGATATGCCTTTACATATCTTGCAACTACAGTAGAATTGTCTGCAATGTATTGTATGTCTAGGTTTTTGCATTCCACAAGAGGGCAATGATTGCATTCTAATCATTGATGCACTTGGATGCTTCATCCCTTTTAATGTTGTATGCATTTTTATAGGATTTACCTTTTACGCTGTGTCTAAAAGAAGACATCAAGCAATTTCCTTTTCCTTTTTTTAAAACTGGTCTAGGGAAGCCAAAGCGACATTTGGTATAGTATTTCCCTTTGTTTTCATATCTACATCGGCAGTGTTTGCCACATTTATGTTTTTGGAAGAGTAACACTTGTGTATATAGGTCACTATCTATAGTTTTTGAAGGGATGTGGCAGGTAATGTATTTTTCTATAAACTGTAAAACAGTAGCATCACTATCATGGCCAAATGCAGGAGCATGTTTTATCCAAAAACGCATGTGGATGTGTGGTGTTCCTTTGGATTGATATTCTTTTCTCCAAAAGAAGTGCGGAGTGGTAGTTTTATTGCAGATAAAATGCAGCATGGCAATGAAGCAATAGTGAAAGCCTTGATACATTTACCCGTCATCCCATGTCTACTCTGCACAACAAACCGTATGGGTGGCCTAGGTTCCTTAGCATACAACGTACATCCACGTGACATAGAAACCAGTATTCTTTTGTATTATGCATGTTTTCCAAGAGATTCATGATATTTGACTGCAAAATTTAATATTTGTCTTTTATTTTTTGAAGCAGTTGAGTAGCGGATATGTTTCAAAAATTAGAGCCTGTTTTTAATGTGTGTGCACCTCCAAAACATAGCGTTGCTAGTTCACTTTCGAAGAGGAAGAGGAAAATGTATTCGACATTTTGTCTGAATCTGGGGTCTTCAGAATACATTCTTAAAGTGCGATATTCTGATACACTGATTTGTGTGAACCATTCAACATATCTTCCTCCTTTTCCAGTAGGAAAGAGTAGAGGAAAAGTACATTTTTCAACACTTTTCTCCCATACGCTCATTGGGGATCCTTTGGCTCGATGCATTTGATTTGTTTCTTATGCATCATCAATGGTGTCTTTGGTGTGTAGTGGGTGAATTGTATACTGGTCTAAAATGTTAGTTTCACTAATATGATCTACATGTTCAATTTGGCCAGTTGTTGTGAGTCTTATTTGGGTGGTTTCTCTTAAGTTTTCCACTATGTTTATATCTTTGTAGTATTCATTGTTTTATTTTCGATATTGTTGGGCTTGTCTAAATTTGTTTAAGTTGACTAGTTGTTGCCAAATTGTGTTGTCTTTTGTTGGCACCCAATTAAATAGTATAATCAAAGATTGCTCTATTGACAGTTGCACTCATAGAGTTTGTATATTTTCTTTTAGATCTAATGGTAAATATACTACTCTGCCACGGATGCCCTATAGTAACTTGGATGGATGTAATTTGGCTGATTTAGGTTGAAGGCGTATTGTAGCTTGAAATGGGTGCACTGTTTGTATTAGAATGCTCCTGTAACATTTTAGCTGTCTGAGATCTTACGGAAGTGGGAATATTCTTTAGTTATTAGTTATAGCACATGGTGGCATTTGGTCATTGTCAAGCTTTGTGTTTCAGTACATGCAAACTGTTGAGGGGTTAGTTATTTTGTATTTAGTTTCTGCTGTTAGATATAGAGCTAATTGGAAACATTTCTTCATTGTCTTCTATTTTGTAGGCTAGATCCTCCATTTGTGTGCTCTTTTTATAAACCGTTCTGCAAAAACAGACACATATTTTGTCTGGTATTGCAGCAGATGTGTTTTGAAACTTACCTATTTCTTTTTTGTATGTCTTTATTAGGACGTTGGTGTTCATGAGGATTTCAGTAATGTTTTCTACACCTACTGAGTTTCTAAGTCCCCTTCAGTTCCAAAGTATTTACATCGGATGTGCTCAAGTTCTTGATGCTGTTCTTTGGCTGTTCCATGTAGGAGAATGTTATTAACATTTTGCAGTTCTCGAGCAGGACTCTTTGCATAGTATAGTTGATGCACAAGATTCCGTATAGTAACATGTGTCGCTAACATTTTGATTTGGTCGAAAGTGCAGTGGGTAGAAGTTCTTAAAATGCAAGCTAATGAATGTCCTCATGGAGCAGTGTGGCTGAGCACTGGACAGGAGTCTATGGTTATTCATTTTACTTCTGTCTTTTAGTTTCACATAGTGATTTAGGAATTGTTATAAAGATTTAAAGGATTATTCACGTACATTACACATTGAGCTGCATGCCCATTTATACACTGGGTTGTTTGTTTGGGTGAAAGGAGCATTTGGTTCAAAGTTTGTTGGGGGCTTCTTTTTCAATAAGGTTCTTTTGCCATAATGGTGTGTTCCACCATTTCATATCCTCAACAATTATTGTCTATGAAAATTGTTTTTGGTTGGTTTTGTTTATAAGCCTCTTCACTGAATTATAATTCTGTGCTCCTTGCATGAATCCATTCACCATCACAGAAGTTTGAAAAGGTCTCTATATTGACACTCCACATGTTCAGAAGTACTTTTTGTAATGTATTGATTCATTTAGCTAGTGGTTTCATTCTGTTTAAAATCAATCTAAACAATGTTCTCTTCAGCAGAAAAGCGCTCTCAATTATAGCTTGCAGGATTAGTCTCCTTCAGTACTTTTTAGGTGTAGATTGTGACTTTTCAGATATTTTTAAAAGATTTTGAAGAACTCTGTGGTGCATTATTTTCTGTGACATCATTTTTTAAAATTGCTTTACCATGAATATGTTAACACTGGTAGATAGAGGGTTAGGTTTGTTAGTAGGTCTGCTTTTCTTTTCTATATTTTTTTTACTTTTTTGTTTTTGAACAGAGTGAGTGGCCTTACCTTTTTCAATCATATGTGGTTTAGCTTTGTTGAGCGAGGTTACTAGTTCTTTTGTTTTAATGTTTTCTATACATTGTTTTAGAGGTGGATGACTATATGGTGCAGTTTTAGAAAGTTGTGCAATGTATATGCATGTATGGTGCATGTGTGTGATTGTAGAGATGAATAGAGTGTTGTTTGATTGTGAGGTGGCATATTAGATGTGGTTGGGAGGGTTGTGAGAGTAAGAGTCTATAGAGGTGTGAGGCTGTTAGGTTAGTGAGTAAGGAAGTGGTGACGTGATGGCATTTGTAAGGTGATTGTGCTGTTTTGAGCAAAAGAGTGGGTGTTTTAATGTTGGTGTGTAGATGGGAATAGTAAGAGTGTGTATCTTATGTTATGTTATGTTACATTTATTTATATAGAGTGCACGATCGGTCATGGGCATTTTGGTGCTGAAAGGCAATGGAGGGTCAGCAGCACAGAGGGAGCCGAAAAGAGCAGTGTTTTCAGCGAGCAACGGAAAGTGAGATGGTCAGCAGTAGCTTGAAAAATGAGTGGAAGCTTGTTCCAGGATCTCGCTGCCACTACAGAAAATATGTGACCACCTGTCCAGGAAAGTCTGAACCAAGGAACTGAGAACTAAGTGGACGGGAAGGAACGTATTGGGAAAACATTTCCTGAATATATTCTACTCCCTGCTTATAGAAGGCCCAGTGGACGATGCACAGAGACTTGAACAAAATCTGCTTCTCCATCGGAAGCCAGTGCAACTGTCTGAGCAAAGGGGTCAAATTAGCCCGGGAGGGGGGCAAAGAATAGCTCTAGCTGGGGTATTCTGAAGCAGCTGG
Organism: Ambystoma mexicanum; assembly: GCF_040938575.1. NCBI lineage: Eukaryota > Metazoa > Chordata > Amphibia > Caudata > Ambystomatidae > Ambystoma > Ambystoma mexicanum. The sequence continues at coordinate 27,388,532 of NC_090924.1, forward strand.
AGTCTATTTATTAGGTAAACAGGTGCTATATATGGTAAATATATGGTGTATGGTGGAATATAATGGGCTACAGTGAAAGAAATGTTGGTTTGAAAAGAGTAGTCTGGTCTAATATATAGTGGAACTGTGCTTCTGTAATGACATACATATACATGATATATTAATGTACTTACATTTTTGGATGCAAAGGGTATTCGTTTTTTGGTTGTTGATTTCATTGATGTGCTTCTTTCCTGTAATTTTAAAAGAAAGTTAGTGGGGATATGTGGTAATGGTGAAGAACCTTTAACAAGCAAGGTTCATATTTATAAAGGAAGTAGAAGGGTGGAAAAACAGTTAATACAATTGGTGGACATTTAAAAATGGTTGCTTTTAGGAACATTTTTATGAAAGGTAACACATGCGTATGTGCATGTATACACGCTCTGTAACATTTTGTAAAAGAGAAGAAAAGTTGATGGAAAAGATTTTTAGTACACTTTTAAATGGCAGTTGGTGTGTGGAAGTTTAATATATATAGAGTATATGCATATTTGGAAACATGATGCTTTCTAATATATAGGTGTTTATGTAGTGCTAGATTTTATATATGCATTCTGGGACTTGTAGTCCCACTTTTCCCATTGTGAAAGTTGGAGTACAAGTCACAGAATGTAGAGAGAAAAGTAGGACTGCATAAGCAGCTGAATACTGGCATGGGTTATGTTATGAACTATACATGTACTGTCAATATATTAAACTGGCACACACTGAGTACCAATTACAAATGATTTACACATCTATTGTATCTGCTTTTATTTTCTTTTATGAAAAAGTGACACAGTGCTGCTGTAAATGTAGATATCTATTTTTTTTACTTTCTTAAAAATGCTTCCAAACAATATTTTGAAAAGCACAGCATTTTAGATTTTTATTTGATATGTATGTCACAGTTTTGAATCTTGAAGTTCCGTCAGGTTTTTTCTTTACATTTACATTATGGGACTTGCAGTTTGAGTTTTATAATGGGAGAAGTTGAATTGGAAGTGACAGAATGCAAAGAAAAAAAGAAAGGCTTAATAAGCACCTATATATTGGAATGGAAGATGTTGGAATGTATGCATGTGCTGCCAACATATCAAACTGGTAGACACTAAGTGCCACTCTATTTGATCTGTTTTTCCTTTATTTTATGAAACAGTGACACAGTGCTGCTATACATGCACATATGCAATATATTCACTAACAAAAACATTGTTAAAGGGATGTTAAAAGTTAAGTTGCACTAGTAAAAACCTATGCAATTCAATTGACAAACGGTGTTATAGGGACGTTACGGTTAGAGGTAAAACAGAAAAAAAACTGAAATTCACCAGATTTGGTAAGCTAAGCAACCATAACTTGCGCTACCACTGTGCATTGCAAGGACTAACACCCATGACATTAAAGATGACATCACAAATGTCATTGATGACATGACTGATGACATCACATGTGTGGCTCCCTCGATTTTTTCTGTGATATATGTGCACTGGGTGCTTTTCTTCAATGGGAGTCAGGAACAAAAAATTGAATAGGTACTGTATTTTTTTAGCTTACCCTTCTCAGATGGTCTTACACTACTTTCGTTAGGGTTCACGCACATGATATGATCAATATACATAGGGGAAGAAGTAAGCTTGAAACACAGCAATAATTTCTGCTACTGTTTAGCTAACTGTACTTTCCTTGTATATGCTCATATTTGTTTGCGTTGTTGTCTCTTTTTATGTTTTGTATACATTAGTACCATTATGTAGTAAGTGAGGCATTCATAGCTAATTTTAACATGTTTTATTTTATTTATTTTAGTTGATTTAATCAAATTAATGATTTTTACAAAACATTGTAGAAGAAGAAGAAGAAACTGTATATCAAAACTGTTTATCGAAAAAAAAACAAGCTGCATAACAAAGGAAGAGGAAGAGATTCATGTGAAGGACGATCAGTGTTTTCAAAATGTAACAGAAAAGAACCAAGGAAATCAAGAAGAAAAACGTTTTTGCAGACGTTTTGTCAGCAACAGCGCTCTAGTGGCTAAGTTTGTAGTTTGAGTAGTGGTTTAGATTTCATAAAGATAGAATAATCTTAAGAGTCTGTGTTGTGGCGATTGTCCAAGTGTTCCTTTCTCCGCTCATTAAGCGGCTCCACCACAGTTCCTCTTCCTTAGTATATGATGCCGAAAGGTGTGGTAGCAGGAATTTCTTGAATATTTCCCTCGTTCCTGGACAGTTTAAGAGCAAGTGGTGTATGGTTTCCACCTTTGTGTCATTCATACAGAAGCGGCATGTGTCTGAATTACTCTGTCCTCTGAGTTTTAAGATCGCTTTGGTTTCTAGTAAATTTAGACGTGCTTTCAAGAACAAGTTTCTGGCTGCTTTTCTGGGGAAATTGCTCAGATAGTTTGGAACAGTGTTCAATTTACTTTGATGAGGCGGAAGATGACTGACTGATTTTGCTTTTGCTGCATTGTCCAAGGTTTTAATCCAGTCGAGCTCGCCCATTTTTCTTTTTATTTTTGTCGGATTACAGATGAGGTCTTGGTCTGAGGAGTGAATTTCCAGTAGTTTCGCTTTGCACGCTGTTTCCCAAGATTTTAACACACTACAGCGTGCGGCCAGGGTTTCAGTACGTATGATGGCTAACAGGTGCGGGCAGTCCGGGAGCAGCGTTTTCCTATAAAGTATCATGGATTTTATCTCCGTAATCCCTTCCAGGGAGAGAAGGCCTAGCTCTCTTCTGATGAGTGGGGCAGATGTTGACTTCGGGAGGCCTAGTACCATGCACCAGAAATTGCCCTCTAACTTCAGCCACAAATGCACTGGCGTGTGAGGAAGAACTTCTGCTGCGTAAGTGAGTGACGGAACCACCTTCGCACGGTAACATTTGATCATTGGTAGCAAGGAGAAACATCCAAATTTCTTATCCAGAGCGCGGGCTTGTGCCGCTAGTTTCTTTACTTTGTTCATTAAGCAGCTCTGGAGGGTTGCGTTTATACTGGAACAGTTCAGTGTTACTCCCAAGTATTTGAAGCTCGAGACTTTTTCTATTGCGACCCCCTCCAGGTACCAGGATAGTTTTTCTTGTGGTTGTTTTGTTTTTTCCATGATCATGATCTTAGTTTTGGAAACATAGATGGTTAAGTCATTTGCTTGGGTATAAGCGGCCAAGTTATCCAGCTGGCGTTGGAGGCCAATCGGGGTCATGTCCATTAGAATTAAATTATCCGCATATAGCAGCCTTGTGGTTTTTTGCTTCCCCATCGACGGTGGAAAGGAGCGAATAGGTAGTTCAGAGTCCTTGAAATTGCCTAGATAAGCAATAAAGAGGGCCGGGGCTAATGGGCAGCCCTGTTTCACTCTTCTACCAACTGGAATTTCTGCTGATAACAAGCGGGTTTGATTTAGCCTCACACGCAGCTTGGTGTCTTGATGTAGTGCTTGAATCGGTTGAAGAAATTCTGTAGGGCATTTCCAAAGACTCAGTTTTCCCCACAGTTTCTCTCTATTTACTCGATCAAAAGCTTGCGCCAGATCTATGAATGCCAGGAGCACTGTCGGGCCTCCTCCGAGGACTTTGCTTTTCATGGCGCTGAGGAACATGATGTTTGTCATTGTGCCGTTGTTTTTAGTAAATCCCGTTTGAAACGGGTCAGCGCACTCTGCGTTTCTTGCCCATCGCTGAAAGTGTTGCAGTAGGAGTGAGCCAAAGACCTTGCCAACAGTGTCCAGAAGTGCTATAGGACGGTAATTCTTTGGGTCTTCTTTGCGCCCTTTTTTAAATATGGCACTACAATTGATGTGGTCCATGAAGACGGGATTCGCCTGGCCTTTTCACATTGTTTGAAAATTCCACTAATCAGCGTGGCCCATTCTGTTGGATGTTGTTTGAGGTCAAGGTTAGTGATTCCATCTGGGCCAGGGGCTCTTGAAGTTTTATGTCTTTGGATAACTTTGGTGATCTCTGCTTCGTTTCTCAGGTCTACCCAGGGCTCCTGTTTAGTACTGGTCACTGGAGGACTTGAGGCTGCGGGGGTCTGGAACAGGTTTGAATAGAAGTTCATCCAGTCTGTTTCACAGATCGGGTTTTTTGTTGATTCCTCTAAGGGAGCAGATGTTGATCTGTGGAGGGACCAGAACTCTCGTGGATGACGACCGTAGACCAACTTCAGCATGGCTTCCGCGTCTTGTTGGTATAGGTGAATCCGATGTTGTCTGATCCAAGATTTGTAGATTCGCTGGACCTGATTGAAGCTTGCTTGGTTTTCTGCCAAGAGAAAAACGCGCAGTTTTCTTCTCGCTTTCCTCACTAGGCACCTTTTCACAACCAATTCTTTGCTGTACTCATGTGAAGGGGGTTTGTTTCTCCGTCTGGATCCATTGGATTGAGAACTGAATGGTACCAGGAGAGGTTGATAGTCTGGTAGTTGCGGGTTGTTCTGTTGACCAGGCTCACTTCCTTTTCTTAAGTAATGGTACTTTATCTTCAGAATGGAAGCTGTCAATAGTTTTAGGTGATTTTGTTGGTTATTTGGCTCCACTTGCGAAGGCATGTATGAATTGTGAGTCGGACTAGTCTTCCATTTCAGGACCAGGAAGTTGTGATCGCTCGTGGTGGACTTCAGTACTTCAAACAAGATGGTTAAAGGTGCCAGATATCTGCTGATGAAAATGTGATCAATGTCCGCATGAGAGTTGCATCTTTCCCAGGTTGGTGGCCTCCTTTCTCTAGAGAATAGGTCGTCAGCACAGAGCAAGTCTCTGGACGACATCAGGGACAGCCACGTTGCTCCACGTTTGCTTCTGGGTGATGAAGAAGGAGGAGGGATACCAGTCATTTCTTGTGGGACCAAGTGGCATTTAGGTCACCGCAAATGATAAACAGGGCCTCTGGACAATTCACAAGAGCTTCATCAATAGTCTCTCTAGTCAAAGCAAGGAAGGACAAATCACTCATGGCTACAGGGTTCCAGTAAACGTTGATGATAATTAAGGGCTGCGGTTTGAACTTGCCCTTTTCCTCCTCAAAACTCTCCCAGCGTACTTCCATGTCAAGCAGGTACGTAGTAGATCTCAGAGTTTTCTTGAGCTGTAGTCCACAGCCACAGCGAATGGTCGTTATGAGGCCGGATGAGGGGTGGCCAAAAATCCCTTTAGTTGCTGGAGCACATGCCATGTCGTATCCGTCCATGGAGGGACGTTCAATCATCCAGGACTCTTGTAAGCAGATTATATCGAAGCACCCAAGATTTAGGTCCCCTTTCTTGGTCAGGTGTAAGAATCCACGGGTGTTCCAGGACCCCAAAGACAGCTCTGCTTTTCCAGGGGTTTGTCTGATGGAAAGGGGTATGCAGAGGTGCTTGGCGAGTTGCTGTTTGTTCTTACTGAGCATGAGGGCCTTCGGTAGCCAGGCCCATAGTTGCGATAGTGGGACTTGTTTGAGAGTTTGTTGAGAGCCTAGATTCTTTGAATCGAGGGATTGGTTTACAGTCCATTGAATTTTTGCCATAAGACCGCCAGGGCATCTGCCTATTCCTAGGGGATCTCTATAGTGGCATCTTTCGTGGGTTGAGTCTCTGCTTCACAGTGAGAACCCGGGGACAAACCCCATGTATAGAAATCCTGTGAAGGTGGTTCGTTGAATTGAACTATCTGTTCAGGGCCCCTCAAATCCGATGTTTCCCCAGACAATTTTGGTTTACTGCTGATGTTTGTTGCGTGGGAAGATTTCTTAGACCCAGCCGTCTCGGATGATTTTCGTGGTGAGGCCAGTAGTGCACTCTCTTCGAGTTCGAACAGGTCAAATCCCAGCTTAGTAAGTGTTCTGCTGCCTCAGAGATCCTAACTTTTGCCCAGTTTGTATGCACATGCAGGTAGGCACAGGCGATGTTACCTTTGTGAAACGGTTCGACCCGGGCTAGGTCTTTTGTTTCAACTCTATGGAGCGTTGGCACACATGTGAAAAGTTGTAGTAGGAAACCTCGGTTCAGTATCACGTATTTTTTGTTATCTGGCAGTTGTTCGATCTTAAAGTTGCGTTCTGTTTTAAGGCCAAGAGCCGAACTCCTAGGAACTTGCTTTGGAATAGGTTTAGGGCTGTTCCTCTTTTTCTCTCCCTTGTTAATGGTTTCAGAGAGTTTTTCGCATTTCTGGTAGCCATTTGGACCATGTTGCATGCACCCATCTAGTCGTTGGAATAGTTCTCTGTCCGGGCGGGGAGGCGATTTTTTCAGTCCTTCATCTTGGGGGGGAGTACTGTAAGCTGGACTGATCATTTTCAGCTCCTTTGTGCGGGTTTCGATGTGGTTCCTGACTCTGAAACTTCGGAGGTCCCAGCCCCCAACTGGACTTCTTTATAAGCTTCTTACAGCGATTTTCTAAGGTTTCGAAGGGAGAGGTCTCCTCTTCCGTATAGTGGGGATTACTGGTTTCCTCCTGATCGTCAGTTAGCGTATAAACGCTAAGTTTTAGTAGGTCCTCATCCACTTGTAAAATGTTCTCCTTAGTTACTGGTAGGCTGCCCACGGCGGTGTCGCCACTCTTCTGTTTTGGGTATTTCTGCTCGAAGAGGGTTCTCAGAGATTCCGCGTACAAGGGTTTCTCAGTCCATATGCGGGGCCCCCCTTTCTCTTTGGAGGGCACCTCTTTACTAATTTTCGCTTTGGGGGAGAAAAAATTGTTTGTTTTCAGATTTTGATGGGTAGCGAGACATTTCATTGCAGGTACATTTACCTTTACATTTGAGTCGTGAGTCGGCTCACAGTAAGGTAAGATGGAGATGATTTCGTTAAAGATTGCTCCATTTGCATTTGCGGTTGCCGGCTTGGCTTTCATCTTCGTGGGGCCCCTAGATGGGGGATCTGGGCCAGGGTCTTCCGTATGCTCCTCGGGGTGGGGGGTCGACCACAGCTCTAGGGTCTGAGGGCTCGAGTCAAGAAGTGAGACTCGCGTGGATGGTGCAGCATTTTGGGGTTTCACAGACTCCTCGTCCATTTGGCATTTTTCCATTTTGTTGTTAAGTGCATTTATGTAACCTTCCAAGAAGATCAGGCGACTGTTCATCATTGCTCTGATGGAGGTATGATCTTTCAGCGAGTCATTTATCGACTCATACAGTTTGCAAAATGGAGCCATAGCCAGAGTTACCGTGGACATGATTAACCTTAGGTCTGTCTTCTTTGGCGAGGAGTCTTTCAATGGATTTCCTGTTATCTCACTAGAGCGTCGGGTTCTCGTTGGACTGAATGCAGTTTGGGAGCTAAAGTTCTGGGTCCCAGCTGAAGCTCTGCTAGTCGCAGGGCTCGCTGAAGCAACAAGGACCGGTCCCACACCTCGCCTTGAGAGTTCTCTAGTAGCCGTAGCTTGAGCTGTCGAGGATGTTGGGGGTCCTCGGTTCTCGCCCAGGGTTCTCCCACAGACGCTCCTGGGTGAGGGGTAGTTTGTGTAAGGTCAATAGTTTCCAGTTCTTCTGCGTAAGCCTCTCGTACAAGTGAGGGCGAGCCAGGCGAATGATACTCGATGGCACTTAGTTCGTCAATGGCTTTCACCGTAGGTCGTTGAGACCCCCAGTTCCGCAGTAAAGGCTTAGATGTGGGCAGTGTAGCCATGGGGTGAGAGACAAAGCAGCAAACTCCCCTGAATGAAGTCCCAAAATTGAAGAGGCCTTTGGGGCCACCTCGAGGCCCTTTGAAAACGGGGGGTTTGTGACCTCCTCCGTGTCATTTGAAGTGGTGGTGGACTGAGTAGGTGGGGGGGCACCAGGGACCATTCTAGTAAATGAGAAACGTGCTGGTTCTAACGAAAATACTGGTCCCGCGCCGGTAGCCCCTCCGAGGCTCTTAACTGTAGGAGTTTGGTCCGAGACCACTTTCAGGATCTCAGGGTCGGAGAGTTCTTCCGAGACTGTTGATTTCTTTTTTAAGAAGTTTGCGAAGAACCTGTTGTTTCCAGACAGCTGAGTCGTGTCCTCCTTCTGGGATGGTTTCTGGAGCCTGTCAAGCGCATTTGGGAGTCTTTGGCGTTTAGTCGGCTGAGCTTTAAGCCCCGACTTTTGTTGTTGGTGGGCGCATCGTTTCCTACGCGCCGGCACTCCCTTCTTCTTTTGGTGAAGGGAGTTTGCAGAAGCGTGTGAGGGTTTGGTATAGATGTCCTTTGAAGTGGCTCCTGTGGGGGTTTCAGGCGAGGCAGGTTCAGGTTGTTCAGCCTCGACTGGTGCTATATGCGGCTCACCCTCGACCGAGTCAGACAGGGGTAGAACCCCCACCGTCTGAGCCTCCCAGGACTCGGGAAGAGAGTGGTGTAGAATAGGAACCGTTATACAGTGGTTCGGACTTGCAGCACAGTTCTGGAGTTTTGGAGTTTTGGAGTTCACCTCCCCACCTCGGTCTTTAAGCCCCTCCGCAACGGGGGGAGTGGTGGTTGGTTGGGGGGTAAGGATGCGGGCTCCCAAGCTGCACGCCCGGCAGGCAAACGATCAGGCAGTTTAATCAAGTCAGGGTCCCCTCTCCCCCCCTCCCCGGCCTCCTGCCCCTCCTCACCTTTAGCGGGCGGCGTTTCCTCTCCTCCGAGGGGCGACACTGCGTTCGCTTCACATGGCATGGGGCGGCAAGCGGAAGGGAGGAGCTCAGCCGTAGTAGATTGAAGAATGGTTGGGTGAGTCTCCGGCGGGCTCCGGGTTCCGATCCAAATGCACATCCAGGTTCAATGGTTGCCAGCCTCACCTCAGGGGGATCCACCTCTTGATCCAACAGAAACGATGATAGCCCCGAAAGGGCCATACTTGTTTTTGCACTCCGTAGTCGGGGCCCCTTCGTCACAAGCTGAGTAGGGGCGGGAGCAGGGTGGGTTGAATCAGATGGTAGAATCTTTTTGGCGGAGGCAAAAGTGGAAAAAGCGCAGGCTTTTCTGGTAGCATGTTTTGCTGCCCTAGCTGCCATAGACTGCAGAGACTGCCACTCTGCAGCCACTCCGCGGCCGCTCCGTGGGAAAGAGGGTTTTTAAGCAAATGTCCCACCCTCACTGCTGAAGACACTGCAAAAAGACTCCAAAGCACACAGTGATCGGGAAACTCGTAGTAAGTTCTGCAGAGACAGCCACTCTGCAGCCGCTCCGCCTGTTGCCCAGTATACAAAACTTTGAAACAAAAGCATTCATCATTTCACTATCCAACATGGGAAGATTTTAAATAGTGCACCTGTATGATGCATGCTGCAGACAGTGGCTACATTTCTACATGAGTTGGGTCATGTACTGGAAAGGACGCTGTAATGCAATGGTATTTATAGAAATTCATTGGTTGATGAATTGTTTGTCTCATAATAGTTCTTCTAATGATCTCTGATAGTTTTCTGCCAACATTACAATGACAATCCCTTGTGGAGGCTTTTCATGAAAACTAAGTACACATGTGATGTCATCAGGCATGTCATCAATGACATTTGTGATGTCTTCTTTGATGTCATGTGTGTTAGTCCTTGCAGTGCACAGTGCTAGCGTGAGTTATGGTTGCTTAGCTTACCATAACTGGCGAATTTCTGGGGCTATTCAGTTTTACCTCTAACCATAGCGTCCCTGTAACAATGTTTGTCAATTGAATTGTATAGGTTTTTACTAGTGCAACTTAACCATAAAGTTCCTTTAACAATGTTTTTGTTGGTGAATTTCATAGGTTTTTAGTAAGGCACTGTAACCAGAACGTTGGTTTAGCATAGGGTTTTCTCTGAAGATGATAGCTGTTTGGTACTGCAACGCAATCATAACGTCCCGTTGACAATGGTATGTTACTGATCCCTTGGCTGCTCTCATGATAAATGTGTGGAAAGTCTAAATTGTCTGGTGTATGTATCCATTTGTGCTACCCCTTCCTTTTCGAATGGTGTTGGTGTATCTTAGCAATTATAGATGTACATGGTAAATGTTGGTGAGTGTTTGAGTAGTTTCCTTTTTGTGTTAACAATGCAGAGGGTTTTGAACTTAATCCTTGCAGCCACTGGGAGCCAGTGCAGAGATTTCAGTCCTGGAGAGATATGATCCCTGGACTTGAGGCCAAGGACAAGTCTTGCAGTCCTGTTCTGGATAAATTGCAGAGGGCGGAGAGTAGAGGCAGGCAGATTTAGACAGAGGCTGTTACAGTAGTCCAGCACGGAGAGGACCAGGGCTCTGGAGACAGTGAGCTTCTGGGGGAAGGAGAGGAAATGAAGAATACCTCCAAGGAGGTGCAGCTGGTAGTGTGATTTCTTGGAGACATCAGAGATGTGAGGAGAGAAGGAGAGTGCACAGTCGAAGATGACGCCAAGGTTTTTAGCCTTGCAGGTGGGAGTGGGAGGAGGGCCAAGAGAGGCCGGCCAGAAATCTGCAGGGAAGGAGGGAGTGGGTGTGCCGATGAGTAGAATCTCAGTCTTATTGGCATTAAGACATGGTCGTTGGCGGCACACCATTCCTGAATTGCAGACAGACAGTCAGAGATGAGGGAAGGCAAGGAAGAGGCTGAGGGTAGCCAGAAAATGAGCTGGGTATCATCCGCATAGCACTGAAAGTTGGGACAGAGAGTGGCGATGTGGTGGGCAAGGTTGAACAGCCAGGGAGAGAGGTTAGATCCCCAGGGGACACCACAGGTAAAGAAAAAGATGTCGGAGAGGAAGGACCCAAGTTGGACCTGGGAGGGTCGGTCGGAGAGGAAAGAAGTTAGCCATGCCAGAGCCTGACCAGTGATACCCAGGTTATCATGGAGACGGTTGAGCAGGATGGCATGGTTGACTGTGTCAAAGGCAGAAGAGAGATCAAGCAAGATAAGAACGCAAGGGGTGTTAAAGTCGAGGTTTGTGAGCAGGTCTTCACGGATGTTCAGGAGAGCAGTTTCCCTGCTTCTGGCAACTCTAAAGCCAGACTGATGGTCATGAAGACAACCAGCAGATTCAGTGTGGAGATTGTACTGGGAGATGGCCAGTTTCTCCATTAGCTTTCCCTGGAAGGGAGTGAAGGAGATTGGGCGATAGTTAGCCAGCCAGGAGGGGTCGGCAGAGGGTTTCTTAAGAAAAGGGTGCACAAGGGAGTGCTTCAGGGGGGATGGGAAGACTCCAGTGGCAAAGGAGTGATTGCAGAAATCTGCCAGGGCAGGCACCAGGGAGTCAATATGATCCTTGATAGTTTTGGAGGAACAGGGGTGAACCTGTTTCGACAAGACTTTCATAGCTCAGACTTGTCTAGAAACCTCGTCTGGAGAGAAAAGGGGAAAGGCAGAGAAGGAGGTAGGAGGGTGGCAGCAGAAGGGCCAGAGGAAGAGCAGGGAATAGCGGGAGGGGGGTGAGAGAGGTAGAGTGATGACAGGATGTCCTGAGTTTTTGAAATGAAGTGAGAAGCCAGTGCCGTGCAGAGGGCCTGGGAGGGGACAGGAGAGGTAGAGACTGCAGCAGGATTGGCCAGTTTATTGCAGATTTTAAAGAGTTCAGTTGAATTGTTAGATGCCGCAGAGACGTGGGCTTGGATATGGGCTCTCTTCTTGGTGAGGACGGAGAGCCGGTATTGCCTTTGTAGCAGGCGGCATGCCAGTTTGTCAGAGGATGAACCTGAAGCATGTTATTTCCTCTCGGCAACCCTACACTTGCGTTTAAGGGTGACGAGGTCTGAGTCATACCAGGAGTTACACTTAGCTTTGGGCTTCAGGCAGATTCTCATGCTAGAGGCAAGGATATCGAGAGTATCAGATATAGAAGCGTAGAGCATGGAGATGGCTGTATCAGGGTGGGAGTCAGCCAGGAAGGGAGGAGGGGGTGAGAAGGTGGTGGCGGAAGCCTCAACTGACACACGCTTGATGGGTCAGGTGACCGAGAAGGTGGGTGGCAGTGAAGGAGGTGGCTTGGCCTGCGGGGTAGAGAGGGTGAGGTGGGAGGATAGGAGAAAGTGGTCACTCCAAGAGAGAGGAGTGGAGAGAGGGACAGAGAGGGAAAGGTCTGAAGAGATCGGAACATCGAGAGTGTGCCCTGCAGAATGAGTCGGGCCAGAGGGGAGAATGGTGAGTGAGAGAGAGTCATAGAGGTCACAAAAGAGTTCAGAGGGGGGACAGGAGGCATCCAGGTGGATGTTGAAGTCTCCAAGAAGGAGGAGTTGAGTGGTTGAGGCCAGGAGTGAGGAGGAGAGGTCAGCCCACTCAGAGAGGAAGGAAGAAACCTGACCAGGTGGCCAATAGATGGTAGCCACAGTGAGGTAGTGGCTAGGCAAAAGAGAGAGCCTGCAGATGAGGCATTCAAAAGAGGACTAGGCCTGCGTAGGGATGACAGAGGCAGGAATCCACTCAGGGAAGATAAGGGCTACACCACCCCCAGAGCGATTGGGCCTGGGTGCAGAGAGGATCTTGTAGCCATCAGGTAGGAGCGTGTCAAAGCTGGTGACAGAGCTGGCCGTAAATCATGTCTCAGTGAGATCGAGGACATCGAGGTTAAGTTCTTCAAGAAGGCGGCAGATATCAGAGGAGTGTTTGACAGCGGAGCAAGGGTTAAAAGTGGCAATGTGGAGAAGGTTGCCCACCTTGAAGGACTTCCGAGGAGGGGCACAAATCAGAGGTACGTCCTGTGGAAGTGTTGAAAGCGCCCGCATGGCGGCAGAGTGGGAGGGGGAAGGTAAGGTAGCCAAGGAAAGGGAGGAGGGGACAACAGGAGAGGAAAGGAAGTTGATGAGGTGCAGAAAGTGTCTATCAAAGAGATGAAGGTTGGCCTGAGGGCCTTGGACCAAGACGGTCCCATTAGAGTAGACATTAAGGATGACCTTAGAGGATAGGAAGGAGGCCAGGAAGGGGCATCCCAACGGGTACTACCATTAATGGAAGAAAAGGAGAAAGAGAGAGAACAGAGACCATATGGGGGGTCAATAGATCTGGTGAAGGAATGACAAACAGGATGTTGGTGCAAGTTTCCTTGGAGGAAGCACTGATGTAGGTGTCGGCGATAGGGAGGCCTGGGTTGGAGACCAGGATGTCCTTTTTAAACTTTTTCCTACCAGACTTAGTGAGGAGAGCAGGATAGTCAATAGAAAAGCAGTTTGAAAAAATAGGGGAGACAGAGAGCACCATAGAGTAGTTTGGGGTGGAGGGGGGTCAGGGGGTAGACAGACAAGACAGCGAGAGGCAAGTGCGCAGGAGAGTAGTACAAGACGATGGCACTAAGGAGGTGCCGTAGAAAGGCACAGGACATTCAAGACAGGAAAGACGACAAACCTAAATTTGAGAATTCTAGAGAGGGAAAAAATGTCTAGGTTTCAATAGTGCAGATACAGTGGTGGTAGCAATACAAATAGTTAGGTTAAGCGCCACCTAAATTTGAGAATCCTAGAGAGGGAAAAAAGGCCTAGGTTTCAACAGTGCAGATACAGTGGTGGTAGCAATACAATAGTTAAGTGCTACCTACATTTTAGAATCCTAGAGAGGGAAAAAAAGCCTAGGTTTCAACAGTGCAGATACAGTGGTGGTAGCAATACAAATAGTTAAGTTAAGCGCCACCTAAATTTGAGAATCCTAGAGAGGGAAAAAAGGCCTAGGTTTCAACAGTGCAGATACAGTGGTGGTAGCAATACAATAGTTAAGCGCCACCTAAATTTGAGAATCCTAGAGAGGGAAAAAAGGCCTAGGTTCAAACAATGTGGTACTAAGTCAAGCGGATCTGTCCATGAAGAACATCAGAGGTTAACAGCTAGTGGGCGAAAGGAGGGGTGAGCAGGAGGACGAAGGGAGAGGGCTGGTGCCTGGCGTCCCCTGCGGACACCTGCAGACACGACAGGAGCCGCAGCAGTTGGAGCCGCCCTTTGCCTAAGGGGCCCTTAGCCGAGGGGGCTGCCGTGCAGTGGGGCTGCCCAGGAGGGTCAGTTAAACCAGGAAGGTACCCAATAGGAAGGGGCGAGGGGGTGGTGTGGGCCGGCAGGGAGGCGGGAGGGAGGGAGGATCAGGAAGTGGCTGCAGGGGGAGGGTGGAGGGGGGAGAAACAAGCGCTCGGAGCGCGGGCACAAAATAAATCAAAAATACACAATTCCCCCAAGAAATACTCACTGGAGGTGCACGGGGGCCATGCAGGGGTTCACCTGCAGGCTGGACACTGCAAAAAAGGTGACTGCTCACACCCTCTCAGCTCCACAATTAGCGAGCGGGGAGAGCAGCCATCGGGTAGTCCTGGAGAGACTACTGTCGGCAACCAATCAGAGGGGGGGTGGGCGGGCAGGGAGGCGGGACGGGGGAGGATCAGGAAGTGGCTGCAGGGGGAGGGGGGAGGGGGGAGAAACAAGCACTCAGAGCGCAGGCACAAAAGAAATCAGAAATACACAATTCCCCCAGGAAACACTCACTGGAGGCCCACGGGGGCCATGGAGGGGTTCACCTACAGGCTGGACACTGCAAAAAAGGCGACTGCTCACACCTGCTCCGCTCCACAAGAAGCGAGTGGGGAGAGCAGCCGTTGGCTAGTCCTGTAGAGACTACCTTCAACAAACAATCAGAGGGGGGGTGGCCTTAAGGGAGGCGGGAGGGAGGGAGGATCAGGAAGTGGCTGCAGGGGGAGGGGGAAGAAACAAGCGCTCGGCAACCGTCTCTCGGCAAATACCCTATGGTATCCATGCAGGTGCTGTCCCTTCTGTACCGGGCCTTTCCTGCCATTCCTTCTGTGACATGTGTCAGAAGACCATAATAAATGGAAACTAACTGTTAAATGAAAAAAGGAAAATAAACAAAGCACCTTTCTGAGATGATCAATGTAATTGCCAATGAACGGATGCAGGGCGGGAAGCGTGGCACTGTGCAAATCAGTGTAGTTGAATCACTTATGAAGGGGATTTCTGTAGAAAGAGGTTTCTTTACATGTTGCACAGCATTTTGAAGAGTGTCAGTGCGCAACACTTACTACGAAAAATGTTGCGCTAAATTTAAGAAGGTCACCAATGCAATTTGAATGGGGTGTGCAGAAATCATGATGGCAGGCACAGTAAGATGAACGTGTTAGCTGGGTAAATCTGTTTGAGCTCCGAATCGTCATATTCCCATGTGTGAAGTATGTCATTGGCACATGTCGTACAAAGGCACAAATACAGTTCTTCGCAATGTACCGCGTTTTCTCCATTTGCGGACCAAATAAAAAATTATGCAGCCACATCGGTGTCTGCATAATGAGATAGAAAGTTATGCAAAAGATTGGAAACAAACGCATGACCTATGCAAGTGCCTCCTTCATTGCAAACGGCACTGAAACATGCTGTGCAATTTTCCCTCCACAATGGCCAACAATAATATCGGCATGATTGCGTGTGAGTGGAAAGAGGGGGCATTTTGACCCCCCCTATTCCTACACTTCGTGGGTAGGCCCAGCAATGGCTGCTTTGGGTTCAGGGCCCCGGCCCCAGAGCACTTGTGCGGGAAGACCTTTAGGAACTGTGACCCCCTTGCAAACACCCCTTTTAACAGTATAAGCCCAGAGGTTAATAAGACTCAATTTTGTAAGTCACCGACTCCATTTTGAAATGCTAAAACAGCCGTTAAATGTTCACACAAGCCTACATCTCTCCCCGTCAGGCGAGTTTCTCCCTCCACCTTCTCCTCTGTGCCGTTTCCACAACTGCTCGGTTCCCATCAGAAGGCTGGCTGCGAGAATGCAACAAAACCTACACTGTGGGCCTCATTATGACCCAGGCGCTCGACCATGGTGCTAATAGCACCATGGTCAATGCCGGATTCCGCCATGGTGAATGGCGGAATTACCGCCCCATTCCAAGGTTGGTGGGGCGGTAATTCCCCATTCACCATGGGCCCTTCCCCATTCCCATTTTTGCCCCATAGGGCTCAATAGGAATGGGGAATGGGGAAGGCGCAAATTGCGGCACCGTACTTAGCATCAAGGTCCCTTTGCGGCACCCTACTTTAACGGCTGGTAAAAACAGCCGTTAAGGTCGGGTCCCGCAAAGGGACCTCATAATCAGGCGGTAAGTGTAGCCTTTTACGGCGCCGTTAAACACTTACCATCAGGGTCGTAATGAGGCCCTGTATTTTCTGCCTTCCGTCTCACTTCACTGACCCAGATACAGGTCAGAGCAGAGGCCAGAGCAAAAGCTATCTATCTCTATTAACCTGGCCCACACCCCACAGACCCTGGCCATAAAAACATAATCCCCGTCCCCCTAGGGCAGAGTCAACAGTTAAAAAGACCCTTGATCCTGTGTGCCTACTTGTGTTTTAATATGGACAGAGTCAGCACACCTTTTTTCTATGCAAGATCATATAAACTTAATGGTGGGCGTATGGGCCTATGAGTGAACAATATAAATACATACACATGTGTAACTAGAACTCCCTATGTTAACACGCCACGATGGAAGCATGATGCATGTTAACCTATGATACAGAAATGCTCATAATATTAGTTTGTAACAGCACAACACATAACCAAATGTAAAACTGTACACACCGGCACCACGCTACCTCACTTTTTGTAAGTTCAAATGTAAGAACATGTGTAGTATTGTATAAGCTTAACACAGAAGTTAATCGCTCCTAGAAAGCCACACTCCCATGTTAAAGACGCTCCTGCAGATCCCGGGCTGTAACCTGCATTTTTATCAACAAATGAACCTCGAGTCAAAGATATGTTTATTTCTTGATTATTTCTTGATAAATTCTTTGTTTCCCTTTTGTTAAGATGAGAGTGCCTGGTTAAATGAAAAATATAGCATGTCCCAAACCAGTGTGATTTAAGTGTAATATAGCCATCCACATGTAAAAAGCCTGTATGTAAAATTGTGTTCTAAAAGGCCCTGATCTATTGTACAACAAGGAACCAGACAGCAAAGGAGCCTCAATTCTCTCCAGTCTATAATGGTGTCAAAATAGATTAACAAGAGAGTTAGTGATGTTTGGACATTTGATCACTGAATCCCCCACAGTGAAATATATGCCTGTAATGATATGTACTTTTTGTGACCTAGTCATTTCAGCTATCTATTCTGAATCCTCTTTGCTGTTACCAAATGGACATCTCCGAGCATACAATGCCCCCATGAGCTCTACCCCCTAGTCAGTATATCCAGGAGCGTTTGAACAAGGGGATCACTGCATTTGATGGGAGACGCTTAATTCATGGCTAGTAATAAATAACCTGCCTCTGAACCATGTTTTCACAAGTGTTAAGATACAGGCCTTAAGTTTCCACCAGACAAACAGATCAGAGTACTGAATGAATGAGAATGTGTGGCCACAAGGGCACATGTTACATGGCTAGAATGTCCGAGGATACATAAGAATCAACATGGCATACCAATATGATGAGCCCAGCTGACCGATTGACCCAGGACACTACGTCATCTCATCACGTACCCTCAAACCAACCAGATGTCTCTGACCTTATAGCACCTATAGCACCTATAGGTGTCTACTCTTAGTGTCCAATCTCAATTTTTCTTGTGACCCCTAGGCCTTCCCACAGCTGATGACGTTTTTCTTGTATATAACTAAATTGTAACATGTTTTCTGCAGAGCACTCTCGGCATGAGCATAGTAGATTCTGCTTGCCCTAATTTTAGATAAAAGTCTTTGATATCACTCTCACTTGGTCTTGGTCTCAATCCCTCCTGGGATGTACTTTTATTGACTCCATTGGATGATTTACCTGCATTTTTGGGGGCCTCACACTTACATTGGTGACCCCGACGCGATAGCGTTCTTTCTCGTCCTTCTGGCTTCTGTCCTTTGACCCAGAGCGTGCTCCCTCAAGAGCTACCCGCCTATGGCAAATGGTACAGCTAGACATGCGCACGCAGTAGGGTGAAAGGGTACGGATCCCCCTTTACAAAACCCATCGTACCACTCGCCGGAGCCGGGTGTGGTCTTTGAGCGAGGAGTGGCGTACTGACTGATCGGGTCCAGAGGGTCTCGGATCAAGACGGACACGTGAGTATCAAGTGCGGGTGATATTGAAAGCACGGGTGGGAGTCAGGTTAGCAGGTCTTAAGGTAATCAGCATCATTTGGGTGAAAAAAAGGTGTCGAGATTTGTAGTATAAGGGGAAAAAAGGGCTTGAGAACCTGGAGGGTCTTTCTTCTCTACATTCCGTTCTATTTCTATTCTATCACATGAGGCCATTAGGACAGTGACAAAGCACATGGTGAAAAGCTAACAGGGAACCTATCTCCGGTGGGGGGTGGAAGATGGCGCTGCGTAGTGCTATCTCGACTAGTACAGGAAATATGAGTATGGGAATTGAGGTAAAAGAAAATAATGTAGGGGTCTGAAAGGAAGACCCGGAAAAGTGTTTAGAAACACTTTTTTTCAACTTCATTTTATCTATCTCATTTCTCTCCCCCTTGGATGTACCGGAGCAAGGTGACGGGATTTAATAGATCCGGGGGAGGGGTAGCTAGGCAAAAGTGGAAAGGGGTATTAAAGACAGCGAAATACAATTTATGTTGTTTATGTTTTTTGTTTTTCATGTGAATTGTTAAACGTCCGTTTTTGTGTGGGAAGGAGAGTATTTCTTGTGTGTGAACATTAATGAATTAATTTGACGTTGTATAGAAAGAGCTGCTTGTATGTTAATGCAGTTTTAAGATACTGAAAAGTAAGCGAACAGTTTATTTTGTTTGAGAAAGATTGCATAGTGCATTGAATTGGTCATATGTGAAGTGCACAAATATAAGTTAGAATTGTCAGTTAAGGTATACTGATAGTAAAGTACAATGGGTGCAGGGACGCCCTTTGCCCATATTTGTAAAACTCTACCAGGGTATGCAGAAAGATTAACAAATACCATGACCAATGAGTCATGGAGTTGAAGGGAGAAGGATTGCCCCAAGTATGGCCGGAGGGAGGGTCCTTTGATAAGGTGGTATTGGACATGGTTGCCACCTGCCTGTCCATAAAATATAAGGGGAAGCAGTTGCAAAATAGGAGAAAGATATTAGACTTGTGGCGTCTATTTGAGGAAGTGCCCCCGGAGAAAGGCAGCAAACACAATGCGTCTCCCCTGGCAGCAACTTGCAGTAAAGGGCCACCCACACAGGATGAGAAGACAATAGAGGTCACACGTGTCTATCCTTTATTATCAAATCCAGTACCTGCGGAAGGATATAGCGACCCTGTATATGTAGCACAACCCACAGCACCACCTATATTTAAGCCAGCTGCCACGGCACCACCCCCGTATGAGAGCCAAGGCGTAACAAGGCAACAAGATACACCTACAATCGACATTGGAAAGCTTGCACAGGATTTATTCTCACGACTAACAATGGCTCGAAATGAGCTGTCCCGCCTAAGGGCCATGGGAGATGGAGGGGGGTTACCCACACCCCGGGTGGAACGTGATGAGACACCTCAGACAAGTGTAGAGAAGGGGGAAGATGGATGGAAGAAGGGAGAGATCCTATTCAGAATAAATGACACCCCACGTGAATCATAGAAATAAACACATCTGACAGTGAACGGGAGTCAGAGGAAGGAGGGGTAGCGTCAGACAGAGAGGAAGAATATTGGAGTGACTTAGAGGAGCAGGAAGAAGGGGGAAGAAGGCTAGGAATCGCCACTGGTGGGGCCTCGTTTGGAGAGGGGTTGTCTCCCATGGAAGAATGGAGAGGAGTCTAAGAAACAGAACAGGGCGCATGGCTGTGGTTGGGAAGAAAGGGAAGAAGGTGAGTACTAAAAAGTGGGGATAGAATTTGCAGCTGCCACTTATACATAGGGGGCGGTGAGGCCAAATTACATACCGTGGGATCAAATGGACAAGGCTAACTTGCACAAACAGCCCTTGGTGGTGGGGGATGTTAATAGCCTGCTGGTATCTGCAGTGGGAGACCAAGCCAACAGGGTTTGGGCGAAGGCGGGGTTCCCAGGAATAACGTTAGATTGTGACCGCCACAATGGGGCCTCATTCAACACAGTGCGAGCGCGCGTGTGGGATGCATTGAGGGAAACATTCCCAGGCACTCCAGATTTACAGTCAGTGATGTAATGTACAATGAATGGTGAGGTAGATGCAATGTCCTTCATTCTCCGGGTGCAAGACATGTGGAGAGCGGAAACGGGTACAGCCTGGGACCAATCAATGTCCCTGTTCTACTTCATTATAAAAAGGGGGCTCCCAAAGGAAGTGCAGAAGGCCCTTGATAAAATAGCTTGGATAGAAGCCTAGGGGTAGCCTGAAATTCAAAGCATCATAGTACATCACTGCAAGAGGATCAAAGATAAGGAAAAGGAGATAGCTCAGCGGCAGTTGGCAGACGAAGCTAAGTTAGTGCAAAGTAAATTGCTGAAAGTCAGTGCAGCGTCAGCTACCAGCATGGCAGGAAGAGAGAGGGAAGAAGCAGATGGACAGATTGGAATACAAATGCAGATAGTGGCAAACTGGACAGGTAACGGCCAGGGACCAATGGTCGGTGGAAAATCAATATGAAGGACCACAGTGGCCATCGAGAGGGGGCGGGGCAATAGAGGAGGATCCAGGGGATCAAGGGGAGGGGGTGCAGGGTATGGAGGGCCCAGAGGGGGAATGCATGGGCAATGCTGGAATTGTTGGAGGTGAGGTCATTTTATGAGAGAATGTCTAAGTAGGCCTAACCATTCATATCCAAATGAACACCAGATCGGATACCCCCACCCAGGAAGCCCCTACAGGCTACCAATGGGCAGAAATAGACGTGACAGCCAGCCCGACCCAAGATACATAAAGGAGCGCCCAATGCCCCCACAAAACGCATCTTCACACCCCCAGTGTCATGACAGTACTGCCCCCATGCGCAATAATACTTATGCCACCACGGCGAATGGGGCACCAATGACACCGTGCAGGGGGACAACAATGGTCCCAGGGAATGTTTTTGATGTTGATGAACTCCCGTGGCTTTCAGCATAGGACAGCCAACAGAGAACACTTGCTTGTCCAATACTGTTCACAACCCTTAACGCAGCAGAAGAACCACTGGTGGGGGCGGCGATAGGAAACAATTTATTTTTATGGTAGATTCGGGAGCGGGAAAATCATGCCTCAAAGAAGGCAGGTTCCCGCTTTCTAATTGGACTTTGGAAACGCAGAGGCTCTCTGGGGCGGTGGTCGAGGTTCCATATACTGAAGAGCTAGATATAACGGTGGGAGGGAAAACTGTACGTGCACCCCTGCTGTACTATGAGGAGTCACACATCAACTTGCTGGGAAGGGATCTTCTTAGCAAGCTCAACATACCAATCTCTTTCACTGACAAAGATATAGTGTTCTTCACACCAGGCATATGTGCAATCTGTGCCATGTTAGTGATAGACACCTAAGCAGGTTTTCCACAAACACGCGGCATACCTGTAAATCCAGACATGTTTATACAAGGTTTGAGGATACTAGCGAGAGTAGTGCCAGAATTGAAAAATGAAAAATGGAGGGTGCCCTCAGAATTCATTTTCCGTCCAATTTCAGACCCAGATACAAGTGTCATCCCAACGAATAACAGTAATAGCAATGGATATGCAGGAATGCCAGTGGAGAACAGTGCTATGCATTGACACTAATAAAGCCCTGCGAGAAGTGATAGATGAGGATCTTTTTGTGACACAGAAGACGATGGGGAAATAGTGATGGAAATTGCAATCCCCTGTGATGTCATGATCCAAAGACGAGAGGTACCATTACCCCTCGTAGCAGTGATCAGAGCCCCACCAGTATATTTTGAAGAAGACATGTCCCAAGTGCCACAGCAATTATGGACCACAGACCTGCATGATGTAGGGCTACTACATGAAGTGACACCAGTAAAGATCAAACTCAAACTCAGGGCCATTCTACCTCGAGTAAAGCAATACCCCCTATCTAGGGAAACTGAGGAAGGAATAAAAGACATGATTCATGCATTAATGATATGAGGAATAATAGTGCCTTCCAATTCACCCTGTAACACTTGCATTAACCAATCAAGAAAGCAAAGGGAGGGGTGTGGAGGATGATCCAAGACCTACGCCCCCTCAATGACGTAGTACAGAAGGAGTTCCCTCTTGTCCCAAATCCTGCCTCAATTCTATGCAGTATGCCAACAGAAGCAACTCATTTCACGGTAGTGGACGTAAAAAACACTTTCTTCTCAATCCCACTTGATCAGGGTTCATGGTACCTAACAGCATTCACGCTGGGGGGGGGTGATATGAGCACTGCAGCTTGCCCCAAGGGTACTGTGAAAGCCCTAGTATTTTCAACATGATATTGCACAAAGACCTTGGAAACATACACACAACGAGTCACATAATTCAGTGGGTAGATGAATTGTTAGTCTGCGGGAGAAGTGAAAAGGAGTGCAGAGAGGATTCCATTACATTGTTAACACATCTTGCACAGAAAGGGTACAAGGTAGACAGACAAAAGGTGCAATACTGCTTAACAGAAGCACTCTACTTAGGCCAATTGATTTCCAAAAACAGTAAAAGAATCATACCTGAAACAACAGCAGCAATAAGAGCAGTGAAAGAGCCCAATTCAGTCAAAGAGATGCAAAAGTTCCTCGGCATGTGTAACTACTGCTGAGCTTGGATATTGGACTATGCAGCATATACCAAACCCTGCTAAAGGCACTTAAGGAAGCACAGCGGGAAAACACCAAGTTACAATGGACACAGGAAATGAACACAGCTTTTGACACACTTAAAGAACTGATATCCACTGCCCCAGTTCTCGCGACCCCCAACTATCTACTATGAGTAGGAATTTTATTTATTCTCACACTGTAATGGCACACTCATGACAGCACAGCCGTGCTGACACAAAAGACATCCTTGGGCCACACGCCCTTAGTGTTTTACAGTGGCACAGTCGATGCAGTAATGCAGGGACATTTTGCGTGTGAACAGGCTCTCACAGCCACCGCGTTTGCAATAGAAAAAAGCTCTATGATCGTGATGGGATGCTCTGTCACGTTATACGTAGAACACTCTCTGTTTGCCATCCTAGAAAGATTGAAAAGATTTCCATATTGTGCGGTGTAAAAGCGTAAACCCGGCCACATTTATAACAGAGGCATGCACAATAGAAGACATGCAGCAGCACGACTGCACCACATACTCAGGAGATGATGATGACACACCCAAAGCACATGAAACTGCACTGTCAGAATGGGAAATCTACTTTGTAGACAGGTCTGCCTCCATAGATTGTGAGACGGGAGAAAAACATGTAGGAGCAGCAGAAGTTCGGGTGGAGGATGGGGAATTTTAAGAAATTTTGCAGAAAAGATTACTGCCCCACTTCTCGGCCCAAGCAGTAGAACTAGTAGCGCTTATAGAAGCGCTTCACACCAGAAAGGGGTGCATAGTCACCATCTACACAGATTCTGCCTATACGGCAACAACAGTACATGGAGGATTAGCAAGGTGGGGGAGGAGAGGATTATGAAGGGCAGGCGGGTCCCCAGTACAACATGCAGCACTACTAGGAGAATTGAGTGATGCATTTAAAGAACCTACGCTTATAGCAGTTGTGAAATGCCAGGCCCATACACGAGGTGATGACTTCATCTCATTGGGAAATGTAGCAGCGGACGCTGCTTTGAAAGAAGCCTCCTATTTACCAAAAGCCAGAACAGGTGAGTACATACTAAAGAAGACAGTAGAGGAAACACAACTAGAAGGCTTTAACTCGCTACCAGTCTCCCAGATAATTGAGCTTCAACATGATGCACCCAGCGAGGAGAAGGAGACGTGGGTAAAAAGGGAGTGCAGCCAATTGTCCACTTATTTACTATAGAGACAAAATAACACTGGCAAGATAGTGATGCCTGCAAAATTGCTAGAGGTAGCAGTCAAACAGTAACACTACCCAGCTCATAATGCAAAGCAGCACGTCATTGCAGACATACAGGAAACTTGGTTTGCCCCCGGAATACAGGAAAACGTCACAAAACTAATAATAGAATGCATCCCATACCAAACATACAACTCCGGCATGACATTACGAACTCTCAGAGGAACATTACCAAAACCAGAGGGGCCCTTCAGCAAACTGCATATAGATTATGCAGACATGGGAGAGCAGTGTAACAGGGCCAGATATGTGATCGTTGTTGTGTGCCCCTTTTCCCAGTGAGTGGAAGCTCTCCCAGATGCACAGTGTGCCACCAAATTTTTAGTAAGAGAGGTATATCCCCACTGAGGCCTCTGTGATGTCATACGTTCCGACAATCGAACACACTTTGTAAATGACATGTTTAAGCATATCACTGTAATGCTGGGCATAACCCACAAGCTCTGCATGATTTATCATCCGCAATCGAACGGAGTAGTGGAGAAAATGAACGGATTGCTCAAGAGTAGATTTTCAAAACTGTGCCACACACTCAAAAAGAACTGGGCGTATTGCTTACCCCTGGCACTTTTTGAGATAAGAAATCAATGCAGCAAGGACACCACCTGTTGCCCCATGAAATTGTAAAAGGTAGAAGGAGGCACACAGCCCACTCTTTCTTGAGGAGGCAATCAAATGTGCACCAAAGCACCACCATTTTAGGAGAAGAATTCCATGAGTATTTAAGAAATTTGACAAGAGCAGCACGAGCCATAGCCAAGCAAATAGCACCCACATGAACACAGGATAATTCTACTGACACAGTAATCCCAGCTACAGAGAGCCCAGACTGCCAGTTGATGACAGGTGACATGGTATATGTGAGAAGTTTTGTGCGGAGATGGAACGGCCACGATTTCATGGTCCACATAAAGTAGTATACTGCACGCCCACGGCAGTCAGGATGCAGGGCCTGAAGTACTGGGTATATTTGACAGATGTTCGTAGAGCCCATGGGAGCATGGGTGGCACAGAACCCGAAGGAGGTGAGGACCAGAGTAGCACCCAAATGTAAAAATAAGAAAGCATAGATGTACAGGGACAGGTGACAGGAATAAAACAAGAGAAAAACCAGGACTGGTAAAAACATGTAAATAGCTGTACAGTGTAATAATGTTTTGGTGTTTGTATGGAAGAGTGGAATAACAATGAACTCTCTATTTCTCTTTCTCTCTCCCCCTCTATATTTTCCCTTTATTCTTATTTTACAGTTGGACATGTGCATGATAATGACATTTTTTCTCCCTTAGCAATGGATCTAACTGACAGTAATTTGCCTCTATTGGTTCCCCTCCCCCAGACTCGAGGTGTGGAGGAGGGAAACGGAAGGATGTGTAGGGACAAAGTGTGTATATACAAGGATGATAATGAAACTCGTCTATGAATGATAAAGAGAAATAATCATGACCCGGGAAAGCTAATTTAAAATGTACAAAATAATTACTGTGAAAAACACATGCGAGTAATCTGCATGATTAACAAGTGATCACATTTCATTTATTAGGAGCTTCAATGGGCATGGATGAGGCCCCAGCTTCAGCAAACGATAGTGTAGATAGGAATAGACGGAGGAGATATGTTTATCCCAGTTATTCATATGTGTGCGTGTTGTTTGTTTGTGCAGTAGTATTCTTTTCAACCTTGTTCGGCCTGTTCCTGTATTGGGTCATTTTGTATATTTAAATTGATGTTGGCCAGGGGGGTGTGGCTATGGAAACCCATCTAATTTGGGATGGTGCAAAGTTAATATGGGGCCACGGGACTCCCGATGACGTGCATAATAATACCACAAGTGGTGTACGTGTCACAGCGATGCAAGTCACCCCACAGTCCCCACATATAAATGAATCCCACTTCAGTGTGTACACAATGAATAACAGAAACCCTTCAGAACTCACGTGGGTGTAGAATCACCTGTACCCAACAACTATGCCAGTTCCAGAAATGGCAACGTCTAACAGCCCAACCTCCAGAGAAGGGGAGAGTAGGAATTAACACGTGGCAAGCACTAACTACAGTTTATATACACAATGGGAAACTAAGGAGAGGGACAGGCAGGACCAGGGGACTGAGAGAGGCAGGCCCAGGAAGAAGAAGAGGGAAACACAATGGGAAAGTTGGGAAGAACACTATAAATTCGGTCTAGACACAGTCGATGATCCCCAGAACCCCCATCAGACAAATAAGTGGTATGCAGATATGACCAATACGGCAAAACAAACAACTAATGTGAGTTTTTATGTATGCTCACATATACCCCATGCCCCAGTAACTCCCAAGGTACTATTGCCACAAGAAATTCCATTTGCAGAGGCCCAATGACTCCTACATCTTGCACTGTGCTGAATTAAAAACACTTTTCAAGCACCGTAAATTGCCACCGGGTACCACAGCATAGTGGAATTATTGGGATATTAGCAGTCACCACAATATATGAGCTGTGGACATGGGCAGGTGTACTAGCCGTATCAGTGTGAAGGGAAGACTGGGGAGGAGAGGGCCAGATGTGAAAGTGACCCCGAAGGCCGGTCGGACGAAGATCTAGACAGAGGCGCAGAGGCACTCCCGAACCCCACCTGGGGAAATTACAGAAGCCCAGCAACTCAATTCAGGATAAAGATGCCAACTATCCAATTGCACTAACAATTCCCCCCTCTGCATACACCTCTCAAACTCCAAACCAAACACAAACACAAACCTACAGCACAACAAACCGCAAAAACGTCACTACTTTGCAACAACAAAACAAAAAAACACACATACACTCCACAACAGTACAAGATGACTAACGGCTGCAAAACACCCAAGGCCCAGCCAACAGACCCACCGGGCTGAGGCCACCAACAACACATCATTGCTCTCTTGCACTTGTCCAGCTACTCCCCACTAACCACCACAAGCGCCAGGGGACCACTGCGGTGGTGATAGCGCACGGTACAAATGTCCTTTAACATTAACATTAACACACACCGTCTCATTTGAACTTTTGCAGAACAAGCTGACATGTTACTCCAGGCTGCAAGGAGTAATTTGTGTAAAAGAGCCATTCCTGGTGATAAAGGGGACATTGCACGTGGACAACAAATGGAGAAGGAAGAGATACTGTACAAAGCAGAAGCATTGCGAGGACTGCGAGGACTGTCTGAAGAAAAACTTTCATGGGTCCAGAGAACATGCGTTCCCATATAGACTGAACATGTAACCAAACTCACTTGGGTCACCGCCATGGAGAGACTCTTAAGTTGCAAAAAAATATTTCCTATGAACTGTGCTTCAGTGGAAAAGGGAAGAGGGACATGGGGGAAAACAAAAACTGCAGCAAAACTCTCATAATACCTGACATGAAATGGGGAACGGCTGCGATGATGGACACATATTGGGTTTGCGGCAACATGGCACACCTGCATCTCCTGCAATCATGGACAGGCACGTGTTCCCTGGCAATGCTGCATTCTGCGTCAATGGTGATCCCTGAGAGCCACATCCATGAAGAAAGCAAACATGCAGCAATCCAAGAAGAACCGTCTCCAACACCGCTTGAAACAGTTCCTATGTATGCCATAGATGAGGAAGGTGTACAAAATCCACTCTAAAGGAAGGAGCGATCCTCAAACTACATTTCAGCCAACTCCTCAGAACTTCTGGCACAAATACCAGATTGATTCCGATTGTTCAGCTCTGTAGAGATATTGTTTGTGTCCCTCGTTCCCAGCATCCAGGCGAGAGCGAATGCCAAATGGCTCCAAATCACAAGGTGGGAGCTCATCCAATTGGCCAACGACACTGAAGATGGGTTCAATGTCATCAAAGTAGAACTTAGAGCCTTGCGTTTAATGACGCAGAACTGATATGTGTTGTGTCTATTAACAGCAATCGATGGAGGTGTTTGCCAAAAACTCTGGAGTGCACGTTGCACATTTGTACCTTCTGCAGACGCTGAGAATAGTTCCCTCTCACATGTGATAGCAGTAGTGCACAACCTTGGTGAGCGGATGAAGGACGAAGGAGGAGCACAGCCCAGCACCTGGTTTGACAACCTTTTTTCATGGGTACTGTCCTTGCTCGGAATGACGGTAAAGCTCCTCATAACACTCATCGTATTTTTACTCCTCATTTTTGTGTGTGTCAATTGGGACTCCGATGCTGCACAAATGCAGTACCAAATGGTGCACTGATGATGGTAACAATGGGACGTGCAAATGGTGTGGCACAAATCAGACATGAGGCGGAGGTGCAAACAGGAGACAGCTCAGAGCCCAAATATAGAATGACTGCCATATATAACAAAGGGCACCGAGTGGATAGTCTATACCACACCACCATAAAAGAGCCTAGAGAGTTGCAATGGTACAAGGAAGTATGGGTGGTCCTGGAGGGTGAGGGAGTGTGCATCTAAATGACATGCACTCCTGATGAATATGCTCAGAGCGGTATGCAGGGCATGGATGCCAATAAAGGGGACACCTGCGTGGGATGAAGCAGTAGCGGAGGAGGAAGAACGAAAGTGATTGGGACAGTTACAATATTCGTTACTTAAGTAACACAAGGAGGAAATGAGTGGAAGGAGGGGGCATTTTGAGCCCCCCTCCCCTATTCCTACACTTCCTGGGTAGGCCCAGCCACAGCTGCTTTGGGTTCAGGGCCCCGGCCCCCGGAGCACCCATGCGGGAAGACCTTTAGGAACTGTGACCCCCTTGCAAACACCCCTTATAACAGTATAAGACCAGAGGTTAATAAGACTCCATTTTGTAAGTCACTGACTTCATTTTGAAATGCTAAAACAGCTGTGAAATGTTTGCACAAGCCTGCAGCTCTCCCCATTAGGCACACACAGCGAGCAAGTTCCTCCCCCACCTTCTCCCCTGTGCCGTCTCCACAACTGCTCGGTTCCCATGAGAAGACTGGCTGCGAGAATGCCACAAAACCTACACTGTATCTTCTGCCTTCCGTATCACTTAACTGACCGAGATACAGCCCAGAGCAGATTCCAGAGCAAAAGCTATCTGTCTCTATAAAACTGCCCCACACCACACAGACCATGACCATAAAAACATAATTTCCATCCCCCCTAAGGCAGAGTCAATAGTTAAAACGACCCTTGAGCCTGTGTGCCTATTTATGCTTTAATATGGACAGAGTCAGTCAGCGCACCTTTTTTCTATGCAAGATCGTATAAACCTAATGGTGGGCTAATGGGCCTATGAGTCAACAATATAAATACATACACGTGTGTAACTAGAGGTCCCTATGTTAACCCGCCACAATGGAAGCATGATGTATGTTAACCTATGATACAGAAATGCTCATAATCATAGTTTGTAACAGCACAACACATAACCAAATGTAAAACGGTACACACCAGCATCACGCTACCTCACTTTTTATAAGTTCAAATGTAAAAACATGCGAATTTGAATTTGAATTTGAATAATGTATTACGCGCACCAGGCAGAAAACTGCATTCGGGTGCAGATGTTAACTAAAAAGTTGAATATATCATAGTGGGAGCCTGAAATGACCCTAAGGGAGTAAGTTCATTTAAATAAGAAGGTTTTCAGTTCTTTTCTGAATCTTGCCAGAGTGGTGCATGAGCGAATGCTGAGGGGCAGCTGGTTCCATAGTTTAGGCCCAAACACAGAGAACCCCCTGTCACCTTTAGAGATCCGTTTTGTCCTTGGGACACATAGCAGAGGTTTGTCTTCAGATCGGAGATCTCTGGATGGGTAGTAGTGGCGAATTCTGGTGTTCAGGTATCGGGTGCAAGTTTATGATAACATTTATACACCAGACATGCCACCTTAAATTTAATACGATCCTCCACCATCAGCCAGTGCAGTGCTTTCCTGGCTGAGGACACGTGATCTCTTTTACCCAGATGGGCTGTTAAGCTAACTGCCGCATTCTGGGCCCTCTGTAGTTTTAGCAATTGTTTCCTGGGGATGCCTGCCATAAGACTGTTACAGTAGTCAATGCGGGAATTTACCAAGGCTCCCACCACTACTGGAAAGTCTTGAGGTTTTAAGAATGGGAGCACATTTCTAAGCAGCCGCAGAGAATAATATACTGGTTTTTCTTTGGCCCCTACCTGGGCTTCACTGGCCAAGTGTACTTGCCAAATACACCCATGGTTTTTCACTTTCTTTGAGAATGGAATACTCACTCTCAAAATCTGTGGGGTAAAATTTGTGTCTTCCTCTCTATTTTTCTTCTCTGATCTAAATAAAATTATTTCCATTTTGCCTGCATTAAGCTGTAATTGATTGCAGGCCATCCATTTTTTATATCTTACATACAACGGTCTATCATCTCAAATGCCTCCGGAAGGTTGTCTGTCTCCATGTAAATCTGTGTATCGTCGGCATATGAGTGAAAACGTAGACCGTGTCTCCTCAGGATGTAAAACAATGGTCGGATATATAGATTAAAGATCAGAGGTGAGAGTGCTGACCCCTATGGGACTCCGCACCACAGTTGTATTAATTCTGAGAGAAATGCTCCCATTATCACCTGCTGTGTTCTATCCTGTAGGAAAGAATCAAACCAGTCTATCACTACTTTGGCTGCTATACCGATGTGTCTGATCTGTTGAAGAATAGTCTTATGGTTGATTGTATCAAATGCCGCTGACAGGTCAAGCATCAAGAATATTGAATTGCTTCCCCTGTCCGCGGCTTCCAGTAGGTCATCCTGGACTGCTAATAGGGCAGACTCCATCCCATGGTTAGGGCAAAATCCCGATTGATGTTCGTCCAGGATGTCTCTACTGTCAATGAAGTGTTGAAATTGATTGCAGACCATTTTCTCCAGGATTTTGGTAGGCCAGCATAAATTGGCTAACGGGCGATAGTTTTTAAGTACCATAGGGTCTAGGTTGGGTTTTTTCAATAAAGGTTTTACCAGCGCGCCCTTAAGTGCACATGGAACGTAGCCTTCTGTGAGTGATTTGTTCACAAATATTGTCATGAATGGGGTAAGATTAGTTGCCAAGCGGATAGCAGTACAGGCTGGCATAGGAAATGCTAGATCTTTTGTCGGTTTTAATTGAAGTATTAGGGCCTGTATTGTTTGCTGCTCAATCGGCTGTAAACTGGAGATCTCCACAGTTTTCTGATTTTCTGTCTCTGCTTTCTCTTCTCCCACATCACCCCATTATTCTGCGTCCATAACTTCATTAATGCTCTTCTGAATATCCGCAATTTTTTGTTCGAAAAAGTTGTTAAACTTATTGGCCTGTTCCTGTGAATTGGCTGTCGGTACTAACATACATTTAGGGTTCCTAAACCCTGATACTACATCAAATAAAGCCTTGGACTGATTACCTGCAACCTTAATTTCTTCTTGGAGGAAGTCTTTTTTTGCCACAAAGATGGCATTTTTTCTTATTGCCTCAGGCGAACTCTCGCCTTCTCTGCGTCTTCCTCCAATTTAGAGGATCTCCAAAGTTTGTTGGCCTGGCGAACCTGTTTATGCATTAGGCTCAGTGCTGGATTGAACCATGTGTAGTATCGTGTAAGCATAACACAGAAGTAAATCGCTCCTAACAAGCCACACTCCCAGTTAAAGACGCTCCCGCAGATCCTGGGCTGTAACCTGCATTTATATGAACAAGTGAACCTCGAGTCAAATATATGTTTATTTCCTAATTATTTCTTGTTAAATTCTTTGTTTCCCTTTTGTTAAGATGAGAGGGCATGGTTCAATGAAAAATATAGATATAAATATGTGATTTAAGTGTAATACGGCCAGCCACATGTAAAAAGCCTGCATGTAAAATTGTGTTCTAAAAGGCCCTCATCTATTGTGCAACAAGGAACCAGACAGCAAAGGGGTCTCAATTCTCTCCAGTCTATCAGGGTGTCAATTAACAAGACAGTCAGTGATGTTTGGACATTTGATCACTGAACCCCCACGATGAAATATATGCCTATAATGATATGTACTTTTTGTAACCTAGTCATTTCAGCCATCTATTCTGAATCCTCTTTGTTGTTACCAAATTGACACCTCCAACCATACAATGCCCCCGTGAGCTCTACCCCCTATCCAGTATATCCAGAAGTATTTAAACAAAGGGAGAACTGCATTTGATGGGATACGTTTAATTCATGGCTAGTAATAAAAAACCTGCCTTTGAACCATGTTTTCACAAGTGTTCAGATACAGGCCTTGAGTTTCCACCAGACAAACAGATCAGAGTACTGAATGAATGAGAGTGTGTGGCCACAAGGGCAAATGTTACATGGCTAGAATGTCAGAGGATACATAACAATCAACATGGCATACCAATATGATGAGCCTAGCTGACCGATTGACCCAGGACACCACGTCATCTCATCACGTGCCCTGGAACCAACCAGATGTCTCCGACCCTATAGCACATATAGGTGTCTACTCTTAGTGTCCAATCCAATTTTTCTTGTGCCCCCTAGGCCTTCCCACAGCTGATGACGTTTTCCTTGTATATAACTAAATTGTAACATGTTTTCTGCAGAGCTCTCTCAGCGTGAGCAGAGTAGATTCTGCTTGCCCTAATTTTAGATACAAGTCTTTGATATCACTCTCACTTGGTCTTGGTCTCATTCCCTATTGGGATGTACTTTTATTGACTCCATTGGGTGATTTACCTGCATTTTCGGGGGCCTCACACTTACACGTGTCACCAAAGTGTCACACAGACAAACCAAAATCAGTCACTTCATTGTAGGTACTCCATAGCACTACACATCCACATGATATATTCCAAAATGAGCAACCACTGCACAGTGTTTTCCGTTCACTTTCAGTCAATGTATTTCGAACTCCCCTAAAACCTGCATGCTGTGGCCCATAAAAAAGCACAGCCATAACTATGCCCTCTGCAATTCTGTCAACAAATACACTGTGTACTACAGTCTGTGCGTACACACCTACACACCACACCCAGAAACCTTATTGACCAATCCTGTAGCCTCTACAGGCCCACTTCTATGGCCGTCATCTGCAAAAGGGGCGTATCTAACAAGTGCCACCCTGCAACTATCAAGATATTTGTTGACTTTTCGTGCTGTGTGCATGCAGAGTGGGGGAATACATTTCAACCAGGGTAGGGGACGTTGTTAGTTGTGGCGGCTCTTAAAAGAGCCTTTTCAATTTTACTTTTTTTAACAATGCTTCCATAGAAACACCTTTTTTGCAGTTTTCATAACTAATGTTGTGTTTTCAACGTCAGCTCACAATCTTAGAATATGGTCTTCAGTGCAGCCTGTAGATTGTGAAACGAAATGTCATTGCCACTGGTCAACAAAGACATGACATTTCCTATGAAAAGGCTTATATATCGAGTACCAATGTTCTCCTGCTCACAGGAGAACATCCCAGCTGCACTCAAGAAGTCACACATGCTTCTTTTGATGAGACCCCTTCCGACCTCTGGCTAACAAAAGTAATCATTGGAATACTTCATGCATGGAAACCAAAAAGAAGCCTCCAAAGTGCACCACCACAACATGTACAGTTCCCAAAGAGGCCATGCGTCGACATTCACAAGCACTTTGCTGAAACAGCACCCTTCAGCACTGCACCACAAAGCGTCCACTCCCTCCAAACCGAAATTGCCACAAAAGCCTTCTTGGAGGGCATGCATGAACAGATCATCCACAAATGCATTATCCACAACAAAAACTGTGTGTCTTGCCATGTTTTCTAGCCGCACTACACAAACAAATGGAAAAAATGATTGCCGCCCTTTCCTGTGATGCATATCCTGAGCACCTGATTGGACATTCCCCACAGTCCCATTTCCATTGGCCACAATGGTGAGAAGCACAGAATTTGGCACGTGCCTTTCTCCAAGTACCACGAGGGCTGCACCCCAGTGAAGCAGGAGGAATCCTCCCTATTGTTGCTCTTGCCTGTGACGCACGCCTTGAGCACCTGATTGGCCAAAGGCCATAGTCAAATTTCCATTGGCCAGCATGGTGAGAAGCACACAACACGTCACCGTACACTGCAGTGCAATCACATTTTTCACTGCACGACGAACAGGGAAAAGGGAAAAGGGATGTCCGAGCGGAGGCAGATATGCCTACTTTTTGTGGCCACTCAGTTACATACAAGAGGCCCAGCCATGAACACATTGCATTGGGTGCTTGGCACACACACCACAACACTGTCCTCCGATATACCATGGTGGCAATTCCCAAAACCTTTGACGCACAGTACGTTTCCCTTCAGCCAAGCCCTGGCCATGTCCATTGTTCGCCAACAGCATGGCGTACTGAAGGCCAATGAGACTTCGATCCACAGAGCAAATAGGGAAATGGGTCCGTGGACACAAATATCACACATTTTATGGGATGTACATTTCAGTTCTTTGCAACAAAAGTACTGGCCCCATTTCCACCAAACACACAAAAACATGCTTTCTGACCCAAACCCCCACTCCTGCCGCATATTTGGTGAAAATCTGTCAAGCCGTTTGGGCTGTAGCTGTGTTCAAAGTTTTTTTTTCCCCATTCAGTCTATAGAAAAAAAAAATGGGCCCCCCTCCCTATAACTTTGCCCCCCCTGCACCAAACCTCACCCAACTTGGTGAGAAAATTCAGAGTTGGCCATATACTTTTTTTGCAAAGTTTAGTGAGGATTCATCCAGGTGGAGCGAAGTTATAAGCCACCAAAAAGTGCTCTTCCTATGAGTTTAGCAACTTAACCATAACTACGCAGCCGTTACCGGGGGCCGTGTAATATATTCGGTGAAAAAACATTGTTAAAGTGATGTTATGGTTAAGTTTTGCTACTAAAAACTTTTCAAATTCAGTGAAAAAACTATGTTAAAGGAACCCTCACCTGCACGCATACCCCTTCCCCATTTCCCAGCCTGCCATCCCCGCAAAATCCGTGTCATCAGTGATGTTACGATGAGACCTCAATCCCTTCCTCCCCTCACGGACAACTTGTACAAATCCCCAATTCACCTGTGTATGTATCCGTTTCCCTTTTCTAATAGTATCTATGAATATGTGGAAATAATGGTTCATATGTAATTGTTGCTGAGTGTACATGTGGTTTTCCTTTGTTTTCAAAATCCCGTTATGTCTCCGCGGGGCACAGTACTCGTGGGAATGACCCCAAGTAAGGAAAATGGAAGTGTCCTATGGACACCACACCTGTCCGGCCTATTTGCAATCACAATGGAGGCTTCCATAGGACACCACTACAGACCGCATGTCCGCATTTTGTGAACCAACTGTAATTAGGTGTGGGAATTCACGTTTGTTCGTTGCACAACTAGGTGCCTGCATATCTCTTCCTCGTTGTACTGGTAACACTGCCCCTGTGCAACATATCCAAAGAAACTTCTGACATACTTTTAGTAGTTTGAGGCAGCCACCCACGTCCTGCGAGTAGCTGCGCACCTCAACATCCCACCTGCTATACCCTACAAACACCCAGCTTGTTTCAAAATGTTTGGTGCATGTGTGTAGCACTGTGAATTAGTCTGGGGATCCCATAGTATCTGTAGGACACCTATGCACATGCGCACAAAGTATTCTGCCTAATATGCGTCCGGCAGACAGCTATTCCAATAGAGAACATTTGCAACATCACCATGGTACTGCACCCACGCTGCGTGTGGGTTCTTATTTGACGGACATGATCCGGGCCCCTGGACATTGAAAAATTACTGTGTTCTGCAATGTATGGAGTGTAACTATGACAGTGCACTGTTACAGAGGTTCTACACTCTGCCCTTGTACGTGTAATTATTTTTGGGAGCGATTTAGGGCCACTTTCCCTTTTCCAAGTGCTCCACAGCAGCCCTATAAAAGGCCACACCCCAGAGGTCAAGTTCCCTGCATTCTGTGTTTGGCTTTATGGAGCACAGCAGCAAGGCACAATGCTTCATGGTCAACTTGCTTTGTGAGAAATTCTGTCCTGCTATATTACCTTTGCAACTAATAGCAGCCATGGCTGCTGCTATTGCCTCCAACTCAGCAGCACCCACACTGTCTCCCTCACCACCACCACCACCGTCTCTGAAGGGCCTGGACAAGGGAACAGGTTTGGTAATGTAGACAGAGATCAAGAGGAGAATGAGGATAACGCAGAGGAATGCCCCATTGCCTGCAGCCAGCGTGAGTCATGGGTGTAGAAACTATCACCGTATGAGAGGTGCCCAAATCTCATGCGAACCAGGTCAAATGCACTGAATGCAAGATAGTACTCAGTCACGGAAAACCTGGCTTGTACAGCTAGAGCACCACCTCCATGCGGCAGCACCTCAAATCAAACGAGACAGTAGTTTGGAGGGTTGTCCCCTTCCAACAAGGCAGTATGTTAATTCCCTCTACAGCATCCTCTGCATCTGCTCCTGCCACCACTAAGGACACTCCAGTGGGGCAGTGGATCCCTAAACCAGACTTGCAGGCCATACGCACCGCAGCAGACCTATACCTTTCAAAGGTGACTGTATTGCGCATATACTGCAATGCAGTATTCTGCACGAGAGAGCAACTTTGAAGTGCTTTCGAGGCTTCGGTCTGGGAGCATAACAAGGAGTGGCCCCTACCTAAGTAAGGACCGCCCAACACCTTCCTGTCTCCATTTGCCCTTTCTTATCCCGGTGGTTGGTGCCTTTTCCCTAACCTCCCCTCCCTTCCTTTTCTTCCGTGTTGTGTGTTATAAGAAAAAGAGAAAAGCAAAAACAACCAGAAAGGGAAAAACAAAACAAAAAAGGCTCTTTTCAGAGTCACCTTTAACAGTTAAAAAATAGAATGCCAATGAAATGATCAACGTCACTGCGTAACCTATAAACTCTGCAGATAGCGCAACAAAAAATGTGAGGCGTGGCTCTCTCACAAACATTGCACGCTTTCCCAAAAATAAGTGGTGGCTCTTAAAAGAGTGTTTTTGTGCTGCTTTTGTTTGGAAGGTTTCAAGTGGTGAAAACCTACTGAGGAAATGTTTGCTATACTTGTAAGAAGTGCTGCACTGCATTTTGCATATTACCCAGAAACAGCTCATTGATAGCATTGGTAAGGTAGACTCCATCAGAATGAAAAATGTTGGTACAACGAAACTTAATGTTTTCATTGTGAAAGGAGAACATGCCAATATCACACAAAAAGGCACAAACAGCCTTGCTTTCTCTATTTGTGGCCCAAATCATGAAGAACGCAGCCACACCTGTCTCTGACTAATGCGAGGAAAAAATTACTTGCGACTTTGGAAACATTTCATGACTTGCCGAAGTGTTTCCTTCATTGCAAACTGCAGTGAGATGCTGCTAACATGTACTAAACTGTTCCCTCCACAATGAATAATAATAATGTCTGGATGATTGCGCATCACCAAACTGGCACAAAGAGGAACCACATGCAACCACTGCATCCCAAGTACTCCGTACTATTGGACATCCACATTATGGAACCCAAGGTGTGCAGCCACTCCACAGCGTTCTGCGTACACTTTCACCCAATGTATCCAAGAGTCACCCAAAAGCCATAAACTCTGCCTCCTGCACGCCTCAGCCATGTGCAATCCTATCTGCAAAGACACCTTCTGGCACAATCTCTCCTTACACACCACACTCAGGAAACCTTTTTGACCAATCCCCATGCTTGCTCAGTCACATTTCCATGTCAGCCACCCGGAAAAGAGACGCATTTGGCACATGCGCATCTCCAAGTGCTCGGGTGCTGCCGGACATATTGTCCTTTGTGCATGGGAGCCGGAACACATTTCAAGCTGGGTAGAAGATCCCCTCTTTATTGGTAGCTATGAAAAGTGTTTTTTTAAAGGTGCTTCCAAACAAACACCTGTTTTTGTATTCATTGGGTATTATTGTCTTCTTCTCTTCCTTACATTATTACACAAACTTCTCCAAAATAGCTTTTAGATTCGCAAACACAAGAGCCTTTTCAATGGGGCACAAAACAAATCAGCTCCAATGAAAAACCTCACATTAGAAGCACTACGGTTCTCATGGCCACTAAAGGACATCTCTGCATTGAACAGAAACGCAGACATGCCACCGTTTACATGACACCTCTCCTTCTCTACCTCTGAAGAAAGTACATTGGGATTGTTTGACACTAGTCTTGGTGGTATACATGAGAAAATCACTGTTGCAGTGGGAAGAAGGCACATCACTGCTTTCAGCACCTCCTTCAGTTCACCGAACAAACTTGCAGCGTTTTGAAAAGCCGCGTGCAGTGCTCTACAATCAGAACTAACTACTATGTCAACAGTAGTCCAAGTGTCCACATCTCTGCACTCTGCAAGCACAGCTTGTAAACTCGGTAGAGGCAGACTGCGCCACAAAGTGTGTACTCCTTCCACACCAAAATTTTCTTTAACACCGCTACGCCGGGCATATGTGCGCAGGTGACCCACAAACGAATCAACAACGATGAGCACTCGCACTCTCTGCATCTCTGCCATCATCACGGTACACAGCAATACAACATTTTTTTTACCATCCCTTCCTGTTAAGCACACCCTCAACACCTGATTGGATATTCTGCAGTCCCATTTCCATGACAAGCATAATAAGAAGGACAGCATGTAGCATGTGTGCTTCCAAAACTACTGGGAAGGCTGTGCTCCCGTAAAGCAGGGGCAGTCCTTTCTTTTTTAGGACTCTTGTTCCGGCACTCCCTCATTCGGTACTATTAAACAGTCACACACACATCCACCAATCACATCCAAGACCTCTGCATCTAACAGTATCATCTCTGTTCAACACTCCATACTAACCATTAAACACTCAGAGTACAAGTGTCCTGTGAATGAAAAGCACCTCCACTGGAAAGTACTGTAAAGCTATCTACGAGTTCTGCATCCAGATTCATCCACATCGCCAACAGAGCACATACAAATGGCAATGTCACCACAAGCAACCATTCCAAATAATTTATTTTACAAAAAACACAGAGTCCTTCAGAACCTTTTTAAATAGAGGGGAGAAATCACGCTCAAACCTTAAAACTTACAGAAGAAAATTAATCCTGGAGACTCTCATAGACCGTGCAATGGACCTGAAATGGAAATTATTTATATTCATTTTAAACAGAATGAAACCACTAACAAAATAAATTGGTAAGCTACAACCACTACTTTGAAACAAACACAATGTCAGCATAGATACCTTGGGCACCATTTGTACAGGTGAGTGGAGTCACACCACCAGCACAGAGCCAAACTTCAATGAAGAATCATACAAACAAGAGCAAAAAAAAATAAACTGCCATACATAGCAGTGGACGAGGGTATGAAAAGTTACGCAATACCATAATCGAAGAAGAAACACTGCTCTCACAAATATCCCCATCACACTTCGATGGCAATGTCCATTCCACCGAACCAATATGCCTCCCCTACAAATGGCATTGCAATTTAATGTGTAATGTTCGACAATACTCGATCAAATCTTTGCAGCAGTTCCTCAACCACTGTGTGAAAGCCAACGACAAACGGAACATGAAAATACTACAAACTATGGATTCCTGTCTTGTTCACAAATACACAGGACTACGAGGACATTCCTTAGCCTGTATTTCTGGACCTACTTGCAAAAGCACCTTCCACCATATCAAATTGTTAGTGGCACACCATTCTACTGTAAGAAATCTCGTTTACAAACTGTACTATGCAAAATGCCCAGCTTTAGAACTGCAACATTTAAATGATATTCTCCTGCACGGTACAGACAAAGAACTGCTTGAAGAAATAAGAGTACATCCAAAGAAAATATTTTGGAACTGAAGAGCACTTACAAACTCCAGCACTTTCAGACAGTAATAGTGACAACTTTGCAGATGTCAACTTTCCATGTCACACATACAAAAAAGAAATACGAAACCTGAAAAGCACATCTGCTCAAGTGCCAAACCAAGCATTTTTGTGTTGTTGTAGAACTTTATGTAAAAAGAGCATCAAAACTGTAGACATAATGCACAAAATAGAAGACAATGAAGAATCCCAATGGATTCAATTAGCTCTGTACCGTATAGCTGAAAACAAATACGAAATTTCTAACACTTCCATACTGTGCACATAATGCACTGCAAAACCTGACAATAACCAAAAGACTTCACCGGCGATCAGTAATTATTTAGAATTATTTCCACTGCCAAACGCACTCCAGCAGCTTAATTTTTATGAGAGCATTATAATCCAAACAGTACACCCAGTTCAAGCAATAATACCACTTCAACCAAAAACTGTAAAATTGCCGTTGGGAAAGTAGTTTATTTACCATTAGATCTGAAACAAAATAGACACTCTATGAGTTCAAAGGCCAATTGAACAATCTTTGATTATCCTGGTAAATGGTGTACCTACAAAAAATGTTTATAAATTGGCAGCCATTACTGGATGTAAACAAAGTTAGGGAAGCCTTGAATTACCTTAAAGAAAACAATGAATACTACAAAGAAATAAACATTGAAGAAAACCTAAGAAAAACCACCGAAATAATTAAAGACTCCTCAACCGCTGGCCAATTTGAACTTCTAGATCATACTGCAGCCTCCAATCAATTCACCCACTGCACTCTAAAGAGACCATAGGCGATGCACTCGAAACATATCAAATGCAGTAACCCAAAGGATCCCCAATTATTATATGGGAAAAAAGCATAGAAGTTCGAGCCTTCCCTCTACTCTTCCCAACTGGAAAAGGTGGAAGATACGTTGAAAGATGCACACAAATAACAGCATCAAATTACCACTCTTTACAAATGTTTTCTGAAGACCTTAGATTTGGACAAAATGTGGAATACATATTTCACCACCTTTTTGAAAGTGAACTAGCAAAACTATGTTATGGAGTTGCACACACATTGAAAACCAGTTCCCATTTTCAAAACTTGTCTGCTTACACAGCTAGTTCAAAAGGTGCAAGACAAGGACAAAGTTTTACTGGCAAGTATTACAAATCTCTTGGCAAACATGCGTGATATGAAAGAATACCGGATCCAACAGCACGCAGATGTACAGTGTATGCTACGCAACCTTTGCCCACCCACATGGTTTGTCACTTTAAGTTGTGCATAGTATGCGTTGGAAGACTTTCACACTTTCCTATGCATAGGAAACAAAAACAAAACAGGTGTAGACATGAAAACACCAGGAGAACTTTGCTCTCTAGATCCTGTAAATGTATCAAGGTACTTCCATCATCGCTTCATTGCCATGCAGCACTTCATTTGAAATAAAGCAATTCCTCCCCTCAGAGAAGTGGAACAATTCATATGTGGAGAAAAGAATATCAAGCCAGAGGAACTCATGTTTTTGTGGATTAAAAATGCTCCTAAATCTGGTGAGGACAGTGATGCAACTGTTTTGCAGTTAATTCACAAATATGTCACTTGTGACATTCCTTCAGAAAGTACACATAGTGACCTACATGCACACACTTTGCAATTTCAAAGACACAAGTGTTGCAAGTATTGTTAGCCCAAATAAAAGAACAAAGGCAAATACTACACCAAATGCCGTTTTGGTTTCCCTAGACCAGTTTTGGCAACAGGCCAAGTGAACAGCTTCATGTCTTTGGTTCGACACAGTGTGAAAGGGAAATCTCCTAAGAACACATACTTCATAAAAAGAACTGAAGCATCAAAGTACATCAATGATTACAATGCAATAATTACCCTCCTATGAAATGCAAATGTAGATGTACAGTACATTGCAGACATTTCCACTGCAGGTGAACCATATGTCACAGCCTACTCAACCAAAGCAGAGAAAACCAAGCTGAAAGACCTCTAGGATGACATATCTGAAAAAACAATGGCACAGAAATTCTACAGCTTTGGCATAAAAATGCTGTCCCATAGAGAATGCGGCAGCTATGAAGCCACCAACCATTTTACCGGCACCGCCTTATATGGGAAATATGAAAACATAGTGTGGCTAAGACTTGGTCCTGCTGCACCCAGAAAAAAGAGTTCTGAAATCGTACGAAGACATAGAACAAATAGCCAAAAACATTCCTAACAGCTAG
Source organism: Ambystoma mexicanum (assembly GCF_040938575.1). Lineage (NCBI taxonomy): Eukaryota > Metazoa > Chordata > Amphibia > Caudata > Ambystomatidae > Ambystoma > Ambystoma mexicanum. The sequence continues at coordinate 27,430,359 of NC_090924.1, forward strand.
GACATTTTGAAAAACAACTTATTGGATACATACTACCCAAACAGGGGTATTACTTTAGAAACCATGTGCCTGCACCACATAGCCCAAACCTTCTCATACAAAAATAACATAATACCAGATGAGATAAAAGGTAGATACAGAGTCAAAAGTTGTGATGGCAGCTTGGTAAAACTTACCAAACACAGCCTGATTAATCATATGAAATTATCATTAAAAGCTCCTCAACACAAATAACTGTACTACATGGCTCTACTGCAACTTTTCAAACCATGGAGAAAAGAAGAATAGTTATTATCCACTCACGCCTCCTATGAAGATACTTTCAATGCAAGTGAAAGTACCATAACAGATATAAACTATACACAGTACAACACAGCATTGGACAATGAACTCCAACAAGAAGAAGAACTTCAAGCACAACTAAATGTAGACACTCCTGAGAGCATTGAACCTTCTGTGAATGGAAGCCAAGAACCACTTGGACAGCCACTCATAGCATATGAGGCAGAATTAGCCATGACAGAAGTACAGACCACCATGTTTCAGTATGAGAAATCTAAAGATGAGTTTCCAGCACTAAAATCACCACTAAACAAAGAGCAGCATACAATTTTTCTAGAAGTTAGTAAATAAATTGAACGTGATATAAAGCATGAAACTAAAACTTGTACCTCTGAAACCTACAAACCTGTATTGCTATATGTAAGTGGTGAAGCTGGTTCAGGAAAAACGTTCTTGATAAAAAGTATCAGTAAATTCCTCCAACAATTAATAAACAACAACCTTTCAGCTGTTGTAACCATGCCCACAGGTTTAGCTGCCTACAGCATAGGTGGTGTCGCTGTACACCGATTGCTGCTGCTTCTAGTAGAACACCAAAACAAATTAGAGTATTACAAAGTTTCAGCAGAAGCTGCTACAGAACTATCCAGAGTTTTTAAACACATGAAAATGCTCCTAATAGATGAGGTGAGCATGGTTTCCAACCTAATGTTAGCTTTGATTCACCTCAGATTGCAAAACAGACTACGAAGAACTCTTTGGAGGAAAACATGTCATTGTTTTCGGAGATCTCCTTCAATTAAAACCAGTGAAAGGTGGACCTATCTTTAAAACCTTAGGACACAAACTGTGCCGTAAAAGTCTTGTAAACATCACAAATGTAAATCTATGGCAATATTTCCAATACAGAGAAGTAACTGAAAACATGCATCAGTCTGCAGACCTCATCTATGCCAACATTTCAAAAAACATGCAGTTTGGTGTACTATTAAAGGAAGCGCAATCTACCCTAAATAGCAGATTCATCCATGAGCTCTACGGACATAATACATGTGCTACTGATGTCATGGAAAAATTAGCTCGCAAAAATGGCAACTGTATCTCCTTAATGCCAACTCTAGCAAGTTGTGCACAATTCAATGCAACAATACTTAAGACAGAAATACAACCACTAGTGGAAATTCACTCCACAGACAAACTGGGCATACACAGTATGACAATACCTATGTGTCAACAACAAATAGCATGACTAAACACCTTAGAAAACTCTATCTCCAACACAGCTGGTTTGGAGAAAATGTTAACATTATATCTTAACTGTACAGTAATGCTAAAATGTAACCTTGACATAGAGCAAGGTTTAGTGAATGGAGCACTTGGAAAAGTTGTTGGATTCCAGACATACCCACGTGACAACAGTATTCAGTTTGTGAAACTTTCAGAAGTTAAAAGGATAGGCCGCACAACAGCTCGATTTCTTCTTTTCAAAGCCAGGTATGTATGCAGGGAACATTTTTCTGTGTCGCTAGCTTATGCAGTAACTATTCATAAATCGCAAGGTCTAACCTTAGATCAAACATTAATTGATATTGGTAGCACGGCCTTTAAAGAAGGTGTGAGTTATGTAGGACTGTCACGCCCACGTACACTTGAAGGACTATATCTAATCAATTTTGATGCAAGTTCAGTAAGCGCTGACATTCCTTGTATCATAGAGAACAATAGAGTATGTGCAGTCTGCACACCCCATCTCAAAATGTACCCTGTTCCTCAAAAACTGAAAGGTTTTAAAAGAAATCTCACAGAAAAATTGACTGAAAAGGAAGGAAAAGGACAACACATACCCAACTCCACACATAAAGAAAGTGCATGCACATCCAAAAAAGTACTCAAACACAGAACTACCAGGTCCCTTCATATTTTCCAATACAACTGGTGTAAAAATTGCTATGCAAATGTTGCAATGAATGTTCTATTCTAAATGACCGCAATTGTTGGAAACATTTATTCAAATGGCTCAGACCAGTTGTGTTTACAAGTGCCAATCCTTCACAGAAATGCAGCAAATAATCCTGACAACACTTACAGTGTCTCAGGAATAAAGCAGGAATTGGACTATTGTGCTGGAATGGTGAAATTCACGTTAAACAGACAAGAAGATCCACATGATTTTCTAATGTACTTACTACAAATCCTGGAAAGCAAAAACATACCCATAAATGGCATTTTTCAGATTTCCTACATGTGGAAACAAACATGCACTCTCTGCAAGCATGCCATTCAGGAACGAGCACTTTGTCTATGTATCAATACCTAACTGTGAATTCAACAACTGGTGAAAAATGCAAACCATAGCATATTGTGTACTTCTTGCAATTCCAATAATCGTTCCACGTTACATATATAATCACATGGTCAATATGTAATATTAATTCTTTTCTTTTAAGATACAATGCAAGAGGAACCAAAAATAACTGCAAACGTACTACCTTCACACATAGACAGGTATCACTTGGCAAGAAAACCTTCACATCAGTAGCCATAATCTACCACACAGGCGACATCACCAGTGCATGCCACTATACTGCATACATTAGAAATCATTCCTCATGGTGGGAATTCAATGATATTTCCATTATTCCAAAGAAGAGATCACCTGCAAATCTTACAAATGCCTACTTAATATTTTTTAAGCCACAATGTACTCATTGATGAACAAAATTAGAATACCCTACTCTCCTACACCCACCAGTACATAATTGCAGAAAAAAAGGAATTACCTTCTACACTGTCGAACTAGAACAATTTAGCATACAGTAAGTATCCAACAAATACATCAATGTGTCTGTTGTACAATGTTTTCCCCATTGAACCCAATGATTTCACTCAGAGAAACAATACGTTTACAAAAATTACACTAATATTGTTTCCTACATGATACGTAAAAGAAAAACTACTAAGTATGAGGGTTCAAAACTATCCTCTGTAACCTTTGAAACCACCAACTATGCAAATGCGTCACCACCAGTCTAACCATGGCCAAACAAATGCCATTCATATTCAAATATCAGTACGTAAACCCATAAGGGTGCACCACCACTTCAAAATGTGGATAGATGTGAAACTACCGACAGAAATGCACAAGCTTTGAAATGTCCCCTATAGAAATGGGATACTGTAAACAGTTATCATATGCCAACTGGTATCTAACTGCAACCAGAATACTGCAATATTACTTGCAGCATTGGAACAGGCCAACTCAACCTTCAGCAACCACTGTACTACAAACATATCGTCAAACACTTTCCAAAGTATGAACATCACCAGCAACCAAACGCATAAAGATACAGTGCTAACAAAAGGAAGCAGGTAAACAGTTACAATACACCAACTGCTACATAACTGCAACCATACAACCAAGACATACAAAACAGAAATCGTACACCATTGCAATTCCTCCTACTAAAACACTGCACCTTAAACATTGCTATAATGAGTGCAAACATTACTGTAATTGACTGTGCAACGTAACAGCAAATACATTTGGAAGTTTTTTTTATATCAAAAATGGATTTCTTTTTTCCCTACAGACCCAATGATTATGCAAAGAAACACAGGAACTGCACACATTGCACAGTACACTTATTTAAAGAATAGTCCTTATGAAGTGCCCATTATGAGGGTCTACAAAGTGTAAACATGTCTCAATGTAATGAACTGCAAAATGATGACATACCTGCTCTAACATATTATGTTCTCTTTTTCTATAGATAATGAAGCAAGGATTACTACAACATTTTACAACCCATACACAAAAAACTGCACAGGCCCTCCACAATAGAAACAGTAAGTATGGCATTATTGGTATCATACTTCGTAATAATCTGTAAAGGGTAATGTGTCCACATACTTCTGCAATCCACATACGAATGCCACAATGTTCAATGTAGAGCTATATTACACTGTGCTGCTTGTGCCCCTGGCCTACATGCTTCATTACACAACGTACAGTGCACGGGCTCCAGCCATGCACTCACTGTTCTAGACTGTGGCTACAACTACCACAACGCAGTACAATCATACATAGAAACATCTATCCACTTACCACAAACCCGACACATAACACCGCCACCTACCCCTTAGGCTCTTCAGTTCAAATCGTATTACATTACTTCCACACAATGGACAACCTCTTTGTTGAATACCCTCTTCACCTAAGCCTGTAATAAGTGGACACATTGAATGCACTATAGTACACTAACCTACCCACCAATGTGTACATTCACAACAACCCAAACAGCAAAATGCATCCATATGTCTTATGTTACTGTCCCGTCTTCTGTAAGATTTGCATCCTCACACACCACTGGCACCTTTTAGGGCATTAGCTCATCTTTGTTGTTATGTATACAATTTCCCTGGAAGGTATAGAACATAGAATAGAGTGTGGCACTTGGTGCACAACTCAGCAACCATATCGTAAAGTCTACGGTACTCCCTAAATGTCAAACTTCTGCTTCTCTTTTTTAATATGTAAGTGAGACACAATTTGAAAACCGTACCGCCCTTAAAATGTTTAAAGAAGGTATTTAGTAATTCCTTTTGTTTGATGAACGTGAGCCCCAAATATTTTACTGCTAAAAGACACCAAACAGCGTAAAATGGCCGTGCCACCCACATATGTGGAGCCATCGCACACACAATGTGCCATTGTACACCATGGCTTTGTAAGACACTGCACATATAAATAGTACATAGGGCCTGTAAATTTACATTTATGAATTTTCTTATCTGTGCAATCAGTGCAGCATGTGTAAGGTACCATCATCTCCATGTATGTTATACTAACTTCAACGTAACCACCCTACTGGCATTGGGAGGCATGGTTTGCTCCAAGGGCAGACATTGTATGAAATGTTACAAAAAATCAAAGATAACGACCAGTATAGTTGCTGTGCACATGTTCATCAAAGTTAGTCTTCAACTGTTCAATACGCTGCACAGAGCAATTTTCCACCCACACAGTATACATATGGAATTTGCAGAAGTTATGTAAGTACAACTTTACGATACATGTGTAGTGTGATAAAATTTTTGAAGTATACAGTTCTGTATGCATAATTATGAAGTAACCAGACCGTAGACTTTGTCTGTGTGCACTGTACGGGGGTTTGTAACAGCACTGGTCATGCAGCGTTACAGTGCCATGTCTCCACCATTTTACGTAAATGGCAGATATGAGTGTTCCTTGTTTAATTGACATGCTTCTCTAGCCCATGCCAATGTGTACATAAAGTACAACACTGAAAGTGAACGCACCTCGTGCACTGAAACAGCACACCATATGCTCAATCGTGTGCTGCTAAATTCCCTGTGTTGCCCTTACAATTACCTTTGAAGCACTTAAGAGTTGTACGTACCTTCATTGTATTAAAATGAATAACGCCCAGAGATCCATATAGCACTCGACCGGCATACAAACGATGACAGGTAATATGTTTTTGGCAAAACAGCTCCTCCATAGTCCTGAAATTGGAGGGGACCCAAATGAAGATTTTTTTTTTTTAAATGTTTCTTTAGACACACACGTAGAGATTGTGCCGTGGGTCTGACGACACTCGCTGCCACTGACATCTTTTGTGAAAAGCCAACACATAAAAAAAGCATGTGTTGGCAACGTTTGAAAGACGATTCACATGTGTGTAGCCGTAGACAGAGAGTGGCACCTACAAAACAGAGAGCAAGGCAGTGGGTGCACATATGACGCTACTCAATAACACACAGTAGATCACCTAAAGGTCCATAACCCAGCCACCTAGCGCCCGTTTACAACATACTTCCTGCAGTCCCTTGTCCTTTTACGCTGCCACTGATAACGGCTACTTAAATGTATTCTTATTCCTGTTTGTTTGCAGATATCTTGCACCTTACACTTCCTGCCACGCCTTTCATGTGCCAAGAGACGAATGGTGGAGAAATCATTGCAAGATTACCATAAGCAGTGTGTTTTCGCTCATTCTTATCTGGGATGACCGCTATGGGCCTGTGTGTCCATTTGCGTTTCCAGCAATAAGAAGCACCCTGCCAACCTTTATGTTGTAAAGCATCACAGAGACAACAGCTGATACCTTTCCTAAATTACTACGAAAGTGTGTTCTCCCACACGAACCACCAAGTACCACCAAGTACTGTTGGGGTGGCCATGCACCCAAGAGGCTAGGCCTTGGCCACAACCACCACAACACAATGCAGCCATGCATGGGAACATGTGGCCCCTTACCACAACCCACAAACATAACACAAGCACCAGCAACCCTGCAACATAATACAGCAATGCAGGCAAACATGTAGCCACTTATGAGAACCCACAAACATAGCACAACTTCCAGCACTCCCACCCACTTACGATCACATAATCTTATTTTACTTCCAACCAAATCACAAAATCTTGGGTAAATTGACTCTGCATCCCCAACTGTACTAAAGTACTGATAACCAATACATTATACTATAGTAAAGTACTCAGTCAACTGGCCAATAGGCACAGCCCAAACACATAATCCATCCACTGGAACCCTATCCATTTCTAAACAGACAGTATTGCCACACTTCACCCAGTGGACACACTGCAGGCCTATTGACTCCTTCACCTCCAGGCATAGACCGAAAACTGTAGGATGTGCTAACAATCATCACAGGAATGCAACCAACAATGTGTACACTGCGCACAAACAACACACACAAGGCAAAAATGTGAAACATACCAGTAGGCATACTTTTCGGTGCAAGGGCTCCGCCCATGCACCGAAGCCGCTAGGTGCTTACCAGAGTAAACACAGCATACTACACCCAAGTGGAAAATCCCAATATTATCTGCAAAGCACTTCCCATCCCCAATTCAGCCTCCCTGCAGTCACCACAGAAGCTAGTCACCTGGCTAGCTACCCACGGATTGCCAAGGACTCACGGACACCACTCCCATACCACCATCTTCTTCCACCTAAATAGATATATCATATGAACTTTTTTCACTCACCCACCCTTTTCATACACTCATCCCACCACCAGATGCCGCAAGCCATGTTTTCCAGCCCCTTTAGGCTCTGCACTATCCTCTCATACAACATGGTAACGTTTCCCAAAATTTTGACGCACATCAGGCAACCACCGGCCACGTCCAATGTTTGCTGACATCACGCCACACTCCAGGCCATTGAGACTGTTGACCATGGAGCAAACAGGGAAATGGGACCGCAGAGTGGAGCCAGATATCACTATTTTTTTGAGATGTGCATTTCAACTGTTTCTAAAGAAAGTACTGGATGGATTTTAACCAAATTTACAAAAGCACGCTTTTGGAACCAATCCACCAATACTGGGCCGAATTTGGTGAAAATCCATCCAGCGGTTTGGCCTGTAGGCGTGCGCAAAGTTTTTGTCCATTCAGTCTATGGAAAATAAAATGTGGGACCCCCCTATAACTTTGCCTCTTCCATGCAACTTCACCCAACTTCCCAAAAAATTCAGAGTGGGCCATATAGATTTATGAAAATTCCTCCTGGGTCAATTAAGTTATAAGCCGACCAAAAAGTGGTCTTCCTTTGAGATGAGCAACGTAACCACAACCACACGGCCGCTACTGGGGGCTGTGTTTTATATATATATATATATTGTGACTGTAGGGTCTTTGTAAGTTGCCTTCAAGGAATTCTTTAAAAGCCTAATGCAACAGTTTCCTGCTGCTCAGATAATTTTTTCTGAAAAAAGGAAATTGTAAAGAAAGACGTAGAGTGTACAGTACTATGGTACATAAAAGCAAAACAAAGGAAAAAAGGTGTTTTCAAAGCTACCACTAAAGATTAAATACACCTTAAATTGTGTTTAATTTTCCCCTCAACCACTTTGAGTGGCTGCGGCATCTGTGGTCACTGTGGTAGTCCGCAGATGGCATGTGCCACATCCACATCTTTTTAGGATGACTGGCATGGAAAGGGGTCTGTGAGGATTAGCCAATGAGGTGTTCTGGTTGTGGCTGAAAGGAAAAGAGGCTAGTATGTGTTTTGATTGTTATGTGTAGGGAAGATGGATGTGTGTAGTGCTAAAATAAAAACTCACTGTGTGGATGTTGGGAGATTGTGGGGTGCATAATTTGAAAAGGTACACTGAGTTGTGTGCCATCTCTGATACTATTGGTTTGGAGGGAGTGGAGGTTTTCTGGTAAACAGTGTATTGGCATAATTTTGTAATACTATGGCTCTTTTTCAATGCCAACTTATTATTGTTGTTCATTGTGGAGGAAAATGTTTGGGGTACGTTACTCCACTATATTTGCAGGTTGCATTAACAGATATGTTCTGAGGCTTGATGGAACTATTTCTTTGTGCAATTGCAAAAGAAAAAAAAAACAGAACTATATCCAAGGGAAGTGTGGAGATGCCCAAATGTGTTTTGCGCATAACTAGAACAAGGTAGGCACCTTGTAAATCAAGGTGTATGTGTTTTTTAATGCTGTAGGCATGGCATCTTTTGAAAATTAAAACATCAAGTTGGATGGTGCAATTTCCAGAGTGATGGAGTGAATTTCACTGATTTTGGGAATCATATGTTTCTTTCAAATATTCACTGAGAATGTTTATTTGAAAAAGATGTACGATGCATATGAAAACATGTGTAAGTAGTTTAAGTAAATACAAATCAGAAAAGCAAAACAAAAATAAAAACTGAAAAAACACAAAGAAAAGTCTCTTTTAAGAGCCATCAATGTATAATAAATTGTCTAAATTAAGATCATCAAGTTGGATGGTGCAATTTCCAGAGTGATGGAGTGAATTTCACTGATTTTGGGAATCATATGTTTCTTTCAAATATTCACTGAGAATGTTTATTTGAAAAAGATGTACAATGCATATGAAAACATGTGTAAGTAGTTTAAGTAAATACAAATCAGAAAAGCAAAACAAAAATAAAAACTGAAAAAACACAAAGAAAAGTCTCTTTTAAGAGCCATCAATGTATAATAAATTGTCTAAATTAAGTGTGAACTTCCCCACCATTCAATTGGATGATCTGTCTGCAGACAGAGCAGTAGTCCGCGGATGGCACCTGCCACATCCAGATCTTTTAAGGTTGCCTGGCATGGAAAGGGCACTGCACCGAATGTGGACAGTGGTTGTGTCTGCGGACATCGAGGCATTAGCTAAATCAGGTTTCCTGGGTGTGGTGTACAGGAAGAGAGGTTAGCAGGAGCTTTGTTAATGGGTCTTTCAGCAGGCAGAGTGTTTGGATTTTGGGGGACTCTTGGGTCCATTGCTTGAAGGTCTATGCTGAGCATTGTGGAATAGCCAGAAATCTTAAATTTCCACAATTGGAAGTGTTCTGGTATGGAGTGCAAAAAATGAAGTGGGATGACTTGCTCCCATTTTTTGCAATTATGGTTCATTTCAAACATCCAGACATTATTAACATTCATTGTGGTGGGATCACTTTGGGGAACTTGATTGGAATTTCATTGCAAAAATTATGTTTTTACGCATTTGGCAGAGACAGATGTGGATGCGTTACAGTTCATTTGGCTGCAATGGAAGAGTCGAGGCGCAACTTCAATAAAGCTGTGTGTGATTTTGTTCGAGAAGTTGGCATGACATTTTTACATAATGGGCCAACATTTTTCAGAGAGATGGAGTCCATCTAACTGATGTGGGTAATCAGATTGTTGTGGAAAACATTCAAATGCTTTGAAGCCATTTTTGTGAAAGTGAGAAGAAATAATGAAATCCAGTGAAATGTTTTCTTGCTTCAGTTTGTAAAACCAAACATTAAAAAAATAAAAAGTTATTTTAAGAGCCACCCATTCTGAATGCAAAACAATAAAAATGATTTCAATTGTCCCATGCCTGGAATTTTTTAGATGTCTGCAGACTATGCAGACAGCACAGGGGCCTGTGACTTCTTTTCTCACTTCTGTTTTTCAACTGTGGAAGGTGGCTCCTAAAGGAACGTACTTGTTGTGTTTTTTGCAATTTTGTATTTTTTTGTATTTTTCTTCAGGAGAGGAAGGGTAGGGAAGGGAAGGGGCACCAACCGCAGGGAGAAAGTGGCAGATGGAGAGAGGAAGATGTTTGGCGTGCCTTAATCAGGTACGTGGAAGTGTTTCTCATGCTCCTTGACCGCAGCCTTGAAAGCATTCCAAAACTGCTCCCCTCTACAGATTGGTGCTTCACAGTACACGCATATCACTGAAAGCCTCGAAAGGTAATGGTCAACAGCATTCTTTATGGCCTTTGAAGCGGCCGCTGGGATCCTCTGCCCGAAAGGAGTATCCTTTTTGGTGACAGGAGCAGGTGAAGGTGTTGAGGTGGAGGAAGTCAACCTGCTCTTATCTGAGAAAGGCATAGCCTTTCTAAGAGCAGTCAGGTGGGTCAATTTGGCGTGGCGCCTAATGGAAGTAGTTCCATAGAAATACAAGCCAAGTTTTCTGTGACTCAGTACAAGTTAGCACTCAGTGCATTGAACTTTCCTTGCACAAGCTTTTGGGAAATTTCCAACGGTTGTAAAAAAATTAGACACACCCAGGACTCCCACTGAGTAGTGTGACAGGGACTTCCTGCACTTCATCCTCTTCTTCCTCGCGATCCTCCTCTTCTGTGTCAGCATGCCTTTCCCCTCTCCAGGTCCTCCAGATGATGAAGGTGGTGGTAATGGTGGTGGGGTGGCTGGGCAGAAGCATTGGCCATAAGAGATGCATGGTCTTGTAGAGAAGGAGCTAAGTAACCCCACCTCAAACAGTTTACCCAGAATGCCTATATGTTGGAAACCAGAGTATGTGACCTATGCAGAACAATAGAAACAACAGATGCCAAAGGAAATCCTGGAGGCAAGGTTCCCATTGTGAAAAACATACTTGTATTCAAGACAGTATGATGGCTGTCTAAATAAAATCCCAGAGGAAGCAGGACGTCTGACTGACAAAGTGGATTGGTAATGTCATGTGATAGTCTAGCTGACGCACACAGAAGAGATGCAGAGACAAGAGAATTTGTATATTCTATAAGGCATCAAGAACGTGTCAAATATGAGCAACATCTTGGGCTCAAGATAAAGAGGTTTATGCTAAAGAAATGATGAAATTATTAAAGTCCATTCACACGTGTACAGATGCAAAGTAACACAAGCAGACAAAGTTTTCATGAGGCTAACTTTTTAGTAAAATAGATTGTGGCAAGCACCAATGTATGGATACATAGGAATGAGAAATAATGCATTGTCCCAATATGAACTACAAGCTGAGCTGAGCTAAAGGAGGAAGGCCATCTTTTCCACGTATGGTGCAGTTAGAAAACAAATGAATTACAGGTGAATTTCAGAAAGGCGAGGTTGAGCGAGTCAAGAAGCCAAGGTCGTATTCGGCTGAGAAGAACAGAAATTATGTACAATATTGTGAAAGAATGAACCTCCTGAATGAACAAAGAAGATGTCAGAGGCTCATTGGAAAATAGTATTTTTAATACATTGAAAGCTTAATTTCATGGTCTCCAATCGCCTGGGTAGAAGGTGTTGGACGAGCATGATGGTCACACCTATGATGAGGGTAGAGCACGCCTCTTCTACCCTGTATCTTCCAGAGAAAAAGAACACTTCCAAGGACAAGGACAAGTTCAAAGGCTCTAATTGACAACCAACCCCTAAGGTGATGATGGATGATGTTCTAATTGGTGGGAAGCAGATGTTTAAGACAAACACAGCAGCACCTGGAAGTCTGGCCTGCATACGGATAGCGTGGGCTGAAGGATACTGACGGAGGTTAGAAGCCAACCGATGATAGAGGATCGCATGATTGGGGGTCCTATAGTTACGTAGCCAATAGGACATCGTGTATTTAGAGATGTTCATAGTGATCTGTTTTGAGGGAAGTGCTTAGTTGCTCCAACTGATGTTAAGAAACCTTTCTCACGCCCATTAGACAAGTATGGATTGTATACTTAGATGTTCCCTTAGACCCTATCCCTCCCTTCAGTAGGGTTTTTTAGTTTGCCAAGTAGGATGACGTTAGTAATACGCAGGTTGTAGGTCACCTTTGACGAGATTTTTGTATAAAGGTGTGCTTTTTTTTAAGTTCGTTGAGAGACCTTACTATGATATGTCCGATGACGTTCGTTGTGCTCCCTGTTTTAGATAATTGATATTAAAACAGTTATCTTTTTGCCAACTTCCTTAGTCGTTTTGTTTATTGATGTTTGAGTAACCTCTGCATCCCCATTCGTCTTAAATGCATTGCTGACCCATCTTAAAGGGCTGTAAATTCTCCAGTTTACTTGGTAGCAGAGAGAGTATGGTTAGATTTCCATCAAGATAAGTAAGCTTTGGGGTCCCCGGCAATATTGAACGACCTCTGCCATTCGGCTGGAACGAAGTGAAGCTCCCTGTGGATAGCGGTTAGAATAAGTTATGGCTTGCACAAGCGTGGGTGTGACGGGTTCCCTGGTTTCAATGATAACCCCTCCCTGTATCTACAGGAAGCTGAACAGACAGAAGGTTGGAGAGAAGGAGGCATTGCAATCCTGAGGGTTGGAAGCCGGACATACGAATGGTGAGTACAAACTGAGCAATGTGGCAAAAAGTATGAATGGGCAGTGGGAAAGGAGAGTCATAAGGGGAAAAATTAGTAACGGTGGGTTGGAAAGGGATGGTCAACTCGAGACGATGAACGTTGAGTTTAATCTGGTTAATTGACTTGAGATAATAAGGGGGTAATTCATAGAATTCAGCGCACAAGTGGCGCACGCGGCTGGCGCACAGTGTACGCATGCGAATCCCTGCGCCAGCCGCATGCGCCAAAATACATTTCCGCGCACAGCATATTCATGGATTCCAGGCACCAAAACCAGCCGTGGCGCACAGTGGCACAGCGACCCTGCAGCAGTGCCAGTTACGCCCCCAAGAACGCCTCTTGCGCAGGGAAAAGCCATCAAAATCCCCAATCCAGCGCAAACTGCTGCGCTAACCCTGTACCAGCACGGCAAGCGGGGTACGTGTATCACTGGGCTGCGCGGGAAGTTCCTCACGTTATTTCAGCTGGGGACGTGTATTTCAAGGGGTTCGCGGGAGGTTTCACACGCAATTTCAGCGGGGTACGTGTATTTCAGGGGTTCGCTGGAAGTTCCACATGCAAATGTCCTGGGTACATGTATTTCGGGGTGCGCGGGAAGTTACACAATTGCATTCAGCAGGGTACGTATATTTCAGGGGTGCGCGGGAAGTTTCACACGCGATTTCAGCTGGGTACGTGTATATCAGAGGTGCGCTGGAAGTTCCACACGCAAATGTCCTGGGTACGTGTATTTTGGGGTGCGCAGGAAGTTACACACGTGAATTCAGCAGGGTGTGTGTATTTCAAGGGTGCGCGGGAAGTTTCACATGCGATTTCAGCTGGGTACGTGTATATCAGGGGTGCGCTGGAAGTTCCACACGCGAATGTCCTGGGTACGCGTATTTCGGGGTGCGCAGGAAGTTACACACGTGAATTCAGCAGGTTACGTGTATTTCAGGGGTGCACGGAAGGTTCTACACGCGATTCCATCAGGGTACGTGTATATCAGGGGTACGCTGGAAGTTCCACACGCAAATGTCCTGGGTACGTGTATTTCGGGGTGCGTTGGAAGTTACACACGTCAATTCAGCCGGGTGCGTGTATTACTGGGGTACATGGGAAGTTTCACACGCGATTGGCCCTGTGCAAGCGTGGTACGTGTATTAATGGGGTGCGCGGGAAGTTTCACACGCAAATTCAGCAGGGTACGTGTATTTCAGGGGTGCGCGGGAAGTTTCACACGCGATTGGCCCTGTGCGAGCGTGGTACGTGTATTACTGGGGTGCGCGGGAAGTTTCACACGCGATATCAGCAGGGTACGTGTATTTCAGGGGTTCTGTGGAGTACTACACGTGAATTGGCCATGTGGGTCCTCCCAGGTGTTCGTGCCACAACCTCCACGGCCCCTGCAGGCAGCCCACACCACGGGGGACTACCCTGCACCCCCACTCATGTCCCCCTGCACCTCCACCCCCCAGAAGTGCAGGGCACCCTCCACCAGGCCCCCAACTCATGTACCCTTGCACCCCCACCCCCCAGCACTGTGGGGCACTCTCCACCAGGCCCCCACACATGTCCCCCTGCACCCCCACTCCCCAGCAGTGCAGGGCACCCTCCACCAGGCCCCCAACCCATGTCCCCCTGCACCCCCAGCCCCCAGCAGTGCAGGGCACCCTCCACAAGGCCCCCAACTCATGTACCCCTGCACCTCACCCCCCAGCACTGTGGGGTACCCTCCACCAGGCCCCCACACATGTCCCCCTGCACCCGCACCCCCCAGCAGTGCAGGGCACCCTCCACCAGGCCCCCAACTCATGTCCCCCTGCACCCCCACCCCGCAGCACTGTGGGGCACCTGCCAGCAGGCCCCCACTCATGTCCAACTCATGTCCCCCTGCACCCCACCCCCCAGCACTGTGGGGCACCCTACACAAGGCCCCCACACATGTCCCCCTGCACCCCCACCCCAAAGCAGTACAGGGCACCCTCCACCAGGCCCCCAACTCATGTCCCCCTGCACCCCACCCCCCAGCAGTGCAGGGCACCCTCCACCAGGCCCCCAACTCATGTCCCCCTGCACCCCACCCCCCAGCATTGCAGGGCACCCTCCACCAGGCCCCCAACTCATGTCCCCCTGCACCCTTACCCCCCAGCAGTTCAGGGCACCCTCCACCAGGCCCCCAACTCATGTCCCCCTGCACCCCCACCCCCCAGCAGTGCAGGGCACCCTCCACCAGACCCCCAACTCATGTCACCCTCCACCCCCACCCCCCAGCATTGCAGGGCACCCACCACCATGCCCCCAACTCATGTCACCCTGCACCCCCACCCCCCAGCACTGTGGGGCACCCTCCACCAGGCCCCCACACATGTCCCCCAGCCAACATGTCATCACAATCTAGATCCCTGGCCCTTATGGTCAGCCTCCAAATGCCAAACACCCACCCGAGTATTGCATCCAGCCATTTAGAAATGACAATAACATGATAGAACCCCAATTGCAAGTTTGGAAATGAACACATGTCCCTCACATACACCCAATGGGTGTCAGTGAATCTCAAAACCCATATCATGATATGCATGAAACCAATGAGATGATACTACACATTGAAGTTTGAACAAAAAATATGTATTAAAAGCAACATACATTTAATCAAAAATAAACAAACAAAAATGGGAATTTAAAAAAATAAAAACCAGCATGTCTGTGAAATAATGCAAAACCACAAATCATAATCCAAAGGAAAGGTGTCCAAAGTCACAGTCCACAAAAGTGAATCCAATGGGAAATTAAAATCGAAAACCATTGCTCCATGGTAAATCATAAAAAAAAATGAAAATCCAACTGTCAACTATATACAGATAAGCAATCCAGGGTCCATGATCCCAACAGAAGAAATTAAACCTATCTAATAACACTCCCTAATAAAAAAAAACTATATACAAAAATGTGGCCCATTGTCCAAAAGGTCCAAAAAAATGCAAAACCAAAGGAAACCTAACACTAACTACAGAACAATTTACAAGGGCAGCGGGCTAGTCCGACGGATCACTTTTGGATGTCCCGTGCCAGGGCATCATCGAACTCCTGCTCAATGTCCCGGAGGCGGTCCTCCTCCGTGGCCCAGAGGGTCCGCAGGGCTGTCGACGTGTCCACCTCCAACCCCCTGCGGATTGCCTCGAGGCACTCGGCCCTCCTCAGGGCCCTCCGCATGGAGTTCTCCGCCCTGACCATCGTGAGCCGTGCCTCTTCCGCCCGCTACCGCTCCGCATCTATGGCGTGGCCCAACCGCTGCCACACGGAAGACACTTCCCGTCCTGGGTCCTCCTGCCCTCCGGCCGATGCCTGCCCCTCCGATGTCAAAGGCCCCGAGCCATCATGGCTCCCACCACGTTGCTGCTGCTGCTGTGCCTCTGCCCGTGCACTGCCTCCTGCTGCCTACACATCCTCCGCTGGCTGGGGTGCAGTCATTGATGTGGCCACCCCTGCTGGACGTCTGACTCCCGAAAGTGGCAGGGATGCCTCCTCCACCAGCCTGGCCGCACCGCCAGAGGCAGCTCCACAGGGCACCCAGGTGACTGATGGGTGGGAAGATGGCACGGAGTACGACTGGCGCATAGGGGGTTCAGTTGAGGAGGGGGTCGTAGCAAGCCCCATCAAATGGAGGAATCCGGCCTGGGTGACCTGTCCCAGTAGGCCGACGCGGTCAACGAGCCATTCGAGATGACGTGCGGTCTCCTCATGAAAAGACTGCAGGTCACCTCGCATTGCCCATTGACGCAACGCCACACCAGTCAGGACAGGCTCAACCCGGACCTGGATAGCCACGTCAGCAGGCAGAGGAAGGCCAGTTGTCGTGAGCCCATCCCCTGCCTGAAAACGGGTCTGGACGTAGGCATCCCTGCTGGTGCAAGATGATGCAGTGACAGGATTGCACACAGGCACCTCCGCGGCGGCCTGTGCTGCCTCCTGTCCCTGGTCCTGCACTGCACCACTAGCACCAGTGGAATCCCCACCTCCAGACCCCGTCTCTGTTGCTTGCACGGCCTCCTCCTCCACCAAACCCCCCACCAACCTGGATGACTCCGTGCCATCTTCCCCTGTTGGGCCCTGTGGGGTCCCAGCTGCCCCTTCTGCTGCCGAGGAGTCCAACTCCAACCTCCGCCTCTTGGACCTCCCCCCGGCAGCTGCGGCCTGGGACGCGGCACCGGACTCCTCACTTCCCGACGAGATCACAACCTGGGAGGGGAGCCGGGCCTTGCGTCTCCGGCTGGCGGTGCGATCCCCGCCGCTGTGATCCGCAGCACCTTCTCTGCCCTCTTCATTAGTTGACGCTGCAGACAGGGAGAAATAAAACACAGGCATCAGGGCACTGTACAATGGACACATACACACATGACAGTTGTACATGAGTGGCATTGGCAAACCTCAGACATGCCATCACAATCCCCAACACACATGTCATTTCAACTTGCACACATGAGCTATACCACAGCCATATCGCAACTGCCAGCACCATCCATACACATACAATAGCATGAGCAGGCAAAGGTGAGCCAGACATCACATGCAACACAGGGAGTGCACTACACATGCACGCACATCACCACACTTGCATGCATGTGTACACCTCTGCCAACTGTCGCAGTGTTCAGATGGGCATCCATGTCACATCTGCCAATCAGGCTTCCACATCCTGCTGTCACATGCATCCATGTTGCATCACTGTTGCACCCTTGTCAAATACACACACATGCACATGTACACAGTGCTGATACATGCAGCTGAAAACAACATACATGCGTGACATCACGAACATGCCTACTTACATACACATTAATCCAAATATGTGTGCCCACACAACTGCATTTGGCATGCAAGCCTACACACACAAGCACCATCCATGTCTCACACATGACAGCCCTCGCATGTGTTAGCCTCACGGCCCTGTACACCCCCACCCATACTCGGCACAATACAAACAGATGTGCAACCTGCACACTACTGGCACATCACCACACACACAGCTTACAATCAGGATGCATGTAAACTTACCGCTCGACTCCAGACGGGTCTGCCTCTCAAGGACCTGGACGTGGAGCACTGGGGATATGCGTTCCAGGACCCTCATCTGATCTTCCAACAAGTGGCCCTGGCACCCCTTAGCATCAGCTGCCTTCAAGAGGCGCCGGGCCTTGTTGAGGGTCCTGGACCTGAAGTCCTCCCAGCGCTTCTTGACATGTTGAAAGTCACGCACTGCCACCCCCTCCGCGTTGATGGCGGTCACGATGTCCGTCCAGATCCGAGTCCATCCTTCCTTGTCGGTGTGGGAACTTCCGAAGAGGGCACCATACTGCCCCAGGACTTGCTCCACCAGGACACCAACTTCCCTGGCACTGAAGCTGGTGTCCCTCTGCCTCTCTGGCCAGGGTTGGCAGTGGTGCCACATGTTGCAGTGCCCGACATGACAACCCCAGAGGCAGGAGTGGGTGGGCAACTGGGTCCTGGGGCTGGGCTGTGGAGCGATGGAATCCCAGTCGGGAGTCTTTGGTTCCAGCAGGGGTGGTCACAGCAACAGCACCCCTGGCTGATGTGCAGACAGCAAATGGCAGGGCACATGGGCAGCAGGCAGTCAGGCAGCAGCAGATGGCAGGTGGGAGCGTGCTGGGGGCTCTGGGGGGCAGTAATTCGGCCTTATGGGCAGGAGCGTGGTCTTCCATGTGCTTACGCGTGGCCAGCTTGATACAGAGTGATTTGGCATGTGAAAATGCTGCACGTCAGCGTGTAATTCGAGGAAAGGCCCTTAGCGCGTAAGTGCGTTTGCACGCATATGCAATTTCATTGGACAGAAGGCCCTTCAAGTGCAAGCGCCTCTGTGATGTGACGCGCGCAGGCGTGCATGGGCGTTTCAGGGCACGTGAAAAACTGCACATCTGCGTGTAATCCGAGGAAAGGGCCCATGCGCGTAAGTGATGTGATGCGCGGGCATTTCCCTCAACATGGGTTAAAGGTGAGCGGGGCCAGCAGTTTGCTGTACGTGCCTTTCATGGAAACCGACGTGTGTTGCTGCTTCCTGTTTTTTCGCATGCCATCACAACTTCACAGCTATCAAGGACGTATCTCTTCTTTTGGCGGGGGTAATGGCTACGCATGTTTTTCTGCATCGCGCTAGTCAGACGGTGAGTCCCACACGCTATTTTTCCCACTGTGGGTGCCCCTGTGTATCGCACCCATTTTCGATGTCATAGTAGCCTGCGTGTCCCACGCGTACGCCTTATTCGTGTTACTGGGTGCCACCGCATACTGCGGGAGGTTGAATCCACGCATGTAGGCTGCATGGTTGCGTGCAAGGTTTTACTGCAGTTTTGGGGTGCCTGAGCATTTCGTGAGCCATCACTACATCACCGGGGTCACATACATCCTTGCAGGTGCAGGGGGGCTGTTAACATCTTGCTTCCCACCCCCTTCACCCCAATTGCCCAGGTCAATTGTGTTGTACACCTCCCATTGGCACTACACCATCTGTGCCGGCACTACTACATCTGTGCCATGGTTGGGAGGACACCAAAGGTGAGGGGCGCATCAGCTGGGCGTACTCCTCGTGGCAGGCTTGGTCGGGGACGTGGCTCTGGTGACCAGGGAGTAGGGGGACTCCAGGGTGTCCAGGGCGGCCACAGAGGGAGAAGAGGCAGTGGTGCGCTACTTGAGCATAATGTTGTGCCATGTGTCGGTGCAGTCATGCCACCACCCCCTATGGTTCCGGGGGATGCAGCTTCTGCATCTGGCACTGGCGCCCGTGTGACCCGGCAGTCCGTTCCATCGACTGCCACGGGCCCAAGGGTAGTGGTAGCTGCAGGTGCAGCTGTGGACACCGCCACCCAGGCTCAGGGTCTGCCAGCGCAGGCTGCATTGGCACTTGAGGAGCCCTTGGTAGATTTCCAACAGGCCAGGAGGGAAACCACAGGGGCAGGCCGGGCTGCTCAGACCAAGACATGTGTCCCTGGGGCAGTTATGTCATCTGCTGCCCCGAACAGCCGGGTGTTGGCAAGTGCAGGGGCAGATGCAACCAACAACACCCCAGTTGTGAGTCTGCCAACCAGGACCGTTGCGGTCAATGACCCTGCCACAGCTGATGTTGCTGCGCAGGGTCCATTAGAAGGCACCCAGCTGCCACTGACACAAGTCAGGCCTTTGGTCGTCCCTCCACCTGCCACTCCCTTGGCTCAATCCACCGAACGCACTGGCCATACTGGTCAGGGCGGCATTAGCCAGCCAGGGTCTGCGCCACAGTCCAAGAGGAGGAAGGTTGCACCTGCAGCACAGGCTGGGACCCCACACACAGCCACAACCTCCTGCACGTCGATTAAGAAGCCTTTCTGCAAGCAGGAACTGGACTTCCTTGTGGGCTACGTGCGGGGCCACAGCCGTGACATGCTAGTGAGTGCCAATAGTCAGACTACGGCTGCCCAACGTGACACCCACTGGAAGCATGTTGCGGAACATGTCAGTTCATTCGGCCATGAGGTGCGCACGGCGCAAGAGTGCAAAAAGCGTTGGAATAACATCAAACGCAGCACTAAGGCTAAGCGTGCCTCTAATTACAACTTGACTCTGGTGACTGGCGGTGGGCCTGCACCAAAGGAGGAAGAGCTCACTCCGCTTGAGGCACTCATTGCGGAGTTCATACCACCTGAATTGGTCGAAGGAGTGGGAGAGATGCTGGAATTTGATGCCCAGTCCAGTGAGTGTTGATGCGTGTTTGTTGAGGACGTGTGTGTTTCACTTGTGGGATGTGTTGTGAATGATTGCCACTACATGTGACGTGTACATGGTTCTGATGTGTAAGTAATGCAATGCTTCCGTGATGCATGTCTGCTCTGCTGGATGGTGGACATGTGGAGCAGACGGGGACTGTCCGCATCACCACTATTGCACCCTACTGACATGCTGGTTACAAGTATGCCCCTCCGGTCCATGTTCCAGCTCACTGGCCCTTCTGCATGTGGCGTGGGGTGACCTTCCTCTCAGCCCAGGCACAATGTCATTGCATGACTGACATGCATGTCTCCTCTGCCTGCATGCAGGGACTCCATGTAGGCATGCTCCTTTGCCCCTCCTCTGCCACTCTGCACCCCAGTTCCACCTTTGCACTGGTCTGCTTCAATCTTGCCAATGTGTACTTTCCTGTTCATGCGTCCTGTGTAGATGCTAACTTCCAGCGTACAATCTGCCAGACATATGCCATGTGGTAGAGCCTTAGTACTTGATGCAGAGTATCTCACTTGTACTGTGCATAGGTCAGATGTCCCGCAGGGACATGAGTGCCCATTCATGCTCCATGTGCATTGTACGCATGCCCCTATGTGTCCTTGACTGGATGATCACTGTAATACAAGTCCTGGGTGACATAGATTGCATGGCATCACATCAGCCTTCCCATGTCAACTGTGGCTCAGTACTGCGTTGCACATATGTTTAGGGTCTGACAATCTGTGTGGCTCACAGGCCTCAGCCTGTTCAATGGCCAATGACTCTGTCCAACTGTTGTTGTGTCTTCTTCACACATGGGCGGCCTCCAGAGTTTTCATCATGTGTCCTGCTTACTGTCCCATCATCGTTTGCAGTGTTGTCACTTGAATCACATTAAACTGTTGATGCCAGTCAACACTGCCTGTCAATACACAGTTGTATGGTCAGCCTTTTGATACCATGCTAGGCATCCCTGCTTTTCTACTGGGGTGGAGGGGTGCTTGGCTTCTAGATATGGTACACATTGAATGCACAATGCACGTGATGCCTGAATTTGACCTTGCACTGCCTTCACATTTCCTGGCACACACCATGGAGTCCTTGTACATGTAGGTAGTGAGTGGCGTACACATTTTCTGCACTGCATAGACCCACTTCCATGGAAACTGCCACCTTTCAACAGGTCTGATCACAGAAGCAATTCAAAGTTGACCCAGCATGCATGCCAGGTTATATGTTGTGTGTCACATGTCTGCCTGATGCGTTTGTTGTCGGTGTGTGTGTGTGTGTTGTGTGCTTCTGACATGTGTAGTGACCTTTTTTCTCTCTATTTTTCAGGGGATGACGCAATGGAGGCGGAGGATGGTGTTGTCATGCCAGACACAGGGTTGTTACCACTACATCAACCTGGCACAAGTTGGGGTCGTGGGGTGGTAGGCCACGAAAACCCCCAAGTGCTACAGTCCATCTTGTCTCTGGCTGCCTATGAGTCCAGCCTTGATGACGACTCTGACGTCCATGTTGAGTTGGATGAGCATCAAGTCCATGTGTCAGGGGTGAGTGATTCTGATGTGGACACTCCTCTGTCTGCGACACCTGCACTGAGGGATCAGACAGTCTTGGTTCCTCCGCCTGTGGTGGATCGGGACGCAGGGTCACCCTCCACACCAGTCACTGATGTGCCTGGGACATCACGTCGACGGGGGCATGTAGTCGTGCAGCCGCGGGCGGTGCCAACACAGTGAGGACCCCTGGTCCTTGGGTCCCGCATGGGTCAAGCCCGGCAACGCGGTCGCCGCACGCAACCGCAGTATACTGAGTGGGAGCAAGACATGACTGCCAATTCAGAACGGCAGGGGGCAGCAATGGAGAACATCGCTGAGAGCATGGAGCGTGTGGCCCGATCTGTGCTCCCCCCTGCTAGGCTGGTGCTTCTCCAGCAGCAGGCGGCACGGTCCACGGCCTGCTCGCTCAGGCTGGGCATGGTGGCCTCAGACAGGGCATGTCAGGCTGAAATGTCGTCAATGCGTCAAGCAATTGCTGCTCACGCAGAGGCGCACATGGATGCCCTGAGGGAGGAGTATGCTTCCCTCAAATCCACTCTAAGTGTCCTTATGATGTCCCAGAGGCAGCGGGCAGAGGAGAGGTTTGCACAGCTTGAGCGTACCATCTCGGCTGAGCTACAGGCTTGCCGGGAGGTGCAGCGGTTGTCCAGCCAGGCCTTGCAGGAGGAACTCTGTGTTACACGTGCTACCTTGCAAGAGGAAGCATGTGTATCACGTGAGGTTCTGCATGCAGACCTACGTCACATCGCCACACAGAACCAGGCTCACCCGTCCGGCAGACTTGCTGCCGACGAGGGGCAAGAAGTGGCTAGGCGTGGCCAGGCTACTGTGCCACGTCCTCCTTTCCAGGATGAGCCAGACTCGGACGACCATCTATCTCCCACATAGGTCGGGCTGTGCAGGCGTTGAGCCCATGGAGGTTTTTTTTTTGGCTCAGCATCATCGCATGTGGGTGTTGAGCAGCACCCTGTACTTCCCCCCTCCTGGGTGCCGCCCCTCTCCCCCAGGTCGTATGTGGCCATTTTTGATTTTTCTTTTAGTTTAGTTAGTTAAGTTTCTGTTTGATAGTTAGTTTAATTAGGTAATGTAGGTTTTTCATAGTTAGTGTAATTAGTTAATATAGTTTAAAATTGCTTGTCTATTGTGCTTTCATGTGACGGTGCGGTGCTTTGTGGCTTTTGAAGGCATCCACTGTCTGTTCCAGCTGGGCCCTTCAGGCTTGTCTTGTGTATGTGTTTGCTGCTTGGGGTCCTTGACTCACATATGCCACTCCTGCCTCCCTTATCCATGGGCTCGCAAGGATGGTTTGGTGTTACAACCTATTACACAAGGGCTCTGGACTGTCATACCTGTGGCATGTCTGGTGCTGTGTGACTTGTGTTGACACCCCTAGTGGGGATGATTGCGGTGTTATTGTCCACTGTTTAGCTTTTGCTAGATGGAGTGTTTCATGATTAATGTGTACATTCATAGCTATGCATTGTGTAGTATGTTTCTTATCTTTACTGTACACTTGCTTGTTGCAATTCATGCCGTAGATAGTGTGTTCCACACTTTGTATGTGAAAGACGGACTGATGGTGTGATTTCTGATGTAAGTCTCTGACATGGTCCAGTAATGAGATGCCTGAAGAGACACACACAGATGACTGTAAAGCATTAATCATGTGTTTCATGCCCTTTCTGCAGGGGGATGAGCCTCCAGAGCACCTTTGCCAGCAGACATGGCCCATTGGACGTCTGAATTCTGGACACGTTTGTTGGTGCCCACATGCACATGTGTGCACAAGCAGAGGCACAGGGATTGCAGACCTACATCCTAGAACTGCTGACGTGTTCAAAGGAACTCCAGGCAAGGTGAGCAGCACAGGGGGGCTACAACACAGCAAAGCTTGCACCAGGCGAGTTGCACATGCAGGCTTAGTCACAGCACTGAGGGTGAGCATGGACGAATATTGGTGTTGAAGCACACAATACAGCTCAGATGTGTTGGTGGACTGATGGCTGTTGATTGAGGGGTTGTCTGGGACACCTGCAGGGGCAGTGGCACATCCCCTCCGGTACAACAAGGTCCATTGAGGCACTTGTATCAACCATGTAGCCTTCCGAGACATGGAAAGGGGCAGCTCACAGGGACATACAGCAAGGGACATACTCGGGTGCAGTGCATTTCATTTCCATGTACATTTTGATACATGCACTGCCAACTTTGTTTCGGCCATGGTGGAACACGACTTGTTCTGAAGTTATGCCTTGCTATATGGGTCTGTTCTCTTATCCAGGGAACATTGCATGTTGTGTGAATTGTGACCCATTGGTGTTCCATTTGCCACTGCATTGACTGTGTATGACCCATCACAGGGGTAATGTTATATATGGGTACGAAGCATCTACCCCAGATTGTCTGTTTGTAGAGTAGTTTGCTGCTATGGGGCATGTTTGGTGGTGTGTTTTTTTGTAATGGGCACGTACAGATTATTGACTGTGGCTCTCTTTGCAGCATTGCAGTGCTCCTGTAACCAGACCTGAGAGTGTGCAGGCAGGAGGCCAGCACTCAAAACCAGAGCTAAGTGTCTTGTTTTTCTTTCAAACTGCTCTGCATAGGCTTGCTGGGGGGTGCACTAATGCATGGATGAATGTGTAATTCAATTTGGTATGTTTGTTTTCCCCTAATCACCCGGAGTCCTATCCAATTTTAAACCCTGTACCCTCTACCCGGTATTCCTGCTTCCCGTACCTATCCAAGCAACGTTCCCTAACCCTCTTTACCCGCTGGGGTTGCGGATGCCTGTGTAAGCCCCAAACTTGCAGGCGCAAAAACCGTAGAGGGGGTGGTTGGTTCGTGCCACTCCCAAGCCTGGACTACAGAAGGCCATGACAATGATGTCCAAGTTTGTTCGGATTGTGTATGTGTTCATGCAGGTAGTACATTTTCGTGCATTCCCTACTTTCATGTGTCATTCCTCCTCCCCTCTCCTGCCACTCATTCCAGTTATCCAGTGTGCCAACACCTGTTCCAACTGCATATCCCTGACCCTCCTTCCCCACCAGGGTCTCAGAGGCCTGTGTGAGTTTGACCTTGCAGGCACCCGGCACACGGTGAGGGTGGTTGTTTCGTGACACTCCCGCGCCTGTACACGTGACCTGTGACAGTACACATCCGTTCATGGTGCATCATTCTATGTTATGTACCACACATGGTTCACATCCTGTTGTGACATTGTTTTACTGTGCTACCTTGGTAGTTACATCATTGTGGTAGTACTTGGCCTTTGTGAGGTACTGCTACGTCAAGTCATCTACTGGAGGGTGTTCTGGTTCGTTATTCTGGCTTGGATTTTGTGATTTTGCAAATGAGGGTGGACTCTGAGGGTGCAGGCACTTTTTTACACACAAGGGGGGAGATGGTGACGAAGGGGAAGGGTGATCCTGTGGCCAGGTGAAATTGAGGGTTGAAGGCTCCATGACCCAGGTGCAGTTGTTCAGTGGGTCATGGTTATTTGTGGGGGGGGGGGGTTGTTGATAGTTGCCTTGCCCTGCAGTGTGATGGGAACCCTGACATTGTAATGGTGGTATCCTATGTACATGTTGTGTTCTGCTGATCAATGCCTGTTCATGTGTTGTGTTTACCTTTCAGGTGTGAGGGGGTAGTTGTGGTTTGATATGCTGGGGTGTACACATGGTGAATGTTCACATGTGATGTGTAGAGGGCACTGATGGTCACTTGATTGCACATGCATATGTTGAGTGCATGTCCTTACTGACCCACACACTTTCACTATGATGCACTACATGTACAACCACCCTTGCATATCCACGTGCACACTGTTTGCCTTCTGGGGCCCACTGTGTCCCTGCAGCACATGTTATGTCACCAATTATGGATCCTGTACATGCCTAATTTGCTTTTTGATGTGGTCTGTCGCTTAGATGTGATGCTCAGAGTGTGCATCACACCCAATGGCTGTTCACTGTGCTGTGCGCTGAGCAGTGTGTTGCAGGAGTTGAACACAGCACACAGAAGCTGCAGTGTTGATTTTGCAATGCACAATGTGCATGTAGACAGGCATTCATTGTTATGTTACGTCTATAACTCTTGTAATGCATTTGGAAATGACTTATTTTGGGTGGGAGGTTGTTGGTCAGTCATTTCATCTGATTCCATGTCAGGCATCATTGTCTGATGCCACTGTACATTTTCGACAAGGCAATGTGTACCTTATTGGTACTGTGTTGGTGTATGGCTATTGCTTGCCATGTCATGTTGTGGTTTGGGAGGGTTTGAGTGACATAACAGTGAGGGCCATGGCCTGTTTTGCAGGTGTGTGTGATTCACACCTTGCATGTCAGGGTCATCCGCTTCTCAAAGCAACTAGCTGGGGGTAGATCTCTCTCTGCGGCAGGGGCCTCTCTCTGGAACAGCCTTCCTGCCTCACTGGAACTTGAGGAGAACCATCTCTGGTTCCAGAAGCACCTCAAGACCTTCCTCTTTGCTTCTGCTTTCTCTCTGCCTCTCCCTTGCAAAATTGTTCACTGGAACTGCACTGGATCTGCAACTGGGCCACTCTCACCGACCTCGGTCCCTGGCCCAGCCACTCTCCACTTGCACTGCCTCCCTGGCAACCCCTGCACTGCGGGATTGTCTCTCTATCCCTACAGCCCCCCCTTCCCGGCACTTGTCTGCACTTACCTTTTCAGATGCCACCAGCGTGCATATTTATTTGTTTTTTAGTCTACTTACCCTGTACTGCACTCCCCCCTCTCCTTCCCCTTGCACTTTTCCCTTCCCCCTACACCTGCACTTGCACAATCTAAATGACACCTGGCCTAATAGTATCGTTGTCTGTCTTCCCTTGTTCCCCCCTCCCAGGCTCATTGCACCTTGAAATACTTGTGTATAGGCACGTTACAAATGCCATATCATGTCATGTCATATTTGTGCCTTTTGGTCACACAGGATAGCTTGTGTTTAAGTAGCTAGGGATGCAGACAATGTAGCACTTCCATGGCAACTATCTCAGGGTGGTAGGGTTGTGACAGTTGACTGTCTCTTTGTCATCATCGATTGTCACCTGGTATGTGCCCAGCCTTTGTGCACTCCGCAGGGGTGGGAGTTTAGGTGAAAAATGCGGCCACAAGCTGGGTCCGGGCTTCCTTGCCACGTGCCCTGTCCCCTCCCATGGGCAGCGCCTGTGCCTGTGGTTCGGGATGTGGGGGCACCACCATGTCCACCGGTACGCCCTGCCGTGTTGCAACATTGTGCAGGACACATGCTGCCACAATGATCCTGCACACTAATGGGGGTGCATAGAGTAGCTGCCTGCCAGAGCGGTCAAGGGAGCGGAAACGTGACTTGAGCACTCCGAATGTGCGCTCCACTATGGCCCTGGTTGCAATATGGGCGGCGTTGTATCTTACCTGGGGTGGTGTGGTGGGGTTCCGGATTGGCGTCATCATGTGGTTGCTCAGAGGGTAGGCACTGTCCCCTGGGGAGGTGTAAATGGTTGTGATTTTTGGGGTTTGTGTATTTGTGTGTGTGTGTGTGACATGCATGCATGTGCAAGGGCATTTGTACTCACCTAGGAGCCATGTGTCGCCATGCTGCCCAGCTTCCAGGGCCCGGCTCAGGGCGGACATTCTGTATATGAAACTGTCATGGGTGGAGCCAGGGTAGTTTGCATAGACAGAGGTGATGATTCCCTTTGCATCGCATACCACCTGTACAATGATGGAATGCCAGTGCTTGCGGTTTCGGTAGATGTGCTCAGTGTCCCTAGGTAGACATAGGGCCACATGGGTGCAATCTATGGCACCGAGCACTTTGGGGAAGTGTGCCACCCTGAAAAAATCCAGGACAACGGCCTGCCTTTCTGCGGGTGTTCTGGGCATGTATATGTGCCTGCAGACTGAGGGGCGTGCTGTCATGATTGCCAGTACCTGGTGTAGGCAGCGTGACTGCGTGGCCTGTGAGACCCCCCCCACTATGGCAGTAGTCCGCTGAAATGACCCAGTGGCCAAAAAATGCAGGACATTGAGCACCTTCTCCAAGGGGCTCAATGCTTGGGAGCAAAGGGTGGGGGATGTAAGGTCATCTTCCCACTCCCTGACCAGGTCTAGGATGATATGGGGTGGAAACCTATACCTGCCGTAGACCTGGTCGTCAGGCATCCCAAAAAGGCTTGTCCGTGGTGCGTAAATGCGTGCCCTGGCTATTACCCTCCTCCTGCGGTGTCCCACGATCAGTGCTGCGACAAATGTGGCATTCATCGTAGCTGTATATAAGTGTTTGTTGTTTGCGCGCACTTTTATACTGTGCGCTGGGACGCTTCCGCGTGCCTTCGTGTGGTGGACACGTTACGCCTGTGTGCGTCTTTTGCTGTGCGCGGGTTTCCCGTATTCGAATCCATGAATACGGGTTGTTCGCGTGCGTGTGGGCATTCCGTGTAGTTCCCTGCAGTACTTCCCCAGTTACGCCTTCTTTTTCATGCGTTATTCCCCATTTCGCGTGTTACGCCCACTGTTCCGCACACTTTGGTTGTGTGCGCCGCGCTATGTGCGCCTTTGCTGTGCACATAGTGCACGCCATGTGTGCCTGCGTGCGCCATGGCAGGATTTGGCACACGAACAGCAGGAAACACGCGCAGCATCTTCCTTGAATCGCACACGTGCGCGTGCGCTGGGTTTCTCACGCTTGCGCCACCTTGCGCCTGCTTGTGCTGGGATTTTCGGCACACGTTTGCTCCATGAATCGACCCCTTAAGAGCGTTGAGTAATTTAGAGAAGGTTGACTTGAGACGATGAGCGTAAAGCAAAGAACCCTGTGAGACGAGGAGCGTCACAGTGGGAGACGCCCAGTTTCCTGAGTTTTAAAGAACTTTAGCAGGATCTATTCCCTAGAGCCCTATTATGGGTTACGGAGGAGACAAACTTGTTTTAAAGAACAGGTTAAAGAGGGAAGATCACACTCAACCAGAGTATTTTTTAGGGGTATAACGAGGATGAGTCTTGAAATATAGACTGATATATGTGACCGTCAAGTATGTCTGTCTGTTTGTTTTAAGTGAGTATGTCAATGGTAAAACATTAATGGAGACATTGATAGATAAGGAAATTAGAGAACAAGTAAGTGAATTAAAACTATTCATTTATGATGTTGTATTTATGGTGCGTAGTAGAAACATAGAGTAAAAAGAGAAAATGTGGCGTAGAAAGGATTGGAGCATGTGACGACTAGTGTAAGCTCATATTATGTTATTTTTTGGAAAACTGTATTATTTTTTATGAGATTGCAAAGTGTACAGGTGAATATTGACTGTCAACATGAGGAGCATTGCTCCGTTTAT
Source organism: Ambystoma mexicanum (assembly GCF_040938575.1). Taxonomy (NCBI): domain Eukaryota; kingdom Metazoa; phylum Chordata; class Amphibia; order Caudata; family Ambystomatidae; genus Ambystoma; species Ambystoma mexicanum. Next base: position 27,459,883 of record NC_090924.1, read on the forward strand.
ACATTTCTGCAACCATACACTCGAGTTAAAATAGTGTAGTGGAAAAGAGGTAAAAGAGACCGCAGACAGAATGTTTTTTGCAACACATGACACCATGATTGTTTATTGAGTATATGGGACGAAGTTAGATAAGCGACTAGCGAGCTTAGAACTCTGGGAAGAATGAATGAGGAGGAGGAGAGAGAATAGCCGCCTCTTATGGATGGGTTACTTACCCATGCGCAAAAAAGAAGGGGGTGAAGAGCGTTCTGCTCCATCTGCCACCCCTGACGTAAACGGCGATAGCACGGAAGATAAAGGGCTGTGCCCATTGAGAAGGGTTAAGGTAGCAACAAGGTATAACTGACCTGGCCCATAAGTCGCTCGCGTAAAGCGGCAGTGAGAGAACAGATAAAGTTCCTGAACAAAGATGTTATCTCCAAGATCCCAAGTCGCACAAATGAAAGGGAAATAAAAATAAAATTGTCACGCCACCCGAAATATGGGAAATGGCAAGTTTGCAGTTTACTTAAGTTCATTCAAAAGAAGAGAGCAGAATCAATCAATCTTTCTTGGACATGCCTCACAGAAAACAAACATCACTTGCTCCATCTGATGCAAAGCGAAAATCAATATCAAGAGCTTCTGAAGCACAACAATAAAAAGCAGCACGACTTCCCGACCAGAGGACAAGAGAAACTTTCTCCAGGGAAAATGAGATGCCACAGCAAACGGAATCAAGACTTGCTGACATCAGGACAAGAGCAACATCCTACAGGGCACATGAGACACCAGAGCAAACTGAAGCAAGACATGCCGATAAGAGCAACATCCTCCAGGGCACATGAGACGCCACTCGATCAGGACATGGGCAACGCTGGGTAGCCCAGCTATTCATACATACACACAGGCAATGGCTGCAGCATGCACTATAGAAGTACAATATTTTTATTTGGTAATTTTGGATAGTAAAATAATGAATGGTACCTTATCAGAGTTTTCAGTAATGATAAACATGGAATAAATATCTAATAGTTAATAATTAAAGACTTGTGTTAGTACAAACAATACATATGAAGACCTACAATGCATAAACATCTGAGGCGCATACAGGGAAACTTCAGTAAAGAGGAAAGAAACAACACCACCAAAAAATGACAGTAACATTAGAATTCATAATCAAGTACACAAATGAATTGTGTGTTTGAGGCTTGGTTATTTCTTCATGTATGTGTACCATGAACTGAGGCCAAATCCAAAGGAAAGTGCCTTAACAAAATACAGAAAGTTTAATGTATACATATGTAACACCTTTTGATTTTTAAAATTGTCTCTATCAGTGAACAAAACCATGTTGCCTAGATATGTCATTAAACAAAAAGAAACTTTGTAAAAAAAATCATTGAATTCATGAAATTCAATGAAAAAACGTTGTTAAAGTAAAATCGAAAGCCCCCAGGCTTTCACCAGTTATGGTAAACTAAGCAACCATAACTCACCCCACCACCTTGCACTGCTAAAACAAACACCCTTTACAAGAAAGATGACATCACAAGTTCAAGCAAATCCTTCAAATAATTTGTTCAATTTTTATCACTAGTGTAAATGTTAGATAATTTCACTCCTTGTACACATCAGCATCACGTGTCAAATTGCTGATTTAAAGAAAATAAATCCTGTTGCCTTATGCGGGGGCTTGCTCAGAAATCAGCACCCAGGTAAGATGTAATACATACTACACCGATGAAATGGACAATGTTCTACATGTGTGCCAATGTACACGATGCATAGAATTATCAGTATGATGCAATTGTGTGTTTTTTCAAGCAACTTTTTTTTGTGCTCTCTGATAATGCACTACTAATTAGCATATGGGATTCATATGATAATTACAGAACCATTTTTCACAGATCTCTTCAGAGCATTTAAAACCTAATTTCATGCTCAGGCTGTGCCTCAGTGTTTGTGCCATTTTTAGAGAGCAACAATCCAAGGGCATGTGCGGCACTGCATATGAATGTAATGACACAATTGGTTCAACTCCTTTAGAGTCTAGGAGCAATGTTATAAACAAAAATAGGTTTTCCTGAATAAAATAGTGCAAAAGGGATCTGAACCCAAAAGCGGGGTTCTTTACCGGTATTTATCACCTTAATAATTGCAAGGACCACATACCAATAAGGGGGGTGAATCCCTTTGTACACGTCTACTTTGGACACTAGGGCCCAGGGATTTGTGGCTATGACCCATATCTGGTACGCCATGTTTAATCCTGGGCCAGTGGGGACAGTTATGTGGGTGCATGATGCTTGGGTTAGCAAGGCCACTCTGTAGCATCTTGATTCTGAAGCCAACAAAAATGTGCCAATTTTTTTGTGGCCTTTCACCAAATTGCTCAAGATCTCCGAAAGTATCACAAGATTTCTATAGGATTTTGAAATTGGCTGTCATCTTGGATCTCATGGCAAACAATAACTCCTCTCACTGCTAAGCATGTAGATTGTCTGCAGAATGCTTACCTTCGCTTGCAATTTGGGCTGCCCATGCTTCTGGGCACATGCCCCATGGCTTCTGGACATCTCCCCTGCAAGCATCACACATGAATTTCCTGACAAAGACAAGGAAAGAAGTGAGTTGTGGGATAAGGAAAGCAGAGCATTCGTCAATGGGTTTCTTGGGGAACATTCTCACTTTGCTTTGACAGTCTCACCTAACAGACATTGTACCACATTGTGTCTAAATATGAGAAACTTGATACCCAACTGACTATTGTATTTTGGTTGCATAATGGAAACACCTGCACAGAACATTTACTGGTTCTCACAGATTTCCTGCAGGCTATATTCAATTTACCTGCTGAAACACTTTTCCAGACATGTTTCCAAAGCCCAACACCTGCACGGCTGGTCTGCTTTGTTCCCAAGTTAATGTAAGATCTGGAGGACCACTTCTAAAACTCATTGCCCAAAATCACAGGTATATTGGGGTTTACACGTGTGAGGAAAGGCAACAGACACTAGAGAATATTGATTCTGAAAGAGGGACTAACACTGACAACTCATATTCTCATTGCAGGAATGATGCAGGAAGGAACCAAACATCTGGCCAAGCAAGATTAGATGAGCATACCACACCACATCAACAACCCTGTTTCCATTCTGGGGCTCCACCTTTCCTCCTGAACATCTGCCAGAAGAGGTGGGAATTGAGGGATTCCATGGTGCTCCCACAGAATACACTTGTAAGTTATAGCATCATGCAGGAGTATACTAAGGCAATGTTCTTGTAGCAGTTACTCACAGTCTGATTCATGCCCCTCTTCTTTCAAATACTTGTTAAAGGCTTAACACCAGGGTTTCAAGTTTCTCATGTCATTCTCTTGTCAGCCCTTCATTGGTTTTTCCACATTTCCTTAAGTATTTTATTTATTTATACAGCGCTTATACACAGGTGAAGTGCTTCAACGCGCTTCAAAGTCGGAAGGGAACAAGGGAATACAGTAATCATTCTTAGGCCTTGAAGATTCCGAATGATTAAAACAGAGAAAGAAAACTAGAATACTAGGCCTGATGACATTTCTCCTAGTGTAAGTGCATGAAGTTTTATAATTGCGACCAAGCTCGGGATGGGGAGATGAGGAATGGTGGGGGAGGGGGGCACAGGACAGACAATTAACTGGTCCTAGAACATTTAGGTAATGCATACGCACATACAGAGGTGCTGGGACGGGGAACAAAATGAGTTCGGTCCAGCAGGGCCATGGTTAAGTGAAGATAGGTTGCCCCACTCATGGAGCGTAAACTGAAAGTGCAGTAATGCTGAAAAAAGTGCAGTGGTCCGGAGGCAAGTGCAAAAGACTGGTGGGGGAGCCTGGGACCTGTTAGGCTCTGGACGTGCACCAGGCAACCAGTCAGCAGAAACTGGACAGAGTTAAGGGGGGAAGGAGGGAGGAGAGAAGGAAAGGAGGTTAGCAAGGGAGAGGCAGAGAGAAGGATTAAGAGAAAAGGAAGGGCTTGTGGAGTTTCAGGAACTTAAGGTGTTCCAGTTCAAGAGGTAGGGAGGCTGTTCCAGAGGGAGACACCTGCAGAGGATAAAGATCTACCCCCTTCCTTCTCAGCTTCCTTCAGCCCTTTGGTTCCTCAATGGCTCTTAACAGATATCTCTTTGATCCTGAGCAACTCCGATCATGGGGTAGGACCATGATAGATCTTGACTCTCTCAGGTTCACAGCTGGTCCAGCATGGACTTTGGTTTTCTCTTTAGCTTCAACCAGGTTTCTCTTCTCTCTGGTATCAAAACAATTCCCTTAGGCATCTTATCTTTCTCTCAGGCTTCAAACAGGACCCTCCTTGTACCTTAGCTTTCTCTCAAGTTACCAACAGATCCCACTTGAAGCTTGTCTTTCTGTCAGAATTCCAACAGGTCCCTCCTGGTACTTCATTTCCTCGCATGGTTCAAAGAGGTCGTTCCAGGCTTCACAACGAGTGGTATGTCTCCCTTTCACATGAGAGTCTTTGTCAGGCATTCAATATTATTTACCTTCTAGCCACTGGTTCAGGTTTTCCCTCTGATCCCCTTAGGACAGTGTTCTTCAAACCTTTTCATCCTGGGGCTCCCTTGAGCAAATTCTGGGCAGGCCCACCCCCGCCCCCCAAAGTGCCAAATGGCTGGTAAATCAGAAATCACAATGAATGTATGACACGCTGGTGCACAGTCACAGGGCTAGCTCCACCCTCCCCAGTCCCTGGGCTCCCCACCCCACTCCTGGCATATTCCCTGGGATCCTCCACTCCTCTCCCTGGAGTCCCTGGGTACCAGATCTCCCCCCACTCTCTCCCAACACAGTCCCTGTGATCCTCCATCCCTAGCAGTTCCATGGCTCCCTTAACCACTAGCCATCCTTGTGTGCCCCCAGCCCTCTCCCAGGGCTCCCACCGCCACACCCAGCAGTCCATGGGTGCCCCATCACACTCCCAGCAGTCCCTGGGCTCCCTCGCTCCTCTCCTAACACAGATCTTGGGCTGCACCTATCCCACTTCTCACAGTGCCTGCGTGCCCCACCCTCTTCCAGCAGTCCCTGGGTTTCCCCACCCTCTCCCAGCGGTGGCATCGTCTCCCACTCCCAGCAGTCCCATAATGCCTGCACCCCACTCCTAGCAGTCCCTGGGCTCCCCCACCCTGCTCCTAGCACAAATCCTTGGCTGCCCCCACCCTGCTCTTAGAAGTCTCTGCGTGCTCCCAACCTCCCCCCAGCAGTCCCATAGCACCTCCCACCACACTCCCAGCAGTCCCAGGGACACCCACCCCACTCCCACACAGGAGTAGGCACCCCTGCTCCCTTCCTTACCTGATGCCACAGCCAGCCCACATGCCTTTCCAACGTTCCTCTGTAGCAGATGAAAACACAAACAAATGGAAGCGCACTCTCTCATGCTTCTATTTCTGTTTGTTTCCTGGGTCAGCCATGCCTGCTGAACATGAGCCTGGCCCTCATCACACAGAGAGTGTGTGGTGGGGCCATGTTGGGATGGAATATGCACAATAATGCACCCATTTTGCGTCGGTTTTTTTAGACAACTTTTTTTTTGGGCTGATTTTTTGAGGCGTCAGGCGCCCCCATCCCGCCTCCCCCGCCCCACCAGTGGATCGCACCCCACAGTTTGAAGTCTAGTGCCTTAGGGTTACTGAAGAATGGCCTCTTGCTTTGGGCTTTCAATTCCCTGTAAGTCTGGGAGCAACTCTGCACACATTTTAGTGATCCATTCTTTCCAGGTTCTCTAAGCCTTCAGTCCACTTGTTTCAAGTCTATTCTAGAACACTCTTGCTCTCCTCCAAGGAATAGTGGTCCACTGACTCTTCCATAAATGAATCTTGCCTAGTATCAAGGGAGCATGGTTAGGCAAGTCTGCGTCCTCAGGGAGTCTCTCCTTTTCTAACTTTCCCCAGTCTCCTATATACTTACTGATCTGAGTCCTGCTCCTCAGCGCTGGTGCTCCAATCTCACCCCTGACAGATTATTCCTCATTGCCATTTGAATTTTCACTGCAGATTAATTATTTATGGAATTGGTTTAAGTATCCATCATTCAAGATGTATTAATCGTTTATTTTCATATTGGCTAATTGTGTTATGGTCTTTAGGGCCATTGGCACAGAAATGCAAAGGTTTAATGGTAGTCATGGTATGCAACAATATCTTGGAATCCTCAGTTATGTGGCTTCTCTACAGCTCCTCTACACGGATCTGACATGCCCTGCATTGTGAACCTCTGCGCTCAAGATCTGCAAGGTGTTGTTTGTTCATTCTCATGATATTAAGAGTTTCTCATTCTATATGACTCGCAAACTCGGTGGGTTTGTAAAATGCTTCTTCTTTGCCTATTACCAATTGTTCTTGTAATCTCTGATTTAGCATTGCGTGCCACAATGTCCATTGAGAAATATAGTGTTCCATACCTAAACTCTGCATCGGGATACCTGTTAGGGTAATTCCACATCTCGTGGGGCAGGGAGCCAGCAGAATCCCTCCTCTTTCACCCTCTGGGAAGAACAATAGGTGCATCCAGAAAGGCCCAGTCAGTCCATGGTGTATTGCAAGAATGGGGAATTAAGGAAATACACCTCACATATTAAACTCTTTCTTATGTGTTTCTTTAGAAACAAATATCCAGATTCTCATATAGCAGCGCATATGAGAGGTGCACAGAAACTGTGCTCCTCTCATTTGTGCTGCTTTCATATATGCTCAGTTCACTTTATTCGCAAAGGTGACCTGATCATTTCTGGAGCGGCTGGACTGTGGCGGTAACATGTGCTGTTCAACCCCCTTTCATACATTAGTGTCGGATGCATGCTTCCTGACACTAATGTATGACAGGCTCCTAGCAACCACGTGGGAGCCAGGAGTGCATTTTACCGAGATGGCCCATTAAAGGGCCTGACTTGGTGAAATCACCAAAAAAGAAAAATAATGTCCATCTATTTCTGCACTTACCCTTGCACCTGCCACCAGCTGGGTGCACTTCCTATTTATTGTTCCTATTTATTGTGTCTATTTATTTACTCTTGTCCTATGTACCGCACTTTTCCCCTCCCCCACCTCCCCTGCACTTGCGCAATCTCAATGTCACCTGGCCTAGTAAGATAGTTGTCTCTGCCTTCCCTCTGTTCCCCTCCCTTGCCTCGCTGCGCCTTGAAACACTTGTGTGTAGGCGCATTATAAATGCCGTATCATATCAAATCATATTCCCATTTGAGGGATGGAAATGCTAGTGTGACAGCTTTGGTTTAATCTGCGGTTGTCATACTTAAAAAAAAATAAATCATGAAATGACTGCCTTTATTTATGCCTCCGCCTGCGTCTGTTCTGAACAGTAACAGGGTAAGACCTTCATTTGTAGGCATTTTAAACTGTAGCCATTTTATGAATTTGGGATGTGCTGTAAAATTCCCAGCAATGACCACTTATTTGCGTAAATGCAGAAAGCGGAGAAAAAAGGGCCTCTGAAAGAAGTGTTCTAATATGCGCTCATTCAGATAACCTTTGTGAACTGGCCCGCCACTTTTGTTTAGCACCAGTGAGCAGATGCACTAACACATCTCCTCAAATGTGCCAAAATAAGTTTCGAGAATCTGAACAGGAGTGATTAGCTTCTGGAGGAAATATAAGAAGATCAGAACACTAAGAACACTAAAACACTTTCCCCTTGACAACAGACACAATTTTTTTAAAATATTCAAAGTAAATCTGACATGCACGTGGAATAGCCTGACCTGGAGATATGTATGGAGGCATTCTCAAAACCAAGCAACGAAAGGACACCTTGCTTTTCACTTCCTCCTGGAGATTCTGGGGATCCATGTCGATGTGTGACACCTACTCGGCAGCACACCTTCAACACATTCTTCCTAGGTTTAATTGCTCATATGCCTTATGGCAAGGGTGTAGTAGTCCCGACTTTTAAATGTTTTAATTAACAATACAATGATTCAGCAGACAAAGGCGGTTATTATGAGTGCAGCGGTAAGGGGTTAACGCAACCGGTAAGGATGCCGGTGCCAGTAACCCCTTACCGCTGCATTATGAGGTTGCCTCGCGGGACCCGCTCAGAACATCTGGTCAGACCAGACATCCTTTGCGGGTCCCGCAAGGGGACCAGGGAGCTAATAACGCCCTGTTATTAACGGGCCCATTATTAGCTCCCTCCTCATTCGCATTGAGCCCTATGGGGGCTTGAATGGGAATGGGGATGGGTATTTTGAATGAGTACTTACCGGGTGCTCCAAGGCTGGAATGACCCGGTAAGTCCCCATTCAAGGAACCTGGACACGACTTTGGAGGCAGCCATGGTGCTAATAGCACCATGGCTACCTCCAAACTCATAATGACCCCCAAAGAATTCAAAGCAACAGGATTCCTGTTTTGTGCCACTTGGAAACATCCATTAACACTAGATGCCCACATACAAACACCTTAAAACCATCCAGGACCCTCAAAGCTGCCTTTGGCACTTTTATTGTAACTGCTGTGTTGCTGCATTGCCACATTCAAATTCGGTTTCATCCACTAACACAGCACTGAGAAACCCACTTAAATGTTGTCGGACCATAAAGAAGAAACTATGGTACAGTTGAGAGGTCCAAGCACCCCATATGCATTTTTGGGACACAACTGACTGTTAAGCCACCCTTTTGCACCTCTTTCTCAAAAGATATATCCTTTTAAAAGTGACACTGTTGCAATGTCTTGCTCAGTGAATCCCTGCTACATTTTCCAGAATGTGTTTATCTCCATGCTCGGCATTTTCTGTGTTCTTTCAACAGAGGTCAGGTTTGCTGGTGTTTTTGTAGTCAGTTATTTGCATATTTTTAAAGTATATATAGCTTGATTGGACATTTCTTTATTTTGGACTCTTGTGATATTGATGTTTTCTTTGGGCTGCTAGTTGTATGATATGTGCACCCCTCTTAAGAGTATAGCCTGCCCTTGGGCAGCCTCAACACAAAAGGTGAAGGAGGTATATCACTTAACAGTGCCCATTTCACCTTTATGATTGAGACAACTATTGGTTTGCAGTAGTGTAAGTGCTGAATAGGCGGTTTAGCCACTTGTAATCCTAATACTCCTTCAGGGAAGCAGTCAGTTCATTACACTCACTCACAACAGGTATACCCACATTTTCATGGGGCATACCATCATAAACAGGGGTACATTAAGCAATATGGAAAGAACCAATTCTGTTTGAGTCTTATCGCCAATTAACTCGAGTCCACTTTAATAAAGCCACTGTCATGTCTTTTCTCACTATATGTATTGTTTTATGTTCCCCCCTGTGGAAGTGTTTAATGTCAGTCTCTTCAATTCATGATACAATGTGGAAAAGCTCCCAACACTGCAACCCGTGCTATCTATTTTCAGTCAAGCACTAAATGTATTTGCCTCAAATGACACAGAAACTTCATAAGGTGGTTCAGTTGACAGTATGTCATTTAAAGCCTAACTCACAGTGACGCAGTGTTGGTACGTATGATATATATTAAGGCCTCCTTTACGAACGAAATGCTGGTTAGGAGTTGAGCAAAATTAGCGACATCATTTGCAAATGCTACAAAAATAAGAGAACAACCTAACAATATCCAGAGCTCACTTTTCCTTTCACTTGTACACCCTATTCCTGGAATGAATAAACCTTCGGTGATGCATCTTGCTTCTGGGTGAGTAATAGGCTGCAGGCTTTCCTTGGGCGGCCCTTTTGGCCAGATGTACCGTGCTAATTACATCCTATCTGACAACCCCCCTCAGGCCCATGTTACCTGCTGGCTGCTGACTGAAACGCACTGTTACACCTCAAGAGTCGAATTGTTTTTGCTTCTACATTCGCACGCAGGAATACAAATATCTCCTGTGATCAGTTCAGGAGGGGTATTTTCTGTCTAACTCTACACGTAACCATATTTGCACATTAGATATTGATCTACGGGCCATTAAGCTCACATCTCAGCACTTTGGGTAAGGCCATGAACACAGTTAAATAAGCAGCATCCGATTACCTACTCATGTAACAAAAGCCCTCCTATAATACAACCGTCCAAACACTTCAGAAGGCATACACATGAATTCATACGCAATGGAATAATTCATTTAACATAATGTACATTTTATTCATATACAATAAGACATCCTCATAATTGTATGCAAAACTCACTCTTACTGTCTATTACAGGGCCTGCGTTAGCGGCCCAGTAGTTATGGTTAAGTTGCTCAACCCATAGGCAGAGCATTTTTTGGGCGACTTATTACTTTGTCACCCATGGACGAATCTTCACCAAACTATGCAAACTACGTATATGGCCCAGATGAAATGATTCTGCTAACTGGTACATTTTTCTGAATGGAGGGCAAAATTATAGGGGGGTCCAAAAAGTTGTGGAACTCCTCATAGACATAATGGAAAAAAACTGCTTACGCCTGCAGTCCAAACCGCTGAACGGAGTTTCATGAAATTTGCGATGGGAGTGACTGCTTGGTCAGTAAAGCATGCTTTTGTAAATTTGGTGTAAATCGGTCTACCATATTATTTTTAAAATGGCCAAAAGTTGGTAATAAAAATTAGTGATATCTGGGTCTGGTCCGCGGACTCATTTCCATATTTGGACCAATCAGGATCCAGCGTGATCTCTGCACACATCAAACACGTCTGCTGATTGGATGGTGAAAAGCATGAGATACGTCATATTTTTCAAAACTGTCACCATGTTTGATCTGCGGACAGTGGGCAGTGTCCACGGATAGCATGGTGTGGGACAAATCAGGAAAACACATTTGGGGTTATTTGGTGGTCAAAAGAGGGGCTGGAGAGGGTTGGGGTGGAATAAAGATGATATGGAGCTGTTTTTCTAGGTGAAAAATTGGTACGGGTACTGACCAGTTGGCGGACACCATGGAAGTCCATGGAAAGTGCTGAGAAAGAACAATTTGGAAAACACATTTGGGGTTATTTTATGGCTGAAAGAGGGCATGGAAAGGGTAGGGGCGTGCAATGGAGCTGTTTTCCTAGGTGAAAAATGGGTGTGCAGGTGCTGCCGAGTCTGCTATCATGTCTTACTGTCCGTGGAAATTATGTGAATGACAGAGTGTTCTGGGTGAGTTTTGTTATTTCAAGGTGTATTATATGTACTTGTTATATGGTTGAAATCTATTGTGGTGGTTGTGGCCAGTGGCATAGCAAGCATAGTATTGTAATTTGTGTATAGTGATTATAGGTATGCACAGCGAGTGTGTAATGTGTATGTGTAATATGGGGGAATGATATGAAGTGTTTATAGTTTTTATGATTGCACTACAATTGAGGATAGAGTGCCTTGATGTCTTGTGCACCTTTCATACAGTGAACCACTGTGTCATTATTACACGGTTATATTAAATATTTAATATGATGTACCAGGCACTGGACTGGCTTATCTGTTTTCCCTACGAACCGCCCTTAACATCTGCAACTGGGCTGCTTGTACTCCACCACCTCACTTTGTACTTGCAGAGTACCCCAGGGTTTCATCCTATCATTGTGGCAATTACATATCAATTTCCTCCTTCTGGCTCACCTGATGTGTTTCTTCTTTTCTCATGTCCAGTGTTATGTTTATGACACACAGTTTTCCTTAAACGTTCCTTAACTAGTTTGTTCTCTTCATTTTCATCCCTGATTGTCTGACCATCATTAAGGCATTGTGTGTGGCTAACAATATCTGTCTAAATAGTGTATATGCAATTCATAATTGTAGTACAATTGATGATAGTGCTCCTTGATGTCTCATCCACCTTTCATACAGTGAACCATTTTATCCTTATTAAATGATTACATGATACATTTGGCAATAATGGAACAGGCACTGGACTGGCTCATTTGTTTTCCTCACTAACCGGCCTTCCCAGAAGCAACTGGGCTCTTTGTACACCACCACATCACTGTTTACCTGTTGACTACCCCAGGGTTTTATTCTATCATTGTGGCAATTACATATGTATTTTCACCCTCTGGCTCACATGATGTTTTTCTTCTTTTCTCATTTCCAGTGTGATGTTAAAGATACACAGCTTTCTTTAAACTTCCCTGAAATAATTTGCTATCCTCGTTTTTTATCCTTGACTGTCTGGCCGCTATTGAGGAATTGGGTGCAGCTAAAAATATCTGTCTCAATGACAGTAAGATGGATATCTTTCTTATTATGAGACCTGTACCCTGTTTTTGTCCTACCCTGTGGCTGCTGTCTTCGGGCTGTCTACTCATACCATTCGGTGAGGTCAAAAATTCGTGTGATTATCTTTAAATCTTTTTCTCTCTTTTATTGTTTACATTTTGGAGATTGTAAAGAAAGCCAATAGTTTGAGCTTGACATATTTACAGGCATTGTACATTCCTTACCTTCCCCTAGAATCTCAATATCTGTAGAGCCCTGGTACTGTATAGGCTGGACTACTGCAATAGCCTCTTCTTTAACCTCCCAATTCTTTGTCTATACCCCCTTCATGTAATCTAGAATAGGGCTGCAAGACTTATCCTTGGCGTGAAGACCAGAGATGGTATTGCTGCAGCCTGAAAATATGTACATTGGGTCTTGCTAATTGAACTATATGTCCAACTTTGTTTCCCTAAATACTGCCCTGCTACAGAGCTCTGCTTCTGTAACTCCAATACTCTGCTTGTGAAATGTTTTTTGAAACAGAGCGTGGTAGGCATTTCTCTGTCTTCAGCCAGTGCCTCTCTTTGAATCAGCCTTCCTACAGTTGGACTTCTTAAGTTCTGAAAACCTCTGAAAACTGTACTTGTGTGTTCCTGTTTTACTTAATCCCTTCCCTGCTAACTCATAGCACTGCCACTGACATGAGTGGCATGGTTCCTCATGAACCTCAAAGGTTCCAGGCCCTATATCTAGTTGGTTGTATACTAATTGACCTTTTCACAATTGACCTCGGGAGAATTGACCTCGGGAGAATTGACCTAATTTAGAAGAAATTTAGAAGAAACCCCCTGCAATCCCCCACCCAATACAAACCCCCCCGGCAATCCCCCACCCAATCCCCTTATATTATTTATAATACAAAACCAACCCAATACATATATACAATAACTAAAATAATATAAAGGTCAATTGTGCAGAAGGTCAATTAGGAAAATTATAATTAGGTCAATTGTGCAAAAGGTCAATTGTAAAAGGTCAATTTGGGTAATACAATCTAGTTGACACCAGTACACCCCCTCCACCCTTCACCACTGCCCTTGCGGTTGTACTACCTGGTGGCTGTGTACCACACCCTTGGGACTGCTTTACACCAGCAGGTAGTTAGTGGCCTCCCACTTGTTCATGTCTTTGTATTTCCCTTTTGGGCTTCTATGAGCACTTGGTAATCCCAACTCCTCTTTCATTTATGCACTTCTTTTACTGCACAATGCATATGTGCATTTATACTTCAAAAAAGGTAGCAGGCGCTCCTCTCCAGAAAGAACATGGCATGATAACCTTTTCTGAGATGAGAGCTTGCAGCACACGCTTTTTGCTCACTGTACCTTTCACAGATGGGAAATATCCATTTGCATATCAGTCTTTGACCCGCCCAAATGGGCAGTCCAGCACCGAAATGCTATGGCAATTCCTCTCTGAACAAGAGTACCAACAGCAAACCCATACACGTGTTTCAGCCTTGTTGGACCTCATCAGTGAGGTGAAGCTGCACCTCTCTGGGCACAGTGAGCAGGGAGTCCACATCTGGTTGCCCCAGGTAACTCAGGATGACCAAATATGTGTATTTACAGCAGCAGTGTATACACATTTCTTGGATAACCAAGGGAAATGCACATGAAAAGATTTGTGGCAGTTTGTGTGTGGAAGTTTAATATGTGATAGGATTATATGTAGACTTTTTTGAGCTAATTGGTGGATATATGTGTTACTGTTCAAAGCAGACAATGAAGGGGTGGTACAAACATAACAGTAAAAAGGGTAGAAGGGCTGTCTTGTACGATGGTGCATGTGCAATCCAGGTTTTTTAATAAAGCATGGCCCAGAGAGGTGACTGCAGAGACTGCAGCTAGTCATTAAGGGCCATGGATTATTGTCCTTATTGTATGCTAGAGAAAATTATTTGGGACTGAAAATGTCTGTCCTTTTATATTTGCCTCTAGTATACAATTGTCCAATAGCACCCTGGGTGGGGTAGCCAGCCAATCAGGTGGCTAGGAATGTGGGCTTGAACCTGCGTTCCAAGGTCCCTGACGGATGGCTCTCCCTACGGCTACCCCCCAAATGTCTGAAAATTGTACTCAGGTATTCAATGTACTGCAACTAGATGAACATTTAAGGGTAGCCAATGTATTGCACTTAGATTAATTATGAGATGAGCCAATATCATGCACTTACATCACTTTTTGAGGTTAGCCAAATGTATTGCACCTAGGTGCATTTTTAGGATAGCCAATGTATTGCACTTAGATACATTTTGAGGTTAGCCAATGTATTGCACTTAGATACATTTTGAAGTTAGCCAATGTATTGCACTTAGATTAATCTTTAGGCTAGCCACTGTATTGCACATAGATTCACTTTTAAGGGTAGCCTATGTATTGCACTTATATGAATTTTGAGGTTAGCCAATGTGTTGCACTGAGATTAATTTTTAGGATAGCCAATATATTGCACATAGTTACATTTTGAGGTTAACCAATGTATTGCCCTTAGAGGAATTTTGATGTTAGCCAATGTACTGCGCTTAGATGAACTTTTAAGGGCAGCCAATGTATTGCACTTAGATGAATGCAGAGGTTAGCCAAAGTACTGCACTTACATTACTTTTTGAGGTTATCACATTTATTGCACTTAGAATTATTTTTAGTGTATCTACTGTATTGCATTTAGAGGAATTGTGTGGTAAGCCGATGTAATGCACTTAGATGAACTTTTAAGGGTAGCCAACGTATTGCACTTAGCAGAATGTTATGGTTACCTAATGTGCTGCACTTAAATTAACTTTTAGTGTGTATTGTGCTCAGATGGATTCTGAGGTTTTCCAAATTACTGCACTTAGATGAATGTGTAAGGTTAGACAATATATTACACTTAGATGAAATTTTAGGGTAGCCCATATATTGAACTTAGATGAATTTTGACGTTAGCCAATGTATTGCACTTAGACAAAGTTTTAGGTTAGCCAATGTTACTGCACTTAGATGAACTTTTAAGGGTAACCAGTGTATTGCAGTTAGATAATGTTTTAGGTAAGCCAATGCATTGCACTTAGAAGTATTTTGAAGTTAGAAAATGTATTGCACTTAGATGAATTGTAAGGTTAGCCAATACACTTCCCTTATATGCACTTTTAAGTGTAGCTCATGTATTGCACTTAGGTACCTTTTTGGGGTATTCAAAGTACTGCACTTAGATGGACATTTAAGTGTAGCAAACATATTGCACTTCGATGAATTCTAAGCTTAGCCAATTTACTGCACTTACATGACAATTTGAGGTTGGCCAATGTATTGCACTTAGAGGAATTTCGAGGGTAGCCAACGTATTGCACTTAGAAGAATGGTATGGTTTGCTGATATACTGCCCTGAGATGAACATTTAAGGGTAGCCAGCGTATTGTACTTAGGTGCATTCTGAGTCTAGCCAAATCACTGCTATTAGATGCATTTTTGAGGTTAGCCAATATATTGCACGTAGATTCATTGTGATGTTAGCCAATGTATTGCATTTGGAAGAAATTTGAAGTTAGCCAAAGTACTGAGCTTAGATTAACTTTTAAGGGTAGCCAGTGTATTGCAGCTAGATTATTTTTAGGGAACCCAATTTATTGCACGTAGATGAATTTTGAAGTTAGAAAATGTATTGCACATAGAGAAATATTGAGGACTGTTAGAGAGAATTCTCAGAAATGTGCTAATTCCCTCTACCTTAGAGACTCCCAGCAACTTTGCTGGATTTTAAGCATTTCATTGTTTTACCTGTATAGAGTGATACCCTTTTTGCCCACTCTCTCATGTATTTTAATGTGATTTTGAACACTGTATTTATTTTGGTTATGAGTCTGCCAAACTCCATAGGCATCATCATTTACATCGTGTCACGCAGCACCTTCAGTGCAGTGACACAGGGAATTCTTCCAGATTTCCCAAAGGTTTAAATACCTTCTCTGGGATAAACTATGGTTTTCCAGAGTAGTAAAGTGAAATTAACCTTACTTACATTTATACATTTCTAGACCCAGCACATACTATCTTACAATAGGGTGCTGGAGCGGTTACTTAGTAGCCCCTTTGTCTAGCTTCTCATGTAACATTTGTCTGTTACCTTTTCCTCCATGAATGGCTGGTGGCAGTGGTTTACCTTTAACTACTGTGGTGTTCATTTACTACGGGCTGCGTTTGCAGCTGCAGTAAAGCACCCAAGGTGCCATTTTTGTCAAAATGGGCCGATCTTCTTTTTTCACCATTTCTTTGTGGAAAGGTCCGTCTTGAGATTTACTCTGCATGCCAAACCAGATTTGGTCTCTTAGTTCTCTTTGTCTTTGGTGGGATTCATGAGTGAAGTTTGCCTCTAGCTCCAGGGTGTGTGGGGTGGGCAGGAAGTGAGGGAGGTGCCCGAAACTCCCTGTGATTAGTCTCACAGGAGACCCAAATGCACTCTGTAGTGATTGGCCTGCTAACTGTCCCCTGCTGGGTGACTAACAGCTAGGTTGGAATGAATGGGAGAGAACTGAGAAAAAGGCGAGGCGTTTGGCTTAGCAGGCAGAGTCGACCACTGGAAGAAGGAACCGAAGAAGTACTTGAAGAGGAAACCTGCTGCAACTCCTGGACCGTTGGTTTGCCCGGTGAATCCCTGCTGCTGTGCTGAAACTCCAAATTCATATCGACAGAGAAGCCCCTGCAAGGACAACTTCTCCCCTTGAGTTTGTGGGACCAATCAAATCCAAAGTAAGCCACCTGGACATTCTCTCGGAGCTGGTTGGCTTTCCTCAGAGTTCCTGCTGGAAACCAAAATGCCAGGGAGAGGAACACGAGATTGTGTGCGTTGCTTTTAAGCTGGCCAAGAACCGCAGTGTTGCTATTTGCAGTAGACACAAGGAGCTGAAACACCTAACAGCCACTTGTTTGAAGATTGTCAGTTACAAGCGGTGACCGTCCGACTGCAGTGCAGGAGTCCCCAGAAGTCCTCCCTCTTGTTCCCACGACTGAGGACCAGGAATGGTGAGATCTGCAGAGCTGCTCAGGAACAGAGGTCATATGCTGCACTTTTTCTTCAATACAAAGATACTGTGAAGGTCTGAGAGAACTTGCCTCTTGCTTCTACTACTCACAAGTCTAACAGCTTGTGGCGCTACATTGATTCTTCTTTTTCTTCAAAGACTTCTAAAACATTGTGCAAAGACTTTTCTCGCTTACCTGCAAAGAAGTGCTTCAGCTCATATAGATATTTTGCCCATTGACTTTGGTTTAGCCAGTTCTACTGAATGATTCTTATTCAGGTATCTGCAAGTATTTGCCTGCCTAGGAATAATTGTGGTCTCTTGTATGTTCTAATAACCTTTTCCTTTGACTTACTCCTAAATGATTCTAAATGCAACAGTGATAAATTAATGTCCCAAGCACCCTATCTACAAATTAATAATTATTTAGTCAAGAAACCTTGTGTGTAAGTGTTTAATTGAATACTTGTCACTGTGAATCCCTGTGTAACTCCTATACAGCTCACATTGACCCCTCTTGAGATAAGCCTGACTGCTCAACACGCTACCAACGTGTGTAGTACAAGCTTATACCAAAGGTTGGGTTCCTATTGCAAGGAGGTCAGGGTTGTTGTAGTGCACCCAAAGGGTATTGCATACAATCTTGCCTAATATTGGTGGCAGGTGGTGAGGATATATTGTAGAGTTGTTACACTAGGAATTTGCTTTGCTTTTGTTCAACTAAACCTTCACAAGGCTAAGCTCCAAGAGAAAAGCAATTGTAACATACCAGATATGGATAACTTCAGGCAGGAAGCCCTGATCATTTTAACAGTAGAGCAACTGAAAGAAATGTATAAAATCAGGAATCTCCCTGTTAAAGGAAAGAAAATGAATTGATTGCAAGATTGTTGAATAATCAAAGTCTGGGTAGTAGGGCTGTCAAACCTACTAACCCAGGAAATGGGGAAAATGATGTGGATGATCATTAAGAGTATAACTTTAATATTGTTGAATAATCAAAAGAGTCAGGGGAGTCTCAGGAAGAGATCCCCTCTTTACCTCAACAGGCCCTTTTGCCTCAACCTTTACCTACAGGGACCCCACAGGGTCCAACACTGAGTCCAGAATGTGTGTCTCTTGAGAAAATGAGACTTGAGTTAGAGTTCAAAAGATTACAAATCCAAGCTGAAACCAAACATCAGGACATCAAACAAAGGGAAATGGAAATGCAAAATGCTCTTGAGTCTTCTAGGTCTTCCAGTACAAAGAGACCTCACATGCCTAAAGAAGCAGTTAGTATGTATGATGTCAAACTTGATATTTTGGATTGGTTGGGTGCTTTTGAATATAACTATGGGATTCAGGGTTTCACAGGGAATCAGTTGATTCCTTGGCTTTTGTCTAGGCTCTCTCAAGTTGCAACTGATGCTGTAATGGAGGTGGGGGAACTTGAACGTTTGGAGTATGTACATGTGAAGCTAGCTTCGATAGCTAGATTTGGGAAAACACCTTCCCAGTACTTTAAGAGGTTTAGGACCCTCAAAAGGACAGATGGTACCCCCTGGGCTACCTGAATGGGTGAATGTTTGAAAAACGTAGATGGTTGGGTTAAGGGTTACAGAGTGAGCTCCTTTGATGGGATGAGAAATCTCTGTTTGTTAGAATCTATTTTTGATGTCCGCTCTCCTGAGCTGAGACAGCATTTGGCTGACTCAAAAGAGATTGATCCCAAGAAGCAAGCAAAAGATGCTGACTTGTGGGTTGCGAACAGGGCTAATCACAAGGATTCTGGGGCCACTCACAAAAAGGATGAGGGAAAACAGCAAAAGGAAGATGACAAAGCTCGCCATCCAAAGAAGGGCCACACACATAAGAAGGGTAAGCCATTTGGGAAACCACGTCAGTCTAGTGAATTCTATGGTGCCAAACCAGAGGGAGGTCAGCAAAAGCCCCTATTTGTCAAAACATTTGGAAAATGTTATGCTTGGGGGTCAACTGACCATGTGAAAGGGGATCCCAGATGCAAGGGTAAACCTTCAGGGGTCCACACTGCCTCCTTAGCCTTCATGCCTGGGGGAGAAGTACATATGGCAAGTGGAAACTTTCAACTATTGGCTGAAGACCCCATTGGAGTCTCTGCCAGTGTTTCTTTAGTGTCCCTGGGTCTGTGGGAACAACAGAATATAGATGTGCATACCTCTATACCAGATAACACAAAAAAATACTACAAGGACAGTGTGCTTGTGAATGGTCAGGAGACCCCTGCCATCATAGACACTGGGGCCAGCATTACAGTTGTGGATTAAACCTTTTTTCAAACCTGAGGATGTTGCTAAGCCACCCAAAGGCCCCACTAATCTTGCTGGACCCCTATCCAGATGGTTCCAATGCTACCATCTCTCATCCAGTACAACAATATAACTGTAAGAATACCTGTAAGTTTACCACACGAGGTGCCTGGGAGTGTCCTGCTGAGGAATGACTTAAACACTCTTGGAGTTGTATTAAGCACCCCCAGGCCTCCGAGTCAAAGGAAGCAGGAGCAGACTAGGAAGGCCAGAGAGCTCATTTTGAATGACTCTCAATGGGTTGTTACAGAAGAAACATTACAGCTGGTCTGATAGCACAGTAGTAAAGCACTCCATTTGACATCTGTGCAGAGCCTCCTGACACAGGTTCAAATCCAGGCAGGGCCAAACTTTCATCCTTCTGAGGTCGATAAATGAGCACCACACACCGTGGGTAATAATAAGCAGTGCTCAGATACCTGAGGGTTCATAGTGCTATATAAATGATAAATTATTTTAAAAAATTATTATTGTTAACACCCAGTCCACAGGAAGAACAAACGTCTATTTCCAGGCAGGAAGAGACAAAGGGGAAACCAAAGGTCTCAGGAAACAAGAAAGATAGCACTCTTGTGCATCAAACCAGAACACACCTGTGACTACTCCACCAGCTGAGGCTGAATGTGAGGTCCAACCAGAAAGGTTGAATCAGCTACTGATGACACAGAGGTGGAAGAAGACCATCCCCCTGTTGGAGATCTGGATCCTAAAGTCCATCCTGAGCTGCAGACTTTGCTTACAGAAGGTGTCCCCTGTAGGTCAGACTTCAGCAGAGGTCAAATAGAGTTTCCTACTCTTGAAGGGCTTTGCCAAAAGGCAGCTTCCCAGCTGGAAGGGCAAGAGCTAGTGAAGTACAGGTCGTACTGGGAGGATGGCCTCCTCTACAGTGAACCTATTGAGTCTACCCCAGGAGACTACAGAAGACTCATAGTTCCCCAGGAGGTGAGACCTCAGTTTCTACAGTTAACCCGTGAGATTCATTTGGCTGGTCACTTAAGATTTAAGAAGACCAAGGAAAGGTTTTCTCTTTATTTCTACTGGCCTAAAATAGGGTCTGATGTAGATAAGTTCTCTAGAAGCTGTCACACTTGTCAGACTTCCGGCAAGATTGGAGCAAAGAACGTGGCACCATTGGTGCCTCTCCCAGTGGTGGGAGTCCCTTTTGAGAGGGTAGGAATTGACATTGTTGGTCCCTTAGACCCCCCCACATCTTCAAGCAACCAATTTATATTGGTTGTGGTAGACCATGCTACCAAGTATCCTGAAGAAATACCTATGAGGACTGTTACTTCTCAGGCAATGGCTAAGGCCCTACTTGGTATTTTTATCAGAGTAGGTTTTCCTAAGGAGGTTACCTCTGACAGGGGATCCAATATTATGTCCCACTAGATGCAAGCCGTGTGGAAAAACTGTGGAGTGACCTACAAGTTCTCAACAGCCTACCATCCCCAAACCAATGGATTGGTGGAGAGGTTTAATAGAACTATGAAGAGCATAATAGGTGCTTTAGAAGAGCTCCTTAGAAGTAAGTGGGACCTTCTACTGCCATGCCTTCTCTTTGCTTATAGAGAAGTCCCTCAAGAAGGGGTTGGCTTCAGCCCCTTTGAGCTTCTCTATGGTAATCCGGTTAGAGGTCCATTGGCCCTAATCAAGGAGGAGTTGGAGAGTGATCCTTCCCACAAGCCACTGAGAGTCACTGACTGTGTGTTAGGTCTCCGAATAGAGAATGACACATAGATGACAGAAGCTTCAGAAC
The DNA here is from genome assembly GCF_040938575.1 of Ambystoma mexicanum. NCBI lineage: Eukaryota > Metazoa > Chordata > Amphibia > Caudata > Ambystomatidae > Ambystoma > Ambystoma mexicanum. The sequence continues at coordinate 27,481,186 of NC_090924.1, forward strand.
TAGAAAGCATGTCAGGCTCTGGTGAAGCATTGCCATGACCAGAACGCCAACATGGATGGGTTTACTGAAGACCAGCTAGATCTAGTGCTGGTACCTATAAGGCAGGAGGCCTTACTGGACAAATGGATTTGACCATTCAAGGTTGTGGGAAAACTTGGAGAGGTCAATTATTTGGTGGAATTAGGCAATCCTAAGGAGGCCCCCAGGGTCTTTCACACCAACCACCTAAAGGCTTATGTCTCCAGACCAGAACTGGGAGCTTTGCTTCTTGCCTCTGCTCAGGAGGAGTAGTAGAGTGAGCCTCTACCTGACCTCCTCAGGGGACAGCCTTTAGATGGAAAGATAGAAGGAGTCAATTTGTCTTCTGATCTGACACTGGAACAACCGGAGGAGTGCAAAATCCTGTTAAATCAGTTTGCCCCTTTGTTTTCACTATCACCAGGCTTGACCGCAGCATGATATTCACACTGGTAACTGTTTACCTGTTAAAAGCAGAGGTTACAGAATGTTACACCATGTAAGGGCCGACACAAAGGACGAGGTCAAGAAGATGCTTGATCTTGGGGTAATAGAGCCATCTACAAGTCCATTGTCTAATTCTGTTGTACTAGTAACAAAGGCAGGATCCAAGGAGTAGAGATTCTGTGTGGACTATAGATCCCTTAATGCAGTCAACACAACTGGTCCCCATCCTTTACCAAGGACAGATGAGCTGGTGGACAAACTTGGTTCAGCCAAGTACCTCAGTACATTTGACCTAACCTCAGGCTCTTGGCAAATAGCTCTGACAGACCATGCCAAGGAGAAAACTGCATTTCAGCCCCAGGAGGCTTCTACCATGTTAAGGTTATGCCATGTGGACTAAAGAATGCACCTGCTACATTCCAAAGGATGATGAATCATGTTCTGAATGGGATGGAGGACTTCTGCATGGCATACTTGGATGACATTGCAGTGTTCAGCTGTACTTGGAAAGAAAATATTGACCACTTGGGATATGTATTGCAGGCTCTTGAGCAGGCCAATATGACCACAAAGGCAAGTAAATGTCAAATTGGTCAGAGTAAAGTGGTCTACCTTGGACATGAGGTAGGAGGAGGTGAAATAAGGCCATTGCCTAGCAAAGTACAAGCTGTACATGACTGGGCCACCCCTACTACTCGAAACCAAGTGAGAGCCTTTTTAGTTCACACAGGTTACTATAGGGACTTAATTGATAACTATGGGACCATAGCCTCTCCCTTGAATGTGATCTCCTCACCCAAATTCCCCAAGAAGGTCAGGTGGAATGAGGAGTGCACTAAGGCATTTGAAGGACTTAAGAAAGCCCTTTGTCAAGCTCCAGTTTTAAAAGCGTATTGTAAAGACAGATGCTTCCAATACAGGTATATGTGCAGTTCTGAGTCAACTGGATGAGAAAGACAGGGAACACCCAATCTGCTTCATCAGTAGAAAACTGAAGGACCCTGAAACATGGTGGGCAACCATAGAATGTGAATGTTTTGCCAGTGTGTGGTCTTTGAAGAAGTTTAGACCTATTTGTATGGATCTACTTTTGTGATTCAAACAGACCACCAACCCTAGAGATGGTTAATGCAGATGAAGGGGGAAAATCCTAAATTGTTAAGATGGTTAATCGGCCTACAAGGATTTTATTTTACCACTGAACACAGGTCAGGGTGTAAGCACCAAAATGCTGACGGTCACTCCAGAAAGTATGAGCGATTAGAGGAAAGAGATTCATCAAGGGGTTGATTAAATACTCCTGTCCCTTTGTCTGGGGGTGGGGTGGGCGAGTTTTAGGGAGAATTCTCAGAAATGTGCTAATTTCCTCTACCTTGGAGACCCCCAGCAATTTTGATGGATTTTGAGCACTTGATTGTTTTACCTGGCGAGAGTGAGACCCTTTTTTCCCACTCTCTCATGTATTTTAATGTGATTTTAACACTGTATTTCTTTTGGTAATGCAGTCTGACAAACTCCATAGGCATCACCTTTTACATTGTGCCACACAGCACCTTCAGTGAAGGGACACAGGGAAGTCTTCCAGATTTCCCAAAGATTTAAATACCTTCTCTGGGATAAACTACTGTTTCCCAGAGTGGTAAAGTGAAATTAACTTTACTTACATTTATAACTTTCTAGACCCAGCACACACTATTTTACAATAGGGTGCTGGAGGGGTGACTTAGTATCACCTTTGGCTAGCTTAACATTATCATTTTTATGTTACCCTTTCCTCGATGAAGGGTGGTGGCAGTGGTTTACTTTTAACTACTGTGGAGTGCATTTACTGTGGGCTGCATTCGCAGCTGCAGTTAAACACCCTAGGGTGCCATTTTTGTCAAATGGCCCCGGTCTTCTTTCTTCGCCATTTCTTTGTGGAAAGGTCCTTCTTGAGATTTACTCTGCGCGCCAAGCCAGGTTTGGTTCCTTTGTTCACTTTGCCTTTCACAGGATTCACTAGTGAAGCCTGCCTCTGGCTTCATGGTGTCTGGGATGGGCAGGGAGTGATGGAGGTGCCCTAAACTCCCGGTGCTTAGTTTCCTAGGAGACCCAAATAGACTCTGTAGTGATTGGCCGGCTGACTATTTGACAAGGACAGCCACCCTGCTGGGTGACTGACAGCTAGGCTGAAATGAATGGGAGAGAACTGAATAAAAGGTAAGGCTTTTGGCTTGGAAGGCAGAGTCGACCACTGGATGAAGGAACCAAAGAAGAACTTGAAGAGGATGCCTGCTGCAGCACTTGGACCGTTGGTTTGTCCGGTGAAGCCCTGCTGATGTGCTGAAACTTCAAATTTGTATTGACAGAGAAGCCCCTGCAAAGACGACTTCTCCCCTTGAGTTGGTGGGACCAATCACCTCCAGGGTTGTTGTAGTGCACCCAAAGGGTACTGCATGCAATCTTGCCTAACACGGACAGCCAATGTATTGCAGTAAGATTCATTTTTAGGATAGCCACTGTATTGCACATAGACACATTGTGAGATTAGTCAATGTACCATCATTAAATTAACTTTCAATAGTAGCTAAAATATTGCACTTAGATACAATTTTAGGGTAGCCAATGTATTTCACTTAGAGCAATTTTGAGATTAGCCAACATACTGAATTTAGATAAACTTTTAAGGGTAGCCAATGTATTTCACTTAGATTAATATATAGAGTATTTAATGTAATGCACTTAGATGAACATTTAAGGGTAAACAATGTATTGCACTTAGATTAATTATGAGCTGACTCAATAAACTGTACTTACAGGACTTTTTGAGGTTAGCCATTGTATTTCACTTAGATACAGTTTTAGGGTAGCCAATGTATTACATGTAGATGAATTTTGAGGTAGGCCAACATTTTGAACTAACATGTTATGGTTAGCCGATCTACTGCACTTTGATGAACTTTTAAGGATAGCCAGTGTATTGCACTTAGATTGCATTTTCGGGAATCCAATGTATTGAACTTAGATGAATGTTGAGGTTAGCCAATGTATTGCACTATGGTGAACATTTAAGGGTAGCCAATGTATTGCACTAAGATAATTTCGTTAAGGAAGCCAATCTATTGCAATTAGATGAATTTTGAAGTTAGACAATGTACTGTGCTTAGAGGGATTTTTAGGTTAGCCAATGTACTGCACTTAGATGAATTCAGAAGTTAGCCGATGTAATGCACTTAGATGAATTTTGAGGCTAGTCAATATATTCCATTCAGAGAAATGTTGAGCTTAGCCAATGTACTGCATTTAAATGAACATTTAAAGGTAGGCAATCTATTGCACTTAGACGAATTCTGAGCTGAGCCAATAGTCCGATATTCCGCACTTGCATGACTTTATGAGCCAAATGTATTGCACTAAGAGGAGCATTTAAGGGTAGCAAATGTAGTGCACTTAGATGCATTTTTAGAGTTGCCGATATGCACTTAGATTAATTTTGAGGTTAGCCAATATATTGCATGTAGAAGAATTTGATGGTTAGCCCTGTACTGCACTTACATTAGGTTTTAAGGGTAGCCAGTGTGCTGCACTCAGATACTTTCTGATGTCAGCCAATTTACTGCACTAAGGTGCATTTTTGATGTTAGCCAAGGGTACTTAGATAACATTTTAGGGTAGCCAATGTATTGAACTGAGATGAATGTTGACGTTTGCCAATATATTGCACTTTGAGGAATTTTGAGGTTTGCCAATGTACTGCACTCAGATTACCTTTTAAGGGTAGCCAATGTATTTTACTTCAATTAATTCTGAGCTTAGCCAATGTACTGCATTTACATGCATTTTTGAGGTTCACCACATTTTTAGGGTAGACAATGTATTGCACTTAGAGATATTTTAATGTTAGCCAATGTACTGTACTTAGATGAACTTTTAAGGGTTCTATTTATTGCACTTAGATGAATTCTGAGTTTAGCCAACGTGTTGCACCTAGAAGAATTTTATGGGTAAACAATGTACTGCACTTGCATTACTTTTTGAGGTTAGCCATACATTGCACTTACATGAATTCATAGGTAGCCACTGTATTGCACTTAGAAGGATTTTGTGGTTAGCCAATATACTGCACTTAGATGAACTTTTAAGGGTAGCCAGTGTATTGCACTTAAATGAATTTTGAGGTTAGCCAACGTATTACACTTAAAAGAATTTTATGTATAACCAATGTACTGCTCTTAGATGAAATCTTAAGGGTAGCCGGTGTATTGGACTTAGATGAATTTTTAGTATAGTCAATGTTTTGCACGTAGGAGAATTGCATGGTTAGCCAATGTACTGCACTTAGGTTAACGTTTAAGGGCAGTCAGTGCATGGCATGTACATGAAATGTTAGGGTAGTCAATGTATTGCACTTAGAAGAATGTTATGGCTAGCCGATGTACTGCAATTAGTGGAACTTTTAAGGGTAGCCAATGTATGGCACTTAGATGAATTTTAAGGTTAGCCAACATATTGCACTTAGAAGAATGTTATGCATACCAGATGTACTCCACTTAGAAATACTCTTAATGATAGCCAGCACATTCCACTTAGATTAATGTTTTGTGTATTAAGTATATTGCACGTAGAGGAATTTTATGGATAGCTGATGTGCTTCACTTTGATGAACTTAAAAAGGGTAGCCATTGTATGGCATGTAGATTAATCTTTGGGGTTGCCAATGTACTGCACTTAGATGATTATTTGACGTTAGCAAATGTTTTGCATGTATATGATATTATAGGGTAGCCACTCTACTGCACTTAAAAGAATGTTGTGTTTAGCCATTGACTGAACCTAGAAGAATGCTATGGTTTGCCAATGCACAGCAATTAGTTGAACTAGTTGAAGCGTAGTCAATCTATTGCACATAGATGTATTTTGAGCTTAGCCAATGTACTGCACTTAGATGAATTTTTGATGTTAGTACATGTTTTGCACTTAGATGACAGTATACAGTAACCACTGTATTGCACTTAGAAGAATGTTGTGGTTAGCTGATGTGCTGCGCTTAGATGAACTTTAAAGACTAGCCAATGTACTGCAATTAGATAAACTTTTAAGGTTAGCCAATCTTTTGCATTTAGATTGATTCTGATGTTAGCCAATGTACTCCACTTAGAGCAATTTAAATGAACTTTAAAAGTATCCAATGTATTGCACTTAGATTCATTTGTAGGGTATTCAATGTACTGTAATTAGATGAACATTTAAGGGTAGTCAATGTATTACACTTGGATGAATTCTGAGCTGAGCCAATATGCTGCACTTACATTAATGTTTGAGATTAGCCAATGTATTACACTTAAATTGATTTTTAGGGTAGCCACTCTATTGCACTAAGAAGAATGTTGTACAGTAGCAAATGTAGGGCACTTAGATGAATTCTGAGTTTAGTCAATGTACTCCACTTATATGAATGTTTGTGGTTAGCCAATAAATTTACACTCAAATGAATGTATAGAGTTGCAACTGCATTGCCACTTAGAAGAGTTGTGTGGTTAGTCGATGTGCTGCACGTAGATGTACTTTTAAGGGTAGCCAATTTGACATGCTCAGATGGGTAGCCAATTTATGGCACGTACATGAATTTTGAGGTTAGCCAACGTATTGCACTTAGAAGAATTTTATGGATAGCCAATGTATTGTACTTAGATTAATTTTTAAGGGTAGCCATTGTATAGCATGCAGATAAATCTTTGGGGTAGCCAATGTATTGCACTTAGAAGAATATTATAGTTATCCAATGTACGGCACTTAGTTGAACTTTTAACGGTAATCAGTGTTTTACACATATAAGAATTTTGAGGTCAGCCAATATACTGCACTTAGGGGAATTTCGAGGTTGGCCAATGTACTGCACTTAGAACAATGTCGTGGTTAGCTGATGAGCTTCACTTAAAGAATGATCTGATATGATTGTTTATTTGTATAGTGTGTATACACAATGTGTTTCAAAGCGCTTCTAGGCAAGGGAGAGGAAAAAGGAAAAATACAAACAGTGAACATTCTTACATGGCCTTGAACAATAGGAATGTGAAATTAACTATCGTACTTGGTCTGGCGACATTTCAGATAGTGCAAGAGCTAAGACACAGAAATGAATGGAGGAGGTGGGCTGGATGGGAATGGGAACAGACAGGCAACTAACGTACAAGGCCTGATGACATTTCTTATAGAGCCGGAAGATTACAAGAGGAGAGGGTGAGGGGGAGGAGAAGGACAAAACAAGCAACAATTGTACTAGGTCTGGCGACATTTCAGATAGTGCTGGAGAGGGAGGGGGAGACGACAAACAATGTAGCTATCATACTATGTCCGAAGACAATTCTGATAGAGAAGGAGAAGGAAGAAGGGAGAAAGGAGAGAACAAGAGTAAGCAGTGAAAAGAGTGGAGAAGCAAGAGGGGAGAGACAATACAGTTCAGGAGTCAGTAACAAACACAGGGTTGCAGGGAAACAGCAAATGCAAGACAGGATTCAGGAACAAGATGGGCACAGGATGATACAGGATCACCATGAGTATGTGATGCAGAGGATGTCCGGCATGACAATAGAGACAGGAGAAGCACCAAGGGTCAAATGAGTCCATAAAGTCCAAGTCAAGCATTTGCAACAACACAGTGATGGTAGAGGAATAGTGTATCAAGACTACTCCTGGAGTGGAATGTTGAAGGGGGCCAGAGGTAGAGGGCTAACGGGAACAGGCGTAGGATAGACAGGAATAAGCAAGGCAGGAAACACATGCATACAAGAGGGAGTGGCAAGGGAAGGACATACACACCACAGGCAGCCAGGGGGGCAAGGGAATGGCAGACAACACCACAGACAACCATGGGGGGCAAGGGAATGGCAGACAACACCACAGGCAACCATGGGGGAAGGCGAACAGCAGAAAACACCAGAGGCAAACATGGGGGGCAAGGGAAATGGGTAGCGTTATGGTAGCAGAAAGGGAGCAGATAGAGGCCTTTGTCATGGGCCTTAATCATCAGGCTCCCACCTCCCGGTTGCTGTGATTGGTCTATCTAGGCCAAGGAATCCAATGTGAGGGGGAGTCAGGCCAGACAAAGGAAGAAGCAAGCCTGAAATATTGCAATCCGAACGTTATGGTTAATCAATGTGCTGCACTTAGATGGACTTTTAATGGTAGCCAGTTCTGTGCACTTATATTAATTTTGATGTTAACCAATGTACTTCAATTAGATTCGTTTTTGAGTTTAGCAAATATATTGCATGCACTTTGATGACATTTTAGCAAAGGTTAGCCAATGTACTGCACTTAGATGATCTTTGAAGGGTAGCCAATGTATTTTTTTCATTAAGTGCTTATGGTTAAATACAATCAACATTTTACATTATACTCTACAGAGCACAAAACAATTATTAAAAAGCACATACATAAAATCATATTAAAAACACATATATTACACATGAAAGAGCACTAAATTAATTCAGCATATCAACCTACATAATTGCACTAGTTGCAAATTTCTACGTCTTCATCAAACAATGCCTCAACAGGTTGTTAAAAAGCAAACATTTATGAAAAACAGAAAAAGATCTGCAGTGGATATTATTATTCGAGTCACTGTGACCGTAAGTATCTCAAGCAGTAAAGAACCAAAACCCCAAGCTTTGTCCAACCTCACCCATGTGTTGCCTCTTGTGGAGCATTAGTGCAATACAATTGCAAATTATTTTCAACATTTAATCTGAATTTCATAAAAATTGGTTTTGACCTTTTGCCAAATATGATATACTGCAGATATAACCATAAAGGATTTGACACTATATAACATGGAGCAAAACTGATCTGTGTGAAATAATACAAATTTGTTATGTGCCTTCAGATACAGAGGGCCAAGAATTGTACATTCTGTTAAAATGTGCCTAGGACTCTCTACCTGCTCCTTACATAATCAACAAACATGCTTGGCCCTAGCGATACCTCTCCAGGGACCCATATTTGACAGTAGAGTTAAAATGTCAAAAAACATAAATAAATTATAAAACAAATCAGTGCTAGTAGCCTTAGTTTTATCAAGTAGGTATGAGGGGTTTCTTTAAACATTCCCTGTTGCAAATACATGGGGTCTCATTACGAGTGTGGAGGTAGCAATGGTGCTATTAGCGCCATGGCTGCCTACATACCAGGGTCTGTGAATGAGGAATTACCGGGTCATTCCGACCTTGGAGGACCCAGTAATTCCTCATGCACAAAACCATTCCTCATTCCCATTTGAGCCCCCATAGGGCTCAATGGGAAAGCGGATGGAGCTAATAACGGGCCCATTTACAACAGGCCCGTTATTAGCTCCTTGGTCCCCTCGCGGGACCCGGAAAGGACGTCTGGTTTTACCAGAAGTCTGTTCCGGGTCCCGCTAGGGCACCTCGTAATCAGGCATCCCACAATGAACAATGCCGGTCCCGTTCTGGCACCGTTCATTACGGGACCGCCAGGGTCGTAATGAGGCCCATATTATACTCACACAACGTGGATAAATGTGCGAGTGAGAGAATTCTATCGTAATCTTTTTTGTGACAGCTTATTTATGAAAATAGGGACATCCAGAGCATGATCACAGACTAGGACAATATTTGAGCAGTGTGTCTTTATGAAGGTCTCCATGTCCCTATAGCTAGTGCTCTGTTTGAATTGCCTTGAGTGGGGTATCATGTGTGACAACAAAGGGCCTCATTACACGGTAGGCGGAGGACCAAGGTGCTATTAGCACCTTGGTCTATGCCGGTAAAATACCGGCACCGCCTTGGTGGAAAGGGGAATTACAGCCCTATTCCAAGGTTGGTGGGGTGGTAATTCCCCCTTCCCCCATTGCCCTTCCCCATTCCCATTTTTGCCCCATAGGGCTCTATGGGAATGGGGAAAGCGCTAATTACGGTGCCGCAAATTGCGGTACCATAATTAGCACCCTGGTCCCTTTGCGGGTTGGTTTTTAACGCCTGCTAAACAGCAGGCATTAAAGTACCTACCCGCAAAGGGACCTCGTAGTAAGGCGGTAAGAGTTTACTGGTACCGGTGCCCTTACCGGTACCGGTAAACCCTTACAGCCGTCCGTGTAATGAGGCCCAAAGTGTCGTCGGCGAGCAGAGCACATCTAATATTCACTCAACATCTGTATACTGCTTACTTCCAAAGCGATATCATAGATTGGAGGCCAAGTTCCCATCTAATTGCCTGAACTGGAACTGATCTTGGCAGTGATATAAAAATCGAAGAATTTCACCTTCCAATTTGCATAGCCATACTACTGCCTTTTCAGGCAGAGTTTCTAATGCATGAAGGACGGCAGGAATGCTAGAGGTTCTGTATGCTTTAACCTTTGCTTCAAGTGAATCACCCTCATATTTAGCTATCACCTTCCTTAGGGTGAGCCATTTCGGCCAGGCTTTGGAAGATATGGTTTCGGCATAATGAACACAAGATGGGCTGGCCTTTATATAGATCCCGAGGTACTTAGAAATACCAGTCTGTTCTAGTCTGACATCATCCATTTTCCACTGATAGTTCTTAGATCGATGAGCGTTGCTCCCTATTGCCATCATTTATTTTTTGTTGCCAAGTTAATATGTAAACCATTGACTGCATGAAACTCATAGAGAGCAGTCAGTGATCGCTGCAAGCCTACTGGCGTTCTGTCCAGCACGGGGGGAAGGACACTGCCCTGTTTAAGTCTGATGTTCATTTTAATAGGCTGCATTAATACTCCCTCCTGAGATAATTTAATGCGGACCATGGTATCATTGTACAACAATTTTATAAAATATAAGAGGAAATGATTGATACCCCACATGGTCAGTTTTTCCCATAGTTTGGTGTGGATGACAATGTTTAAAGGAGAGCTATAATCCACTTAACACAGATACAAGGACATTTGCCGATATGCATAAGTGTCAGCTATTAAAGTTGAAAGAGCCCAGATAGAATAGCTAGTAGCCTTTTCTAAAGCCCATCTGGCTTCGATGTAATATGCCCTTTGTAGTCACCCATTTAGATAGCAGACTTAGCAAAATATTAGCAAAATGTTTAGCCCCACAGTATAGCATTGCAAGGAGATGATAGTTTTCTGGCATTGTTCAGGGGCCTCTCTTATGGATTGTTACCCATCTCGATTCCTGCCAGAAAGGAGGGATGGATGCTTGTTCACAAATGTGGAGAAACTGTTCCTTGAACAGTGCAGCCCATACATCCAGGTCTTTCTTAATAACAATATTACATAAGCCGTCCTGTCCAGAAGCTCTGGATGCTTTAGCCTTTTTAATGGGTCCAACAATGTCTGCCTCTGCAATATACTGCCAGACTGCCGAGTCAACCATACTTACCTATGACTCCTTGCTTTTTCTACCTTGGGATCCCAAAATCTTTAATTTATATGGGATCCCCAGATTGCTTCTCAGATGCACACACTTGCGTGGCACAGGAGTTTTCTCTCTGTGATCAAAGAAAATAGCCAACATTTTTTGAATTGTGTGTTTTGATCAGAAGATTAATATAATTTCATATGGCAGATGTGTCTAGAACTTGATGATTATGGAGCCAATGTTCATAGAGAGATCTAGCTTTTGCTGCACATTTCTTTTTCTCTATGTCATACATAGCTAAATTATGCCATATTCTTTGTAGCCCTACGCTAAGATCTTTCTTTCTCATTGCAATAACTATGTCGAACGTACCTCCTCCATTCCTGGGCCCAGAGTGGGCTATCAAACATCTGTTTGAGTTTTGCCATACTACATTCATGAATGTACTCATATCCCACACAATCAGTGCCTTTCCATATTGGGGAAAAGAGATGTTATAACTATTTATATTTCTTGTGATCCACATCAACTGATTCCTCTGAACGTTAACCATGGGGGAATGCCTGAGGAGGTCATATTGGCCATTAAGGCGATTAGAGTTCCTTTTGTGAGCATGGCATGATCACTCATGTCCAGCCAGTTTTTTTTCATATTCGGGGGACAAGTTCATAATTATGGGGTTAACAAAAACAAAATCAATACGGTAAAAGCCATTGGACCAGGTGGTGTTTTCTATGTTGTTCAGCTCGTGCAGTGGGTATAGCTCAAATTCAACCAGCAGTGACAACCATGCTAGGCCATTTTTCCCAGAGCATGTGGTGTAAATTGACCAATCAAAGCCATTTAATCCTAAAATGCCCCTGCTGATAGAAAGAAGAAAGCAATTTGCCAACATGATGAACACACAGAGACCCACCTATGGAGAAAAAGAAACGTGGCTCCAAATAATATCTGGCACTGATCGGAAATTGATAACCATCATTATACAATTTTGGACCTGTATTATGTCTAAAGAATAATGCCAAAAAACAATATTAAGAAAATGGAATTATAAAGATATGTCATTACCTACATGCAAATCTTGAAATGTCGTTTAAGGAAATAAACACTACATCAAAGTTTGCGAAAAAAACAAACATGTTTAAAAAAAGAAGAAAAAGAAAGCCATATAAGTCCAGACTGCAGTGACCATTGAAATCCCCTGTGAGGACTATACCCCCTTTAGAATTCTGTACGGACCATTCTCTCAGACCCTCTGACACTACTCCCATCATTTCCCCAGTCAACCAACCCCTAGAGATCATAGATCATGGCAACCAATGAGTCCCCTGACACTCTGGGTCAACACAAAGGGAGTCGCGTGCAACCCAGCCAAAGTGGCAGATGTCAAATTCACCCACTCGCCAATGACAGCAAAATAAATCTGGAACTTCATGGGGATGCCATCATACAACAGCAGATGTATGGCCCGATCTGGCAACTATCGCAGCCCCACTCCGAGAACTGACTAAGAAAAGCACTCTATGGATGTGGGGAAAGCAACAAGCAGATAAAGGGTCCCTCACAACCAACAAGACAATGACATTTTTCAACACAGCCAGAAAGACAGAGCTGCTAGGGGATGCCAGCCCTGTAGGGCTTCGAGCCATCCTCAACCAAACGGATCAGAGTGGGACCACGCGTCCCATTGCATTTGCCAGCCAGGCACTAAATAAGACTGAACAGAATTATGCCCACATCGAGCAACAGCCTCTTAGCATCATGTGTGGGTGGCAACAAATCCAAGTTTACCTTTTAGGCCACCACACAACAATATACACAGACCATAAGCCACTCGATCTGCCTGCACCCCGCAGCAAGGCTGGAGCACTGGATGCTCCAGCTACAACCATTTGATATCGTAGTGCTCTACCGGGCGGGTGGAGACAATCCAGCCGACTATCTCTCCCGTCACCCGCGACTAGCCACCCCAGCAGAACAAGACGCAACATTTGAAAGCATTTGCCCGCCCGAGGTGCATGAAGTTGGAAGAGATCCAGACTGAGACAGAACAAGTTCCTTGTCTACAATGTGTGAAAGAATTAAACATATCAGGAGATTGGAAGAATTTCCTGGCAGAAGCAACCCACTGGATGCCTGGAGCCCAAGAAATGTTACGAAGCCATTTCAGCATGTGCAACAAACTCTCTGTCTCCTGCCAGTGACCCTTGAAGAACGAGCACTGATACAAGCCCACATAGGCCATCAAGGCATTGTCAAAACACAGATATTTCTCAAATCATGTGTGAGGATACCAAACATGCAGCAAAAGGTAATGGTCCTAGTGGGAGCCTGTGCTGCAGGCCAAGCATCTCAACGACAAGGAACGCCAGTGCCGATTGGGAATCACTCACGGAGTCGGCAGAGGTGATGCACCATCAGCGTAGACTTCCGTTTGGTTGCAAATGAGGCATATCTACTTGTGGCGGTCAATGAGTTCAGCAGGTATCCTGAAGTCGAACCAGTCCAGTCCACCAACAGGATGTCCATCATCACCGCACTCGAAAAGATGTTTGCTGTAAGGATATTTGGCGTGTTACAGTACACAGTACAGCAATACTGCACAAGTAGCATTTTTTTTTTTGCAGCACCACCACAAGGGTGCGGTGCATTGCTATATGGGTTAGCAGATTAACAAGGAAAGACAGACTATTCAGTCAAAAACGATTTTAACATATAAGATGCAAATCTATTTTTACAGTTAAAAGCACACGTGTTCATTTAAAAATGCACACTATTTTTCACCTGAAATGCCTATATTGCTAGAGACACATTTGAAAATTAACAGCTAACATATTAACCATTAACCTGACTAATAAAACCTTATTTTAATATAAATCACTAATAAAATGTGTTCTCTACTGCAGAATTAGGCATACTTTAAAAACCATTTAAATGAGTGTGCAGATTTTTTTTTCTTCTCTTCTCTGCCTGATTATCCGTGTTGTTGTGCACAGTAACGGCAGGAAGGAGGAAGTCAGATTTGCAACAATTGCAAATGTATAAGCGAAGCTATTGTTGAAGAATAGGAGGATGAGAGATGATGGATTTCATTGGAACACGTCATAAAGAGGGCTGAGAGGAAAGTTTTAGTGGGCAGTATCAGGGAAAAAGACAGGCAGACATCTTTCTGCACTACTGGGGAGAAGACCTGGCTGTGGGGGTGTACTGCTGCAGTCGAGACTGGGGAAAGCTGAAAGAATTACCTTTCCACTGGCAGAGGCAGTCCTATCTGAAAAAGCTGAGAATTCCAGGCAATGACCCCGGCTTGAGAAGGCAAGCGTTCATTTTTGCTGGAGTTAAGCCAAGAGAGCCACATTCACAGAGAGAAGCCTCTGAACAGATAAGGTAATTACCTAACTGGGGGAGCTGTGTGTGTGCACGAAAGTATGCAGTCAGTGTAGAAAAATGAAAGTCCCGTGCGTGTCTTAATCAAGTGCTAATGTTGCAATTTAAGTTCTGTTCTCCGCCACTATAATTGCAGTGTGTCATTGAAAATGCTTTGATTGTTCCATTTTATTGCTGTAAAGAATGAGATCATGTCTAAATGCAACTTTTATAATACAGAAAATATTTGAAAACAGACGGGTGGTTTATTTTCTATTTACCATTACAATGCCAATGATGTGGGGAGATTTTTAAACAGTGCAATGGTCATTTTAAGACAGATGTGTGTATGTCAGAATCAGTATGAATAATTGTGAGTGACTGTAGTATAACTTGTTGGAGGTACATGAGCCAACGGGAAGAGAGACTCTCTGAACATAGCTCCCTACCGTATATAAGGTAGTGGAAATTACCACAAGACTACCACATATAGCTCTCTGTCGTAAATAAGTCAGTGAGTTTGCCCATGGTGGCGCACCAACACTATCACTGGAAATTGTGGTATCTCTAGAATGCAGGTCTGAGGTCTCTCTAGTGATCACACGAAAAATCTAAGCGAAGATAAGGGATTCTGGACATTGGGGCCACAAATAAAACAAGGGAATTATGCTCACCAAAATACCACCAACCACGTATACCAAATATGCAGGTCTGGGTGCTGAAATAATGCATGTCCATTGTATTATTGTTGCACATGGCCAAATCTGAATACAAAGAGTGATTATTGCTAAGTTATTTTTCGGCGGTAATAAAATACCGTCAGGCCCCAAATCTCCACAAAATACCCTACATATTTATGGTGCGTTGCAGGCCGGGAAAGTGATCACAGAGTACCTACTGGGCGTGGCAAGCGTGTCTCACACTGCCATTTGCACATTAAAGGGAACCCATTTTATAATAGCAGTGTGCCACTAAAAACGAATTTCAGAATGTCACAAAGGGAAACCACATTCTCAGATCTAGTGCAATATTTAGAGGCAAAGTTATTTGCACATGGGAAGTGGTCTTCGAATACCACGTTAGAATGGAGTAACCGCATTCAAGGTGAGGTGCAGAAAGAAAAACTAGACAATATTTTTGCAGAAGGCAGCATAATTCAGGTCTGCCTTACAAGATTATTGAATGCAGCCGATAAAAGTGCAGAGAAAGACTGTTTAATACGGCTATGCGGCAAAATATGGTTTATTTTAAACAAGTCCATGCGAATGCAAGAGAATGATACTCAGCTAATTAACAGGTTAAAGACTGAATTAGATGGGGCAAGTAAAAATCAGGAAATGTTGAGAGCAGAATTGGATGTATGCCAAAAAGACATGCAATTAAAATGCAGAGACTTTGATACTCAGTTATCCAAAAGCAAGAAACAATTTGAAGATAGTGAGCAAGAATTGACACACTTAAAAGCCTTAGTGGATCACATTAGGCAGGATAAAGATGAGGTTGTTTCAGAAATGCAGATTTTACAAAAAGAACATTGCGAAAAAGAAGGTGATCTCCAGAGTGCAGAACAAGAAATGATTAAAATGATTCAAGAAAGAGACAAAAGAAATAAAGAGTTCAATGAATGCCAAATTCAAATGTGTGACATGCAGGAGGCGATTAATAAAATGAGCGATGAAAATAATTATTTACAGAATGAAGCAACCAGACTCCTTAAAAAGTGTAAGGACTTAGAACAGCAAATGTGCATTCCCAGGTCCCAGGAGAGGCGGCAGGGTACCACATTCAATGGAGTGGAGGTGAATTCTAGCTCTGCCCAAAGAGCTAGTGCCCCAGTGACTGGGCCGGTGACTGAACTTGGTTGCAGCGCCCTTGGGGGATTTGATACTCCCATTGGGGGCAGCCACCAATCTCATACACCTGAAAACAGGATTGAATCACAAAATAGTGCAATTCCATGCATTGCAACAAGTAGCCCCATAAAAATAATGAAATCCATTAAAGCCCTGATCAAACCATTTAAAAAGGGAGGTGAATGCTGCATTGAGGATCACTTAGAAGCGGTGCATGACATTTTTAAAGCGCTCCAGATACCTAAGGAACAGTACAGACAATATTTTCATTTAACTTTAGATGCCCCGACGGCCAGCATCATAAGGGGATTAAATGAACAGCAGAATATGACATGGCTGGAGTTTGAAAAAGAAATTAGGCGTCATTTTTCTCCTTTTCAGTCATTGCAGGAGGCAAAGAAAGTCGCGTACACTATTACTGCTGGACCTAATACATCACCTCGCCAATTTTTACAAGACTTAAAAAGAGCATTCTCTCGCTTTGATGTATCTTTTGACTCAAATTCCAATGAGTTTAAAACCGCATACTTCTATGGGCTACAGAAAGACATCATATCCCAATTGGTCCGTGAATTTGACCGTGACAAGTCCCTTGAATGGATTGTACATCAAAGCACCAAGCTATATGAGGTACTCTATTGTCAGGGTAGAGAAAGTGATAAAATGAAAGATACTAGGCCTAAATCTAAAGAACCCTCAGCCACAGTAATGGAAATCAGGTCAGCCAAAATGTCCCTTGAGTCTGCTCAAAGCCAAGGTAAAAATAATGTGACACCTGAACAAAGGGGTAATCAACAAAGATCGCCATTTCCTGTACCAATGTTCCAATCACATGATCCTAGTAATAGAGAGAGCTACATCAGCCCTAGATATTTAGGAGATAGACCCCGGGTAAGGTACCGGTCTGATATGGCAGGTATGAACAATAACCAGAGACAAAATCAAGATCAAAGAAATGATGGTCCCTACCAGTCATTGGGGACACAGAGCAGATTTGATCCCAGCACCATGATATATGGTAATCAGGATAGGCCCCGATATGTGGATCGATTTACTGATAATGGAAATCAATATAGGGGCCAGTACCCACAATCTGAGAGACAGGACATGAAGCAAAACGTGAACTACAGTCCACGCCAGTACAATGATTCCCCACCAGGGGACTATAATCAAAGGATGGGTGCAACCCGCTCCCCTCCACAAATGAATCAAGAGTTCAGAAACCATCCCAACCGGTATCAATCACCTGAGAGGTATCAGAATAGATCCAATCAGGGGGAAAACAACCAATATCGACCTAGGCCACAGAAAGAGGATCCTAGAGAGGTGGAAAGGTTCCAATGCCTTGAGGCCCAAGTGAAAATGTTAGCTGAGCAAATAGGAAAGCTCTATACAGCACAAAAACAACCTTCCAAAGAGGGGGCTGATGGCCATAGCAATGACCGGGGGGCTTCCGAAAAGTGACTAAGTACTCATGATAACTGCAGTGCCAAAATGACAGATTGCTCTGATATAACTTTGCATAACGACTCTGAGATGACTAATGGATTAAAAATGAAAGTACCAGTAAATGAAATTGTGATAAAAAGTGCAAATACTTCTAAAAAAGAGGTACGGTTTAACTTAGAGCTAAATAAAACATTAAAGATTTGCACAAATGAAAAAGAAACATTAGGAATTCCAAAAGAACAAAGGGACAGATTTAAGAAAAATGACTCATGCATGGGGAATACCAGTGAACAGGGAGTAAGTGGGGATGCCATAGCTCCTTCCCTGGGCAAGCAAAACAATGACCAAACACAGACAGAAAAAGGAAATACTCACAAGGAGGGTACAAGTCAATCACCTGAAAAATTCTTTGAGCCACATATTTTTGAAGAGGCTGAAAGGGCTGGTATTACACTAAATGATCACAAATGCACAGAATTAAAAAATGACAAATTGCTGAATGACGTTGTTACACATGTTCAGTTGGAAGGTTGTAATGTGGTCTCTGATGTTACCCAGATGGATGGGCGAACGGTGGCCACACTCCAAAAAACCTCTGAACATGGAGAAATGAATAAAATATCTCGCACAGAAATGGGTAAAAAGGAGGGAAAAATGTCTTTTCATTTACCAATGTGCTTAGCCAAAAGTGAAAAAGACCTGAGAAAGGTGAGCCCTGAAATCAGTAAGAATTCACATTTCTTATGTGTATTAGAGGAAGTTGAGGACAGATATTATGCACCCATCACTGTAGAAGAAAAATGCCACACCTTTGCTATGATTGATACTGGCGCACAGGCCACAATTATGTCCAAGGAGCTGGTAAAGAGTATCAATGAAGGGAGGCCTCCACAGAGTCAGATCACAGTGAAGGCAAATCAAGGCCCAGTGCATAACTTTAATGGGGAGGAGGTGCCCATCATAGGTGTAACTGAGGTTGACATAAAAATAGGTAAGCACAGAATGAAACAAGAGGTATTGATCACATCTATTTGTGAAATTCCATTTCTGATGGGGACAGATTGCCTGAAAAGATTGTCTCCTCTCATAGATGGGGTGAATGGAGTGCTGTGGTCCTTAACCAAAAAACCATTGAGGCCTAAGAAACTAAAATCACAAAACAGCAATATAAAAGAATGTCACACCGTTGCCAAAACAAATGATGCTGTGGAGGTATATCTCCAGAATAGCTGCATACCTAGTGTCACTGTTATATTAATGTGTCAAGACAAAGATCAGAGCGACAATGAAAAACTACCTGTACAAATATACTTGGACCCAAGGAAAGATTGGCAGACTGCTATAGATGAGTACACATTACGTTTCTACTTAAAAGAGAATACATGCAAACAGAATATTGTTCCTAAAACAGATTCAGAAAAACACATTACCACTCTGGCAGAGATACACATGGAAGATGAGCAACCATGGGTTCACGCTGGTATAAATGATTATCTTAAAACAATAAAAGCCACTTTAGCGCTTGAACATGAAAGGAGTTTCATTAATGAGAAATTGTTGCAAAAAATTATGGAGAGGGAAGAAATTCCGAAATTTAGGATTAAAAACCAATATGTTTCTGGGTTGGACAGTCCAGACTTTGAAAACCGAATTACAGGCAGATGCATGCTTAAAATTAGCATTGGGCAGAAAACAATTTACCATAATGTATGGATAGTGAATGGAGCACAAAATGAATTTTACATGGGCAATGACATCATGCACAGAATGTGTATGGTGTTAGATTTCCTTAATCAAAAAATATGGTCACGCCTAGGTGGGCCGGCGCCTGAATTTGAAGACAAAAGAAGGGCTTATCATTGTGCACAACTAGTTCCTTATGCAGTCGAATTACAAATGAGGAAAAATACTATTGTTCCTGCATTTACAAAACAGTTTGCAATAACACTGAAATGCAAAAATGGACAGCAGATGAAAGGCTATGATGCATTTGTATGCCTGAATGAATCCATAAAACAGCAAGGCCTGGATTATGAATACATTCCATTGGTAGACATTGGTGAGGGATCTGTAAAAATCATGGTAAATAATAAAGGTTGTCAGGACGTTCATTTAGAGGAAAACTCCCCATTAGGAATGGCCATACAAAAATCACATTATACGGCAGATTTAAATAACATGGTGATTGGGAATATTCCTGAAAAATATGTAGATGCCAAGGGCGAGTTGCCAGAACACCTGGACTCTCAGCCCAAAGGAATATTTAAAATTCACTCTGTGTATCCTTATGATTCAAATGAGACAGTGTGCTGCCATCAAGAGGATTGCATAATATTTAATTTAAATGAAAATGAAACAGGAAATCAGCCCATTGAAGTGGAAGCTGATATGCCAAAATATTTGAAAGTGGCAGCTCTACAAAAAGACACAGCCACACAGTTAGAGGAAAGCGCTGAGATTCCTTTACCAGAAGAGTTTCCAGAATTTTCCAGAATGGTAGAAGAGCAGATCTCCTTAGCGGATGCATGTAACAGCGATGAGGATCGACGCAATCTGAGGGAAATATTTATGGAGTTTAAGGATGTATTTGCAAAAGATGCTTATGATTGTGGTTTAACTGATTTACATGTGGCCACACTACCAGAAGGTTGTAGCAGAAATCCAGTGTTTGTACGCCAGTATAGACTACCGCTGGCATGTTTAGAATCATTGGCAGAGATTATTAAAAATTTGGAATCACGGGGAATAATTAGGCCCATTCATAGCACATCCAATACGCCTATTTTAGGTGTGTTAAAGCCAAATGGTCAATGGCGGCTGTGTGCAGACTTAAGAGAGTTAAATAAAAGAGTACCAGTATCTAGATGGCCACTACCATTCATTGATCAGGGCCTAGCTCAGATACATGGTTCAAATGTATTTACCACGTTAGATCTCACATCTGGATATTGGTGTGTGCCATTGGCAGAGGAGATACAACACCTATTTTCCTTTACATTTGACAGGACTCAATATGCCTGGCTTAGAGCTCCGTTCGGGTACATCAATAGTGGGAGTGAATTTGGCATATTTTTGAGAAAGGCCATGCCGGATGCAGCGGAAAGAGGGACAATAGTTTATGTGGATGATGTCTTGATAAAAAATGAAAACCTTAAAAGCCATTTTGATGAAATAAGACATGTGCTTGGCCAATTGCAGAAAGCAGGCGCCAAAGTATCTTTGCAAAAAGCACAATGGTGCAAGAAAAAAGTGAACTTTCTAGGGCATGAAGTGACTGAACATGGGCTAAATCCACAAAGGAAGAAAATAGAGGCCATACAAAGATTAAAAGATCCTAAAAATGTGAAAGGAGTAAAAAGTTTATTAGGGATGACAGGCTATAACAGAAAGTTCATTGAGAATTATGCAGAAATCACTCAACCATTGACTAAACTGCTTAAACTAAATACTCCCTGGAGATGGGAAAGAGAGCAATCTGATGCAGTGGCTAGATTGAAGGAATGTCTTGTAAAGGCACCATGTTTAGCATACCCCATAAAGGACAGGGATTTCTTTATAGAAATAGGCTTTTCTGAACATTGTATGTCAGCAGTGTTATCACAAAAACACGATTTGAATCACAAAACCATTGCATATGCAAGTAAGGCATTTTCCCAAGTTGAAATGAAATTTAATGAATGCGAAAAGGCCCTATTAACCACTGTGTGGGCGCTACAACATTTCCGCCCCATTGTTCAGGGAGAAAAGGTGATTATTGAAACAAATCATCAACCGTTGCAATTTTTAGAGAGTAAAAGAATTAGATCAGGCAATCTAGCGCAATCCAGAATCACTTCATGGACGCTGGCATTACAAGGTTTTCCCGTAGAAGTAAGATATGGACAAAATAAAAAGAGCCCAATTGCTCAAGGGTTAGCTGACTTACATGACTGTGCAGCTGAACAAATACCAAATGAAATGGAAGTGGAAGCTAGTTTACAGGGATTTGAACAATCACCACACAAAGCTTTTGATGAAAAAACATGCAAGGATTTGCCAACTGTATATGTGGATGGTTGTGCTTTTCACATTGAAAATGACAGTAATAAACAATTAGTGGCAGGAATAGGAAATGTCTGGTTGAAATGTGAAGGCGTTCCTAGTATAGGGATGAGGATTGGAGATAGGAGCAGTCAGGTGGCGGAATTGGCAGCCATCTATAAAGCAATTGCTACTGCAGTTGATAAAAAGTTCAGTGAAATTGTCTTGGTGACTGATTCTGACTATGCACGGAATAGCTTTGTGGAGTATTTGCCTGGTTGGAAAGCAAGAGGCATGGTTACATACAACAAAAAGCCACTTAAACATGGAAAAATGATACAAGCCATAGACAAATTGGTGTCAGAAAATAATTTAACAATATACTGGAGAAAAATTCGTGGGCATTTAAAAACACCAGGAGAGGATAAGGAGGGAAATGATAAGGCAGACCATCTGGCTAAGATTGGGGCTGTGATGGGAGAATTGCTACCTATTGATTATTTAATGGGTGAAATACAAATTGATGCAGTCACACGTTCTAAAGCACCAAAGGAGGTAGATCAACCGGTGGTGCAGTGGAGTCATGACACGCCAGACCAAGATTTGATTGAGGCACAAAAGAATGATCAGATTTTGGGAATCTATTATAATCATTTGATAGATCCTGAACAAAATCCTTTAACAGAAAATGATTGTATGGGAAAAGAAGAGTTGAGGGTGTTATTAAAGAACAAAACACGAATTAGATTACAGGACGGGCTCATGATTAGAGAGTCCATAACAGGGCAAATACAGTGGGTAGTACCCCTTTCATTCAGAGGACTAATGCTACACCATGCACATGATGCCATAACTGCAGGCCATAGAGGTTCACAAAAGACATTAGAAATACTAAAAGATTATGCTTACTGGCCACATATGTCCCAAGATGTGGAATTATATACTAGAGGATGTCTAGTATGCGCCCAATTTAAACCTGCTTCACCAATGCATAGAGCACCATTGATGAAAAGAGGCCTAACTCTCCCATGGTCAGATTTGCAAATAGACTATGTAGGTCCTTTAAAAAGGTCGAGCAGGGGACACCGCTATATTTTGAGTGTGGTATGTTTGATGTCAAAGTGGATTGAGTGCATTCCCGCACCAGATTGTAGTGCGCAAACAGCAGCCACATTGCTGGTGAACCATGTGTTCTCAAGGTTTGGGTTGCCACAAAGAATTGAGTCAGACAGAGGAAGTCATTTCACAAGTACTCTAATGAGTAAGGTATGGCAAATACTAGGTGTGAAAAGGAAACTACATATCGCATATCGGGCGGCGTCTTCAGGTACAGTTGAAAGAAGCAATAGGTCTGTTGTGGACATTTTAAAGAAATTTGTGGCAGAAGCAGGTTCCAGCTGGGATTTGCGTTTACCATTGGTTTTGATGGCAGTCAGGTCGACTCCTGCCAAAGCAACAGGTGTTAGCCCCCATGAGGTCTTAACAGGTAGGAAAATGGTGTTACCACAACACCTACTATACAGAACACATGAGCAAACTCTAGTGAGTGCATCCACAGTTCATGAATATATTGATGAACTGAGGAGGCATTTGCAACATGCATTTGCTTTTGTGCAGAGAAATCTGGAAAGAGCTGCTGACAGTGCTAAGTCATATTATGACAAAAAGACATCAGTAAAGGAATACAATGTAGGGGATCAGGTGTACAAGTTTCATTTTGGAAAAAGTAAACAGAAAAATTCTAAATTTCTGGCAGCCTGGCAGGGGCCATTTCGAATTATAGATAAAGTCTCTCCTGTAGTGTATAAAATTTTGAAAAATGAAGGTGAAACAGCAATAGAGCAGTTTGTCCATGTAAATCAAATCAAACCATGCCATCCCAGACATGAGATCAGGCAGCTTGAGCATGTGGAAACGGATAGAGTCCCTTGAGAAAATAAATGGGTGTGATCAGGAGGCAGTGACAAAGAAGTTAAAAAAAAGTTGATTGTTAGGATGGCACATAAACACTGTAATATATGTGAAAATATATAAATAAATAAATAAATAAATAAATAAATAAATAAATAAATGCACATATAACGGAAGCTCGTGGTTGGTGTGCAGAGAGAAAGTGTATTAAATATTGAATGCTGTCTTATATGTGTTTGTTTTCTTTTAACTTGTGTTTAATTTCAGAAAAAAAAAAAAAAAAAAAAAAAAAAAACGAAGTATTTTTACCAAGCATGTTTTATTTTTGGCAAAAGGATGAAGTTAGTATTGTGCTATGTACTTAATCTGTTTATTTTCTATTTTGATTTAGACAATTAACATTATTTGGTCGGAGGTTCTGGGACCAGAGGCCACGGGAGACGATGGAGTCCTGGAGACCGCGAGGACGGATTCCGGGAAAGCCCCAAAGAGGGGTGAAGACCAAGGCTACAAAGCGATCAGCATTGAAGATGATACCGATGACATGTTTAACGATGGTGATATTTGGAGGGATCTTCAAGAATTCAGAAGCACAGGTTGTCATTGAACCTGGACCAGCATCTGGTATCGCGGTGGAAGAGGCACCAGGATTCATCATGAGTGATAGAAGGATGATTTTCCAAAATATATACATTCCATTAAATCCTGAGATTTTGATTGAAAAACACTTGAACAATACCGGAATTAAGATTGAACAGACTAAAGAGTGGCTGGAAATAAGAAAAGAGGACACTAAGCAGTCAATAAGAGATATATTAATGCAATTGGAAAAAACATTCGTGAATTCAGCAGACATTAAGAAGAAGAGAGGAAAGAGAGGTGCGGTGATGCTCGCGATATCAATGGTAATGTCTATAATTGGAGCAATAATAGGTACTACAATATCAACAGCCAATTCTATTTCGGTAGGAACACTGAGTACTAAAGCACAACAACTGAGTATTGACCTAGAAATAATACAAAAGACATTAGATGGAATTAGAGGGGGACTGGATGAACAAGTAAGATTCATAAATGAAACTGCAATCATTCTAAATGAACAAGCGGATGTGATGCAACGGGCGACTAAAATAATACTTAAGCATGACAGAACTTTAAATGAAATATTGAACATAATGAGTCCTGTTGATAGACTATTAACGAATTATATGAGAGAAGTTCAAACTGCAGTTTCACAATTGATTCAAGGACATATTCCCTTGTATTTTGTTTCGCAGGATATCATTCGTCAAATGATAGAAAGATTGACCAGGAGGGAAATTGACCTTATACAGATAAAAATTGCATTCGAAATGGGGAATGCAATGCCGTTATATGTGGACTTGGAAAGACTAGAGATCGGATTTTTGCTATGCATCCCATTTGTAGCCCCTGAACTTATTTATCAAACGAAGTGGGTACACAACGTGGGATTTTGGCAAGAGGACAAATTCATTAAGATTAAGACTCCAGAAGTGGTGGCATTTCAGTCATGGGAACCTGAAGTTTATTTAATACCAAACCTGGAAACATGTGTAACATTTAAAGAACAAAATTATATGTGTCCAGGTAAACCGTTTGTTCCTGATGCCACAGATGCTATTTGTGGATTGAAATCTGACCCAAGTATATCAGAGGGATGTGAAGTGATTATTAGTAATATGGGGAGTGAAGAAATGGCACAGGCTAAGATGGTCAGAGGTAAATGGTTGGTCAGCACCTGTTTAAAGAACATGACGGTAGTACATTTAAACCATGGAACATACGTGGTTAAACAGGTAAAATATAATGTTTTTTATTTACAGGTTCCAAAGGATGCAATTGTGTCAATTGGGGGATTAACATTGTTCCATGTAACAAATGATGTTTGGGAAAGCCAAGTGGAAAATATCGATTTTTTTCAAAGGGATACTTTTCCAATAGATCCAGATGTGGAATATTTATTGAATCACAAAGAAAGACATGTTATGAAAATGAATTTGCGAAAAAACAATATTACAATTAGTAATCTGGGCATAATAGAAGTGGAAAGATTTAATTGGGGAACCTGGGGGGAACGCTCAATAGTGGGTTTGGCTATCCTGGTGCTAATCATGGGTGGATGGTTGATTGTGCTATCAGTAAAAATGAAAATGTTACTGATTTTACTGACTACGTCAGGAAGAGAAAGATATCCCAATACACATGCATTTTAAGAGAAAAAGAAAGAACAAGTTGTTTTTAGGAATTGGCTTGGATTATAGCCAAGTTCTAAAAAAAAAAGGAGGGTATATGTAAGGATATTTGGCGTGTTACAGTACACAGTACAGCAATACTGCACAAGTAGCATTTTTTTTTTTGCAGCACCACCACAAGGGTGCGGTGCATTGCTATATGGGTTAGCAGATTAACAAGGAAAGACAGACTATTCAGTCAAAAACGATTTTAACATATAAGATGCAAATCTATTTTTACAGTTAAAAGCACACGTGTTCATTTAAAAATGCACACTATTTTTCACCTGAAATGCCTATATTGCTAGAGACACATTTGAAAATTAACAGCTAACATATTAACCATTAACCTGACTAATAAAACCTTATTTTAATATAAATCACTAATAAAATGTGTTCTCTACTGCAGAATTAGGCATACTTTAAAAACCATTTAAATGAGTGTGCAGATTTTTTTTTCTTCTCTTCTCTGCCTGATTATCCGTGTTGTTGTGCACAGTAACGGCAGGAAGGAGGAAGTCAGATTTGCAACAATTGCAAATGTATAAGCGAAGCTATTGTTGAAGAATAGGAGGATGAGAGATGATGGATTTCATTGGAACACGTCATAAAGAGGGCTGAGAGGAAAGTTTTAGTGGGCAGTATCAGGGAAAAAGACAGGCAGACATCTTTCTGCACTACTGGGGAGAAGACCTGGCTGTGGGGGTGTACTGCTGCAGTCGAGACTGGGGAAAGCTGAAAGAATTACCTTTCCACTGGCAGAGGCAGTCCTATCTGAAAAAGCTGAGAATTCCAGGCAATGACCCCGGCTTGAGAAGGCAAGCGTTCATTTTTGCTGGAGTTAAGCCAAGAGAGCCACATTCACAGAGAGAAGCCTCTGAACAGATAAGGTAATTACCTAACTGGGGGAGCTGTGTGTGTGCACGAAAGTATGCAGTCAGTGTAGAAAAATGAAAGTCCCGTGCGTGTCTTAATCAAGTGCTAATGTTGCAATTTAAGTTCTGTTCTCCGCCACTATAATTGCAGTGTGTCATTGAAAATGCTTTGATTGTTCCATTTTATTGCTGTAAAGAATGAGATCATGTCTAAATGCAACTTTTATAATACAGAAAATATTTGAAAACAGACGGGTGGTTTATTTTCTATTTACCATTACAATGCCAATGATGTGGGGAGATTTTTAAACAGTGCAATGGTCATTTTAAGACAGATGTGTGTATGTCAGAATCAGTATGAATAATTGTGAGTGACTGTAGTATAACTTGTTGGAGGTACATGAGCCAACGGGAAGAGAGACTCTCTGAACATAGCTCCCTACCGTATATAAGGTAGTGGAAATTACCACAAGACTACCACATATAGCTCTCTGTCGTAAATAAGTCAGTGAGTTTGCCCATGGTGGCGCACCAACACTATCACTGGAAATTGTGGTATCTCTAGAATGCAGGTCTGAGGTCTCTCTAGTGATCACACGAAAAATCTAAGCGAAGATAAGGGATTCTGGACATTGGGGCCACAAATAAAACAAGGGAATTATGCTCACCAAAATACCACCAACCACGTATACCAAATATGCAGGTCTGGGTGCTGAAATAATGCATGTCCATTGTATTATTGTTGCACATGGCCAAATCTGAATACAAAGAGTGATTATTGCTAAGTTATTTTTCGGCGGTAATAAAATACCGTCAGGCCCCAAATCTCCACAAAATACCCTACATTGCCATACATGGCATATCAAACAAACTCAAGAGCGATAATGGATGCCCCATTCAAGGGGCGGGAGCTGTGGGGTTTCCTGGACAACCTGAACATTCAACATCACAAACTCACCCCCTGTTGGCCCTAGACAAACAGGAGGGAGAACATTTCATGGCATTGATAAACAAAGTGATCTGCATTGCAAAAGACCAACAAGTCCTGTGGCTACCAGAAATATATAGATTTTTGCGAACATATAGGCACCTCACTTGTCAACTCATGTATGTCCAGCAGCCCTCATGTTTGAAACCCCCATTCACGTGGGGCTACCAATACACCCCAGATGGACCAAGCCAGGTGTAGACCATGAGCAAATTGAAGAGGACAGACGAGCTCAGAATGAGTGAGGAAGTCAAGCTCGTTGAGCAATGCCCAGCTGTATATCCCCATGGGACATGGTACTAGTCAATAACATGTCACCGCAAAAGAAACTAGCACTATCCTCTGATCCATCCCTGTGGACAGTGGTGGACAAGGACCATGGGATGGTAACGGCAAGGAGAGGCCCAGAGACAGTGACATGGAACGCCTCACACTTCCGACAAGTGCTACCCACAATGCAGAGGGAATAATCCCCCCAGCTGGTGGGGCAATATCCAACCAAGATGAACCCCTGAGATGCAAGGGCGGACAATAGACCATGATGACGAAGAGGCAACAAACAGCCAAAGTCCCCAAGGCAGTACCAACTCGACCCCTGCCTAAATCCGCGAGAAGCTCCAGCAGATTCTTCGCTGGTGCCATCTAGGACATCAATGGTTAATAATGAACAGGGCAATCTCTCCAGCATTGACACGAAGGGTCTAGTTAAGGATACGCCCCCTGTAACTTTAGCATCGGACTAAAATCAAGACAAGAATTGTAAAAAACAAGCCAAAGACAGAAACATTGTTCCTAAGTAAACATCTATGCGGAATGCAAGGCAAAAAAAATTAACAAATGTCACGTATCAAGGACAGTAGCACATATGCTTTCATTATGGACCAACATAATTTCGTCATCTCGAATATCCAAAAGGTAACAGTAAGCGAGTCCAGAGAAGCCCTACGCAACAAAGTTCTGGCATGGTTGCATCATCGGACAGTACCTGGTGTTGTTAGACTCTCTGATCTTAAGGTCATTCGGCAAGTCGACCTGAGTGAGTGGTGTTCCACGCCAAATAGTGACTGTGTAATTGTGGGCTGCAGGACTAGCACTCTTCCACAGTATCTTGACAAGTGCAACTATTTCCCAAGAGGGGATACCAATTGTAAATTCATGCTTTAAGTGCATTGTGTGGTATAATAATAAGCCATACTGCAGCTCCTTATGAATATGGACATATTATTGGTTCGATTTTTTTTTATTTAGTGGGATCACCTTGGTTTTTAAGATGTACTATAATTTGTTCTATGTTGCATGTTATTTGTTGTCGCTACCATTGTTTGTCTGTATGCACCATCATGCCTATGGGTCCAGTGAGCGCAATATAAATTAAATAAAGTAAAGTAAAGCAACCACTCCAGAAACCCCACAGAGGAGCAAGTCCAAATACTCGCTGAAAGAGAGGCCACAGCCATCCACAAAGCTAAGACGTTTTGTCCTGCATGGAAAATACCAGCAAACTGTGAGATGACATTATTTTCTTTTAACTACATGTACCTGCACCCCCGGGCACAGATGGTCAGGTGTTGCCATTATTCAATTTGGGGAGGGATTTGGTGTAGAGGAAAGGTTATGTCATTGTGCAAGGAAAGTAATAAAAGATCGGGATGCTTGCCAAAAGGGGACATCCCGAATGGCCAGTGACCAGGCGTCCATGTATTTTGTTGACTCTGTTGGACTGGGCATTCACACACCACACCAGGCCCTGCAGACCTCACAACTATTACTCCACTCTCAAACCTGATTGCTTACCCTGATGAGTCTATCACGAACATCTCACGCTTACATCTGAGATGCAGGGTAGTTACCAACCTGGCATTTCAACCCTGATGCTTAACTACTCCCGGCCTTGCACATGAATAGGTGTGGGGCCCTTTTCAGTTTGTACTTGCATGAGCAAGTGAGCTCAAAGCATTTACTTGGCAGCCATCTTGGCTTGCCCAGGTACCCTCAATCAAATAGACAGAAACTGCTGGCTGTGCACCACATACTGAGCATGTGTAACCTGCAAGTTAATTATGACAAGCACCTTGCTCTGGATATGAACACATATCTAAAATGCACAAAATGCAACAATGCAAAAAGCTCTGTTGATCACCACTAAAATCTTCCTGGTGCCTTGATATACAACAACATATCACACATTTTGTATTTTCATTTTTTTATTATACACCTAAATTATTATATTGCATATTCCCTACTCATAAACATCTGTGCCACTGATGTAAAGTACCTCAAGCCAATATTATGGATATGTTTTTTCTATGTTCTAAGCTCGATACTTACTGGAGGCATATTTTGGAAACATTATCTATTATCATTACAACCAGGATGGAATTAAGTGGGTTTGTGCTAGACTTTCTTTCAAAGAGATCATCATTTTGATAATTCTTTAGTGTGTTCCTTTGTAAAGCTAAATCGTTTGCCTGATTAATCATTGCTCAACACAAGAAGCATATTTGTTTACCTACTGGGCTAAATGGTATGCAGAACCTTTGGATAATATATGCCTTGAAAAACGATTTTGTCTTGCAAGATTTCAAGTTCAGAAGTTATGTAAATTCTAGGGTCCTTTTAGAGACTATTTGGAAGATGATTAAGATAAATCTGGCGCTTGTTTTGTTTGCCACTAGCAAAGATGAAATGTGTATTGCTACATGTAAGAAGGAATTGTAATATTTATTGGGAATGTGTCATTTTCATAATATCTGTATTTTGAGAGAGCATTGTATTTTTTACTGCTATGGAAACAATCAAAAACTTGATGTGAAGTACAACTTTGAACAGATTTGCCAGTGAACATATATTAAATGGTTTGTGTGTTATACACTGTGTTACTCGTTTGCCTTACCGCCTGTCAGCCAAGGAAACAATGGGCCTCATTCCGAGTACGGCGCTAACCAATGGCGCTATTAACGCCTTGGTTGACGCCGTACCCGGACCGGCAGCGCCTTGGTGGATGGCGGAATTACCGCCCCATTCCAAGGTTGGCGGGGCGGTAATTCCCCAATCCCCATTTACCCTTCCCCATTCCCATTCTTGCCCCATAGGGCATAATGGGAGTGGGGAAGGCGTTAATTACGCCACCGTAAATTACGGTGGCGTAATTAACATCAAGGTCCCTTAGCGCCATGGATTTTAACACCTGCTAAAAGCAGGTGTTAAAACCTCCATGGCGCAAAGGGAACTCGGAGTATGGCGGTAAGGGATTACCGCCACCGCTCTCGTTAGCGGTGGCCGCTATCCCTTACCGCCATACTCGGAATGAGGCCCAATGCCTTTTTCTGCTGTTTAGGTTTAGAAGGTGCCCAGTTTTAAATTGTACACAGCATTTAAAAAGATGGTTCTTCACAAGCAATGTAAATGTGCAGAGAATGTTGTAACTATTTAATTTCCTCTATATGCATAATGGGGGATTTAAATAGATTTTTTTTTGTTCTTGAATTGTCATAAATATATCGATAACTTTATCACCATCATCAAATACATTCAAAAAGAAAAATCTTTAAAACATACAGTAAATTCTTGAAAAAAATGAAATCACAATGTTGTACATGTCATAGCCTAAGATTCTAAAAAGGTGAATACAGGTTCTGTGACTTCAAACTACAAAATGTAGATCACCTGCATTCCCAATTGAATAACCAGATTGGTCATAATAGACAGTTGTTAGATGGCATTGTGGCCCTCAAGCAACAAATCAAGACATTGGAAAGGGAAAATAGTCCATTCATCATCAAAGATTTGGACTCACAAAAGGAGTTTGGTGAAATGTGGCAGAATGTAAATATTCTGAAACAACATCATTTACAACTGGTCAAAGACCAAGGTGCATTCAGGTTGAAAGGGGATGCAGAAAAGGAACAGTCAGGTTCTCAAGAACTGGCCAGAATTTTTATTTTTTATTTTGTTATTTAAAATTTGTTTTTGATGCATACACACCTTTACAAATTATTACAAAATCAAATAAAACCAATTAAACAATTAACATAATACCTATTTAAAACATAATACTCTTATTTTTGTATCTAAAAGAAACAAGACATAAACAATATTTCCTACATAAGGAACCTAAGCAACTTTCCTCCTTCACTCCTGTGTAAATGAGTGATGGTTAATACACAAAATGTCAAGCAATTTTTAAAAAAGTACGATAAACAACATTCCTGGCATTCAATTAGAGTGAATATCTGAAACTAACAAACAGGCCTGCTTCAATATACCCTCTTCTACTCCAAGGATGCAATCCTGCTATAACAAAAGAAACAATACTCAGGTAGTTATGGTTTGAGATTCAATGCATTTCCTCTGGACTTCTAGTTCTACTTTGATATGACATACAAGACATACATTGCTCCTGCCCCCCATACATCTAGTCCAAATTAAATTTCTGGCTAGAAGGGTATTTGCATTCTCAAAGTCCTTCAGCATAAGCAGTCAGATTACCTCAAAATGCGGACAGAAGTGAAACAGATGTTTTATAGTTTCATTATAATCATTTCAAAATCGGCATGTTGTGTCACAGCTCAAACTTTCACTGTGAGACCAATGTGAGACCAATGTTTCGTTTGTGTCTTAGTATGCAGTAAATCCAAACGGAATCTCATATATCATATATATGTTACGAGATTGATTGCATGCAAATAACATCAAATATGGCGGGGATGTTGAGTGTGTCTAAATTTCGAATATTCTATAAAAGAACCATAAGAAGAAATTAGGTCAGTGTTATCAGCCCAATCATTTAAAAAATGTCTTTTTTTCGCGAGTCCCATCTGCCATTTGAGGTCTTCAGGCTGCATGTTAATCTTGTCAAGCAATCCAAGCATGCAATGTTTAAATTGACGGATAGATTTAGGCTGGGTTTTAGCAAGCATAGATGAGAAGTCCTCATAAAGAAAGTTTGAGGGCGGAAAGAGCATTTTTGTAAAGTTGGATAGGAGTCTCCAATTATATCGGGAAGCTAACGAGTTGAGCCCAAGTTCATGTCTCACGATGGCATTGGGCCAATAGTAAGGCAGCCCAAGCGGGGATTTCCAAATGTTTCCTTTGAGCTTGTTTAGCTATGTATCGATTTCAACCAAGCATAGATCTAATCCATACAGAACAACTGCAGAAGAATTCAAGCAAGGGTATTATTGAAAATGTGAAGTGTTTGTGATAGATTAGTTTCATTTGGCCCATTAAGGGCAGAACTTTTTCAGTGAGTGTTGATTGCCATCTCGTCAATGAAACATTGTTCGACACATTGAAGCCCAGATATTTGAGATTTTGAACAAGATTTATTTCATTTAGGTTGATCATACATTTGAATTTACTCAATTTTTTGTGATTCGAAAAGATGATTATATTAGATTTTGAGGGATTCACCGAGAGATTGTTTTGATTGCAATACAGTAAAGTAACGCTCTTGCTTATTTTGCTGTCCCGCTTGAGTGCGAGCAAAAATCAATACATCATCCGCATAAGCTAACCATGAAATTTGGGAAGCACCCCGACGAACCGCAAAATATTTTGCTAAGTCCCAGATGTGATCGATGTCAGCAAGGTAAAGATTAAACAAAACCGCTGCAAGGTTGCATCCCTGCTTGACACCGATCGCACTGGGAATTAAGTCTGTGAGCAGGCCTTCATAGTTGATCCGAACTTTAAAGTTAGTATTATGGTGTAAAAGAGCAACAAGTGCCACTAGATACGGGGGGAATTTAAATTCAAACATGTTCCGCCAAAGCACCCCTCTAATCACACTGTCAAAGGCTGATGTGAGATCGAGTGAGGCTAGAAAAATAGGACCATTGGCAGGAAGATGAGTGGATGAAGTAAGATGAGCTAGAATACTAGCGTTCAGCTGTGTCCCCATGGGTTTACGAAACCCCACTTGGGCTTTGGCTAAAATGGCATTTGTTGTAATGAAGGCTTCTATTTCAAGAAGAATCAATAGGGCAAATATGTTTACGGCAACATCAATAAGCGCTATTGGGTGAAAACTTTTGGGGTCATTAATAGGCCCCTTTTTGTGTAGCGGAATGATAATGGTGGTCAGCCACGATGCAGGAATGATTTTGGTTCTGAAAATGGACTGAAACAATTCTAAGAAATGTTTGCTCAAAATCTAGGGTCATCCTTAATAACACAAGGTGGAAGACCATCAGGGCCTGCACATTTGGAAGGTTTAAGTTTGTGAATTGCGTACATGATGTCCGCATAAGACCAAATACATGAATCAAGAATGTAGTGAACTGAGAACGCATCATAGGGCTGAAAGGCAGGAGAAAGAGAGTATTTATCCTTGAAGAACTTGGTCCAAAATAGACCATCAATTGAGGATTCTAAGGAAGAATTAGTAGGTTTGCCAATAGTTCTTAATAATTTCCAGATATCCTTGGTTTAATGTTTACACAAATAAGACACCACCTTTTGCTTGACTTCTAATAATTTGTTTTGTCTCTAGTTTGTAGTGCGAGAGGGCATGTTTTTTTAGCACAAATATACACCTCCATATCAGTTCTCATTAGAGCTCTCTTTGACTTTCGAAGTTCCTGATTTTTGTTTTTTTTCAAGAGAGCTATAGAAGGGGAGAAGGTCGAAGTATGCGGACAATCTGGCGGGGTGGCTCAAGAAGAGGAAACAATGGTACAAAGAGGAGAATGTATCATCCTTAAATTCCATTCTAAGTGAGGAGTATGATCATTAGAAATAACCCATAGATCCCGATTCCCTAGAAAGGTCAGTCTTCTACAAGTAGCCATGTTCCACTCTATGGAGAGCATAACATGATCTACCTGTATAAGAGCCAAAGCAGGATCTAGGACAAACTGTTTGCGAACAATGTTCAAGGAAGACACTATCAGGAGATTGTCTCCAAACCCAGGTATAAGTGTGTCAATGGGGGAGAGAAGGCCGGATAA
Organism: Ambystoma mexicanum; assembly: GCF_040938575.1. Taxonomy (NCBI): domain Eukaryota; kingdom Metazoa; phylum Chordata; class Amphibia; order Caudata; family Ambystomatidae; genus Ambystoma; species Ambystoma mexicanum. The sequence goes on from NC_090924.1 coordinate 27,515,652, forward strand.
CTTCCAGGAGGCTGCTATGTAGTCAATTGTTGGCCAGAATTAGAGAAGAAAAGAATGAGCTAGAAGAGCATGTGCAAGAAATAAAAGCTGAACTACCAGAGGCAGGGAACTGTAGAGATGCACAAGAGAAAGAGATTAATCTCCTGAAAGAAAGGTGCATTGAGTATGCATGCATCATCCAAGGAACACAGAGAGAGGTTGAATCACTTCAGCATGAGGTGCAGCAAATACAAGATTGGTTGGTAGCTCAAAGAAGGGAGCTTCAAACTAAGCAGGCCTTAGTGTCAGAATTAAAATGCCAGCTCTATGAATACCAACAGGAAATAAGGAAAGAGAGACACAGGTGCGATAGTTTGACAAACTAAATTGAAAAACATAAATAAGCTCTGGGGCACCCTGACCAATCAGGATACAGGATCAAGGTGAGACGCTCCTACCATCAGGGGCCTCAGGCCAGTCATCTACAACCTACCAAGTACAAAGGGGAAGTGACCTCATGCATGCCACAGATAAACAACAGTGGAACATGAGGCAGTTGGATTTACCCAGGTTCAGCCAAACTGATCGAGACGGGCAATTCTTGTCTTATCCTGATGAGTATTCATCTCTAACATACAGAAGGGAACGGGGCTGAAACAGCATGTCCTTGGTGGGCAGAAAAGAATATTGTGACTACTTTAGATCATGAAAACTCCTAGGATGAGAAAGTCAGGGAGTTAGATTGGCTGAAGATGAAATTGCAAAGGGACCACTTTGCCCGCTTTGCTGAAAGAGAAAAGACAGAGCTTCACCCTAGAAAGGGCATTCTAAAAAACCAGGTAAATTCAGGGGAATGTAGTACAAATAGCAGCTCTGAGTCTGGAACTGAATTGACTCAGGTGCAGAGAAAGTATAAGACAGCAAAACCTAGCAAGGTTTTTGTTAAAGACCCTAAAAGACAAATCAAGACAATAAAGAGCTTGCTGATGCCAGACCACAAGAATGCCAAGTATTCCGCATGGGAGCACCTGGAACTTTATGAGCAGATAATGGCATCATTCCATATCAGAAACTATTTGAATTGCATCGCCTTTGCAAAATGGATATTCTCACCTGAGTACTCCAGTTTCTTTGCTGGACTGGAGGACCAGGATCATTATAAATGGTCCACATATAAGGCAGCCATTAAACAAAAAATGCATAGAAACCCACAGGAGGCCCTTTAGGCTGCATATATTTTGCAATGTGGGGAGGATCAGGCACCTAGGGAGTTTGTGCAGGAATTAAAGGCTGCATTTGCAAAGACTTCCCGGCGGGTGAACAAACATAGTAGAGAGTTTGTGACAACCTACGTCCATGTGCTCCCCAAATACATAATAACTCAGCTGGTGCACAATTTTAATGGGCATAGGACCCTGGAATGGGTAAATGAACCAGCCACTAGGATCTATGAGGTCCAGAAGCTCAGTGAGAATAGAAAACACCCCCAAAACCCTTAAGCCATCTACCATACCTGCTGCTGAGAATGTGGCAGGGGTGAGAACTACCCCTCCCTTGGACCTTGAGATGGGGCAAAAAGTAACCCTCCTACCAACAAGCAAAATGGAATTCAGAAGGCAACCCCCCCACGGCCCGATCGAATGGTATTTAGGCAGGCGCCCAGAATAATGATCTCTCAGACCCTGCCACCAATGTAAGCTCTAGGTACAAGGGCACCAATACAATCCTGGGATATGTATACACTGCCCAGGCCCTAGGGGCTCAACCAGGTGAGTACTTTCCCGAGAAACGTCCCTCCAAACTTACCTCAGGAGAAAAGTATCACTCCACCTCCCAACTACAACATTTTCTTCAGATAGCCCCGAACCAGAACTTCCAAAATAATTCTCCTCTCTCACCCCAATTCAAAGGACAATGGATCCCTGAACCAGGGAGCAGGGAGATTCAGGATGGAAAATTATGGAGGACATTTTCAGTACCCAAGCTACTCCAGGAGATGGGACAGTTACCCTTTTTGGGAGACATAGAGGTATGACTTTGAGACCTCCCTACAACACAGAAAAAGTCTTTCAGCTGGACCGACAGGTCCGGCAACTGACAGACGATCTGGGGCAGATATTGAGGGCTCAGTACAACCCTCAACCTAGCCCTGCTTCTCAGAATTCCTCAACACCCATGTCTGATGCCCCAGGGGGAAATGACAGTAGGAAACATCCAACAAACCACAGATTCCTGAGGAGGGGTCCCACGTTGATAGGAGATGTCAAGCTCTAGAGGAAGCTTCCTTTCTCAACCAGACAACACCCTTGAAATGTCTCAGCATGAAAGTGACTCTTCTACCCCCAGGAGGTTAGAACCCAAAGAGCAAAGGCTAAGTAGTAGAGACCAAAAAAGAACCCACTTTGTGGAGGAGCTCAAGATCATCCCCTTTGAAAGAGAAGAACCCCTGGAGAATTCAGGTAAGTAAACCTTCTATTTCAGCAATGGGGGAATCCCACCCAAAGAAGGATGGTTCCAAAAATACCCTGCATTGTACAGGGTAAGTATGGAGAACGACCCAGAACAAGAAACTATTAAACCCCAAAAATATCAGCCAGACAAGGTCAGAACGGCATAGGTTCCACCCACACTGGTTCTGGTAACTGCCATCAGTTCATTTGTTGGATACTAAGGTAACTAATTTAGTAGCTTTTCTTTGAATTGACTTCTTACAGCTTGTGTACTTTTTGTATGAAATGTTTAGAGACCCCCTCACTAGCTGTACCACATTTGGGGCAACCCCCTTTTCATGTTTATCAGTTAAGGGGGGACAGCAAAAAGTGGATTCCCCAAATCTGCCCATTGTTAGCTGCAAAATGTTCCTTACAGATTCCCAATCTCCAACAAAGAAAATCACCCAAGATCACCCAGTACCAGAGTTCAATATCAAGAAAATGACCAGCAGGTTATCAAATAACTCAAACTTTCTTTGCACACTTGAGCAGAAAGAAGGCAGAATGTATATTGCAGGGTAATTGTGTGCTATCAGCTCTGGTGGACACTGGAACCCAAGTCACCCTCCTGTCCAAAAATGCCTTTGACCAACTCAACTCGAGAAGGGGGGAAGGCCATCAAATACTCCTCACACCTCTTCCCGGTCACCTCCAAAATTTTGACAGAATTACATTTCAATTTAAGGCCCTTCGGATCTGGAAATTAAAATTGGGCAACATTGATTAAACATCCAGAGAGCACATCTTGTTTAATGGGGAACTATCTCCTGTGGAGGATATCACCTCTTATTGACTGTGCGAACAAGGTCCTCTGGACCCAGACTAACCGACCTACAAAATAAAAAAGCAGTACAAATTATGTCAACTTGAATGGTACCTGTCATTTAATCAAACAATATTCTGAGAAAGTAGAATTCGATTTCAATAATAACCAGACATCACCATCATCCTGTAGGAGAACAAACTGGTGATGAGAAAAGTAACCTTCCTCCCAGTTTTAAATTGTACACCAGTCCAAAATCAGAAGAATCATTGAGTCCTATTAAACAAGACAATTAAGAACCAGCCCAAAGTCTGACAGACATTCTCAAAAAGGGCAGTTGTTTTTCCCCATTCAGATGAATGAGCGGGAGCAAGAGTGTTCCTGTATAATAGAAGGAGCTTCCTCAGCAAAGCATTACTCCGGAAACTCCAAAAAGATCAGACCATTCCCACATTTAAATTGATTGACAAATGGGTAGTAGGACTGAAAACCACAAATTCCAAACATCTCCTGCCTAGAAAGTGTGCGCTAAAAATGTCTCTAAAAATGTCTATTTGCAACAATAGCATAGAACATAATTGTTTGGTTGTGTGAGATGTCCCATCTGCTTTTTATTTACTCAGTGACATTCTCAACCGATTTGTAATCAAGTTGGACCTAATTAATAATAAAGCCTGGTCCTGACATGGGTGTAACCCCATGGGCTTTGACAACACTAAATAAACAGTTCCGGTCAGTTCAATTGCTGCCTTACATGGTTCAAGTTCAGGTGTGAGAAAAGTTTACCATCCCAGGACAGGTGTGGCAATTTACTATTCCCATCCAAATTAATCGAGGACAGAACCTTAAACATCAGGATGCCTATATAATTTTTAATTCCCATCTCCAACAACAAGTTTTGTATTTAAATCTGATACCTTTAGTAGACCTAGAACACAACACCGCTTGTATATTGGTGGATATCAGCAACCCTCAAAGTATCCCTTCTGGCGCAGACACCTTTATTGGAATGGCAATTGATGCCCAACATTATTCTATTGATTATAGTAAATAAATCATGGGACCAATCCCAAAGTCGTCTTGTATACAAACAAAACCTTGTCCTCTGTGGATGAAAAATGCAATGACTGCGAGAAGGCACTCCTGGCAACTGTGTGGGCATTGAAAAATTAATGCCCATTCATCCAGGGAGTGCACATCATTGTGGGAACTCCTCACAAACCCTTGCAATATTGAAAAAAGAACAGAATCCAGAACAGAATCTGGGTGGGGAACGCTAGTAATTCCAGAGTTACTTCCTGTATTCTGACCATGCAAGGCTTTCCAGTGTAGGTCAGATATAGCCGAAACAAGAAGAGTTCTCTAGTACAAGTGTTACCACAAAAGGTGTATGAAGAAGGCATGTGTCAGGGGATACTCCCAGTTCATGTTGATGGGTACTCTTAGCATGTTTATTTTATTTTTTTAAATGTTTAGTGAATCGCGCCACAAGCCCGCAGTTCTCAGGGCACGCAAACAACAAAAAGATGGACAAACAATCATAACCAATGAAGTACATGGCAGAGTTCTAGGGGAGCCAGGGGCGAAGCTCAAAAGTCAGAGAGGTGGACCAGCGAAGCAATGTAATACTAGTCAGGTGAAAGATTGAAGAGATAGTTTTTCAAATCCTTCTTGAACTTTAACGCTGTGTCAATCAGTCTAATGCTAGGTTGCAGTGCATTCCAGGCACATGGACCTTGAGAATTAAAGCTGTGTCCGCCTGCCCTCACCAGCTGAAACCTTGGTTGGATTAGTCTCAGGTGCTGTTGTGATCTGAGTGAACGATTTGGGGCATATAAATGAATGCGCGCGTTAAGATATTCCAGGGCAGCATTTACCACACATTTATGAGTTAAGGTCAACATTGTGTGCCCCAAATCGTTCACTCAGATCACAACAGCACCTGAGACTAATCCAACCAAGGTTTCAGCTGGTGATGGCAGGCGGGCACAGCTTTAATTCTCAAGGTCCATGTGGAATGCACTGCAACCTAGCATTGGACTGATTGACACAGCGTTAAAGTTCAAGAAGGATTTGAAAACCTATCTCTTCATTCTTTCACCTGATTAGTATTACATTGCTTCGCTGTTCCGCCTCCCTGACTATATATTAGGGGTGTTTCTTTAACAGTCTTTTCTTTTATACAAGTATTGTCTTTCTGTCTATTGCCTCCACCTTGGCTATTGAGTTGTTGATCTCTTGTGTTTGAGAACTACTTTGTTGGAATCTTGTAGCCATCTCTTTCATCTGTTGGGCACATTCTATTTCATCTTGCACTATTTTCTTGACTCGTAAAAATTGGCTGTAAGGAAGACTTTTTAGAGGGTTTGGAGTATGAACGCTCAATCAGTGTAAAAGATTGTTGTGTTCGCTAGATGTGTGATAAAGAGTCGTGCTGAGATTGGAGTTTCTGTACATCACAGTGACATCTAAGAAGTTAACCTCCTGTTGGCTGTGGGTTATGGTAAATTGCATACGCTTATCTATTGTATTGAGAAATTCTGCGAACTGATTGAACTCATCTTCTGTTCCTTGCCAAATTCCCAAAAAAATCATCAATATACCTGCCCTAATAATGGAGGTGTTGTCTCCAAGTTATGTGATTGAGAATGTTTTCGGTTTCAAACTTTTACATGAAAGTATTGGCGTAACTTGGAGCCATGGTTGCTCCCATTGAAGTACCGCTAGTCTGTAAATAGTACTGTTCTTTGTATCGGAAGTATGAATTCTGAGAGATTAATTCCATTAACATCATTAAGAATTCTTTGGATGCTCCAAATTCTCTAGCCTGTAGAAGAAGCCATTCTACTGATTCTTGTCCTTGATTATGGGGTATTGAAGTATATATTCTCTGTAAATCAGCTGTGAAAATTATAGTGTTATAGGGCCTCATTACACGGATGGCGGTAAGGATTTACCGGTACCGGTAAAATACCGGTACCGGTAAATCCTTACCGCCTTACTACGAGGTCCCTTTGCGGGTTGGGGGATTTAACGCCTGCTTTTTACTGGTGTTAAAAACCAACCCGCAAAGGGACCCAGGGAGCTAATTACGGTACCGCAATTTGCGGTACCGTAATTAGCGCCTTCCCCATTCCCATTGAGCCCTATGGGGCAAAAATGGGAATGGGGAAGGGCAATGGTGGAAGGGGGAATTACCGCCCCGGCAACCTTGGAATTGGGCGGTAATTCCCCTTTCCGCCAAGGCGGTGCCGGTATTTTACTGGCATGAACCATGGCGCTAATAGCGCCATGGTTCTCCGCCATCCGTGTAATGAGGCCCATAGTGTAATTTCAATGGGAGCAACCATGGCTCCAAGTTACTCCAATCATTTCATGTATAAGTTAGAAACCAAAAACATTCTTAACCACATAACTTGGAAACAACACCTGCATTATTTGGGCAGGTATCTTGATGATGTTTTGGGAATTTGGCAATGAACAGAAGACGAGTTCAATCAGTTCACAGAATTTCTCAATAGATGAACGTATGCAATTTACCACAACCCACAATCAACTGGAGGTTAACTTTTTAGATGTCACTCGTATGTACAAAGCTACAATCTCAGCACGACTCTTTATCACAGATCTAGCGAACACAACAATCTTTTACACTGATTGAGCTTTCATACTCCAAACCCTCTAAAAAGTCTTCCTTACAGCCAATTTTTACAAGTCAAGAAAATAGTGCAAGATGAAATAGAATGTGCCAAACAGATGAAAGAGATGGCTACAAGGTTCCAAAAAAGTAGATATCAAACGCAAGAGATCAACAACTCAATAGCCAAGGTAGAGGCAATAGACAGAAAGACAATACTTGAAAAGAAAAGACTGTTAAAGAAACACCCCTAATATATGTAAGGAAGTACTCTACTGAAAGCAACAAAATAAAGAAAATCATTGTAAAACATTGGCACTACTTGACACAAGACAGAACTCTGGGTAGTCTGTACACATCCCCACCCATGTTTGCATACACCAGAAGTAAAAACATTAAAGACATGTTAATAAGGGGTGACGCTCAAGCGCAGAAGAAGAAATCCAAAAGAAAGGGGACCAGTGTTCCCACTAAGCTGTGCGCATGTGTGCTTGCCCAGCTAGCTTCTGGGTGCCGCTCAGAAGATTTTCTGCAGCACACACAGAAAATTCTCATCTATTCTAAAATATTTAACAAGGTACAAGCCACAAAAATTATCTGATATTTGCTTGCTCTTAAAATAAACTAATCTTGATATTCTGGTCATCATTTGCATTACCTTACTATGCAAGTGTGACATTAAAAATGTAAAAACCCCAACAACAGAATACACAGACAAGAGGTAAAAAACGAATATGAAAAAAGGGCTCCGTAAACAGAAGAATCTAACTGGATATGCCTGGACACATTAACCAAATAATGTACCCTCCCACCCAAGACTCTGATACTTGACTCTACCATGCTTTTACTCTGACTAACTTATGTCCTACATCCACTTGTTTTATATTTGTTGTAATATGGAGAGGGTTCAAGGGCCAGAATTTCTGTTGCTCATGGTGCCTTACCAAAAGCGTCACCCACACTATGTACCCACACTATGTACCCACACTATGTATCCCATCTATCAGCCAAATATTAGATACTGACTTTAAGCTATCTACTTGGATGTGTAGCCTCATCCGATGCGTCCTCTTTTTTTGTACATATGTCACGCAACTGCTTTGCAGCAGTCCTCTTGCAAGTTAGCACATTATTAACTCAAATATTAATTTGCCGTCTAAGGATTTTGATTAGACAAATGTCATCTGAGCATCTCTTACTTTAGTATTGCTAACATTACCCTTTAAGTGGAGATAAACATTGCAATGTCATTTACTTGGCCTGCAAGAGATAACGGGTATGGACTATGCCTGGCATTACTCCTCTATAATATTAGGGTAGTAGATATTCAGATAGTAGAATGCTTTTCACACAATCTGCATCCTTTACGAGAGTTCCATTGGGCAAAACCCTTAACAAATTGTATGGTAACTTGCTGCTATACAAAATCAGCTTCACTGAGAACTTGAATAATGCTATGGGGTTGAAGGGGTATGTTGCAAGAAATCCTGTATGCACTGCAAAATAATTCTTTACCTGCATATGCATGACATTGCGCCTCATTACATGTTGGCCGTTGCGGAATTCCCACAGCTCCCTTCCTATCTCCTATGATTGTTGTATCTGATGTCACTTGATTGAAGACTATGTATATAGGAGCTTACATAACCTACCTGCTGCCTCAAGTGTACTTTCAAGCTTAACAATTCCTCGTGAGATCGGGCAGCAATCTTATTAGAGTTCTTTCCTATGTCACTGCTCAGCTGGTAACTACACTGAACAAATATCAGTGCAGCTTTGTGGGTAGAACCAGGGGGTAGGCTCCCATGTGTTCATTGTTTGCCATATTTGTTGGGCACATTTTCCTGTTTTCAGAGAGTAAAAATGGATGGTGTATTTTTCTCTTAGCTTTAAGGATTGTTATGAGTAGGTGTCATAATTCACAGGAGAACATAATGTAGATATTAAGCAGAGGCCCAGGAATTTGACCATCATATTCTGAGGCGCAGTTATTATGATGCAATCATCACTATTACACATTAGACATCCTTACACAAACTATTCATGTTCCCCTCGCCCTTGAATTACTTAATTAAAGTGGCACATGAACTCCTATTGGCATGTTTTCAACACATTTCTTTTAGTTGCCATTATTCCATCTGCAAATATTGTATTCTGCCTGATTGTTCTGACAGCCACATGAATTATAAGTGATAATTGTTTTCTGTACTACATATGAGTGTTTTTTTAGTGGCATAAAACACATTTTACTCTGCACAGGAGCACTTATGCTAGGTACTGTGGTAGATCTTGAAGTCTTGGACTAGTTGATGATTACCTTTATAATAACATATAAAATATTATTTTAGCCTACATGTTTGGAAAAAGTGTTGCAAGATACAACGTTCACATAGATTTATGAAGAATTGTAGTGGATGGGAAACAGAAATTCCTTTCCAAGCCCTATTCAGAGGCAGTAGCTCACTAACTACGCATTCTCACAAAGTAGCTTCGCTCATTAGTCAGTTGTGCCAATGGAAAAATAATTTGCGCACGACAGACAACCCGTTCCGCACATAGAGAAATATAAATAAAGGGAACATTGAAGGGGACATAGCCCTGTTTGAATTGGTCCAACTGCAACATGGTCCAAAAAGGAGATACCATATTTCACCCAAATTCGGGACAGAAAATCCACCTGAGGAACTATGCAACGGGTGACACAACAAACATCGGGCTAATTCATAGAATTTCACGAACAAGTGGCGCACGCGGCTGGCGCACAGTGTGTGCGTGCGAATGTCTGCACCAGCAGCGTGCGCTAAAATCGATTTCCACGCACAGCGTATTCATGGATTTTAGCCACCAAAACCAGCTGTGGCGCAGAATGGTGCAGCGACCCTGCAGCAGCGCCAGTTACGCCCCCAAGAACGCCCTCGCGCAAGGAAAAGCCATCAAAATCCCCAATGCAGTGCAAAGGGCAGCGCTAACCCTGGACCAGTTTACAGGGCTGCCAAACAGCAAACGGCAAGCGGGGAACGTGTATTATTGGGGTTCGCGTGAAGTTTCACATGCGATAGGCCCTGTGAGAGCGGGGTACGTGTATAACTGGGGTTCGTGTGAAGTCTCACACGCGATTGGAGCAGGGTATGTGTATAAAAGGGGTTCGCGGGAAGTTTCACAGGCGAAAGGGCCTGTGCGAGTGGGGTACGTGTATAACTGGGGTTCGTGGGAAGTTTCACATGCGATTGGAGCAGGGTAAGTTTATTACGGGGGTTCACGGAAAGTCTCACACACGATTGGATCCGGATCCGTCTATTTCGGTGGTGCGTGGGAAGTTTCACACGCGAAAGGGCCTGTGCGAGTGGGGTATGTGTATAACTGGGGTTCGCGGGAAGTTTCACACGCGATTGGAGCAGGGTACGTGTATTACAGGGGTTCGCAGGAAGTTTCACACGCGAAAGGGCCTGTGCGAGTGGGGTACGTGTATAACTGGGGTTTGCGGGAAGTTTCACACGCAATTGGCCCTGTGCGAGTGGGGTATGTGTATAACTGGGGTTCGCAGGAAGTTTCACACGCAAAAGGGCCTGTGGGAGTGGGGTACGTGTATTACTGGGGTTCGCGTGAAGTTTCACACGCAAAAGGGCCTGTGCGAGTGGGGTACGTGTATTACTGGGGTTCGCGTGAAGTTTCACACTCGAAAGGGTCTGGGCGAGTGGGGTACGTGTATTACTGGGGTTCGCGTGAAGTTTCACACGCGAAAGGGCCTGTGCGAGTGGGGTACATGTATTACTGGGGTTCGCGGGAAGTTTCACACACGATTGGCCCTGTGCGAGCAGGGTACATGTATAACTGGGGTGCGCAGGAAGTTTCACACGCGATTTGAGCAGGGTACGTGTATTCCAGGGGTGCGCAGGAAGTTTCACACGCGATTTTGCTGTCAGAGTGGTGTACTGAATTTCGGGGGTGCGCCCGTGGAGTCCGACATGTGAATTGGCAGTGCGGGTCCTCCCAGGTGTTCCCTCTACACCCTCCATGGCCCCTGCAGGCAACCCACACCACAGGGAACTACCCTGCACCCCTGGTGATGTCCAGCAGGCAGCCCATCTACCATGGGCCTGCCCCCCAGCCAAGCCACATGTCAGCTTGCACTACTGATCACCCACTCATGTCCCCCTGCACCCCCACCCCCCAGCAGTCAGGGGCTCCTGCCAGCAGGCCCCCACTCATGTCCCACTCATGCCCCCCCCTACACGAAATAAAGATGCACAGTCATGGCCGACTTCTACACCAAAAAATACCACATCACACCACCCCATTCTTGAGACGCAATGATTTCCCAATCCACCCCACACTGACATGCCTAACTCAAGACACAAACCAAAACTCAACTATGTACATCAACACATGTCCATCACACACATACACTGGTTGGCATTGCTTGTGTAAACCCACAATTTCACATGCATCAACCCAATGAGAAAATCCCACACATGGAACTAAAATATGAAAATGTATGATGTACATAAATAAATAAATGAAATGAAAGCTACCAAAATATCAAACATGAAATGAAAAGCATGTGAAAAAGATGAGTGAATGAAAATGATAAGCAATGCAAAAAAAAAAATTGAAAGAAAAACAGTCCAAACTCTCCCTCCACCAACACAAATCCAAAAAAAGGTTAGAAAAAGATATCGATTACTCCATGTCCATAATGAGAAAAAAATCCAAATGAATCCATGATGTAACTATATACAATCCATTGTCCAAAATAAAAATCCATTAATCCATGTGCAAAAATCCCAAAAATAAATCAATCCATTGTCCAACGATGTAAAGGGTCCATGAGCCCAACTAAACAAATGAAACCTACCTAAGAAACTACCTAAAAATATAACTACATACAAATGGGTGTGGCATTGTCCATTGACCACAAATAAAAGGAAAACGAAAAGGAAACCTAACTCTAAAAACTATTTACAATGGCAGCGGGCTAGTCTGACAGCTCACTTTTGGATGTCCCGGGCCAGGGCATCATCGAACTCCTGCTCAATGTCCTGGAGGCGGTTCTCTTCCATGGCCCCGAGGGTTTGCATGGACGATGACATGTTCTCCTCCAACTCCTTGCGAATTGCCTCGAGGCACTCGGCCCGCCTCAGGGCCCTTCGCATGGAGTTCTCCGCCCTGACCATCGTGAGCCGTGCCTCTTCTGCCCGCTGCCGCTCCGCATCTATAGCATGGCCTAACCGCTGCCACATGGAACACACTTCCAGTCCTGGGTCCTCCTGCCCTTTGGCCTATGCCTGCCCCTCCGATGACAAAGGCCCTGAGCCATCATGGCTCCCACCTTGTTGCTGCTGCTGCTGTGCCTCTGCCTGTGCCCTGGCTCTTGCTGCCTGCACATCCTCCTCCCACTGGGGTGCAGTTGTTGATGTGGCCACCCCTGCTGGATGTCTGACTCCCAACTGTGGCAGGGATGTGTCCTCCACCAGCCTGGCCGCATGGTCAGAGGCAGCTCCACAGGGTACCCAGGTGATACATGGGTGGGAAGATGGCATGGAGTATGACTGGTGCATAGGGGGTTCAGATGAGGAGTGGGTCAGAACAAGGTCCAGCAAACAGAGGAATCCGGCCCTGGTGAGCTGTCCCAGTAGGTCAACGCGGTCAACGAGCCATTCGAGATGACGTGCAGTCTCCTCATGAAAAGACTGCAGGTCGCCTCGCATGGCCCGTTGACGCAACGCCACTGCACCCAGGAAAGGCTCAACTCAGTCCCGCATAGCCACGTCCGCAGGGAGAGGAAGGCCAGTTGTTTTAAGTGGATCCCCTCCCTGAAAACGGGTCTGGACGTAGGCATCCCTGCTGGTGCGGGATGATGCAGTCACAGGATCGGGGACAGGATTACACACAGGCACCTCCGTGGTGGCCTGTGCTGCCTCCTGTCCCTGCCCCTGCACTGCATCACTAGCACCAGTGGAATCCCCACCTCCAGACCCCGTGTCTGTCCCTTGCACAGCCTCCTCCTCCACAAAACCCCCAACCAACCTGGTGACTCCGTGCCATCTTCCTCCGTCGGACCCTGTGGGGTCTCAGCTGCCCCTTCTGCTGCCGAGAAGTCCAACTCCGACCTCCGCCTCTTGGACCTTCCCTCGGCAGCTGCGGCCTGGGATGAAGCACCGGACTCCTCACTCCCCGACAAGATGACAACCTGGGAGGGGAGCCGGGCCTTGCGTCTCCAGCTGGCGGGATGATCCCTGCCGCTGTGCTCCACAGCACCCTCTCTGCCGTCTTCTTCAGTTCAAGCTGCAGACAGGGAGAGATAAAACATAGGCATCAGGGCACTGTACAATGGATTAATACACACATGACAGTTGCACATGAGTGGCATTGTTTAACTACAGACACGGCATCACACTCCATGACACACATGTCATTTTAACTCACCACACACATGAACATTTCAACAGCAATATTGCACCAGGCAGGACCATCCATACACATACAACAGCATGAGCAGCCAAAGGTGAGCCTGACATCACATGAAACACAAGGAGTGCACTAGACATGCACACACGCCACCACACTTACATGCATGTCTACATCTCCTCCAACTGTTGCAGTGATGAGATGGCCATACATGTCACATCTGCCATTCATCCTTCTACATATCAGTGTTGCGTGCATCCATGTTGCATCACAGTTGCACACTTGTCAGATACACATACATGCACATGTACACAGTGCAGATACATGCATTATGAACCACCATCCATGCCACAACCATGCCAATGTACATACACAGAAATTCAAACATGTGGGCTCCCACACCTGCATTTGCCCAGCATGCTTACCAACACATACACCATCAATGTGTCTCACAACTGAGAGGACTCACATGTGGCAGCCTCACGCCCATGTTCATACACATCCCTACATGGCCCTACATAAGCACATGTGCAACCTGCACACTACTGGCACACCACGACACGCCAGCGCACTATCAACATGCATGTACACTTACCGCTCGACTCCAGATGGGTCTGCCTCTCAAGGATCTGGACGTACAGCGCTGGGCATATGCATTCCAGGACCCTCATTTGATGGTTCGACAGCTGGCCCCGGCGCCCCTTGGCATCCGCTGCCTTAGCCCTCCCTGAAGTCCTCCCAGTGCTTCTTGACATGATGTAAGTCACGGACTGCCACCCCCTCCACGTTGATGGCAGTCACGATGTCCATCCAGATCCTGGTCCGCCCTTCATTGTCGGCGCAAACTTCCAAAGCGGGCATCATTGTGCCCCAGGACTTGCTCCACCAGGACACCAACTTTGGTGGCAGTGAAGCTGGTGGCCCTCTGCCTCTCTGGCTGGGGGTTGCCAGTGGTGCCAGGTGGAGATGTGCCCGACATGGCAACCCCAGAGGCAGGAGTGGGTGGGCAACTGGGTCCTGGGGCTGGGCTGTGGAGCGATGGAATCCCAGTCGGGAGTCTTCGGTTCCGGCAGGGGTGGTCACAGCAACTACACCCCTAGCTGACGTGCAGGCAGCAAATGGCAGGGCACGTGGGCAGCAGGCAATCAGGTAGCAGCAGATGGCAGGTGAGAACGTGCTCGGGGCTCTGGGGGGCAGTAATTCAGCCTTCTGGGCAGGAGCGTGGTCTTCTGTGTGTTTTCGCTTGGCCAGCTTGGTACGGAGTGATTTGGCACGTGAAAAAATTGCATGTAATTCGAGGAAAGGGCCTTAGCGCGTTAGCGCGTCAGCACACGCACGCGATTTCATTGGACCAAAGGCCCTCAGCGCGTAAGCGCGTAAGTTACATTACGCGCACTGCCGTTTCCCTCATAGCACGTGATGACAGAGCACACGTGGAAAAACTGCACGTCCGAGTGTCATCACGTGTAATTGGAGGAAAGGGCCCGTGTACACGCGTATCTGATGTGTACGTGTGGGCCGGTTTAAAAGCTACGTGTAGGACGCCATTTACTTGTACGTGCTTTTCATGGAGAGCGAGTGGGTGAAATCTGTACTTCTTGTTGGTTCACACGCGATTACTTCACAGTGTTTATAGTTCGTACTCCCTGTTACCTATGACAGCTCTTTTCTGATTTTTTGTTGGGCCTGTTTCCTCAAACAGAGTTCACTTCTCCTTTTGTCCTGTCTCCTCAGACAGTGTACAATTCTTCTTTTGGTGGGGGTGTTGCCAACGCACACATGTGCGCATTTTTCACGTTCTTTTTCCAGGCAGACGATGAGTTCTGCACGTACTTAGCAACTGTGCTTGCCCCGTGTGTCGCGTTCCCCTTCAGAGGTCATTGTAGGCTGCGTGTATTACGCATATGCTTATTTTTGTGTTTCTGGGTGCCACAGCGTAGTGCGGGTTCATTTTTTCACGCACGTGGACTACGAGGGGTTGCGTGCGCGTTAATTTTTGATTTTGGTCTGCCTGTGCATTGCGTGACCCGTCATCTTCCCCCAGGGGTCACAGACAGCCTTGTTAGGACACTAGGGTACAAATTCATTCTAGTATCCTACCCCTTTGACCCCAAATTGCCCAGGACAATAGTTTAATGCAACTCCCATACACCCAACAACATCAGTGCCATGGTTGGGAGGCGACCAAGCGGTAAGGGAGGCAAAGGTGGCCGACCTTCAAAAGGTGGGCATGGTGGGTGCGGTAGGGGACGTGGCCAGGATTTGCAGGGTGCCCCTATACCCACATGTGTGGAGGAACAATCAAGAACACCCATGCCCTCCCATGGTTGAGGGAAACGTGGCTGACACCATCCCAGCTCAGCCCCTGTTGGACCAGCCCATTGTGGCACCGACCTGGCACAGGATGACTCCCAGGCTGACTTCCAGGTCAGCAAGTCTAGGCCACATATGGCAGTGCAAGTTATTGTCACCAAGCCACATGGATCTGGGGCAGCTATGTCATCTGCTGCCCCAAGTATGCAGGGTGGGGAGGCTGCAGGGGCAGCTGCAGCTCCATCCACCCCAGCTCTGTCTCTCATAGCCAGGACAGTGTCAGTCCAGGTCCATCAAACTGACGTTCCCCCTGCCAACATTACCCTGCAACCAATTCCTGCATCAAGACCTATGGTCATTGTGCATTCCCACACTCCTACTACCCAGTCCACCGGTGATTCTGCCCCTACTGACCAGAGCGGCGTAAGCCACTCTGGCTCCGCTCCATCTTTAAAGAAGAGGAAGAAGGGTGCTCTGGCATGACAGGCTGAGACCCCTGACACGGCTACACACTCCGGCACGTCAAGGAAGCCTTGCTTTAATGACGCAGAACTTGATGCACTTGTGTCCTATGTGTCGCACATAGCCGCGAAATGTTGGTGACTGCAGGGTGCAAGTCCACACCTGGTCAACGTAGGGCACACTGGCAGACCATCGCCGACCTCATAAGTGTCCTTGGATTTGTGAGGCGCACAGCTGGCCTGAAGCGCAGAGCAAAGAACAAGCTGGCCTCAAATCATGTTGCTACTCTGGTGACTGGCGGTGGGTCTCCACAAGAGGACAACGAACTCACTGAACATGAGTCTGTTGCTGGGGCGTTCGTCACAGAGGAACAGATCCAAGGTGTGGGAGAACTACCTGATTATGATGCATTGTCCGGAGAGTGCCCATGCATGTGTGTGTATTGCATGTGTATGTTGTTTGGGTGACGGGTTCTGATTGAGTGCCAGGTGAGGGTGTGTGTGCCTGAGTGGTATGGGTCACCCATGTGCTTCATTCAAAATATTCAGCGGCCTTGGATTTGGGTGTGACAGTATCCCTTCTGCCCACAGTAGTAATTTAGCGCAACATTACGGCAGTTGCCCTTGATGTGGCATCTTGCAACAACATTATTTGTATTTTTCAGTGTTCGTTCAGGCTAATTGTTTCAATTCTCCCACTTTTGCTATGCATTCCTCAGCCCTATTGTCACATTTGTGACATGCTTCTGTCATTGATGAACCCCACATTGGCCCACATGTGTTACCTTGTTAGGTGAATGATTTGACCATTCAGGCTGATTGACTATTGGCCTGATCACATAAATGTTTGGGGCTTGTTTGCATGTGGAACATGATAGTTGTTTCCTGTCATGTTGAAGTGCACAACCATTGATGTGTACATCGGCCTGCAATCACTGTATTTGTGTACACTGGATGTGTTGCAGTGTGTGGCACATGCGTATTTTGTCACACTATGTAGCATTTTTCATCTCATCATGTCCATCTCACATGGATGGCTGACAGTACTCATTCACTGACATATGGATGTACTTGTGGAATGTACCATGGCTATGGTACATGCCATCTGTGTGATGGCATGTGTCATGTATGTGTATTGGACATGCCACTCACAGGCCAATGTGTGATGGCAGTGCTACCCAGCATGCAACAAATCTGTTGCTCTTCCATCTTGGTGTCATCAGTGTCTGCCTTTTGCTTCCCCTTCCAACTCAGTGACAGTGCATGCATGGGAGAGTTATAGTCATGTGGGACAAATGTAAATCATGTACTGGTTCTGTAGCTTGTCAGGCCTATTTGTGTGCTATGGTGCTAATGCCTGTTTCCATTTTTTGTCTTTCATGTTTTTGCAGCGGGTGACGCACTTGATGCTGTTGAGGTTGAGGAGATGGTGCAGACCCAGGAGGTATCTCAGGCATGACCGGGCACCAGTGGGTGACGTGGTGTGGTGGTGGGTGAGAACCCAATCTTGCTGCAGACCATTCTGTCCAGGGGTGTCTCTGGGTGCACCTCCCCAGACCTCTATTCAGGTGCTGATTCGGATGATGAGACCTATGTGCCGTCGCAGGTAAGTGTTTCTGGCAGGGATTCTGTTCTGTCCAACCCACCTGCACCAGGGGTAGAACCCTCTATGGGGATGTCAGTGTTGGTAAGTCTGCCTTTGGCGGTTACGGATGCAGGGTCACACTCCACAACATCTGATCCTGTTCCTGGGCCAGCGGATCAGAGTGGGAATGCAGTCCTGCAGCCTCATGCAGTGCCAGCACAGCAAGGCACAGATCGCCTTGCCCCAAACAGGTGTGGTGCCCGCCGACACGGTGGCCGTACGCCACCAGGCAATACCATATGGGATCAATCCATGTAAGGTATGGCAACCCAACAGACAGCATCAGTTGAGATGATGGCTCAAGCAATGGAGAGTGTGGCCACTTCCATTGTCCCCCCTGAAAGGCAGATGGAGCAACTACAGCAGGCAACAGACTCCATTTGCCAATCACACAGGGAAGACATGTTGGCGTCCAACAGGGACCGACGGGCGGCACTGGAGACTCTACGCCAATCAATATCAATAGAGTCCCAGGGCCACAGGGAAGCCCTGAGGGTATAACCCCATCACCTCAGGGAGACTCTTGTTGACCTTGAGGCTTCCACTAACTTGAGGACAGAACAGCAACTGGAGCGGCTCACACGTTCGCTCTCAGCTGAGATGCAGGCAACTCAGGAGGAGTTCCGGGCATCACGTCAGGTTCTGCATGGGGATCTCTGCACTATAATCCTCCAGAACGAGACCTTCCACACCTGCATGCTTGCTGCCATGGAGGACCATACCAGGGCTTTGCGCGGGCTGCCTCCCATAGCGCCACCACCTCCTGATGCAGCAGCAGAGGGTGATGAGAGCGACATCAGCAGTTCTCCCACATTGGCATAGCCGTGCAGGCCATGAGCCCATGGAGGTGTTTTTTTTCCCCAACATCCACACAGGTGGCTGTTGATGCGCACCTTGTCCCCTGACCTCCTGGGTGCCCCTCCCCCTGGCCCCCAAATGGCCATTTTTGATTTTTGATTTCTTTTACAGTGTGTTTTCTTGTGTGGCTCCCTTGGGCATCCACTGTATTCCGGCTGGGCACATGCAGGCTTGTCCTGAGTTTGGGTTAGATGTTGGGTTTGTGAGACACACACCCCTCCTGCTTCCCGTTTCCATGGGCTTGCAAAGGGTGTGCCCAAGTAACAGTGAATTACACGGTGACGTTGGACTCCCATCAGCTGTGTGGGCAGTCTGTAGTCAATACTGTCTATACATTCCTAGTGGATATTGTTGTTGTATTGTACACTGCATGGTGTATCGATATGTGCTTGTGCATCCATGTCTTCCTCCTAATTTGCAGGTTCATTCCTCATGTCTTCACAAGGCCGTCTACTTTGGAGATGGAGTTCATGTTCTAAGCAGTGCACTTACACATTTGCGTGGCAGCAATAATGTACAGTTGGAAGGGGTCGATGTGCTGGCATAATCAGGTTGTAAGACTACCACTACTTTAACTTAGTACTGTCATGTTTTTGCTATGTTTGAGGTTGTGTAGCTGCATTGTATTGTTGGTAAGTATTTGGTCATGTGTGTTGTTAGTTCTACAGTCCCCACCACCCTCCGGAGGAGCAGGAGCTCCAGATCGAGTCCCTGCAGGAGCAGTGGACACTCGGAGCCAGCCACCTCATTTACCATGACCATCAGAGGCATATGGTAAGCGCCGCTGCCCCCACGCTTCGCTCCGTGTAAAAAGCGCCACGGCAGCATATGCAGTGAATTAATCGAAACACTGCACGGAATTGCCCAACCTCTCCATGAGGAGCACCAGAAAGCTCCAAGAAGCCCAAGCCACCATTAAGGTACACGAGGTACCTGGAAATTCCAAGATGGCCGCCCGATCGATTCCCGAAGCCCCTCGACCTAACTGAGCCTTCTGCAGCCTTTGCAGCCATCTGATTGGCCACCGGCCCCTTCTCTTCCCCCACTGGCTGCCGGCTGGCGAAGCCGGCCCACTCACTCTAAGGCCCACGGGAAGTAAGGCCAACACCTGTTTGTGCCTGTTTGCTGCCGATTCTGCCGCTGCCAGCCCCCCTGGCTCACACAGGAGAGCACCAGATCCTGAACACAGACACACATTCTCCCTATACCATGGAAATACCTCCTCCGACCAATGCTAAGTATGCCTGAATTGTACATTAAAGTTCTGTATTAGTAATGCCAACCTTAAAGTGGAATTTAGATGTTCTGTTAGTCGCACTCTACAACTGCATACTTTTAAAACTGCTTTTAGTTGGGCTTTGATTCACATTTTGCAACTGCCTCTTTAGATTGACTGTTAAAGTGGAATTTAGATGTTCTGTTAGTCGCACTCTACAACTGCATACTTTTAAAACTGCATTTAGTTGGGATTTGATTCACATTTTGCAACTGCCTCTTCAGATTAACTGTTAAAGTGGAACTTAGTTACACAGGCCCTTTGCCATATCCTAACTGTAGTGCGCTATTGACACTTGAACCTGCATAGAGCTGCTGATATTTGAACTGAGATGAGATAAAATTACACCTAGTCACGTCTGACGCTCCTAGCCTGCCGCACCAGCCACTAGCGCACCTTGTATCTAAACTGGTCTGCTAGGCGTAGCCAGCCTGCTTGGACTAAGTCCGCTAGCATGTACTCTCTAAAACTAAACAATCTAAATATCGCTGCACTAGATAGGACAGCTAAGCTACCTCTCTACGCCGCCTCCCTCATCATACTAGCGGCACTATCAATCCCCTACCTTATCATGTCCATCTCTCAACAAACCATAGGACCTATAGCAAACCAGTATCAAGAAGATACTACTACATATAGGCCTTGTAGTACCGCAGACAGAAACCTCAAACTTCGTGCACGCCTAGCGAAATTGCACGAACTACCAGCAAAGCAAACTGAACAACTAAACTTCCTTAAAAAGAACATGCAGCCGATATTAACTGCAGAATACCCTAGGAAAGTCCATACCCCTAAAAGACCTGCGCAATAATGCTCCAAACCTACCATTATAGCAAGTACCACGCTCACCAATCATCATCTCAAAGGCGCGCTCATAAATGCTAGGTCCCTAGTCGCCCATGCTACAGAAATTTCAGATATTATTCTTGCAGACCAACTAGACTTCCTGGCCATATCAGAATCATGGCTGCATCATGCAGCGGGTCCCGCCCTCTCATTAGCAGTTCCCGACAATTACACCATCATACGAGCAGATAGACACACCTCCCGAGGTGGAGGTCTAGCCATTATAGCCAAGATCAGTCTTGACATGAGAATCTCTACACACCCTATCACGAAATCTTGTGAATGCCTTTCGGTCAAATTCGCCACCACTAGCTCCCAAACACTAAACATCGTCCTGATCTACAGACCTCCAGGTCCTATTGGAACCTTTGCTGAGGACCTCTCCACCACCCTGTCCAACAGTTTGAAAAGCACCTCCCAAACAATAGTGCTAGGTGACTTTAACCTAGGCTACAATGACACTAAGGACACCCAGTCTATAGCTACTGCTCTGATCCTAAAAGAACTGGGTTTCGCCCAAAAAGTGAACCTTCCCACTCATAACAAAGGTCGCATCCTTGACTGGATAGCTGAACACAATTGTGGAGTAACCATCACAGACTATATCCCCCAGATCTGGACAGACCACTATCTACTACTATTTACACTTGCTACAAACTCAGTCACAGCCAAGTCCACACCTGCCCCCCCCCTATACCCACGAGGAACAAAAAGCTGATGACCACGGAAAAATTGTTGCCCATCATACTTCCACAACTAAACGCGCTACCAGCCAACACTGATCCTAATGTGCTAGTTGATCACTTCAATGAAACTATGAACACAGCCCTTGACCACATAGCACCACTCAAACTACGCACTAGCAAACCAAAAAAACATCTTAACTCATGGTTCACCCCTCATCTAAAAAATCTCAGGTTAACCAAAAGAAAACTAGAATCCATATGGAGACTCACTCCGACAGTAGAAAACAAACTGAACCTTGCAAAGGTATCCTCCCAATACAAAAAAGATATTCTACTAGCCAAACAGGATACATATAATACCAGAATATCCCAATCCAAATCAAGTGTCAGAGAACTTGAAAGAGCTGGAAACCCCTATCATTCCCCAAGAAAACTGCACCAAGTACAAAAAATGGTGCTCAGACATACAGCTTGCCCTTACCAACAAAGTAGTCAACCTTAAAACTAAAATCGCCCTTAAAAAAGCATCTCTCACACCACATGGCGCTCTCACCTCAGCACCTTTACCTAAACCTATACAAATAACACGCTTCTGCTTCTCCAAGGTATCTACCATTGAAGTCGAAAAAGTTATCCTGGGACTCAAACCGTCCAACTGTAAAGGCGATCAATGCCCTGCCCAACTAATTAAAGATGCTGCGAGAGAATTATCGTCTTTCATAACCAAACTCCTCAACTCATCCTTCACCACCGGCATTGTACCAAATAACCTGAAAGAGTCGTGGGTCCTACCACTCCTAAAGAAGCAAACCCTCGACCCGGCCATTCCCACCAATTTTAGGCCTATCACGACCGTGCCCTTTCTCCTAAAAATCTTAGACAAAGTGGCATACATGCAAATACAAAACTTTCTTGAATCCAACCACCTGCTCGGAACCCGCCAATCTGGATTCCACCCACAGCATGGTACCGAGACTGCCCTTATCGACCTCAAGGCCCAAATAGATCAATGTAGGGACAATGGCCAAGCAGCCTTACTCCTCCTGCTAGACCTTTCAGCAGCTTTCGATTTAGTCGACCATATAGTCTTATGTAGCCACCTAGACTCGGCTGCTCACTTCTCCAAAGAGGCCATAATATGGATCAAATCCTTCTTGAGTAACCGCACCATGAGAGTCTTCTCTCCATCAGCCTCAGCTGACCCGATCCCCATACCGTGCGGCGTGCCCCAGGGATCCTGTGTTTCACCAACCCTCTACAACATATTCACAAAGCCACTCTTCGACGAAATGGATCATTTGGGTATCGCCTACACCAACTACGCAGACGAAACCCAGATCCTCCTCCCGCTCTCAGGCGATAACGTCGTGGACCTGGCCTTAGTGAATAAAATCTACAGCATCGTTCAGGCATGGATGGCCACTCATGGCTTATGCCTGAACGACGACAAAACCGAGCTCATAATCCTAGGCACCCCGACACACATAACTAAACTCAACCCCGACTATGCAAGCTTCATCATAGACGGTAATAATATCAAGGTGGCAAAGGAAGTCAAGACCCTAGGTTTCTACCTTGACGCCACCTTAAACTTTGTCAAGCAAGTTAATTCCCTAGCCTCAACGACGGCATACACTTGCAAACTCATTAGAGCCCACAAACAATTCCTCTCCACAGACAGCTGCATCATACTTGCCAGAGCCCTCATACTGTCCAAACTGGACTATTGTAATGGTCTCTACATTGGGGCTAACAAACAGACCATCCACAATGCCCTGAGAGCTGCTCTCAAGGTAAACAGAAAAGAGCATATCTCCTCTATAAGAAGAGAACATAAATGGCTATCCACTCAGGACAAAATCCAACTCAAAATTGCCTCCCTTACTCACAAGTGTCTTAATAACATGGCACCACCCTACCCCATGGACAGGCTACACTTGAGAACTTCATCTAGACCTACAAGAATGGCCAATGCGAACTGCCTTCATGTCCCTCGCTTTAAACGCACCACTATTGGAGGTCATAGCTTCGCAGTCAAAGCAGCTCAGCTATGGAACTCATTATCACATGACATAAGAGAACCCCAGCCCTTCCGGAAATTCAGGCAGAATGTGACCAAGTGGCTGAGAGCCAATGACAACTAATTACTCTGACCTACTGGACCCGACTGTCCCCACTGGCGATCCACCTTCATGCCCCAGTACCTTTACCTCGGTCGGCATTTACACCAATGTATATTACTGTATTTATTCCACTGTATATTTCCTTTATATTTTTAAGTATACCCTCACCTGTATCACCTGCTTGTTGATCCTAGTTCCTGCCTTGTACATATTTTGCTTTGTATATACTGTATTATGACCACGCACATGTACTTGTACATATTCTTTTCTTTTTTTTTCTATTGCATACTGTACTATGACCATGCAGATGTACCTGTAACGAAGTTGAGAATATTCTTGTCTTGTGCGCCCTGATGCTCCAGGGCAAGGCACGCCTTACAAATAATAAACTAAACTTACAAATAATAAACTAAACTAAACATTGCTGGGAGCATATTGTGTGTGGCCAGTTTCCATTAGGCACACTGTACTTTGTGACACTTGTGTCAGGTTTTGGGGATTGCTTTGTTTGCTCTCACATAGCATGACATGCCATGGTGTGTTGGGTGGCGGTGCTGGGGAGGGGTTGAGTGACATGGCACTGTTGTCATGTTGTATTTTGCAAGGGGGTAATGAATTTAGCAGCATAGAAGTGTGTCTTTTGATGACACAGCATTGGTGGTGTTTGTGTAGGTAGGGATGCACACAATGTAACACTTCCAGGTGACCAATCTCAGGCTGGTATGGTTGTGACAGTTGACTGTCCCTTATGTCATCATCATTGATTGTCAGCTGGTATGTGCCAGGGCTGTGTGCACTCCACAGGGGTGTGATTTTAGGTGAAGTAATTAGCCACCAGCTGTGTACGGGCTGCCTCACCCCGTGCCCTTTCCCCTCCCATGCGCAGCGGCCGTGCATGTGGTTGGGGATGTGGGGGCACCACCATGTCCACGGGCAGGCCCTGGCGTGTTGCAACGTTGTGCAGGACACATGCTGCCACTATGATCCTGCACACTACTAGGGGAGCGTATAACAGCTGCCCGCCAGAACGGTGAAGGGAGCGAAAGCATGACTTCAGCACTCCGAATGTGTGCTCCACTATGCCCGGGTTGCAATGTGGGCTGTGTTGTATCTTACCTCGGGTGGCGTGGTGGGGTTCCGAATTGGCATCATCATGTGGGTGCTCAGAGGGTAGGCACTGTCCCCTGGGGAGGTGGTGATGGGTATCATTAGTGGGGTTGTGACATTACTCAGTATCTGACATGCATGCATGTGCAGTGGCATTTATACTCACTGAGCAGCCATGTATCGCCATGCCGCCCAGCTTCTAGGTCCCGGTTTAGGGTTGACATTCTGTACATAAAACTGTCGTGGGTGGACCCTGGATAGTTGGCATATACTGAGGTGATGATTCCCTTGGCATCACATACTACCTGCACGTTGATGGAATGCCAGTGCTTGCAGTTTCTATAGATGTGCTCTGATGCCCTGGGGGAGGAGTAGAGCCACATGGGTGCAATCAATGGCACCTAGGACTTTGGGGAATTGTGCCACCCCATAGAATTCCTGGAGGGCAGGCTGTCTTTCTGCAGGTGTTCTGGGCAGGTATATGTGCCTGCAGACTGATGGGCATGCAGTCATGATTGCCAAGACCAGGTGTAGGCAGCGTGACTGCGTGGCCTGTGACACCCCCCCACTATAGCACTTGTCCGCTGAAATGATCCAGTGGCCAAGAAGTGCAGTACATTGAGGATCTTCTCCAGGGGGCTGAGTGCTTGGGAGCACGGGGTGGGTGATGTGAGGTCATCCTCCCACTCACTCACCAGGTCGAGTATTATGTGAGGTGGAAACCTGTACCTCCCATACACCTGGTCATCAGGCATCCCAAAAAGGCTGGTTCTGGGTGTGAACATTCTGGGCCTGACTATCCTCCTCCTCCTCCTGCGGTATCCCACGACCAATGCTGCTAGGAACGGTATATTCATCCAGGCGTCTGAGCTTGTTTGTTGTTTGCGAGCACTTTTATGCTGCACGGGTCCACGTACGCCTGCTTCCTGCTGGCGTACGTGTTTCCGGATTAGCGTGTCTTTTTTGGCGCACGCGTTAGCCCCGTTAGAATCCATGAATACGTGTTTTGAAAGTGCGTGTGGGCGTTCCGCGCATTTGCCTCCTGTACTTCCCCCGTGACGCCCACATTTTCACGTGTTGTTCCCCATTCTGCATGTCACGCCCCCTGTTCCTCCTACTTTTGATGTGTGCGCCGCGCTATGTGCGATTTCACTCTGCGCGTAGCGCACGCTGTTTGGAGACGTGTGCGCCAGCGTGCGCCACGCAGAATTTTGGCGCACATCTTGGGATTTATACGCGCACGGACTTCCATGAATCGCTGTGCACGGGTTTCGCTGCGATTTTCGCACTGGCACTGCAATTTGAACGCTTTTGCACACTTTTGCACGCTTGCGCCAAAAATTTCAGCGCACATTAATGCCATGAATCGGCCTAAATATATGTAGCATTAAATGCTCCTGTGGCCAATATTACGTGGTGGAATGAACATCGGTCAAATATACAGACCAGTAATATTAAATCTCTGGTGTCTAGACACTTTAAAGAAGCGAGACACCAGATAGCATAAAGAAGATTCCAAATACTGGATGTGATTGAAACAAGAAAAGGAATGAATGTAGACATCAATAGACTTCTGAACTTAAAAGAAACTTATTGGATTGAGAGACTCAATTTGTTGTATCCAGGAGGACTTAACGAAGAATGCAACTACACTTGTTTTCTTTAAACAATCTTTTGAACTTTCTGAAAGAACAAAGAAACAAGAACTGGTCAATGAAGAAATATCATCATAAAGATCAAAAAGTAGTGCTACAATCACATGTTACCTAATATAAAGGCATTTAGCCAACCTGATGCAATATAGTATGTTTTTATATTTTCATCTTTAATATACTGGTAATATAACAAGAACATCAATTGAATTTATCATACGATATATTGTAAGTATAACATCCATTCACTAATACATGTTGGACTATTAAATGTGATCAATGATATAAAAGGTACAGGGAGGTCAGCATGTTATCTAAAGGAAATGCTTTCACAATCATTATTTAATATCCATTATTTTCTTGTCTAACATCATTATTTTGTGGTTAAATGTTCGCTCCCATAGATTTAGCTCCAACACAAGACAAACCTCAGTTTCATGTTTTCATAATTAATTTAATATTCATTATTTTGTTGTTCAACATCATTAGCACATGGATAAAAGTGTGCTCTGATAGAATTAGCTCAAACACAACATAACTATCAGTGGCAAAAATGAAACCAGTAATCATTGGCAATTCCAATAGTTTTAAGTGATCTGTCATCAAGGAAATGACATAAAGTTTGTTGTATTGACGAAACGTACTCAAAATGGCCGCCAGCATGCAATGACATCATCACGTTGCGTGCCAGTGCCATTTTGACAAGTATAAAAACAGACGGGGATACCAGCAACGCGTGTCTGCGTGTGCGAGGTGCCCCGCTGTTTAGAAATTGGTCAGAAACAGGTAAGACTCTCCTTTTGGGGAGAAGAAACTTTATCCCTCTGATTTTTAAACAAGAATCCTAGAATATAAGATAGAACTTAGAACCTTGAACATTCTTTTGATACACAGGTTGACAAACAAGAGAGAAAACAAAGAAGAAAATATATTTAAGATCAGCAAGAATGTAGGATCTTTATTAAATGTCATCTAACAGAGTGAGAAACTCAGCAAATATGACACCAATTTGCAGAATGAAATTATAATGTGTGTTTAATACATTTTTACACAGATTGAAAAGAGTAGTTCGCACAGAGTGGATAAAACATTTTTTGGATTTACTTTCCAAAAACACAGAACATGAGAGCAAGGCCAACAAGATAAGCAACATTACATGTGCAGGTACTAACAACAATGGTGTTTTGAAGTGATAAAGTTGAATTTTGTCAAAACAGTAACACATTCATTGGAATATTTGTTGCAGCTTACTTGACTATTTAGTTATTTTTATCCATCTATTTTTTCTATAACAGTCCCTGAAGAAGGTCAAATTACTGACCAAAATGCATTGGACACGAAGCAATTACTGCAACAGGCCAAAGACAGATCTAGCAGCATCAGAGCTGATAAAAGCCCCATGTCCATATTCTCAAGTAAATTGTCCTTGAGATCCATTTTAGCCATCTCAGTGCTGAAGCCTTTCCTGAACCCAGATTGACAGGGGAGAAGAATGTTATGAGCTTCAACATAGTTCTGAAGTTGCAAGCGTGCCACTTTTTGTCCAGAACCTTCAACAGAAATGGCACATTTATAATGGGCCAGTAATTATCTGGGATGCCGGGATCCAGAGATTGCTTTTTTAGTAAGGGAGTTACCCAGGCCTCTTTTAAAAAGAGGGGACACTACCTTCAATGAAGGAATGATTAATGAATGTAGTGACCCACTGGCTTAGGGTTTCTTGACATTCTATACACAGGCTTGCTGGACAGGCGTTGGTATTACATGAGGAAGGCTTCATGGTGGTGATGGTCTCTAACACTAATGACGAAAGGGAGAGCCTGTGGGGAAACCACTGTTTTGTGAGCTAAGGTTGCTATTTCATGTGGTGAGCACACGTCCCTAACCTGTAGGGTGTTAGATTGATGCATAATAACCTTCTAAGCAAAGACATCATGAATGGCCTGACACCAATGCTTATCTTTTACCAGAGTGGATGCAGATGGAGGTTTGCTTTTAAACTCATATAATATTGAGAACAGTTCCTTAGAGTCGGACTTAGCATTCTGAATTCTACTATTGTAAGAATCAGACTTTGGCTTTTGTAATGGTCTCCTTGCATTGTTTGACAAGGGTCTTATATGTGGCCAACATAAGAACGGATGGATTTGTATGCCAGTCACGCATTTTGATAACAATGGGGAAAAAGAACTCGTGAATGGCATTGGAATGCCTGGGTGGAGGATGCCCTGGAACCATCTGCCGGTTGCAAAAAAGGAGCACAAAGTAGTCAGATTGCAGAGTTGATGGCCGTTCATCAAGCCATCCTCATTGCAGTGCACCACCAACTCAAAGAACTGGTCATAATGACTGACTATTATTATGTCAGGAATGGGTTTGTGGAGCACCTGATTAACTGGAAGAATCCAGGCATGCTTTGTACCAACAATAAACCCTTCAAGCATGTCAAACTAATACAGTCAATTGATAATCTGGTGACCTTCAATGAGATGACCATCGATTGGAAGAGGTCATCCCAAAATAGAGGTGGCAGATATGACTGGGAATGACCTGGCTGACCAGCTGGCCAAAACTGGAGCTCTGTAGGTGTATTTCACAGAAACTGAATCCTTGCTGGGTGAAATCCAAGTGGCTGCAAACCTGTGCAAATGGTAAACTGTCAACTGCCCAGTGGAGTAAAGATACCCCAGATGCAGATTTGATCACTGCACAGAAAGAGGATCCGATTATCAGAAGATTCTATAGGCATATTGAAGAGCCTGTGTATTTTCCTCTAACAGAATTGGATTATGCCGGTAAAGAGGTTCTCCAGTTGATGATGAAGTTTTCAAAGAGGTTCCGGATCAAAAACGGCTTGTTGGTACGGAGAGACCAATCTGGATTTGACCAATGGGTGGTACCTACCTCATTCCGAGACCTGATGTTGAACCACACCCATGACACACCCACTGCTGGTCATAGGGGGTTTCATACGACATTAGAAATCTTGCGTGACGTTGCCTACTGGCCACACATGGGCCAGGACCTCAACATTTACCTAAACAGGTGTCTTGTGTGAGCTCAATTTCAAACCAGTTCACTCACACATATAGCTCCCCTACAAAAAAGGGGAATGCCACTGCCTTGGTCAGATTTGCAAGTCGATTTCATCGGGCCAGTGATTCACTTCTCTAGAAGCAACAAGGACATTTTGACTATAACAAGCTTGCTCACAAAGTGGGTAAAGTATCTTTCAGCCCTGAATTGTAAGGAGGCAACATCTGCCTCACTTATGATCAGCCACATCTTCTCTCGTTTTGGCCTCCCGCAAAGAATTGATTCGGATCGAGAAAGTCATTTTACCAGTGAGGTGAAGGTAAAGATATGAGAGATTTTATGGGTAAAAAGAAAACTCCACATTGCCTACCATCCAACTTTGATCGGGGGCTAGAGTTATACAATAAGACAAGTGTGGGCATATTAAAGAAGTTGTGGTAGACTCTGGACCCAGTTGGGACATCCGATTAAAGCTTGTCCTGAAGGCTATATGGTCTACACCGTCTTCTGCAACAAAAATGTCTCCATTTGAGCTTATGAATTGGTGAAAAATGTTGTTACCTCATCATCTGCTCTACAGAACATAGGAACAGACACTGATCAATGTGTCCACCACGCATGAGTACATTAAAAGTGTAAGGAAGCACCTTTGGCATGCTTTTGCGGATGCTCACTGCAATTTAGAAAAGTCAGCAGAAGGGATGAAAACATAAGGGAGTACGAGGTAGGTGACAAGGTTTACCTGCACAATTTTCAAAGTAATCAGACCAAGGGGCCGAAAATCCTTTCCTCTGGGAGTTATGTCTTTGAAATTGGAGATACAAGATCACCTGTTGCTTAAAAGATCTCCATCCCAAAAGGAGAACAGAGGGAAGAAAAATGAGTCCACATCAATCGGTTGAAAAGCTGTCATCCCAGACAAGATGTACAACTGATTGAGGAGACAAATGAAAGTCGAGCAGAGGAACCATCCAAGGAGTGAAAGGAAATTATGAAAACCCCCAGGTGGAGACTTATAACACGTGAATAATGTAGGGTAACACCACAACAACCAGACCTAGTACCTCATTACGAGTTTGACCCAATATCAGTGATAATTACTGCCATATTACAACCTGGTGGAGTCACACAAACACCATTGGCGGTAACAGTTATTCAGCCCAGCAGAGATATCGCTAATCAAGCCATGTTATGATGAATTTCCATGAATAATTGGCGGAATTACCATTACCACCATGTTGATCAGCAGAAATTCAGCCGGCGGAAATTCATTATCGCTACATAAGGAAACACTGCAGTGGCCATTTTGGAAATAATTGAATATCTCAAGATAGCAGTGCCGTCCAGACACCCAGCAAAGGCCAACCATTTCATGAAGAAAGGGCAAAATCAGGGTGCCCGAAATAAGGCTTTGGAAGCCTAAGTTAATGGAGTTGAAGCCACAATGTTGACAGAGAAAATGTTTGCCCACTCTGAGGAGCTGTATGGGACGCTAAATAATAAGACCAGCCAACAACGCAAGAACAACCTATGGGCGGAAATCCAGGACAATGAGGTGGCCGTAGGCCATGTCGAACTTGCGGTGGATGACATGAAAAAGAGGTGGAATGACCACAAGGTCAGGGTCAGGAGCCTCATCTACACCCGCTGGGAGACAGCTGCCACTGGAGGAGGGTCAGTGGAACCACTGCCACTGACACCGTGGGAGGACATGGTCAGTGGCATCCTGCATATGGTCATGATCAAGGGCGTGGGCACGGCCCACTTAGGATCCAGCAGAAAAGCTGAATCTGGTGAGTTCCACAGTGGAATATGCTCACATACATGGACAACCGAACATGCATTCATGAACACCCACACTGCCATAATCACGCAATGTGAACCCCAGCAAGCATTCACCATTCATGTGGGGCATCAGGCCACAACTACATGATTCAGTGGTGACAATAACCCCCTTACATAACACCCATTCACAGGCAACATAGCCACTATGCAACCATACGTCATGCACATGCTCATGGATGCACATCAGAGAATAGTAGTGTCAGTGCCATGAGCCCCTCAACTGTAATGCTCCATTTAGATACATATTGAGAAGAAAATGTCTGACAACATGGCCACCTAACCCACACACAACCAAATGCACTGCACCCACCTGACTGTACCTCTGGAAACCTGACATACCACTGGACAGGACTGCCTAGAGCCCAACACATCCCAGGGATCAACAACCAAAGCAAGCCAGCCAACGCACATCTGGCCAGCCAGATGCAATGCATATCATGTCCACAGTGGCTGACACATGGTGGTAGCCCCCCAGGAGGCCAAACACACAGTGATGACATAGTACAAATGACAGCGAATGTTGATTTGCCATGCACCTATGCACCAATGTGGTAATGTACATATCAATTTGACCCAACAGGAACACAAGGCACCCAGGACAAAAGGAAGTTGGCTGACCCCTCCACGACACCCGTACCAACCACTGCCAGCAAGTAGCCAGACCAAGACAGTTTGGGGAGTGGGAGTGTCCCACTCAGGATGAGGCACCAAGCCATCAAATGGACATGCCCATGGGAGCTTTACAGACTCGAAATGTGGAATCAGTGCCTTCAGCAACAGGCTAGGGCATGACCACAGTTGGTCAGACTGTGGACAAACAGGTTGGGCAGAGTGTCGACAACAGCCTTTAATCTGAGCAGGCCACTGAAGGCATGACAGCCGAGCAGTCTGAATATGCATCCCCTTCATCAGCCCGCTGCATTCCCCTGTCTGTCAGTTTCCACCGGAATGTTCCCTCCTGCGCAGCCTCTCCCCACTGCACACACTGTCATCCCATTGTGCATCCCACCATGCTTTACGCTATGCAGAAGAATCTTCTGATGAGCAGGCTGGGAATGCTCACCATCAAGGGTAGCATGAGGAACATGACAGTGGACATTCCCCATGGGCAGTGCATGTCCCCACACTCCAGGCCATCTGGGACCGTCTGGGCTGGATGGAACAGAGGCAGGCAACGATGCATGCCATGGCACAGGAAAATTTAGGGCATTTTGAGGTCATGCATGATTTCATCCAGGGGGCATCTAGACAGTTGTGCAGGTCCATTGACCGTTTTTTCAGCAGCCAACTGACATGCCTGCATGCATCCCATGAGTCCATGGCAAGAGCCATACACCTTAGCATGGACTACCCATGGGAGAGCATGCAGGGGAGCCCACAGTCTGCTACCCTACTGAGGGATCATTGACAAGCACCCGTGCCCAGGGTCAATAAATAAAACAAAATTCTTAGTTTCTGACTGTTACTGAAGAAAACCATGTGGCCTAGATATGTCAGCAAAAGAAAACATAGTGAGCCAGACATGTGATGTCATCAGTGATGTCATCAATGACATTTGTGATGTCATCTTTGATGTCCTGGGTGTTAGTCTTAGCAGTGCACAGTGGTGGCGCGAGTTATGGTTGCTTAGCTTACCATAACTGGCGAATTTCAAGAGTTTTTCGGTTTTACTTGGAACCATAACCTCCCTTTAACAAAGTTTTTTCACTGAATTTCATAGGTTTTTAGTAGCGCAACTTAACCATAACGTCCCTTTAACAAAGTTTTTTTCACTGAATTTCATAGGTTTTTAGTAGCACAACTTAACCATAACGTCCCTTTAACAAAGTTTTTTCACTGAATTTCATAGTTTTTTAGTAGCACAACTTATCAATAATGACTTTGACTTTATATGCATGTCATATGGAACTGACTAGATCTCTTCTTATGAACTTGATGTCCGCAAACTTATTTAATGTTCACAGACATGTTCGGAGAACAGTACCACTACCTAAAAACTGTGTGGGGGGGGTGGGGGGGTATGTTTGATTGTTATATCATAATATAGGAACATTTAACAAATTCAAAAAGCAGCACACAAACACATTATATATAGTAATACATAAGAAATGTAACCCATATATGTAACACACTAACCATTCATTTAAATACAATATGTTCTGAAATGGAATATACCGCAAGAAGATAAATTGGCTTCCAACATAATTACCTCACAGACACAACAGAACTGAGAACAAGACCAGACCCACTGAATACATAGGACTTATCTTACCAGAAATAGTAAGTGTACTTCATTTTACTCATATATTTATAAACTTTCTGTATTAGATTAAAAAATATATCATATTTTTTTTTTTTCTCACAGAAATGTCTAGTACTCTGGAATGGCTAGAGGACAATTTCCCACATGAAGAAATGTCACAAGATAGTGAAACTAATGGTAAACACTTTATAATATAAACCATTTATTTATTATTTTTTTATATACATTTAACATATATATTATTTTTTTGTACAGAGCATACCAGAATAGAAAAAACTTCAGAAAACCCTGTTATGGTTAACAGTCCTCACAATATAGAAGAAAAAATTGATGTATTGTTGGCTAATTTTAATAATTTAAAAACTTTTGTAGAAAATCATTTCTAACTAAAAACCTCGTATCATTGCCCCACATGTACTTGTCCCTCCTCACCATATCCCAGTCAATTATCCCCAAACCCTCTCCATAATCCAAAACGTTTTGATGAGATTTCCATCCCTTCTTCACCTAATACCAATTATGTTGAAACCCCAAATTCTCCTGTTTTTGTTTCTGTTTCTGCCTCACCTTCTCTGTCATAAATTATTAATATATGTTAAATAAAGTTTAATTTTTATATTGTATTGTGAATAGTTTCCGTTTTTTTTTTTTAAACAGTAAAAGTGTCCGCGGACAGTGCAAGTGTTCTGAAATGTTCGTACATAAACGAAAATGGAGGTGTCCTGAAGAACACCACACCTGTTTGTACTGTTCGCTAGCAAGTTGAAACTGTTCTAAGAACAGACGTGGTGTCCTGAAATGTTCGTAAAGAAACAAAAATTAAAGTGTTCTAAAGAACACTATATCTGTCCGTAATGTTCGCTATCAACTTAAAACTGTCCTAAGAACACAATTGGTGTCCTGAAATGTTCGTAAATAAATGAAAATGATGTGTCCTGAACAACAGTACAACTGTTCGTAGTGTTCGCTAGCAACATGAAACTGTACTAAGAACACACGCGGTGTCCTGAATTGTTCGTAAACAAACAAACATTAAAGTGTCCTAAAGAACACTATACCTGTCCGGTACTGTACGCTAGCAAGTTCAAACTGTTCTAAGAACGCTATGGGTGTCCTGAAATGTTCGTACGTAAACGAAAATGGAGGTGTCCTGAAGAACACTATACCTGTTCGTAGTGTTCGCTACCCAATTGAAACTGTTCTAAGAACACAATTGATGTCCTGAAATGTTCGTACATAAACTAAATTACACGTGTCCTGAAGAACACTATATCTGTCCTTACTGCTCACTACCCAAATAAAACCCACTCTACATCTTCCTCTCTCAGCTCGCCCTTTCTTATCCCTGTGGTTGGTGTCCCCCCCTTTACCCTCCTTTACCCTCCTCTCCTAGTGTGTTGTGTCTGAAAAACCAAAAAAAATACAAAATTACAAAAATCAAAAAAAAAAATAAGGCTCTTTTCAGAGCCGCATTTCCCAGTTAAAAAATAGAAGTGAAAATAAATGAAGCAGGGCTCTTTGTATTTTTTATAAGTCCGCAGACAGTTCGCAAACATTAAAAAAATTGGGTTGCTACTCCATCACAAACATTGTAATTTTCTATGGAAAGAAGTGGTGGCTCTGAAAACAGCCTTTGGGTGGTGTTTGTAAGTCAAAAATTGCAAATGCTTAACATCTACTTCAAAATCGTTGTTTTAATTCCAAAAAAGGTCGCAATGCATTTTGTACATTTCTCAGAAAAATCTGATTGCCAGCATAAGTAAGATGGACTCCATCTCTGCGAAAAATGTATGTACTACAAAACATAATATTTTCATTGTGAAAAGAAGACATGCCAAAATCTCTTAGAAAGCCACAAACAGCCTTATTAACATTGCGCCTTGCTTTTTCCATTTGTGGACCAAATGAAGAAGAACGAAGCCACATTTGTCTCTGCGCAATCCGTGAAAATATCACTTGAGAATTAGGAAACATGTCCATAACCTTCCTAAGTCCTTCTTTCATAGCAAATTGCAAAAAAATTCCAGTCACATGTCCTAAACTGTTCCCTCCACAATGAATTACAATTATGTCTGGATGTTGCTCTGTCTCCAAAGTAGCACAGAGAGGTAGCAAGTCCAACCACTTCATTCCACGTACTCCATGCCAGTGTACATGTGGGAATCCAAGATCTACAGCTACTCCACAGCTATCTGAATGCACCTTCAACCAATGTATCCACGAATCTCCTAAAATCCAAACAATCTGTTTTCTGAAACACAAAGCCATAGCTATCTTTTGTTCTCTCAGCAAAATAAGTATCTGAGAAAATCTCTCCTGGCACAACACACCCACCAAACTTTCCTGACCAATCCCTTTCAGTGCTTATTCTCATTTGCATGACTTCTGAACCCAAGAATCCCCGGATGTAACTCCTGATGTCTGCGAACTACCTCCATGTCCGAGGACATATCGTAACATGAACAGCCCTTCTACCATTTCCACTACACTCTCTCTGCCATTCCCTCATTGGATGTACCTCAAAAATCACATGACCATGCACCAATCACATTCAAGACCTCTACATCTAACTACATCATCATAGATCAGCACTGCAAATGTACTCTGAATCTCTCTGAGTACAAGTGTCATATCATTGGCAAGCAGCATCTACCAGAAATACTGTACAAGTCTTCAAGATTTCTACTTGCAGCTCCATGCATATCCATATGCATGAACACAAACTTCAGGTATGCATATTTTATGTATAGTAGATGAACATATTTTCAAACAGACTTTTACCTTGTAAAATCTGTAAAATGAATTTACTGTACTTTTTTCAATTTCCTAAAATCAACTATCACTTATAAACCTTTATACTTTTTACTTTCTTTATACACCACACTCAAATCATGTTAAACTAACATTTTTTAAATGAAATATATAGACTACATATACTCAAACAAAATTGCATGCAAACACAATCTATGTTTAAACCTTTATAAAAATACTTATACAATTTCATATTTTTTGTTTTTATTTATTTATTTACTTAATTACTTTAAATTAGACATGACATTGAGGCACTATTACCTAGAACAGTTTACTTACAGAAATAGTGGTATTCACTAATATATTATAAATTTCACAAGACATAGTAAAGATATTTTTTTGCTACAGTTAGTCATTCAATACAATTTGTTCATTAAGAACATATCATATGTACTGAACTGATGCAATGTATCTTATGTAAATAAATGAGTTTAATGGTTTTACAGAAGGCACTGAGGATTTCAATTATCTAAATTAAAAACAGTGCTATATACAAACAAAGTTACTAATTTGAAGCTTTTACAATTGCAGTGAAGACCAGTTTCCTGAAAAGAAGCAGCCGAATTCGAAGAAGAAAGAAAAACTAAGAAGTTACCTGTTAATTTTTAAAAAAAGTAAGTAAAATATCACCATAATATTTGTATTATTAATCAAATATACTATAACATTAATACGAGCTATTACGGTTTCTAAAAATAGAGATTTTGTACCATTTTATCCAAAAATGTCCATTTCTTAAACAGCGATTTACAGCCAGAATGGCCCACAAATTTCTATTTTTGGACACACAAATTACCCAACTGAACCACTACAATTTTCATATTATAGAACAAACAACTGTTTAAATTGTATACATTAGATTTACTATTTGTACTTTTCCACACCACTAGCTTACTTTTTTTTGTCATCTGAACCCCAGTATAGTAACACATAAATTCAAGAATACCTATCCCTACTAGTTTTAGTTCCCAATGCACAATCACACACCATTACATACATCTTTATCATCTTACTCAAACGCTCATACACACAGCACACATACATTCCAGAACACCCCAACCCATATCTTCTTTAGTTTTTTTCAACAGACCCTAAAGAATGCCTACCAAAAGTCAAGTCCGTAGAAAGCAACGCAAAAGTAGAGCAAATTAAAATAAAGGTGTCCAACATAAGTATCCATCTCTAGCAGAATTTGTAAAAAAAAGTTGAAACAAAACAGCTAATACAATCATTTAGTGAAACACAAGAAGTTTCAAGTACAACAACTTCGCTTCCTCTATCAAAATGTAAAACAAACCAAAAAACAATTAACAGAAAATCAGCTATCAGTACAGATAAAACTACTTCTTCAAATTTTAATATAGTGCAAAGTAAGCATACCAAGAAAAGTATTTTAGCCAAAATATACCGTCACAAAGTCCTTCAAAATCTTATAAAAACAGGAGAGAAATCAGGTTCAAAGCTTAAAACCTATCGTAGGAAATTAATCTTAGAAGCATTGATGGACAGTGCAATTCTTCTCAAAAGAAATGTATTTATTTTACTGTTAAACAAAATGAAACCACTAACAAAACTAATAACTAAATTACAAAAAAGACTTCTCAATAAGCGAAATATCAACAGAAAGAACTTCTTAAGTATCAGCGGAGGTGAATGGAATCACACTGCAAGCACAGAACCATATTTTAATGAAGAAGCGTACAAACAAAAGCAAACGAATACAATTGCCATACATAGCAGTGGTTGAGGTCATGAAAAAGTGAATAATACCATAATGGAACAAGAAGTACTTCTTACAAAAATATGCCCTGAAAACTTAGAATTACCCCTCCATTCAACTGAATCAGAACGTCTAGTGTACAAATGGCCATGCACGTCAATGTGTAACATTCCCAAACAATGTTTCAAATCTTTACGCCAATTCCTCAATAAATATGTAAAAAGCAAAGACAAAATCAAAATTAAATGACTGCAAAATATAGATACCTGTCCAGTGCGCAAGTACACAGGACTACAAGGACATTCATTGGCCTGCATTATAGGACCTACTTGTAAAACCACTTTCCATGATATCAAAAGGATATCAACACATCATTCAACTATAAGAAATCTAGTCTATAAACTGTACTATGCCAGCAAATCTTACAAACGCTTATTTGATGTTCTTAAAACCAAAATTTGATAAATAAACTGTATTTAAACCTTTAAGTAAATTTGTGTTAAAAAATATAAACTGTTAGAATACTCCAAAAGCTATCTAACTGTTCAAAGATTCTACAACAACTAATCAGATAAATGAATACCACTAAATTAGACCAAAAAATACATAGTTAGAATACGCCAATTGGTATCTAACTGTCCCAAAATTATAAATTTGTGTTAAAATAATATAAACTGTTAGAATACTCCAAAAGCTATCTAACAGCTCAAAGATTCTACAACAACTAATCAGATAAATGAATACCACTAAATTAGGCCAAAAAATACACAGTTAGAATACGCCAATTGGTATCTAACTGTCCCAAAATTTAACAATATCCAAATAGATAAATCAAAACCACTAAAATATATTAAAACAAATAGACAGTTAGAATACGCCAATTGGTATCTAACTGCTCCAATATTTTATAATATCAAAACAAATGAAGAATCTGTTACTGCTCCAAAAAAAATACAACATAAACATTGTATAAAGCATTAGCCAGAAACAACAAGTGAACACTGAAAACAAACAAACAAATAAACTGTAGCATAACAGAAAAAGGTTTTTTTTTTAATCCAACATGGATTTTTTTTTCTCCCACAGACCCAATGATTTTAGCAACAAATACAGAAACTGAGCAAATTGCACAGTACTCTGATTTGTACTCTACTAAATATGAGGGTCGAAAAAAAATAAAAGTATATTGCTTATACAATGTAATAAGTCATTACAAAATACTAATACTAACATGCTATTTTCTTTTATCACAGAAATGAAGAAGAAAAACATGGACTCCCATTACTAGACCAAACAGTAAGTATACAATAATAAGGACAACCATAGCAGCATATCACATCCATAGTATCTAATACCTTTGTTCCTTATACATTTGTTTTTCACCCAAAGTTATAAGCAAATATGAATGTGATATGCTGCGGTGGTTGTTGACAGGGCATAGAGTCTTGGGTGCATGGCCAAATGGCCATGCACCCAAGACTCTATGCCCTGTCAACAACCACCGCAGCATATCACATCCATAGAGTCAAACATTTCAACTATGATCTATGGGAAACTTTTAATGTCCGCGAACAATGTGAGTGTTCTTAGAACACTTTGAACTTGCCAGCGAACAATACGGACACCGTTTTCAGGACACCCCCTACGAACATTTCAGAACAACGCGATAGTTCTTAGAACACTTTCAACTTAACAACGAACAATACGAACAGCGTCCTAAGGACACCCCCTACGAACATTCCAGGACACCGGGAATGTTCTCAAAAACGTCTTCAGAACACCCCCATTTTGTTTATTTGCGAACATTTCAGGACACCGCGGGTGTTCTTAGAACACATTCAACTTGACAGAGAACAATACGGACAGCGTCCTCAGGACACCCCCTACGAACACTCCCCGGACACCGCAAGTGTTCTTAGAAGCGTCTTCAGAACACCACCATCTTGTTTATTTGCGAACATTTCAGGACACCGCAAGTGTTCTTAGGACACATTCAACTTGACAGAGAACAATACGGACAGCGTCCTCAGGACACCCCCTACGAACATTCCAGGACACCGGGAGTGTTCTTAGAAGCTTCTTCAGAACACCACCATCTTGTTTATTTGCGAACATTTCAGGACACCGCGAGTGTTCTTAGGACACGTTCAATTTGACAGAGAACAATATGGACAGCGTCCTCAGGACACCCCCTACAAACACTCCCCGGACACCGCGAGTGTTCTTAGAAGCGTCTTCAGAGCACCACCATCTTGTTTATTTGCGAACATTTCAGGACACCGCAAGTGTTCTTAGGACACATTCAACTTGACAGAGAACAATACGGACAACGTCCTCAGGACACCCCCTACGAACACTCCCCGGACACCGCGAGTGTTCGTAGAAGCATCTTCAGAACACCCCCATTTTGTTTATTTGCGAACATTTCAGGACACCACGGGTGTTCTTAGAACACATTCAACTTGACAGAGAACAATACGGACAGCGTCCTCAGGACACCCCCTACGAACATTCCAGGACACCGGGAGTGTTCTTAGAAGCGCCATCAGAACACCACCATCTTGTTTATTTGCGAACATTTCAGGACACCGCGAGTGTTCTTAGGACACATTCAACTTGACAGAGAACAATACGGACAGCGTCCTCAGGACACCCCCTACGAACACTCCCCAGACAACGCGAGTGTTCTTAGAAGCGTCTTCAGAACACCACCATCTTGTTTATTTGCGAACATTTCAGGACACAGCGAGTGTTCTTAGGACACATTCAACTTGACAGAGAACAATACGGACAGCGTCCTCAGGACACCCCCTACGAACACTCCCCGGACACCGCGAGTGTTCTTAGAAGCGTCTTCAGAACACCCCCATTTTGTTTATTTGCGAACATTTCAGGACACCGCGAGTGTTCTTAGGACACAGTCAACTTGACAGAGAACAATACGGACAGCGTCCTCAGGACACCACCTACGAAAACTCCCCGGACACCGCGAGTGTTCTCAGAAGCGTCTTCAGAACACCCCCATTTTGTTTATTTGCGAACATTTCAGGACACCGCGGGTATTCTTAGAACACATTCAACTTGACAGAGAACAATACGGACAGCGTCCTCAGGACACCCCCTACGAACATTTCAGGACACCGGGAGTGTTCTCAAAAACGTCTTCAGAACACACCCATTTTGTTTATTTGCGACCATTTCAGGACACCGCGGGTGTTCTTAGAACACATTCAACTTGACAGAGAACAATACGGACAGCGTCCTCAGGACACCCCCTACGAACACTCCCCGGACACCGCGAGTGTTCTTAGAACAGTATCACTTTGCTTGCGAACAAAACGGACACATATTGAGTCCTTAGAACACCCCCTAGTCAGTTTATTTAGAACATTTCAGAACACCCGTGATGTCCGCAAACAAATCGAACACAAAAAGAACGTCTAACACATAAAAAACACAACTTTCATCCTATCTCATACACTCCCACCCTCCCCAAACACTCCTACACACCAACACACTCTACAAAATACACATTTTGAACAAAGTTTCACCACGCTGTCCGCGGACGTCCGCAAATTCAAGATGGCGGGCGCTACCGAAAAATCTGACACGCTTCACGCTCCACGCCGTCCAATCAGCGAACATGTTGCATGTCCGCGAACATCACGCAAGACGATTGGCCAATCAGGACACTGTCCGCGGAGCGAACGGGGAAGTGTGTCCGTGAACCGAACACAGATATCACTCATTTTTTTTTACCTACTTTACTTTTTGGTCATTTTAAAAAAAACTACTGGACGGATTTTCACCAAATTTGCAAAAGCACGCTTTCGGGACCAAACCGCTGTTCCTGGTCCAAATTTGGTGGAAATCTGTCCAGCGGTTTGGGCTGTAGGCTCGAGGGAAAAAAAAAAGTTTTGGGACCCCCCCTATAACTTTGCCCCCCCTGGACGAATCCTCAGCAAACTTTGCAAAAAAATTCAGTGTGACCCAAATACGTTTTTTGCAAAGTTTGGTGAGGATCCGTCCAGGGAGAGCGAAGTTATAATTCACCCAAAAAGTGCTCTTCCTATTGAAACAGCAACTTAACCATAACTACATGGCCACTACCGTGGCCATGTAATATATATATATATATATATATATGTGCGGTCAATTGTGCAAAGGTCAATTCGGACCCTCGACTTTCGGTCAATTCGGTAATTCGAACAATTGTGTTCGAACAATTTGGGTAATACCGTCAGGGTGCTTGGCCTGTTCTGTGCATTTGTGTTGTTGCATCATGGGACTTGTAGTTGATTAATTTTTCTAATGCTTACGAACCTCAGGTGTGTGTCATTGAATTTGGCAGTCAGTTATGAGTGCTACATACCCACAAGCCAGGTGTGCTGTCCCCTGTACCTCTCCATGTATACAGGTAGGGTGCTGTTGCACATTATCATCGAATCATGTGAGGCTACAGGATATCAGACATTGCACATTTATCGAATGGCATTGGGTTACCAATGCAACATGGGTGCAATCCAATGCTGCAATGATGTTGGGGAAATGGGCAATGTTGTAGAATCTTGCCTTTGCTGCCTGCACCTGAACCTGGTTGATGGGCATGGAGATGTGCAAATGTGCATGCCTCATGAGGGCATCCAGTACTTGGTCCAGCATCTTGGAGAAGGTGGACTGTGAAAACCCACAGTGTCCCAACTGTGTGTTGCAATGCGCCCATGCCACACAAGTGTAGGACTGCCCCAAGCTTCAGCAGGGGTGGGATGACAGTTTGCATGGCAATGCCACTCTGCCGTTCATCCTGTGTAAGGTTGAGCAGTTTGGTGATGGTTGGTCAATCCAATAGGTATTGGGTGACTAATTGTCTTGCTGTGAATGTCCATGGGGATGGGCGAGCATATGGTGTGGGTGCCCCCCACAGCATGCGTCTGTTGTGCCTTTATGGTGCCTGTTTACTTTCCTGCTGTGGTCCAGAATGCTGCTGTGGCTGGATATAGATTAGCAGTTTGTGGAGCACATCATGTATGTCTGTTTGTTTCGCTGCATATTGCTTGGATGTATGTTGGGGTGGGTGTGGCCCTTTTATACTCCTCCTGAGTGTTTCTGGTGCACCTGGCCCTTAATTTGTGACACTTACCTCCAACCTATTTTTGGAGGAAACTGTGCTGTGGATTTGGTGGAATTCCCTGCTATTTCTGGAGGTAATTCTGCTGTTTTTGGACTTGTAATGTGGCAGTAATGGGTTTTTATTTTTTGGAGGTAATTCCATCTCTGAAATTAGCCCTGGTGCAGATACTGCTGATTCTTGGCAGAATTACTGCTGGAGGTAATTCCGCCAGAGGTAATTCTGCTGGTGGATTTACTGCCAATATGTTGGGCAGTCTTAATTTGGCATAGTGGTGAAGTTGGCGGTAAAAGATTTACTGTCAATTTTACCACTTCTCGCCTTGCTTGTAATGAGCCGATAAAAAATTAAATGCTGGGGGAAAAAGCTAGGTGCACCCTTTTCTAGCAGCTTTATTTTATATACAAAAAGGAAAATGGGGACGGGGTATTACAAGCCCACTGCTACAGAGCTCCCTCTCTTCATCAAAGTACCCCTTGCATTATAAACTTAGAAATTGTCATTCATGACGCAGTCAATATACAGCAGTCATCTCCCACCCTCCCACCACATATTTACATTCTAAAAGCCACATAGGGGCCCTTCCCCAATTGGTTGAGTCGTCTTCTCCTCCATCTTTTCCACACGTGTGTAATGCCCTGTTCACCTTGAAGTGCTGCAAAGTAATTGGTTAACCTTAAAAAGACACCACTGTGTCTCATTCCTAACGACATGATGTGCACTTGGTCGTCAAAATGAACTTGGCAGATAACTTCAAGGTCATGCTGGTTGTTGCAAACAAAGCAACTCTTTTCTCATCCCAGACACACATCATGCCTGCCTGCTGCAATCTTAAAAACATTAGAATCACCCTTTGCTCTCCCTGGTACAAATCACAGACCTTGTTGTTCTCTGCTCCCTCGTGTATCAATTATCCCTCCCAGGAGGTGGCCTGGTGTCCTACTAATCCACCCAAATCATTAAGGATTTAAGAGTCTTATTCCTGCTCATCTGGTAGTTCAACAGTAGAATTGCCATTATTCCGGGGGCGCGGGGGCGCTAGTGCCCTAAACCTCAGTTCATGTTTTGGCAGCTCACAACCTCTGCCCCAACACCCATGAGCATGGCCTTCATACTAGGCTTCAGCCATTCTCTCAATTAGCTGCTCACATTCCTACCTAACTGTTCAAAGGTCTAACTAGATACATTTATATGTGGGTGTGCATGCATATTCCCTACCGTGCCTGGGAATTGGAAAGCGATAATCAGGCAAAACATGGGGCCTCGTTGTTCTGTGTTTCCAATATGGCCTGCGAAGATTCAGGCCTACTTCTTAAATGCAGCGTAATTTCATGTTATTAATGTGGTGCGCATGCAATGTGTTCTGCATAACCCTATCGCAAAGTAAATGGTTAGATTCCCCTATATAAGTTTGAAAATATGTCTCCCACCAATTGCTCCCACCCATAAAGTTTTCCCCTATCCCCTAGACCACCCTCTACATGTACTCTGCATACCAAAATATTG
Organism: Ambystoma mexicanum; assembly: GCF_040938575.1. Taxonomy (NCBI): domain Eukaryota; kingdom Metazoa; phylum Chordata; class Amphibia; order Caudata; family Ambystomatidae; genus Ambystoma; species Ambystoma mexicanum. The sequence continues at coordinate 27,560,207 of NC_090924.1, forward strand.
TCTGCAATCTAAATCGCTTCAGAAGGGTGGTGATTTGAACATGCATTCCAACATTCCCCCTTTAGTTAATCCTTCATTAACTGACTTCTCCCTTTCTCTTACTCTACCCCCTCCAGCCTTGGGAAACCATGTCCTACATGCATAATGCAAACTCCCCCCTTCCCGTGCATATTTCTCTGGGGTGCACGTGAGAGATAAATGCAATCCCCATCACCCGCTAAATCGACCCAGTGTTCAGTGTAGTTTTTGAGATCTGGTGGGGGGGTGTTAATGTCCCTGGGGGGTATATAGGCCTTTGAATCCTAACCATACGTGGCTTATTTGGATTCTCAGTTAGAGCCTACTCATCTTTTGTGCCTGGGAGAGACATTCCTGCCCCAAAAGTAACCATCATCATTGCACTGTTTGGGATAGTCTTTGCGTTGCATCGAAGCATCATGTGGCATGTTGGAACTAACATCTTCACCACTGCCCCAAGCAATGATGGTGCCCATGAGAACAACGTGACAAACCAATCTTCGGCCTGCACGCCTACTTCACTTTCCATACCAGTCTTTAACTTGTGCAAGGCGCCTATGATGTGCGTTAGGGACCTGTTTTCTTCATCATTTGGGGTGTTGTACGTGCAGCAACATAACCCTATATTTTGTAAATGCACGCTTCCATAGCTGTCAGGAGATCTATGACATACTGGTTTTGGAGCATCATCAACCGGATCGCCCTCAGATCGCTCTTAATAGCATTTAGGCATTGTTCAGTATCATCTGCCAACTGAATCACTTCCTTTGAAAAATTGGCAGCCATTTTATATTGGCTCTTGTTGTACAGCCGGTATTTATCTGGGATTTCTTTGAGTAGCTTGGATAAATCATCCGACAGATAGTTTGATCTCTTCCTTCACAACTTCACTGACGGCTTCTTCTTGCTTTCCTTCAGGGGTTGCATGCAAGTTGGGATAGGGTGCAATACCCCATGCTTGGATGCTACTGTCAGATGACCACAAGGAGCTACAAGAATAGCAGAGTACAATGTTGTCAATTTATTTTTCTATTTATGTATTGATTTTTGTATTTGTTACAGCGCACAGCACCCTTTGGTATCTAGTTGCTAGTTATATTATGGTCCAAAGTTACATGTTAGATTAAGGTAAAAAAAAAAGAGAGGAAGGGAAGGGGGTGGGGAGATGCAGTAGTGGGATCGGATAGTCTTAGGAGGAACATAGTTAGTTGAACAAACAATATCTTTAAGTTACTGGGGAAGGTCCAGTAGGCCTGTTCTTTTCTGAGTGTTGGTGGAAGATTATTCCAGAATTTGGCAGGCATAACCGGGAAGCTCTTGCCCCTACAGGAGAGGTGGTTGAAGTTGGGGGTCTTCAGGAGGTGAGAGTTCGATGATCTCAGAGGACGGGCAGGGGTGTATTTCTCTAGGCAGCATGAGAGGTAGGTTGGGCAGTGTTAAGGAGACATCGGTGAACCAGGGACTATGTTTTGAATGTAATCCTTTCCAAGATGGTGTACAGCTCTTCTGGCCTTGGAGATATGGTCAGATTTGGAGAGGCCAATGGCTGCTCAGAGGGCACAATTCTGAACTGTCTGGAGTTTGTTACGGTTGTGTTCAGAGGTGCCAGTAAATAAGGCGTTACAATAGTCGAGCTTGGCTCCTATGATAGCTCTTGCAAGTGTTAAGCAGTTGGGAATGGAGGAAGGGCCTCCTAGCATGAAGCAGTTTGGCTGTGTATGCCGCCGCTGAGGCGATCAAGTTCACTTGATGTGATAGGTGGAGGTTGGCATCCAGGTAGATGTCAAGAGTTTTGGCAGCAGCAGAGGTGGTGATAGAGTTACCATCAATGAAAAATTCCTTGTATGCTGGATCAACCTTGCAAAGTGTTGAGTTTGAGCCGACAACAAGGATTTAGGTTTGGTCCTCATTGAGACAAAGTAGGTGAGAAGCCATCCAATTTTGTACGACCTAATTTGCAGAGTTCATGGTGGCTGAGTCCAGGATGTATGATCCAGAAAGGGGGATAAGTAGCTGAGTATTGTCAGCGTAGTTCATGTATGATATGCTTATTAGGTCAATTTGGCAAAGAGGAGTTTTGTATAAATGTTGTAGAGGGTGGGTGAGAGGAAGGAACCATGGGGGACTCCACAGGTGACAGGAGTAAGTTCAGCAGAGAGGTTTTCAATGAAGACACGTGAAGATTTGTCAGCTAGGAAGGACCTCACCCAATTGGTAGCTGATGAGGAGAAGTTCGCTGTTGAGGCAATTTGAGAGCAGAGGATTTGGTGGTCTACCAAATTGAATGCTGCAGAGAGGTCTAGCATCATTAGGAGGGCAGGTTTGCCAGTGTCTTTAATTGCATTGATTTGTATTCTCAAATCAAGTAGAGCAGTTTTGGTTCCATATTTGGGGCTGAATCATGATTGGCGAGTGCCCAAGATGTTGTTTTCCTCAAGATATTGTTGAACCTGGATACAGGCAACACCATCCAGGATCTTCAAGAGGTAGGGTACCGTAGAAATTGGGTGGTCGTTTGTGGGGATGGTGGGGACGAGGAAGGGTTTCTTGAGGAGCTGTAGGACCCAAGCTTCCTTCAAGAAAGTTGCCCTTGAGTTGGTGGAGAAGGATGCATTGATGATGGCTGTGAAGTGGGGAATGAGTGACTCAGCACAATCTTTGATGGCTGGAGCTGGGCAAGTGTCACCATTGTAGCATGTCGGTTTGAGGCTCTTGACTATCTTGGTGACGTCCATGTCTGAGACAGGGTGGAAGTTGAACAGGGGTTGGTATGGGTCGGTAAGGGGCTGGGTGCTCAGGGCAATGGTGGTTTGGTTAGCATAGCAAGTTGTTTGGCCAGGATTCTTCCTTGGAGGGACTTGACCTTTGCAGTGAGGGTGTCTTGAAGTTTTTCACACCAGGTGCTGTCTACTGTCAGGTATGGCTGGGACGGGGGGTCTCTAGCTCCTGTAGAATTGTGAAAAGTTCCAGGGAGTTGGATGAGGCAATACTAATTCTGAAAATGTAGCTGTTGGCTTTGGCAGCGTGGATTTTCCTTCTGTAGTTTTTGGTGAGGGAGGAGAAGCGGGATTGGGAGGCAGCGGAGGTTTTCTTTTCCAAGCTAGCTCAGCAGCACGCTTGTTGGCACAGAGTGAACCAAGCATTTATTTTAGCATGGGTTTGGCTTTCCTGAGTTTGAGTGGTGCAAGCGTGTTGACTGCGTGTGCAATAGAATTCTTGTAGAGGTAGACCAGTGCTGCTGGGTCTGTTACTGAGGGTGGAGGTGCGCCAGGGTGGTAAGTAGTGGTGCAAGGTTGGTAGGGTTGAGGTTTTTTGTGCACCGGGCTATGCATTCAGGTTTGGCTGGGTGAGCTGGTCTGGGGCATTCTGAGTGGGGGATTTTGAAGGCAATAGTGTGATGGTCAGACCATAGACAGGGGAGGCAATGGGCATGTTAAAATTGAGGTTACTCAACCAGTCTAGGGTGTGGCCTTGGTTATTGGTGGGCTTGCAAATGTGTTGTGTGAAGCCGACATGGTTAAATGCCATGGCCACGCTGGTGGCCGATGTGTCTGCTGGGTTGATGAGGCCTAGGTTGAGGTCCCCAAGAATTATGACTTCAGAGCTGGGTCTGATGGACGTAAAAATGGTTTGCATTAAGTTGTCTCTGAAGGTAAGGCTTTGGCCAGGTGGACAGTAGATAAGAAGGACAGTGATAGAATAGGTCGGCGACATGGAGATCTTGGCGAGTAGGGATTCACAGTTGGGAAGGATATTAGTTTGCATGACTCTAATAATGAGGGTGTTTTTAAAAATGAGGGCAATGCTGCCTCTTGTTTTAGAGGATATGTCACATCTTAGGATGACAAAGATAGGGGGGATGGCATTGGAGAGGGCTGGGCCTGCAGTGGGATGATTGCCAAGTTTCTGTGATGGCAAGCAGGTCGAGGTCGTTGGAGGTTATAAAGTCAACGATTTTAGCTGCGTGTACCGGGACTGATCTTGCATTGATTAGCGTGCAGTTGGTGGCTTTGTGGATGGGTCTGGAGGGCATGCGTGTTTGTGGAATTTGCAATGGTTGGGGAGCAGGGAGAGGGGGGAGTGGAATGCTGGGTGCGGAATCTGAGGAGCCTATTCCTCATTAGAATCGGAGGGGGAGAGGCAATGGCCAAATTGTTTATTTCAGTTGCGTGAAGCCTGGTCTGTGGATCCACATAGGCGGAGTGATTGTGAAGCATGGTGTAGAACGCACGCAGTGAGCCGAGTGTGGAACCTGATGAGGCTCTTCCGGGTGTCGCAATGGAAGAGTCGAGTATTTTAGGTTGCGTGGGGCCAGGTCTGTGGGTTTGCGGTGGGCAGAGTGATTATGATGTGTGGTATAGGACACATGCAGTGAGCTGAGTGCTCAGCCTGAGGAGGCTGTTCCTTGTAATTATTGGTGAGGGCTTAGCAATGGCAGAGTGGAGGAGTTTGGGATCCATGGAGCCTCGTCTTTGGGTTTGCGGTGGGCGGAGTGATTGCAAAGCACGGTATGGGACGCATGCAGTGAGCCGAGTGCTCAGCCTGAAGAGGCTATTCCTCATAAGAATTGAGGGGGACATAGCGACGGCAGAGCCAAGGGGGTCAATCTGATAGGGGAGTAGGTGGGGTGGCCTTGAGACGCGGAGGAGGAGTGGCGAGGTGCTGAGGAGTGAGGCAGCAGGGCGCTTACCTGCAGTCTATGTGGAGTGGGTGTCCTAGAGGTTGACTGGGCTTGTGTGGAGGGGTTCTTGTGTTGCTGGCTGAGGTCTCTGGTCTGGTTGGGGTAGTTACAAGTCCAAGGTGATGAGGTTCAGCTGAAATTATGAGGCAAGGTGCGTAGCAGCCGTGTTCTGCGGCACCTAACAACTGCAGCGCTCAACACAGTGCCCTTGGCCTGTGCAGGCTTTGTCACAGAGGGTTCGGCATGCATATTTTAAGGCAGCAGAGTCGTGCTTCAATGCGTAACATGTAGTGAATATGGATCAAGCAGCATGTTCTGCGGACCTGCGGCACTCAACACCACATCCTTGGCCTGCGTGGGCTTTGCTGCAACAGGGTTCAGCACGCAGGTTTTATTTCAGCAGAGTCGAGCATCGATGCAGAGGATGTGAACATGGATCGAGCAGCATGCTCTGCAGACCTTCAGCACTCAACACCACACCCTTGGCCTGCGCAGGCTTTGCCACAGAGGGTTTTGTACGCAGGTTTTAATGCAGCAGAGTCGGGCGTTGATGCATATCATGTAGTGGACGTGGGTCAAAAAGCATATTCTGTGGACCTTCAGCGGTCAGCACAGGTGTTCGGCATGCAGGTTTTAATGCAGCAGAGTCGGGCATCGCTGCGTAATATGTAGTGGACATGGTTTGTGCAGCGTGCTACTAAGCAGACCTGTGGTGCTCAACACCACGACCTTGGCCTGTGTGAGCTTTGCCGCAGAGGTTTCGGCATGCAGGTTTTAACACAGCAGAGTCGGGTGTCGATGTCTAGCATGTAGTAGATGTGGATCAAGCAGCGTGCCCTGCGGACCTGCAGCACTCAACAGTGCACACGTGGCCTGCACAGGCTTTGCCACACAGGTTTTAACGCAGCAGAGTCGGGCATCGATGCGTAGCCCATAGTGGACGTGAATCAAGCAGGGTGCTCTGTGGACCTGCAGCACTCATTGCACATGTGGCTTACCAAGAAGGAGGAAGATGCAGATATGCCTGTTGACTGACACCCCGTACAGATCCATCAGTGCTGCTGTTCCTTTTGCAAGATCTGGAATGAATATTGTCTTACTGCACTTAGTATTAGTGCCCACATGAACAGTCCCATGCCCTTGAAAACAGAACTGATATTCTTCTGCTGGCTGCAATTTTACTGTGGTGCTTAACACCACTACCTTGGCCTGTGCGGGCTTTGCCGCAGAGGTTTCGGCATGCAGGTTTTAACACAGCAGAGTCGGGTGTCGATGCGTAGCATGTAGTAGATGTGGATCAAGCAGCGTGCCCTGCGAACCTGCAGTGCTCATCAGTACACCCTCAGCCTGCACAGGCTTTGCTACACAGGTTTTATTGCAGCATAGTCGGGCATCGATGCGAGGCCCATAACGGGCGTGAATCGAGCAGGGTGCTCTGTGGACCTGCAGCACTCATTGCACATGTGGCTTACCAAGAAGGAGGAAGATGCAGATATGCCTGTTCACTGACACCCCGTACAGATCCATCAGTGCTGCTGTTCCTTTTGCAAGATCTGGAGTTAATATTGTCTTATTGCACTTAGTATTAGTGCCCACAGGAACAGTCCCATGCCCTTGAAAACAGAACTGATATGCTTCTGTTGGCTGCAATTTTACTGGGGTTTCACGTGCTTCAATCCATGTTAGCTTTCATATATGCAGTTCATGTTCTAAAACCATTCTTATTGACGTTTCATATCACTTCTTCTTTGAACCCTGCCAATCCCCCTGCTCCACAGCTCACCACCGCATTTTCGCATCTATGCGACACAAACAACACGCCATCCAATTTTAACATGGGCTGTGGCTTGCATTGGGGTGCACTGTCATCTTTGGCACACTTTTCTCCATCGTAGTCCATTAGTACAACTTGCGTCTTATGCCCCTGGGACAGACTGCAAACCCGGCACATCATTCAGTGCACCAAACACTGTATTTCCAAGGGCAACATTTCCTGGGGCTCTAGCATTTTGGGTGCTCCGGACGCCTGGGTGATGAGGGAGCAGACATAACAACACCCGTTTTAACACTGTTTCCCTAACAAGTTCATGTGACTGTTCCACATGTTACTAAATTCTGGGTGGTGCAATCAGACATTGGCCCTCATTACAAGGTTGGAGGTAACCATGCCGCATTTAGTGCCATGGTTGCCTCCTACCGCATACCGGGCCCGGGTTCCTCAAATGAGGACTTCCCGGGCCATCCCAACCTTGGCGGACCCGGTAATTCCTCGTCCTAGGAACCCAGACCCGGTCCATCCTATAGGGCTCAATGGGAATGGGGATGGAGCTAACAACGGGCCCGTTAATAACGGGCCCGTTGTTAGCTCCCTGGTCTCCTCGCGGGACCCGGTATGGACGCCTGGTTTTCAGGGTGCCCATTGCGGGTCCCGCGAGAAGACCTTGTGATAGGGGGGAATGGGTTTACCGGCACCGGAACCATTACCGGTGCCGCTAAACCCATTCCGCCAACATTGTAATAAGGGCCATTGTATTGAAGACCACACTTTTGTATTGATTTCATTAATTATCCACATCTAAACTCTGTTTAGCCAGCAATTTTAAGTTCCATATTATTGTATCTTCTATTCTCATTCGCTTAAATTCATTACTGTGGTTATTTAGTTATCACAGTGTTGTAGCATCAAAACATTTTCACTTCCCCGTATGTTACACCCCCGCCCTCCCTTTATATGAACTAACCATATCAACTTACTTGCCAAGAAAAAAGGCAAAAAACTTGGAAATTAATATTAGAAAAAGACATTTTAAATATACACAACTAAATATCAGAAAAACTTCCTCAAAAAGAAGCACTGCACATATTGTTTTCACATAAAAGGGAATACCATATTAAAAACACTCTGATAAACTACTTGTTGTTGGAGGCAATGTTTGCAGATCTTTTCTATCATCCGACAAGTGCACACAATACCGTAATTCTTTCACTTTGACCGCAAACGGAATATCATACACCACTGTGTAAGATCTTTTGTATCCGGGCTTAGTCCGCCTGCAGACAACATTCTTTACATAAACCCTCTCACGAGGGAACAACTGTAATGGCGGCGAGCAAGTAGATTCTGGAGCAGCGCAGTTTCACCCTCTTCTGTTTGACGTGGAGCAATCTGTTAAGAGAGCTATTTGATACACTAAGTTAACAGAGTAAAATATGAATGCAATTCATCACCGAAAACTGATGCATCCCTGTGAGCAGCAGATGCACTACGTCTCCCCGTGATTATGTCATGCGGGGAGAGGTGATTGTCCTTGCAGGGCTGAGACCTTAAACTGAACAAAGCCAGAGGAAGGCAGTGACCCAGTTCTTCTTTAAGGTGACACACAGCTTAGAACGTTTTACCTTCAGCAAACCGATCTGCCTTTCCATAATGCTTTTGGCCTGGGGGTGATAAATAGAACACATCTTATGTTTAATTCCCAAAAGAGCTGCCAGTTCCTTGAACAGCTCATTAAAGAAGTGAGTGCTGTTACCACTTTGCACACTCACCATCTATGGAACACTTCTCACACTAAAAATCGGTCGCCAACTTGGCATCAGGATGTGCACATGGAGCAGCCACAATCCAACAGGAGAAAGGATACACCACAACTATGAGGTAATGAAACCTATTACATCTTTCACCATATATGCAAAGTCTATATGAAGATCTCGAAGGGGCCAATTGGGAAGGACAATGTGAATCTCAGAGTTTTCAATGTCTGCCCAGTACTATATGTCTGACAAGTACTATATGTCTGACAGACAACACAGTTGGAAGTAAACATAGACATCAATTCCTGGATGTTATGTACATACCAATCCTCTTGCATGTCCGCAGCAATATTCTGTTTGGATGTGTGCGGTAATGAAGCTGATCAAACACCACTAAAGGCAAATCTTGGCAAATCACTACCTTTCCAATAATAGTCTGTCTCCAGAGCAAATCAGTTGGGGACTGTGCACACCCCCTTCTCTGCCACAACAACTTCTCACTCTGCAGCGTCTGACCTTGTATTTTAGTAATCTCGGTGACAGGAAGCACAGTATATGGGAGATGCAACTGCAGCTGCATATTTACAAATTCTGGGTGCTCAGGAATGTCTGGTACTGGCAAATACACAGTCAGTTGTGCTGCTGCATCTGCTGCTATATTCCTGAGACAGACAAAATCTCTGCCACTTGTATAGGTGGCACACTTGATGACTGTGGCAAGTGTGAGCTGCCAGATGGCATGAATCAACTGATCCAAAAGGGCTGCATGCTGCGCTGGACACCCATATGCTCTAGAAAATCCTCTCCTCATCCATCTCGACGACACTGAATGAACAGTGGTTGTAACATAAGCCAAGTCAGTGTAAATTGTGAGATGGCACCCTTGCGCTGCCTCAAGTACTTCAATGAGAGTTATCAATTCTGCTGCCTGTGCTGAATAATGACCAGGTATTCTTCACAGCACAGAAACCTCATACTCCCCATTAACCTGTCTGACCACTGCTGCACCAATATGTCACTGAACAGTCTCCTGATCCATAGTTGAGGTCCCATCAACAAAGAACACCTCTCCATCATCTAGGGCATAGTCAAGTGCTTTAGGAATGTCATCCTCAGGATCCTCATGCGCAATACAGTCATGCACCTCGTCATCATCAGTAAAAGGTTCTGTCAAAAAGGTGGTTGAGTTCACTGTTTGACAATCAATAATATGGATAGATGGGCTTGAAAGAATAACTTTGTATCAAGAAGTCCTTTGTGTAGTCAATGTAGGTGTGACACTTTCCAATATGGTAAATACAGCGTGTTTGATGTACAACGTTAATGAACATCCCATAACGATAGTAGCAGACTTTTCAAAGGCAAAAACAGTGGCTGTCAATGCCACTATAATATTACAGGGTCCAGCATGCCACTATAATAAGAAAGGGTTTTGTGACCCATAGTACTGTGTTGTGTCAGAAATTATGTCATCATCTGGCCATTGAAGTGTGAAAAAGATGAACCTGTTTAGTGAGGTCAGGAGTTGCCAGTACCGAAGCAGTGGAGATGACATTTTTCAGCTCCTGAAAACTGTTAACCATTTCATCAGTCCAAACAATAATATTGTTTGTCCGTTTTGCTTCCTTAAGGGCCTGTAGCAATTGTTGAGTGTATGACATGTAGTCAAAGATCCATGCTCTACAGTAATTGCACAGGCCAAGAAATGTTTGCATATCTTTAAACATCACGGGCTGAGGAGTGCAAGCACTGATGTGTTGCATTCTGTGGTCACTTCTACCCCGTTCACTGTAATCAACTGTGCTAGGTACAGCACCTCCTGCTGGCAGTATTGCAACTTTGCTCTGTCCACTGTATATTCTTTGTCAGCTAACAATTGTAACCAAGCAATGGAATCCTCTCTGCACTGCTGTTTGGTAGTGCTACACATCAACAAATCTTCACTATATTGAATAATAGTGCTGGGGACATTAATATTCCCTAAATCGTCATGCAGAACCTTGCTACGTACCAATTAGAAAGCCTAGTATGTTGAAATCAGCTCCCGGCAAACGTAAATGCTGTGAGGTATTGTGAGTCTGAATGCAAAGATATTGAAAAAAAGGCATTCTACAAATCCACCACAGTAAAGTGGGTTGCCTCAACAGGTATATTGCACAATATTGTAAAGGGGTTTAGAACCACAAGGAACTCTGCCAGTACTACATCATTGAGAAAGGCGCAAATCCTGAATCATCATCCAACTAGCCCCCTTTGATTTCTTCACAGGGTAGATAGCAGTGTTACATATGGAATAAGATTTTACAATGATACCCTGATGCAAGACGACCATTATAGTGTCATATATCCCCTCCTCTGCTGCCTTTGATAAGGGTAACTGTTTAACTCTGGGCAACACAGTGTCAGGTTTCAATGTGATATGTATTGGCGCAACACTCTGTAAAAGCCCTACATCATGCTGGTTACTCATTCCCAATTTAGCCAGTACTTGAGAAAAAGGTTACATGTGATTATTGCGAATTGAGAAATAACGAATGCAATTTTACAGAAAAAAAGAAAATAGCAAATACTTTTTTTATTTGGGGGGTTCCCCCAAATCCCCCATTTACCCATGCATTTAATCCCACCCAAACCACCCCCACACCTTTTTACCCCTTACCCCCACCCCTATATATTCATTATTCAGTATTTCTTCAGTAAAATTGCAATTGCTATTTCCTATTCGCTATAATCACTGCATACCGAGAACAATCTTCTGAAGCAAAGGAGGGGGCATTCCCTACTAGTAATATAGAAAAGGCTACATGCCTATATTGTATCATTATCTCACAAGGAACACACACATAAAATATGATCTCCCTCCCATTATCTTTATTCTCAAAGAGATCTTCTTCTGAAACATCTTTCATTGGTATGGTAGGGCCAATGCACAAAACTGTGCTCCATTCCCCATTATCAGAGCCTACGGCTATCAACACAGGTCTGCCCTTTAACACTAGAACTCCTTCTATGTCAAGCATGATTATCATTCCTACAACTACTTCTTGGGGTTGGGCAGGCCTGAACAAAAATTCAAATGGTACTTGCCAACACATGTTAGCCACCTGTGGCACTGCCCTAAGGAGTATGGTGATGCTGTATATGAACAAATCGGGGGCAACTGGTATTCCTCTCACTGCTGAATCAATGCCTAATACATATAAGGTCAACATCACGCTCATAGTGCACATGCTAATGTATGATTTGGATGCACCTGTTCCCACCATAAAAATAAATGGATCATTTTCACAACCAGCAAGGGTTCCTCTTCTGGGTTGCTGGTGACCGATAAGAATGGGGATGCTAAGACTCTCTGTGGGCTGTCCTAGTCTGGATATGTATTTGTCCCAGGCAAAATAATGGATTTCCCGGACCACTGTGGACCCCTGATAATGTGTCATTGTGCCATTAGTTATGGCATTACTGCACGGTATCTGAGGGTCATGCTGTTGTCCTTGATGCACTCAATACGATTGCATGGTACTGGGCCTAGAGCTGACAAATGCGGAAATGAAGGTGTGGGAGTGGGTAGGGCAACAGGCAATGGTACACCATAGAAAAGAGTCGGGCGGCTGTCCGTAAGATTAGGGGTATGGGGCCAGACCTCCCTGGGTATAAGGATACATCTATTGCTGGGGATATTGATAATTTATTTCTATTGCGCTCGTACACAAGTGTTTCAGAGCACGACAAGGCAAGGGAGGGGAACAGGGGAGAACAAAACAACGATCTTACTAGGCCCAGTGATATTGAGAACGCGCAAGGGAGAGGGGCAGGGGAAAAGGGCATGTAAGGTGGGAGAAGTGCAAAGTGCGGAGCAAAGGAGAAACAGATAAATAATAATAAATAAATAATAAAGTCAACAAACAGTGTCAATGCATCCAGCAATCGGCAATTGCTGGGTTTAAGGCAGCAGGCAGGGTAGGTCTGATAAGTACAGGAAGAAAAAGGGGGGGCTGTATAGGTACAGATACAGAACCCAGTGTAAGGGGTGGCCCGGAAGCAGTGCAGGAGGGTGGCAGGGTGTGCAGGTACCTGGGTCCGGAGGACAGAGGGTGGAAAGGTGCACGATGCCAAGAGAGAACAGATCAGCAGGGGAGAGGGGGAGTGAAGGCAGAAGCAAAGAGGAAGGTCTTAAGGTGCTTCTGGAACTTAAGATGGTTCTCCTCAAGTTTTAGAGTGGCAGGGAGGCTGTTCCAGAGGGAGGCCCCAGCCGAAGACAGAGCTCTACCCCCAGCTCATTTCTTTGAAAAACGACTGACCCAGAGGAAGTTAGAGGTAGAGGAGTGAAGAACTCGAGAGGGGAGGTATTTGTGGAGGGATAGCTGAAGGTATTTTGGACAAAGGCCCCAGAAAGCCTTGTGGACAATTCAGAGGGTTTTGAATGTAATCCTTGCATCCGCTGGGAGCCAATGGAGAGATTTCAGAGCTGGAGAGATATGATCCCAGGGCTTGAGGCCAAGGACAAGTCTTGCAGTCCTGTTCTGGATTAGTTGCAGAGGGCAGAGAGTAGAGACAGGTAGGATTAGAAAGAGTCTGTTACAAAAGTCCAACCTAGAGAGAACCAGAGCTTAGGGGACCATGAGCTTCTGGGGGAAGGAGAGGAAAGACAGAGTACCTCTGAGGAGGTGCAGTAGGTAGTTTGACTTTTTAGAGACATCAGAGATGTGGGCCGAGAAGGAAAGTGTGGAGTGAAAGATGACCCAGAGGTTCTTAGCCTTGCAGGTGGGGGTAGGAGGAGGGCCAAGTGAGGCCGGACAGAGAATGAGTAGAAAGGATGGTGAAGGTGTGCCAATGCAGAGAAACTCTTGCTGGAATTCAGACAAACATCATTGGTATGCAAACGTTTGTCTAGTTCTACATACTCTTGAAAAATCACCCATTTGCCATCATGTCCAACACTGACCTGCTCCTCCTCCTCCCCACAGGCTAATTCTGCAAAATCTCAGAGCCCCCAAACCCCCCCTCTTCCTCACTGAAATCCCCCTAGAAATCACCCTTGATACTGGGGCTTATACCCACCTGCCCAATTTGTTCACCTCCCCACACAGGTGCTGCTCGCACCTCAGCCTGAAATGCTCTAAGCTCTACTGGTCCTTTAGTATGCACTGCCAATACAGCCCCTTCTAACACAACTTTCGTTAACTTCTTTTGGACCAGTGTTGTGTCGTCGGCTTGAGCTTGCTGCACTGCTTCCTTCTCCTTTTCTTTCAACCATTTACAGTGTTTTATAATAATAGACTGAATTTCCACCCAGCCCTTTTCCTGAATCCCCACTATCTTATCAAGTGCTTTCTGTATTTCCTTCGGAGGTCCCCTTTTTACAACAAAATAAAAGAATGGAATCGCTTGATCCCAACAATCTCCGATTTCTGCCTCCACATTGCCTGTATTTGCAGTATATACTGAGCGGAGTCCTCATCATCTCGCAACACCACATGGTTTTTTAACCTGCCTATCCAATCTTCCCATACCACAAAAACACAAACCTTTCCTCGCACACTCATACTCTCCTCCCGTACAACACTTGTTTTTTCTCAGAAAAAGGTGCACTTACATCTACATGTTTACCCAAAGTCCTCCGTCATGGGTTCCCATTAACAGGCTGCACAATCCCGGGACAGTGCTGCTCTGCAAAGAACAGACAGGAATTTTGATAAGACAGCTCCTGTAAACCTGTCGACATTGCATACAATCAGGGGCTAGTCACTGCAGGTGGGTGCGGCCCCTCTGATGTGTGACCAGGAATCCTACATCTTTGAGGGAGTCTGGGACCCTGTTGGGGTTACCAATAATGTAGGGTAACTCCACAACAACTAGACATAGATAAAACAACCCGCTAGGGAAAAAAGACAGGTGCACTCTATTTCGAGAAGAAAGAACTTTATTTTGTATACAAAAAGGAAAATGGCGACAATGTATGTATTAAAATTCCACTGCCACAGAGCTCTCTCACTCCATCAAAGTGAACCTCACATTATAAACTTAGAATTCGTCATTCATGGCACACTCAAAATGCAATACTCATCCCCCACCTTCATTGGCTACCGCCTATTTACATGCTTATAGTCCCATATGTGCCCTTCCCCAGTTGGTCACGTCGTCTTCTCCTCAATCTTCTCCACATATGGGTAACAACTTCTTCAGCTGGAAGCGCTGCAAAGTAATTGGTTAAACTTAAAAAGGCACCACCATGTCGTATTCCTAACCACGTGATGTGTACCTGGTCATCAACATGAGCTTTGTAGATAACTTCGAGGTCAGCCTGGTCCTTGCGAACAAAGTAACTCTGTTCTCATCCCATTACAGGCACGCCCATCATGCCTTCCTGCTGCATTCTTATAAGCATTAGCATCACACTTTGCTCTCCCTGGTACAAATCGTGGACCTTGTTGTTCTCTACTCCCCTGTCTACCAGTTACCCCTCCCTAGAGGTGGCCTGGTGTCCCACCAATCTACCCAATTCATGAAGGATTAAAGAGTAGAATTACCATCATTGTTTTGGCAGTTCACAACCTCTGCCCCAGCTCCCATAAGTGTGACCTTTGTACTAGGCAACAGCTGCTCACATTCCTACCTGATTGTTCGAAGGTCTTGGTAGATACATTTATATGTTGGTGTGCATGCATTTTCCCTACCGTGCCTGGGAATTGGAATACGATAATGAGGCATGAAATGGGGCCTTAATGTTCTGTGTTTCCAACACGGCCTGTGGGGATTCAGGCCTACTTCTTAAATCCAGTGGTAGTTCATGTTATAAATGTTGTACACATTGTTAGAATGGATATCTTAATTCTACTCTGGTGAACAGATGTTCAGGAGGCCACCATGTACTCCTATCAGCATCTACTATTTCTTACACCAAGCATACTCAAAAGCAGTCAGCCACTCCATGATGCCCCCTTTCTCATCATACAGTGAGCAAATCTTTAGGAAATCTAGGATGTGAGGAGGAGCCAGAACCATTTTTCCAGATCCCCTTGAGGAGCTTTTGAGAGCTTGAAGCTTGGCAAGCTCCAACTGATGTTCCCTAGCTTTTTGTTTTTCCAATTTTCCCATCTCTAGCTTAGCCATGTTAAAGTCAAGCTCTTTTTCTCTCAGCCTAAGCTTTTGTCTTTTGAGATCTAACACAGCTTAGGCTTCAGGGGAAATAGAGGACACCTGGGATTGGGCATCATCATAATCCTTATCCGCACTCTCTATGATAGCATCAACAGACACATCATGACTGTTACTGGGAGCCGCCCCAGTACCTTCTGCATTATCATAAGAGGGAAGAGGTACAATCCTACTTTGTTGCTAATGTATAATCTTCTGGATTAGCTCCTGCATGGGTTCCACGGTACCAGCTGGCCAGTCCACTGGAGGGACAGCGGACATTTCTGAGAAGGCTCGTTTGCCGGGTGCCAAGGAGGCATTGAGAGTACATTTTCCCACCACTCAAAAGGGTTGGAGCACCTTTGCAGGTCTTCAGAGATCATGTGCAATGCAGGGCTTTACCTGGACAAAAGTAGGCTCAGTGTGCCAAACCTTCTCTGTGCTGTTCTGTACAGTCCTTAGATCTGCTTTGCTTCTCAGGATACTTAGCTCTGTGTATAGGTCAATTTGGACCTAAATGTGATCTGCGTGTATGCACTCAGAGCACCTCCTCATATCCTAAACGTCCAGGGAGGGCTCACACACGGCTGGCCAATGAGGAGATCTGCCCACTCTTGTCCACCAACAGTAGTCCAATCAAGGACTACTGCAGCTCTCACATACACAGGCACACCCGCTATGCTGGCAGCAGTAGTGTGGACTGGGGCCAAACAGTCCCAGCCCACTTCCTGGGTAACCACCCATGTGACACGCATTAGCCCACGAAAAGCATCGGCTTTCACGGGTGAATGCATGCCCAAATAAGGACTCCCTGGGTTACAAAAAGTAAGGGGAAGACAAACGGACAAAATGGCCAAAGGAGAAGACAAAAGACCTTGTGGCACGGCCATGATGGACAATGGCCACAGTCATGAGCCACACGTGGTAAGTGTTGTATGGCTCAGTAAAAGTTCATAAAAGTACATGAAAAAGCTTCTGCTGACCCCAGTATACTCCTAACCACATTGTTGAGTAACCAAAAAATCCTTAATGGATGTCTCGGCCCCAGTGTGCGGTTCTGTAATGTACTTTGCACACTGCAATACAGTTGACAATAGTGACAACAAAGTCATATGACTAAGGCAAACAATGTTTTCCTAGTACTGACTGTCAGAAGGATAAGTCAGTTTCCCCAGAATGATGAGCAAAAGCACAGTGGAGCACACCTGAAGGTTGTGCTTCACTAGCAGAAAGTCAGGACAGGAGGCTGAAACAAAAGCACAACTTTGGGGGGTTCACAAATATAGAGGTAAAATAGCACTAAGTGAAATTTTACCTAACACGCATGCAATGTGTTCTTCATAACACTATCGGAAAGCAAATGGTTTGTTTCCCCTATATAAACTTCACAAATACGTGTGTCTCCCACCAATTGCTTCCACCCATAAAGGCCCCCCACATACACCACCCTCTACAAATTCTCTTTGAACTAATATATTATCCACAATCTAAATCGCTCGGGAGGGGTAGTGATTTGATCATGCATCCCAACAGTAGTTTAATTAATGTTCTGTGGAAATGTTAAGGGAAAAAATGTGTCATTTCTTTGTTCTGAAATGTTTTATCTATTTCTATGTAATGTTTTTTTTCTCAAATGCTATGCCCTATCTTCCGGGGGAAATATGTTGTGTAAAAAGTACTGAACCTTTCTTTTCTTTCTATTTCTAGATAATTGACGTCCTTCACTTTCAGCCTGGGTGCAGATGGGGATTCTGGGGAAGACACCAGGGACCTCGGGAAGTAGAAAGGGAGGGGGGCTCCATCCCATACCCCCACGACCAAACAGACGAAAATGGAGGAAGAAGTGCCCACTCCCTAAGGAATGAAAATGATCCAGCCTCCAACAAAGATAAAAGGGACTTCAGAAGTAATCCCTACTCTCCCCTGATCTTTCCCACAAAGGAATCACGAAAGATCTGGGGTTTGGGGGCTTGTGGGGTTTAATCACAGCCCAAACAAATATAACTGAAAGGCCCACTGGAAAAATTAACTGCCAGCCTTCAAAAACTTCCACACTGAAAATGGGCCTAGTAATTCAGACTGTGGCCCTCATTACGACCCTGGCGGAGTGGGTTTACGCCAGCGGTAATCGTGGCGGACCCGTCCACCTTACTACGAGTTCCCGTAGCGCCATGGAGCCTTTTTCCGCCTGGTTTTTCCGGGCAGAGTAATCCATGGCGCTACGGGACCTTGATGTTAATTACGCCACCGTAATTTACGGTGGCGTAATTAACGCCTTCCCCACTCCCATTATACCCTATGGGGCAAAAATGGGAATGGGGAAGGGTAAAATGGGGATTGGGGATTTACCGCTCCGCCAAGGTCGGCATGGGGCGGTAAATCCGCCAACCCCCATGGCGGTATCGGCAGCTTTCCGCCATGCTCCATGGTGCATATTGCACCATGATCTCCGCCAGGGTCGTAATGAGGGCCTGTGTGTTTTTCTGCAAGTAACTCAAGGAACAGTTGTAATAAAATGGAAATGCCTATCTTTCACAACAAAGGGAAATATAGAAACTGAAAGAAAGCAACATTTAAGTCGCCTTTGCAAGAGAAAATTAAAGGCACCTCCTAAATAAAAAGCAGGGTTTTCAAATAATGAAACTAAAATGGCCTTGCATGTGCATTTTGCAGTTTTAAATCAAGACATGAGAAAAATGTTCCCCAGCTAAATCAAATATATCAGAGAACAGACCTTGTGTTTGTTGCCAAGATGCCATCTATTAAAATGTGTAATATGCTTCACATGCAAGATACCGGCAACAATTGAAAAGGCTACTTTGTTTCCATGGGTCACACGTAAATCTCATTTAGGCCCGAGCAGACCCTGTTTCCTGTTGTTGGGCAGATTTTCAAACCTACCTGGCTCCTTATCTGCAAGGGAAATCTCTGTGTATCTGATGTACACCCAAAGCATTTACGAGAAGGCCAGATCAACACAGACCTAGCCCTGGATGGGCAAAATGCTTAGAAACATAAGGTTTAGGATTAAAACTGTGGTCAACTGCAGATTACAGGACAAACTGCTAAATCTCAGCATGACATTACAGGGCAGAGGTGAACTGTCTGCTGCATGATAAGGATCTCCTCAACCCACCACCTTTCAAAACAAAAAGGCTAATAGCTTTTACCCTGGCCTTAAACCAAAATGCATCCCAAATGATTCTGGTCAGATGCTTGCAGAGAAATTAAACTTACATGGAGACTTCTTTTATTTATTATTTATGAAAGTGCATTTGGTTACACTGTAGCCTTATACACTGATACATAGTACGTGAAAATCATCTACACAATCTATAATTAATGACAAAAAATTTAAAGGACATAAAATGAGCCCATACAATCAGTTTTAAAATAACTGTTTCCAAGTTATACACTTCAATAACAAAAAGAACACTATTTAAATTCCCTTACCATTTCTCTGAAATTATAGTTAATCTGCAAGCAACTAATTTCCAGATATAATATGCCGTGGTGACCAAAGTCTCAGCTCAGAAAATATTGCTCCACAGTTGGTCAGATGTGGTCAAACTAAATTTACTGTATGCTCTCTCGTAGGAGCTATCAAGTATCTCACATTGAGTGAGCACGTGGTGGGGGGATTCAATGTGTTTATAACAGAGTCTAGTTATTCTATCACTATGGGGGGATGCCCAGCCATGCCCCAGTAATTTTCAGAATCAAAAGGGTTTGCATCGTAGTGCAAGGATACATCTAGAAAGAGCTGAAACACAAAGTTTTAATGGGTATGACTTGGGGGCTTCAAGTACAAACACTTGCTGTGAGTACTTGGCAAATATCTGCAGAGTAGTTAGATGGGTCAGTGCCTGGCTTGTGTCATAGGATGGAGCTTTTTCTGTATCTTTGCCAGATGGAAATCAAGCCAGGATTCAGGCACTCGGGACACCCCAATCTCCCCCAGATAAGCTCTCACTCTGATGTCCATATTCCAATACCAGATGTTCCTAGAGTATCTCAAGGAATGTTGGGTCGAATGGCCTAAGAGGGAGCCCTTTCCCACCAGATCATATTGAATCCTTGCCCATAATTTAACAACTGCTACTGGCCGTAAAGATGTTAATGAAGGAAGGACCAGTTCAAACCTAATTGCCTCCACCGGGACACAAGGCGATCAACAATCTTAATATCGTACCTTCTAGTTTACCTAAAAACACCACCACTCTTGTGGGTTAGACCTCTACGGCATACAGCAGAGCTGGCACAATTGATACTGTGTATGTTATGATTTTTGCATCAATACATCTCCCCACCTGAGTATCTATCATTTTCCCGAGTACCAGCCACTTGTGCCAAACCTTGCGGGTAATATCATCAGCCATGTGAACAAAGGACAAATTTGTGTCACAGTTTATTAGGCGGACACACTCAACTCAGGGAGTTCTGTTCCCCCAAAGCAAGGTGGTACACAATAAAGTGTTTTTTATTTCAAGTTCACTTTGGTGAGGCCTCCAACCTGTCTCGCACCCAACCCCGACAAATACTCTGTGTCACCAATGGACTAGGAACCAGACCGGGGTATAGTACGACTATTTAATTATTTAATTAACGTTTTAACAAAAAGGACTATCAGTCAATATCAGCCACCAATGCTGTGACAACACCCAATATCACACCAATAACTCTTTTATTCAAACAACAAAGGTACAATTCTGATACATGCAGTCCCATTTACAACACATTTTATTTCAATTTAACCAATATAAAACATTGACAATACAATGGAAAAATAGTTTTGCGGCACACATTCAAAGGACAGGCAATGCTTCGGGATTCAGGTTTTGGAGGGAAGGGGGTCACTGGGGAATTTAATTTTGCAACCTCCACACTGACATGAAAGGCAGTGTCATGTGGATTACTTCTTTTGGGATTCAGGACACCGCCCCACCCTCTTCTGTATAGAAGTCAAGGGTTTCAGAAAACTGTCAACCAAGTTTTCATGGGCTATACTGGCTCTAACACACTAGGCATAAACTTTGTTAGTTGCAAACTCTAACAAAACTCATCCCATGATGTTTCTATATGGAAATTCATTGATTTACTCTAGTCAAATATGCTAAGGGTCTACACAGTGTCTTCCCCTTCCTACAATTACTGAAAGGATGAAGGCAGACTGTTCCCAACACAATTCACTTTCAACAGAGATGGTGGTTTTCTATGTGGAGATAATTTGAATGAGATTTACTGCATTGTGCGAAGGACCTACCCAGTTTCACCCCCACCCCATTTTACCCACTAATTGAAAGGTATAAAGGCAGGTGGCTCCCCACGCAATTGATGGATTTCGGATATCTACTTACATCGAACTCTCTGCTCTTTGCTCAGGATGCCAGCCAGATTTTTAGGACCCTCTTTTCGTAGGCAGCTCACACCAGGCCTCTCCCAAAGCAAGGTACCTCCAGACAGGCCACTCTCAGGTAGGGATCCCAGGTCTCCATGCAAGGTTTACCCTGATGGTCTAGGTATCTCTCCTTGCCTCTCTGCTGGTTGTTAGTCGCTATAGCCCAGCAGCAGGCTATCTCTCGGAATAAAGTCAAAAGGCCTTTTTCTGATGCAAACATACACTCTTATAGCATACAACCATGTTATAATTCCCAGCATTGGCTTGCTTGCTCCCTGCATCTCCCTCACCACACCCCCTGGCTGCTGATAGGACCAGGAAATGAGAGGAGTATATGATGCAGGCTGAGGAATGAGAAAAGATACATCATTTCAAAATGACAGGGAGTTTCACATTTTGTGTTCTGAAAAATCTCAGTATGTGACAACTCCCTTAATCTTTCAGGTAACCAAATGAATATAGATATTTATGAATTCTATATTTTATGGCGAGTGGGACAATACTAATTTTATTTTGGCACACCCTCCCTGGGCAGAGCTACTGTTTTTGCAGTTTTCTGCTGCTCCAAAATAGTGAAAAATGGGACGATTACCAATTTAAACTTTGCTTTCATGATCTATCACTTTGCTAACTTTAGACGTTTCTCAGATGTATGAAAATGGCAGAATCATAATTGTTCCCATAACTGAATTTGTGTACATCACAAAAATTTCATTTTTATAGGGTCCCAGTGGACTTTTCATACTGTACTGCAATAGAAACATATCTCGATTATGTGACGTGGCTAAGTACATGGCTAATGATGTTTGGTGAATCTGACAGTATGGGGGTCATTACGACCCGGGCGCAAAGGGATACCGGGCACCGGTAATGACAGCGGTGCCGGTAATCCCTTTGTGCCCTATTCCGAGGTCCCTTTGCGGATCCTTCCTTAACATCTGGTTTTAGCAGGCGTTAAGGACAGGACCCGCAAAGGGACTTCAGAGCTAATAACGGTACCGTAATTTACGGTACTGTTATTAGCACCCTCCCCATTCCCATTGAGCCCTATGGGGGCTCAAATGGGAATTGGGATTGACATTTTCAATGGGGAATTACCGGTCCCACAAAGGTCAGACTCGATCGGTAAGTCCCCATTGAACCAGGGCGGACACGATACCGGTAATGGTGCTAGTCATGGCGCCATGACTAGCACCAACCTCGGCATGAGGCCCTATGTCTTGCAATTATTTCCTTGCTTCCTAATATTCAAAATATATTTTTTTCATTTTTTCATTTTTTCTGCTTTTTCATAACCTTCCTTACTACCCTACCCTGACCCCCTCCCGCATCTCTGTGGACTCTTTACAAACACTTGTTGAATTAATCTGTCTCCAACCATTCTTTCACTTTATGACATACTAACATGAATGGAATAATATGATGGATGAATCTTTTGGGCTAAATTGTTACAAACTGTGGCACTAACTTATGTAATCAAATTGATGTTATTCACATTTTATCAATGATGAAATGCAATGACATTAATTGTGTTCTTGAATTTTACGTTACCTATTGTTTGTTTTAGATTTGCGCTGATTTGACAAAGGCATAGGGCATCATTACGACCCTGGCTCTGACGGGAATGAAGGGGGCCGGTACGGGTCCGGCCCCCTTCATTCCGTCAGGGCCGATTACGAGGTTCCCTTTGCGGGACCCGGATCAGACATCTGATAAAACCAGACGTCTTTTCCGGATCCTACGAGGGGAAGAGGGAGGTAACAACGGGACACTTATAATGTGCCCCTTGTTGCCTCCATCCCCATTCCCATTGAGCCCTAGGGTTCCTGCAAGGAGGAATTACTGGGTCCTCCTATGTTGGAATGTCCCGGTTATTCCTCATTGCAGGAACCCGGTAATGTAGCCCGATTTGGAGGCAGCCATGGAGCTAATAGCACCATGGCTACCTCCAAACTCGTAATGAGGCCCATAGTGTTTACCGAAACATGTGTAATCATAGAGGGCCAACAAATGTTTTTGAATATTAATTAATATTAAACACAAGTTGGTACAATTACAATTGTGTAGCAGCACAGTCCTTTATTTGGCGCATGCCTACATGTGAAGACAACCCAGCTTTAATTGTGCTATACGGAGCAGAGGAACCATTGTCTACGTTTCCATCTTCACATACATGCGACAACATCACAAGACTTTGAGCAATACAAGGGTGCTGGGGTCGTGAAGTTGGTATCCCCTGAATAGTTCCTCAAACCTTTTTCCTTAATATATAGGGTACGTCACAATGTTATTCTTACAGCTTACTCTGGTCTAGCTTGCATTTACTAGAACAGGTAACTAGTGCTAGAATGCAGAATATTTATAGATGACTTGATGACTTTGACAGCTAACGAGCTAGTACCCGCAAGGAACCTGAAGCAACAAAAACTTTGCTAATACAAGTTATGGTAGTACAAGCACAAGATGCAGAGAGACCATATGTATTAATCCCCCAAAAACTTAATTATGCAATACAGTATATGGTACATTTGTGAGCAAAAGTGAAACACAGAAATACAGTGGATTATTAGCACAGATTGGGAAATGACTAGCAGTGACAGGGAACATAGCTAAGGTGCTGCAGTTGGCAGTGTAGCAGGCAAGTGGCTTATGGGGCAGTCTGACCTCAGATTGGCAGGCAGTAGGAGGCTGCAGCAAAATTGCGAGGAAATGGAGAGTTGGCAGGGAGTGTTGTGATCCCGGCATTGCAGAAATTACTTTATGATGTTGTGATAGGCTATCTGACGCATTGATGTTCAGCGGTGGCAATGACATAGTCACAAACTATTAAGAGCTGTTGTGTGTTTTTACCGGATGTTCTGGATAATATGTGCAGGTGGTGGCAAGCAGGATCAAAGTCAGTGAAGAAGAGCACATAGAGGCAGCCCCCAGCCCTCCCGGCTCTGACATGCTCGGGACAGGGCCTTAGATTGGAAAGCGAAAGCGAAATAGGCCTTTCTCTTACAAATGTAACTTTAATAGGTTGAAATCAAGTCTCTTATTACTGTATAAAAGCAGTCTGCCATTCGACTTTATTTCTAAATTGAAAAGGCATTATGCCTCCTTTTAGCTTCCAAATGCACCACTATTTCTTTTCATCCCATGTGTACTGCTGCAGTTTTTAAATCTGTACATGTGTAATGTGTTTCTTTAATATTACAATTAAAATAACATGAGTACCCTTTCGATATTGTCCACACATAGGCCATCATTTACTATGGGAAACCGATGTCCAATTTAATACAAAGAGTGGGACTTTGCCTTTAAATGTCAGTTCATTTTGTGAAATGTAAGTGGGCCTCATTACGAGTCACCCTGTATGGAATTGACGGTGGCGGTAAACCCGCCGCCACCGTTGTTTCCATACCGAGTGATCTCGAGTCCTGCAGGTGTAAGTGTCATTCCCGCCAGGTCTGACCTGGCGGGTTTAACACCACCTGCCTGCAGGCGGACGTGGAAACACCAGCACCATCATGAGATGGTGCCGGTGTTTCCACTTCTCCATTCCCATTGAGTCCTATGGGACTCAATGGGAATGGGGATTTACCGAATTCCGTCTCCGGAATTCCCGGGTCTCTGCGGTCGTAATGCCCCGGTAATTCCGGGAATCACAGTGGCGGAATGGTAATATGAGTCCGGCGGTAATTTGCTGGAATTTCAGGCACAGTAACGGCCCGACTCGTAATGAGGCCCAGTGTCTTTATCCACCTGCACACTTTTCCATTTTAGTGGAATTTAACTAGGTCCATTTATTTCCATGTCACTAGGCCTCAATTCAGAAACAGAAGTGGTTTGGACTGGCCTGCATTTTCCAATGGATAGCACCAGCCCACTTCACTCTTAAATACTGGCCTGGCTTCTTTATTTCTGACATTCAGGGGCTATATTTTACCCCACAGATTCCCCCTTGCCTCTTTGCTTCATGTGACTTAGAGAAAAGAGCAAGGAGAGAGTGTGGTTTTGCTTCCTTTTGGCTCTCGGTTCATTGCATCAACTTCCTCGTCGCAGCATGCCCGCTCTTTGTCCCATAATGAGAGAGTGGCACTCTAGTTTGCACTCCACTCTTATCAGATTTTGGGGTTTTGGTCCAGTCCCACTTCTTTTCCGGTAACTCTACCCTCCGATCTGTGGAGTTGTTTAAGCTGCCAAGAGTAAAAGAGAGTTTACATAGTTTAAACAGTACTAATTTCCCCAGTATTATTCACATACAAATTGACAAGAAAACAATAAGTCATACATTGTTTTCATTTGACATATCCAATTCACAACCTTTTGTAATTTTGATACATTCCAAGTATGAATCGTTTTACTCCCTTTAAATGTGTGATTTTCTCTATCCGATTTCCATTCTTTCCTTTCATTCTACTGATGGTTCCAGTGTTCTACCCTCACTGGGCTCTTCAATCAGTCCTAGCGCCTATCTGGGGCGACAGCTCTTCAACTGATTTCTATGGACCCATTTCTCTTCCGTCTATTCTCCTTTAGGGATTCAGATCTTATAGGCAGCAGGTGAGATTGAACTGCATCAAGGGGGGAGGTACTTCTGCTCTTTGGTCTGGTTCCTTTGGAAATTGTACAGGTAGACCCTGGCTCCTACTTCATACTCCTTCTTGGTAGTCTTTATGTCATAGTAGGCTTTCATTCCTTCTGCCGACTTTTCAAAAAGGTGCTAAGCGAAAGCATGCTGAATGTGTTTCATACATTTTCGATGTACTTATGGGTCCTGGACAAATTGATCAGGGTCTGCTCTTGAGTTCTGTAGAGCAGATGCTGAGGTAGTACAATTTTTCGTCCAGCGATTAGCTCACATTGAGACCTTTTGGTTGCAGAGACCTTTGGCCAACAGGACAAGTGGTAATTGGATGTCCCAAATAGTTCCAGAGTCCACCACAAACTTCTTGAAGATGCCCACAATTATTTTATCGTACCTCTCTATTCTTCCATTCGAGGCTGGGTGGTAGGCAATGTGGAGTTTTCTTTTTATCCCTAGTATCGCCACCATCTCGGTCATCACCTCGCTGGTAAACTGACTTCTTCGGTCTGACTCTATCCTTTGGGGAAGGCTGAAATGAGAGAAGATTTGATTGAACATTAGTGCGGCAGCTCTGTCTGCCAATTCTGGGCCAGAAGACATTCTACCCACTTGGTAAACAAGCATGTCATGGTGAACATGTACTTGTTTCCTCTAGAGGAGCGAATCACTGGCCCGATGAAATCGACTTGCAAACCCAACCAAGGCAGTGTCATTCCCCTTTTCTGTAGGGGATCTCTCTGTGTGAGTGAACATGGCGGAAACTGCACACACACAAGACACCCCTTCAAGTATAGGTTTTGGTCCTGATCCATGTGTGGCCAGTATGCAACCATGTGCAAGATTTCTAATGTTGTATGAAACCCCCTATGACCATCAGTGGCAGCGTCATGGGCATGATTTAACATCAGGATTCAGGATGAGATGACCCACTGGTCACATCCAGATATGGATATCCATACCAACAAACAGTCTTGGATTCAGAACATTTTGAAAAACTTCATCAACACCAAGAGATCCTCCTTCCTGATATAATCAGATTCTGTCAGAGGAAAATTCATGTGGTCTTGAATATGTTGATAACATTTCCCAATAATTTGGGTCCTCTTTTTGTGCAGTAATCAAATCTGCATCTGGGATTTCTTTACTCTACTGGGCAGTTGAGAGTTCGTTTTTGGCATGGGTTTGGGACCTGATCCCAGCAGCAACCTGGATTGCCCCCAACAGGGATGCAGTTTCTAGGAGATCGCTGTGGATGGCTTCAGTTTTGGCCAAATGGTCAGCCAAGTCATTTACACTTTTGTCTGGTCTCACTATTTTGGAGTGACCTCTGAGCTTTTTCCGATAGATGGTCATCTAATTAGAGATTACCAGATCATCAATTGATTGGATTCATTTCCTGTGCTGGAGTGGTTTGTTATTCGCACACAGCATGCCTGGATACTTCCAATAAATCAGGTGTTTCAATTCTTTGAGTTGGTGTTGCACGGCAGTGAGGATGGCTTCATGTACCTCCATCAACTAGGCCAACTGTCTACTACGGGGAATTATTTTGTACCCAGCAGAGGATCCCGGGCATTATTCACCCAGGCATTCCCAATGCCAGCCACTAGTTCTTTTTCCCTGGGGTTGTCAAGATTGTGGGAGCACTCATTCACATAAACTGTGGGTATCCCTGACATGTGTCTTCCTCATAGCCTTTGAGCAGGGAAGTAAGGTACACCACCAGATTGTCCTTGGACCTTAGACTTTCATCCGTGAGACAGTTTTCTTGAGCACAGTTGTGCTAGTCAGCCAATACTTGTGCTAGAGGACTCTGCTTGTTTTTGCCATATCTTACCTCCACAGGAAAGCCTTGTATGGATAGAATCCAGGAAATAATTCTGGAATTACTCACGTTCCCTGTTGGGATACGGTCCCTTTGGAGATTTTGCAAGGGTTGGTGAGGAGTCTCCATGATGATGTGCTCCCCCTGGATGAATGGGCGGTAATTCTTCAACGCCCATACCATTGCCAGGAGTGCCTTTTTTGCAACTGTTGAATTTTTTCTCCACAGAGGAAAAAGTGTTGCTCGCGTACAAGATTACTTTGTTGACCATGTCATGCTTTTGGTACAATACCAACATTAAGCAAGTATCTGAAGACCCCGTCTCCAAAACTAACTTCTCGCTTTTTATGGGATAAACCAAACAAGGGACTTGGAAAAGGCTTCTCTTTAGTTGTTTTACTGCCTCAGATTGTTCTGGACCCCACTCCCACTTGACCCCAGCCTTTAATAAATGGACCACGGGTTGCGTGACCTCTGCGTTGTCTTCAAATATCATTCTACTATAATTATTGAGTCCAAGAAGTCTTACTTCTCGCAGAGTAGTGGGGTCTTTCAGTTTCAATAATGCTTCCACCTTTTTTGCCTAGGAACTGGGACCCTCAGAGGTGATTTCATGCCCTAAGAAGTTCATGTGGGTCTTAAACCACTGTGCCTTCTGAAAGGACCGTTTTGCTCTGGTTTTCTGCAACTGTGTAAGAACATAGCATATCTCAGCTATGTGTTCCTCCACAATTGTGCTCTTCATTATGACATCATCTACATAGGCTAGGTTTCCCCTTTCGCCCAAGTCGGGCATTACCTTATGTAGGAAGGTATTAAATTAATTGCCAGACTTTATATATCCAAAGAGGGTTCGGGTCTACATCTATTGCTGCCCCCCAAAGGGGACAAGCTTGTACTGGTCTCCCCTACTGAAGGGGTACTATCCAGTATCCGTTGGTCAGGACAATGGTGGTATGCACTTTTGACCCTTGGATCTGGGCCAGTCCCTGATCGATGTAGGGAAGGGGCCATCTTGACATGTGGACCCGTTTATTTAACTCCCTAAGGTCTGCGCAAAGTCTCCATTGGCATTTGGGTTTGAGTATCCCCAGTAGCAGTTTGTTAAAGGTACTGTGGATTGGACAAATTATCCCATGGGATTCTCAGTTTTTAATAATCTCTGTGAGTGACTCGATAGATATGAGAGGCCATCGGTATTGCTTCACAAACACTGGAGCCATCTCAGGTTCCGTCGATACGGTGGTTGAATGTATCTCTGTCTGTCCATAATCATAAGAATTCACTGCAAAGATATCCTGAAAATCCTAAAACACCTGTTTCAGCTTCTGTCGTTGTTCCTCGGTCTTACAGGCATCAGCAAGATTGATTTGTTCTTTGACCATCTGCTTAAAGCCTGGAAAGACCTTGGGCATGGCAATATCAGCGGTATCCTCGAGATGGGTGGAGAAATCTCTTGTTATAATATTGGCCTGGACGTGAGTTTTCGAGGATGGTAGGTAGTCACTGTTGACTCGGAATACCACCTCATCCTTCCTGATGTCACAGGTTACCTCTTCCACACCATAAGGGCAGGAAGTGTACACCAAGAAATTCCCCATTTGCCTGGTGAAAAACTTTTCGGGAGGGATATCATTGTTAAAATTGTAGCAGTCATTTGGAATTGGTACAATGATCTCATTACCCAAATCAATGGAATAATGTTGGGCATCAACTGCATTTCCAATAAAGGTGTCTGGGCCCAAAGTGAAACTTCGAGGGTCACTGTTATCCACCAATATTCCAATGGTGTCATGTTCTATGGGCCTCATTACGAGGCAGGCGCTCTTGGAATAAAGGGGGCGGTATGGGACCGGCCCCCTTCATTCCGTCAGGGCCGATTACAAGGTTCCCATTGCGGGACCCGGATCGGATGCCTGGTAAAACCTTGTGCCCTTTCTGGGTCCCGCGAGGGGAAGAAGGAGGTAAGAACGGACACTCATAATGTGCCCGTTGTTACCTCCATCCCCATTCCCATTGAGCCCTGTGGGGGCTCAAATGGGAATGAGGAATGGTTACTGCAAGGAGGACTTACCGGGTCCTCCTATGTCAGAATGGCCCGGAAAGTCCCCATTGCAGGAACCCGGAAAAGGAGCCCGGTTTGGAGGCATCCATCCATGGAGCTAATAGCTCCATGGCTACCTCCAAACTCGTAATGATGCCCTATGTTTATTTTTTGGTTCTGTCCTCGTTTAATTGTAATATTACATTTGTTGCACCTGTCCTGGGAGGGTAACCTCTTCCCTCACTTGAAATTCAACCACATACGGCAGCAATTGTGCTGACCAAAATGCTTTCTCAGTGTTGTCAAAGCCCATGGGGTTACCCCCCAGTCAGGACCAGGCTTGGTTATTAATTAGGTCCAAATTAATTACAAATCGATTGAGAATGTCACTGCCTAAGTTAAAGGCAGAGGGGTGATCTCTGACAACCCAAAAATTATGTTCTATACTTCAGTCACCAATGGACAATTTTTGCATGCACCTGCTAGGCACGAGATGTTTGTACTGTGGAGGTTCCAGGCCCATTTCCCACTTATCAATCAATTTAAATGTGGGAATGGTCTGATCTTTTGGGCGTTTCTTGAATAATGCTTCATTAATGAAGCTGCTTCCTTTATTCAGGCATACTCTGGTGAGAACAGGCTCCTCCCCCTCATTTAACTGAATGAGGAAAAACAGCTGTTCACCCTTTCTCTGGAGGTCAGTCAAAATTTGAGCTGATTTTCCCTCATCGTTCATCATGGGATTTGGGTTTTCTTCTGATTATGGATTGGTATAATGTTTCAGAGCATTTCCTTCCAGTGCGATTGTTCCTAAAATGGAATTCTGTTTTGTTCACATAGTTGCTGCTTTGTTTTAATTTGATTGGCCGGTTAGTCTGGGTCCAGAGAAGCTTTTTCACTCAGTCAGACATGGGCGATAACCTTTAAAGGAGGTTATTTCTCAGTAGACAAGGTGTGCCTCTGGAGTGACGACTATCACCAGGTGTTTCACCCTATGTCGCCTAATTTATATCTCCAGATCCACAGTCCCTTTGATGGAAATATAATTCCCATCGAAGTTTTGGAGTTGTCCAGCAAGAGGTGTGAAGGGAATTTGATGACTCTCCGCCTTCCTGAATTTAGTAGGTTGAAGGCCTTTTTGGACAAGAGGGTGGCTTGGGATCCAGTATCCACCAGTGCTGATAATGACACTGACCCTGTATGTTGACAGAAGCATAACAACTTCCGTCTCTCTGCTCAAGGGGGCAAAAACATGTGCATTCTGTGCCACCTTGGCAATTAATTATTTGTATATTGAACGCTGACACTGTCTGATCTTGGACAGTTTTGTGTGTCGGAGTCCAGGAATCTGTAAAGAAGATTTTGCACCCAGAAACAGTTGGGATTGGGATGTCCTCTTTATTCCATGATTATTTGCTGTCCCTCTTTCCCTGGATATGGTTCCCAAACCTGTTTGGGGAAGGATACCTCAGTGCTTTCAGGGTAATCTGGGTGACATTGTTGTGGTTTGCGAATGTGTTGCTCTGGGTCAGTGGCCATACTTACCCAGTCTAAATCAAGGTCTTTTGTTCCCCATTTTTCCTTGGGAGAGATCCCTCCATCCCTGAAAGAGAAGATTGTTTTCCTTGAATCTTGCAGCGATTCTTCTCTTTTGAAAGTGATGATGCAGCCTTCCTCCACAAAGTGGGTTTTCTTTTGCCTTCTAGTTCTCCTACTTACCCTCTATTCTCTAGATTCCAGCTTTTCTGGGTTAGAAGATTTATGTTCGGGTTCAAAGGTTTCCAGGGATTTTGCTCTGGTGGGAAAGGGAGCTTCCTCCAGGGCCTCACATCTCTCTTCCATCCAGGCCCCCTCCTCTGGCACCTGTTGGTTGTCGGAGGTTTCTTTTCCGTCATTGCTCCGGGGCACCAGAACCGGATGTTGAGTTATTCTGGGCAGCGGTTTCTAGTTGAGGGTTCTGCTGAGCCATCAACATGCGACCAAGGTCCTTTGTTAAGTGTTGGACGTGTTTCTCCAGTTGAGACATCCTTTCTGGTTGGTAGGGAGGTCTTCATTCATACCTTGCTCTCGGAAAGGGTAGCTGTCCCTTCTCCCAGAGTAGCTTGGGTATTGGGAGTTTCCCTGATACCCTTCCATCCTAGTTATCCCTTCTCCCTGATTCTGCAATCTATTGTCCTGAAAGCAGGGAGAGAGAGAAGGATTATTCTGGAAATTGGGGGTTGAAGGGTATCTGGGAAAGAAACTTAGGTTGGGGGATGGAGTATTTCTTCCATTGTGAGGGAAGTTCTGAGGGAAGTTTTGAGGGAGGTTTCCTGGGGCCGTAGTTACCTGATGGGGCCCCCTTTGTGCCGGGGGAGTCCATACATACCCCACGATGGGTCTGTCAGCCTTGTATCTTGGGCTGATATAGGTGGCAGGGTCAGATTCAGTGTTGGTCTTGTACCCTGCCTGGATACCACCCAATTGGTTTCCTTCTAAAGGTCTCCTCTACCTCTCATTCTGCTTGTTAGTGTTAGTTGGAGAAGTATTTTTATGCTCCTCCCTTTTACAAATCCAATATCCAATATGGGAGTATTTTTCACCTTTGCTACCTTTGCAGTGGAGGGTATGTTTGATGGTTTGGTGTTTTTAGGGTTGCTTTTGTTTTCAGAGGGCTTTTGGACCTCATAAATCCAGGTGGCCTGTTCTACCACCCAATACAGTGTCCTACACTCATGGAAATCCCTTACTAGTTGGGTCATAATGTATTTCTGGAAAGCATGGAAGTATGTGTTGATGAACTGCCAGCTGTTGTTGTTCACCCAACTAGAGGTCTGTGCAAATGCTCGCTTAAGGTCTTGCACAAACTCTCTAGTGCTTGGTCTTCTGCACACTGCAGGTTGTAGGCCACCTGTGGGCCTCCTAGGGGTTCCTGTGAATAGAGAAGTATTTTAAGATTTTTGGAGATCCTGGTCCTCCAGCCCTGCAAAGAAGCTAGCGTATTCATGGTAAAATATCCTTTTGACAAACTCCATGGAGTTTCTATCATAATATGAGGTCATCATTTGGTCATAAAGCTCTAGATGCTCTGCCACTGAATGTTTGGCCTAGTCTCTGGTTTTTCTCTTACTGCAAAGTTGACCAGGTGGTCCCTTTGTAACTTCAGTTTCTGCCAGTCCAACTCCCTTATCATTTAATTATAGGAGCCATTCTGGTCAGAAATACATGACAGGGTATTTTTAAATTCCCAGAGTCCACTGGTCCAGCCCGTTCCCTTCTACTGGGTAGAGATGAATATTCATCAATGTCTGATAAGGACTGGCCTTCTGGCTCAGTTGGACTAGGCCTTGTTGAGTCCAGATGCCTCATGTTTCCCTGTTCTTGAAAACTGGCAATTATGAAGTCAGCTGCACCCTGTACATATGAGGTGGTGAGTTGGCTTGATGTCCCTGGTAGAGAGGTCATCACTCTGTGATCAGAGGGTGCTTTCCCATACCATGACTGGTTGGTGTGCCTCAAAGACTGTTTGTATTTGACTATTTCATTTTCCAACCTCTCACATTTGTTTTTCACAGTCCCTATCTCTTGCCGATGTATAGAGGCCTGAGTTTTCAATTCTGACACCAGTGCTTGGGTGGCTTCTAGCACTTTATTTTTACCGGTCTCTTAGACCCTTATACATCTCACAATGGGACTAATTTTCCTTCTGTGAAGCTTGTATTGTCTGGGCCTATTCAGACTGCTTCTTTTTCAGGAGACTAATCCTCCCCTTGTGCAATTCTGGCCTGTGTCGCCTGCTCTACATCAACCTCTGCGTGCGTCACATGTTCCATTAATTTTTCATTTTCTAGCCTTATGTCAGTCAGTTCCTGAGAGCATAACTCACTTTTCTCAACATCTGTCCGTAACTGATGCACTACCTGAAACAGGGCACTCTTCGCTTGACACAATTTGTTATTTTCTTCTCTCAACGGCCTTGTCTGCGATTTCAAAGTTTTCAGATCTTGGTGCATCTGATCAAATTCACCCTGAGAATTAACATCCCTAATGACTAACTGGCCGTTTTCAGCTTTCAGTTGTTTAATCTGTGCTTGAAATGTAAAAATGTCCTCTAAGGCTCTGTTGTTAACAACCAGCTCATTTGAATTGTGTTAACTTGCACTCAGGTTTTACACACATTCTCGATTCTCCCCTTGCTCTGCCGAAAATGTAATCTCTCGCTCTGCATGTGCATGCTGTTGTGCCACTAACTCATCTTTTAGTTGCTGAAAAATATTAGACAATTTTGACTGTGAATTTTGGCTCTGTTGCTCTTCTTCTTCTAATTGTTCCAACTCTATCTAGGCTTGATTCAAAAGCTCAGACTGGTCTTGCACAGAGGCTACAGTATCCGCGTATCTTTCTTCCATGTGAGCAGAGCCATTTTAATTTGCTCCTCTTTGCTGGTCTGTGTCATTTAAAAGTTGGTGAGATCTTGATGTAACAGCCCATTATTTTGCCAAATATCAACATTTGCAGAGGTAACCTCTTGCATCATTCTAGCTTGCCACATTTCATGCTTTTCTTCCACCCATTCACCTTTAATAAACAATTTGGATAGGAGGTGCTTCCTAGCCATATTGATTTCTGCAGTGCTCATTCTGAAATGTGTTCTGCACCTGATATACTCTCTACGCAAGCGCGAAAATCTCAATCCTATTCCTGCTTAGTTTCCACTCACAATGACAAAATCAACACTGTTTTATCTATACATCGCCCTGGAACCCATGGCACAAGCCCGAATGGCACCTTCAGAATGCAACACAAGTTTCCATCCACTGCAATTCAATTCCACCAAAATTAATAGCCTGCTGTTACTACACTGTCACAAGTGGAGACTCTCTACCAATCCCCAGCCATGAACCCCCATCTTTGTCACAGTTTATTAGGCGGTGGCACTCAACTCATGGAGTTCCTTCCCCCCCAAGCAAAGTGGCACACAACAAAGTGATTTTTCTTTCAAGTTCACTTTGGTGAGACCTCCAACCCGTCTCGCACCTAACCCTAACAAATACCCTGTGTCACCAATCGACTAGGAACCAGGCCGATGTATAGCAAGAATATTTATTTGCATATTTATTTAAGGTTTAAACAATAGGACCAGCAGTCAAGATCAGACACCAATGCTGTGGCAACACCCATATCACAAAAATAACTCTGTTATTCAAACAACACGGGTACAATTCTGAAACATGCAGTCACATTTACAACAAATGTAATTTCAATTTAACCAATAGAAAACATTCACAATACAATGGAAAAATAAATTTGCAATACACATTCAAAGGATCTACCCAGGAAAGGTTGGCAAATTTAGAACTGTGAAGATGTATCAGGAGGAGAAGGAGGATCTCTTACCTTGTCTGAGATTAAGAGTGCAACTGCAGAAGAAATAGGAGTCTATACTTTAAAGGAACAAAAAGCAATGGCGGGGTATTGTAACCCAACATATGAGCCCCCCGCTTACAGTAGTGATGACATTCCAGAAGAGAGTAAAAGAAAGGATGACACTTGTACGTTTATACAAGATAAGGAAGAAAGAGGTGAGAGGTTGACTCTGTCTACAGGTATAGACCGAGATATTAAGGGATGGAAGGGAGAAATGGACAGGGCTGATGAGGTAACGCGCTTACAGAATGAATGGATGGGAGGACAGATATTACTCAAGTTAGATGAGAAGAGCATTGAGGAGGTTTGGCAGAGAGAAGATAAGGACAAGCAAGAAAAGAAGGACAATGAACGAGAGAAGAGGTTGAGGAAGGATGAACAATGAATGAAAAGCAGCAATCCATGGCAACAGATATATAGGGAGGAACAAGAAAAAGACAAAAAAGGGGCAGAGTAACAAAGGAAGTATGACAATAGACAAAGGGCGATGGAAGAAAGGGACAAGGAGGAAAGAAAGAGAGAGAAGGAAGAAGCATATAGAGTGAAGAACAAAAGGTTACAGGGAAGGAGAGAAGAAAAGGAACAAAGACAAGAAGCAAGGAGGGAAGAATGAAGGCAGGAGGAGAAAAAGCTAGAAGAGAGGCGAGAAAGCAAAGGGAAGTAGATGAAGAAATGGAACCAAATAGGAGGCAGCAAGGTCTGGATGCCACTCTCATCGTTAAGGAACATGTGAGGCCGAGCTCAGAAATACGATGGTATAGAGTGAGAGAGATTCTCCCGATAAAGGAGGTAATGCCAGCAGCACCGAGAGTAGCGCTAGAAGAAGAAAGATATGATGTGGAAGGCATCGGAGAAAGGATCGATAAAGTCTATCTGCAGTTAAGATGATATAGCGAGTATGGAACTCGAGGGAGCAATAATAAATCCCCAATACTGCAACCATGAATTGAGGAGGAAAACATGTTTAGTGATGAACGCTGAACACTGTCATTAAGTAGACAAAATATAGATAAGGGCAAGGAGGATGATAGTCACACTAGTTGCGGTTGGGAAATGTCAGATGAGGAAAGAGAGTCAGGTGGTGAGACAGAAGGAGAGGGTGCTTGCGCCCCCCCAGGAAGACAACAGATGGATAAAGAGATAAGATGGTCAGATCTGGAACATCATAAAGAAAGGACTCCAGATCCCATAGCATATCCTGAGCTTCCCCGAAGACAATCATGTAGTTAGTAGGGAATGTCTCCACCCTATGTAAGCAGGTTAAGGTCACCACCAACAAGAAGACGGATAGGGACGATTACCCCTGCCATCGATATAGTAATAGTGTGATCCGACTATGGGATGGGGTTCACACAGTTCCCCCTGCTAGAGAAGGGGGGAACCAGACTTCAATGCATTCCATGGCCACAGATGGATAAGGATAACTTAAAACGCAAGCTCCCTAGTTTAATCGTGGGGGCTGGTAAAAGGATATGATTTGTAGAAAATGACAGGAAGAAATACGGTGGTGATAGGTGACATAAAAGGTCTCCTAGTAGTCATTCTTGGGGGGAAGGCAGATAACATATGGAGGAGAGCGGGGTATTCAAGAGTGACTGCGCAAAACACAGCGCATGACGGTGAACCATTCAATAATTGCAGGGCAGATGTCTGGATAGCTATCAGGGTACAGTATCCTAACACATCGGATATGGGTGGAATTACATTCAGGATACTCAGGAGAAATGGCAGTTTGAAACGCACGAGCCGTGGGAAAAAAACTATGGCCTTATTTATCATATTCTGTGTCAGGAAATACCAGAACAAGTACAGAGACAGATGAAAAAACATTTGGGGATGGAAGCGAAGCCATGGGCTGAGATACAGTTGTCTATAGTACATCACTGTTGGTTGTTACAAGAGAAGAACGAAAAGAAGGATGAGAATAGAAAATATTGCCATAGAAGTGGCAGTATTGACAGGCAGAGAAGGAATGGGAATACAGGAAGTAATAGGTACATTGCAGGCAGATCATTCACGCCTGATGGATCAAGGTGGTTATGGGCTTGCGCCACGAGGCAGAGGTATAGGTTTCAGGGGAAGAGGAGGTGGACTTCCCAGGTAGATTTCAAAACACTCAGAATGAGAACCAGAGTGCTCAGGGAGGATATAAACAAGGAAGGTTTGCCAGAGGGCCACACCCAGTGTGTTAGAATTGTGGAACAGCAGGAGATATTGTGCATATTTGCAGGATCCGAGGGAGTGTACAAAACAGCCAGTTTTCAAGAGGGGGGAAGCTTAACCACCGCCATACAGCACACAAACAAAAGAGGGATTTGCCCAATACAGAAAGCGCAACAGCAGGGACAAGTACAAAGGCAACCACAGCAAGGGAAATCGGAACAAGCACTGATGCTGACACAACAATATGCAAATACAGGGCACATACTCACACCAAGGATAGGGGATATCACTGTGTTGGGAGGAAATAGTTTCACAAGGACAGGGATGAGCTTGCACCCTCAATAGGACAGCTCACAAGGTGACCTGATGTGTTCAGTACTATATGTGACACCAGACCCACAAGAGCAACCAAGGGCTGATATGACGATAGGGGGCAAATCTTTTTCTTGCAGACACTGTGGCAACCCGTTTCTGTATACGGGAGGGAAAATACCCAATGTCAAGTATTGCCATGAATGCTCAAGTGTTCTCTGGAGCTACGAATTTAGTTCCTTTTATTGATAAATTACTGGTCTCGATAGGGGAATGTGACATTTCCGTTCCTTTGTTATATTCACGACAGACACCAGTTAACATTTTGCGAAGAGATTTAATGACAAAACTTAACATGACATTTTCATTTACGGATCAAGGAATAGTGTGCTTCATTCCATGAATACACTATTTAAATGTAGGAGAGTACATACCAGCGTTCACAGGGCAAGTGGCTCTGCAAGATGTAGATCCAGAAGTCTTCCTATATGGACTAAACATTCTATTGACATGGCTACCTGTGCTAGTAGGGAAGATTGAGAGAATACATGACACATGTTTATTTAGACTATGAATACCTATGCGAATGGTGATAATGCAGTAAAAACCAGCATTTTTCGAGGAAGACCTTGAAAAAGTGCCAAGTGTCACATGGACCATGGGCCCCTATGATGTAGGTCTATTTAAGGAAATAGAGGATGTTAAAATAAAACATTTTTACCCCGATCAAAATAGTACCCCATGTCCAGAGAAGCTGATGAAGGTATATTTCAAACTATTTCAGCACTGATGAAACAGGGGATCTTAGTGCCATCGGAGTCATTGTGTAATACCGCATTGTATCTGATTAAAAAACTAAAGGGTGGGCGTAGAGATTTATCCAGGATTTGTAACCTCTTAACCAGATTGTAGAGGCAGAGTTTCCTTTAGTTCCTAATCCTGCCACAACATTGTGCAGCATCCCAGTTGAAGCTCATTATTTCATGGTGATTGATTTGAAAAATGCCTTTTTCTCGACCCTGTTTCATAAAGACTCACAAGGCCTGACTTCATTTACGTCTAGACAAAAAAGACTAAAACATACTCGGCTCCCTCAAGGGTACTGTGAGTCCCATTCAATATTTAAGAGAGTCCTTCAGATGGATCTAGGCCATATTGATCTTAAAAGTGCAGTGATACAGTATGAAGATGACATATTTATTTGCAGTAAAACAGAAGATGAATGTAGGCAAGATTATGTCCAGTTGATGACTATTTTAGCAGGCAAAGTATATAAGGTGGAAAAGGAGAAATGACAGTATTGTCAGGAGGAAGTGTTGTACATAGGTCAGTTAATTTTGCATGAAGTTAAGAAAGTGACACCTGAAAAGTCTGAGGCAATTATGAAAACACCAAAACCGAACACAGTGAGACAAATGCAGCACTTTCTGGGTTTGTGCAATTATATTAGATCTTGGGTGGTTGATTACGACACATACAAAAAGCCAAATCTTGAAGCATTAAAGAAGGCACAAGTAGCTAAGACAAAGATAGAATGGACTAAATAAACGGAGGAAGGATTTGAGGAGTTAAAAAGAGCAATTTGTATGGCTCTAGTTTTAAGGATTCTCAAGCATAGTGAAGAATTGTATTTATTTTCACACAGAAAATGGGTTAGTAATGACAGCAGTGCTTACACCAAGGACAACATTGGGGTACACACCTTTGGCTAATACAGTCGGATCTTTGACCCAGTTATGAGAGGACACTTCCCTTGTGAACAATATTTGGTGGCTGCCACATTTGCAATTGAGAAGTCCACATGCTTTGGCAAAGAGCTTCAGCTTGTGAAGTAATGATTTCCAATCCAGTGATTAAAATCGTAAGATATAAAATATTGACTCAAGTCACATTTGTAGCTGAGCCAGTAGAAGAAGATGATCATGTGCATGACTGTGCAAATTATGTTGAATTTTATGATGATATATCCCATGGGAAAGAGAATACTTTGGCAGGAGGAGAGATTCATTTTATTGGTGGTTCTTAGAAAATTAGTAGGGAAAGGCCTTCAGGTTCTGCATTAATAAGACACAGATTAAATGGTGAATTTGAGGTAGTGGCGAGTGCAAGACTATGTCTCACTTTTCAGTGCAAGCAGCAGAATTAGTTGCGCTTATTGTTGCACTTGAGAAACATGAAGGACAGGAAGTGACTGTGTACAGTGACTCTGCCTATGTGACGTCAACCATACATGCAGGGCTGGCACGTTGGAAGAGGAGGGGCTATCTCTGTACAGACGGCACCCCAGTACAACATGCGTCCTTATTGTACAGGCTTGTTAAGGCACTACAACTCCCAATAGCCATAGCTGTCGTAAAATGTGCAGCCCATACTAAACAGACAGACTTCACCTTTCATGGAAATGAAGCCGCAGACAGAGAAGCCAAAAGGGTTGCATATTCCCCAGATATTTCAAGTTTCGATACTGAAGATATTAAAGAAGATTCCACTAGAAGCATGTTAGTATGAGAGGGGTTTAATATGCTGTCAATCACACAACTTTTTGAGATTCAGGGGAGAGCCTCACAGGAAGAGCAAGAACAATGGAAAGGAAGGGAGTGTTCTTTTTCCCCAACGGAAGCATTATGGCGACAGGAAAGCACAGGAAAGCCAGTAATGCTGACAGCATTATTGAAAATCGAACTTGAGCAACTATATTACCCCGTGCATATAACCAGAGAAAGTCTTGCTGCCACTATTGCAGAAGACTGGTTTGTTCCCAATTTGTTGGAACATGTTGCACAGTTCATGGTGAATTGTATCGCGTGTCAGAGGTTTACTGCTGGGCATACACCGAGAACAATTAGATGAGTTATACCACAACTGAATGGTCCATTTAAGCATCTACATATCGACTATGTGGATATGCTGCAGACATGTAATGGATACAGGTATCGATTACTGGTGGTGTGTTCTTTCTCTAGGTGGATCGAAGCTAGTCCATGTTCACACACTGACACCACTTGCGTGGCAAGGTTTTTAGTGTGTAAAGTTTTCCTGGGTGTGTACTAAGTACTAAGATCTGATAATGAACCACATTTTGTTAATGAGTAATCTGAACAGATAGGGCTTCTATTAAGCATAAAGCACAGGTTTTCTTCTGATATCACACGCAAGCAAACAGTCTATGTGAGATACTGAATGGCCTCCTCAAGGAAAGGACCGCCAAGATTAAATTGACTTTAAAGATGAGATGGCTATACTGCTTACCCCTAGCCTTATATGCCCTTCGGTATCAGCCAGGTTCTGACCACCACCTCACCCCTCACAAACTAGTGACAGGCCGTTGTATAAGAATGCCTCTTATACCCCCATATAGGGTCAGGAGTGCCCAGTGTGTAGCAAAGACTCTAGATGATGAAATGCATGATTACTTTAAATGTATGACTACCAGTATTTCTTTTATTTCAGATCAAGTAAAGCATCTGGGAGAGGTCTAAGAACATGGAAGAGGATGATCCAGCAACTAATCCAAGTGAACTATTGCCACCAGCAAAGTTATATTTTGGGGACCTGATACTTATAAAGAACTTCACTAGTAGGTGGTGCAAACCTAGGTTCAATGGTCCCTTTATTGTTGAGGAAGTCTCCCCTTCTGCAGTTAAGGTATCAGGAAGACGAGCTTGGCTGCATTTGATCAACATGAAGGTGTATGAAGGCGAGACCCACCCTCCAATGGTTGCTGACCCAGAAGCAAGACAAAAAGAAGAATTTCCACATGTGCAAACCCAATCAATGACCAAGAAGAAGGACAATAAGGCAGCAAGTGATTAGAACGTATTTTCTTTGGACTGGAATTCAATGGAAACTCCTTATATATTTAAGCAGGAAGTGCAAAAGACTTGCAGAGGAATTCCAGTGGGTGAAATTAAATTTTAGAAACAGTGTTGAAAATATAAATGTTGAATTGATATCATGACTAAACGTCAGTTCTTGATTGGAAATTGGAAAAGGAATTAGTATTCAGATTAATTTTTTGGAGAATATTAGTTCTAAAATAGATGAATTACATGATACCTGCTGAAAGTGACACACATCATCTTGTGGTTGCTATTTTTCTATTTATACTTGTGTCTTACCCTGTTCCTGTTAGAAGGGACGTTCATATCCATACTTTTTTTACAGATCCCAAAAATGATACAGTGATAAGAAGACTCCTTGTCGCTATAATTGAACAGATTGTACAGTTACAATTGTCAAGGAATTATTTATTTGTCTTAAAAATTATTAATGCGGAAGAACATTTGGTTATAGAGAGAGCACTAGCTCAGCAAGCATTAGGATGGCACAACATCCTAATGCTTGCTGATACATCCTAATACATGGTTCTACAGACTTCTATGCATAATGCACATTTGTATGCGTATTCTCTTTATTTTCCTGTACCTTACATTTCGCAGCCTCTATTATCCTACTGGTCCCATTGAAGAAAAAGCTCCTATGATTTTCCCTACTATGAGTACAAACAATGACAATGGGGGTCATTACGAGGTTGGAGGTAAGGGATTACCGTCACCGGTAAGGACACCGGTACCGGTAATCCCTTACCACCCTATTCCGAGATCCCTTAGCGGGCCCCTTCCTTAACACCTGGTTTTACCATGCATTATGGAAGGGACCCGTTAAGGGACTTCAGAGCTAATAACGGTACTGCAAATTGCAGTAC
The DNA here is from genome assembly GCF_040938575.1 of Ambystoma mexicanum. NCBI lineage: Eukaryota > Metazoa > Chordata > Amphibia > Caudata > Ambystomatidae > Ambystoma > Ambystoma mexicanum. Next base: position 27,602,000 of record NC_090924.1, read on the forward strand.
CGTTATTAGCTCCATCCCCATTCCCATTGAGCCCTATGGGGGTTCGAATGGGAATGGGGAGTGGTTCCCGGAATGGGGATTTACCGGGTCCTCCAAGGTTGGAATGACCAGGTAAGTCCCTATTTCGGGAACCCAGACTCAGAATGCGGTGAGGGGGTAGCCATGGTACTAATAGCACCATGGCTACCTCCACCCTCGTAATGACCCCCAATGTGTTTGATCTCTATGTGTATGTTAGACAACATAAAAGAGATGCAGAAGAAGATAACCTGGGGATAAATACCTATCTAGATAATTCAGCTCACCTGGGGAATAATATGTGGTATCAACACATGAAAAAGGTGGGGGAAACAGTATATAATGAGAATTGCTATGTCTGCTCTCTCATCCCCTATGCCATGAATACAGTAAATACTTTCATTTCAATGGAGGTGTCAGCATCTGATGCAAAATGCCTCTGCCATCTTGCAGCATGTGCTAAGCCAGGACAATCCTGCTATGGAGATCAAGGCTGTTGTTCCCATATCAAGATGACTATATTAAGACTACTCAGATGGAGAAGGAGCCTGGGTGGACAGACAAGATGCTTGTGTATCCTGCTGCAGGACAAGATAAGGTGATCATCAAAGAAATTAAGAGGATGAACTGTTCTGATATGACAGAAAAAGCTTGGATGCCTGGATGCTGGGAACAATCACAGCTGTTGATCTATGGGTGAGTTAGTACAAGCAAAGGGATGGAATGTGCAGCTCATCTGCTGAGGAAGGAAGCAGTACAAGGAATACAGAAGGTGAATGATGAATGCCTGAAGTCTTGGCCCAAATACTCCAAATTATTGGCATGGGTGGAAGACGAATCAGGCCCAGTGACTGTAGTTCAATTGGTTAATGCAATGATGTGTTTCCATGGTTATGGAAAGAATTACATTGGACAGATAAAAGGGTGCAAAATGACAATTGACAGTCCAGGAATGCGAAAAAAGGATTCCTGTTCTGATGGATCGATATTGGGCCTGTGGATCAAGCGCATATATGAAGTTGCCCAGGAATTGGGGCAGAGTGTGTTCCTTGGTGTTCATCCATTTTACAGGATTGGTGATTCCTTAGAGCGATCTAAAAATTGATGAGTTTCTGAAGGTGGATGACCTTTTCAGAAAAAGAAGAGCACTTGAACTCTGACGGATGAAAAGGGAGAATTATTTCTCATCCAAGTCAATAAAGGCCTATGAAGCTATTCCTGATGAACACAAGTTGTTCAGTAAGAATGCTATGTTAATGACATCTATATTTATGCCTGGACTTCAAATAGCGGTGAATGCCAAACAGCAATAGATCACCAGTTGGGAACTCCTCCAGACAATCAATGCTACTATGAAAGGGTTTAACACCATAAAAGTAGAACTGAGGGCCATATGATGGATGACTCTCCAGAACAGGTATGTCCTTGACATGATCACAGCAATGAAAGGAGGTGTTTGTGCCAAGATCGGGCTATAATATTGCACATTCACACCTTCCCATGATGGTGAAAATGGGACCTTGATGGAGGTCATATCTATGTTGACAGACTTGCCCACAAAGATGGAGGAAGGAACAGATGGCATTGAAGATGATAATTGGTTTGCATTCCTGTTTTCATGGATTCCTCATTGGATGGCAAACTTGTTCAAGTTCCTTGGAGCAATACTGATGCTGATCATGTTTGGATTCTGTGTGATCCGGATAATAATTGTACAATATCAGATAACAGCAAACAAGGCAATAGGAATGAAGATCATGATTGATTCCAAGATAACCTGCAGGAGGAACTCCCTGAAGGAAAATGTAAAAGCAGCAAAGAAGAGCTAGTGACCTCATAAGAAGGTGTGCAAGAATTCTCAAGACACTGGCTGAAGAATAATGTATGAATCCTAGAAGGCCAATAGTGATGCAAGAATCAAGTGAGCTCACAAACATAAAAGAAGAAGATTACATGCGCATGCAGTGTAGCAGAAAACAACCATTCTATAAATGTATAGACGCTGAAATGCAAGGTAGATTAGGTCATCATAGAAGATATCAATCAATAGTGAATAAAATGCAGCCGAAACCGCCATTGAATAAAAACTAGACATTGGTATCATGAATTATGTGAGTCACACCCATGAAGTGATAATGGAAAAGCTGTTTCACAACAAGAATAATAGGCTCATGGAGCTGTGTGGCGTGGCTGCCTGGCCTGGAGTCAAGATTGTAGAAATCGAGGTCAGCTATCTACTCTGAAGAAGAACAAGTATGCAGAGGATAAACCTTCTCACGTTAGGGTTCAAGAAAGAACACAAAGGATGTCAAGCTTTAATTCATTTAGAGCATTTAAAAGCTGCAAAATCACCAGGTCATGGTCTTCTATCACAAGAGTCAAGGATGGAAATAGACAGTGAACTTGGAGTTCCAGACACAATAGCAAGTTCCTTCACTCCTTTGCATTCTCAAAGACAAAGATACTCTGCATGGCCAAGTATAAAGACAATTTCATGGCAGAAGGCATGGGCAATGAGAGATGCAGGGCTAATTGGGTGGTGGGGTATTTTCATGCCCATCTCCTCTCACCTGGGTCTGGATTTACGTGCTGCTAAATAAACCGAATGTTCCAGACATGACACAAGCGTGCCAACCAATTGAATTAGTCTATATAACTAAGGACCTTATAGTTTGAAGACCAATGAGAAACTGTGTACAATCCTAGCTCCTATAGAAAAGTAAACTTAGATGTCCCCCTTAACCAATACCAAACCTTCATAGGTTTTTTCACTATTGCAATGTAGTATGACATCACTCTGACATATTTCTCATTAAAAAAACATATTTTGTGTAAAGATCATTGAGAGTCTGAGCGTACGTTCGTTGATGTCTGTTGTAACCTCCTTGTTTTAGATAATTGTTGATAAAACAGTACTTTGCCATCTTCCTGAGTTTGTTCCATTATTTGTACTCAGAACTATTCTGGTGTGATTCCATCCATTATATATGCACGCTCCTAAAGGGCCTTATGCTCAGTAATGTATTTTTTTAATATTACGGTTCAAATGACATGAGTATCCCTTCAGTATTGTCCACACATAGGCCATAATTTACCATGGGAAACCGATGTCCCCTTTAATACTCAAAGCAGGCCTTTGCCTTTAAATGTCAGTTCATTTGTGAAACTTAAGTGTTTTTCTCCACCTGCACACTTGTCCATTTTAGTAGAATTTATCTAGTCCCATTTCCTTCCATGTCACTAGCCATTCATTTGCAAACAGAAGTGTTTTGGACTGGCCTGCATTTTCTAATGGACAGCACCAGCCTGCTTCACTCTTAAATACTGGCCTGGCCTGGCCTCTTTATTTCTGACATGCAGGGGCTATATTTTATCCCACATTTTCCCTGATGGAAATACCCAGTTATTTATATTCTATGATTCACTCTAACTTGACCCCACCGACCCATCAGTTAAAATGGGCCCTAGTATGTGCTCCCCTGCCACATAACATCACTTTGGTATTATTGATGTTTGGCTAAAACCCAGGGCACTTGAAAACCTATGGAGAGCAAGGAGAGAATGTTGGAGACCTATCTGGCTTCGGTCCAAGATGATGACATCATCCGCATAGGATAGACAGAGAAGGGATTCTCCAGTGTACAGCAACGGATTATCCTGGACCTGACTCAGGCTCTGTGGCAGTTGGGAAATGTAAAGGTTAAAAAGCAGGGGGGCAACATGCACTTGCTTGGAGGAGAAAGAGGCAACTAATTCTCCCTCCTGGGATATTCTGACTCTAACCTCTGTATCACTATAGAGCACCCTACTGAAATAGAGCCTTGATGGGTCCATGTGCCAGGATTCTAACATGGCCCAATATTTAGTACTTACCATGCTGTCAAAGGAAGCTGAATAATCAATTAAACAGACAAATAATGACATCCCAGGATAACACTGGGTGTCCAATATTAGGGTCAGGAGGGTAGAGATCGAATGAGCAGTAGAACACCCATTCCTGAATCCTGGTTGTTGATAATTCAGCAAGCCCTTTTCCTCCACCCAGGCTGACATCAGCTCTATTAGTAAGTTAGCAAAAAGCTTTGAGCTAATGCCAAGCATTGCTAACAATCTGTAGTTGAATGGCAGATATCAGAGTCTTTTCTTAAAGACTGGAATTAGGATAGAACCTTTGCATTTTCTGGGGATTCCTCCAGTAACACAGACATGCCAGAAGATTTGGTGTAAAATGTAAGCCCACTTTTGTGGATCGGCATTCAACACCAGGTTGGAGAGGCCATCTGGGTCGACCACACTTGAGGATTTAGCATTACATATGGATGCCACCATGCGACTTATGGAATTGTAACAGCAAGCTAAAATGTATTTCTGGCTGTCCCGAAAATGTCCTGAATTTAAAAATTGGTGGGTTTATGTGCATAAAATAAGTTATCTGGAGACTAAATTGCATATTCATAGGTAAAACACTTTTTGTGAAAAAGGAAAATAATCATAGTGCGCCTGTGTAATGAGCTGCTGAAATTAAAGTAAGCTTCTCCAATCCATTATGAGGTATGAGGAGAGAAATATTATATATATATATATATATATATATATATATATATATATATATATATATATATATATATATATATATATATACACATATACACACATATGTCATGGCATTTATTGGGCAATTACAAAATGTTGCCATGTAGGGAGTTTTTGGAGAAAGTTGGACATAGAAGAAATTGAAAATCGCAAAGGGGTGGAAATATTTCTGTTCTAAACTCCTCAACCAATCCTTAGAGAGGGGCTGGACTTGGGAGGTGAAGTGAAATGTAAATGTCCAATCCTGTTGCAAGATCATAAGTTAGTGTGCTGTAGAGCATAACCCCGGAATGCCAAAAATAAAGAGGCCAGGCCCGTATTTAAGAGTGAAGATGACTGGTGCTACCCATTGGAAAAAGAAGGCCAGTCCAAAACATGTTTCTGACTTAAGGCCTAGGACATGAACAGAAATGGGCCTCTTTCAACTTTACCAGAATGAACAGGCGCTCGAGTGAAGGAAACTTAAAAGTACGGGATATGCCCAATGCATGGTAAAAGACATGTGTGGCTGAAAATGCTGTTTTACTAAATACATGGAAAGCTACCCTTTCTACTTAAAGAGAAAGATAGCAGCGTGTACATTGTCTTCATCAGAAACTTGTCATGATTGCTGTGGAAGGTATTGGTTGGTTCGCTACACCCACCTCCCCCCTGTGTGCTAATATGACAACGAGTTGGGGGGTGGCTTAGGAAAACTAAGGGAGGAAAAAGCTTTTTCATCCCAAACAGACATGTGGGTTTTGCATGTTTAAACTCTGAAATCTATCAACATAGCAAGTACCCTGATTTTTTAAATCAGGCCAAGGGGACTATCCTTGACTGACACCCTTCCTGTTCTAGAGGTACCAGGCTGTTCCCTTATGCCCACTACAAGGCCTCTCCTGTAAGTAAAACTATCCCAAAGCCATAGATTGTGTAGGCCCTGCAATTTGTCAAGTCTTGCTCTAGTTATTTCCCCATAGCAAGATGCCCTGTTTGTCTGTTTAGATCCTTGGCATATTTAAAGTGCATCAATCAATTCCTCTATAGAAATCACGGGATGTATTTTGTTAGCATTCAAAACTAACAAGCTCTTCCCAGTGTGTTGCGAGCCAGTATAGACATCAAGATTGTATTGACTATTTGTAAGAAAACCCCTGACTTCAGTACAGAAAGGGGGGTCCTGAATCCAAAATAATTAATCCCCCAAACCCTGTTTCCAAGTGAGTGTGCAGGGTGCAAACAAAATTCCCCATTGATCCCATTTCATTTTAAACCCGAAGTGTGAAGCCTTGTATTTCCTATGCATGTGTGGTGAAAAAATTGCCCCTTTCTTCTCATTGTGCTCTGACCCAAACCAAAAAGCCCTGCCTGTTTATTTTTGTATGTGTAGCAAAATGATTTTCCCAGTGCTTTTCCTTTCCTTATATTGCATCTTTACTCATAAGTGTAAAACGATTTTCCCCATTTATTTTCTTTCCCTCATGTTGCATCTCTCGTAATAATTGCACCACGATTTTTCCCATTGAATCCCTTTTCCAAAGCATGCATTTTTCTATCAGAACCCAAAACGATTTTCCCATTGTGTTCCTACTCCCTGCCACTGGCCTTCAATTCAGACGGGTCAAGTATAATTGATGTTTGGAGGGTGAGGGTTGCGGGAGACAAAAAGTATGATAACCAAATAAGCAATCACTGCGTGCCTTGAATTGTTCTTTTTCTTTATTGGTGAGTGATTTGAATAGAAAGATGTAGGAAATTGTGACTGCATATCCTAAAATTATCTCTGTGTTGGTGTCATTATTGAAATCATTTTTGTTCTTGTGTTGCAACAGTATTGGTGGTTGATGTTAGTCTGTCAAATCTTGATTCAATAAATTAATACATACATATTTCTACTACATACTGGCCTGGTTCCTAGTCCATTGTGACACCGGGTATTTGGTGGGGTTGGGTACGAGTGGGGTTGGAGGCCTTACCACTGAATCTGAAATAACAGTGCTTTATTGCACGCCACCTTGCTTGGGGGGAAATGAACTCCCTGAGTTCAGTGTGACCGCATGATAAACTGCGACATTAGCATGCCTAATATTCCTTTTCCATGGGAGGGGTTTAGAGAGTGAAAATGTCTTGCACTATGAAAGAGGGGACAGCTGCCAAAAATCACCAAAGGAAATCTGCTGATACCACATCTGGGTGAAAATATTGCAAGAGGGCTGGAGATTTCCATTGCTGGGGAGACTGGAAAACAGAGGCTGTGGGATCCCATTGACTGAAGTTCTGGCCAGAATCCTGTTTCTCCCTGTAGGTGAAGCCCTGCCCAGTCTTCATGAGTACCAAGCCCAGAGATTTCCAAAATTAAGTAGATTGTCCTACAAAATGTCAGCATTGGGATTTATTTAATTAACCCGTTCCCTTTCATTAGAGGGTTGTCTTCCATTGGTGGGTGTGGGGTAAAAGTGTGTAGACCCTTAGCATATTTGACTGTATATTAATTTAATGAACTCCCAAATATATTAATGGATGGGGGAGCCTGGAAGAATGCAAAACTTTCACCTTCTCTTCTAGGGGGAAGATGCAAGATAGTCATTTAAAGTAATTGGGGTGCCTTGATTTTTCCTCTTTACCCCGAACTTCTCTAATGAAAAGGGATATCCTTGCCTAAAATTTAATGTCCAACTGATACGTCTTACCAAAACTTGATTTTAAACAAACGATATACTTGCCACCAAAGATGTATAATTGTCACCAACCCCAGTTCTTGTCTTTAAAACAAAAAGGTGTTTGTCCAATTTCCCCAACACAGGCCTTTAAGTGAAGGGGAGTCTCAAAAACACAATTAACCATCATCCCCCATTTTACTGTCCAACTTCCCCAACACTGGCCTTTATGTGAGGAGGGCTCTGAAAAATGAAATGTATAAACGTCCCCACTCCCTAGACCTGGTATTTGAACAGAAGGGTGGTGCATGTAATTGATGCTTGGGCTTTTGGGGCTGCCGAAGATGTTTTTTGCAAAGTGAAACTAGTGTAATTTCCAGTGAATAATATGCACACTCTCCTGAGAGTAAATGACTCTGATAGCAGAAGGGTTTTGCACTGCTTTGGGGTGAAAAAGAAACAGAGTTCTATTTACTACATGCATTTTTACAATCTGTAATTTCAAACTGTTAGCATTTTGAGTGTGCAGGGAACTCCATGTATTAAGGTGAACTAGTTTTCATAAAATGAAAATTGTGCTTATGTTTTAACACAAGAACCATTGAAGAATATGTTCTAGTATTGTGCCACATTATAATTAATGAAATTAAACATACAATGGAGTTCATGGGAAAAGAGTTTTGACTAGCTTTTTATGCCTGTGCTCCATGTTTGTGAGACAAAAGTAAAGTGTAGAAAAAGTGTATTTAAAAATACCATCCTACCGAAAAGTGTGTTTTGTAATTGAAGCTGAGTTTTCTGTCACGGACAAAGCGGCGTACCTAATTAAACAAACATATTATTCATTGAGCTTATAATTTAAATAAATATATATTCTTTCTATACCCCAACCTGGTTCTGGCTCACTGTTGATGCGGGGGGAGGAGGGGTGTATGTATATATAGGAGTCATCAATAGGGCCAGCACTTGTAAGCAAATTGTTGTTGGGCTCCTTTTTTGGGTGGGGGGCTCCGACTCCCCAGGTTAATGGTGGTCTCTTAATTTAACGCTTCATTTTAAAATGTGTGAACCACCTTCAATTTCAATGTATTGTTTTAAATATAAGCTTATTTTCCTAGTCGGATTGTAAAGCACTGCGTTACTCCCCAAAGCTAGGTCGACGCTCAATAAATACCGGAATAATAATAATACTAATGTATTTGGATTAAAAACAGCCTGTTTCTTGTCCCAAATTTTTTGGTGGGATTGCCAAGGGTGGGATTTTGATCCCATATTGATATTGATGTTGATATTGATATTTTATTTCTATCGCTCTCGTACACAAGTGTTTCAGAGCGCGACAAGGCAAGGGAGGGGAACAGGAGAGAACAAAACGATCTTACTAGGCCCAGTGACATTTATAATGCTCAAGTGAATGGGAGAGGGGGAGGGGAAAAGTGCATGGAAGGGGGAGAAGTGGAAAGTGCGGAGCAAAGCAGAAACAGATAAATAATAATAAATAAATAAATACATAATATAGGCAACAAACAGTGGTAGTGCAGCCATCACGTGGCAAGTGCTGGGTTTTAGGCAGCAGACAGGGTAGGCCCAATAAGTGCAGGAAGAAAAAGGGGAGACTGTGTGGGTACAGATACAGACCCCAGGGCAAGGTGTGGCTGGGAGGCGATGCGGGAGGGTAGCAGGCTGAGCAGGTACCTGGGCTCAGAGGACAGAGTGTGGCCAGGTGCACAGTGCCAAGAGAAAACAGATCAGCAGGGGAGAGGGGAGCGAAGGCAGAAGGAAGGAAGAAGGTCTATAGGTGCTTCCGGAAATGGAGATGTTCTCCTCAAGTTTTAGGGTGGCAGGGAGGCTATACCAGAGGGAGGCCCCAGCCGAAGACAGAGTTCTACCCCCAGCTCGGTTCTTTGAAAAACGACTGACCCTGAGGGAGTTAGAGGTAGAGGAGTGAAGGACTCGAGAGGGGAGGTACTTGTGGAGGTATGCAGTGATAGAATCGCGGCAAACATGTCGCCTGTACAAAAATTTGCAGCAAAAATGCTGTGGTTTGACCCGTTAAAGGTGTACTCCTTTACACCATTTAAGGGGTGCGGGAGTAGCGGGGGTGTCCCCCGCTCCCCTTAAATGGTATAATCGGTCCAGGGGTTGCGGGGGTATCCCCTGCATCCTTTACATGGATTGCGGTGGCAAAACCACTGCCTTTTTGCCGCAATATTGTGGGTCCACTGCCATTTTTACCCGTGATTTTAACACATGGGACCCTTGTGGAGGGATAGTTGAAGGTATTTTGAATCCCATAAAATCTTCAATTCGTGAATACATCCCATATATTAAACTTATTGCACTAGTTTGTTCTTTGTCATCTAAGCTGCTAGCATTGTTGGTGACCCTCATCATTACGTCACTGAATACCTTATGGTAGTTATGTTTTGTTATGTGGTAAAACATAGACTCGCATGGTTCAAATGGTTGTATGAGGAATGCAGAACAAAAAGTCTGAATTATGGCCTATGCATTGAGAACAGATTGTTTGTTATGAGTGCCAAGGTGCTATTCAAAAAATGCACTTAACGGTCTACAACTATTATGGCAACATGTTTGTTTACGTTTTGTACTTTCAAACATATACCTTCTAAAAGATCATTTAGGAAGGCTAGGGTTGCAAATGAGCAGGACCTGTAATAATTCATTAGCTGCTGCATGAAAGGGCGGCCATGCTGTCATATTGTTTACTAAATGCACACATGCAGACAGTCGTGTGCTCTGTCTGATGCTGCTGCTATACTTTATGACTGGACGTATTTTCGATAACATGCTACACTGTATATTCACTTGGTTTTGCTACTCTGCTACGATGTACAGTATGTTTTGTGTGACAGCTGTTAAACTCAATTCAATAAAAATATTTAAACACAAACATATATAAATAAACCATTTCCAGCTCTGTGTTTAATGTACAATTCCGCCTCTCACTCAGCAGAGGCTGCCAAATCCAGACATCTCGCATCTGCCAACGTTCCAGCGTTTTGATGCGCGTGGCACTATTTTTAATGTGCTTCTTTTTACCGAGCCGCATCCAATTATCAGATGGCGAATTAGGCAGCTCGGCCTGGCTCTTCCACACAGCGGAGTTAAGAGTGCACACGTCAAATGATCATTTTTTGTTTGCAGCCTGGGCGGCCCCTGTGGATAGCGGCCTATCCGGGACCGCTGCGCATAAATCGCTGGGTCGGCAATATAAATCAAAACACTGTTTGCATGCTCATTAGCTCAAACCTGGCACCTCCATTTCAATCTGCGTATTTATCGTGCTTCTTCGGAGATTGAATAATGGCCTCGTTTAAATGAAAGCTGCCGCACCTCTTTGCCCCGCGAATTGTGTTGGATTGAGCACACGGAATCCCCCGGGGTGTCGGGACATCGCAGTTCACTGAACAAATTATGCATTCAAACACCCAAATGCAGTTGCTCAATTAGAGCATTTGGTACTTGACGGAAGGTTATTAAAATGCTTTGGATGGATGTTTCACCCCTATTTCAACGTTCGCTTTTTTAACTGAGCTGCTGCTGCTTTTTTGGGGGGCGGAGGGCAGTGACACTGTTGGTGAAATGATACTGCTTGTATTCACATTGCTTGTAGACATATGTTAAAGCATCTCCGACAACAATGTTTCGACCTACCCGTTCACAGGCCTCGGTGCAATGCATTCGTGGAAGAATGTGGTGTTATCGCACTGGGGTGAACACAAAGTGAGTGGGGTTCAATTATTGCACGTTGTGATGGTGATATCTGATGGTGACTGGCAGGTTGACCACGGCGACTCCCCAATGGCACTGAAGAAGATGAAGAGCTGGCAGCTGGTAATCACTTCAGGACACCAGTGACCTGAAGAGAATTGAAACACTGACCTGCTGGTGAACAGCTCCGTATCACGCAGCCAATAATCCACCCAGCCAAGAAAACCCAAAGGGAGTCATTTAAAAAAAAGTAATTACAATTTTAATGGGAAATTAGCATGTGTTAAGTTACCACAGGCCATTCTGATAAGGGTTCCTTGTGAGAGCAAATTAATCTGCCGTTTCTTTCCTGTGCATTTACGTGTGGAAAATGTTCTGAATAGGCAGCCCTGTAAGCAACTGTGGTTCATAGTTCCGTGTGCCCATGGTCAAGTTGGCTGATTAATAAGCAGTGTGCATTTATTAGGTTAAGAAATAGAAGAAGGGAGGGCAATGGGAGGGTAACGGGTCATGAAACAATATTTGAGGGTGGGATTTGAGAACAGTCTTTCATGGCAGGAGAATAACATCTACTAAAGAACATTTTAAAACAGGTCTGGCTGTGTGATTAAAAGAGTGACCCTAAAAGACGTGGCCGAGTTTTCGTAGTTGCCATGAAATGGGGCAAAACCTATTTAAACAGATGTGTGCAAACATCATTATTCAGGAGTGAAAAATAGCATAAGAACGGTCACAATTAAATGCAAAATAAATTCAAATGTGGTTAATGCAGATTGCAATCCCTTAGCTCTTTAAAGGAAACCCTTGATACGTGTTTCTTCATGCACTTCATCCAATCATTCTAATTCCAAGTATTCAATATAATACTCTTTTGCAAAAATCAAAAATTGTGTTCTGTAAAATATGTTTTCCCTTCAGAGTATTGCAGACACAATAATTATAATAATCTAACTCCACAGTATGACACCGCTGTGATTGAAAACATTGGGTTTAGGGGCAACACGTTTGTCTTGGAAGCAAGACAATGCAGCGCAACACAGGTTTGAATCGTGATCCTGCGCTTAGTAACCACTCGCTGGTATTAAACGCATTATAAATGAACAATAGAATAAGATTGTGTCATGTGTTGAAATTTTCACTCACCATCTATTCCTTGGCTGTTATCACTCAGTGAATTCAGGTTGGGAAGACCCTGCTAGAAACCATTTTGGACCCTTCTAGGGATGAGGCCATCAATAGATGTGGCCTACATATGCCCCGAGTAAACTACTCCAGGCAGAGGTCCACATGACCTCAAAAAGCCACATCTTTTTTTTTGGCTCTCGACTGTATATATGTATATGCTGACTTATAATTACTGTATGTTAATATGTAAATATGTGCCTATCCTGTAACCAAGTTTTTATGTAACCTTATCTTCCTGCCCTCTGTTGCGCCCTGTTACCTCTCGGTTTTGCGCACCATACCAAATAAAGAAAGAAAGAAACAAACAAACAAAGATACAACATCACAAGATAATATTCTGTTAAACCAAAATGGTAGCAAGCATCACACGATCGTACTGCATTTGCCATACATTGTTCATTTGCAATATCTGCGACTATTCTCATTAAACACAGAGGTAGATTATAGGTACATACTGAAGGCTGGCACATTAGCATGCACGTGTCCCAATAGACAGAATTACTTAGGATGAAATATTTGCCATTGTTGGCTTGCACAGGAGTAATACATGCAGAACGCTACTGCCGACTTTGTAAGAACAAGTCAATTGCAGAAACAGGGAAACATGTGCTGACAAACTGCCCTAAATTATCCATGATATACCAGACCCAATATGGTAGATGCATCCACCGATTTGACTGTATAGCAGAATCGCTCTTCTGGTGCAATAGCATTAATACATTGAATATTAGGCTCTTGATCGCTATGTACAATGTTTGGCTAGTGATAGAGAGCCTATTGGGAATTTCCATTTGAAACAACGCTGTTACTTACAGAGATGCTAATTCTCCTTGTCTTCCTTATGTATTTACTTTCCTTATTGAATCCCCAGGTTTACTGATTGGTAGAAGGATTACGCAATGGATACTATCTGTTATACATTCCTCCTGAATCATGGACATTTGTTAGGTAATAATGGTATTGGTTGTATGTAAATGTATTCTATTAGGTTAGCTTATGTTATTTTATCTAAGGATGCTAGATATTAGGTTTTATTTTTTGTATTTCTGTATTGAGAAACTGAGAGATAAGTATGTTGCATCTTTCTCTATGTTATCTTATATATTTTACTATGTAAATTTTTTATGTGTAAAATGTATTTCTAAACTACATCACATTAAAAGTTAAATAAAAATAAAAATAAATAAAATATACAGACTAGAGTACACACCTCACTACGAAATGAGACCAGGAGAGTAGTTGCAAGGGAACCAAAATGGATAGAAGTAAAATAAATGCAAGCAAAGAGCTCTGCTGCCCAAGAGCGTTCTGCCAAATGATGCATGGGCAGCACATTAAAAAGGAAGTGAGCGTCATTGATTACATCATGTATAGGCAGAAACCTAACACATTCGATTGGCTATACATGTATACTAATCCCAGCTCCATAAGGGATGCCTGGGTTCCATTGGCTGCTGTCTCTCCATCAGTCACATTTCACGTGGTCAGCTGTGCTCATCCTTGCAGCGTGGAGGTCGGGCGAAGTTCACAGAGATGAGGTAGGGCTATCTGACTAAGCTAAATAGCAGGACTTGGAATACAAGAAATAATGACTGGTATAAACTGTCACATAAAAGAGGCTATCGGTGTGAAATAGGTACATTCCAACTCGTGTCTTTTATGGGAGCAGGGGTTAGGGGCGTTCCTTCAGGTGCCTTATCAAAGAGGGCGATCCCTGATCTGTGTGCCCTGGGCCATCACATGTTGAAACATGTTGGTGATAGAAGTTAGTGTTAATATAATATATGACTACTCTGGATTAGATATATGGTGGGTGATTTGAAGGTGGTCCAGGGGAAGGGTCTGGTGACCAGATGCATTCAAATTGAATAGGGGGCATGGGTTCAATGGACTGTGGCTTGGCATGGAGGGGGTGGAGAGGGCATGAGTTGGTCAGCAGAGATGGATGGGGCGCTCGGTCTGGAGCAGGCCTTGATCTCATGTTCGAGGATGAGCACATCTTGACAGTACTCGATAATTGCTAATGGCAACAATAAATGGCTGTGTTTCCGTGAGAACAAGAGTCAAGCTGAGCTGGCAGAGGCTGGAGGTGGTGGGGGTTAGCTGTGTGCAGCGCTGGGAGAGGGAGAGTGGGCATTTCGGCAGAGGGGCAGAGGTCCTAGAAAAAGATGCCGTCTGGAAAGACACAAAATGGAGTACAGACAACAAGCTTTAACATGGCATTTATGAACTTCCACACAAAATGGAGAATGCAAATAAGTACAGGAGGGTTGGAGACATCTCCCCCCTTAGATCACACTACATTTATCTGGTGCAGGAATTGAGCAGGGTGTGGGATATACCACCTCTCCCCCAACATGCCCTATTCTGTTACTTCTAATGTGACATATACTTAGTTCCATCCCTTCTAAGTTCCTCTGCCACTCTTACTGCTTCATCCCAAGCTGCGGTACCCTTTATTGGTATCCAGGCTCTACAGACATTTCTTACGCCCCCCAGCCATTGAGCATATTCTTCAGGGTTACAGGACTTAACCAGGGAGAGGGACACCAGCTTGTGTTCTTGAATCTACAGCTACTGGAACTGAAGTGAATCCATCTTGTTTGCTTTCTTCAAGAATCCCGTGCAGTGCAGGAGTCCCCCAATGTCCTCCATCTTGTTCCCACGACTGAGGCTCAGGAACATTGAGAACTGCAGGAACTGCCAGGAACCAATTGCTTCAGCAGCATTTGTTTCTTCAAATTAAGGTACTGAGCCAACCCGATTGAGAGAACGCCACTCTTACGGTGAAAGTTCGTGAAATGTTCCCAACTTGCAGGCCTAATCAGCTTGTGACCCAACATATCATTCTTTTTTGCCTAAACTACTTCTGAGAACTTTTGTTAAGACTTTACCGTTTGATACCAGAACTGTTCTTCCCTATCCAGAACACTAGCCCATTGACTTTGCCCTAGGCCTATTGACTTGAATTGAACTCTTCTGGTGAACTGAAACAATTTGCACTGTCTAACATGTATATGGGATCTATTCTACTTACCTTTGTCCCTTTTGCTCACTTCTAAGTAATTGAACTGCTATTTTGCTCCTACGTCAGGGGAGCTCAGACTGTCTCAAATCTTAGAGTTTTGTATTGAAGTGTATTAGTGTAATAGTGTATCCTAGTGTTTTGGTGTATTAAGTAGCCTCCTTCTAGTGAAATGTTTTCTAAATAATTGTGTGATAAATTAATAAGTGTTTTACCAAGAAACCTTGAGTATAGGTGTCTAGTTGAACCACTGTGATTGAAAGACCTCTGTGTAACCTCTTGTACTGCTCACATTGACTCTTGAGATAAGCTCATTTCGCTACCAAAAACTGTGTGGTACAAACTTATACCAAGGGTTGGTTTGACTTGCACTTGTAGTCCTAATTGTATGTGGTGGTCCCAGAGAGTACTACATGCAATTCTGCCCAACAGCCACAAAGCTCCTTCGGCCTCTTCAGATGTTGAGATATTTTGTAGTCTTTCATCATCCTGGATACATGAGCCATTCACCAGACTTTTGGTAATCTTGTCTCCCTTCTGTGCAGGTTTGGAGGTACCTTGGCTTTCGGGCTATTCCCCTGTCAGGTGCACCAGAAAAGACACATTGGAAGTCTGGACCAACTTCGAACTGCTAGCGCACTGTTTTCAGTGTGTAATGTTGTCCTTTTCACATTGAGAGTTCTTCCCTGAATTCCGTTCTTTGTTAGCAGTAAAAAAGCCTTTCAAAAAGCCAAGTTTTGAATGAGTCATGGCCAATAAGGTGGTATGATCTTTAAGTGTATCGTTTAGTTGTTCATATAGCTTAGTGAACGAACAAGGGCTATGGTGATCTTTGACATGATGGAAAATAAATCAAGTTTTCGATGTAGTTGTTCTTTGTTGGCCAGACAATGAGTTAACCTTAGTCCCAGGAGCAATTGGTTGATCAGGCACCGGTGTGGGAGGACTAGGTCCTGCCTTCACGATTTCATCAGAAATTCAACTTAATTTTCCATGTGATGGCAGGTCTTGGCCAGCTTCTACATCCGACAGGATTAATTCCAAACTGTCCGGTTTGAAGCCAGGGCTTGCCTTGTCCTCTACAGATGTCCTCCTCAGCGATGTTGATCGGGGTAAGTGAAAACTCTGACCCCGTCACCCCCCCTTAGAAGAAACACTTATAGGAGGCGATGGCCCACGAGCCAGGGACTTGGTCCCCAGAGCTATAGGAATCATCAGGATTGGGGTCTGTGACCTAGCCCGATTGTTACCCGATATCGAGCCAGCAGTTTGTCTATTCAGCACGGGCAGCGGGGGTGGAGATAGCAGGCGATTAGATGAGGTGGCAGGTGCGTGAAAGTTAAACTGGGTGGTGGGGTTAGGGGTCACTGGGCCCTGAGAGTCACTGGGGAACCAGCTCCAGACCGCCACACCCTCCAAGATGTCTACGTCAGACAAATCACCAAGGTTGATTCTGAGGTAGGTAGAGGGATGGCCGTCCCAAGGACAAGCTCTCCCTCCTCGGCCAGATGCAAGGGGCCAGGTCTCTTGTTGTTGGTGGTTAAGTCCGACATGAGGGGAGTGGGTACTAAATTAACATTTAGTTTGTTATTTGCAAGCTCCCTCGTAGAGTGCAATGGGGGGGCAAAAGTTGTCCTATAGGTGACAAGTTATTGTGCACTTGAGCCTCAATCAGGAAAGTTGTACCCATGGCACAGCTGGCCGAGTTAGCTGGCTCCAAAAGGTTTTCGTTCTTGCCAGTGACGGTCCACAGTCCCTTAAGTGAGGTAAACATAGAGAAAAAACTAGCAGGGGACACCGGACCTGGAGAACCTACGAAAGCAATGCATTTAGGATCATCTAAGTCAGCGGGTGGTTGAAGCGCCAGCCAAAGCTGATAATCTACACCTGACAAGTTATCCGCCGGGGATGGGAGGCTGCACTGGTGAGCATGGCTGTCATCCCCTTGATCTTTGGGGATTTCAGCTCACTAGGTGTAAAAGTGGACGAGGGGGCAGCTTTTGTATCTTTTAATATATCGCATGGCGTTTGAACAGATGGCACTTCCACCGTCTACTTGGTGACAGGAGGAGCTAGGTTCTGTGAGTTCCAAGTGGCAGGTGAAGGAAGCATTGTAACGTTCAAGGTGGTAGTCTTAGATTTACTCACTGATTGGCCCTCAAATTCCCAATCGGGTTGATCAATGGAAGATCTTGTAGTCCTTGCCGAAAAGGACCACCCAGGGTCTGAAGTTTTCCGTGTTTGCAACTCCTTAGCAGCTTGCCCTCATCCTTCGACCCCTGGACACCAGACATTCTCCAACACTTCACTACGCTTCGCTACTCATGGTGGATCAGAGAGCGAGCGTGAGCAGGAAGAGGAGCATCAGTGTGTAGACAGTGATGAAAGACTCAGCGAGTCTGCAAGTTCCTCAGCAAGGTCCTCAAACGTAGAAAATGAAACACAGCAATTCACAGCTAATCATCAGCGAGGTCTGTGACACACCAGACACTGTGCAACACTCCTATTATTTATATAAAATATATTCAGTATATGTAGGTTTGTAATTTAGTGGACATCATAGGTTTTACTTGGAAAGTACGGTTATCCATATTTAATTTCATTGTTTACTGAAAAGGGTTCAAGCAGTAGTACATGTTATGCTATGGTTATGTATAAAAAAATAAATTTGCCATATTACGGCCCTGATTCATGGAATTATTTGCGTGTAAAATGCAGATTTACGCGCCATTCAGCCCAAAAATCCCCATACGTCAAACAGGAATTTTCGGGCAGAATAGCGCCCAAATCTGCATTTTACATGCACATAATTCCATGAATCAGGGGCTAAATGTCCTTCCTTCTTTCTCTATACATATGACCTGGCAATTCCCTTAGTTGGTGCATATCTTTAATTTCATATGTGCATCCCTTATCATGATTTCTAAGGCTGTAAAGCAAATGGTAACTATCATCAATACAATTACCGCAGGTTTCATGCAGTTTTACCATCTTGAAAATGTACTGTTCCGACCACAAATGCATCACAAACTGAGCAACTCGGTTAACATCCATTCCAACTCTACTTTGCTCATCTTATTTATACTACATGCAATCCTTCACACACTTTATCCAATCATGTAAGGCTAATCTACAAGAGCTATATCTGCCTATAGGGCAAACGGCATACCTTCACCAGAAATTTGAAGGAAGGACACAGGGTCTTCGCCCTTTACATTCATTCATCACATAAAACTGAACATTCAAAGTGCAGATCTTTGTCTTGAACACAATACGCATGGTAATGAATTAGCATAACTTGTTAATTTCCATACATAACGATGTGACAAATTACTCTGCTACATTTATTTGGTTTGATGTGGCAACTTGCCATTCAATAATCTCTGGTGTGTCCTCAAATCATGAGGAAGGTGATGAGGTAGGAGACCTGGAAGGTAAAGCTCTGCAACTCAGTTTCTCCACCCAGCTTCTGCTTTGCCACCTTACAAATTTCTACCTAAGGACTGTAGCTCAACTCAAAGCACACAGCATTGAGTCGGCTGCTGGTGAAATGACTGGAACTTGCCACTCACCTAATCCTCCCACCACCTATTTAATCAATCCTCCTTAACCGTCCTCATCAACTGACATGCAAAGACAAGGGCCTCACCTGTTTGTACCTGTTCAGTCCTGATAAGGCCAATGGCCTGACCCACTATCCTGCATTTCACCTTCAAACTAATACCTACTACTGCTACTCAACAAAATATATCAGGCTGTATGTCTTCCCTCCAGTACCCATCACCAATAACACTAGGGTTTGAGTGGCTAAGTGCCATGGGCAGCCCCAGAATGCTACCCTAGTAAACCTCATCAATAATGCCCCTGCACCATGTCTCACTTCTAAATGCAACTTGTTCTCTTTTTGTCTTTCTTATTAATGATACAATGCTTCTGGTGACACGTGCATACCATTTCTACATGTTGAACTGCCATCAATTTTTTATTTAATTATGTTAATGCACTGGTGACTGCAACACCATCATGATGTCACATATTTTACACATAATGCTTTTCGATATGTATCTTGCAAATATGAATTGCTGATGCAAACTGGTTGCTTTGATGCTTGTAACGTTGACGTTGGCAACTATTAATATATTGATTTGTGATTTATCTGATAACAATTACTTAGGCCCTGAAGAAGGACAGTGTCGTCCGGAATGCATTGGCCATTTATGAATAAATCACTGACTTATAGTGAAAAAATCGAGTCTATTTTCATGAAGTATTACTAATAATTGTTGAAATACAAAAAAAGCCCATTGTGGCAATTGGAAGTGCAGTCCACACCGCAGGCTCATCAGCCAAGGTCTTCTTTTTTCAGTTTATTTGCGTGCCCTGACATGGAGGCACCATTTACTGGGCTTGCACCCCACGTACGGACATCTATTTTGATATAACAATCAATATACATTTCTCGAATATTGCTGTGCATGCTCACTCCTCCCTCATTACATAGCATGACACTTAAATAGCATCCTGCCCTTTCAAAGCATACCATTTCCAGGCAAATTATGAAATTGCCAAATATGGTTGCTGATTATTATTTCTAAATTACTACCAACAATTAAATGGGAGTGGAAATACTGCAGTATATAAGAATGCCACATGTAGATCTCTCCTCTAAATACTTGAGTAATAGGGGATGTTATTCAGCAGCTAATATAGCATCAATAAGTTGAGAAGAGTAGAGTTTCACTAGGTGGGCATTAAGTTTGTTGGGTTGTGATATATCTGTGGTTGGCATAGTACATTTTATTAAATGATAAGCCTAAATAAAATAGTGAGCTAATCTTATACGCCGCAGTACCAACTTCTTTCATTACCTATAATACATTATAAAGCATGCACATATTAAGAGAAATATATGCATAAACATGTCAATTTCAAACTTATGCCTAAATAGAAAGAGTCAAACACATTTGATATATGACTGCATTAAAGCTGAAATGTAAACTATCAGACCCTACCTACTTAGCCACTAGGGATTCACCTTCTTCACTTTGCTTCATAATTTTTCAGAAACCATTTGCCTGCTGCATTTTGCCTGTAATGCCAAAAGACGTCAATAATACCTGACATACACTTGCATCAACTTCACAGTACAATTCCCATACCACATCTGAAGAGAAAGAAAGTTACCTCCAAACTTACCAGTTCAAATTAACTTTCACAGTAAACTAGCATAATGCTCTAATCACCACACATAAGCAAAATAACATTGTTGAACATCATAACCAAGTTAGCATTCATCAGGTGCACTGCCTCATAAAACTTCTCAAATTTAAAGGCACATTAAAACACTTCCACAATTCTAACACAGTAGAACATCACCTTAATATCCAACTACAAAGCACATACACAGATGCAATATTTGTCAAGGGTAGAGTTATGCTGCTTGATTGACACCAGGGATTCTTTTACACCGCCATTCATATCACATTCTCCAATGTCAGTGAGAAAGAAACTTTAATTACAAATATATATTTTTGTCTAACACAACCATGGCACGACATGTAATACTATTTAATCACTCTCCTTAAACATTTAACTAAAATATGGAAAACCCTACTCTCCAAACTTGACTAAATCAGACATGTAAACATACTTAATTTATCTTATAAATACAACAATTCATAATATACATACAATATTGAAAAAAACACAATCACTCACCTTCAGCTGCAATCACTCACTCTTCTTCACAATAGCCAAACACAGAATATGTGCAAACTCTGAGTTCTACTATCAGAATGTAAAAAGTTCAAGAATTTCTTTTCATTTTCATAGCTTTCAGAAATCAATAACACAAAAAGAGGACTGTAGAAGCAAACAAATAAAATGCCCAACACAATTTTATTACAACCTATAACAGTCAGTAAACCCCAACACAATCCTTCCAAAGAATACTTTGTAGAACAAGGACAAACACAATTAAATAAAAAATAGTTTTTCTTTATTTGACAATTTACATAACCCTGGCTATAACGCCGGTTACGCAGCAAAAACCCTCCCATAGACTCTCACACCTGCTGTTACACCAACATAATGTACGGTAGACGTAAATCTTTCAAATGCACTCGAAAACACATATTGCAGTTTTCAAATTTAAATCACACATGCCATGAGTGAGAACATCCAAACATAAACCCATTTAAGAATCTGTGCTAAATCATCCATGAAATAATATGATCACTGCCCCAAAATACAAACACCCATATCCATGGGTACAATGAGAATGCTCATGACTGTGGCTACCAAAGCCTGCCCCTAATTACGAGGTACATCTGGAACGTTCGTAGCCGCGGATCGGGTCTACCTCCAGTAGTCGCGGCTTCCTGTAACATCTTTACAAATTCAAAAAGACAAATTAATAAGGTGTAACATTTCAACATAACAGTATAAATTAGGACATAGAATCAGGAACACATGTAAAATTGTGTTGTGTAAAATCAATGAAACAACTTGATCAGTTCACAGAAATTGGAATTGCCATACCTGCAGCTAAGGCGTTAGTCATAGACGTGTCTTCACCCTTGCAAAAATAAGCAACGTCCCATTGTCTTAGAGGTAGCCATGGCTATAATCCATCTCAGAGGGCACAACGTTTCATTGGCTGCTGTCGTAACCATGGCTATTTTTTTTAAAAAGGCATCAAAGGTATTTTCCTTTTCCAATATACTTCAAATGTTTTCTGGGTTCTTTTACCAATATGTAACCAAAAATGTATTTTCAATCAGAGAAAATCTCTTCACCTCTATTACAATTAAAGAAATCTTGGAAAATGTCACTGTGCTCTTTCTTTAAATGATTAATTCATTTTCTTTTCCCAAAGAGAAAACAAAAAAAACTGATACTAGCTGTCAACAATTTTTTTCCACAATTGCAGCATAAACATCTAATTTACAACACTCTAAAATAATATTATAGAACCAGAAAAGCATTGTAAGCCAATGCTTTGACAACACGTTACCTATGTCCTCAACATCACTATTAAACCTATTCTCAAAATTCTGAAATTCTCCAGTCTTCTGAACAATGAAAATCCTCTCCTTCTGAAATTGGCTGCATATTTGAAATATCCAATCAAGCAATAAATATACCCCAACAGTAGCACAATCTCCCAAAACTACACCTCCATCCAATCAAGCAATAAAATGTACTATGTGGAAAAACTCTTAATACAATGATACAATATAATCTACAGTTTTATTGGCATATATAAACATCACTCAAAAATAAAATTCTGAAGAGCGGGTCCCTGAAATGCCCATCCTCACCACCTTGAACATGACAGCCCGAAGAGTGAAGAACGCATGAAGCAACTCAATGTTTGGACAGCCCCCAGGAGGGCCAGTAACATCCACATATGCAAACAGATATTCTCTTAGACAGCCAGTCAAACCTTATCCAGTCAATGGGCCTCATTACAAGTTGTGCATAATGCGTTTAACGGCGCTGGTAACGGTGCCTGCGCCGTTAAATGCATTCCGCACTATTACGAGGTTCCCTCGCGGGACCCAATGTGGACTTCTGGTTTATCCAGATGTCCATAGCGGGTCCCGCGAGGGAACCAGGGAGCTAACAATGGGCCCTCTTGTACTCATAGGTTTTTGGGGAAAGAGCTCCATGTTGTCACATAGACATTGAACAAAATGGCCTGAAACAAGCTTTGGAGCTGTGAGTCTGGGGAATTTCAATGCCTTGCATTATCCCTGTCTGTTTGTGTAATAAACAACAGTTGTAACTTGCCCTTGACTGAGTCATATGTCTGTGCACTGGGGGAGGGTTTGTTGGGCCCTAGGAGCTGGAATGGTGAGCTCGTATTGTCACCCCCAGTTCCTCTCGTATACCTAAGCCAACAAGTTGGTAGCAGAGGATGGTTGACTAAGCCCGTTCGGCATGAGCCACCTCTTCCGCCGCAGCGCCTTGAGGGCTGCAAGTCACCTCATGGAAAGTGCGACCCACAGGAGATGCACCGCCGTGCAATGGCCATGAGGAGCCAGTTTGGAGAATATCCTGCCCGCGGTCTGTGAGGAGCTCAGGAGACCAGAGGGGTGATGTGGCAGCTTTGGGGGAGCCGGTAGCCGAGCTGCATCAGTGGATCATGGAGCACAAGTATTGACTCTGCCACACTGCAACTGAGGGGAGGTAAAGTAATGTCAGATGTGGGGTGGTGATGAGTATTGTTGAGTATATTTAAATATTGTTGAGTATCATTTAGTAGTGTTGAGTAGTGTGAAGTATAGTAGGGAAAGGAGCAGAGTAAGATGTCATTTTTGTAGTTAGGGAATGTAGAGAAGGAGCCAAGTACCCCCACCTCAAGCATCTCGCCCGTATTGCCCATATGTTGTGAACCAGAGAGTGAAACATATGCAGTACCAGTGAAAATACCAATACCAAGGAGAATCCTGGTGGCATGGTTCCCATTGAGAAAGTCATACCTACATACAAGACAGTATGATGGCCATTTTAATGAATTTCCAGAAGAAGCAAGAAAAGAGAGCAAAAGAGCGGATTGGTGACGTCACGCAAAATAATACTGACCAACCTATAAGAGATGCAGAGACAAGACAATTTAGATAATCTATAAAGCATTAAGAAAATATAAAAATTGGGCTCAAGATGAAGAGGATTATGCTACAGAAACGATGAAGATATCAAGTATTTTTACATGTGTACTGATGCAAAGAAATGCAAGCAGATGAAGTATTCTTGAGGCTAGCTATGTAGTGAATAGACTGCAGCAAGCGCCAACGTATATGTATATAAGAGTAAGTAAAGTGTGGATGATTCCACTACATGTTATAGCAGAGGTGGACCAGGAAAGGAAGGACTTTTTCCTGTGTGTCGCATTTGAAAAGCAATTGAATTACAGAAGTAAATCTCAGAAGGGTGAGGCTGGACGAGCCCCAAGAAGCCAAGGCCATGTCAGGCAGGGATGAGCAGACATTAGTTACAATTGTGTGAAAGTACACAACTCCTGTTCAGAAGACGTGCACGAAAACAAGGAAGATGTTAGAAGGTTCATAAAATAATAGTATTTTAAATGCACCAGAGCTCGAATTTGTGGTTTTCAGTCACGTGGAGGAATGGAACTGAACAAACTTGATGAATCACACCTATGCACGGAGACAGAGAGTGCCTCCACTCCCTTGTATTCTCCAGAGGAAGAAATATTTCCAAGGCCAAGTTCTAAGGCTAAATTGAAGTGCAGACCACCTAGGTGATGATATATTGTGCTATTTGACGGGAAGCTATGGTTATGACCAACCAGCCAGCACCTGGAAGTCCAGCTTGCGTGCTGCTAATATAGGTGGAAAAATGCTGACAGATTTAAGAGTGCCAACCAATTATAGTGGACTGCGTAGTTAAGGGCCGTATAGTTTGTATAACCAATGGGACGTTGTGTATTTAGTGACATTCGCAAGTGACCTCTTTGATGGGAGGGCTTAGTTGCTCCACCTGACGTTAAATACCCTATCACTTTTTTTAAACTAGTATGGAACGTATACTTGGATGTTCCCTCTAAGCCTAATATTATTTATGAACTTCGTTGAGATCATGTTGTGAGACGTCCGTTGATGTCCTTTGTGTTCCCTGTTTTAGATAATTGACATTGAAACAGTCAACTTTGCCAACTTCCTGATTTGCTTTGATTATTGATGCTTGAGTATCTTCTGCATATCCATTCAATCTCAAAGTATTGCTACGTTGTCTTAAAGGGCTGGGTTGGCTGTCCCGGTTTAGGAACATTCGGTCTGAAGGTAAAAGGTTCTGGTGGATAACCTAGACTATTGATTTAAGGGTATGGATGATAAAAGATACATAAATATTGGATTCCCTGTGGATTGTGCATTTTAGCTCGGGTCATGGATGATGGTATCCCTGTGTAAGGGCTTAGCATAGGGACCTTGCTTAAATTGCGGAAGGTGTTGTTC
Source organism: Ambystoma mexicanum (assembly GCF_040938575.1). Lineage (NCBI taxonomy): Eukaryota > Metazoa > Chordata > Amphibia > Caudata > Ambystomatidae > Ambystoma > Ambystoma mexicanum. The sequence goes on from NC_090924.1 coordinate 27,627,178, forward strand.
TGTTCTTGTGGAGGAGTTTTATCTACAAGGCGATGCGGTAGGTACAGATTGAGCATGAGAAATATTGATATCCCCTGTTAGGAGGCAGGAAGATGGCTCTGGGTATATGTCGGGATCGTAAAAATGGCCGTGTGATGGAGCAATAGTGTTTTGAGCTCTATTAGTGATTTCTATCCTTCCCTTATATAGTGAAGTGGTGACATCACACATAGGGCCTGTGCATAGGACTAGGACAGCAAGTGAAGGTACAGAATTTGGTTGTCGCAGTTTGCAATTGACAGAGTAAGCTGTTCATTAGCTATGCACAGACGGTGCACGCGCAAGATTGGTGGACGTGCCTGAGGAGACAGAGAGTTGTAGAAGGGTGGTGCACAGAGCATGCTTGAAAGGTTGGTTGGGAGCCAGAGAGGCTCAAGATAATTGACAAGAACAGTTTTTTGTGGAATTGAGAAAAACAGAATTAAATGCATTTAATAATGCGTAATAATGGAAGTGTTGAAACCCTGTAGTTGAGGTCAAGTGAGCATAAAGTAATGCATCACGGGAAATTCAGGGGGTTATGCCCCTACAGCACCTATGTAAGGGTCTTTCCCGATGTAAAGGCAAGATTTGTAAATATAGCACGCAATGTAAAAAAAACACAGATGGTAAATTGATGAAGTCATGGCCAAAATGCAGGAGTTTCTCCAAATATGTGCAGCAATAATTACACACATACATACACAAGGCCTATAAAGGGAAAGCGCTGAGTAGTCATTGCATATTCATGCTCCGGAAAATCTTTCAGGAGGAAGAGGGGAAAGAAGAGATGTGCCAATGGGTGCTGAGCCAGGAGGAAACCCTGGCCGCAGCACCCTCTGGCCCTGCTCTCCCACCTCCTCCTGACCATGAGAACAAGGGGGCTGCAACAGAAGCATAGGGATTATACCCTAAACCGGAATTAAACGGGGATTGTACCCTATATGGGAATTAAAAGCATCAGAGGGCTACACAAATCCAACATTCAAATCTCCACCATATACCAAGGAGGAGGGGCAGAAAGGGGCATGCATTGAGGCCCAGATGAGCTCCAAGGAGCAGCTGGGAGGAATATCATTGAACGAGTGGGTAGGAGGGCAAATACTATTGAAATTGGGTGGGAAACCACAGGAGAAAAAGGAGGACCAAGAAGTAGAAGTAAGAAGTAGCTGGCTGTAAGGAGAACAGTGAAGCACAAGAGTGGCCAGAGATAATGGAAGAAGTAGAAGGGAGTGAGAAGGAAGAGAAGATAGAATGCGAGAGGGTGCAACAAGACAAGCAAAGAGAAGAAGAGAAAGAGCGAATGCAGAGAGAGATGAGGAGAAAGAGGAAGCTCGAGGAGCTAGAGAAGCAAAGGGATGCAGACGACAAGGAAAAGCAAGTGTTGTTAAAAAGCGAAAGGAGAAAGTGGGAACTTTAGCGGCTTGCAAGAGAACACAAACGCAAGGAGGAGGAGGAGGAGAACACAGACTAAAATGCGGGCTGACCGCGCCATATGATACCATGGGAAGGGATAGGCAAACAGAGCAGCACTGCAGCATAAAACATGATAAGGCACCCACGCTGTCAAACAAAACCAACACAGGGTCCTCTGTCCGGGGAGGCCGCAGGAACCTGATTGATCTATTAGGGGAACAACAGGGAGAGAAGGTACTGAAGATACTTAGCTTCCATTTTGATTTTGGCAGTGATTTGGGAGACACTGAGTCAGATGATGACTCATAGGGAGTGAGGAGGAAGGATTAGGGCAACCGGATCGTCTGGGGGGACAAAGAGACAGGGGGAATGAGCATAAGAGACTGCAGAGTCCAGGGCTGTGTTACACATCATGGATAATATGTGATATGTGCAAAGGCTCAGAGACCTTACAGCACTGAGGAGGGGGAACTGGCAGGGGCATTCACATCCACTAAGGACACTGGGAGAATAGAAGGGGGACAGGACTTTCACAGATGCCCTTATGGGAAAAGGGAGGGGGACGACCTCAGTACATACCATGTAAACACATAGAAAAGGAAAACTTGAGGTGTTGGCTACCCTCAATGACCATAGGTGTAATAAAATGGATATACAATATGGAGAGAATTATGTCAGGACAGAAATGAGCAGTAGGGGATGTAAAAGATTTACTCTGAGAGGCCGCTGATGATGTATGGCAAAGAGCGAGGTACCCAGGAGTAACAACCAAGAACACAGCGCACAATGGTTCGCCGATCGCTAATGGCCGAGCAGCTGAATGGCAAGCTCTGCAGATGCAGTACCCACACACGTCAGACATTATTGCGATTATGGAATGCAGAATGGGAGAAGACAAAGACCCACTACAATATATGCAGGCTATTCAAGTGCTCTGGCACCTTGAAACATGAGAACCATGGGATAAAACACTGGCATCTATATACTTTCATATACTATAATATAAATACATATATATATATATATATATATATATATATATATATATATATATATATATACACATATATATATATATATATATATATATATATATATATATGTATATATACATACACATATATGTATACTATATATATATATGTATACATATATATTACATGGACGCGGTTGCGTCCATGTAGTTATGGTTAAGATGGTGTTTCCATAGGAAGAACATTTTTTGGGTGGCTTATAACTTCGCTCCCTCTGGACGAATCCTCACCAAGCTTTGCAAAAGAGGTATATGGCCCACTCTGAATTTTATTGCAAAGTTTGGTGAGGATTCGTCCAGGGGGGGGAAAAGTTATAAGGGGGGTCCCAAAACATGTGTTTTTTCCTATAGACATAATGGGAAAAAACTTTGCGCACGGCCACAAGCCAAACCGCTGGACGGATTTACACCAAAATCAGGAGCGGGGGCTTGGTCCCAAAAGCGTGCTTTTGCAAATTTGGTGTAAATCCGTCCAGTAGGTTTTTATAAAATGACCAAAACGTAATGCAAAAAAATTAGTGATATCTGTGTTTGCTTCGCAGACGGACTTCCCTGTTCGCTCCGCGGACAGCACCCCGATTGGCCCATGGCCTTGCGTCATGTCCGCGGACCTGCGACGTGTTCGCTGATTTGACGGCGAGGGGCGTGGAGCGCGTCATATTTTCCGTGGCGCCCGCCATCTTGTATTCGCTGTTGACCGCGTACAGCGCGGTGAAACGTGGATAAAAAATTGCATTTAGTGCCGTGTGTTGGTGTTTAAGAGTGTTTGGGGAGGGTGGGGGAGTATGAGATAGGTTCAATGTTTTGATTTTTTATGTGCTAGACGTTTTTGTTGCGTTCGATTTGTCCGCGGAGAACACGGCTGTTCTGACATTTTGTAAATAAACTAAATGGTGGGGTGTTTAGAGGACGGAGTATGTGTCATTTTTGTTCGCAAGGAAGGTAAAAATGAGCTATGAACACTCGCTGTGTACTTAATTGTTCGTAAATACAAAAACTGGGGGTGTCCTCAGGACGCTGTCCGTATTGTAATCTGTCTAGTTGAATGTGTTCTAAGAACACTCGCGGTCTCCCGAAATGGTTGCAATTACACAAAATGGGCGTGTTCTGAGAATGTTGTTTGTATTGTTCGTTGTCAGGGTGAAAGTGTTTTAAGACCACTCCTTTTGTCCGCTAATAGTACAATTTCCTATGGGCGTCAACCGACTTTTTGTGCACTAAAGAAACGATAAATCCGGCTGGTGTGCACCGACATTATGTGATAATCCTATGACTGGCGCTATTGACCTGGCTGACTTGCTTTTGCGACACTAAATCATATCTCTCACCCCTAAGCCTGATATTATCAAAGCATTCATATTCCCCGCCTCTCTCTGTGACGTTACAGGGTGCAACATCAAACGCGCCCAGTCCTCTGCAGTCCTAAGTGACTTTACACAGAACCCAGAAGACAGCACATATTATGTCACAACACAGCGCGCCACAATTCGGAATATGAAACAGTGATTTAAAAGCAAACAGCAAGATTGTAAATTTTGTAAAGTACATTTATTTGACATCAAGGGGGTAATTCATAAATTCAGCGCACAAGTGGCGCACCGGCTGGCGCACAGTGTACGCGTGCGAATCCCTGCGCCAGCCGCGTGCGCTAAAATACATTTCCGCGCACAGCGTATTCATGGATTCCAGCCACCAAAACCAGCCGTGGCGCACAGTGGCGCAGCGACCCTGCAGCAGCGCCAGTTACGCCCCCAAGAACCCCTCTCGTGCAGGGAAAAGCCATTAATATACCCAATCCAGCGCAAAGGGCTGCGCTAACCCTGTACCAGCACGGCAAGCGGGCTACGTGTATCAATGGGGTGCGCGGGAAGAACCTCACGCGATTGGCCCTGTGCGAGCAGGGTACGCGTATTTCAGGGGTGCGCGGGAAGTTCCACACGCGATTTCCGCAGGGTACGCGTATATCAGGGGTGCGCGGGAAGTGCCACACGTGATTCCACCCCCACCCCCCAGCCACAAGGGGCAGCCTCCACCAGGCCCCCACCCATGTCTCCCAGCAGCCCCACCCCCCAGCAGTGCAGGGGCAGCTTCCACCAGGCCCCCACCCATGTTTCCCACCACCCCCACCCCCCAGCCACCAGGGGCAGCCTCCACCAGGCTCCCACCCATGTCTCCCACCACCCCCACCTCCCAGCAGTGCAGGGGCATCCTCCACCAGGCCCCCACCCATGTCTCCCACCACCCCCACCCACCAGCACTGTGGGGCACCTGCCAGCAGGCCCCCACCAATGTCCAACTCATGTTCCCCACCACCCCCACCCCCCAGCACTGTGGGGCACCTGCCAGCAGGCCCCCACCCATATCCAACTCACGTTCCCCAGCACCCCCATCCCCCAGCACTGTGGGGCACCTGCCAGCAGGCCCCCACCCGTGTCCAACTCATGTTCCCCACCACCCCCACCCCCCAGCAGTGCAGGGGCACCCACCACCAGGCCCCCACCCATGTCTCCCACCACCCCCACCCCCCAGCCACCAGGGGCACCCACCACCAGGCCCCCACCCATGTCTCCCCCCACCCCCACCCCCCAGCAGTGCAGGGGCAGCCTCCACCAGGCCCCCACCCATGTCTCCCAGCACCCCCACCCCCAGCCACCAGGGGCAGCCTCCACCAGGTCCCCACCCATGTCTCCCACCACCCCCACCCCCCAGCACTGTGGGGCACCCACCACCAGGCCCCCACCCATGTCCAACTCATGTTCCCCACCACCCCCACCCCCAGCACTGTGGGGCACCTGACAGCAGGCCCCCACCCATGTCTCCCAGCACCCCCACCCCCCAGCCACCAGGGGCACCCTCCACCAGGCCACCACCCATGTCTCCCACCACCCCCACCCCCCAGCAGTGCAGGGGCAGCCTCCACCAGGCCCCCACCAATGTCCAACTCATGTCTCCCACCACACCCACCCCCCAGCACTGTGGGGCACCTGCCAGGAGGCCCCCACCCATGTCCAACTCATGTTCCCCACCACCCCCACCCCCCAGCACTGTGGGGCACCTGCCAGCAGTCCCCCACCCATGTCTCCCAGAACCCTCACCCCCAAGCCACCAGGGGCAGCCCCCACCAGGCCCCCACCCATGTCTCCCAGCACCCCCACCCCCCCAGCAGTGCAGGGGCAGCCTCTACCAGGCCCCCACCCATGTCTCCCACCACCCCCACCCCCCAGCCACCAGGGGCACCCTCCACCAGGCCACCACCCATGTCTCCCACCACCCCCACCCCCCAGCAGTGCAGGGGCAGCCTCCACCAGGCCCCCACCAATGTCCAACTCATGTCTCCCACCACACCCACCCCCCAGCACTGTGGGGCACCTGCCAGGAGGCCTCCACCCATGTCCAACTCATGTTCCCCACCACCCCCACCCCCCAGCACTGTGGGGCACCTGCCAGCAGGCCCCCACCCATGTCTCCCAGAACCCCCACTCCCCCAGCAGTGCAGGGGCAGCCTCTACCAGGCCCCCACCCATGTCTCCCACCACCCACACCCTCCCAGTCACCAGGGGCAGCCTCCACCAGGCCCCCACCAATGTCTCCCAACACCCCCACCCCCAGCCACCAGGGGCAGCCTCCACCAGGCCCCCACCCATGTCTCCTACCACCCCCACCCCCCCAGCAGTGCAGGGGCAGCCTCCACCAGGCCCCCACCCATGTCTCCAACCACCCCCACCCCCCAGCACTGTGGGGCACCTGCCAGCAGCCCCTCCCCTGTCCTACTCATGTTACCCACCACCCCCAGCCCCCAGCACTGTGAGGCACCTGCCAGCAGGCCCCCACCCATGTCCAACTCATGTTCCCCAGCACCCCCACCCCCCAGCACTGTGGGGAACCTGCCTGCAGGCCCCCACCCATGTCCAACTCATGTTCCCCACCACCCCCACCCCCCAGCACTGTGGGGCACCTGCCAGCAGGCCCCCACCCATGTCTCCCAGAACCCTCACCCCCAAGCCACCAGGGGCAGCCTCCACCAGGCCCCCACCCATGTCTCCCAGCACCCCCACCCCCCCAGCAGTGCAGGGGCAGGCTCTACCAGGCCCCCACCCATGTTTCCCACCACCCCCACCCCCCAGCCACCAGGGGCACCCACAACCAGGCCCCCACCCATGTATCCCACCACCCCCACCCCCCAGCCACCAGGGGCAGCCTCCACCAGGCCCCCACCCATGTCTCCCACCACCCCCACCCCCCAGCAGTGCAGGGGCAGCCTCCACCAGGCCCCCACCCATGTCCAACTCATGTCTCCCACCACCCCCACCCCCCAGCACTGTGGGGCACCTGCCAGGAGGCCCCCACCTATGTCCAACTCATGTTCCCCACCACCCCCACCCCCCAGCCACCAGGGGCACCCACCACCAGGCCCCCACCCATGTCTCCCAGCACCCCCACCCCCCAGCCACCAGGGGCAGCCTCCACCAGGCCCCCACCCATGTCTCCCACCACCCCCACCCCCCAGCAGTGCAGGGGCAGCCTCCACCAGGCCCCCACCCATGTCCAACTCATGTCTCCCACCACCCCCACCCCCCAGCACTGTGGGGCACTTGCCAGGAGGCCCCACCCAATGTCCAACTCATGTTCCCCACCACCCCCACCCATGTCTCCCAGCACCCCAACCCCCCCAGCAGTGCAGGGGCAGCCTCTACCAGGCCCCCACCCATGTCTCCCACCACCCCCACCCCCCCAGTCACCAGGGGCAGCCTCCACAAGGCCCCCACCCATGTCTCCCAGCACCCCCACCCCCAGCCACCAGGGGCAGCCTCCACCAGGCCCCCACCCATGTCTTCCAGCACCCCCACCCCCTAGCAGTGCAGGGGCACCTGCCAGCAGGCCCCCACCCATGTCCAACTCATGTTCCCCACCACCCCCACCCCCCAGCACTGTGGGGCACCTGCCAGCAGGCCCCCACCCATGTCCAACTCATGTTCCCCAGCACCCCCAACCCCCAGCACTGTGGGGCAGCTGCCTGCAGGCCCCCACCCATGTCCAACTCATGTTCCCCACCACCCCCACCCCCCAGCAGTGCAGGGGCACCCACCACCAGGCCCCCTCCCATGTCTCCCACGACCCCCACCCCCCAGCCACCAGGGGCACCCACCACCTGGCCCCCACCCATGTCTCCCACCACCCCCACCCTCCATCAGTGCAGGGGCAGCCTCCACCAGGCCCCCACCCATGTCTCCCAGCACCCCCACCCCCCAGCCACCAGGGGCAGCCTCCACCAGGCCCCCACCCATTTCTCCCACCGCCCCCACCCCCCAGCACTGTGGGGCACCCACCACCAGGCCCCCACCCATGTCCAACTCATGTTCCCCAGCACCCCCACCCCCCAGCACTGTGGGGCACCTTCCAGCAGGCCCCACCCATATGCAACTCATGTTCCCCAGCCAACATGTCATCACAATCTAGATCCCTGGTCCCTATGGTCAGCCTCCAAATGCAAAACACCCACCCGAGTATTGCATCCACCCACTCATAATTTGCAATTACATCACAGGACACCAATTGCAAGTTCCGAAACAAACACATCTCCCTCACCTACACCCAATGGGTGTCAGTGAATCTCAAAACACATATCATGAAATGCATTAAACCAATGAGATACCACACATATGTATTAAAGGAAACATAAATAGAATCAAAAATGAAGAAACAGAAATGTGAATGTACAAAAATTAAAAGAAGTATGTCCGCGAAAAAAAGCAAAACCAAAAATAAAATTCCAAAGTAATGTTGTCCAAAGTCAATGTCCACAAAACAAAATCCAATGGGAAACAAAAAAGAAAGCCATTGCTCCATGGTTAAAAAGTGAAAAAAAATACAATCCAACAGTGAACTATGTACATGGGAACAAGCCAGGGTCCATTATCCCAACAAAGGAAAGGAAACCTATCTAACTACACTAACTAATAAAATAAACTATATACAAAAATGTGGCCAATGTCCGAAAGGTCCAAATAAAATCAAAACAAAAATGAAACCTAACACTACCTACATAACTATGTACAAGGGCAGTAGGCTAGTTTCACGGCTCACTTGTGGATGTCCCGGGCCAGGACATCATCGAACTCCTCCTCAATGTCCCGGAGGCGGTCCTCCTCCATATCCCCGAGGGTCCGCAGGGCCGTCGACGTGTCCACCTCCAAACCCCTGCGGATTGCCTCCTGGCACTCGGCCCGCCTCAGGGCCCTCCGCATGGAGTTCTCCGCCCTGACCATTGTGAGCCGTGCCTCTTCCGCCAGCTGCCGCTCCGCATCTATGTCGTGGCCCAACCGCTGCCACACGGAAGACACTCTCTGTCCTGGGTCCTCCTGCCCTCCGGCCGATGCCTGCCCCTCCGATGTTGAAGGCCCCGAGCCTTCATGGCTCCCACCATGTTGCTGCTGCTGCTTTTCCTCTGCCCGTGCACTGGCTCCTGCTGCCTGCACATCCTCCGCCGGCTGGGGTGCAGTCGTAGATGTGGCCACCCCTGCTGGACGTCCGACTCCTGACTGTGGCAGGGATGCCTCCTCCACCAGCCTGGCCGCACCATCAGAGGCAGCTCCACAGGGCACCCAGGTGACTGATGGGTGGGAAGATGGCAAAGAGGACGACTGGCACGTAGGGGGTCCAGTTGAGGAGGGGGTCGTAGCAAGCCCCATCAGACGGAGGAATCCAGCCTGGGTGACCTGTCCCAGCAGGCTGACGTGGTCAACGAGCCATTCGAGATGACGTGCAGTCTCTTCATGAAAAGACTGCAGGTCACCTCGCATGGCCCGTTGACGCAACGCCACACCAGCCAGGACAGGCTCAACCCGGACCTGGATAGCCACGTCCGCAGGCAGAGGAAGCCAGTTGACGTGAACTCATCCCCTGCCTGAAAACGGGTCTGGTCGTAGGCATCCCTGCTGGTGCAAGATGATGCAAGGACAGGATCAGGGACAGGATTGCACACAGGCACCTCCGCGGCGGCCTGTGCTGCCTCCTGTCCCTGGTCCTGGACTGCACCACTAGCACCAGTGGGATCCCCACCTCCAGACCCCATCTCTGGTGCTTGCACGGCCTCCTCCTCCACCAAACCCTCACCAACCTGGATGACTCCGTGCCATCTTCCCCTGTTGGGCCCTGTGGGGTCCCAGCTGCCCCTTCTGCTGCCGAGGAGTCCAACTCCAACCTCCGCCTCTTGGACCTCCCCCTCGGCAGCTGCGGCCTGGGACGCGGCACCGGACTCCTCACTCCCCGACGAGATCACAACATGGGAGGGGAGCTGGGCCTTGCGTCTCCAGCTGGCGGTGGGATCCCCGCCGCTGTGCTCCACAGCACCTTCTCCGCCCTCTTCATCAGTTGACGCTGCAGACAGGGAGAAACAAAACACAGGCATCAGGGCACTGTACAATGGACACATACACACATGACAGATATACATGAGTGGCATTGGCAAACCTCAGACATGTCATCACAATCCCCAACACACATGTCATTACAACTCGTACACATGAGCCATACCACAGCCATATCGCAACTGCCACCACCATCCATACAAATATAACAGCATGATCAGCCAAAGGTGAGCCAGACATCACATGCAACACAGGAAGTGCACCACACATGTACACACACCACCACACTTGCATGCATGTGTGCACCTCTGCCAAGTGTCGCAGTGTTCAGACGGGCATCCATGTCACATCTGCCAATCAGGCTTCCACATACCGCTGTCACATGCATCCATGTTGCATCACTGTTGCACCCTTGTCAAATACACACACATGCACATGTACACAGTGCTGATACATGCAGCCAAAAACAACATACATGCGTGACATCACGGACATGTCTACTTACATACACATTCATCCAAACATGTGTGCCCACACAACTGCATTTGGCATGCAAGCCTACACACACAAGCACCATCCATGTCTCACACATTCCAGCCCTCGCATGTGTCAGCCCCACGGCCCTGTACACCTCCACCCATACTCGACCCCATACAAACAGATGTGCAACCTGCACACTACTGAATAATCACCACACGCACTGCTCACAATCAGGATGCATGTACACTCACCGCTCGACTCCAGACGGGTCTGCCTCTCAAGGACCTGGACGTGGAGCGCTGGGGATATGTGTTCTAGGACCCTCATCTGTTCTTCCGACAATTAGCCCCGGCGCCCCTTGGCATCCGCTGCCTTCAAGAGGCGCCGGGCCTTGTTCAGGGTCCTGGAACTAAAGTCCTCCCAGCGCTTCTTGACATGTAAGTCGCAGACTGTCACCCCCTCCGCGTTGATGGCAGTCACGATGTCAGTCCAGATCCGGGTCTGTCCTTCCTTGTCGGCGTGGGAACTTCCGAAGAGGGCATCATACTGCCCCAGGACTTGCTCCACCAGGACACCAACTTCGGTGGCACTGAAGCTGATGCCCCTCTGCCTCTCTGGCCGGGGGTTGTCAGTGGTCACAGATGGTGTTTGCCCCGACATGACAACCCCAGAGGCAGGAGTGGGTGGGCAACTGGGTCCTGGGGCTGGGCTGTGGAGCGATGGAATCCCAGTCGGGAGTCTTCGGATCCAGCAGGGGTGATCACAGCAACAGCACCCCTGGCTGATGTGCAGGCAGCAAATGGCAGGGCACATGGGCAGCAGGCAGTCAGGCAGCAGCAGATGGCAGGTGGGAGCGTGCTCAGGGCTCTGGGGGGCAGTAGTTTGGCCTTCTGGGCAGGAGCGTGGTCTTCCGTGTGCTTACGCGTGGCCAGCTTGATACGGAGTGATTTGGCACGTGAAAAATCTGCACGTCAGCGTGTAATTTGAGGAAAGGCCCTTAGCGCGTAAGCGCGTCTGCACGCATACGCATTTTCATTGGACAGAAGGCCCCTCAAGCGCAAGCGCCCCTGTGACGTGACGCGTACAGACGTGCATGGGCATTTCAGCGTGCGTGGAAAATTGCACGTCCGCGTGCAATACGAGGAAAGGGCCCATGCGCGTAAGCGCGCGTGAAAAACTGCACGTCCGCGTGCAATACGAGGGAAGGGCCCATGTGCGTAAGCGCGCATGGAAAACTGCACATCCGCGTGTAATACGAGGAAAGGGCCCATGCGCGTAAGTGACGTGACGCGCGCGTGCGTTTCCCTCAGCACGGGTTAAAGGTGAGCGGGCCCAGCAGTTCGCTGTACGTGCCTTTCGTGGAGATCGACGTGTGTTGCTGCTTCCTGTTGTTTCACGCGCCATCACAACTTCACAGCTATCAAGGACGTATCTCTTCTTTTGGCGGGGGTATTGGCTACGCGTGTTTTTCTGCATCGCGCTAGTCAGACGTTGAGTCGCACACGCTCTTTTTCCCACTGCGGGTGCCCCTGTGTATCACACCCATTTTCGATGTCATAGAAGCCTGCGTGTCCCACGCATACGCGTTATTCGTGACGCTGGGTGCCACCGCGTACTGTGGGAGGTTGAATCCACGCACGTAGGCTGCAGGGTTGCGTGCACGGTTTTACTGCAGTTTTGGGGTGCCTGAGCGTTGCGTGACCCGTCACCACATCACCGGGGTCACATACAGCCTTGCAGGTGCAGGGTGGCTGTTAACATCTTGCTTCCCACCCCCTTCACCCCAATTGCCCAGGTCAATTGTGGTGTACACCTCCCATTGGCACCACTCCATCTGTGCCAGCACTACTACATCTGTGCAATGGTTGGGAGGCCACCAAAGGTGAGGGGCGCCTCAGCTGGGCGTACTCCTCGTGGCGGGCGTGGTCGGGGACGTGGCGGTGGTGACCAGGGAGTAGGGGGACTCCAGGGTGTCCAGGGGAGACACAGAAGGGGAAGAGGCAGGGGTGCGCCACTTGAGCACAATGTTGTACCATGTGTCGGTGCAGCCATGTCACCACCCCCTGTGGTTCCAGAGGATGCAGCTCCTGCATCTGGCACTGGCACCCGTATGACCCGGTAGTCCGTTCCATCGACTGCCACGGGCCCAAAGGTAGTGGTAGCTGCAGGTGCAGCTGTGGACACCGCCACCCAGGCTCAGGGTCTGCCAGCGCAGGCTGCGTTGGCACTTGAAGAGCCCTTGGTAGATCTCCAACAGGCCAGCGGGGAAACCATAGGGGCACGCCGGGCTGCTCAGACCAAGACACGTGTCCCTGGGGCAGTCATGTCATCTGCTGCCCCGAACAGCCGGGTGTTGGCAAGTGCAGGGGCAGATGCACCCAACAGCACCCCGCTTGTGAGTCTGCCAACCAGGACCGTTGCGGTCAATGACCCTGCCACAGCTGATGTTGCTGCGCAGGGTCCATTAGTGGACACCCAGCTGCCACTGACGCATGTCAGACCTTTGGTCATCCCTCCACCTGCCACTCCCTTGGCTCAATCCACCGAACCCACTGGCCATACCGGTCAGGGCGGCATTAGCCAGCCAGGGTCTGCGCCACAGTCCAAGAGGAGGAAGTTTGCACCTGCAGCACAGGCTGGGACCCCACACACAGCCACAACCTCCTGCACGTCGAGGAAGAAGCCTTTCTGTAAGCAGGAACTGGACTTCCTCATGGACTACGTGCGGGGCCACAGCTGTGACATGCTAGTGGGTGCCAATAGTCAGACTACGGCTGCCCAACGTGGCACCCACTGGAAGCATGTTGCGGAACATGTCAGTTCATTCGGCCATGAGGTGCGCACGGCGCAGGAGTACAAAAAGCGTTGGAATGACATCAAGCGCAGCACTAAGGCCAAGCGTGCCTCAAATTACAACTTGACTCTGGTGACTGGCGGTGGGCCTGCACCAGAGGAGGAAGAACTCACTCCGCATGAGGCTCTTGTTGCGGAGTTCATACCACCTGAATTGGTCGAAGGAGTGGGAGAGATGCTGGACTTTGATGCCCAGTCCAGTGAGTGTTGATGCGTTTTTTGTTGAGGACATGTGTGATTCACTTGTGGGATGTGTTGTGCATGATTGCTGCTACATGTGACGAGTACATGGTTCTGATGTGTAAGTAATGCAATGCTACCGTCATGCATATCTCCTCTGCCTGCATGCGGGATTCCATGTGGGCATGCTCCCTTGCCCCTCCTCCGCCACTCTGCACTCCAGTTCCACCTTTGCACTGGTCTGCTTCAATCTTGCCAATGTGTAGTATCTTGTTCATGTGTCCTGTTTAGATGCTAACTTCCAGCGTAGAAACTGCCAGACATATGCCGTGTGGTACAGCCTTAGTACTCGATGCAGGGTATCTCACTTGTACTGTGCATGGGTCAGATGTCCCGCAGGGACATGAGTGCCCATTCATGCTCCATGTGCATTGCACGCATGCCCCTATGTGTCCTTGACTGGATGATCACTGTAATATGAGTCCTTGGTTACATACATTGCCTGCCATCTCATCGGCCTCCCCATGTCAACCGTGGCTCAGTCCTGCGTTGCACATATGTTTAGGCCCTGACAATCTGTGTGGCTCGCAGGCCTCAGCCTGTTCAATGGCCAATGATTATGTCCAACTCTTGTGTCTTCTTCACACGTGGGCGGCCTCCGGAGTTTTCAGCATGTGTCCTGCCCACTGTCCCAGCATCATTTGCGGTGTTGTAATTTGTATCACATTAAGCTGTTGATGCCAGTCAACACTGCCTGTCAATACACATGTGTATGGTCAGCCTTTTGATACCATGCTAGGCATCCCTGCTTTGGTACTGGGGTGGAGGGGTGCTTGGCTTCTAGACATGGTACACATTGAATGCACAATGCACGTGATGTCTGAATTTGACATTGCACTGCCTTCACATTTCCTGGCACACACCATGGAGTGCTTGTACATGTAGGTAGTGAGTGGCGTACACATTTTCTGCACTGCATAGACCCACTTCCATGGAAACTGCCACCTTTCAACAGGTCTGATCACAGAAGCTATTCAAAGTAGACCCAGCATGCATGCCAGGTCATATGTTGTGTGTCACATGTCTGCCGGATGCCTTTGCTGTCGGCGTGTGTGTGTGTCGTGTGCTTCTGACATGTGTAGTGACCTTTTTCTCTCTATTTTTCAGGTGATGACCAATGGAGGCGGAGGATGGTGTTGTCATGTCAGACACAGGGTTGGTAACACCACATCAACCCGGCACTAGTGGGGGTCGTGGGGTGGTAGGCCACGAAAACCCCCAAGTGCTGCATTTCATCTTGTCTCTGGCTGCCTATGAGTCCAGCCTTGATGACGACTCTGACGTCCATGTTGAGTTGGATGAGCATCAAGTCCATGTGTCAGGGGTGAGTGATTCTGATGTGGACACTCCTCTGTCTGCGACACCTGCACTGAGGGATCAGACAGTCTTGGTTCCTCCGCCTGTGGTGGATCGGGACGCAGGGTCACCCTCTACACCAGTCACTGATGTGCCTGGGACATCACGTCGATGGGGGCATGTAGTCGTGCAGCCGCAGGCGGTGCCAACACAGCGAGGACCCCCGGTCCTTGGGTCCTGCAGGGGTCAAGCCCGGCAACGCGGTCGCCGCGCGCAACCGCTGTATACTGAGTGGGAGCAAGACATGACTGCCAATTCCGAACGGCAGGGGGCAGCAATGGAGAACATCGCTGAGAGCATGGAGCGTGTGGCCCGCTCGCTCAGGCTGGGCATGGCGGCCTCAGACAGGGCACGCCAGGCTGAAATTCCGTCTCTGCGTCATGCAATTGCTGCTCACGCAGAGGCGCACATGGATGCCCTGAGGGAGGAGTATGCTTCCCTCAGATCCACTCTGGGTGTCCTTATGATGTCCCAGAGGCAGCAGGCAGAGGAGAGGTTTGCACAGCTTGAGCGTACCATCTCGGCTGAGCTACAGGCTTTCCGGGAGGTTCAGCGGTTGTCCAGCCAGGCCTTGCAGGAGGAACTCCGTGTTAAACGTGCTACCTTGCAAGAGGAAGCATGTGTATCACGTGAGGTTCTGCATACAGACCTATGTAACATCGCCACACAGAACCAGGCTCACCCGTCCGGCAGACTTGCTGCCGACGAGGGCAAGCTCCGGCTAGGCGTGGCCAGGCTACTGTGCCACGTCCTCCTTTACAGGATGAGCCAGACTCGGATGACCATCTATCTCCCACATAGGTCGTGCTGTGCAGGCGTTGAGCCCATGGAGGATTTTTTTTTTGGCTCAGCATCATCGCATGTGGATGTTGAGCAGCACCCTGTATCTCCCCCCTCCTGGGTGCCTCCCCTCGCCCCCGGGTCGTATGTGGCCATTTTTGATTTTTCTTTTAGTTTAGTTGGTTAAGTTTCTGTTTGATAGTTAGTTTAAATAGGTAATGTAGGTTTTCCATAGTTAGTGTAATTAGTTAATAGTTGAGTTAGTTTAAAATTGCTAGTCTATTGTGCTTTCATGTGACGGTGTGGTGCTTTGTGGCTTTTGAAGGCATCCACTGTCTGTTCCAGCTGGGCCCTTCATGGTTGTCTTGTGTATGTGTTTGCTGCTTGGGGTCCTTGACTCACATATGCCACTCCTGAGTTTTATCTACAAGGCGATGCGGTAGGTACAGATTGAGCATGAGAAATATTGATATCCCCTGTTAGGAGGCAGGAAGATGGCTCTGGGTATATGTCGGGATCGTAAAAATGGCCGTGTGATGGAGCAATAGTGTTTTGAGCTCTATTAGTTATTTCTATCCTTCCCTTATATAGTGAAGTGGTGACATCACACATAGGGCCTGTGCATAGGACTAGGACAGCAAGTGAAGGTACAGAATTTGGTTGTCGCAGTTTGCAATTGACAGAGTAAGCTGTTCATTAGCTATGCACAGACGGTGCACGCGCAAGATTGGTGGACGTGCCTGAGGAGGCAGAGAGTTGTAGAAGGGTGGTGCACAGAGCATGCTTGAAAGGTTGGTTGGGAGCCAGAGAGGCTCAAGATAATTGACAAGAACAGTTTTTTGTGGAATTGAGAAAAACAGAATTAAATGCATTTAATAATGCGTAATAATGGAAGTGTTGAAACCCTGTAGTTGAGGTCAAGTGAGCATAAAGTAATGCATCACGGGAAATTCAGGGGGTTATGCCCCTACAGCACCTATGTAAGGGTCTTTCCCGATGTAAAGGCAAGATTTGTAAATATAGCACGCAATGTAAAAAAAACACAGATGGTAAATTGATGAAGTCATGGCCAAAATGCAGGAGTTTCTCCAAATATGTGCAGCAATAATTACACACATACATACACAAGGCCTATAAAGGGAAAGCGCTGAGCAGTCATGGCATATTCATGCTCCGGAAAATCTTTCAGGAGGAAGAGGGGAAAGAAGAGATGTGCCAATGGGTGCTGAGCCAGGAGGAAACCCTGGCCGCAGCACCCTCTGGCCCTGCTCTCCCACCTCCTCCTGACCATGAGAACAAGGGGGCTGCAACAGAAGCATAGGGATTATACCCTAAACCGGAATTAAACAGGGATTGTACCCTATATGGGAATTAAAAGCATCAGAGGGCTACACAAATCCAACATTCAAACCTCCACCATATACCAAGGAGGAGGGGCAGAAAGGGGCATGCATTGAGGCCCAGATGAGCGCCAAGGAGCAGCTGGGAGGAATATCATTGAACGAGTGGGTAGGAGGGCAAATACTATTGAAATTGGGTGGGAAACCACAGGAGAAAAAGGAGGACCAAGAAGTAGAAGTAAGAAGTAGCTGGCTGTAAGGAGAACAGTGAAGCACAAGAGTGGCCAGAGATAATGGAAGAAGTAGAAGGGAGTGAGAAGGAAGAGAAGATAGAATGCGAGAGGGTGCAACAAGACAAGCAAAGAGAAGAAGAGAAAGAGCGAATGCAGAGAGAGATGAGGAGAAAGAGGAAGCTCGAGGAGCTAGAGAAGCAAAGGGATGCAGACGACAAGGAAAAGCAAGTGTTGTTAAAAAGCGAAAGGAGAAAGTGGGAACTTTAGCGGCTTGCAAGAGAACACAAACGCAAGGAGGAGGAGGAGGAGAACACAGTAAGAAAAATAAGACTAAAATGCGGGCTGACCGCGCCATATGATACCATGGGAAGGGATAGGCAAACAGAACAGCACTGCAGCATAAAACATGATAAGGCACCCACGCTGTCAAACAAAACCAACACAGGGTCCTCTGTCCGGGGAGGCCGCAGGAACCTGATTGATCTATAAGGGGAACAACAGGGAGAGAAGGTACTGAAGATACTTAGCTTCCATTTTGATTTTGGCAGTGATTTGGGAGACACTGAGTCAGATGATGACTCATAGGGAGTGAGGAGGAAGGATTAGGGCAACCGGATCGTCTGGGGGGACAAAGAGACAGGGGGAATGAGCATAAGAGACTGCAGAGTCCAGGGCTGTGTTACACAGCATGGATAATATGTGATATGTGCAAAGGCTCAGAGACCTTACAGCACTGAGGAGGGGGAACTGGCAGGGGCATTCACATCCACTAAGGACACTGGGAGAATAGAAGGGGGACAGGACTTTCACAGATGCCCTTATGGGAAAAGGGAGGGGGACGACCTCAGTACATACCATGTAAACCCATAGAAAAGGAAAACTTGAGGTGTTGGCTACCCTCAATGACCATAGGTGTAATAAAATGGATATACAATATGGAGAGAATTATGTCAGGACAGAAATGAGCAGTAGGGGATGTAAAAGATTTACTCTGAGAGGCCGCTGATGATGTATGGCAAAGAGCGAGGTACCCAGGAGTAACAACCAAGAACACAGCGCACAATGGTTCGCCGATCTCTAACGGCCGAGCAGCTGAATGGCAAGCTCTGCAGATGCAGTACCCACACACGTCAGACATTATTGCGATTATGGAATGCAGAATGGGAGAAGACAAAGACCCACTACAATATATGCAGGCTATTCAAGTGCTCTGGCACCTTGAAACATGAGAACCATGGGATAAAACACTGGCATCTATATACTTTCATATACTATAATATAAATACATATATTTATACATATATATATATATATATATATATATATATATATATATATATATATATATATATATATATATATACACACATATATATATATATATATATATATATATATGTATATATACATATACATATATGTATACTATATATATATATGTATACATATATATTACATGGACGCGGTTGCGTCCATGTAGTTATGGTTAAGATGGTGTTTCCATAGGAAGAGCATTTTTTGGGTGGCTTATAACTTCGCTCCCTCTGGACGAATCCTCACCAAACTTTGCAAAAGAGGTATATGGCCCACTCTGAATTTTATTGCAAAGTTTGGTGAGGATTCGTCCAGGGGGGGGAAAAGTTATAAGGGGGGTCCCAAAACATGTGTTTTTTCCTATAGACATAATGGGAAAAAGCTTTGCGCACGGCCACAAGCCAAACCGCTGGACGGATTTACACCAAAATCAGGAGCGGGGGCTTGGTCCCGAAAGCGTGCTTTTGCAAATTTGATGTAAATCCGTCCAGTAGGTTTTTATGAAATGACCAAAACGTAAGGCAAAAAAATTAGTGATATCTGTGTTTGCTTCGCAGACGGACTTCCCTGTTCGCTCCGCGGACAGCACCCCGATTGGCCCATGGCCTTGCGTCATGTCCGCGGACCTGCGACGTGTTCGCTGATTTGATGGCGAGGGGCGTGGAGCGCGTCATATTTTCCGTGGCGCCCGCCATCTTGTATTCGCTGTTGACCGCGTACAGCGCGGTGAAACGTGGATAAAAAATTGCATTTAGTGCCGTGTGTTGGTGTTTAAGAGTGTTTGGGGAGGGTGGGGGAGTATGAGATAGGTTCAATGTTTTGATTTTTTATGTGCTAGACGTTTTTGTTGCGTTCGATTTGTCCGCGGAGAACACGGCTGTTCTGACATTTTGTAAATAAACTAAATGGTGGGGTGTTTAGAGGACGGAGTATGTGTCATTTTTGTTCGCAAGGAAGGTAAAAATGAGCTATGAACACTCGCTGTGTACTTAATTGTTCGTAAATACAAAAACTGGGGGTGTCCTCAGGACGCTGTCCGTATTGTAATCTGTCTAGTTGAATGTGTTCTAAGAACACTCGCGGTCTCCCGAAATGGTTGCAATTACACAAAATGGGCGTGTTCTGAGAATGTTGTTTGTATTGTTCGTTGTCAGGGTGAAAGTGTTTTAAGACCACTCCTTTTGTCCGCTAATAGTACAATTTACTATGGGCGTCAACCGACTTTTTGTGCACTAAAGAAACGATAAATCCGGCTGGTGTGCACCGACATTATGTGATAATCCTATGACTGGCGCTATTGACCTGGCTGACTTGCTTTTGCGACACTAAATCATATCTCTCACCCCTAAGCCTGATATTATCAAAGCATTCATATTCCCCGCCTCTCTCTGTGACGTTACAGGGTGCAACATCAAACGCGCCCAGTCCTCTGCAGTCCTAAGTGACTTTACACAGAACCCAGAAGACAGCACATATTATGTCACAACACAGTGCGCCACAATTCGGAATATGAAACAGTGATTTAAAAGCAAACAGCAAGATTGTAAATTTTGTAAAGTACATTTATTTGACATCAAGGGGGTAATTCATAAATTCAGCGCACAAGTGGCGCACCGGCTGGCGCACAGTGTGCGCGTGCGAATCCCTGCGCCAGCCGCGTGCGCTAAAATACATTTCCGCGCACAGCGTATTCATGGATTCCAGCCACCAAAACCAGCCGTGGCGCACAGTGGCGCAGCGACCCTGCAGCAGCGCCAGTTACGCCCCCAAGAACCCCTCTTGTGCAGGGAAAAGCCATTAATATACCCAATCCAGCGCAAAGGGCTGCGCTAACCCTGTACCAGCACGGCAAGCGGGCTACGTGTATCAATGGGGTGCGCGGGAAGTACCTCACGCGATTGGCCCTGTGCAAGCAGGGTACGCGTATTTCAGGGGTGCGCGGGAAGTTCCACACGCGATTTCCGCAGGGTACGCGTATCTCAGGGGTGCGCGGGAAGTGCCACACGTGATTCCACCCCCACCCCCCAGCCACAAGGGGCAGCCTCCACCAGGCCCCCACCCATGTCTCCCAGCAGCCCCACCCCCCAGCAGTGCAGGGGCAGCCTCCACCAGGCCCCCACCCATGTTTCCCACCACCCCCACCCCCCAGCCACCAGGGGCAGCCTCCACCAGGCCCCCACCCATGTCTCCCACCACCCCCACCCCCCAGCAGTGCAGGGGCAGCCTCCACCAGGCCCCCACCCATGTCTCCCACCACCCCCACCCACCAGCACTGTGGGGCACCTGCCAGCAGGCCCCCACCAATGTCCAACTCATGTTCCCCACCACCCCCACCCCCCAGCACTGTGGGGCACCTGCCAGCAGGCCCCCACCCATGTCCAACTCACGTTCCCCAGCACCCCCATCCACCAGCACTGTGGGGCACCTGCCAGCAGGCCCCCACCCATGTCCAACTCATGTTCCCCACCACCCCCACCCCCCAGCAGTGCAGGGGCACCCACCACCAGGCCCCCACCCATGTCTCTCACCACCCCCACCCCCCAGCCACCAGGGGCACCCACCACCAGGCCCCCACCCATGTCTCCCCCCACCCCCACCCCCCAGCAGTGCAGGGGCAGCCTCCACCAGGCCCCCACCCATGTCTCCCAGCACCCCCACCCCCCAGCCACCAGGGGCAGCCTCCTCCAGGTCACCACCCATGTCTCCCACCACCCCCACCCCCCAGCACTGTGGGGCACCCACCACCAGGCCCCCACCCATGTCCAACTCATGTTCCCCACGACCCCCACCCCCAGCACTGTGGGGCACCTGACAGCAGGCCCCCACCCATGTCTCCCAGCACCCCCACCCCCCAGCCACCAGGGGCACCCTCCACCAGGCCACCACCCATGTCTCCCACCACCCCCACCCCCCAGCAGTGCAGGGGCAGCCTCCACCAGGCCCCCACCAATGTCCAACTCATGTCTCCCACCACACCCACCCCCCAGCACTGTGGGGCACCTGCCAGGAGGCCCCCACCCATGTCCAACTCATGTTCCCCACCACCCCCACCCCCCAGCACTGTGGGGCACCTGCCAGCAGGCCCCCACCCTTGTCTCCCAGAACCCTCACCCCAAGCCACCAGGGGCAGCCTCCACCAGGCCCCCACCCATGTCTCCCAGCACCCCCACCCCCCCAGCAGTGCAGGGGCAGCCTCTACCAGGCCCCCACCCATGTCTCCCACCACCCCCACCCTCCCAGTCACCAGGGGCAGCCTCCACCAGGCCCCCACCCATGTCTCCCAACACCCCCACCCCCCAGCCACCAGGGGCAGCCTCCACCAGGCCCCCACCCATGTCTCCTACCACCCCCACCCCCCCCAGCAGTGCAGGGGCAGCCTCCACCAGGCCCCCACCCATGTCTCCCACCACCCCCACCCCCCAGCACTGTGGGGCACCTGCCAGCAGCCCCTCCCCTGTCCTACTCATGTTACCCACCACCCCCACCCCCCAGCACTGTGAGGCACCTGCCAGCAGGCCCCCACCCATGTCCAACTCATGTTCCCCAGCACCCCCACCCCCCAGCACTGTGGGGCACCTGCCTGCAGGCCCCCACCCATGTCCAACTCATGTTCCCCACCACCCCCACCCCCCAGCACTGTGGGGCACCTGCCAGCAGGCCCCCACCCATGTCTCCCAGAACCCTCACCCCCAAGCCACCAGGGGCAGCCTCCACCAGGCCCCCACCCATGTCTCCCAGCACCCCCACCCCCCCAGCAGTGCAGGGGCAGCCTCTACCAGGCCCCCACCCATGTCTCCCACCACCCCCACCCCCCAGCCACCAGGGGCACCCACAACCAGGCCCCCACCCATGTATCCCACCACCCCCACCCCCCAGCCACAAGGGGCAGCCTCCACCAGGCCCCCACCCATGTCTCCCACCACCCCCACCCCCTAGCAGTGCAGGGGCAGCCTCCACCAGGCCCCCACCCATGTCCAACTCATGTCTCCCACCACCCCCACCCCCCAGCACTGTGGGGCACCTGCCAGGAGGCCCCCACCTATGCCCAACTCATGTTCCCCACCACCCCCACCCCCCAGCCACCAGGGGCACCCACCACCAGGCCCCCACCCATGTCTCCCAGCACCCCCACCCCCCAGCCACCAGGGGCAGCCTCCACCAGGCCCCCACCCATGTCTCCCACCACCCCCACCCCCCAGCAGTGCAGGGGCAGCCTCCACCAGGCCCCCACCCATGTCCAACTCATGTCTCCCACCACCCCCACCCCCCAGCACTGTGGGGCACTTGCCAGGAGGCCCCACCCAATGTCCAACTCATGTTCCCCACCACCCCCACCCCCCAGCACTGTGGGGCACCTGCCAGCAGGCCCCCACCCATGTCTCCCAGCACCCCCACCCCCAAGCCACCAGGGGCAGCCTCCACCAGGCCCCCACCCATGACTCCCAGCACCCCCACCCCCCCAGCAGTGCAGGGGCAGCCTCTACCAGGCCCCCACCCATGTCTCCCACCACCCCCACCCCCCCCAGTCACCAGGGGCAGCCTCCACCAGGCCCCCACCCATGTATCCCAGCACCCCCACCCCCCAGCCACAAGGGGCAGCCTCCACCAGGCCCCCACCCATGTCTTCCAGCACCCCCACCCCCTAGCAGTGCAGGGGCAGCCTCCACCAGGCCCCCACCCATGTCTCCCACCACCCCCACTCCTCAGCCACCAGGGGCAGCCTCCACCAGGCCCCCACCCATGTCTCCCACCACCCCCACCGCCCAGCACTGTGGGGCACCTGCCAGCAGGCCCCCACCCATGTCCAACTCATGTTCCCCACCACCCCCACCCCCCAGCACTGTGGGGCACCTGCCAGCAGGCCCCCACCCATGTCCAACTCATGTTCCCCCGCACCCCCAACCCCCAGCACTGTGGGGCACCTGCCTGCAGGCCCCCACCCATGTCCAACTCATGTTCCCCACCACCCCCACCCCCCAGCAGTGCAGGGGCACCCACCACCAGGCCCCCTCCCATGTCTCCCACGACCCCCACCCCCCAGCCACCAGGGGCACACACCACCTGGCCCCCACCCATGTCTCCCACCACCCCCACCCTCCATCAGTGCAAGGGCAGCCTCCACCAGGCCCCCACCCATGTCTCCCAGCACCCCCACCCCCCAGCCACCAGGGGCAGCCTCCACCAGGCCCCCACCCATGTCTCCCACCACCCCCATCCCCCAGCACTGTGGGGCACCCACCACCAGGCCCCACCCATGTCCAACTCATGTTCCCCAGCACCCCCACCCCCCAGCACTGTGGGGCACCTGCCAGCAGGCCCCCACCCATGTCCAACTCATATTCCCCACCACCCCCACCCCCCAGCACTGTGGGGCACCTGCCAGCAGGCCCCCACCCATGTCTCCCAGCACCCCCACCCCCCAGCCACCAGGGGCAGCCTCCACCAGGCCCCCACCCATGTCTCCCACCACCCCCACCCCCCCAGCAGTGCAGGGGCAGCCTCCACCAGCCCCCACCCATGACCAACTCATGTCTCCCACCACCCCCACCCCCCAGCACTGTGGGGCACCTGCCAGCAGGCCCCCACCCATGTCCAAGTCATGTTCCCCACCACCCCCACCCCCCAGCACTGTGGGGCACCTGCCAGCAGGCCCCCACCCATGTCTCCCAGCACCCCCACCCCCCAGCCACCAGGGGCAGCCTCCACCAGGCCCCCACCCATGTCTCCCAGCACCCCCACCCCCCCACCAGTGCAGGGGCAGCCTCCACCAGGCCCCCACCCATGTCTCCCACCACCCCCACCACCCCAGTCACCAGGGGCAGCCTCCACCAGGCACCCACCCATGTCTCCCAGCACGCCCACCCCCCCAGCCACCAGGGGCAGCCTCCACCAGGCCCCCACCCATGTCTCCCAGCACCCCCACCCCCCAGCAGTGCAGGGGCAGCCTCCACCAGGCCCCCACCCATGTCTCCCACCACCCCCACCCCCCATCCACCAGGGGCAGCCTCCACCAGGCCCCCACCCATGTCTCCTACCACCCCCACCCCCCAGCACTGTGGGGCACCTGCCAGCAGGCCCCCACCCATGTCCAAGTCATGTTCCCCACCACCCCCACCCCCCAGCACTGTGGGGCACCTGCCAGCAGGCCCCCACCCATGTCCAACTCATGTTCCCCAGCACCCCCACCCCCCAGCACTGTGGGGCACCTGCCAGCAGGCCCCCACCCATGTCCAACTCATGTTCCCCACTACCCCCACCCCCCAGCAGTGCAGGGGCACCCACCACCAGGCCCCCACCCATTTCTCCCACCGCCCCCACCCCCCAGCACTGTGGGGCACCCACCACCAGGCCCACACCCATGTCCAACTCATGTTCCCCAGCACCCCCACCCCCCAGCACTGTGGGGCACCTTCCAGCAGGCCCCCACCCATATGCAACTCATGTTCCCCAGCCAACATGTCATCACAATCTAGATCCCTGGTCCCTATGGTCAGCCTCCAAATGCAAAACACCCACCCGAGTATTGCATCCACCCACTCATAATTTGCAATTACATCACAGAACACCAATTGCAAATTCCGAAACAAACACATCTCCCTCACATACACCCAATGGGTGTCAGTGAATCTCAAAACACATATCATGAAATGCATTAAACCAATGAGATACCACACATATGTATTAAAGGAAACATAAATAGAATCAAAAATGAAGAAACAGAAATGTGAATGTACAAAAATTAAAAGAAGTATGTCCGTGAAAAAAAGCAAAACCAAAAATAAAATTCCAAAGTAATGTTGTCCAAAGTCAATGTCCACAAAACAAAATCCAATGGGAAACAAAAAAGAAAGCCATTGCTCCATGGTTAAAAAGTGAAAAAAAAATACAATCCAACAGTGAACTATGTACATGGGAACAAGCCAGGGTCCATTATCCCAACAAAGGAAAGGAAACCTATCTAACTACACTAACTAATAAAATAAACTATATACAAAAATGTGGCCAATGTCCGAAAGGTCCAAATAAAATCAAAACAAAAATGAAACCTAACACTACCTACATAACTATGTACAAGGGCAGTAGGCTAGTTTCACGGCTCACTTGTGGATGTCCCGGATGTCAGGGCATCATCAAACTCCTCCTCAATGTCCCGGAGGCGGTCCTCCTCCATATCCCCGAGGGTCCGCAGGGCCGTCGACGTGTCCACCTCCAAACCCCTGCGGATTGCCTCGTGGCACTCGGCCCGCCTCAGGGCCCTCCGCATGGAGTTCTCCGCCCTGACCATTGTGAGCCGTGCCTCTTCCGCCAGCTGCCGCTCCGCATCTATGTCGTGGCCCAACCGCTGCCACACGGAAGACACTCTCTGTCCTGGGTCCTCCTGCCCTCCGGCCGATGCCTGCCCCTCCGATGTTGAAGGCCCCGAGCCTTCATGGCTCCCACCACGTTGCTGCTGCTGCTTTTCCTCTGCCCGTGCACTGGCTCCTGCTGCCTGCACATCCTCCGCCGGCTGGGGTGCAGTCGTAGATGTGGCCACCCCTGCTGGACGTCCGACTCCCGACTGTGGCAGGGATGCCTCCTCCACCAGCCTGGCCGCACCATCAGAGGCAGCTCCACAGGGCACCCAGGTGACTGATGGGTGGGAAGATGGCAAAGAGGACGACTGGCACGTAGGGGGTCCAGTTGAGGAGGGGGTCGTAGCAAGCCCCATCAGACGGAGGAATCCGGCCTGGGTGACCTGTCCCAGCAGGCTGACGTGGTCAACGAGCCATTCGAGATGACGTGCAGTCTCTTCATGAAAAGACTGCAGGTCACCTCGCATGGCCCGTTGACGCAACGCCACACCAGCCAGGACAGGCTCAACCCGGACCTGGATAGCCACGTCCGCAGGCAGAGGAAGGCCAGTTGACGTGAACTCATCCCCTGCCTGAAAACGGGTCTGGGCGTAGGCATCCCTGCTGGTGCAAGATGATGCAGGGACAGGATCAGGGACAGGATTGCACACAGGCACCTCCGCGGCGGCCTGTGCTGCCTCCTGTCCCTGGTCCTGCACTGCACCACTAGCACCAGTGGGATCCCACCTCCAGACCCCGTCTCTGGTGCTTGCACGGCCTCCTCCTCCACCAAACCCTCACCAACCTGGATGACTCCGTGCCATCTTCCCCTGTTGGGCCCTGTGGGGTCCCAGCTGCCCCTTCTGCTGCCGTGGAGTCAAACTCCAACCTCCGCCTCTTGGACCTCCCCCTCGGCAGCTGCGGCCTGGGACGCGGCACCGGACTCCTCACTCCCCGACGAGATCACAACATGGGAGGGGAGCTGGGCCTTGCGTCTCCAGCTGGCGGTGGGATCCCCGCCGCTGTGCTCCACAGCACCTTCTCCGCCCTCTTCATCAGTTGACGCTGCAGACAGGGAGAAACAAAACACAGGCATCAGGGCACTGTACAATGGACACATACACACATGACAGTTATACATGAGTGGCATTGGCAAACCTCAGACATGTCATCACAATCCCCAACACACATGTCATTACAACTCGCACACATGAGCCATACCACAGCCATATCGCAACTGCCACCACCATCCATACAAATACAACAGCATGATCAGCCAAAGGTGAGCCAGACATCACATGCAACACAGGAAGTGCACCACACATGTACACACACCACCACACTTGCATGCATGTGTGCACCTCTGCCAAGTGTCGCAGTGTTCAGACGGGCATCCATGTCACATCTGCCAATCAGGCTTCCACATACCGCTGTCACATGAATCCATGTTGCATCACTGTTGCACCCTTGTCAAATACACACACATGCACATGTACACAGTGCTGATACATGCAGCCAAAAACAACATACATGCGTGACATCACGGACATGTCTACTTACATACACATTCATCCAAACATGTGTGCCCACACAACTGCATTTGGCATGCAAGCCTACACACACAAGCACCATCCATGTCTCACACATTCCAGCCCTCGCATGTGTCAGCCCCACGGCCCTGTACACCTCCACCCATACTCGACCCCATACAAACAGATGTGCAACCTGCACACTACTGAATAATCACCACACGCACTGCTCACAATCAGGATGCATGTACACTCACCGCTCGACTCCAGACGGGTCTGCCTCTCAAGGACCTGGACGTGGAGCGCTGGGGATATGTGTTCCAGGACCCTCATCTGTTCTTCCGACAATTAGCCCCGGCGCCCCTTGGCATCCGCTGCCTTCAAGAGGCGCCGGGCCTTGTTCAGGGTCCTGGAACTGAAGTCCTCCCAGCGCTTCTTGACATGTTGTAAGTCGCAGACTGTCACCCCCTCCGCGTTGATGGCAGTCACGATGTCAGTCCAGATCCGGGTCTGTCCTTCCTTGTCAGCGCGGGAACTTCCGAAGAGGGCATCATACTGCCCCAGGACTTGCTCCACCAGGACACCAACTTCGGTGGCACTGAAGCTGATGCCCCTCTGCCTCTCTGGCCGGGGGTTGTCAGTGGTCACAGATGGTGTTTGCCCCGACATGACAACCCCAGAGGCAGGAGTGGGTGGGCAACTGGGTCCTGGGGCTGGGCTGTGGAGCGATGGAATCCCAGTCGGGAGTCTTCGGATCCAGCAGGGGTGATCACAGCAACAGCACCCCTGGCTGATGTGCAGGCAGCAAATGGCAGGGCACATGGGCAGCAGGCAGTCAGGCAGCAGCAGATGGCAGGTGGGAGCGTGCTCAGGGCTCTCGGGGGCAGTAGTTTGGCCTTCTGGGCAGGAGCGTGGTCTTCCGTGTGCTTACGTGTGGCCAGCTTGATACGGAGTGATTTGGCACGTGAAAAATCTGCACGTCAGCGTGTAATTTGAGGAAAGGCCCTTAGCGCGTAAGCGCGTCTGCACGCATACGCATTTTCATTGGACAGAAGGCCCCTCAAGCGCAAGCGCCCCTGTGACGTGACGCGTACAGATGTGCATGGGCTTTTCAGCTCACGTGGAAAATTGCACGTCCGCGTGCAATACGAGGAAAGGGCCCATGCGCGTAAGCGCGCGTGAAAAACTGCACGTCCGCGTGCAATACGAGGAAAGGGCCCATGCGCGTAAGCGCGCATGGAAAACTGCACATCCGCGTGTAATACGAGGAAAGGGCCCATGCGCGTAAGTGACGTGACGCGCGCGTACGTTTCCCTCAGCACGGGTTAAAGGTGAGCGGGCCCAGCAGTTCGCTGTACGTGCCTTTCGTGGAGACCGACGTGTGTTGCTGCTTTATTTCACGCGCCATCACAACTTCACAGCTATCAAGGACTTATCTCTTCTTTTGGCGGGGGTATTGGCTACGCGTGTTTTTCTGCATCGCGCTAGTCAGACGTTGAGTCGCACACGCTCTTTTTCCCACTGCGGGTGCCCCTGTGTATCACACCCATTTTCGATGTCATAGAAGCCTGCATGTCCCACGCATACGCGTTATTCGTGACGCTGGGTGCCACCGCATACTCTGGGAGGTTGAATTCACGCACGTAGGCTGCAGGGTTGCGTGCACGGTTTTACTGCAGTTTTGGGGTGCCTGAGCGTTGCGTGACCCGTCACCACATCACCGGGGTCACATACAGCCTTGCAGGTGCAGGGTGGCTGTTAACATCTTGCTTCCCACCCCCTTCACCCCAATTGCCCAGGTCAATTGTGGTGTACACCTCCCATTGGCACCACTCCATCTGTGCCAGCACTACTACATCTGTGCCATGGTTGGGAGGCCACCAAAAGTGAGGGGCGCCTCAGCTGGGCGTACTCCTCGTGGCGGGCGTGGTCGGGGACGTGGCGGTGGTGACCAGGGAGTAGGGGGACTCCAGGGTGTCCAGGGCAGCCACAGAGGGGGAAGAGGCAGGGGTGCGCCACTTGAGCACAATGTTGTGCCATGTGTTGGTGCAGCCATGCCACCACCCCCTGTGGTTCCAGAGGATGCAGCTCCTGCATCTGGCACTGGCACCCGTATGACCCGGTAGTCCGTTCCATCGACTGCCACGGGCCCAAAGGTAGTGGTAGCTGCAGGTGCAGCTGTGGACACCGCCACCCAGGCTCAGGGTCTGCCAGCGCAGGCTGCGTTGGCACTTGAAGAGCCCTTGGTAGATCTCCAACAGGCCAGCGGGGAAACCATAGGGGCACGCCCGGCTGCTCAGACCAAGACACGTGTCCCTGGGGCAGTCATGTCATCTGCTGCCCCGAACAGCCGGGTGTTGGCAAGTGCAGGGGCAGATGCACCCAACAGCACCCCGCTTGTGAGTCTGCCAACCAGGACCGTTGCGGTCAATGACCCTGCCACAGCTGACGTTGCTGCGCAGGGTCCATTAGTGGACACCCAGCTGCCACTGACGCATGTCAGACCTTTGGTCATCCCTCCACCTGCCACTCCCTTGGCTCAATCCACCGAACCCACTGGCCATACTCGTCAGGGCGGCATTAGCCAGCCAGGGTCTGCGCCACAGTCCAAGAGGAGGAAGTTTGCACCTGCAGCACAGGCTGGGACCCCACACACAGCTACAACCTCCTGCACGTCGAGGAAGAAGCCTTTCTGTAAGCAGGAACTGGACTTCCTTGTGGACTACGTGCGGGGCCACAGCCGTGACATGCTAGTGGGTGCCAATAGTCAGACTACGGCTGCCCAACGTGGCACCCACTGGAAGCATGTTGCGGAACATGTCAGTTCATTCGGCCATGAGGTGCGCACGGCGCAGGAGTACAAAAAGCGTTGGAATGACATCAAGCGCAGCACTAAGGCCAAGCGTGCCTCAAATTACAACTTGACTCTGGTGACTGGCGGTGGGCCTGCACCAGAGGAGGAAGAACTCACTCCGCATGAGGCTCTTGTTGCGGAGTTCATACCACCTGAATTGGTCGAAGGAGTGGGAGAGATGCTGGACTTTGATGCCCAGTCCAGTGAGTGTTGATGCGTTTTTTGTTGAGGACATGTGTGATTCACTTGTGGGATGTGTTGTGCATGATTGCTGCTACATGTGACGCGTACATGGTTCTGATGTGTAAGTAATGCAATGCTATCGTTATGCATATCTCCTCTGCCTGCATGCGGGATTCCATGTGGGCATGCTCCCTTGCCCCTCCTCCGCCACTCTGCACTCCAGTTCCACCTTTGCACTGGTCTGCTTCAATCTTGCCAATGTGTAGTATCTTGTTCATGTGTCCTGTTTAGATGCTAACTTCCAGCGTAGAAACTGCCAGACATATGCCGTGTGGTACAGCCTTAGTACTCGATGCAGGGCATCTCACTTGTACTGTGCATGGGTCAGATGTCCCGCAGGGACATGAGTGCCCATTCATGCTCCATGTGCATTGCACGCATGCCCCTATGTGTCCTTGACTGGATGATCACTGTAATATGAGTCCTTGGTTACATACATTGCCTGCCATCTCATCGGCCTCCCCATGTCAACTGTGGCTCAGTCCTGCGTTGCACATATGTTTAGGCCCTGACAATCTGTGTGGCTCACAGGCCTCAGCCTGTTCAATGGCCAATGATTATGTCCAACTCTTGTGTCTTCTTCACACGTGGGCGGCCTCCGGAGTTTTCATCATGTGTCCTGCCCACTGTCCCAGCATCATTTGCGGTGTTGTAATTTGTATCACATTAAGCTGTTGATGCCAATCAACACTGCCGGTCAATACACATGTGTATGGTCAGCCTTTTGATACCATGCTAGGCATCCCTGCTTTGGTACTGGGGTGGAGGGGTGCTTGGCTTCTAGACATGGTACACATTGAATGCACAATGCACGTGATGTCTGAATTTGACATTGCACTGCCTTCACATTTCCTGGCACACACCATGGAGTGCTTGTACATGTAGGTAGTGAGTGGCGTACACATTTTCTGCACTGCATAGACCCACTTCCATGGAAACTGCCACCTTTCAACAGGTCTGATCACAGAAGCTATTCAAAGTAGACCCAGCATGCATGCCAGGTCATATGTTGTGTGTCACATGTCTGCCGGATGCCTTTGCTGTCGGTGTGTGTGTGTGTCGTGTGCTTCTGACATGTGTAGTGACCTTTTTCTCTCTATTTTTCAGGTGATGACCAATGGAGGCGGAGGATGGTGTTGTCATGTCAGACACAGGGTTGGTAACACCACATCAACCCGGCACTAGTGGGGGTCGTGGGGTGGTAGGCCACGAAAACCCCCAAGTGCTGCATTTCATCTTGTCTCTGGCTGCCTATGAGTCCAGCCTTGATGACGACTCTGACGTCCATGTTGAGTTGGATGAGCATCAAGTCCATGTGTCAGGGGTGAGTGATTCTGATGTGGACACTCCTCTGTCTGCGACACCTGCACTGAGGGATCAGACAGTCTTGGTTCCTCCGCCTGTGGTGGATCGGGACGCAGGGTCACCCTCTACACCAGTCACTGATGTGCCTGGGACATCACGTCGACGGGGGCATGTAGTCGTGCAGCCGCAGGCGGTGCCAACACAGCGAGGACCCCCGGTCCTTGGGTCCTGCAGGGGTCAAGCCCGGCAACGCGGTCGCCGCGCGCACCCGCTGTATACTGAGTGGGAGCAAGACATGACTGCCAATTCCGAACGGCAGGGGGCAGCAATGGAGAACATCGCTGAGAGCATGGAGCGTGTGGCCCGATCTGTGCTCCCCCCTGCTAGGCAGGTGCTTCTCCAGCAGCAGGCGGCACGGTCCACGGCCCGCTCGCTCAGGCTGGGCATGGCGGCCTCAGACAGGGCACGCCAGGCTGAAATGTCGTCTCTGCATCAAGCAATTGCTGCTCACGCAGAGGCGCACATGGATGCCTTGAGGGAGGAGTATGCTTCCCTCAGATCCACTCTGGGTTTCCTTATGATGTCCCAGAGGCAGCGGGCAGAGGAGAGGTTTGCACAGCTTGAGTGTACCATCTCGGCTGAGCTACAGGCTTGTCGGGAGGTGCAGCGGTTGTCCAGCCAGGCCTTGCAGGAGGAACTCCGTGTTACACGTGCTACCTTGCAAGAGGAAGCACGTGTATCACGGGATGTTCTGCATGCAGACCTACGTCACATCGCCACACAGAACCAGGCTCACCCGTCCGGCAGACTTGCTGCCGACGAGGGGCAAGCTGCGGCTAGGCGTGGCCAGGCTACTGTGCCACGTCCTCCTTTCCAGGATGAGCCAGACTCGGACGACCATCTATCTCCCACATAGGTCGTGCTGTGCAGGCGTTGAGCCCATGGAGGTATTTTTTTTTGGCTCGGCATCATCGCATGTGGATGTTGAGCAGCACCCTGTATCTCCCCCCTCCTGGGTGCCTCCCCTCGCCCCCGGGTCGTATGTGGCCATTTTTGATTTTTCTTTTAGTTTAGTTGGTTAAGTTTCTGTTTGATAGTTAGTTTAAATAGGTAATGTAGGTTTTCCATAGTTAGTGTAATTAGTTAATAGTTGAGTTAGTTTAAAATTGCTAGTCTATTGTGCTTTCATGTGACGGTGCGGTGCTTTGTGGCTTTTGAAGGCATCCACTGTCTGTTCCAGCTGGGCCCTTCATGGTTGTCTTGTGTATGTGTTTGCTGCTTGGGGTCCTTGACTCACATATGCCACTCCTGTCTC
This sequence comes from Ambystoma mexicanum, assembly GCF_040938575.1. Taxonomy (NCBI): domain Eukaryota; kingdom Metazoa; phylum Chordata; class Amphibia; order Caudata; family Ambystomatidae; genus Ambystoma; species Ambystoma mexicanum. Next base: position 27,660,185 of record NC_090924.1, read on the forward strand.
CTTTATCCATGGGATCGCAAGGATGGTTCTGTGTTACAGAATATTACATAAGGGCTTTGGACTGTCATATCTGTGGCATGTCTGGTGCTGTGTGACTTGTGTTGACACCCCTAGTGGGGATGATTTAAGTGTCATTGTCCACTGTTCAGCTTTTGCTAGATAGGGTGTGTCATGATTAATGTGTACATTGATTGCTATGCATTGTGTAGTATGTTTCATATCTTTTCTTTTCACGTGCTTGTTGCAATTCATGCTGTAGATAGTGTTCCACACTTTGGAGGTGAAAGACGGACTGATGGTGTGATTTGTGATGTGACTCTCTGACATGGTCAAGTAATGAGATGCCTGATGAGACACACACAGATGACTTTGAAGCATTAATCATGTGTTTCATGCCCTTTCTGCAGGGGGATGAGCCTCCAGAGCACCTTTGCCAGCAGACATGGCCCATTGGATGACGGAATTCTTGACCCGTTTGTTGGTGCCCACATGCACATGTGTGCACAAGCAGAGGCACAGTGATTGCAGACCCACATCCTAGAACTGCTGACATGTTCCAAGGAACTCCAGGCAAGGTGAGCATCACAGGGGGGCCACGACACAGCAAAGCTTGCACCAGGCGAGTTGCACATGCAGGCTTAGTCACAGCACTGAGGGTGAGCTTAGACGAATATTGGTGTTGAAGCACACAATGCAGCTCAGATGTGTTTGTGGACTGATGGCTGTTGATAGTAGGGTTGTCTGGGACACATGCAGGGGCAGTGTCACATACCCTCCGGTACACCAAGGTTCATTGAGGCACTTGTATCAACCATGTAGCCTTCCGAGACATGGAAAGGGGCAGCTCACAGGGACATACAGCAAGGGACATACTCGGGTGCAGTGCATGTCTTTTCCACGTACTTCATGATAAATGCACTGCCAACTTTGTTTCGGTCATGGTGGTACGCAACTTGCTCTGTAGTCATGGCTTGCTATATGGGTCTGTCTGCTTACCCAGGGAACATTGCATGTTGTGTGAATTGTGACACATTGGTGTTCCATTTGCCACGCACCCACCAGCGGCTGACTTACTGCATTGACTGTGTATGACCCGTCACAGGGGTGATGTTATATATGGGTACTAAGCATCGAGCACAGATTGTCTGTTTGTAAAGTAGTTTGTTGCTATGGGGCATGTTTGGTGTTGTGTTTTTGTGTAATTGGCACATACAGGTTGTTGACTGTGGCTCTCTTTGCAGCATTGCAGTGCTCCTGTAACCGGACCTGAGAGTGCGCAGGCAGGAGGCCAGCACTCAAAACCAGAGCTAAGTGTCTTGTTGTTTTTCTTTCGAACTGCTCTGCATAGGCTTGCTGGGGAGTGTACTGATGCATGGATGTATGTGTGGTTCAATTTGGTATGTTTTTTCTCCCTAATCACCCGTGATCCTATGCAATTTTGAATTCTGTACCCTCTACCCAGTGTTCCTGCTTCCCGTGCCTATCCAAGCAACGTTCCCTGACCCTCTTTCCCCACTGGGGTTGCGGATGTCTGTGTAAGCCCCGAACTTGCAGGCGCCAAAACCCTAGAGGGGGTGGTTGGTTCGTACCACTCCTGAGCCTGGACTACAGAAGGCCATGACAATGATGTCCAAGTTTGTTTGGATTGTGTATGTGTTCATGCAGGTTGTACATTTTCGTGCATTCCCTAGTTTCATGTGTCATTCCTCCTCCCCTCTCCTGCCACTCATTCCAGTCATCCAGTGTGTCAACACCTGTCCCGACTGCATATCCCTGAACCTCATTCCCCACCAGGGTCTCAGGGGCATGTGTGAGTTTGACCTTGCAGGCACCCGGGGCATGGTGGGGGTGGTTGTTTTGTGACACTCCCGCGCCTGTACAGGGGACCTGTGACAGTACACATCCATTCATGGTGCATCATCCTATGTCATGTACCACACATGTCTCACATCCTGTCGTGACATTGTTTTGCTGTGCTACCTTGGTTGTTGCATCATTGTGGTAGTACTTGGCCTTTGTGAGGTAATGCTACGTCAAGTCATCTACTGGAGGGTGTTCGGGTTCGTTTTTATGCCTTGGATTTTGTGATTTTGGAAATGAGTGTGGATTCTGAGGGTTCAGGCATCTTTTTACACACAAGGTGGGAGATTGTGACGAAGGGTAAAGGTGATCCTGTGGCCAGGTGGAATTGAGGTTTGGAGGTGCAGTTGTTCAGTGGGTCATGGTCATTTGTGAGGGAGGGGGGGTTGTTGTTGATAGTTGCCTTGCCCTGCAGTGTGATGGGAACTCTGACATAGTAATGGTGGTATCCTATTTACATGTTGTGTTCTGCTGATCAATGCCTGTTCATGTGTTGTGTTTTCCTTTCAGGTGCGAGGGGATAGTTGTGGTTTGACATGCTGGGGTGTACACATGGTGGATGTTCACCTGTGATGTGTAGGGAACACTGATGGTCACTTGAGTGCACATGCATATGTCGAGTGCATGTCCTTGCAGAACCACACACTTGCACTCGGATGCACTACTTGTACTCCCACCCTTGCATATCCATGTGTACACTGTTTGCCTTCTGTTGCCCACTGTGTCCCGGCAGCACATGTTCTGTGACCGATTATGGATCCAGTGCATGCCTAATTTGATGTTTGATGTGGTCTGTCACTTAGATGTGATGCTCAGGGTGTGCATCACACACAATGGCTGTTCACTGTGCTGTGCGCTGAGCAGTGTGATGCAGGAGTAGGACACTGCACACATGAGCTGCAGTGTTGATTTTGCAATGCATAATGTGCATGTAGACAGGCATTCATTGTGATGTTAAGTCTACGACTGTTGTAATGCATTTGGAAATGACTTATTTTGGGTGGGAGATTTTGTTGGTCTGTCATTTTATCTGATTCCGGGTCAGGCATCATTGTCCGATGCCACTGTACATTTAGGACATGGCAATGTGTACCTTATCGTTACTGTGTTGGTTTATGGCTATTGCTTGCCATGTCATGTTGATGTTTGGGAGGGTTTGAGTGACATGACAGTGATGGCCATGGCCTGTTTTGCAGGTGTGTGTGATGCACACCTTGCATGTCCGGGTCATCTGCTTCTCAGAGCAACTAGCTGGGGGTAGATTTCTCTCCGCAGCAGGGCCCTCCCCCTGGAACAGACTTCCTGCCTGACTTGAACTTGAGGGGAACCATCTCCAGTTCTGGAAGCACCTCAAGACCTTCCTCTTTGCTTCGGCTTACTCTCTGCCTCTCCCTTGCAGAATTCTTCACTGGAACTGCACAGGAGCTGCAACTGGGCCACTCTCACTGACCTCGGTCCCTGGCCCAGCCACTCTCCACTTGCACTGCCTCCCTGGCAACCCCTGCACTGCAGTACTGTCTCTCTATCCCTACAGCCCTCCCTTCCCAGCACTTGTCTGCACTTACCTTTGCAGTTGCCACCAGGCGACCTATGTATTATTTTTTTGGGCTACTTCCCCTGTACTGGACTCCCCCCTAACCCTTCCCCTTGCACTTTTCCCTTCCCCCTACCCCTGCACTTGCACAATCTTAATGACACCTGGCCTAGTAGTACCGTTCTCTGTGTTCCCTTGTTCCCCCCTCCCTGCCTCATTGCGCCTTGGAATACTTGTGTATGGCCCATATCATGTCATATGTCATATGTGTGCCTTTTGGTCACACAGGATAGCTTGTGTTTAAGTAGCTAGGGATGCAGACGATGTGGCACTTCCATGGCAACTATCTCAGGGTGGTAGTGTTGTGACAGTTGACTGTCTCTTTGTCATCATTGATTGTCACCTGGTATGTGCCAGGCCTGTGTGCACTCCGCAAGGGTGGGAGTTTAGGTGAAAAATGTGGCCACAAGCTGGGTCCGGGCTTCCTCGCCACGTGCCCTGTCCCCTCCCATGGGCAGTGTCTGTGCCTGTGGTTGGGGATGTGGGGGCACCACCATGTCCACCGGAAGGCCCAGCCGTGTTGCAACATTGCGCAGGACACATGCTGCCACAATGATCCTGCACACTACTGGTGGTGCATAGAGTAGTTGCCCACCAGAGCGGTCAAGGGAGCGGAAACGTGACTTGAGCACTCCGAATGTGCGCTCCACTATACCCCTGGTTGCAATATGGGCGGCGTTGTATCTTACCTAGGGTGGTGTGGTGGGGTTCCGGATTGGCGTCATTATGTGGTTGCTCAGAGGGTAGGCACTGTCCCCTGGGGAGGTGATAATAGTTGTGATTATTAGGGTTTGGATATTTGTCTGTGTGTGACTTGCATGCATGTGCAAGGGCATTTGTACTGACCTAGGAGCCATGTGTCGCCATGCTGCCCAGCTTCCAGGGCCCGGCTCAGGGCAGACATTCTGTATATCAAACTGTCATGGGTGGAGCCAGGGTAGTTTGCATAGACAGAGGTGATGATTCCATTTGCATCACATACCACCTGTACATTGATGGAATGACAGTGCTTGCGGTTTCGGTAGATGTGCTCAATGGCCCTAGGTGGACATAGCGCCACATGGGTGCAATCTATGGCACCGAGCACTTTGGGGAAGTGTGCCACCCTGAAAAAATCCAGGACAACGGCCTGCCTTTCTGCGGGTGTTCTGGGCATTTATATGTGCCTGCGGACTGAGGGGCGCGCTGTCATGATTGCCAGTACCTGGTGTAGGCAGCATGACTGCGTGGCCGTGAGACCCCCCCCACTATGGCAGTGGTCCGCTGAAATGACCCAGTGGCCAAAAAATGCAGGACATTGAGCAGCTTCTCCAAGGGGCTCAATGCTTGGGAGCAAAGGGTGGGGGATGTGAGGTCATCTTCCCACTCCCTGACCAGGTCTAGGTTGATATGGGGTGGAAACCTATACCTGCCATAGACCTGGTCGTCAGGCATCCCAAAAAGGCTTGTCCGTGGTGCGAAAATGCGTGCCCTGGCTATTCTCCTCCTCCTGCGGTGTCCCACACTCAGTGCAGCGACAAATGGGGCATTCATCGTAGCTGTATATACGCGTTTGTTGTTTGCGCGCACTTTTATGCTGTGCGCGGGGACGCCTCCACCTGCCTTCGTGTGGGCGGACGCGTTGACACCTGTGCACGTCTTTTGCCGTGAGCGGGTTTCCCGTATTCGGATACGTGGTAAGACTGTAGGTCCGAGTGTCATCGCGTGTGATCGGAGGGGAGTGAGCGTACAGGCGATTGGCCTGGGTACGTGTGTTCCGGGGTTCCGGGAACTTTCACACGCGATTGGTGGAAATCCACATGTGTTCTGTCATCACGTGCAATGAGGGAAACACCCGCGCGCGTCACGTCACAGACGCGCTCACGCACTAAGGGCCTTTGGTCCAATGAAATCACATATGCGTGCTGCCATGCATACGTGCTAAGGGCCTTTCCTCGTATTACACGCGGACATGCAGTTTTCCACGCGCGCTTACGCGCATGGGCCCTTTCCTTGTATTACACGCGGACGTGCATTTTTTCGCGCGCTGAAATGCCCATGCACGTCTGTACGCGTCACGTCACAGGGGCGCTTGCGCTTGAGGGGCCTTCTGTCCAATGAAAATGCATATGCGTGTAGACACGCTTACGCGCTAAGGGCCTTTCCTCGAATCACACGCTGACGTGCATATTTTTCACGTGCCAAATCACTCCGTATCAAGCTGGCCACGCGTAAGCACACGGAAGACCATGCTCCTGACCAGAAGGCCGAACTACTGCCCCCCAGAGCCCCGAGCACGCTCCCACCTGCCATCTGCTACTGCCTGACTGCCTGCTGCCCACGTGCCCTGCCATTTGCTGCCTGCACATCAGCCAGGGGTGCTGTTGCTGTGACCACCCCTGCTGGAACCGAAGACTCCCGACTGGGATTCCATCGCTCCACAGCCCAGCCCCAGGACCCAGTTGCCCACCCACTCCTGCCTCTGGGGTTGTCATGTCGGGGCAACCACCATCTGAGACCACTGACAACCCCCGGCCAGAGAGGCAGAGGGGCACCAGCTTCAGTGCCACCGAAGTTGGTGTCCTGGTGGAGCAAGTCCTGGGGCAGTATGATGCCCTCTTCGGAAGTTCCCGCGCCGACAAGGAAGCACGGACTCGGATCTGGACTGACATCGTGACTGCCATCAACGCGGAGGGGGTGGCAGTCCGCGACTTACAACATGTCAAGAAGCGCTGGGAGGACTTCAGGTCCAGGACCCTGAACAAGGCCCGGCGCCTCTTGAAGGCAGCGGATGACAAGGGGCGCCGGGGCCACTTGTCGGAAGAACAGATGAGGGTCCTGGAACGCATATCCCCAGCGCTCCACGTCCAGGTCCTTGAGAGGCAGACCCGTTTGGAGTCGAGCGGTTAGTGTACATGCATCCTTATTGTGAGCAGTGCGTGTGGTGATTATTCAGTAGTGTGCATGTTGCACAGCTGTTTGTATGGGGTCGAGTATGGGTGGGGGTGTACAGGGCCATGGGGCTAACACATGCGAGGGCTGGATTGTGTGAGACATGGATGGTGCTTGTGTGTGTAGGCTTGCATGCCAAATGCAGTTGTGTGGGCACACATGTTTGGATGAATGTGTATGTAAGTAGACATGTCCGTGATGTCACGCATGTATGTTGTTTTCGGCTGCATGTATCAGCACTGTGTACATGTGCATGTGTGTGTATTTGACAAGGGTGCAACAGTGATGCAACATGGATGCATGTGACAGCGGTATGTGGAAGCCTGATTGGCAGATGTGACATGGATGCCCGTCTGAACACTGCGACACTTGGCAGAGGTGTACACATGCATGCAAGTGTGGTGGTGTGTGTACATGTGTGGTGCACTTCCTGTGTTGCATGTGATGTCTGGCTCACCTTTTGCTGCTCATGCTGTTGTATGTGTATGGATGGTGGTGGCAGTTGCGATATGGCTGTGGTATGGCTCATGTGTGCGAGTTGTAATGACATGTGTGTTGGGGATTGTGATGACATGTCTGAGGTTTGCCAATGCCACTCATGTACAACTGTCATGTGTGTATGTGTCCATTGTACAGTGCCCTGATGCCTGTGTTTTGTTTCTCCCTGTCTGCAGCATCAACTGAAGAAGAGGGCGGAGAAGGTGCTGTGGAGCACAGCGGCGGGGATCCCACCGCCAGCCGGAGACGCAAGGCCCGGCTCCCCTCCCATGTTGTGATCTCGTCGGGGAGTGAGGAGTCCGGTGCCACGTCCCAGGCCGCAGCTGCCGGGGGGAGGTCCAAGAGGCGGAGGTTGGAGTTGGACTCCTCGACAGCAGAAGGGGCAGCTGGGACCCCACAGGGCCCAACAGGGGAAGATGGCACGGAGTCATCCAGGTTGGTGTGGGGTTTGGTGGAGGAGCAGGCCGTGCAAGCACCAGAGACGGGGTCTGGAGGTGGGGATCCCACTGGTGCTAGTGGTGCAGTGCAGGACCAGGGACAGGAGGCAGCACAGGCCGCCGTGGAGGTGCCTGTGTGCAATCCTGTCTCTGATCCTGTCCCTGGCTCGTTGACCACGTCAGCCTGCTGGGACAGGTCACCCAGACCGGATTCCTCCGTCTGATGGGCCTTGCTACGACCCCCTCCTCAACTGGACCACCTACGAGCCAGTCGTCCTCCGTGCCATCTTCCCACCCATCAGTCACCTGGGTGCCCTGTGGAGCTGCCTCTGACGGTGTGGCCAGGCTGGTGGAGGAGGCATCCCTGCCACAGTCGGGAGTCGGACGTCCAGCAGTGGTGGCCACATCACGACTGCACCCCAGCCGGCGGAGGATGTGCAGGCAGCAGGAGGCAGTGCACGGGCAGAGGCACAGCAGCAGCAGCAACGTGGTGGGAGCCATGAAGGCTCAGGGCCTTCAACATCGGAGGGGCAGGCATCGGCCGGAGGGCAGGAGGACCCAGGACAGAGAGTGTCTTCCGTGTGGCAGCGGTTGGGCCACGCCATAGATGCGGAGCGGCAGCGGACGGAAGATGCACAGCTCACAATGGTCAGGGCGGAGAACTCCATGCGGAGGGCCCTGAGGCAGGCCGAGTGCCTTGAGGCAATCCGCAGGGGTTTGGAGGTGGACATGTCGACGGCCCTGCGGACCCTCGGGGCCATGGAGGAGGACCGCCTCCGCGACATTGAGGAGGAGTTTGATGATGCCCTGGCCCGGGACATCCACAAGTGAGCCGTGAAACTAGCCCGCTGCCCTTGTACATAGTTATGTAGGTAGTGTTAGGTTTCATTTTTGTTTTGATTTTATTTGGACCTTTCGGATATTGGCCACATTTTTGCATATAGTTTATTTTATTAGTTAGTGTAGTTAGATAGGTTTCCTTTCGTTTGTTGGGATAATGGACCCTGGCTTGTTCCCATGTACATAGTTCACTGTTGGATTGTATTTTTTTTTTCACATTTTAACCATGGAGCAATGGCTTTCTTTTTTATTTCCCATTGGATTTTGTTTTGTGGACATTGACTTTGGACAACATTACTTTGGAATTTTATTTTTGGTTTTGCTTTTTTTCACGGACATGCTTCTTTTAATTTTTGTACATTCACATTTCTGTTTCTTCATTTTTGATTCTATTCATGTTTCCTTTAATACATATTTTTTTTGGTGAACTTCAATGTGTGGTATCTCATTGGTTTCATGCATTTCATGATATGTGTTTTGAGATTCACTGACACCCATTGGGTGTATGTGAGGGAAATGTGTTTGTTTCGGAACCTGCAATTGGTGTTCTGTGATGTAATTGCAAATTATGACTGGGTGGATGCAATTCTTGGATGGGTGTTTTGCATTTGGAGGCTGACCATAGGGACCAGGGATCTAGATTGTGATGACATGTTGGCTGGGGAACATGAGTTGCACATGGGTGGGGGCCTGCTGGCAGGTGCCCCACAGTGCTGGGGGGTGGGGGTGGTGGGGAACATGAGTTGGACATGGGTGGGGGCCTGCTGGCAGGTGCCCCACAGTGCTGGGGGGTGGGGGTGGTGGGGAACATGAGTTGGACATGGGTGGGGGCCTGCTGGCAGGTGCCCCACAGTGCTGGTGGGAAGGGGTGCTGGGGAACATGAGTTGGACACGGGTGGGGGCCTGCTGGCAGGTGCCCCACAGTGATGGGGGGTAGGGGTGCTGGGAGACATGGGTGGGGGCCTGGTGGTGGGTGCCCCTGCACTGCTGGAGGGTGTGGGGGGGTGGGAGACATGGGTGGGGGCCTGGTGGAGGCTGCCCCTAGTGGCTCGGGGGGGTGCTGGGAGACATGGGTGGGGGCCTGGTGGAGGCTGCCCCTGCACTGCTGGGGCGTGGGGGTGCTGGGAGACATGGGTGGGGGCCTGGTGGAGGCTGCCCCTGGTGGCTGGGGGGTGGGGGTGGTGGGGGACATGGGTGGGGGCCTGGTGGAGGCTGCCCCTGGGGGGTGGGGGGTGGGGGTCTGGGAGACATGGGTGGGGGCCTGGTGGAGGCTGCCCCTGCACTGCTGGGGGGTGGGGGGGTGGGAGACATGGGTGGGGGCCTGGTGGAGGCTGCCCCTGGTGGCTGGGGGGTGGGGGTGCTGGGAGACATGGGTGGGGGCCTGGTGGCTGCTGCCCCTGGTGACTGGGGGGTGGGGGTGGTGGGAGACATGGGTGGGGGCCTGGTCGAGGCTGCCCCTGGTGGCTGGGGGATGGGGTGGTGGGGAACATGAGTTGGACATGGGTGGGGGCCTGCTGGAAGGTGCCCCACAGTGCTGGGGGGTGGGGGTGGTGGGAGACATGGGTGGGGGCCTGGTGGAGCCTGCCCCTGGTGGCTGGGGGGTGGGGGTGCTGGGAGACATGGGTGGGGGCCTGGTGGAGGCTGCCCCTGGTGACTGGGGGGTGGGGGTGGTGGGGGACATGGGTGGGGGCCTGGTGGAGGCTGCCCCTGGGGGGTGGGGGGTGGGGGTCTGGGAGACATGGGTGGGGGCCTGGTGGAGGCTGCCCCTGCACTGCTGGGGGGTGGGGGTGGTGGGAGACATGGGTGGGGGCCTGGTGGAGGCTGCCCCTGGTGGCTGGGGGGTGGGGGTGCTGGGAGACATGGGTGGGGGCCTGGTGGCTGCTGCCCCTGGTGACTGGGGGGTGGGGGTGGTGGGAGACATGGGTGGGGGCCTGGTCGAGGCTGCCCCTGGTGGCTGGGGGATGGGGTGGTGGGGAACATGAGTTGGACATGGGTGGGGGCCTGCTGGAAGGTGCCCCACAGTGCTGGGGGGTGGGGGTGGTGGGAGACATGGGTGGGGGCCTGGTGGAGCCTGCCCCTGGTGGCTGGGGGGTGGGGGTGATGGGAGACATGGGTGGGGGCCTGGTGGAGGCTGCCCCTGGTGACTGGGGGGTGGGGGTGGTGGGAGACATGGGTGGGGGCCTGGTGGAGGCTGCCCCTGCACTGCTGGGGGGTGGGGGTGGTGGGAGGCATGGGTGGGGGCCTGGTGGTGGGTGCCCCTGGTGGCTGGGGGTGCTGGGAGACATGGGTGGGGGCCTGGTGGAGGCTGCTCCTGCACTGCTGGGGGGTGGGAGGGTGGGAGACATGGGTGGGGGCCTAGTGGAGGCTGCCCCTGGTGGCTGGGGGTGGGGGTGGTGGGGAACATGAGTTGGCCATGGGTGGGGGCCTGCTGGCAGGTGCCCCACAGTGCTGTGGGGGTGGTGGGAGACATGGGTGGGGGCCTGGTGGAGGCTGCCCCTGGTGGCTGGGGGGTGGGGGTGCTGGGAGACATGGGTGGGGGCCAGGTGGAGGCTGCCCCTGGTGACTGGGGGTGGTGAGAGACATGGGTGGGGCCTGGTGGAGGCTTCCCCTGCACTGCTGGTGGTGGGGGTGGTGGGAGACATGGGTGGGGGCCTGGTGGTGGGTGCCCCTGGTGGCTGGGGGGTGGGGGTGCTGGGAGACATGGGTGGGGGCCTGGTGGAGGCTGCTCCTGCACTGCTGGGGGGTGGTGTGGTGGGAGACATGGGTGGGGGCCTGGTGGAGGCTGCCCCTGGTGGCTGGGGGGTGGGGGTGGTGGGAACATGAGTTGGACATGGGTGGGGGCCTGCTGGCAGGTGCCCCACAGTGCTGGGGGGTGGGGGTGGGGGTGGTGGGAGACATGGGTGGGAGCCTGGTGGAGGCTGCCCCTGGTGGCTGGGGGGTGGGGTGGTGGGCAACATGAGTTGGACATGGGTGGGGGCCTGCTGGCAGGTGCCCCACAGTGCTGGGGGTGGGGGTGGTGGGAGACATGGGTGGGGGCCTGGTGGAGGCTGCCCCTGGAGGCTGGGGGGTGGGCGCGGTGGGAGACATGGGTGGGGGCCTGATGGAGGCTGCCCCTGGTGACTGGGGGGTGGGGGTGGTGGGAGACATGGGTGGGGGCTTGGTGGAGGCTTCCCCTGCACTGGTGGGGGGTGGGGGTGGTGGGAGACATGTGTGGGGGCCTGGTGGAGGCTGCCCCACAGTGCTGGGGGGTGGGGGTGGTTGGAGACATGGGTGGGGGCCTGGGGGAGGCTGCTCCTGCACTGCTGGGGGGTGGGGGTGGTGGGAGACATGGGTGGGGGCCTGGTGGAGGCTGCCCCTCGTGGCTGGGGGTGGGGGTGGTGGGGAACATGAGTTGGACATGGGTGGGGGCCTGCTGGCAGTTGCCCCACAGTGCTGGGGGGTGGGGGTGGTGGGAGACATGTGTAGGGGCCTGGTGGAGGCTGCCACACAGTGCTGGGGGTTGGGGGTGGTGGGAGACATGGGTGGGGGGGCTGGTGGAGGCTGCCCCTGGGGGGTGGGGGGTGGGGGTGCTGGGAGACATGGGTGGGGGGGCCTTGCGGAGGCTGCCCTTGCACTGCTGGTGGGTGGGGGTGGTGGGAAACATGGGTGGGGGCCTGGTAGAGGCTGCCCCTGGTGGCTGGGGGGTGGGGGTGCTTGGAGACATGGGTGGGGGCCTGGTGGAGGCTGCCCCTGGTGACTGGGGGGTGGGGGTGGTGGGAGACATGGGTGGGGGCCTGGTGGAGGCTTCCCCTGCACTGCTGGGGGTGGGGGTGATGGGAGACATGTGTGGGGGCCTGGTGGAGGCTGCCCCACAGTGCTGCGGGGTGGGGGTGGTGGGAGACATGGGTGGGGGCCTGGTGGAGGCTGCCCCTGGTGGCTGGGGGTGGGGGTGGTGGGGAACATGAGTTGGACATGGGTGGGGGCCTGCTGGCAGGTGCCCCACAGTGCTGGGTGATGGGGGTGATGGGGGTGGTGGGAGACATGTGTGGGGGCCTGGTGGAGGCTGCCCCTGGTGACTGGGGGGTGGGGGTGGTGGGAGACATGGGTGGGGGCCTGGTGGAGGCTGCCCCTGCAATGCCGGGGGTGGGGGTGGTGGGAGACATGGGTGGGGGCCTGGTGGTGGGTGCCCTGGTGGCTGGGGGTTGGGGGTGCTGGGAAACATGGGTGGGGGCCTGGTGGAGGCTGCTCCTGGTGGCTGGGGTGTGGGGGTGGTGGGGAACATGAGTTGGACATGGGTGGGGGCCTGCTGGCAGGTGCCCCACAGTGCTGGGGTGGGGGTGGTGGGAGACATGGATGGGGGCCTGGTGGAGGCTGACCCTGGTGGCTGGGGGGTGGGGGTGGTGGGAGATATGGGTGGGGGCCTTGTGGAGGCTGCCCCTGGTGACTGGGGGGTGGGGTGGTGGGAGACATGTGTGGGGGCCTGGTGGAGGCTTCCCCTGCACTGCTGGGGGGTGGGGGTGGTGGGAAACATGGGTGGGGGCCTGGTGGTGGGTGCCCCTGGTGGCTGGGGGGGTGGGGGTGCTGGGAGACATGGGTGGGGGCCTGGTCGAGGCTGCTCCTGCACTGCTGGGGGTGGGGGTGGTGGGAGGCATGGGTGGCGACCTGGTGGAGACTGCCCCTGGTGGCTGGGTGGTGGGGGTGGTGGGGAACATGAGTTGGACATGGGTGGGGGCCTGCTGGCAGGTGCCCCACAGTGCTGGGGGTGGGGGTGGTGGGAGACATGTGTGGGGGCCTGGTGGAGGCTGCCCCACAGTGCTGGGGGGTGGGGGTGGTGGGAGACATGGGTGCGGGCCTGGTGGAGGCTGCCCCTGGTGGCTCGGGGGTGGGGGTGGTGGGGAACATGAGTTGGACATGGGTGGGGGCCAGCTGGCAGGTGCCCCACCGCGCTTGGGGGTGGGAGTGGTGGCAGACATGGGTGGGCGCCTGGTTGAGGCTGCCCCTGGTGGCTGGGGGGTGGGAGTGCTGGGAGACATGGGTGGGGGCCTGGTGGAGGCTGCCCCTGGTGACTGGGGGGTGGGGGTGGTGGGAGACATGGGTGGGGGCCTGGTGGAGGCTGCCCCTGGTGGCTGGGGGGTGGGGGTGGTGGGAGAAATGGGTGGGGGCCTGGTGGAGGCTGCCCCTGGTGACTGGGGGGTGGGGGTGCTGGGAGACATGGGTGGGGGCCTGGTGGTGGGTGCCCCTGGTGGCTGGGGGGTGGGGGTGCTGGGAGACATGGGTGGGGGCCTGGTGGTGGGTGCCCCTGCACTGCTGGGGGGTGGGGGGCTGGGAGACATGGGTGGGGGCCTGGTGGAGGCTGCCCCTGGTGACTGGGGGGTGGGGGTGGTGGGAGACATGGGTGGGGGCCTGGTGGAGGCTTCCCCTGTACTGCTGGGGGGTGAGGGTGGTGAGAGACATGGGTGGGGTCCTGGTGGTGGGTGGCCCTGGTGACTGGGGGGTGGGGGTGCTGAGAGACATGGATGGGGGCCTGGTGGTGGGTGCCCCTGGTGGCTGGGGGGTGGGGGTGCTGGGAGACATGGGTGGGGGCCTGGTGGTGGGTGCCCCTGCACTGCTGGGGGGTGGGGGTGCTGGGAGACATGGGTGGGGGCCTGGTGGAGGCTGCCCCTGGTGGCTGGGTGGTGGGGGTGGTGGGAGACATGGGTGGGGGCCTGGTGGAGGCTGCCCCACGGGGGTGGGGGTGCTGAGGGACATGGGTGGGGGCATGGTGGAGGCTGCCCTGGTGGCTGGGGGGTGGGGGTGCTTGGAGACATGGGTGGGGGCCTGGTGGAGGCTGCCCCTGGTGACTGGGGGGTGGGGGTGGTGGGAGACATGGGTGGGGGCCTGGTGGAGGCTTCCCCTGCACTGCTGGGAGTGGGGGTGATGGGAGACATGTGTGGGGGCCTGGTGGAGGCTGCCCCACAGTGCTGCGGGGTGGGGGTGGTGGGAGACATGGGTGGGGGCCTGGTGGAGGCTGCCCCTGGTGGCTGGGGGTGGGGGTGGTGGGGAACATGAGTTGGACATGGGTGGGGGCCTGCTGGCAGTTGCCCCACAGTGCTGGGGGATGGGGGTGGTGGGAGACATGTGTGGGGGCCTGGTGGAGGCTGCCCCTGGTGACTGGGGGGTGGGGGTGGTGGGAGACAAGAGTGGGGGCCTGGTGGAGGCTGCCCCTGCAATGCCGGGGGTGGGAGACATGGGTGGGGGCCTGGTGGTGGGTGTCCCTGGTGGCTGGGGGTTGGGGGTACTGGGAGACATGGGTGGGGGCCTGGTGGAGGCTGCTCCTGGTGGCTGGGGTGTGGGGGTGGTGGGGAACATGAGTTGGACATGGGTGGGGGCCTGCTGGCAGGTGCCCCACAGTGCTGGGGTGGGGGTGGTGGGAGACATGGGTGGGGGCCTGGTGGAGGCTGACCCTGGTGGCTGGGGGGTGGGGTGGTGGGAGATATGGGTGGGGGCCTTGTGGAGGCTGCCCCTGGTGACTGGGGGGTGGGGGTGGTGGGAGACATGTGTGGGGGCCTGGTGGAGGCTTCCCCTGCACTGCTGGGGGGTTGGGGTGGTGGGAAACATGGGTGGGGGCCTGGTGGTGGGAGCCCCTGGTGGCTGGGGGGTGGGGGTGCTGGGAGACATGGGTGGGGGCCTGGTCGAGGCTGCTCCTGCACTGCTGGGGGTGGGGGTGGTGGGAGGCATGGGTGGCGGCCTGGTGGAGACTGCCCCTGGTGGCTGGGTGGTGGGGGTGGTGGGGAACATGAGTTGGACATGGGTGGGGGCCTGCTGGCAGGTGCCCCACAGTGCTGGGGGTGGGGGTGGTGGGAGACATGTGTGGGGGCCTGGTGGAGGCTGCCCCACAGTGCTGGGGGGTGGGGGTGGTGGGAGACATGGGTGCGGGCCTGGTGGAGGCTGCCCCTGGTGGCTGGGGGGTGGGGGTGGTGGGGAACATGAGTTGGACATGGGTGGGGGCCAGCTGGCAGGTGCCCCACCGCGCTGGGGGGTGGGAGTGGTGGGAGACATGGGTGGGCGCCTGGTTGAGGCTGCCCCTGGTGGCTGGGGGGTGGGAGTGCTGGGAGACATGGGTGGGGGCCTGGTGGAGGCTGCCCCTTGTGACTGGGGGGTGGGGGTGCTGGGAGACATGGGTGGGGACCTGGTGATGGGTACCCCTGGTGGCTGGGGGGTGGGGTGCTGGGAGACATGGGTGGGGGCCTGGTGGAGGCTGCCCCTTGAGGCTGGGGGATGGGGGTGGTGGGGAACATGAGTTGGACCTGGGTTGGGGCCTGCTGGCACGTGCCCCACAGTGCTGGGCGGTGGGGGTGGTGGGAGACATGGGTGGGGGCCTGGTAGAGGCTGCCCCTGGTGGCTGGGGGGTGGGGGTGCTGGGAGACATGGGTGGGGGCCTGGTGGAGGCTGCCCCTGGTGACTGGGGGGTGGGGGTGGTGGGAGACATGTGTGGGGGCCTGGTGGAGGCTGCCCCACAGTGCTGGGGGGTGGGAGTGGTGGGAGACATGGGTGGGGGCCTGGTGGAGGCTGCCCCTGGTGGCTGGGGGCAGGGGGTGGTGGGGAACATGATTTGGACATGGGTGGGGGCCTGCTGGCAGGTGCCCCACAGTTCTGGGGGATGGGGGTGGTGGGAGACATGTGTGGGGGCCTGGTGGAGGCTGCCCCTGCAATGCCGGGGGTGGGGGTGGTGGGAGACATGGGTGGGGGCCTGGTGGTGGGTGCCCCTGGTGGCTGGGGGGTGGGGGTGCTGGGAGACATGGGTGGGGGCCTGGTGGAGGCTGCTCCTGGTGGCTGGGGTGTGGGGGTGGTAGGGAACATGAGTTGGACATGGGTGGGGGCCTGCTGGCAGGTGCCCCACAGTGCTGGGGGGCTGGGGTGGTGGGAGACATGGGTGGGGGCCTGGTGGAGGCTGACCCTGGTGGCTGGGGGGTGGGGGTGGTGGGAGATATGGGTGGGGGCCTGGTGGAGGCTGCCCCTGGTGACTGGGGGGTGGGGGTGGTGGGAGACATGGGTGGGGGCCTGGTGGAGGCTTCCCCTCCACTGCTGGGGGGTGGGGGTGGTGGGAGACATGGGTGGGGGCCTGGTGGAGGCTACCCCTGGTGGCTGGGGGGTGGGGGTGCTGGGAGACATGGGTGGGGGCCTGGTGGTTGGTGCCCCTGGTGGCTGGGGGGTGGGGGTGCTGGGAGACATGTGTTTGGGCCTGGTGGTGGGTGCCCCTGCACTACTGGGGGGTGGGGGGTTCTTAGACATGGGTGGGGGCCTGGTGGAGGCTGCCTCTGGTGGCTGGGGGGTGGGGGTGCTGGGAGACATGGGTGGGGGCCTGGTGGAGGCTGCTCCTGGTGACTGGGGGGTGGGGGTGGTGGGAGACATGTGTGGGGGCCTGGTGGAGGCTGCCCCTGCAATTCCGGGGGTGGGGGTGGTGGGAGACATGGGTGGGGGCCTGGTGGTGGGTGCCCCTGGTGGCTGGGGGGTGGGGGTGCTGGGAGACATGGGTGGGGGCCTGGTGGAGGCTGCTCCTGGTGGCTGGGGTGTGGGGGTGGTGGGGAACATGAGTTGGACATGGGTGGGGGCCTGCTGGCAGGTGCCCCACAGTGCTGGGGGGTGGGGGTGGTGGGAGACATGGGTGGGGGCCTGGTGGAGGCTGACCCTGGTGGCTGGGGGGTGGGGGTGGTGAGAGATATGGGTGGGGGCCTGGTGGAGGCTGCCTCTGGTGACTGGGGGGTGGGGGTGGTGGGAGACATGGGTGGGGGCCTGGTGGAGGCTTCCCCTTGAGGCTGGGGGATGGGGGTGGTGGGGAACATGAGTTGGACCTGGGTTGGGGCCTGCTGGCAGGTGCCCCACAGTGCTGGGCGGTGGGGGTGGTGGGAGACATGGGTGGGGGCCTGGTAGACGCTGCCCCTGGTGGCTGGGGGGTGGGGGTGCTGGGAGACATGGGTGGGGGCCTGGTGGAGGCTGCCCCTGGTGACTGGGGGGTGGGGGTGGTGGGAGACATGGGTGGGGGCCTGGTGGAGGCTTCCCCTGCACTGCTGGGGGTGGGGGTGGTGGGAGACATGTGTGGGGGCCTGGTGGAGGCTGCCCCACAGTGCTGGGGGGTGGGAGTGGTGGGAGACATGGGTGGGGGCCTGGTGGAGGCTGCCCCTGGTGGCTGGGGGCAGGGGGTGGTGGGGAACATGAGTTGGACATGGGTGGGGGCCTGCTGGCAAGTGCCCCACAGTTCTGAGGGATGGGGTGGTGGGAGACATGTGTGGGGGCCTGGTGGAGGCTGCCCCTGCAATGCCGGGGGTGGGGGTGGTGGGAGACATGGGTGGGGGCCTGGTGGTGGGTGCCCCTGGTGGCAGGGGGGTGGGGGTGCTGGGAGACATGGGTGGGGGCCTGGTGGAGGCTGCTCCTGGTGGCTGGGGTGTGGGGGTGGTTGGGAACATGAGTTGGACATGGGTGGGGGCCTGCTGGCAGGTGCCCCACAGTGCTGGGGGGTGGGGGGGTGGGAGATATGGGTGGGGGCCTGGTGGAGGCTGACCCTGGTGGCTGGGGGGTGGGGGTGGTGGGAGATATGGGTGGGGGCCTGGTGGAGGCTGCCCCTGGTGCCGGGGGGTGGGGGTGGTGGGAGACATGGGTGGGGGCCTGGTGGAGGCTTCCCCTCCACTGCTGGGGGTGGGGGTGGTGGGAGACATGGGTGGGGGCCTGGTGGAGGCTACCCCTGGTGGCTGGGGGGTGGGGGTGCTGGGAGACATGGGTGGGGGCCTGGTGGTTGGTGCCCCTGGTGGCTGGGGGTGCTGGGAGACATGTGTTTGGGCCTGGTGGTGGGTGCCCCTGCACTACTGGGGGGTGGGGGGTTCTTAGACATGGGTGGGGGCCTGGTGGAGGCTGCCTCTGGTGGCTGGGGGGTGGGGGTGCTGGGAGACATGGGTGGGGGCCTGGTGGAGGCTGCTCCTGGTGACTGGGGGGTGGGGGTGGTGGGAGACATGTGTGGGGGCCTGGTGCAGGCTGCCCCTGCAATGCCGGGGGTGGGGGTGGTGGGAGACATGGGTGGGGGCCTGGTGGTGGGTGCCCCTGGGGGGTGGGGGGTGGGGGTGCTGGGAGACATGGGTGGGGGCCTGGTGGAGGCTGCTCCTGGTGGCTGGGGTGTGGGGGTGGTGGGGAACATGAGTTGGACATGGGTGGGGGCCTGCTGGCAGGTGCCCCACAGTGTTGGGGGGTGGGGGTGGTGGGAGACATGGGTGGGGGCCTGGTGGAGGCTGACCCTGGTGGCTGGGGGGTGGGGGTGGTGAGAGATATGGGTGGGGGCCTGGTGGAGGCTGCCCCTGGTGACTGGGGGTTGGGGGTGGTGGGAGACATGGGTGGGGGCCTGGTGGAGGCTTCCCCTCCACTGCTGGGGGGTGGGGGTGGTGGGAGACATGGGTGGGGGCCTGGTGGTGGGTGCCCCTGGTGGCTGGTGGGTGGGGGTGCTAGGAGACATGGGTGGGGGCCTGGTGGAGGCTGCTCCTGCACTGTTGGGGGGTGGGGTGGTGGGAGACATGGGTGGGGGCCTGGTGGAGGCTGCCCCTGGTGGCTGGGGGGTGGGGGTGGTGGAGAACATGAGTTGGACATGGGTGGGGGCCTGCTGGGCGGTGCCCCACCGTGCTGGGGGTGGAGGGAGACATGGGTGGGGGCCTGGTGGAGGCTGCCCCTGGTGGCTGGGGGGGAACATGAGTTGGACATGGGTGGGGGCCTGCTGGCAGGTGCCCCACAGTGCTGGGGGTGGGTTTGGTGGGAGACATGGGTGGGGGCCTGGTGGAGGCTGCCCCTGGTGGCTGGGGGGTGGGCGTGGTGGGAGACATCGGTGGGGGCCTGATGGAGGCTGTCCCTGGTGACTGGGGGGTGGGGGTGGTGGGAGACATGGGTGGGGGCTTGGTGGAGGCTTCCCCTGCACTGGTGGGGGGTGAGGGTGGTGGGAGACATGTGTGGGGGCCTGGTGGAGGCTGCCCCACAGTGCTGGGGGGTGGGGGTGGTGGGAGACATGGGTGGGGGCCTGGTGGAGGCTGCCCCTGGTGGCTGGGGGTGGGGGTGGTGGGGAACATGAGTTGGACATGGGTGGGGGCCTGCTGGCAGTTTCCCCATAGTGCTGGGGGGTGGGGGTGGTGGGAGACATGTGTAGGGGCCTGGTGGAGGCTGCCACACAGTGCTGGGGGTTGGGGGTGGTGGGAGACATGGGTGGGGGGGCTGGTGGAGGCTGGCCCTGGGGGGTGGGGGGTGGGGGTGCTGGGAGACATGGGTGGGGGGGCCTGGCGGAGGCTGCCCTTGCACTGCTGGGGGGTGGGGGTGGTGGGAGACATGGGTAGGGGCCTGGTGGAGGCTGCCCCTGGTGGCTGGGGGGTGGGGGTGCTGGGAGGCATGGGTGGGGACCTGGTGATGGGTGCCCCTGGTGGCTGGGGGGTGGGGGCGCTGGGAGACATGGGTGGGGGCCCGGTGGAGGCTGCCCCTTGAGACTGGGGGATGGGGGTGGTGGGGAACATGAGTTGGACATGGGTGGGGGCCTGCTGGCAGGTGCCCCACAGTGCTGGGCGGTGGGGGTGGTGGGAGACATGGGTGGGGGCCTGGTAGAGGCTGCCCCTGGATGCTGGGGGGTGGGGGTGCTGGGAGACATGGGTGGGGGCCTGGTGGAGGCTGCCCCTGGTGACTGGGGGGTGGGGGTGGTGGGAGACATGGGTGGGGGCCTGGTGGAGGCTTCCCCTGCACTGCTGGGGGTGGGGGTGATGGGAGACATGTGTGGGGGCCTGGTGGAGGCTGTCCCACAGTGCTGCGGGGTGGGGGTGGTGGGAGACATGGGTGGGGGCCTGGTGGAGGCTGCCCCTGGTGGCTGGGGGTGTGGGTGGTGGGGAACATGAGTTGGACATGGGTGGGGGCCTGCTGGCAGGTGCCCCACAGTGCTCGGGGATGGGGGTGGTGGGAGACATGTGTGGGGGCCTGGTGGAGGCTGCCCCTGGTGACTGGGGGGTGGGGGTGGTGGGAGACATGGGTGGGGGCCTGGTGGAGGCTGCCCCTGCAATGCCGGGGGTGGGGGTGGTGGGAGGCATGGGTGGGGGCCTGGTGGTGGGTGCCACTGGTGGCTGGGGGTGGGGGTGCTGGGAGACATGGGTGGGGGCCTGGTGGAGGCTGCTCCTGGTGGCTGGGGTGTGGGGGTGGTGGGGAACATGAGTTGGACATGGGTGGGGGCCTGCTGGCAGGTGCCCCACAGTGCTGGGGGGTGGGGGTGGTGGGAGACATGGGTGGGGGCCTGGTGGAGGCTGACCCTGGTGGCTGGGGGTTGGGGGTGGTGGGAGATATGGGTGGGGGCCTGGTGGAGGCTGCCCCTGGTGACTGGGGGGTGGGGGTGGTGGGAGACATGGGTGGGGGCCTGGTGGAGGCTTCCCCTGCACTGCTGGGGGGTGGGGGTGGTGGGAAACATGGGTGGGGGCCTGGTGGTGGGTGCCCCTGGTGGCTGGGGGGGTGGGGGTGCTGGGAGACATGAGTGGGGGCCTGGTCGAGGCTGCTCCTGCACTGCTGGGGGTGGGGGTGGTGGGAGGCATGGGTGGCGGCCTGGTGGAGGCTGCCCCTGGTTGCTGGGGGGTGGGGGTGGTGGGGAACATGAGTTGGACATGGGTGGGGGCCTGCTGGCAGGTGCACCACAGTGCTGGGGGTGGGGGTGGTGGGAGACATGTGTGGGGGCCTGGTGGAGGCTGACCCACAGTGCTGGGGGGTGGGGGTGGTGGGAGACATGGGTGGGGGCCTGGTGGAGGCTGCCCCTGGTGGCTGGGGGGTGGGGGTGGTGGGGAACATGAGTTGGACATGGGTGGGGGCCTGCTGGCAGGTGCCCCACAGTGCTGGGGGGTGGGGGTGGTGGGAGACATGGGTGGGGGCCTGGTTGAGGCTGCCCCTGGTGGCTGGGGGGTGGGAGTGCTGGGAGACATGGGTGGGGGCCTGGTGGAGGCTGCCCCTGGTGACTGGGGTGTGGGGGTGGTGAGAAACATGGGTGGGGGCCTGGTGGAGGCTGCCCCTGGTGGCTGGGGGGTGGGGGTGCTGGGAGACATGGGTGGGGGCCTGGTGGTAGGTGCCCCTGGTGGCTGGGGGGTGGGGGTGGTGGGAGACATGGGTGGGGGCCTGGTGGAGGCTGCCCCTGGTGACTGGGGGGTGGGGGTGCTGGGAGACATGGGTGGGGGCCTGGTGGTGGGTGCCCCTGGTGGCTGGGGGTGGGGGTGCTGGGAGACATGGGTGGGGGCCTGGTGGTGGGTGCCCCTGCACTGCTGGGGGGTGGGGGGCTGGGAGACATGGGTGGGGGCCTGGTGGAGGCTGCCCTGGTGACTTGGGGGTGGGGGTGGTGGGAGACATGGGTGGGGGCCTGGTGAAGGCTTCCCCTGCACTGCTGGGGGGTGCGGGTGGTGAAAGACATGGCTGGGGGCCTGGTGGTGGGTGGCCCTGGTGACTGGGGGGTGGGGGTGCTGGGAGACATGGATGGGGGCCTGGTGGTGGGTGCCCCTGGTGGCTGGGGGGTGGGGGTGCTGGGAGACATGGGTGGGGGCCTGGTGGTGGGTGCCCCTGCACTGCTGGGGGGTGGGGGTGCTGGGAAACATGGGTGGGGGCCTGGTGGAGGCTGCCCCTGGTGGATGGGGGTGGGGGTGGTGGGAGACATGGGTGGGGGCCTGGTGGAGGCTGCCCCAGGGGGGTGGGGGGTGGGGGTGCTGGGAGACATGGGTGGGGGCCTGGTGGAGGCTGCCCCTGCACTGCTGGTGGGTGGGGGTGGTGGGAGACATGGGTGGGGGCCTGGTGGAGGCTGCCCCTGGTAGCTGGGGGGTGGGGGTGCTGGGAGACATGGGTGGGGGCCTGGTGGAGGCTGCCCCTGGTGATTGGGGGTGGGGGTGGTGGGAGACATGGGTGGGGGCCTGGTGGAGGCTGCCCCTGGTGGCTGGGGGGTCGGGGTGGTGGGGAACATGAGTTGGACATGGGGGGGGCTGCTGGCAGGTGCCCCACAGTGCTGGGGGGTTGGGGTGGTGGGAGACATGGGTGGGGGCCTGGTGGAGGCTGCCCCACAGTGCTGGGGGGTGGGGGTGGTGGGAGACATGGGTGGGGACCTGGTGGAGGCTGCCCCTGGTGACTGGGGGGTGGGGGTGGTGGGAGACATGGGTGGGGGCCTGGTGGTGGGTGCCCCTGGTGGCTGGGAGGTGGGGGTGCTGGGAGACATGGGTGGGGGCCTGGTGGAGGCTGCTCCTGCACTGCTGGGGGTTGGGGGTTGTGGGAGACATGGGTGGGGGCCTGGTGGAGGCTGCCCCTGGTGGCTGTGGGGTGGGGGTGGTGGGGAACATGAGTTGGACATGGGTGGGGGCCTGCTGGCAGGTGCCCCACAGTGCTGGGGGTGGCGGTGGTGGGAGACATGTGTGGGGGCCTGTTTGAGACTGCCCCACAGTGCTGGGGGGTGGGGGTGGTGGGAGACATGGGTGGGGGCCTGGTGGTGGGTGCCCCTGGTGGCTGGGGGTTGGGGGTGCTGGGTGACATGGGTTTTGGGCCTGGTGGAGGCTGCTCCTGCACTGCTGGGGGGTGGGGGTGGTGGGAGACATGGGTGGGGGCCTGGTGGAGGCTGCCCCTGGTGGCTGGGGGTGGGGCTGGTGGGGAACATGAGTTGGACATGGGTGGGGGCCTGCTGGCAGGTGCCCCACAGTGCTGGGGGGTGGGGGTGGTGGGAGACATGGGTGGGGGCCTGGTGGAGGCTGCCCCTGGTGGCTGGGGGGTGGGGGTGTGGGAGACATGGGTGGGGGTCTGGTGGAGGCTGCCCCTGGTGAATGGGGGGTGGGGTGGTGGGAGACATGGGTGGGGGCCTGGTGGAGGCTGCTCCTGCACTGCTGGGGGGTGGGGGTGGTGGGAGACATGGGTGGGGGCCTGGTGGAGGCTGCCCCTGGTGGCTGGGGGGTGGCGGTGGTGGGGAACATGAGTTGGACATGGGTGGGGGCCTGCTGGCAGGTGCCCCATAGTGCTGGGGGGTGGGGGTGGTAGGAGACATTGGTGGGTGCCTGGTGGAGGCTGCCCCTGGTGGCTGGGGGGTTGGGGTGCTGGGAGACATGGGTGGGGGCATGGTGGAGGCTGCCCCTGGTGACTGGGGGTGGGGGTGGTGGGAGACATGGGTGGAGGCCTGGTGGAGGCTTCCCCTGCACTGCTGGGGGCTGGGGGTGGTGGGAGACATGGGTGGGGGCCTGGTGGTGGGTGCCCCTGGTGGCTGGGGGTGCTGGGAGACATGGGTGGGGGCTTGGTGGAGTCTGCTCCTGCACTGCTGGGGTGTGGGGGTGGTGGGAGACATGGGTGGGGGCCTGGTGGAGGCTGCCCCTGGTGGCTGGGGGGTGGGGGTGGTGGGGAACATGAGTTGGACATGGGTGGGGGCCTGCTGGCAGGTGCCCCACAGTGCTGGGGGTGGGGGTGGTGGGAGACATGTGTGGGGCCTGGTGGAGGCTGCCCCACAGTGCTGAGGGGTGGGGGTGGTGGGAGACATGGGTGGGGTGGCCTGGTGGAGGCTGCCCCTGGTGGCTGGGGGGTGGGGGTGGTGGGAACATGAGTTGGACATGGGTGGGGGCCTGCTGGCAGGTGCCCCACAGTGCTGGGGGGTGGGGGTGTTGGGAGACATGGGTGGGGGCCTGGTGGTGGGTGCCCCTGGTGGCTGGGGGGTGGGGGTGCTGGGAGACATGGGTGGGGGCCTGGTGGAGGCTGTTCCTGCACTGCTGGGGGGTGGGGGGGTGGGAGACATGGGTGGGGGCCTGGTGGAGGCTGCCCCTGGTGGCTGGGGGGTGGGGGTGGTGGGGAACATGAGTTGGACATGGGTGGGGGCCTGCTGGCAGTTGCCCCACAGTGCTGGGTTGTGGGGGTGGTGGGAGACATGGGTGGGGGCCTGGTGGAGGCTGCCCCTGGTGGCTGGGGGGTGGAGGTGCTGGGAGACATGGGTGGGGGCCTGGTGGAGGCTGCCCCTGGTGACTGGGGGGTGGGGGTGGCGGGAGACATGGGTGGAGGCCTGGTGGAGGCTTCCCCTGCACTGCTGGGGGCTGGGGGTGGTGGGAGAGATGGGTGGGGGCCTGGTGGTGGGTGCCCCTGGTGGCTGGGGGTGCTGGGAGACATGGGCGGGGGCTTGTTGGAGGCTGCTCCTGCACTGCTGGGGTGTGGGGGTGGTGGGAGACATGGGTGGGGGCCTGGTGGAGGCTGCCCCTGGTGGCTGGGGGGTCGGGGTGGTGGGGAACATGAGTTGGACATGGGTGGGGGCCTGCTGGCAGGTGCCCCACAGTGCTGGGGGTGGGGGTGGTGGGAGACATGTGTGGGGGCCTGGTGGAGGCTGCCCCACAGTGCTGGGGGGTGGGGGTGGTGGGAGACATGGGTGGTGGCCTGGTGGAGGCTGCCCCTGGTGGCTGGGGGGTGGGGGTGGTGGGGAACATGAGTTGGACATGGGTGGGGGCCTGCTGGCAGTTGCCCCACAGTGCTGGGGGTGGGGGTGGTGGGAGACATGGGTGGGGGCCTTGTGGAGGCTGCCCCTGGTGGCTGGGGGGTGGAGGTGCTGGGAGACATGGGTGGGGACCTGGTGGAGGCTGCCCCTGATGACTGGGGGGTGGGGGTGGTGGGAGACATGGGTGGGGGCCTGGTGGAGGCTTCCCCTGCACTGCTGGGGGGTGGGGGTGGTGGGAGACATGGGTGGGGGCCTGGTGGTGGGTGCCCCTGGTGGCTGGGGGGTGGGGGTGCTGGGAGACATGGGTGGGGGCCTGGTGGAGGCTGCTCCTGCACTGCTGGGGGGTGGGGGTGGTGGGAGACATAGGTGGGGGCATGGTGGAGGCTGCCCCTGGTAGCTGGGGGGTGGGGGTGGTGGGGAACATGAGTTGGACATGGGTGGGGGCCTGCTGGCAGGTGCCACACAGTGCTGGGGGTGGGGGTGGTGGGAGACATGGGTGGGGGCCTGGTGGAGGCTGCCCCTGGTGGCTGGGGGGTGGGGGTGGTGGGGAACATGAGTTGGACATGGGTGGGGGCCTGCTGGCAGGTGCCCCACAGTGCTGGGGGTGGGGGTGGTGGGAGACATGTGTGGGGGCCTGGTGGAGGCTGCCCCACAGTGCTGGGGGGTGGGGGTGGTGGAAGACATGGGTGGGGGCCTGGTGGAGGCTGCCCCTGGTGGTTGGGGGGTGGGGGTGGTGGGGAACA
The DNA here is from genome assembly GCF_040938575.1 of Ambystoma mexicanum. Lineage (NCBI taxonomy): Eukaryota > Metazoa > Chordata > Amphibia > Caudata > Ambystomatidae > Ambystoma > Ambystoma mexicanum. Next base: position 27,685,514 of record NC_090924.1, read on the forward strand.
TGAGTTGGACATGGGTGGGGGCATGCTGGCAGGTGCCCCACAGTGCTGGGGGGTGGGGGTGGTGGGAGATATGGGTGGGGGCCTGGTGGAGGCTGCCCCTGGTGACTGGGGGGTGGGGGTGGTGGGAGACATGGGTGGGGGCCTGGTGGAGGCTTCCCCTCCACTGCTGGGGGGTGGGGGTGGTGGGAGACATGGGTGGGGGCCTGGTGGTGGGTGCCCCTGGTGGCTGGGGGGGTGCTGGGAGACATAGGTTTTGGGCCTGGTGGAGGCTGCTCCTGCACTGCTAGGGGGTGGGGGTGGTGGGAGACATGGGTGGAGGCCTGGTGGAGGCTGCCCCACGGGGGTGGGGGGTGGGGGTGCTGGGGGACATGGGTGGGGGCATGGTGGAGGCTGCTCCTGCACTGCTGGGGTGTGGGGGTGGTGGGAGACATGGGTGGGGGCCTGGTGGAGGCTGCCACACAGTGCTGGGTGTTGGGGTGGTGGGAGACATGGGTGGGGGGGCCTGGTGGAGGCTGCCCCTGGGGTTGGGGGGTGGGGTGCTGGGAGACATGGGTGGGGGGGCCTGCGGAGGCTGCCCTTGCACTGCTGGGGGGTGGGGGTGGTGGGAGACATGGGTAGGGGCCTGGTGGAGGCTGCCCCTGGTGGCTGGGGGGTGGGGGTGCTGGGAGACATGGGTGGGGACCTGGTGATGGGTACCCCTGGTGGCTGGGGGGTGGGGTGCTGGGAGACATGGGTGGGGGCCTGGTGGAGGCTGCCCCTTGAGGCTGGGGGATGGGGGTGGTGGGGAACATGAGTTGGACCTGGGTTGGGGCCTGCTGGCACGTGCCCCACAGTGCTGGGCGGTGGGGGTGGTGGGAGACATGGGTGGGGGCCTGGTAGAGGCTGCCCCTGGTGGCTGGGGGGTGGGGGTGCTGGGAGACATGGGTGGGGGCCTGGTGGAGGCTGCCCCTGGTGACTGGGGGGTGGGGGTGGTGGGAGACATGTGTGGGGGCCTGGTGGAGGCTGCCCCACAGTGCTGGGGGGTGGGAGTGGTGGGAGACATGGGTGGGGGCCTGGTGGAGGCTGCCCCTGGTGGCTGGGGGCAGGGGGTGGTGGGGAACATGATTTGGACATGGGTGGGGGCCTGCTGGCAGGTGCCCCACAGTTCTGGGGGATGGGGGTGGTGGGAGACATGTGTGGGGGCCTGGTGGAGGCTGCCCCTGCAATGCCGGGGGTGGGGGTGGTGGGAGACATGGGTGGGGGCCTGGTGGTGGGTGCCCCTGGTGGCTGGGGGGTGGGGGTGCTGGGAGACATGGGTGGGGGCCTGGTGGAGGCTGCTCCTGGTGGCTGGGGTGTGGGGGTGGTAGGGAACATGAGTTGGACATGGGTGGGGGCCTGCTGGCAGGTGCCCCACAGTGCTGGGGGGTGGGGGTGGTGGGAGACATGGGTGGGGGCCTGGTGGAGGCTGACCCTGGTGGCTGGGGGGTGGGGGTGGTGGGAGATATGGGTGGGGGCCTGGTGGAGGCTGCCCCTGGTGACTGGGGGGTGGGGGTGGTGGGAGACATGGGTGGGGGCCTGGTGGAGGCTTCCCCTCCACTGCTGGGGGTTGGGGGTGGTGGGAGACATGGGTGGGGGCCTGGTGGAGGCTACCCCTGGTGGCTGGGGGGTGGGGGTGCTGGGAGACATGGGTGGGGGCCTGGTGGTTGGTGCCCCTGGTGGCTGGGGGGTGGGGGTGCTGGGAGACATGTGTTTGGGCCTGGTGGTGGGTGCCCCTGCACTACTGGGGGGTGGGGGGTTCTTAGACATGGGTGGGGGCCTGGTGGAGGCTGCCTCTGGTGGCTGGGGGGTGGGGGTGCTGGGAGACATGGGTGGGGGCCTGGTGGAGGCTGCTCCTGGTGACTGGGGGGTGGGGGTGGTGGGAGACATGTGTGGGGGCCTGGTGGAGGCTGCCCCTGCAATTCCGGGGGTGGGGGTGGTGGGAGACATGGGTGGGGGCCTGGTGGTGGGTGCCCCTGGTGGCTGGGGGGTGGGGGTGCTGGGAGACATGGGTGGGGGCCTGGTGGAGGCCTCTCCTGGTGGCTGGGGTGTGGGGGTGGTGGGGAACATGAGTTGGACATGGGTGGGGGCCTGCTGGCAGGTGCCCCACAGTGCTGGGGGGTGGGGGTGGTGGGAGACATGGGTGGGGGCCTGGTGGAGGCTGACCCTGGTGGCTGGGGGGTGGGGGTGGTGAGAGATATGGGTGGGGGCCTGGTGGAGGCTGCCTCTGGTGACTGGGGGGTGGGGGTGGTGGGAGACATGGGTGGGGGCCTGGTGGAGGCTTCCCCTTGAGGCTGGGGGATGGGGGTGGTGGGGAACATGAGTTGGACCTGGGTTGGGGCCTGCTGGCAGGTGCCCCACAGTGCTGGGCGGTGGGGGTGGTGGGAGACATGGGTGGGGGCCTGGTAGACGCTGCCCCTGGTGGCTGGGGGGTGGGGGTGCTGGGAGACATGGGTGGGGGCCTGGTGGAGGCTGCCCCTGGTGACTGGGGGGTGGGGGTGGTGGGAGACATGGGTGGGGGCCTGGTGGAGGCTTCCCCTGCACTGCTGGGGGTGGGGGTGGTGGGAGACATGTGTGGGGGCCTGGTGGAGGCTGCCCCACAGTGCTGGGGGGTGGGAGTGGTGGGAGACATGGGTGGGGGCCTGGTGGAGGCTGCCCCTGGTGGCTGGGGGCAGGGGGTGGTGGGGAACATGAGTTGGACATGGGTGGGGGCCTGCTGGCAGGTGCCCCACAGTTCTGAGGGATGGGGTGGTGGGAGACATGTGTGGGGGCCTGGTGGAGGCTGCCCCTGCAATGCCGGGGGTGGGGGTGGTGGGAGACATGGGTGGGGGCCTGGTGGTGGGTGCCCCTGGTGGCTGGGGGGTGGGGGTGCTGGGAGACATGGGTGGGGGCCTGGTGGAGGCTGCTCCTGGTGGCTGGGGTGTGGGGGTGGTTGGGAACATGAGTTGGACATGGGTGGGGGCCTGCTGGCAGGTGCCCCACAGTGCTGGGGGGTGGGGGGGGGTGGGAGATATGGGTGGGGGCCTGGTGGAGGCTGACCCTGGTGGCTGGGGGGTGGGGGTGGTGGGAGATATGGGTGGGGGCCTGGTGGAGGCTGCCCCTGGTGACTGGGGGGTGGGGGTGGTGGGAGACATGGGTGGGGGCCTGGTGGAGGCTTCCCCTCCACTGCTGGGGGTGGGGGTGGTGGGAGACATGGGTGGGGGCCTGGTGGAGGCTACCCCTGGTGGCTGGGGGGTGGGGGTGCTGGGAGACATGGGTGGGGGCCTGGTGGTTGGTGCCCCTGGTGGCTGGGGGTGCTGGGAGACATGTGTTTGGGCCTGGTGGTGGGTGCCCCTGCACTACTGGGGGGTGGGGGGTTCTTAGACATGGGTGGGGGCCTGGTGGAGGCTGCCTCTGGTGGCTGGGGGGTGGGGGTGCTGGGAGACATGGGTGGGGGCCTGGTGGAGGCTGCTCCTGGTGACTGGGGGGTGGGGGTGGTGGGAGACATGTGTGGGGGCCTGGTGCAGGCTGCCCCTGCAATGCCGGGGGTGGGGGTGGTGGGAGACATGGGTGGGGGCCTGGTGGTGGGTGCCCCTGGTGGCTGGGGGGTGGGGGTGCTGGGAGACATGGGTGGGGGCCTGGTGGAGGCTGCTCCTGGTGGCTGGGGTGTGGGGTGGTGGGGAACATGAGTTGGACATGGGTGGGGGCCTGCTGGCAGGTGCCCCACAGTGCTGGGGGGTGGGGGTGGTGGGAGACATGGGTGGGGGCCTGGTGGAGGCTGACCCTGGTGGCTGGGGGGTGGGGGTGGTGAGAGATATGGGTGGGGGCCTGGTGGAGGCTGCCCCTGGTGACTGGGGGGTGGGGGTGGTGGGAGACATGGGTGGGGGCCTGGTGGAGGCTTCCCCTCCACTGCTGGGGGGTGGGGGTGGTGGGAGACATGGGTGGGGGCCTGGTGGTGGGTGCCCCTGGTGGCTGGGGGGTGGGGGTGCTAGGAGACATGGGTGGGGGCCTGGTGGAGGCTGCTCCTGCACTGTTGGGGGGTGGGGTGGTGGGAGACATGGGTGGGGGCCTGGTGGAGGCTGCCCCTGGTGGCTGGGGGGTGGGGGTGGTGGAGAACATGAGTTGGACATGGGTGGGGGCCTGCTGGGCGGTGCCCCACCGTGCTGGGGGTGGTGGGAGACATGGGTGGGGGCCTGGTGGAGGCTGCCCCTGGTGGCTGGGGGGGAACATGAGTTGGACATGGGTGGGGGCCTGCTGGCAGGTGCCCCACAGTGCTGGGGGTGGGTTTGGTGGGAGACATGGGTGGGGGCCTGGTGGAGGCTGCCCCTGGTGGCTGGGGGGTGGGCGTGGTGGGAGACATCGGTGGGGGCCTGATGGAGGCTGTCCCTGGTGACTGGGGGGTGGGGGTGGTGGGAGACATGGGTGGGGGCTTGGTGGAGGCTTCCCCTGCACTGGTGGGGGGTGGGGGTGGTGGGAGACATGTGTGGGGGCCTGGTGGAGGCTGCCCCACAGTGCTGGGGGGTGGGGGTGGTGGGAGACATGGGTGGGGGCCTGGTGGAGGCTGCCCCTGGTGGCTGGGGGTGGGGGTGGTGGGGAACATGAGTTGGACATGGGTGGGGGCCTGCTGGCAGTTTCCCCATAGTGCTGGGGGGTGGGGGTGGTGGGAGACATGTGTAGGGGCCTGGTGGAGGCTGCCACACAGTGCTGGGGGTTGGGGGTGGTGGGAGACATGGGTGGGGGGGCTGGTGGAGGCTGGCCCTGGGGGGTGGGGGGTGGGGGTGCTGGGAGACATGGGTGGGGGGGGCCTGGCGGAGGCTGCCCTTGCACTGCTGGGGGGTGGGGGTGGTGGGAGACATGGGTAGGGGCCTGGTGGAGGCTGCCCCTGGTGGCTGGGGGGTGGGGGTGCTGGGAGGCATGGGTGGGGACCTGGTGATGGGTGCCCCTGGTGGCTGGGGGGTGGGGGCGCTGGGAGACATGGGTGGGGGCCCGGTGGAGGCTGCCCCTTGAGACTGGGGGATGGGGGTGGTGGGGAACATGAGTTGGACATGGGTGGGGGCCTGCTGGCAGGTGCCCCACAGTGCTGGGCGGTGGGGGTGGTGGGAGACATGGGTGGGGGCCTGGTAGAGGCTGCCCCTGGATGCTGGGGGGTGGGGGTGCTGGGAGACATGGGTGGGGGCCTGGTGGAGGCTGCCCCTGGTGACTGGGGGGTGGGGGTGGTGGGAGACATGGGTGGGGGCCTGGTGGAGGCTTCCCCTGCACTGCTGGGGGTGGGGGTGATGGGAGACATGTGTGGGGGCCTGGTGGAGGCTGTCCCACAGTGCTGCGGGGTGGGGGTGGTGGGAGACATGGGTGGGGGCCTGGTGGAGGCTGCCCCTGGTGGCTGGGGGTGTGGGTGGTGGGGAACATGAGTTGGACATGGGTGGGGGCCTGCTGGCAGGTGCCCCACAGTGCTCGGGGATGGGGGTGGTGGGAGACATGTGTGGGGGCCTGGTGGAGGCTGCCCCTGGTGACTGGGGGGTGGGGGTGGTGGGAGACATGGGTGGGGGCCTGGTGGAGGCTGCCCCTGCAATGCCGGGGGTGGGGGTGGTGGGAGGCATGGGTGGGGGCCTGGTGGTGGGTGCCACTGGTGGCTGGGGGTGGGGGTGCTGGGAGACATGGGTGGGGGCCTGGTGGAGGCTGCTCCTGGTGGCTGGGGTGTGGGGGTGGTGGGGAACATGAGTTGGACATGGGTGGGGGCCTGCTGGCAGGTGCCCCACAGTGCTGGGGGGTGGGGGTGGTGGGAGACATGGGTGGGGGCCTGGTGGAGGCTGACCCTGGTGGCTGGGGGTTGGGGGTGGTGGGAGATATGGGTGGGGGCCTGGTGGAGGCTGCCCCTGGTGACTGGGGGGTGGGGGTGGTGGGAGACATGGGTGGGGGCCTGGTGGAGGCTTCCCCTGCACTGCTGGGGAGTGGGGGTGGTGGGAAACATGGGTGGGGGCCTGGTGGTGGGTGCCCCTGGTGGCTGGGGGGGTGGGGGTGCTGGGAGACATGGGTGGGGGCCTGGTCGAGGCTGCTCCTGCACTGCTGGGGGTGGGGGTGGTGGCAGGCATGGGTGGCGGCCTGGTGGAGGCTGCCCCTGGTTGCTGGGGGGTGGGGGTGGTGGGGAACATGAGTTGGACATGGGTGGGGGCCTGCTGGCAGGTGCCCCACAGTGCTGGGGGTGGGGGTGGTGGGAGACATGTGTGGGGGCCTGGTGGAGGCTGACCCACAGTGCTGGGGGGTGGGGGTGGTGGGAGACATGGGTGGGGGCCTGGTGGAGGCTGCCCCTGGTGGCTGGGGGGTGGGGGTGGTGGGGAACATGAGTTGAACATGGGTGGGGGCCTGCTGGCAGGTGCCCCACAGTGCTGGGGGGTGGGGGTGGTGGGAGACATGGGTGGGGGCCTGGTTGAGGCTGCCCCTGGTGGCTGGGGGGTGGGAGTGCTGGGAGACATGGGTGGGGGCCTGGTGGAGGCTGCCCCTGGTGACTGGGGTGTGGGGGTGGTGAGAGACATGGGTGGGGGCCTGGTGGAGGCTGCCCCTGGTGGCTGGGGGGTGGGGGTGCTGGGAGACATGGGTGGGGGCCTGGTGGTAGGTGCCCCTGGTGGCTGGGGGGTGGGGGTGGTGGGAGACATGGGTGGGGGCCTGGTGGAGGCTGCCCCTGGTGACTGGGGGGTGGGGGTGCTGGGAGACATGGGTGGGGGCCTGGTGGTGGGTGCCCCTGGTGGCTGGGGGTGGGGGTGCTGGGAGACATGGGTGGGGGCCTGGTGGTGGGTGCCCCTGCACTGCTGGGGGGTGGGGGGCTGGGAGACATGGGTGGGGGCCTGGTGGAGGCTGCCCTGGTGACTTGGGGGTGGGGGTGGTGGGAGACATGGGTGGGGGCCTGGTGGAGGCTTCCCCTGCACTGCTGGGGGGTGCGGGTGGTGAAAGACATGGCTGGGGGCCTGGTGGTGGGTGGCCCTGGTGACTGGGGGGTGGGGGTGCTGGGAGACATGGATGGGGGCCTGGTGGTGGGTGCCCCTGGTGGCTGGGGGGTGGGGGTGCTGGGAGACATGGGTGGGGGCCTGGTGGTGGGTGCCCCTGCACTGCTGGGGGGTGGGGGTGCTGGGAAACATGGGTGGGGGCCTGGTGGAGGCTGCCCCTGGTGGATGGGGGTGGGGGTGGTGGGAGACATGGGTGGGGGCCTGGTGGAGGCTGCCCCAGGGGGGTGGGGGGTGGGGGTGCTGGGAGACATGGGTGGGGGCCTGGTGGAGGCTGCCCCTGCACTGCTGGTGGGTGGGGGTGGTGGGAGACATGGGTGGGGGCCTGGTGGAGGCTGCCCCTGGTAGCTGGGGGGTGGGGGTGCTGGGAGACATGGGTGGGGGCCTGGTGGAGGCTGCCCCTGGTGATTGGGGGTGGGGGTGGTGGGAGACATGGGTGGGGGCCTGGTGGAGGCTGCCCCTGGTGGCTGGGGGGTGGGGGTGGTGGGGAACAGGAGTTGGACATGGGGGGGGCTGCTGGCAGGTGCCCCACAGTGCTGGGGGGTTGGGGTGGTGGGAGACATGGGTGGGGGCCTGGTGGAGGCTGCCCCTGGTGGCTGGGGGGTGGGGGGGTGGGAGACATGGGTGGGGACCTGGTGGAGGCTGCCCCTGGTGACTGGGGGGTGGGGGTGGTGGGAGACATGGGTGGGGGCCTGGTGGTGGGTGCCCCTGGTGGCTGGGAGGTGGGGGTGCTGGGAGACATGGGTGGGGGCCTGGTGGAGGCTGCTCCTGCACTGCTGGGGGTTGGGGGTTGTGGGAGACATGGGTGGGGGCCTGGTGGAGGCTGCCCCTGGTGGCTGTGGGGTGGGGGTGGTGGGGAACATGAGTTGGACATGGGTGGGGGCCTGCTGGCAGGTGCCCCACAGTGCTGGGGGTGACGGTGGTGGGAGACATGTGTGGGGGCCTGGTTGAGACTGCCCCACAGTGCTGGGGGGTGGGGGTGGTGGGAGACATGGGTGGGGGCCTGGTGGTGGGTGCCCCTGGTGGCTGGGGGTTGGGGGTGCTGGGAGACATGGGTTTTGGGCCTGGTGGAGGCTGCTCCTGCACTGCTGGGGGGTGGGGGTGGTGGGAGACATTGGTGGGGGCCTGGTGGAGGCTGCCCCTGGTGGCTGGGGGGTGGGGCTGGTGGGGAACATGAGTTGGACATGGGTGGGGGCCTGCTGGCAGGTGCCCCACAGTGCTGGGGGGTGGGGGTGGTGGGAGACATGGGTGGGGGCCTGGTGGAGGCTGCCCCTGGTGGCTGGGGGGTGGGGGTGTGGGAGACATGGGTGGGGGTCTGGTGGAGGCTGCCCCTGGTGAACGGGGCGTGGGGGTGGTGGGAGACATGGGTGGGGGCCTGGTGGAGGCTGCTCCTGCACTGCTGGGGGGTGGGGGTGGTGGGAGACATGGGTGGGGGCCTGGTGGAGGCTGCCCCTGGTGGCTGGGGGGTGGCGGTGGTGGGGAACATGAGTTGGACATGGGTGGGGGCCTGCTGGCAGGTGCCCCATAGTGCTGGGGGGTGGGGGTGGTAGGAGACATTGGTGGGTGCCTGGTGGAGGCTGCCCCTGGTGGCTGGGGGGTTGGGGTGCTGGGAGACATGGGTGGGGGCATGGTGGAGGCTGCCCCTGGTGACTGGGGGTGGGGGTGGTGGGAGACATGGGTGGAGGCCTGGTGGAGGCTTCCCCTGCACTGCTGGGGGCTGGGGGTGGTGGGAGACATGGGTGGGGGCCTGGTGGTGGGTGCCCCTGGTGGCTGGGGGTGCTGGGAGACATGGGTGGGGGCTTGGTGGAGTCTGCTCCTGCACTGCTGGGGTGTGGGGGTGGTGGGAGACATGGGTGGGGGCCTGGTGGAGGCTGCCCCTGGTGGCTGGGGGGTGGGGGTGGTGGGGAACATGAGTTGGACATGGGTGGGGGCCTGCTGGCAGGTGCCCCACAGTGCTGGGGGTGGGGGTGGTGGGAGACATGTGTGGGGCCTGGTGGAGGCTGCCCCACAGTGCTGAGGGGTGGGGGTGGTGGGAGACATGGGTGGGGTGGCTTGGTGGAGGCTGCCCCTGGTGGCTGGGGGTGGGGGTGGTGGGAACATGAGTTGGACATGGGTGGGGGCCTGCTGGCAGGTGCCCCACAGTGCTGGGGGGTGGGGGTGTTGGGAGACATGGGTGGGGGCCTGGTGGTGGGTGCCCCTGGTGGCTGGGGGGTGGGGGTGCTGGGAGACATGGGTGGGGGCCTGGTGGAGGCTGCTCCTGCACTGCTGGGGGGTGGGGGGTGGGAGACATGGGTGGGGGCCTGGTGGAGGCTGCCCCTGGTGGCTGGGGGGTGGGGGTGGTGGGGAACATGAGTTGGACATGGGTGGGGGCCTGCTGGCAGTTGCCCCACAGTGCTGGGTTGTGGGGGTGGTGGGAGACATGGGTGGGGGCCTGGTGGAGGCTGCCCCTGGTGGCTGGGGGGTGGAGGTGCTGGGAGACATGGGTGGGGGCCTGGTGGAGGCTGCCCCTGGTGACTGGGGGGTGGGGGTGGCGGGAGACATGGGTGGAGGCCTGGTGGAGGCTTCCCCTGCACTGCTGGGGGCTGGGGGTGGTGGGAGAGATGGGTGGGGGCCTGGTGGTGGGTGCCCCTGGTGGCTGGGGGTGCTGGGAGACATGGGCGGGGGCTTGGTGGAGGCTGCTCCTGCACTGCTGGGGTGTGGGGGTGGTGGGAGACATGGGTGGGGGCCTGGTGGAGGCTGCCCCTGGTGGCTGGGGGGTCGGGGTGGTGGGGAACATGAGTTGGACATGGGTGGGGGCCTGCTGGCAGGTGCCCCACAGTGCTGGGGGTGGGGGTGGTGGGAGACATGTGTGGGGGCCTGGTGGAGGCTGCCCCACAGTGCTGGGGGGTGGGGGTGGTGGGAGACATGGGTGGTGGCCTGGTGGAGGCTGCCCCTGGTGGCTGGGGGGTGGGGGTGGTGGGGAACATGAGTTGGACATGGGTGGGGGCCTGCAGGCAGTTGCCCCACAGTGCTGGGGGTGGGGGTGGTGGGAGACATGGGTGGGGGCCTTGTGGAGGCTGCCCCTGGTGGCTGGGGGGTGGAGGTGCTGGGAGACATGGGTGGGGACCTGGTGGAGGCTGCCCCTGATGACTGGGGGGTGGGGGTGGTGGGAGACATGGGTGGGGGCCTGGTGGAGGCTTCCCCTGCACTGCTGGGGGGTGGGGGTGGTGGGAGACATGGGTGGGGGCCTGGTGGTGGGTGCCCCTGGTGGCTGGGGGGTGGGGGTGCTGGGAGACATGGGTGGGGGCCTGGTGGAGGCTGCTCCTGCACTGCTGGGGGGTGGGGGTGGTGGGAGACATAGGTGGGGGCATGGTGGAGGCTGCCCCTGGTAGCTGGGGGGTGGGGGTGGTGGGGAACATGAGTTGGACATGGGTGGGGGCCTGCTGGCAGGTGCCACACAGTGCTGGGGGTGGGGGTGGTGGGAGACATGGGTGGGGGCCTGGTGGAGGCTGCCCCTGGTGGCTGGGGGGTGGGGGTGGTGGGGAACATGAGTTGGACATGGGTGGGGGCCTGCTGGCAGGTGCCCCACAGTGCTGGGGGTGGGGGTGGTGGGAGACATGTGTGGGGGCCTGGTGAAGGCTGCCCCACAGTGCTGGGGGGTGGGGGTGGTGGAAGACATGGGTGGGGGCCTGGTGGAGGCTGCCCCTGGTGGTTGGGGGGTGGGGGTGGTGGGGAACATGAGTTGGACATGGGTGGGGGCATGCTGGCAGGTGCCCCACAGTGCTGGGGGGTGGGGGTGGTGGGAGATATGGGTGGGGGCCTGGTGGAGGCTGCCCCTGGTGACTGGGGGGGTGGGGGTGGTGGGAGACATGGGTGGGGGCCTGGTGGAGGCTTCCCCTCCACTGCTGGGGGGTGGGGGTGGTGGGAGACATGGGTGGGGGCCTGGTGGTGGGTGCCCCTGGGGGCTGGGGGGGTGCTGGGAGACATGGGTTTTGGGCCTGGTGGAGGCTGCTCCTGCACTGCTAGGGGGTGGGGGTGGTGGGAGACATGGGTGGGGGCCTGGTGGAGGCTGCCCCTGGTGGCTGGGGGGTGGGGGTGGTGGAGAACATGAGTTGGACATGGGTGGGGGCCTGCTGGCAGGTGCCCCACAGTGCTGGGGGTGGTGGGAGACATGGGTGGGGGCCTGGTAGAGGCTGCCCCTGGTGGCTGGGGGGTGGGGGGGAACATGAGTTGGACATGGGTGGGGGCCTGCTGGCAGGTGCCCCACAGAGCTGGGGGTGGGTTTGTTGGGAGACATGGGTGGGGGCCTGGTGGAGGCTGCCCCTGGTGGCTGGGGGGTGGGCGTGGTGGGAGACATGGGTGGGGGCCTGATGGAGGCTGCCCCTGGTGACTGGGGGGTGGGGGTGGTGGGAGACATGGGTGGGGGCTTGGTGGAGGCTTCCCCTGCACTGGTGGGGGGTGGGGGTGGTGGGAGACATGTGTGGGGGCCTGGTGGAGGCTGCCCCACAGTGCTGGGGGGCAGGGGTGGTGGGAGACATGGGTGGGGGCCTGGTGGAGGCTGCTCCTGCACTGCTGGGGGTTGGGGGTGGTGGGAGACATGGGTGGGGGCCTGGTGGAGGCTGCCCCTGGTGGCTGGGGGTGGGGGTGGTGGGGAACATGAGTTGGATATGGGTGGGGGCCTGCTGGCAGTTTCCCCACAGTGCTGGGGGGTGGGGGTGGTGGGAGACATGTGTAGGGGCCTGGTGGAGGCTGCCACACAGTGCTGGGGGTTGGGGGTGGTGGGAGACATGGGTGGGGGGGCTGGTGGAGGCTGCCCCTGGGGGGTGGGGGGTGGGGGTGCTGGGAGACATGGGTGGGGGGGGCCTGGCGGAGGCTGCCCTTGCACTGCTGGGGGGTGGGGGTGGTGGGAGACATGGGTAGGGGCCTGGTGGAGGCTGCCCCTGGTGGCTGGGGGGTGGGGGTGCTGGGAGACATGGGTGGGGACCTGGTGATGGGTGCCCCTGGTGGCTGGGGGGTGGGGGTGCTGGGAGACATGGGTGGGGGCCTGGTGGAGGCTGCCCCTTGAGACTGGGGGATGGGGGTGGTGGGGAACATGAGTTGGACATGGGTGGGGGCCTGCTGGCAGGTGCCCCACAGTGCTGGACGATGGGGGTGGTGGGAGACATGGGTGGGGGCCTGGTAGAGGCTGCCCCTGGTGGCTGGGGGGTGGGGGTGCTGGGAGACATGGGTGGGGGCCTGGTGGACGCTGCCCCTGGTGTCTGGGGGGTGCGGGTGGTGGGAGACATGGGTGGGGGCCTGGTGGAGGCTTCCCCTGCACTGGTGGGTGTGGGGGTGATGGGAGACATGTGTGGGGGCCTGGTGGAGGCTGCCCCACTGTGCTGTGGGGTGGGGGTGGTGGGAGACATGGGTGGGGGCCTGGTGGTGGGTGCCCCTGGTGGCTGGGGGGTGGGGGTGCTGGGAGACATGGGTGGGGGCCTGGTGGAGGCTGCCCCTGGTGGCTGGGGGGTGGGGGTGGTGGGAACATGAGTTGGACATGGGTGGGGGCCTGCTGGCAGGTGCCCCACAGTGCTGGGGGGTGGGGGTGGGGGTGGTGGGAGACATGGGTGGGAGCCTGGAGGAGGTTGCCCCTGGTGGCTGGGGGGTGGGGTGGTGGGGAACATGAGTTGGACATGGGTGGGGGCCTGCTGGCAGGTGCCCCACAGTGCTGGGGGTGGGGGTGGTGGGAGACATGGGTGGGGGCCTGGTGGAGGCTGCCCCTGGTGGCTGGGGGGTGGGCGCGGTGGGAGACATGGGTGGGGGCCTGATGGAGGCTGCCCCTGGTGACTGGGGGGTGGGGGTGGTGGGAGACATGGGTGGGGGCTTGGTGGAGGCTTCCCCTGCACTGGTGGGGGGTGGGGGTGGTGGGAGACATGTGTGGGGGCCTGGTGGAGGCTGCCCCACAGTGCTGGGGGGTGGGGGTGGTGGGAGACATGGGTGGGGGCCTGGTGGAGGCTGCTCCTGCACTGCTGGGGGGTGGGGGTGGTGGGAGAGATGGGTGGGGGCCTGGTGGAGGCTGCCCCTCGTGGCTGGGGGTGGGGATGGTGGGGAACATGAGTTGGACATGGGTGGGGGCCTGCTGGCAGTTGCCCCACAGTGCTGGGGGGTGGGGGTGGTGGGAGACATGTGTAGGGGCCTGGTGGAGGCTGCCACACAGTGCTGGGGGTTGGGGGTGGTGGGAGACATGGGTGGGGGGGCTGGTGGAGGCTGCCCCTGGGGGGTGGGGGTGCTGGGAGACATGGGTGGGGGGGCCTTGCGGAGGCTGCCCTTGCACTGCTGGTGGGTGGGGGTGGTGGGAAACATGGGTGGGGGCCTGGTAGAGGCTGCCCCTGGTGGCTGGGGGGTGGGGGTGCTTGGAGACATGGGTGGGGGCCTGGTGGAGGCTGCCCCTGGTGACTGGGGGGTGGGGGTGGTGGGAGACATGGGTGGGGGCCTGGTGGAGGCTTCCCCTGCACTGCTGGGGGTGGGGGTGATGGGAGACATGTGTGGGGGCCTGGTGGAGGCTGCCCCACAGTGGTGCGGGGTGGGGGTGGTGGGAGACATGGGTGGGGGCCTGGTGGAGGCTGCCCCTGGTGGCTGGGGGTGGGGGTGGTGGGGAACATGAGTTGGACATGGGTGGGGGCCTGCTGGCAGGTGCCCCACAGTGCTGGGTGATGGGGGTGGTGGGAGACATGTGTGGGGGCCTGGTGGAGGCTGCCCCTGGTGACTGGGGGGTGGGGGTGGTGGGAGACATGGGTGGGGGCCTGGTGGAGGCTGCCCCTGCAATGCCGGGGGTGGGGGTGGTGGGAGACATGGGTGGGGGCCTGGTGGTGGGTGCCCCTGGTGGCTGGGGGTTGGGGGTGCTGGGAGACATGGGTGGGGGCCTGGTGGAGGCTGCTCCTGGTGGCTGGGGTGTGGGGGTGGTGGGGAACATGAGTTGGACATGGGTGGGGGCCTGCTGGCAGGTGCCCCACAGTGCTGGGGTGGGGGTGGTGGGAGACATGGGTGGGGGCCTGGTCGAGGCTGCTCCTGCACTGCTGGGGGTGGGGGTGGTGGGAGGCATGGGTGGCGGCCTGGTGGAGACTGCCCCTGGTGGCTGGGTGGTGGGGGTGGTGGGGAACATGAGTTGGACATGGGTGGGGGCCTGCTGGCAGGTGCCCCACAGTGCTGGGGGTGGGGGTGGTGGGAGACATGTGTGGGGGCCTGGTGGAGGCTGCCCTACAGTGCTGGGGCGTGGGGGTGGTGGGAGACATGGGTGCGGGCCTGGTGGAGGCTGCCCCTGGTGGCTGGGGGGTGGGGGTGGTGGGGAACATGAGTTGGACATGGGTGGGGGCCAGCTGGCAGGTGCCCCACCGCGCTGGGGGGTGGGAGTGGTGGGAGACATGGGTGGGCGCCTGGTTGAGGCTGCCCCTGGTGGCTGGGGGGTGGGAGTGCTGGGAGACATGGGTGGGGGCCTGGTGAGGCTGCCCCTGGTGACTGGGGGGTGGGGGTGGTGGGAGACATGGGTGGGGGCCTGGTGGAGGCTGCCCCTGGTGGCTGGGGGGTGGGGGTGGTGGGAGACATGGGTGGGGGCCTGGTGGAGGCTGCCCCTGGTGACTGGGGGGTGGGGGTGCTGGGAGACATGGGTGGGGGCCTGGTGGTGGGTGGCCCTGGTGACTGGGGGGTGGGGGTGCTGAGAGACATGGATGGGGGCCTGGTGGTGGGTGCCCCTGGTGGCTGGGGGGTGGGGGTGCTGGGAGACATGGGTGGGGGCCTGGTGGTGGGTGCCCCTGCACTGCTGGGGGGTGGGGGTGCTGGGAGACATGGGTGGGGGCCTGGTGGAGGCTGCCCTGGTGGCTGGGTGGTGGGGGTGGTGGGAGACATGGGTGGGGGCCTGGTGGAGGCTGCCCCACGGGGGTGGGGGTGGGGGTGCTGAGGGACATGGGTGGGGGCATGGTGGAGGCTGCCCTGGTGGCTGGGGGGTGGGGGTGCTTGGAGACATGGGTGGGGGCCTGGTGGAGGCTGCCCCTGGTGACTGGGGGGTGGGGGTGGTGGGAGACATGGGTGGGGGCCTGGTGGAGGCTTCCCCTGCACTGCTGGGAGTGGGGGTGATGGGAGACATGTGTGGGGGCCTGGTGGAGGCTGCCCCACAGTGCTGCGGGGTGGGGGTGGTGGGAGACATGGGTGGGGGCCTGGTGGAGGCTGCCCCTGGTGGCTGGGGGGTGGGGGTGGTGGGGAACATGAGTTGGACATGGGTGGGGGCCTGCTGGCAGTTGCCCCACAGTGCTGTGGGATGGGGGTGGTGGGAGACATGTGTGGGGGCCTGGTGGAGGCTGCCCCTGGTGACTGGGGGGTGGGGGTGGTGGGAGACAAGGGTGGGGGCCTGGTGGAGGCTGCCCCTGCAATGCCGGGGGTGGGGGTGGTGGGAGACATGGGTGGGGGCCTGGTGGTGGGTGCCCCTGGTGGCTGGGGGTTGGGGGTGCTGGGAGACATGGGTGGGGGCCTGGTGGAGGCTGCTCCTGGTGGCTGGGATGTGGGGGTGGTGGGGAACATGAGTTGGACATGGGTGGGGGCCTGCTGGCAGGTGCCCCACAGTGCTGGGGTGGGGGTGGTGGGAGACATGGGTGGGGGCCTGGTGGAGGCTGACCCTGGTGGCTGGGGGGTGGGGTGGTGGGAGATATGGGTGGGGGCCTTGTGGAGGCTGCCCCTGGTGACTGGGGGGTGGGGGTGGTGGGAGACATGTGTGGGGGCCTGGTGGAGGCTTCCCCTGCACTGCTGGGGGGTTGGGGTGGTGGGAAACATGGGTGGGGGCCTGGTGGTGGGTGCCCCTGGTGGCTGGGGGGGTGGGGGTGCTGGGAGACATGGGTGGGGGCCTGGTCGAGGCTGCTCCTGCACTGCTGGGGGTGGGGGTGGTGGGAGGCATGGGTGGCGGCCTGGTGGAGACTGCCCTGGTGGCTGGGTGGTGGGGGTGGTGGGGAACATGAGTTGGACATGGGTGGGGGCCTGCTGGCAGGTGCCCCACAGTGCTGGGGGTGGGGGTGGTGGGAGACATGTGTGGGGGCCTGGTGGAGGCTGCCCCACAGTGCTGGGCGGTGGGGGTGATGGGAGACATGGGTGGGGGCCTGGTGGAGGCTGCCCCTGGTGACTGGGGTGTGGGGGTGCTGGGAGACATGGGTGGGGGCCTGGTGGTGGGTGCCCCTGGTGGCTGGGGGGTGGGGGTGCTGGGAGACATGGGTGGGGGCCTGGTGGTGGGTGCCCCTGCACTGCTGGGGGGTGGGGGGCTGGGAGACATGGGTGGGGGCCTGGTGGAGGCTGCCCCTGGTGACTGGGGGTGGGGGGTGGTGGGAGACATGGGTGGGGGCCTGGTGGAGGCTTCCCCTGTACTGCTGGGGGGTGGGGGTGGTGAGAGACATGGGTGGGGGCCTGGTGGTGGGTGGCCCTGGTGACTGGGGGGTGGGGGTGCTGAGAGACATGGATGGGGGCCTGGTGGTGGGTGCCCCTGGTGGCTGGGGGGTGGGGGTGCTGGGAGACATGGGTGGGGGCCTGGTGGTGGGTTCCCCTGCACTGCTGGGGGGTGGGGGTGCTGGGAGACATGGGTGGGGGCCTGGTGGAGGCTGCCCCTGGTGGCTGGGGGGTGGGGTGGTGGGAGACATGGGTGGAGGCCTGGTGGAGGCTGCCCCACGGGGGTGGGGGGTGGGGGTGCTGGGGGACATGGGTGGGGGCATGGTGGAGGCTGCTCCTGCACTGCTGGGGTGTGGGGGTGGTGGGAGACATGGGTGGGGGCCTGGTGGAGGCTGCCACACAGTGCTGGGTGTTGGGGGTGGTGGGAGACATGGGTGGGGGGGCCTGGTGGAGGCTGCCCCTGGGGTTGGGGGGTGGGGGTTCTGGGAGACATGGGTGGGGGGGGCCTGCGGAGGCTGCCCTTGCACTGCTGGGGGGTGGGGGTGGTGGGAGACATGGGTAGGGGCCTGGTGGAGGCTGCCCCTGGTGGCTGGTGGGTGGGGGTGCTGGGAGACATGGGTGGGGACCTGGTGATGGGTACCCCTGGTGGCTGGGGGGTGGGGTGCTGGGAGACATGGGTGGGGGCCTGGTGGAGGCTGCCCCTTGAGGCTGGGGGATGGGGGTGGTGGGGAACATGAGTTGGACCTGGGTTGGGGCCTGCTGGCAGGTGCCCCACAGTGCTGGGCGGTGGGGGTGGTGGGAGACATGGGTGGGGGCCTGGTAGAGGCTGCCCCTGGTGGCTGGGGGGTGGGGGTGCTGGGAGACATGGGTGGGGGCCTGGTGGAGGCTTCCCCTGCACTGCTGGGGGTGGGGGTGGTGGGAGACATGTGTGGGGGCCTGGTGGAGGCTGCCCCACAGTGCTGGGGGGTGGGAGTGGTGGGAGACATGGGTGGGGGCCTGGTGGAGGCTGCCCCTGGTGGCTGGGGGCAGGGGGTGGTGGGGAACATGAGTTGGACATGGGTGGGGGCCTGCTGGCAGGTGCCCCACAGTTCTGGGGGATGGGGGTGGTGGGAGACATGTGTGGGGGCCTGGTGGAGGCTGCCCCTGCAATGCCGGGGGTGGGGGTGGTGGGAGACATGGGTGGGGGCCTGGTGGTGGGTGCCCCTGGTGGCTGGGGGGTGGGGGTGCTGGGAGACATGGGTGGGGGCCTGGTGGAGGCTGCTCCTGGTGGCTGGGGTGTGGGGGTGGTGGGGAACATGAGTTGGACATGGGTGGGGGCCTGCTGGCAGGTGCCCCACAGTGCTGGGGGGTGGGGGTGGTGGGAGACATGGGTGGGGGCCTGGTGGAGGCTGACCCTGGTGGCTGGGGGGTGGGGGTGGTGGGAGATATGGGTGGGGGCCTGGTGGAGGCTGCCCCTGGTGACTGGGGGGTGGGGGTGGTGGGAGACATGGGTGGGGGCCTGGTGGAGGCTTCCCCTCCACTGCTGGGGGGTGGGGGTGGTGGGAGACATGGGTGGGGGCCTGGTGGAGGCTACCCCTGGTGGCTGGGGGGTGGGGTGCTGGGAGACATGGGTGGGAGCCTGGTGGTTGGTGCCCCTGGTGGCTGGGGGGTGTGGGTGCTGGGAGACATGTGTTTGGGCCTGGTGGTGGGTGCCCCTGCACTACTGGGGGGTGGGGGGTTCTTAGACATGGGTGGGGGCCTGGTGGAGGCTGCCTCTGGTGGCTGGGGGGTGGGGGTGCTGGGAGACATGGGTGGGGGCCTGGTGGAGGCTGCTCCTGGTGACTGGGGGTGGGGGTGGTGGGAGACATGTGTGGGGGCCTGGTGCAGGCTGCCCCTGCAATGCCGGGGGTGGGGGTGGTGGGAGACATGGGTGGGGGCCTGGTGGTGGGTGCCCCTGGTGGCTGGGGGGTGGGGGTGCTGGGAGACATGGGTGGGGGCCTGTTGGAGGCTGCTCCTGGTGGCTGGGGTGTGGGGGTGGTGGGGAACATGAGTTGGACATGGGTGGGGGCCTGCTGGCAGGTGCCCCACAGTGCTGGGGGGTGGGGGTGGTGGGAGACATGGGTGGGGGCCTGGTGGAGGCTGACCCTGGTGGCTGGGGGGTGGGGGTGGTGGGAGACATGGGTGGGGGCCTGGTGGAGGCTGCCCCTGGTGGCTGGGGGGTGGGGGTGGTGGGAGACATGGGTGGGGGCCTGGTGGTGGGTGCCCCTGGTGGCTGGGGGGTGGGGGGTGCTAGGAGACATGGGTGGGGGCCTGGTGGAGGCTGCTCCTGCACTGCTGGGGGGTGGGGTGGTGGGAGACATGGGTGGGGGCCTGGTGGAGGCTGCCCCTGGTGGCTGGGGGGTGGGGGTGGTGGAGAACATGAGTTGGACATGGGTGGGGGCCTGCTGGGCGGTGCCCCACCGTGCTGGGGGTGGTGGGAGACATGGGTGGGGGCCTGGTGGAGGCTGCCCCTGGTGGCTGGGGGGGAACATGAGTTGGACATGGGTGGGGGCCTGCTGGCAGGTGCCCCACAGTTCTGGGGGTGGGTTTGGTGGGAGACATGGGTGGGGGCCTGGTGGAGGCTGCCCCTGGTGGCTGGGGGGTGGGCGTGGTGGGAGACATCGGTGGGGGCCTGATGGAGGCTGTCCCTGGTGACTGGGGGGTGGGGGTGGTGGGAGACATGGGTGGGGGCTTGGTGGAGGCTTCCCCTGCACTGGTGGGGGGTGGGGGTGGTGGGAGACATGTGTGGGGGCCTGGTGGAGGCTGCCCCACAGTGCTGGGGGGTGGGGGTGGTGGGAGACATGGGTGGGGGCCTGGTGGAGGCTGCCCCTGGTGGCTGGGGGTGGGGGTGGTGGGGAACATGAGTTGGACATGGGTGGGGGCCTGCTGGCAGTTTCCCCACAGTGCTGGGGGGTGGGGGTGGTGGGAGACATGTGTAGGGGCCTGGTGGAGGATGCCACACAGTGCTGGGGGTTGGGGGTGGTGGGATACATGGGTGGGGGGGCTGGTGGAGGCTGGCCCTGGGGGGTGGGGGGTGGGGGTGCTGGGAGACATGGGTGGGGGGGGCCTGGCGGAGGCTGCCCTTGCACTGCTGGGGGGTGGGGGTGGTGGGAGACATGGGTAGGGGCCTGGTGGAGGCTGCCCCTGGTGGCTGGGGGGTGGGGGTGCTGGGAGGCATGGGTGGGGACCTGGTGATGGGTGCCCCTGGTGGCTGGGGGGTGGGGGCTCTGGGAGACATGGGTGGGGGCCCGGTGGAGGCTGCCCCTTGAGCCTGGGGGATGGGGGTGGTGGGGAACATGAGTTGGACATGGGTGGGGACCTGCTGGCAGGTGCCCCACAGTGCTGGGCGGTGGAGGCTGCCCCTGGTGGCTGGGGGGTGGGGGTGCTGGGAGACATGGGTGGGGGCCTGGTGGTGGGTGCCCCTGGTGGCTGGGGGGTGGGGGTGATGGGAGACATGGGTGGGGGCCTGGTGGAGGCTGCCCCTGGTGACTGGGGTGTGGGGGTGCTGGGAGACATGGGTGGGGGCCTGGTGGTGGGTGCCCCTGGTGGCTGGGGGGTGGGGGTGCTGGGAGACATGGGTGGGGGCCTGGTGGTGGGTGCCCCTGCACTGCTGGGGGGTGGGGGGCTGGGAGACATGGGTGGGGGCCTGGTGGAGGCTGCCCCTGGTGGCGGGGGGGGGGGTGGGAGACATGGGTGGGGGCCTGGTGGAGGCTGCCCCTGGTGGCTGGGGGGTGGGGGTGGTGGGAGACATGGGTGGGGGCCTGGTGGTGGGTGCCCCTGGTGGCTGGGGGGTGGGGGTGCTAGGAGACATGGGTGGGGGCCTGGTGGAGGCTGCTCCTGCACTGCTGGGGGGTGGGGTGGTGGGAGACATGGGTGGGGGCCTGGTGGAGGCTGCCCCTGGTGGCTGGGGGGTGGGGGTGGTGGAGAACATGAGTTGGACATGGGTGGGGGCCTGCTGGGCGGTGCCCCACCGTGCTGGGGGTGGTGGGAGACATGGGTGGGGGCCTGGTGGAGGCTGCCCCTGGTGGCTGGGGGGGAACATGAGTTGGACATGGGTGGGGGCCTGCTGGCAGGTGCCCCACAGTTCTGGGGGTGGGTTTGGTGGGAGACATGGGTGGGGGCCTGGTGGAGGCTGCCCCTGGTGGCTGGGGGGTGGGCGTGGTGGGAGACATCGGTGGGGGCCTGATGGAGGCTGTCCCTGGTGACTGGGGGGTGGGGGTGGTGGGAGACATGGGTGGGGGCTTGGTGGAGGCTTCCCCTGCACTGGTGGGGGGTGGGGGTGGTAGGAGACATGTGTGGGGGCCTGGTGGAGGCTGCCCCACAGTGCTGGGGGGTGGGGGTGGTGGGAGACATGGGTGGGGGCCTGGTGGAGGCTGCCCCTGGTGGCTGGGGGTGGGGGTGGTGGGGAACATGAGTTGGACATGGGTGGGGGCCTGCTGGCAGTTTCCCCACAGTGCTGGGGGGTGGGGGTGGTGGGAGACATGTGTAGGGGCCTGGTGGAGGATGCCACACAGTGCTGGGGGTTGGGGGTGGTGGGATACATGGGTGGGGGGGCTGGTGGAGGCTGGCCCTGGGGGGTGGGGGGTGGGGGTGCTGGGAGACATGGGTGGGGGGGGCCTGGCGGAGGCTGCCCTTGCACTGCTGGGGGGTGGGGGTGGTGGGAGACATGGGTAGGGGCCTGGTGGAGGCTGCCCCTGGTGGCTGGGGGGTGGGGGTGCTGGGAGGCATGGGTGGGGACCTGGTGATGGGTGCCCCTGGTGGCTGGGGGGTGGGGGCTCTGGGAGACATGGGTGGGGGCCCGGTGGAGGCTGCCCCTTGAGCCTGGGGGATGGGGGTGGTGGGGAACATGAGTTGGACATGGGTGGGGACCTGCTGGCAGGTGCCCCACAGTGCTGGGCGGTGGAGGCTGCCCCTGGTGGCTGGGGGGTGGGGGTGCTGGGAGACATGGGTGGGGGCCTGGTGGTGGGTGCCCCTGGTGGCTGGGGGGTGGGGGTGATGGGAGACATGGGTGGGGGCCTGGTGGAGGCTGCCCCTGGTGACTGGGGGTGTGGGGGTGCTGGGAGACATGGGTGGGGGCCTGGTGGTGGGTGCCCCTGGTGGCTGGGGGGTGGGGGTGCTGGGAGACATGGGTGGGGGCCTGGTGGTGGGTGCCCCTGCACTGCTGGGGGGTGGGGGGCTGGGAGACATGGGTGGGGGCCTGGTGGAGGCTGCCCCTGGTGACTGGGGGTGGGGGTGGTGGGAGACATGGGTGGGGGCCTGGTGGAGGCTTCCCCTGTACTGCTGGGGGGTGGGGGTGGTGAGAGACATGGGTGGGGGCCTGGTGGTGGGTGGCCCTGGTGACTGGGGGGTGGGGGTGCTGAGAGACATGGATGGGGGCCTGGTGGTGGGTGCCCCTGGTGGCTGGGGGGTGGGGGTGCTGGGAGACATGGGTGGGGGCCTGGTGGTGGGTTCCCCTGCACTGCTGGGGGGTGGGGGTGCTGGGAGACATGGGTGGGGGCCTGGTGGAGGCTGCCCCTGGTGGCTGGGGGGTGGGGGTGGTGGGAGACATGGGTGGAGGCCTGGTGGAGGCTGCCCCACGGGGGTGGGGGGTGGGGGTGCTGGGGGACATGGGTGGGGGCATGGTGGAGGCTGCTCCTGCACTGCTGGGGTGTGGGGGTGGTGGGAGACATGGGTGGGGGCCTGGTGGAGGCTGCCACACAGTGCTGGGTGTTGGGGGTGGTGGGAGACATGGGTGGGGGGGCCTGGTGGAGGCTGCCCCTGGGGTTGGGGGGTGGGGGTTCTGGGAGACATGGGTGGGGGGGGCCTGCGGAGGCTGCCCTTGCACTGCTGGGGGGTGGGGGTGGTGGGAGACATGGGTAGGGGCCTGGTGGAGGCTGCCCCTGGTGGCTGGTGGGTGGGGGTGCTGGGAGACATGGGTGGGGACCTGGTGATGGGTACCCCTGGTGGCTGGGGGGTGGGGTGCTGGGAGACATGGGTGGGGGCCTGGTGGAGGCTGCCCCTTGAGGCTGGGGGATGGGGGTGGTGGGGAACATGAGTTGGACCTGGGTTGGGGCCTGCTGGCAGGTGCCCCACAGTGCTGGGCGGTGGGGGTGGTGGGAGACATGGGTGGGGGCCTGGTAGAGGCTGCCCCTTGTGGCTGGGGGGTGGGGGTGCTGGGAGACATGGGTGGGGGCCTGGTGGAGGCTGCCCCTGGTGACTGGGGGGTGGGGGTGGTGGGAGACATGGGTGGGGGCCTGGTGGAGGCTTCCCCTGCACTGCTGGGGGTGGGGGTGGTGGGAGACATGTGTGGGGGCCTGGTGGAGGCTGCCCCACAGTGCTGGGGGGTGGGAGTGGTGGGAGACATGGGTGGGGGCCTGGTGGAGGCTGCCCCTGGTGGCTGGGGGCAGGGGGTGGTGGGGAACATGAGTTGGACATGGGTGGGGGCCTGCTGGCAGGTGCCCCACAGTTCTGGGGGATGGGGGTGGTGGGAGACATGTGTGGGGGCCTGGTGGAGGCTGCCCCTGCAATGCCGGGGGTGGGGGTGGTGGGAGACATGGGTGGGGGCCTGGTGGTGGGTGCCCCTGGTGGCTGGGGGGTGGGGGTGCTGGGAGACATGGGTGGGGGCCTGGTGGAGGCTGCTCCTGGTGGCTGGGGTGTGGGGGTGGTGGGGAACATGAGTTGGACATGGGTGGGGGCCTGCTGGCAGGTGCCCCACAGTGCTGGGGGGTGGGGGTGGTGGGAGACATGGGTGGGGGCCTGGTGGAGGCTGACCCTGGTGGCTGGGGGGTGGGGGTGGTGGGAGATATGGGTGGGGGCCTGGTGGAGGCTGCCCCTGGTGACTGGGGGGTGGGGGTGGTGGGAGACATGGGTGGGGGCCTGGTGGAGGCTTCCCCTCCACTGCTGGGGGGTGGGGGTGGTGGGAGACATGGGTGGGGGCCTGGTGGAGGCTACCCCTGGTGGCTGGGGGGTGGGGTGCTGGGAGACATGGGTGGGAGCCTGGTGGTTGGTGCCCCTGGTGGCTGGGGGGTGTGGGTGCTGGGAGACATGTGTTTGGGCCTGGTGGTGGGTGCCCCTGCACTACTGGGGGGTGGGGGGTTCTTAGACATGGGTGGGGGCCTGGTGGAGGCTGCCTCTGGTGGCTGGGGGGTGGGGGTGCTGGGAGACATGGGTGGGGGCCTGGTGGAGGCTGCTCCTGGTGACTGGGGGTGGGGGTGGTGGGAGACATGTGTGGGGGCCTGGTGCAGGCTGCCCCTGCAATGCCGGGGGTGGGGGTGGTGGGAGACATGGGTGGGGGCCTGGTGGTGGGTGCCCCTGGTGGCTGGGGGGTGGGGGTGCTGGGAGACATGGGTGGGGGCCTGTTGGAGGCTGCTCCTGGTGGCTGGGGTGTGGGGGTGGTGGGGAACATGAGTTGGACATGGGTGGGGGCCTGCTGGCAGGTGCCCCACAGTGCTGGGGGGTGGGGGTGGTGGGAGGCATGGGTGGGGGCCTGGTGGAGGCTGACCCTGGTGGCTGGGGGGTGGGGGTGGTGGGAGACATGGGTGGGGGCCTGGTGGAGGCTGCCCCTGGTGGCTGGGGGGTGGGGGTGGTGGGAGACATGGGTGGGGGCCTGGTGGTGGGTGCCCCTGGTGGCTGGGGGGTGGGGGTGCTAGGAGACATGGGTGGGGGCCTGGTGGAGGCTGCTCCTGCACTGCTGGGGGGTGGGGTGGTGGGAGACATGGGTGGGGGCCTGGTGGAGGCTGCCCCTGGTGGCTGGGGGGTGGGGGTGGTGGAGAACATGAGTTGGACATGGGTGGGGGCCTGCTGGGCGGTGCCCCACCGTGCTGGGGGTGGTGGGAGACATGGGTGGGGGCCTGGTGGAGGCTGCCCCTGGTGGCTGGGGGGGAACATGAGTTGGACATGGGTGGGCGCCTGCTGGCAGGTGCCCCACAGTTCTGGGGGTGGGTTTGGTGGGAGACATGGGTGGGGGCCTGGTGGAGGCTGCCCCTGGTGGCTGGGGGGTGGGCGTGGTGGGAGACATCGGTGGGGGCCTGATGGAGGCTGTCCCTGGTGACTGGGGGGTGGGGGTGGTGGGAGACATGGGTGGGGGCTTGGTGGAGGCTTCCCCTGCACTGGTGGGGGGTGGGGGTGGTGGGAGACATGTGTGGGGGCCTGGTGGAGGCTGCCCCACAGTGCTGGGGGGTGGGGGTGGTGGGAGACATGGGTGGGGGCCTGGTGGAGGCTGCCCCTGGTGGCTGGGGGTGGGGGTGGTGGGGAACATGAGTTGGACATGGGTGGGGGCCTGCTGGCAGTTTCCCCACAGTGCTGGGGGGTGGGGGTGGTGGGAGACATGTGTAGGGGCCTGGTGGAGGATGCCACACAGTGCTGGGGGTTGGGGGTGGTGGGAGACATGGGTGGGGGGGCTGGTGGAGGCTGGCCCTGGGGGGTGGGGGGTGGGGGTGCTGGGAGACATGAGTGGGGGGGCCTGGCGGAGGCTGCCCTTGCACTGCTGGGGGGTGGGGGTGGTGGAAGACATGGGTAGGGGCCTGGTGGAGGCTGCCCCTGGTGGCTGGGGGGTGGGGGTGCTGGGAGGCATGGGTGGGGACCTGGTGATGGGTGCCCCTGGTGGCTGGGGGGTGGGGGCTCTGGGAGACATGGGTGGGGGCCCGGTGGAGGCTGCCCCTTGAGCCTGGGGGATGGGGGTGGTGGGGAACATGAGTTGGACATGGGTGGGGACCTGCTGGCAGGTGCCCCACAGTGCTGGGCGGTGGGGGTGGTGGGAGACATGGGTGGGGGCCTGGTAGAGGCTGCCCCTGGATGCTGGGGGGTGGGGGTGCTGGGAGACATGGGTGGGGGCCTGGTGGAGGCTGCCCCTGGTGACTGGGGGGTGGGGGTGGTGGGAGACATGGGTGGGGGCCTGGTGGAGGCTTCCCCTGCACTGCTGGGGGTGGGGGTGATGGGAGACATGTGTGGGGGCCTGGTGGAGGCTGTCCCACAGTGCTGCGGGGTGGGGGTGGTGGGAGACATGGGTGGGGGCCTGGTGGAGGCTGCCCCTCGTGGCTGGGGGTGTGGGTGGTGGGGAACATGAGTTGGACATGGGTGGGGGCCTGCTGGCAGGTGCCCCACAGTGCTCGGGGATGGGGGTGGTGGGAGACATGTGTGGGGGCCTGGTGGAGGCTGCCCCTGGTGACTGGGGGGTGGGGGTGGTGGGAGACATGGGTGGGGGCCTGGTGGAGGCTGCCCCTGCAATGCCGGGGGTGGGGGTGGTGGGAGGCATGGGTGGGGGCCTGGTGGTGGGTGCCCCTGGTGGCTGGGGGTGGGGGTGCTGGGAGACATGGGTGGGGGCCTGGTGGAGGCTGCTCCTGGTGGCTGGGGTGTGGGGGTGGTGGGGAACATGAGTTGGACATGGGTGGGGGCCTGCTGGCAGGTGCCCCACAGTGCTGGGGGGTGGGGGTGGTGGGAGACATGGGTGGGGGCCTGGTGGAGGCTGACCCTGGTGGCTGGGGGTTGGGGGTGGTGGGAGATATGGGTGGGGGCCTGGTGGAGGCTGCCCCTGGTGACTGGGGGGTGGGGGTGGTGGGAGACATGGGTGGGGGCCTGGTGGAGGCTTCCCCTGCACTGCTGGGGGGTGGGGGTGGTGGGAAACATGGGTGGGGGCCTGGTGGTGGGTGCCCCTGGTGGCTGGGGGGGTGGGGGTGCTGGGAGACATGGGTGGGGGCCTGGTCGAGGCTGCTCCTGCACTGCTGGGGGTGGGGGTGGTGGGAACATGGGTGGGGGCCTGGTGGAGGCTGCCCCTGGTGGCTGGGGGTGGGGGTGGTGGGGAACATGAGTTGGACATGGGTGGGGGCCTGCTGGCAGTTTCCCCACAGTGCTGGGGGGTGGGAGTGGTGGGAGACATGTGTAGGGGCCTGGTGGAGGCTGCCACACAGTGCTGGGGGTTGGGGGTGGTGGGAGACATGGGTGGGGGGGCTGGTGGAGGCTGGCCCTGGGGGGTGGGGGGTGGGGGTGCTGGGAGACATGGGTGGGGGGGGCCTGGCGGAGGCTGCCCTTGCACTGCTGGGGGGTGGGGGTGGTGGGAGACATGGGTAGGGGCCTGGTGGAGGCTGCCCCTGGTGGCTGGGGGGTGGGGGTGCTGGGAGGCATGGGTGGGGACCTGGTGATGGGTGCCCCTGGTGGCTGGGGGGTGGGGGCGCTGGGAGACATGGGTGGGGGCCCGGTGGAGGCTTCCCCTTGAGCCTGGGGGATGGGGGTGGTGGGGAACATGAGTTGGACATGGGTGGGGGCCTGCTGGCAGGTGCCCCACAGTGCTGGGCGGTGGGGGTGGTGGGAGACATGGGTGGGGGCCTGGTAGAGGCTGCCCCTGGATGCTGGGGGGTGGGGGTGCTGGGAGACATGGGTGGGGGCCTGGTGGAGGCTGCCCCTGGTGACTGGGGGGTGGGGGTGGTGGGAGGCATGGGTGGGGGCCTGGTGGAGGCTTCCCCTGCACTGCTGGGGGTGGGGGCGATGGGAGACATGTGTGGGGGCCTGCTGGAGGCTGTCCCACAGTGCTGCGGGGTGGGGGTGGTGGGAGACATGGGTGGGGGCCTGGTGGAGGCTGCCCCTCGTGGCTGGGGGTGTGGGTGGTGGGGAACATGAGTTGGACATGGGTGGGGGCCTGCTGGCAGGTGCCCCACAGTGCTCGGGGATGGAGGTGGTGGGAGACATGTGTGGGGGCCTGGTGGAGGCTGCCCCTGGTGACTGGGGGGTGGGGGTGGTGGGAGACATGGGTGGGGGCCTGGTGGAGGCTGCCCCTGCAATGCCGGGGGTGGGGGTGGTGGGAGGCATGGGTGGGGGCCTGGTGGTGGGTGCCCCTGGTGGCTGGGGGTGGGGGTGATGGGAGACATGGGTGGGGGCCTGGTGGAGGCTGCTCCTGGTGGCTGGGGTGTGGGGGTGGTGGGGAACATGAGTTGGACATGGGTGGGGGCCTGCTGGCAGGTGCCCCACAGTGCTGGGGGGTGGGGGTGGTGGGAGACATGGGTGGGGGCCTGGTGGAGGCTGACCCTGGTGGCTGGGGGTTGGGGGTGGTGGGAGATATGGGTGGGGGCCTGGTGGAGGCTGCCCCTGGTGACTGGGGGGTGGGGGTGGTGGGAGACATGGGTGGGGGCCTGGTGGAGGCTTCCCCTGCACTGCTGGGGGGTGGGGGTGGTGGGAAACATGGGTGGGGGCCTGGTGGTGGGTGCCCCTGGTGGCTGGGGGGGGTGGGGGTGCTGGGAGACATGGGGTGGGGGCCTGGTCGAGGCTGCTCCTGCACTGCTGGGGGTGGGGGTGGTGGGAGGCATGGGTGGCGGCCTGGTGGAGGCTGCCCCTGGTTGCTGGGGGGTGGTGGGGAACATGCGTTGGACATGGGTGGGGGCCTGCTGGCAGGTGCCCCACAGTGCTGGGGGTGGGGGTGGTGGGAGACATGTGTGGGGGCCTGGTGGAGGCTGCCCCACAGTGCTGGGGGGTGGGGGTGGTGGGAGACATGGGTGGGGGCCTGGTGGAGGCTGCCCCTGGTGGCTGGGGGGTGGGGGTGGTGGGGAACATGAGTTGGACATGGGTGGGGGCCTGCTGGCAGGTGCCCCACAGTGCTGGGGGGTGGGGGTGGTGGGAGACATGGGTGGGGGCCTGGTTGAGGCTGCCCCTGGTGGCTGGGGGGTGGGAGTGCTGGGAGACATGGGTGGGGGCCTGGTGGAGGCTGCCCCTGGTGACTGGGGTGTGGGGGTGGTGAGAGACATGGGTGGGGGCCTGGTGGAGGCTGCCCCTGGTGGCTGGGGGGTGGGGTGCTGGGAGACTTGGGTGGGGGCCTGGTGGTAGGTGCCCCTGGTGGCTGGGGGTGGGGGTGGTGGGAGACATGGGTGGGGGCCTGGTGGAGGCTGCCCCTGGTGACTGGGGGGTGGGGGTGCTGGGAGACATGGGTGGGGGCCTGGTGGTGGGTGCCCCTGCACTGATGGGGGGTGGGGGGCTGGGAGACATGGGTGGGGGCCTGGTGGAGGCTGCCCTGGTGACTTGGGGGTGGGGGTGGTGGGAGACATGGGTGGGGGCCTGGTGGAGGCTTCCCCTGCACTGCTGGGGGGTGCGGGTGGTGAAAGACATGGCTGGGGGCCTGGTGGTGGGTGGCCTGATGCTGGGGGGTGGGGGTGCTGGGAGACATGGATGGGGGCCTGGTGGTGGGTGCCCCTGGTGGCTGGGGGGTGGGGGTGCTGGGAGACATGGGTGGGGGCCTGGTGGTGGGTGCCCCTGCACTCCTGGGGGGTGGGGGTGCTGGGAGACATGGGTGGGGGCCTGGTGGAGGTTGCCCCTGGTGGATGGGGGTGGGGGTGGTGGGAGACATGGGTGGGGGCCTGGTGGAGGCTGCCCCAGGGGGGTGGGGGGTGGGGGTGGTGGGAGACATGGGTGGGGGCCTGGTGGAGGCTGCCACTGCACTGCTGGTGGGTGGGGGTGGTGGGAGAAATGGGTGGGGGCCTGGTGGAGGCTGCCCCTGGTAGCTGGGGGGTGGGGGTGCTGGGAGACATGGGTGGGGGCCTGGTGGAGGCTGCCCCTGGTGACTGGGGGTGGGGGTGGTGGGAGACATGGGTGGGGGCCTGGTGGAGGCTGCCCCTGGTGGCTGGAGGTGGGGGTGGTGGGGAACAGGAGTTGGACATGGGGGGGGCTGCTGGCAGGTGCCCCACAGTGCTGGGGGGTTGGGGTGGTGGGAGACATGGGTGGGGGCCTGGTGGAGGCTGCCCCTGGTGGCTGGGGGTGGGGGGGTGGGAGACATGGGTGGGGACCTGGTGGAGGCTGCCCCTGGTGACTGGGGGGTGGAGGTGGTGGGAGACATGGGTGGGGGCCTGGTGGTGGGTGCCCCTGGTGGCTGGGAGGTGGGGGTGCTGGGAGACATGGGTGGGGGCCTGGTGGAGGCTGCCCCTGGTGGCTGTGGGGTGGGGGTGGTGGGGAACATGAGTTGGACATGGGTGGGGGCCTGCTGGCAGGTGCCCCACAGTGCTGGGGGTGGCGGTGGTGGGAGACATGTGTGGGGGCCTGGTTGAGACTGCCCCACAGTGCTGGCGGGTGGGGGTGGTGGGAGACATGGGTGGGGGCCTGGTGGTGGGTGCCCCTGGTGGCTGGGGGTTGGGGGTGCTGGGAGACATGGGTTTTGGGCCTGGAGGAGGCTGCTCCTGCACTGCTGGGGGGTGGGGGTGGTGGGAGACATGGGTGGGGGCCTGGTGGAGGCTGCCCCTGGTGGCTGGGGGGTGGGGCTGGTGGGGAACATGAGTTGGACATGGGTGGGGGCCTGCTGGCAGGTGCCCCACAGTGCTGGGGGGGTGGGGGTGGTGGGAGACATGGGTGGGGGCCTGGTGGAGGCTGCCCCTGGTGGCTGGGGGGTGGGGGTGTGGGAGACATGGGTGGGGGTCTGGTGGAGGCTGCCCCTGGTGAATGGGGGGTGGGGGTGGTGGGAGACATGGGTGGGGGCCTGGTGGAGGCTGCTCCTGCACTGCTGGGGGGTGGGGGTGGTGGGAGACATGGGTGGGGGCCTGGTGGAGGCTGCCCCTCTTGGCTGGGGGGTGGCGGTGGTGGGGAACATGAGTTGGACATGGGTGGGGGCCTGCTGGCAGGTGCCCCATAGTGCTGGGGGGTGGGGGTGGTAGGAGACATTGGTGGGTGCCTGGTGGAGGCTGCCCCTGGTGGCTGGGGGGTGGGGGTGCTGGGAGACATGGGTGGGGGCATGGTGGAGGCTGCCCCTGGTGACTGGGGGGTGGGGTGGTGGGAGACATGGGTGGAGGCCTGGTGGAGGCTTCCCCTGCACTGCTGGGGGCTGGGGTGGTGGGAGACATGGGTGGGGGCCTGGTGGTGGGTGCCCCTGGTGGCTGGGGGTGCTGGGAGACATGGGTGGGGGCTTGGTGGAGTCTGCTCCTGCACTGCTGGGGTGTGGGGGTGGTGGGAGACATGGGTGGGGGCCTGGTGGAGGCTGCCCCTGGTGGCTGGGGGGTGGGGGTGGTGGGGAACATGAGTTGGACATGGGTGGGGGCCTGCTGGCAGGTGCCCCACAGTGCTGGGGGTGGGGGTGGTGGGAGACATGTGTGGGGCCTGGTGGAGGCTGCCCCACAGTGCTGAGGGGTGGGGGTGGTGGGAGACATGGGTGGGGTGGCCTGGTGGAGGCTGCCCCTGGTGGCTGGGGGGTGGGGGTGGTGGGAACATGAGTTGGACATGGGTGGGGGCCTGCTGGCAGGTGCCCCACAGTGCTGGGGGGTGGGGGTGTTGGGAGACATGGGTGGGGGCCTGGTGGTGGGTGCCCCTGGTGGCTGGGGGGTGGGGGTGCTGGGAGACATGGGTGGGGGCCTGGTGGAGGCTGCTCCTGCACTGCTGGGGGGTGGGGGGTGGGAGACATGGGTGGGGGCCTGGTGGAGGCTGCCCCTGGTGGCTGGGGGGTGGGGGTGGTGGGGAACATGAGTTGGACATGGGTGGGGGCCTGCTGGCAGTTGCCCCACAGTGCTGGGTTGTGGGGGTGGTGGGAGACATGGGTGGGGTCCTGGTGGAGGCTGCCCCTGGTGGCTGGGGGGTGGAGGTGCTGGGAGACATGGGTGGGGGCCTGGTGGAGGCTGCCCCTGGTGACTGGGGGGTGGGGGTGGTGGGAGACATGGGTGGAGGCCTGGTGGAGGCTTCCCCTGCACTGCTGAGGGCTGGGGGTGGTGGGAGACATGGGTGGGGGCCTGGTGGTGGGTGCCCCTGGTGGCTGGGGGTGCTGGGAGACATGGGTGGGGGCTTGGTGGAATCTGCTCCTGCACTGCTGGGGTGTGGGGGTGGTGGGAGACATGGGTGGGGGCCTGGTGGAGGCTGCCCCTGGTGGCTGGGGGGTGGGGGTGGTGGGGAACATGAGTTGGACATGGGTGGGGGCCTGCTGGCAGGTGCCCCACAGTGCTTGGGGTGGGGGTGGTGGGAGACATGTGTGGGGGCCTGGTGGAGGCTGCCCCACAGTGCTGAGGGGTGGGGGTGTTGGGAGACATGGGTGGGGTGGCCTGGTGGAGGCTGCCCCTGGTGGCTGGGGGGTGGGGGTGGTGGGGAACATGAGTTGGACATGGGTGGGGGCCTGCTGGCAGGTGCCCCACAGTGCTGGGGGGCGGGGGTGTTGGGAGACATGGGTGAGGGCCTGGTTGTGGGTGCCCCTGGTGGCTGGGGGGTGGGGGTGCTGGGAGACATGGGTGGGGGCCTGGTGGAGGCTGCCCCTGGGGGGTGGAGGTGCTGGTAGACATGGGTGGGGGCCTGGTAGAGGCTGCCCCTGGTGACTGGGGGGTGGGGGTGGCGGGAGACATGGGTGGAGGCCTGGTGGAGGCTTCCCCTGCACTGCTGGGGGCTGGGGGTGGTGGGAGACATGGGTGGGGGCCTGGTGGTGGGTGCCCCTGGTGGCTGGGGGTGCTGGGAGACATGGGCGGGGGCTTGGTGGAGGCTGCTCCTGCACTGCTGGGGTGTGGGGGTGGTGGGAGACATGGGTGGGGGCCTGGTGGAGGCTGCCCCTGGTGGCTGGGGGGTCGGGGTGGTGGGGAAC
Source organism: Ambystoma mexicanum (assembly GCF_040938575.1). Lineage (NCBI taxonomy): Eukaryota > Metazoa > Chordata > Amphibia > Caudata > Ambystomatidae > Ambystoma > Ambystoma mexicanum. The sequence continues at coordinate 27,717,389 of NC_090924.1, forward strand.
ATGAGTTGGACATGGGTGGGGGCCTGCTGGCAGGTGCCACACAGTGCTGGGGGTGGGGGTGGTGGGAGACATGGGTGGGGGCCTGGTGGAGGCTGCCCTGGTGGCTGGGGGGTGGGGGTGGTGGGGAACATGAGTTGGACATGGGTGGGGGCCTGCTGGCAGGTGCCCCACAGTGCTGGGGGTGGGGGTGGTGGGAGACATGTGTGGGGGCCTGGTGGAGCCTGCCCCACAGTGCTGGGGGGTGGGGGTGGTGGAAGACATGGGTGGGGGCCTGGTGGAGGCTGCCCCTGGTGATTGGGGGGTGGGGGTGGTGGGGAACATGAGTTGGACATGGGTGGGGGCATGCTGGCAGGTGCCCCACAGTGCTGGGGGGTAGGGGTGGTGGGAGATATGGGTGGGGGCCTGGTGGAGGCTGCCCCTGGTGACTGGGGGTGGGGGGTGGTGGGAGACATGGGTGGGGGCCTGGTGGAGGCTTCCCCTCCACTGCTGGGGGGTGGCGGTGGTGGGAGACATGGGTGGGGGCCTGGTGGTGGGTGCCCCTGGTGGCTGGGGGGTGGGGGTGCTGGGAGACATGGGTTTTGGGCCTGGTGGAGGCTGCTCCTGCACTGCTGGGCGGTGGGGGTGGTGGGAGACATGGGTGGGGGCCTGGTGGAGGCTGCCCCTGGTGGCTGGGGGTTGGGGGTGCTGGGAGACATGGGTTTTGGGCCTGGTGGAGGCTGCTCCTGCACTGCTGGGGTGGGGGTGGTGGGAGACATGGGTGGGGGCCTGGTGGTGGCTGCCCCTGGTGGCTGGGGGTGGGGTGGTGGAGAACATGAGTTGGACATTGGTGGGGGCCTGCTGGCAGGTGCCCCACAGTGCTGGGGGTGGTGGGAGACATGGGTGGGGGCCTGGTGGAGGCTGCCCCTGGTGGCTGGGGGGTGGGGGGAACATGAGTTGGACATGGGTGGGGGCCTGCTGGCAGGTGCCCCACAGAGCTGGGGGTGGGTTTGTTGGGAGACATGGGTGGGGGCCTGGTGGAGGCTGCCCCTGGTGGCTGGGGGGTGGGCGTGGTGGGAGACATGGGTGGGGGCCTGATGGAGGCTGCCCCTGGTGACTGGGGGTGGGGGTGGTGGGAGACATGGGTGGGGGCTTGGTGGAGGCTTCCCCTGCACTGGTGGGGGGTGGGGGTGGTGGGAGACATGTGTGGGGGCCTGGTGGAGGCTGCCCCACAGTGCTGGGGGGCGGGGGTGGTGGGAGACATGGGTGGGGGCCTGGTGGAGGCTGCTCCTGCACTGCTGGGGGTTGGGGGTGGTGGGAGACATGGGTGGGGGCCTGGTGGAGGCTGCCCCTGGTGGGTGGGGGTGGGGGTGGTGGGGAACATGAGTTGGACATGGGTGGGGGCCTGCTGGCAGTTTCCCCACAGTGCTGGGGGGTGGGGGTGGTGGGAGACATGTGTAGGGGCCTGGTGGAGGCTGCCACACAGTGCTGGGGGTTGGGGGTGGTGGGAGACATGGGTGGGGGGGGCTGGTGGAGGCTGCCCCTGGGGGGTGGGGGGTGGGGGTGCTGGGAGACATGGGTGGGGGGGCGTGGCGGAGGCTGCCCTTGCACTGCTGGGGGGTGGGGGTGGTGGGAGACATGGGTAGGGGCCTGGTGGAGGCTGCCCCTGGTGGCTGGGGGGTGGGGGTGCTGGGAGACATGGGTGGGGACCTGGTGATGGGTGCCCCTGGTGGCTGGGGGGTGGGGGTGCTGGGAGACATGGGTGGGGGCCTGGTGGAGGCTGCCCCTTGAGACTGGGGGATGGGGGTGGTGGGGAACATGAGTTGGACATGGGTGGGGGCCTGCTGGCAGGTGCCCCACAGTGCTGGGCGATGGGGGTGGTGGGAGACATGGGTGGGGGCCTGGTAGAGGCTGCCCCTGGTGGCTGGGGGGTGGGGGTGCTGGGAGACATGGGTGGGGGCCTGGTGGAGGCTGCCCCTGGTGTCTGGGGGGTGGGGGTGGTTTTAGACATGGGTGGGGGCCTGGTGGAGGCTTCCCCTGCACTGCTGGGGGTGGGGGTGATGGGAGACATGTGTGGGGGCCTGGTGGAGGCTGCCCCACAGTGCTGCGGGGTGGGGGTGGTGGGAGACATGGGTGGGGGCCTGGTGGAGGCTGCCCCTGGTGGCTGGGGGTGGGGGTGGTGGGGAACATGAGTTGGACATGGGTGGGGGCCTGCTGGAAGGTGCCCCACAGTGCAGGGGGATGGGGGTGGTGGGAGACATGTGTGGGGGCCTGGTGGAGGCTGCCCCTGGTGACTGGGGGGTAGGGGTGGTGGGAGACATGGGTGGGGGCCTGGTGGTGGGTGC